>NC_092795.1:0-1427817 GCF_918797505.1 Bemisia tabaci | reverse complement strand
CTCATCTAACCGCCGCAATTTCTTAGAAACCTATTTCAATCATCCAATAATATAATGCTTTACTTTCTGCTCGGTGTTTTCTTTATTTCTTGGCGTAGGTGATGACTTAGAGAAGGGTTGAATTTTCATTTTCTTGTTTTTTGTTGGAATCCCACGGTTATTTTCAAAATATTTTCTCATTACTTTTTCAACAAATTTAACAGCTCTTTCTGGTATTTGACATTTATTCTTTTTTCGGGGTACAGTTCTTTCTGTCAAGTAATGACCTATTTCACAAAATTATGAATACCATGACCGTGATCGGCTCATGAATTACTGTTAAAATAGTACAGTGCAGCCACATTAATGATTCTAGCCATGATAATGTGCAAGGTGAAACAGGTACTTAATAGGTGTAATATGAATCCTCTCTGAAGATAATCAAAACTTATTTATGTTTATTACAGTGACCAAAGTTAATTCTAATATCACCTTCAGGCTAACAAGGGCTCTGGAACAGTTCAAAATATAGCTGGCCAATTGAGGTCTCGTCACCTTACTGAGAGCCATTCCATTTATATCTTCTGCCCCTCAAACTCAGCAAGCAATTCTTGGACTGTAATGCTCTCCTTTTTTTATAAGTGTTGTAAATTGTTACTATCTCTGATTTAATTTTCATTTTTATTTCAGGAAGTTTGGTACATCGTGAAAATAGCAAATCCAAAATGCGACGACTTAGATGTTATTCCAAGTAATTGGCTTGTAGACAAAACTAAATGTCATTATCCCCCTGCAATGGCGAAATACAGGGCAAAGAGAAGACTTATTTCCCAAGATTGGGAAATCATGAACATAAAGACGACTTCAAAGCCATATTGTAAGTATGCCCTTCCAGCACTAGGATGACACTGTTAGCTATCTTATTGAACGCAGAAATAGAGCTGTGCTGAGCCATCTTTCTTCAAGACTAGTTGAACGGCTTTGACAGAAATCAGCCCAACTGCACATCATTTAGCGTAACTTTCTGTCACTTCCTATTTTCTAACATAATGCATTAAATTTTTTTTCAAATTTTTCTTATTTTATGAAGAATATACTCACTGAAATTTAGGAGAGACTGAAGGTGAGTTTTCTGTTTTAAGAATCAGATATTAGAAAATAAGGTAATAAGTATTGCAGTTGCGCTGATTCTGGTTAAATTGTAAAAATCGAATTATTGATGGTTTGAAATTTCTAGCCAAAGCAAATTGTTTTTGAAAAAGAACTATGGAAGTTTTTTTTGCCATGTACCAAGTTCAAAATTCTTGGATTATAGTATTGCTTTCTGTCCTTTACCAACACAGTTGCCATCTTGTTTTACATTCCTCTCTGAGTACTCCATTGACAGAGACCAAATGGCGCACTGAATCAGAAAGCAGTATATTTTTTGTTGTTGTTCTAGAAGAGTACAAATTACATGCCTTGGCAGTCATATCTCCCCTTACTTAAGTCGTCTCAGCTTTTTGGAGCACAATGGCATGAGTCAGTGGCCGGTGTTCAGAATCACCTTGAATATCATGCCAAGAAAAATGTACAATTGCAAATGTCTCAAAGTTAATCACAGTCTGTATTACAGGTGATTATGATTCTGCAATGACAGATTGTATAAGGCTCCTCTCTGGAAAAAACACACAAAGTGCGAGTGATGCTGAACCGAAAGGACTAGGTTGCCGCAAAAAAAAAATAACCCATGTGTTTTCACCGCAGGCTTCGCCGGTGAAAAAAAAGGGTAAAAAAGGATCTGCACCACTTACTGACCAGATACTTCAAAGAGAGAATAACATTTCTCAGAAAAAAAGTGGGAAATTAGTTTTTCCAACTCCACCGTCATTAGGAAAACCCGCCCCTAAGAGTAGTCTGTCACCGTCAATTCTGGAAGAGTACAAGGCTCCCAAAAAGCAATTATTTTCAGTAGACATTTTTGACGGGTGCAAAGAAGATCTTTTTATAAAACCCTCTTGCAACAACAAGCTCAAAACTGGAAAGTGTGGTCAGATGGAGAAACCTGCCCCTAAATGTACTCCGGCATCGTCTACTCAAAAAGAAAACAAGGCTCCCAAGAAGCAATCATTTTCAGTAGACCTTTTTGACGGGTGCGAAGAAGATCTTTTAATAAACCCCTCTTGCAACAACAAGCTCAAAACTGGAAAGTGTGGTCAGAAGGAGAAACCTGCCCCTAAGAGTACTCCGTCACCGTCAATTCTGAAAGAAAACAAGGCTCCCAAAAAGCAATCATTTTCAGTAGACCTTTTTGACGGGTGCGAAGAAGATCTTTTAATAAACCCTTCTTGCAACAAGCTCAAAAGTGGAAAGAGTGGCCAGAAGGAGAAGCCCTCAGGTGACGACAATCCAGTTAACAAAGGATCAGATTATGCATGCAGCATCAGGCACAAGCTGATTCCGTGTGCCAATCCTAGTGGGGACCCCACATTAGCTGATATGGCTCTCACGATCTGTGCCATAGCAAGTGAGTGAGACCATTCTATTACTCAATTATTTCTGCACATCAAGGAAGGATGTGTACGAGAAATTTGATAGAATCCTTTTTTTTTTTTTTTTTACTGACAAGCAATTTTGAAATTTCTATCAGTAGCAAGCTAATAAATTGGGAAATCTTCTCGATAAATTCACCTCACTAAGTATCAAAAGTGTATCAACAAGAATTGTTGGATGCTTTCATTTGATAGTAGTTGCTCAAATGTCTTCATATTTTTCCTTTTAATTTCAAAGCACCCCAGAAAAATTGCCCACCTATTTTTCTTGGTATTTTAATTTTCACAGAAGTGCTCATGGTAACCACTATTTGTCTAGTTCCAACAACTTCAAATCAAACATGGAAGCAAGAAACTAGAAACTTTTTTCAGTGATTCAGCTCTTTTAATTTTCTATCGCAGGTGACTGCCTTACGAAGAGTCCTTCTTTTATCGAAAAATCAGAATTCTACTTATCATTGCTGCATTTACTGCTCCCCGCGTCAGCCCAATGAATTAAATGTAATGCTGCACCTAATCTTACTAGGTTCTTTCTTTTATGCTCCTCAGAACAGGTAGAGAGCCTCACCCGAATGATGGGGAATATGCAAACGGATGTAAACATTCTAGCTACACAAGAACCCATGAAGGAGAAAAAGAAGTCTAGCAGCAAGGAAGTCTTCGATGCTTTGCCATTTTCAGATTTCGAAAAGCTCATCGAATTCGACGATAAAATCAGGGCAGACAGCAAGTTATCTGAAAAATTGGTAATTTTACTCTTCTTCTATCAGTGGAACACTAGATCAGGGTTTGTAGTTCCTGAATTATCTGAAAAATAAATGATATTTGATTATTATATAGTGAATACCGAAGAAGTCAATGTCACAAAGACGTGAAGCTCCATTTTACTGAAAGTCACTGAGAGGTGAAGTTTCTTTTTGATGAGGGTATTGTTTCAACCAGTGCTGTTAATGGGTCTTGCTCCATACATTTATATCTACTGATAAACTGAACTTTAAAGAAGAATAATGGTTTGGTGACAATTCTTAGGCATAATTTTTCTTTACTGTAGGATGAGCCGCCTATTTCAAAGACTATTTTTATGGTCTATTTCATCATTGACAAAAAAATTGGTGATATTTTAGCCACTGTGCGTTAATTCAGCATGAAGCTGAAAAATCTCATTACAGAGGCAAAATTTCGATCGAGCGAGCAGGATTTCTCTCAAAGAGGGAATATCCCCCCCCCCCTTTTGTTTGTTATTTCATCATCATTGGTTTCTTTGAATAATTTTTTAATTTTGTATCCTTCTCAGGTCAGTTACCTCTACAAGAAGGTTGACAAGTCAGCCGTTAGCAAGATGGCTCGGGATGTTGTGAGAAACATCATAACACCAGAACTTTACATTAAGATAAACCTCCACGGCAAGGGAGACTCGAACAAGGAAGGTTGGACAGAGCTCCACATGTTCCAAGTGCAGCAAAGTAAGTTTTTAACATCTGCCTTTTTTCGAGTTTCAGCCGTCGGGACCACCTGCAGAATCTCCCTTTAGTAACTTTTACTGCCCATGGTGATGGTTAAGCTATTTACCTTAGGTTCTTGACATTTTTCTAAATTACCAGTTCTTTTCAGTTGACTGTGATCCACCAACTATTGAAAAGTCTTTAATGTTTTGAAGATTGTACATATCTGTGCTCAAAAGAACAACATGAAAATGAATTAAATAAAAAGATCTTTTTGCTGGGGAATCGCATGCTACATCTTTCCTCTTGTTGTATGATTTTTACATTGTTCCTTTTAGTTTTAATAAATTCAATATAAAACTGCCAGAGCCTCATCGTTGACATTTTAAACAATTCAAAACTCACTTCTAACACTTTCAACCATTTTACATTTGTATGTCTTCATACACTCATGTAGAGATGATGGCTCTGTCTTTCTAGTCATTGACATTGTCGCTATTTCCTTCCTGATTTTTCTGAACGATTAATGAAATCTGAAACTAAACGTTTTGGCTCCCCCAAACCTCTCTTTATTTTTTGAAAATCATTTCTTTTCTTCCATTCTTTCTCAGGTGTGGTGTCCAAGAAATTTGGGGAGTCAGATCTTGTGATGAAGCAGCTCAAAGCTACCACAGGTCTGCTCTTAGTCCAGGAGGCTGGAAAATTTTTAAAGAAACTGAGTCTTCGGTAAATACTTATTTTATCTCCTGTATGTAATGAGCCAATTTCTTCAAATTTTCTTACTGCATCATGCATGCATGAGTCCCATGTGAACTGATCTAACAATTAGTTTCTCTCTCTCCCCCTCTTCACCCCCCCCCCCACCCCCCAGTATTTTTACGTCAACCCGGCGGCAAGTTCATTTAAAATTGCATGAAACTATGGTAGCCATAAAAGAGGTTTGAGTAATATGCTCTTGCATTGAGGGCAGTTTGTCACTTGAGAAAGATGATCCGTGATGGAAGAAGTTGCATTGCCACGGTAGTGTGAGATTTTTGGTACACTTCAACTTAAAATTTTAAGTTCTTTAGGGCCACTGCTGTCACCCTGTTTGTATGATGCACTGTGCCAGTTTTGTGAAAATTTCCGTTCAAAAACGTTTTAAACGCCCTCACCCTCCCATTAATAAATACAGTCATCATCTACATCTGATGGTAAAATTTTTATCAGTTTGCCGAAAATGAGCTTTCAGATAAGCCCTCCATTTATTGATCGTGCTTTTTGTATTTTTCCCATGCCAGGCCAGCTTCAACGCCACTCAATGATATCTTGCAGTCAGCTCCAACGCCACTTGACGAAATCATGCAGCCAGTTAATGTCAGTGATAATGAAGAATCTGAAGTACTCAGCGATTGCACACCAGTACCTAGCGAGAATGACTTCCTCAGTGACCCAGATGATGATACATACTTCGTAGAAGGAGAAATTGCCTAAATGGTCATGATTTCTCAGTAGTTACTTCAAGTTACTGAATAGTTATTTCTGAGTCGTGTATTTAAATGTTACGAATTTTTTTTTTTTCGTTTTCTCCTGAAAAGTTAAAACTTTTTAAAAATGAAAGGTGTTCAAAAGTTGTTCACTAACGAACCAGCCTTTCTTTTTTCCCGTATTATTGAGCTATCTCATAGCAGCTCACGTACAAGCAGCATTCCTTTTCATGTTTTCTCTTCTTATACTTAATGAGACCAATTGGACTGCGTTAAACAGAAAGGAACCAAGCCACATCAGCTTTTGCCAAATTAAACTGAACAATTTAATTTTTTACATGAGAGCTTTTGTGCCGATTTTGTTGAAAATTTTAAGGGATTTGTCTCGTACCATGCAGCAAATTCACTGAAATTTCCAAACAAATCCGCACAACCGTTTTTATGTAATAAATTTAATTGACCAGTTAAATTTGGCAATAGCTGATGTGGCTTGGTTCCTTTCTGTTTGACGCGGTCCAATAGGTCAGTTGCACCAGTCACAGAATCGTTTTTTGATGCTTGATTCTTGTATATTATGTAAAAATAACAATATATCTGTCAAAATAGCAACTTTCTACAGTCAATATTAACCAAGATATTGCCCTTTGAAAATTTGGGTTTTGACATCATCCAATGCGGTAGTGATACCCTTGGCTTCATTCCACCTTGTCTTCATCAATCAGTGAGCCACACGTTTGCACTGGCTATTCCAGGTGAATCTTAGATAAGAGGAAGGTGGAAGGAACCAAGGGTGTCACTACTGCGGTGGATGACGTCAAAAACTAAGTTTTTCGAAGCGCGTTATCTCAATTAATATAAAACGTTGAAAGTTGTCGTTTGGACGGATCTCATTATTTTGAGCTAACCTACAAGAATCAAGCATTAAAACATAATCCTGTGACTAGAGCAACTGACTCATTGTAAGTATCAAAGACTATCAAAGTCTAAGACTGTTCAAGTCATTTAGTCATTTTCTTTTTCACTTTTTTAAGTTGCTGAATAGCTATTCCTTAGTGGTGTATTTTAATGTTCCTAAATTGTACTTGGCTCTCTCTATAAAAGTTAAAACTTTCTAAAAATGAAAGGTGTTAAGAAGTGGTCCACTACCTAGCCTCCTTTTTTTTCAGTATTATTGAGTTATCTCATGGCAGCTCACGTACAAGCTTCATTCCTTTTAATTTTTTCTCTTCTTGTACTTAATAAGACTAATTGTAAGTATCATAGTCAATTGAAGCCTAAGACTGTTCAAGTCATTTAGTTATGTGCTATTGTTAATTGTTTAGAAGCTCATTTTCTTCTTCCCTTTTTGAACTCTTAGTAGTTAGTCATATTGGAAAATCCAGTGTTTTGTTAAAGAGATTCTAACACTACTTTTCTCTGAAAGGTACATTAAGGTGGTACTGGCTAACTTTGTATGGTTCTTTCCTTCAAAGGTTGCAAACTTGGTTGTTCATTTATTTTATTTTTTTTCCTTTCTTTTTCCGTTTACTGTTTTATAAACAAGAATCAGCCGTCACTTGTGCCTTTAAGTTGCCTATATTTGTTGTTTATGAACTGAGTGTAAGATTTATATGTTCCTACATCATTGTTCCTTGAAATAGAATTTCTTTGTGGTACTTATGCATTTTCTTTCTTTTTATTTCATTCGTTTTTTTTGTTTTGTTTTTCTTTCATCTGTCAGAAAACTATCAGCAAATTTGTTGCTAAAAATTTCCAACTTTGTGCCCTGGGTTTTTATTTTATGTTGTCATTATATTCGTCCACAATTTAAGTGCTCAGAACTTTCATCAGCCAATGGCTAATTTGTTTTCCTACTCTATTTCTTTAACAGAAAATTAAACAACATACAGCGTTGACAGTTTGTAATAAATCTACATTTAAACATTGCACGTGCAGTATGTGAAGTAAAGGTACAGTGCGGTAGTTTCTCAGTTGTATAAACTGTTAAAAGAATTATTACATCTCTGTCAAGTATAGTTGGTACCATGTATCTTCAAGTTGGTGAGTGTATCATTTTCATTCATTTTGATTACAAGGTAAACTTGTAAATTTTTTAATTAAATATTAAGAAAACCAGCAAATTTGAGTAGAACAGTTTTATGATGACTTATAGAAACAACACCATAGTAAATTGATGGTGGAAACCTGCATGAGGCACAATGAGTGCTAAGGAAGGTTTCCACGGTACAAATTTTCTGTGGTGAAATGTTCCATGGTAAAATTTTCCGTGGAGAAATTTTCCATGGAAAAATTTTACGTGGAGAAATTTTCCATGGAAAACACCACGGAATTCCATGGAAAATTTTTAGCAGGTATTCAATTCGTTTCTGGATACATATTTAATTCGTATCTAGATACGTATTTAATTCGTATCTAGATACGTATTTGATACAGAATAATATACGGCAAAAAGAGCAAGTTTATACAGTATTTGGATACCGTATTTAATACGTATTTTCCAGTATTTAATATGTATTTAATACGTATTTGGATACGAATTTTTTTTGAATCTTCATTTGTATTTTATATGGTATTTTGGCTACTAGGGAGGATCTCCCGGATCCCAATGAATCCACGGCCCCGGGCAGCTGCCTCAGCCGCAGCGGCAGATGAGTCGGCGGTCGACGGACCTGGACCGGCGGGACCGGCCCTCCATGAGCCCACGCCAGTAACGCTGGATATAGAGGATCTCCTCTTGTGGACCCCCGAGCCAATCGCAGGTCGCCACCCTCGTCGTCTTTTTTCCTGCCGTCCCTCTCGCCTACCCCACCTGCTACTCGTCAAGAAGCTGAACCCAGATCCGCCGTAACTCCCCCCGTTTACGGATCCCCCATCAATCTTGTGTCTCCCTCTGTCGTGATCCTCTCCCCATCGCCTCTCCGTCCTCGACGCTGTGTCCCCGGTCCTTGCGAGGTTCCCCTAGGCGGCCAATGGTCATCAAGATGGCCGACGCCAAGCTCCAGACCCCAGCTTGGATGGTGGAGAGTCTTGTGGAGGAGTAGCTCGGAAAGGCGCCATCCAAAGCGCTGCCGCCCTGGATGGGGCGCAAGTTGGAACTAGCGGCGTGTCGGTGGCGCGCTAGGGCGAGGCAACACCAAGAAGATCAGCAGGGAGAGGACAGCCGGCGCAGTAAGCAGGACGGCGGGCGACGTCCAGAGCCCCGGCAAAGGAGCCACACGGAGGATCAGCCACGCTCCGGATCTCGGTACTCCAGGAGGGACTAGCGACGCTGAGCTCCATTGTCTTGTATTTTTTCTTGTATTGTGATTTTGAGATGAGCTGTATTCATAGATTTTGATAGCTGGCCTAGTCAATTTCTGTTCTTTTCTTCTCTCTTTACCTTTGTCTCCTCCTTTACTTATGAAACCCCTTTGCGGTTTCATCGCGGGCGGTATGTTTATACCAGTCTCCTCTGTCTGCAAATTTTCAGGCTGTAGAATTTTTTTGGGAATTTTTTCTAACTCAATTTTTTCAGGAACTTGGCAATCGGCTTGGATGCCAGAATCGCGCGTACCGCCGGACCGTTCGCTGTGTGCTGCTTACGCAACCGGTCCCGCGTCCCACGCACTCATCACGCGGGCACGCGTCGCGTCGCGGCTATAAAAAGCGAGCGGTCGCGCAGCTCAACCGCCTAAGAAGTTACCCACGGTAAGTACCTCCATGTACCTACACTTCTACTCCATCGGCGCTGGTCCAACTCTAGCCGAGCTCTCCGCGGCTCCAACGACTTGCGGGTCTTCCATGCCCACATCGCCTGGAGCGCTTCCGCACTGGGCCAGCCCGAGGAGCCGTCTCTTGGGGTCTCTGCGGCGTCTTCAAGCGCAAAAAGCAACTGTGGACTTCAATGTCTAGATCGCCCGGAGTGCTATCACACTGGGCCAGCCCGACCGAGCTATCTCAAGGGGTGTTCTCAGCGCTTCCAAGCGCAAAAACCAAGTCTTGAAAGAGAGAGATTGACCTCCCCGAGAAAAAAGGATATTGAATACCTTCTTGAAAACCTGTCATTGATTGGGGAGTACAAAAAGGCCAAAGTATCGAAGAAAAAACTGGACATTTCTACAAAACTGAGAGTTAAAGGAAATTTTCTGTACAATAAAAAGCAAGCAGAACATAATTTTGAATTACTTCCGCCCAATAGACTTGCCGCAAATTCCAAACTGAAGTCAGTTTCCATTGACACTAATGTACCATGGTCAGGATGCGGTAATATGTATTTAAGTAAAACGTAGTATAGGCACCAGAAGTATTGCACAGTTGAACCATTAATTCTGAATCCTTCCCTCAAAGGATCCAAAAGAAAAATTAGAGTTTTAAAAAATGATAAATATGCTTCTAGCTATCAACTACAACTGAAGGGAAGTGGTGTAAGTTACATACTACGACAAAAAGTATGGCCCATTTTCCAGAATGATGTAGTAGCATTGGTGGCCAAAAATGATAGACAAATCTGTCTCTTTGGATCATAAATTGTTGGCAGTCATCTAGCCTTTCAACGGCTGCGACAGGTCACAAACCGTACGAGAGATCTGGCCAGGTTGTTGATTGAGTTGAGGGAACTCGACTCTGAGATCAAAACCCTGGCAGATGCTCTCAAACCGCACAAATTCGATGTGATTGAGAGATGATCGACTAATATTCTTGAACCAGATCTGGTGGGTTTTTTCAAAGCACTATAATGCATATTCTCTGCAATAGTGAGAATAATTCTTGAATATTCATTTTCAACCAGTATTGACAGTTTGATGGTCTCAAACAATGGTTACCTGGGGCTGGCTTGATAAGGGACGAAGGGGAGTTTAGGCTCTAGGGACGACAAAGCGTCGGATTATCCCTCTTGGGATATTTGACGTGTAAAAAAAAAAAAAAAAAATTACCACTGCAGCTTCTCAGTGTCCTCTTTAGTGTAATTATCAAAAGCATTTTTATTAGTTTTTCTCGGCAGTTCAATAAAGTCCTCTTTATCTATGCTTAAATTTGCAATTATTAAAGCCAAAATTGAGTTTTACTAATATTTTATTGTATAATTACGGCAGCTTTTCAGCGCCCTCTTTAGTGTAATTATCTTATGTATTTTTATTAGTTTTTCTTGGCAGCTCAGTAATTCCCTCCGTATTTATCAGCTTAAATTGGCATAAACTGAAACAATAACTGTTTTTTACTAATATCTTTATTCTATTGACACGGCAGCTTTTAACGCCCTCTTTGGAGTAATTATGTTATGTATTTGTATTAGTTTTTCTCGGCAGCTCAGTAATGCCCTTCTTATTTATCAGCTTAATTTGGCATACATTAAAACAATCACTGATTTTCACTAATATTTTTATTCTATATAAGTGGCGGCTTGTCAGAGCATTCTTTAGTTTGTTTATCTGGTGTATTTTTAATATTTTAGCGACTAAGTACTGCTGACCAAATTTTGCAGTCACATTATACACATATTTCATTTTCAAGTATGTCATTATGGTTACAACTGCAGCAGCTTGTTAGCGCTCACAATAATGATTTGAGCCAAAAACAGATTAAATTTTCTTTTAACATTTTAGAGCTGAGGCAGCTGCTTAGCACCCAAGCTCATGTTCAATTAGAGTTTAATAGTGGCAGCTCCTCGAGCGCCCTATACCTATAACCAGGTCAATTTTCGCAAATTGCTTTGCAATTTCATCGAGTGGGCAAGGTGTAGCAGCGCGACCCGGGTCCATCCATCATCTCAAGTGGTGATGAGCCGAGCCGCCCCGCTTGGCGCTCTTAAGTAATTGCGAGGCAGTTTCCGCTGACAGCCATGGGAAACAGCTCAATCGCCCAGTCTCCCGTCTCCAAACTTGCCAATACCAACTTGGTGGGAGGCTGGCAATCAGCTATAAAAAGGGCCCAGCAAGGCCTCTGGGTATTCAAATTCTTAAGTTCAGTAAGCTCTTGCTTCAAAACGAGGAAGTCCCCATTTAAAGCGCAGCTAGGTCCTCCGTTTCAGACGCGGTATGGACCTGTCTGTTAGTCGCAGCTTGTCCCGCAGTTAGACGCGGCTTGAGTTTACATCATTCTCCTACAACCACTTAAATACCACCCTCCTCACATCATTTCAAGAAAGTTCCGAGGCCAAATCAAAATTTCCTATACATAGTTCCAATGGAATAAAATATGTTTGATGGAAATGAAATATGTACCCCCTCAGTTGTCAGCCCAGAAATTATTGACTTGAACTTAGATTTAGATTCAGAATATGAAGCCCCTTAAGTTCACAAGAGATCTCAAGTGATATCTGACAGGAAGCAGTAATCTAATGTAATTTTACGCGGACACAATTGTGGAATGTTCTAGCTTTAGTTTTCCCGGCATCCATTTAGACTCTCAGTTCTAGTCAGCTCAGGGTCCTGAACCAGCACATTAAGTACATTGCCAGAATAAATATTTTTCATTTTTTTTACTGTCAAAGTTGTTCATTTCATCTTAGTATCAAATGTGCCCATTACTGGCGAGCCATCAAACTGGCAAGGTAGAGGGATAAGTGTTGGGTAAATAAACATCTCAATCGAATTCATTTCTTGTTGAAATCACCTTTAAGTTTAGCGAACATTGCATTTTTGCACAATGTCCAAAAGGTAGTAGCACTTCAAATTTTTATGGAATGTGGAATGTAGCCAAGTGCTAGAAATGATATTACATTTTTTTGAAAAACTTACATTTTATTGATAAAATTTGACCAAAGCTTTTCGAAGCAAGCGCTTCATCGTTAGGGTCACAAAGTATTAATTACAATGGTCATAACTTAATTTTAGACAGTGGTAACAATTGATGACAATTCACAGATCAAAACACTCTCGATAATCAAAACCTTACTTTGAAGTGCTTGCTTCAAAAAGCTTCAAAAAGCTTCAAATTTTATCAATAAAATTTAAATTTTCCAAAAAAATGTTGCATTATTTCTAGTACTTGGCTACATTCTACTAACCAAAAAAATGAAATAACCATGAATTAAACGTTACTTGTTGCTAAGAATAAATCGACACAACTTAAAAACAATCAGAATTATTTACCTGCAAAAAATGCAACATTGCTAAACTTCATTCATTGCACAGGGGTTTTTAAAGCTGTTGATGGAGTTTAGCTTGATCAAACCTCCTAAGTAAACCTTTGATCACTGCAAGGAAATTTTTGAAATTCTCTTGTAGAAAATTATTGAGAAACGACAGAAAATAATTATTTAAAATTAGCTGGCATACTTCAATCATGGTGGTAGATGAACATCAATGGTTGACCTCAATAGATTCCTGAATTCAAGAAAAACGTCTAAATTACAGTCCTGAGAAATTTGAGCTATCTCCAGAGCTTGAAGCGACCCCTGAAAACACGAAAAAAACAAAAACGAGGGTTAGAGGGGTCCTATAATTTTTTCATTTTCTGATTCCGTGACTCCAAAATATCTGAATTTCCTTACTTTTCATGTAGGCTGATTACTAAAACTGATAAACAAAGAAGAAATGGAAAATGGAACAACTCTACTGATAGGAGCAGGTGATTTCCATGAGCAAAGGAAATAACCAACTAAGGGCCGATTTTATCTCCCCGTGTCAAGACGGTGTCAGAGCCGTATCAGCGTCTGACACCGGTGTTGGCTCAAACCTCGATTTTATGTCGATTCTCGCTGCGTGTCAAACCCGTGTTTGGGGGTGCGCGTCGGTGTTTGGCTGACACGCCTCCGGAGCTGTGTTCCAGGCCTTGACACCGGTGTTTAGCTGATCCCGGGTGGGTTCACGACAAAGAATTGCATCGCGGCTCTGCTCGGTGCTAGACAAGTCTGATCTGAACGTGTTCCAGCCAAGTTTCAGAGTGAAGATTTAAAGATTTTTGGAATTGTTTTGTAATGAGCTGATAGGAATTTGTACGCTCTTATAAAAAGGTCGTATAAAATTTTCCCCTAAAGTCAAGGGTTTAAAAGAAAAATGAGTAAAAAGGTCACTGATCATACGAATTTTTGTCTCCACCCTTTTTACCTAAAACCCTTATTTTTGGTCTCAAAAATTATTTTTTCGAAAATTTTGTGTAATCAACCGATAGGAAATTTTACGGCCTTCATAAAAGGTCCTATAACATTTTCCTCTAAGATTGAAATGTTTAAAGGAAAATGAGGAAAATGGTCGCTGATCGTGAGAATTTTAGCCGCGGCTTTTTTTAAACCCATCTTTTTTGTCACAAGAATTTTTTGTTTTGTAATTTTTTTGAAATGAACCGATAGAAAATTTTACGGCCTTTGCAAAAGGTCCCATTTTCCTCTAATATTGAAAGGTTTCAAGGAAAATGAGAAACTACGCAAAACTAACATCACGCCCAAGCAAGGCATAAGGAAGTATACGTGATTAACCTCAAACCCAACAATAGTAAACACGGTTGATAATGACACGAACTAACCTCAAACCTCAACAAACCCAGCAGAAACTATGTGAACAGACACGATTTTCCAACGAAACCTCGAATTTACGCAGGAAGGTCTTTAGCGAGAGCGTGTCCTGTGACACAGGCTGAATTCGGGGAGTTAAAATCGGTCTTGGTGTCAGCGGCCGTGTCAAGCTAAAACGGGTGTTACCTGACACCGGTGTTAGCGCCGTCCTGACACTGAGAGATAAAATCGGCCCTAAGAGCAACCTACAAGAGATCCATGGGTTGGACTACATCATGCAATTAGGAGCTACAATTTTTGGCTCATCCGCATAAACACTAATGTGCAAACGGAAAGTAATCATACAAATGTTGCTTGTAAAGTGAGCCAAAAATTGTAGTTCCTACTTGCAAAATGAGGGTCTAGTTAGTTCATCATTTTCTTTGTCTAAAAAACTACCTGCCTAAACTGATGGGATCGCTCTGTTTTCCCTTTAGTCTTCTTTGTCCATCATTTTCAATTATCAGCCCCCAGACCTTCTGACAAAATTTTCACTCACAATCAGATTTTTTTTGTTTTCATCGCTGTGACTTTTGTAGAACATTGAACAAAATTTCCACATCTACAGGTTTAATTTGTGGAGAAAAACACTCCTTGATTGTTTACGCTCTCTTAAGGCACTGGCTGAAGTTGCTGAGCTGATATGCTTCATGTAAAATTCCCTGACTTTCTCGGGTCGCTGTGAATTCCTTGACTTTTCAGATTTTCAAGACCGCTGGAGACCCTGGAGTTACCAACTCACTCTGAAGCTGTTTAAAAAAGATGCCAGTAACATCTGGATGAGCCAAACAGGCTCATGATGGGCTGGATCAGTACTCCGGAGGATGTTTTTTCAATTTTATCATAAAAATCTTGGAAATCCACCTCATCACTGAAAATCTGCACATTTTCTATACTTCCGTACCGACTTTCAAAAAGCTTTCTCCAGTGTTCCCGCACATTTTCATACAGTAGACACCCTATGTCATTATTTGATGGTCGCAAGAAATCAACTCTGATTTTTCTTTGAAAAGGGACTTGCCTACATGAAGGTTATCCAAAAAGTAAGGTTCCCTACCTTGTATCTTCCCCACGAAAGGAGATCAGTAATAATTGATCAATAATAATCACATCAGTAAAAATTGTCTTATTAGGCTTACTATAATTTAAAACAAGCCCATATTTTTTAATGTAGGCTGAGGGGTTCTCGAGGAAACTCAATTTTGCTGCGACAACCTCCAGTCGCTGCCTCTGGAGTAAGGATGCGCGGAGAAACGATTATTTCAGACTAGGGTAGTTGCCGCATCATATCAAAAAGGAATTTTAAAGTTTTTATTGAGTGGACCTTACCGTACTTTTTGACGTAGCCTCCACCTCTGTTTGGACATTTCTGGTATCAATATTGCAGCTTCTTGATGCCTTCCGTGTAGAGGCTTTTGTCTTGGCACCAAAACCAGTCATTGACACCGCTCTGCACTTCCAAATCAGTTGCTTTGCATGAAAAAATTTCCCTCCATCCTCCGTACCCTCTCAATTTTGCCTCATATGACTTTCATTTGTTCACTGAGCTGAAAAACTTCCCCGGTGGAAAGCGGTTTCCCAATGATTCGAAAGTGCAGATCGCTGTCAATGACTGGTTTTGGAGCCAAGGCAAGAGCTTTTACGCGGAAGGCATCAAGAAGCTGCAATATTGATCCTAGAAATGTTAAAACAGAGGTGGAGACTACGTCAAAAAGTACGGTAAGGTCCACTCAATGAAAACTTTAAAATTCCTTTTTGATATGATGCTCAGCGGCAACAACCTGAGTCTGAAATAATCGACTCTTCTCGCATCCTTACTCCAGAGGTGGGCATGTAGCGACTGGAGGTTGTCGCAGCAAAATTGAGTTTCCGCGCAAACCCCTCAACCAATTTTCAAAAATATGATCTGTTTCAAAGCTTAGAGTATGCCTAATGAGATCGTTTTTACCGATTTGATTATCTCTTTTCGTTTGGAAGATACAAGGTAAGGAACCTTACTTTTTGGATGAACCTAAAACAAATGCAACACAGGAAATTTTAACTTGCAGTGGATTTTATTGGAATTATGATGTTTAAAACGCTTATATGGAACTCAAACAATAAATACAAATTAAACTTTCACATCATCATAGGAAGCATATTAACAAAAAGGGCCGTTTTTCAGCCCACCCTTGTTGAATTTCCTAAATTCTACAATTTTTTGCTCATTGGGGGCCTAGATTTTGCGGAATGCAACTACTATGGTCATTTCCCGTCACTTTGGAGGTTTAATGCTGGCATGATAATGGGTGTGAAGGCCGATTTTGGCGAAAAAGACGGATTTTTCGGCATTGGACCACAATGCTGCAAAACCAGCAATTTCCCCCGAAATTGGCCTTCGGACCCATGTTTGGGCCAGTATTAGACCAGAGCAGAAACACAATATTCAATTAAAACTTACTTGAACGGATACCAAGAAACTTTTCTTCAAGAACACAAAATCATCTGAAGAAAGGGATGATAGAAGATTAATAATCGCCATTTTAATCATGTGAAAGAATTCAGAGTCAGCATGGTTGATCTGAGTGCAGAGACAGCCCTTCTCCAAACTAAGCTGAACTAAATTTCCGATTAAAGTTGCAAAACATATTGATTTAGAGGCATCTGGAAACAAATCATTGTAAACAGGAAAAATTATTAAGTTTTCAATTTCACAAACAAAAAGCTTCAGAGATAGTTCACTAAGTTTTAGTTGAAACCAGTGTTCGAAACTCACAGGCACCAACGCGCCAAATACGCGTAAAAAATCGGCCATGGCGCCTAAAACATGAAGGCTCTGCACCAACATGGCCCTTAAAAATTGCCCCCTAAAAATCTGAATTTTCATAGAGGTGTTCAGGTTAGGTTAGACTCGAGTTAGGTTTCACAACCTAACTCGAGGTTTTCTCGAGGTGATTGTTCGAAATTTTCAGCACCACAAGTGAGGGCTTTTTCTATTCTTCACGATTTCATCATTTGTGCTCATGTCTTCCCCAAGTTACAGCTACTTACTAGTTCTGTTACAAAAACAGCATGCGTCTAACTTTTCACTAAATGCGCCGTAATATATAGGCAATAAGTCAATTTTGCCCCTAAAAAATCTTCAATGGCGCTTGAAAATCAGGCTTGATGCGCCACATGGCTCCTAAAACTCAAAGGTGAGTTTCGAAACTGCAACATTTCTTTATCTGCAATTTTATAAAGAATACAAGGGGAAAATTTTGAAAATTGACTTCGAAATTGAACTTAAACAACAATCTTGCTCTAATGATCTAAATCAAATTCAAAACTTAACTATGAACATGCAAACTCAGTCCTTAAAATATGCAAAATCAGAAGAATTTACCTCATGCAAAATATTACTATGCACTTCTAGTGGTAACCACTTTTCGCCAAATACTTGGTCTGCAAAAATATCCAGTCTCTAGTTGTGGCTGGTAACAAAAACTCAACATGCAGAACCAGTTATATGGAAATTTCATTGTATCCAAACTCTGGTTTAATCTTAAGAGGAAAATAATTCCTACGAATCAAAATCATTGAATCACATAGACCGTGCATCCTGTGTTATGGAAGGCGAGACAACTTTTAAAAATTTGCATGCCGATGAGTGGTGGCACCGACCCGCATCGATGAGTTCGTGTGTCCCAGTTGCACACATCTGCGCATGTGCAGTAGCGGCTCCAGTGAATTTTTGTCGGATTGTGAGGCTTTTTTCCTCGGTTAATGGCTAGTTTGGAAAAATGAAACAATGCTATTCGGGTGTAAAATTATGTGTTCTAAAACTTTTCTTCTCAGGAATTTTGTCTGAAAATGGACTCTGAACGAGATATTCATGAAAAACCGAGCGCAGAAATGAATTCTCCATTGCTTCTCTGCAGTCTCTTTGAGTGCTTGGGACACACGCTCTCTCCCCTTCCCTGCCCGCCCATCATGGGGCTCCGAGAGACTTGCTTCGCTCCGCCTGTACTAAACCGAGCCGGACGCACAGTCTACGTGATTCAATGTCTTTGCTACAAATAGATTACTTCGTAAAAAATAAATGAAAAAATTCTTCCTCCACAATATTTCTAACTCAGTTTAACTCCCACACATCTTGTCATCCTCCCGCCAATGTATCACAAGCACCATTTGTGCTCCGATGCTTCCTCGCCAAACTTTTCAAACTTGTCTAATTTTTTTTCCAGAAGAACTAATAGACAGTGTCATTTCATAATTTTACCTAGTTATTCTTTTGTCATCAAAATTAATCCCTGAAATTAAAAAATATGTGCAAAAGTTTAGAAGAGAAAATTAAAACAATATTGAGATATTTGATGCCACAGTAGCAAAGCGTAGATGGTGCTTATTATACTTTGTTCTAAGAGTGACAATCTGGGATCCTTTTAAAAAGAGTTTCTTCTATTATGCAATAAAAAAGCTTACCTGCTAGATACTTCCACACACTTTCTTTGCAGCGATATTTTGAGTAATTTAAAACCAAGCTGAATACATTTTGTATCCTTAAAACTTCTTCTGGGAGCTTGATAAAATATGTTAACTGACTGTTTTTTGAAGTATTTTGTTCTTGAAGTATATCAAATTTTTTCAAGGACATATCAATGCTAGAATTTGCAGCATCCAAATTGTGTACAGTAGGATTTTTGAGCGGAGTGAAAAAGTAAAGAACATCGACTGGCATGATTTTCAATGGTATCACAAGCCAAGGACTCGGGGTGTTTTCATTGGATGGATTTGAAACAAGACTGACTTTGATCTGTGAGTCTGACAAGATTGGTGTGAAATTCAAAGGAAAATGAATGATAATTTCATCGTTATGTTTGAAGGACTGCTTCAGCTTCGTGTTCTGATGAATACTTCGACTTTCAGTGTCTGAATTTGTGGAGAGGATGACGTTGATAAACCATGATTTGGAAAGGAACTCAAAGAAACTGCACCTATTTTCAATTCGAATTACAATTGAGTGAGAGTCTTGGGAGATGCATGTCAATCCATACTTGGCAGCAGCCGAACCTAAATGAGAAAATGTTTGCAAGAAATTAAATACAAGTGAGATGAAGTCCACACCTAATAAGTTTTTATAGAATGAGCCAGGAGATACGCCATATTGAAACAAGTGCAACACAAATTTTAAGACATAACTACACGAGTGAATGGAATAGAAAAAAAAATACAGTAAGACCTCGTTTTATCAGATTTCACAGGACTGACAAATCGATCTGTTGAATCGCAATCTGATTGTTCAAGGTCTTACTGAACTTTTATTCTTTCCAACGATAGAGAATTAATATTAAGGATTTCTACTTTACTTCAACTTTCAAAGTCCCTCAGTTTTCCCTGAGTGATGGCATCATAAAGTAATTCTCATTCGACACAGAGGTGAAAAACAATCACTATCTTGGGGCTCTGATGGCTGACAACTTATAGAGGCTACTCCTGCCTTCTACATTTGCCGGTTGGCCTAGCGGCAGCGCACTCGCCTTTGGTATTGGAGGTCCTGGGTTCCATCCTTGTCCCGAAGATCTTTTTTTTACGATTGATTATTTTGTTTTTTAATAACTTCATCGTAACAAATTGTTAGTCACCTAGTAAACATTAAGATGCTAATTATTTTTTTTTAATGTATTCTTTTTTTTAAATGATTGTTTGACAAGAAAGAAAAAAAATAATTAGCATCATAATGTTTACAAGATGACTTACGATTTGTTGCGATGGAGCAATTAAGAAACAAAATAATCAATCGTAAAAACGGCTGGGCATTGGCGTGAAAAAAAAAAATTGGGCTCTTACATTTCCCTATTCTACCTCTCTGCCACATTTAAACACGGTCTGAGTAGGACAATCGGTAGCCTCCCCTTGTCAGAGGGATTAATTCTGCAGATTTTGGCACAAAAAACTTTAAAAAATTGACTGTATGAGAGTATTTCAAAGTTAGAGAATGATAATACACAAACTTGAGAAATACAGAGTTCAAGTGTGCTGCCACTGTTTACAGCCTTCGAAGTTATTCACTTCAAAAGCTAGTAACATTATTCATGTTGCAAATTTTGACACAATGTTCATGAGAGTAACTATTAGAAAGCTTTTAGCATCAAAAATTGAAAAATCAACATTATAAGTCCCATTTAGCCTGACTGTAACACACTTTTTCATTATGTTCATTAATCTCAGAAATCAGTATTTGATAGTAATTGGGGATAGAAATTTCAACTAAGAAATCACTTATTCTTTTTCTTCCAAAATTTTTGGAAAAACTCAAGCAAACTGTAAGTTTGCAAAATGGTAAGTCTACAAAAAAAACTGAGGGGTGGAAAGAATTAAGTATTAATTGATAAAATAGAAATTCGTTAAATTAAACATTCTGCAAGAGAGCACTGCACGGTGGGCCAGAGTGTGTCCGTAGCGGCGCTTAATTGATAACTCCCGCTAGATCAGACTTATCGTTCAAAACATAATGATTCCTAGGGTAATTTGATCTGTTCTTTCCAAATCTTGTGTCAAAAAAACCGGCAAAAATGTTTAAATGTAGGTTTTGGACGTCGAAAGCTGGAGAAATTGCTCGTTAAAAAAAAGGATCTCGTGCTCTTACAAAATGGGGGAAAAACACAATCATCGAACAGAAAAATGTAATATTAGCATCTAACCTTGTAATTCTGTTGAAAGGAAAATATTTTCGCTTTTGCAGATCCCAAAAATATTGATTTTTAGTTGCAGGGCATGAGATCAAAGTTGCCCGAAAAATAAGCCTTAAACAATGAATTTTTCAGAATATTGTAGACTGGGAAAGTGTCATTGCGGTTCGTTGCGCAGTTCTCTTTGGTATTTTTAGAAAGCATATATCCTAGAGATACCATATACCAAAGCACAAACGGTACAAACCGGTACATACAACCATATTTTTCGGATGCTTCTTTGAGGTGACCTCCAATTTCCGCGAAAATCAGATAAAGAGGTTTTAAGGAACCACGGTGCACAATAAAGCGGCCAATGAAATATTTCAACACAAATTCATGTTTTAAGGGTTTTTAAGGTTTCTAATAGCATTTCTCGCTCTTTCGATACTTTACGGAGGAAGGAGGGGGAGAGGGAGGCCGACCAAAATCAGACAGTCAAAAATGTGTTACGGTCATTAATTTTCTTGAGCCTAGTAAATAATAATAATTTTTTTACATCCGTTCACGCATTCAGCCCAAATAGGACTGGTTTTAAACCAAATTGGCAATGAATATGAAAATTCTATCATCACATGGCACCTAAGTTTAGAGTGAGTTGACCCTCGCTGACACCAATATAACTGATGAAATTTCAACTTCACTCTTCCCACAACATAAAGAGAATTGTTATAGGACTCCCCGCAATCTTTTTCGAATGGAAGTTATCAACGTGTGATTTTTTCTAGGGCTGTGCGTATATGGTTTTTTTAATGTCGAATCGAATTGAATATTTTGGAAAGGTTTCGAATTCAAATCGAATTGAATAATTTTAGTTTTTACCTATTTTCGACCAAAACTAACCTCTTTGTTGGTGGAAGTAAAATCGAAAAAATAATTTTTTTCTTTCTAACATTCAAATTTAAAAAAAATAAATTACTATTAAAGATAAAAAGATCAAGAATTAATCAATTTATTAAATTATCAAATGGTTTTGCATAATTTTGATTTGCTGAGGAAAGAGAAGAAGGGAGAGAAAATTATTTCCTTTAATTCAGGACAAGCAATTAATTGAACTGTGGCGGAACTGTAAAACTGTTGCTTACTGTCCGAAAATCCATTTTATTCAGTTTTACTTCACATCAATGCTGATCTCACACAGACAGTCCAGCAACATTGTAAAGACCGGGATGCCGCGCAGGGCAGAGGAGGATAGGTTATGGAGGTTAGAGACGCGTTGTTGAAGTCAGAAGTGTGACCGCTGAGTTATCCGCTGAGTGGCTGAGCTCAGCCGAAGTGTTGTTGCAATGTTTTCTGAGTTATCCGCTGAGGTAAACAAAGGCCGCCATCTTCTCAGCAAAATCCCACAGCGCTCAGCCTGGTTCCCAGGGCGCTTACCAGTTTTGCTGAGAAGATTTTGTTCAGTTTTGTTTAATGACAAGTTTGCATCATCGCTAAGCGGATAACTAAAAATGGCGGACTGACATCATTTCGCTGACTTCAATTTTTCACTTTAACAACGCGTCTTAGTACATTCGCCCATTTGTACGCCATGTTGATGACATATTGGGTGGAACTCAAGTGGCGCAAATTTCGAATTGACCCGTCTGGTGTGAGTGCCATGCGCTGGATGAACCAATGAAACTTTGGCCTTTGTTTACCTAACCTCAAAACAAGAGGTTTGAACTGCACGCCAGATCAAATTCCTACTAGTATATCATCAATATGGCCGGATGTACGAAAATTCGGTTTTTTTTTTTTTTTTTTTTTTTTTTTTTTTTTTTTTTTTTTTTTTTTTGAGAATCGAAATTTTGTGAATGTGGTCAAATAATTTGATTATTTGAGGTTTCTAAGTTTGAGTTTGAATTGAATATTGGAAAAATTATTCAAACTCAAATATTCGCGGAGCCCTAATTTTTCCACTTTCTTGGAGAAATTTTTAGACACTGAATAGAATTTTTAAGCAAGAGAAAATAAGACACTATACTGGGAAATTATTGAATCAACAAAACGGGGTTCGTTCAACATTTTGTACAGAAGAATGTTTCTTACCTGAATAAATCTTCATTGAGACATTGAAAAATTGATGAAGCATTGCAGCTCTCATTGACAGGGAAATAGCGGCTAATTTATCATTTTCTTCTTCAATCTGTTTTAAAATACTGTCCAATTCATTGGAACATGATATACAATCCTCAAGCACTCTTTTCTTGGGCATTGAAAACCTTTCACTGACTTCATAAGGTTTTATGTTGTTGATGAAAATTTTATAGGCAGAGCCTGATTTTGTTACAGCGATAACAATGTTTCCATCATCCACAGGCAGGAGGAATTGGATGACTCCTGCCGAACAACAAAAAAGCAAATGGATTATCTTCAGATATAAAATTTTCAAAGTTACCACGATATCAATGTTGGTGGACTTTAGAAATCATAGTATTGAAAATTGTCTTAAATTGCATACTTTAAGATTCTATGGGTGTAAATTTTACGGTATCATTTCAAGGTTGAGTTAAGTTATTTTCGTTAGTTTTTGAAATAATTTTCTTTTGACATAGAAATCATGAAGATTGCAAATTCTGATCAAAACAAAAGCCAGTTCTGTAGTAATCATTTTATTCTGCATCTAAAGGGGTTGTAGGTTCTAAGGAAACAAATAGTTCCGGAGTTACAAAAAATTTTAGTTGAGGATTCATGCCTATCAGACAACAGATGCCAAAATGCTAGTGCCACAAATAGCTCCAAGCAGACTTTGCTTCCCCCTAAATTTCGTTCTGAATACTCAATGGCCTTATGGATGCTAAAGCATGAAATAAAGGGAAGACGTCATTCACTAGGAGCTGTTTGCAGCCCCCATTTTTGTCCCCAATTTTTTTATAGGTCTGAAAATTGGGGGAGGGGGAGGAGGGAAGAGCCCAGTATTAATAATTAATACATAAAGTTTAGGAAATATCCAGGAGGGTAACAAAAAATTGTAGTTCTGCATCATACTCTTTCCAAATAGGCTGATTTTTCTGGGACACTATTCAATAGTAATAGTGAGGGTGCAAATTTTTGTCAGATTTGAAAAACTGACATATTCAACTCCATTTGCCTTTTTGCAGTAAAAGAATACAGCAGTCTATCAAAACCCAGACCCCGACTTACTTTATGCCGAAAGGTCCTTATTCTGATGTTAAAAAGTAACGGTTGCCCCTCACCTGATCTTACCTTTCACTGGGACTGACTGCGTGTTAAGGGAAAAACTCTTCTCAATTATTTGAAAGGAACTAAAATAACAGTCTGTAAAATCACTGGACAAAATTGCTCCATTCTGCTTGCAAATAACTGCCTTTGCCGCAGCCGGAAGAAATTGAGTGCTAACCGACAATTTCGCACCATCCGCATAAAGCAACAAAACAGGACCTTCTTTTAGAACTAAACACAATGCATCAAAGGTTTTACTACCTCCTGAAAAAATGGAAAAAAATAAAACTTAATATTGTAAGAAAAATTATGATAAAATTAAGGGAGTGCTTGGTAATTGTGCTGGTTTTGACAGATTAGGGCTGAAGTTCTTTCTAAAGATTGTGTCCTTTGGATTGCCGAGAAATTTATTTATTTTTCAACGCTTTAAACTAAGAAAATCATTCACTACAATTTTAGAGGCAGTGAGTACCTGAACAGTGAGTAGTCATAAAAAAAGGGAAAAAGAAATGAATGAGATGTATCTACATAATAATACTTTGTCATTTCTCTGCAAAATTCTCTCAGAGGAAATCTATCTTTTTCCTAATTATGAAGCAAAATGTATTGAAGAAAGGCACGAAGGAAAAGAATTGAGCCAGTGCAGAAAATAAAATGAAATAGAGGTGGGTGAGAGTGCTAATGTTGCCAAAACGGTTTTGGTTACGAAATTTGTATTGAGCATCACAGTAGATAATTTGAAAGAATGAGAGAGAAAATGAAAATACCCAGGGAGAAAAATTTCATAGAGGTGATTGATTGATGACACTTATGGAGGAGCTGAAGACTACCCGCAGTATCATTTGAAGTCGTCCAAAAAACTAATCCACTTGATAGGGAAACCATCACCACTCCAGACTCAGTGGATAATGGTTGACACAATGCAGGGAACAGGACATTTTTCATTTCGGCACTGATATGCTTTGAGTGACACGCTGTAATGATGGTCTTCTCAGGTTGGATCTGCAATTTTCATTAGGAAATCATAATTAAATGACAGAAAAACTGGAAATAACAATAAAGTTCATGATTTGTTCTTTCCAGCATCTGCAGCTAGGTGTAGGTATGTTTTTTGTATGTACCAAGTTTACACACTAAGAACCATATTTCCGTATCAAGCTTTCAAAATCTGTGCTTCTTCAGTGTCGCCACACCTTTCCCGAAGAAGACACCCTGAATCAAGCTACTTCCCCTTTAATCTTTTTGCAACTTTTAATACCAAGGTGTCCACTAAAACAGGCTGGTCAAAGTAACAAGTACTTAAAGCATAAAGTACTTGAGTACTTTTGCAGCACTTTTTCAGTACATTCTTGAGAATTTCAGTACCTCCTCCAACAGAAAAATTCCGTACTTTTTCAGTTTCTCCATTTAACGAAATTGGAAAAACTTCAAAAATTTGAAATTGCGACAAAAATGACGAAAAATTAAAAAAATTCAAGATCTTTCTGCGGAATTTCTGCACTTTTTCAGTACTTCCGGACCGTCCTTAAAAAGTCAGTACTATTTCCGGACTTACCGGAAATTTCGGACTTGTAGACACCCAGAATACCTTTCAGCAAGACAAGCTCAACGATTCAGGATATCATATTACAGTTGAAAGCAATTACACAAGGCAAAAATAGATAGGTAAATTGTAAATTTTTCAATGTTATGAAGATTCCACTTTCAGACTGAGAGCAAGAGATTTGAAAGTTCTTGATAAACATCAATTTCAAGGAAGGCAGGGCAAACAGACAATAAATAGGAATGGCTATGCGTGTACAGTACAAACTTGACGGTAGGAAGATGTAAAACCAAATTTTTTTGCAAGATAGGCCGAAAACACTCCTCACTTCATGATCACACCAATCACATTATGAAATTTGACCAGTTCAGATTCATTCCAATATAAGAAACTTTTGCTGACCAAGTTCAAAAACTGTTCGACATCTGATATTTTTCATAATTTGTTTCTGTTTTATCCAAAATCGTTTTCTCTTAAAATGTCTCGCTTGAGCTATGCTCA
This sequence comes from Bemisia tabaci, assembly GCF_918797505.1. Classification (NCBI taxonomy): domain Eukaryota; kingdom Metazoa; phylum Arthropoda; class Insecta; order Hemiptera; family Aleyrodidae; genus Bemisia; species Bemisia tabaci. The sequence goes on along the minus strand of NC_092795.1, from coordinate 1,402,031 downwards.
TAGATTGAAAATAAATAAATTAAAAGGTTCTTGAAATTAAAAAATACCATTTTTCTAAACACAATGTTCTGCTAAGAAGAATGTAGTATCTACTAGTGAAAAACAAAAGACATAAAAAATGTCTCACTTCTGGAAGGTTGCAAGGTACTTCAGAAACCAGAATAGTTTCCATTAAGGCATTGTAAGCAACAAGGCACAATCTATTGTTCATTTTGGAGACAACAATTAATTGAAGCATTTCATGAGAATATGTTGCGGACTGTACTTCACCGCAATCTTTTAATTTGCAGAATTCAATGAATTCGATTTGAACAAGCTCCTTTTCTTTCATTCTTCCAGAGCCCAAAATTGGTGAGGTTGAGGGGGACATGAAAGTGTCATGGCCATCATTGCCTCTGCAAAAACAACAACAAAACAAGACTATTAGGTTTGAATAAACGAGAAAAAAAATGGAAAAAAAAAAATAATTAATAAATAAATAAAGTTAATAAGAACATTTCTTTTCAAAAAAAAGGGAACATCTAATGGAGGAGGTCCTTAGAACACAGAGACTCATTTTCTAACAGAGGAATTTTTGTCGTGTTGGGTCGAAACATGAGAAGTTGTGTTGTCATGATACAACACTCAATATGATTCTAAGGAATAGTCCAGACGCCTGGTAAGTCTACCTGGACTTTCGGGTACGCAGCTATTTTTTTGGCCTACAATATGTTTTTTGGGTCGCTGAATCCGAACCTGAAGTTTCCTTACACGGATCTAGTGCGCATTTGCCGCCATTATGAAGAAATGACCTAAAAAGGCCTTTTGTTGCGGTTATTTGTAAAATAGGTAGCAGCTACGCATGAGAAAAAATCCGGGATTTAGTTAATGTTTTGAATAACTGACGTAATTTGGAAGAAAATGGAACACACATATGCTAGGTTTGCTCATAGATTGAGGAAGATACAGCATCATGAACATTGTGCCCATTTACATTTTCGCGGCTCATACCTGTCAGCGCAGTCCGGCATGCTGCAGTCCACGGAGTTCCAAAACGTTCTATGCGTTTTAAAATGGCAGTAAATGCATGCCAGATACATGTAAGGAAACTTCAGATTCGGATAATTGGGCCCTGAACAGGGTAAGAAAAATTTTTTAACAGCTTTCTTGCAGAACTAGGTTTTATTCCAATTTCAAACTTATGTGACCCCGTGTTTGGTTTGGTATTTTTTACATTTTTCCTGTAAAAAATTTTAATGACACAATTCGGTTAGCAAACATCTTGATTTTTCAGCCCGGAAGTCATTTTTGCTTTGAATGGATCCAATTGCAGTTAGGTAGCTGCATCAGATGTCCAACATCTGTGCATGAACATGATGCTGCGCACCCATAAGACAGGGACACAGAGTAATAAAATTAGTGAACCTCCAAACATAATCTATATGTCCACTGCAATTGCTGAAACAGATTATATCAAAGAGAGATCCATCTGATGTCTTCTTTCTTCTTCATAAACATTGGGAGGCTGTCCTTTCAAATGGTTAAAATGACATTTTGTGACAGTTCACATCCTAATATTTCTGCAAGGGTGCTTATAAGTAACACAATTTTGGATTCATACTGTAATAACTTTTCAGGGAGAAAATAAAGAGTGTAGATTTCATTGACTGAAAAGGAACTTACGTTGCATTCTTCACATCTTCACTACACACTATTTTGTACACATTGCCTTCAGAATCAATGCAAATTACACCATTTCTATCGCAACTTACAACAGCAATGACAGGACATTTAGCTCGAAAGGACTGCAAAAAACAAAACAATTTGATATTTAAACGGATAGCCTTTACAAAGTAAGAGTAAGCATCAAGTACTTGGGCAAAGAGTAAGAGGAGACATTTGATTGAAGCAAATCTTGCAATATCAGTGCAGTGTCCAAGTTCTTGTTTAAGACTGTTTCAAAATGGAATCACTTGATGCCCAACGCTCAGCGTTTTAAGATTTTATACAAATTACCTTCGAGTTTACATATGAATGCCCAGCATTTCTACCTAATGCTCAAAAATTTGGCAACATCAATGGGACCGTTGGGTTACGTTAAGAACAGGCTCAGTGTTCTGGGATGCTCTGTGTGAAACACCCGTATGCTCTGCCTTTCTCTGCCTGCTATTGGCTACTTCGTCATTCTGTGACATCAGGCGTACGGATATTTTGAGATAGGGAAGCGTCTTCTCATTAGGTTTTTGTCTGTACGCCATCCGCGCCAGGATAGGGAAGATCCGCACAGCACGGAAAAATATCCGTACGCTTGGGGTCACTGAACAGGGTCAACATATGTTGAGACAGAAGTCACGTATTGTTTATGTCACCACTAATAGATGCTATCATAGGCGGCACATGACGTCGCACAGGCGACATCATCATTGAGATTCTCCATTATATCGAATTGGATCCAAACAATAACATTGGCGTAACCACTTTGAATGCTACCAATGCGAATAAATCGATATATATCCCTTTTTTGTGATATGCCACTAATAGCGTCCATCTAATGGTGCCATGTGACTGCATGCATATGTTGAGTGGTGCTGATCTAATCAGAGACAGAATGATAGATATCTGTCTCAACACACGATGCCTCATTTCTAGAATGTAGGTAGGTGCTTAGAACTCGGGAAAGAAAAGAAGAGACAAAAGTCACATCAGTCTGGATGCATCCATCATCAGTTGGCCCATTGGTTAAAGGTGTATTCAGCTAAGTTGACGGTTGTTTACTTTCGGTTGGCAGGCGTTTTCGCGTCACTACTATCATACATGAAAACATCTGGCTCTCTCAGAAGCTGGAAATGGTGTGCTTTATCGAAAAAAGTCATTCTACAAAAGTAAAGTGTTTGACATTATATCATGAGTTGATTTAAGCAAGAAAATCGGACATTATGACCCTTTTACCATACTTCGAATACCGGATTTTGCTGGCCACGCTATATCAACCTGTGTCACAGGGTACACAATCCTCAAGATACAAACACCTCCTTTTCTTTCTCTACTAAGTAAGGTGGAGCATTTTGGCCAATCGGGTCCTTTACTTAGCCTCTTGGCAACTCACAACCAGAAATTAATCCTGTCGGAGCTAAGCATGTGCTCAACAATTCTACTTAAGGTTTCTAATTTAGTTGGTATTCTTCTGAGCTCCTTCCGTACATTTGAGGAGCTTAAAAACCAAGGACTTACGTTAAGTTTTGAAGATAAGGAATCGTGTTCTTGCAAGAATACGGTGATTGCTTCTCTTTTCCACGTGCAAAAGAGTAGGTGGTTTAAGTGCTTGAGTGAAGTAAAACTTTGGTTGGAATCAAGGGGCGGAAATGATTTAATTATGTTAAACGGAGAAGTCATTATAGTGAATTAAGAAACGTTTAACGGTGTACTAATTGTTTTTGCATTCAAAGAGTAAAACCGGAAACTACCGGAAAGAACGTGGACGACGAAGAAACGGAAAACAACGAATGTTTATGTTTTGAACTTGACTACACGATGGGACGCAGTGTAGCTTATTATTGGTTAACTAAGATGCACGATGGAACGCATCTATCAACCAATCAGAAGCCAGCATTTGACGCGGGAAATCTGAATTCGCCCGCTGCGCGTCAATTTTTATGATTTTTACGTTTATTTGACAAACAAGGCTCTTATCAATATTTTTCGAACAATAAACATAAATTTAAAGCCATTCTTTTTTAAAAATGAAAAACAAGATTTCGACATGCTAAATTATTTTGGATGTGAATGTTTGAAGTTATCGAAAAGGTGATGTTCAGAAGCACATCTCACATGCATTGATGTTTGACAGTTTTAAGATGTGTTAGCTAATGGATTGCAAGCGGGTTCATAAGTGCAATTCTTGGAAAATGTTAGTTATTAAGTTATTGGTAGTCAAATAAAATTGGCCCAGGAATAAACCCTGTCAAAATATTCCTGTCAAATATATTAATTTATTTATCTATTATTATTATTATTATTATTATTATTTATATGCGAAGTTATCTCCAGCTTTGCTGGGTAGTTGGGCTCTCTTTACGTGAGCAAACAATGCTCATTGGTAGAGAGAGTATAGTGGGTTGAGGCCGGTGTTAACTTGGCTATGAATGGCCAATTTACAGCCGACGATAAGGTTTGCAGTAACCGGGGTGAGAGCTGTGTCCTAAGACGCCCACCCAGAGGTTGCTTCTCGTCGATGATGGTGGGGTAGGGGTTTAGGTTGTGGGGGAACAAATGAGTATGGATTCTTTGGTTAAGGTTTTCAACTTAAGACTTTCCTCAGTATCCTAGCAGTTCCGAGGATTGCTGCTTTCTGAGCTGTGACAAGAGAGTGCTTCCCAGGGATTTCTTCCTTAAATTTCTTCCATTCTTTCGAGACTGCTCCCGTCGCGCCGATTACGAAGGGTATGACTTTCGTGTCCGTTTTCCACATTCTACTTATCTCGATTTCTAAGTCTTTATACTTGAGTCTTTTTTCGGCTTCCTTCAATGATATGTTCCTATCCGCTGGGATTGACACGTCGATAAGCAAGCAAGTTTGCCCCCTTTTTCGCAGTATGATGTCAGGCCTGTTGTTCGGAACCGTCCTATCAGTTCTGACAGGAACATTCCATATGATAGTTGTTTGCCCATCATCCGTTGCTGTGATAGCTTTTGGCTTGTGCTCGTACCAGTTTGTTTCGACTGCTATATTGTACTCTTTGCACAGGTTATGATGGAGATGGGTGCACACTCTGTCATGCCGTTCTATGTAGTCCTTTTTGGCAAGGATCGGGCACGCCGATATTATGTGATCTATAGTTTCCTCGTGCTGATGGCAAATTCTACACTTACTGTCTCGGGCTCTGCCGTGTATTTTCCGATCTCGGTACCTAGTGTTAAGAGCCTGGTCTTGGGCTGCTGCAATTAGGCTTTCGGTTTCTCCTTTTAATGCTCCTTTGCTCAGCCACATGGTTGAAAGAGTGCTTTCGACTCTGTCTTCTTCCAGTAAGCGAGGGTACTGACCGTGCATGTTCTTTTCGGTCCATTTTGATCTTAAGGTTTCGGCTATTTTCTTCTTGATTATTTGGTTCCTGCTTTTAACTGGTGTTTGTTCAAAGTTTTGTTCTAACTCAGTTTCAAACTTGTCAGCTTTTTTGGTAATCGAGTGTAGCGTGTTCAGCTGGGTGTCCGCCTCGTGTACCGATTTAAGAAACAGATCTTCATTTCTCTTCTTTCTCAGGTAGTATTTCGTACTGATAATTGTGGACTTGTACGCTGCTTCTATCTGTCTCAACCCTCTTCCTCCCAGTTTTCTGCTGACGTAGAGTCGGTGAACATCCGCGGATGGGTGGTGCATTTTGTACATTGTCAGGTATTTTCTTGTTTTGACGTCCAGAGCTCGGATTTCTGTCATCTTCCAGTCTAGGATTGCAAATCCGTACTGAAGCACGGGAACTGCAAGTGCTCCGATGGCCGAAATCTTATTTTTTGCTGACAGCTCTGTCTTTAATACTGCCCTAACTCTTCGGATGTATTCTTTCTTGACCTTCTCTTTGACTGTTGTATTTTGCACTCCTGAATTCTCTTCCATGCCCAGGTACTTGTAAGTTTCACCAGGGTCTAGTTGTCTGATGCTGGTTTCATTGTCGATGGTTACATTTTCACCTTTAAAAAACTTTCCTTTCTTGAAAGTCACTTTGGCGCACTTATCCAGGCCGAATTTCATTCCGATATCGTCACTAAATTCTTTTACTGTTTTAAGCTGTTGTTGAAGCTTTGTTTCATTGCTACTGAAGAGTTTCAAGTCGTCCATGTAAAGAAGGTGTGTCAGTTGTTTGTAACCATCCTCAAGGTCGTATCCATTCTGCTGTTCGTTCAGCTTCTTCGATAGGGGTATTAGTCCTATGCAAAACAGAAGGGGCGAGAATGCGTCTCCTTGATAGATTCCACGCCTGATTTTGATTTCCGAAGTTACGATTTGGCCCGCGTTTCCGTTCAGTTGGATGACAGTTGCCCAGTGTTTCATCATGTTCTTACACGCGTTGACTAGATTTGGGTGGACTCCCATTATTTCCAGTGCTCGTATGATCCAGCTATGTGGCATGCTGTCGAAGGCTTTTTGGTAGTCTAGCCATGCTACGGATAGATTTTTCTTCCTCCTTTTGCAGTCTTCAATGGCAGTCTTGGATATAAGGAGTTGATCTAAGCATCCATTTGCTCCTTTTCGGCACCCTTTCTGCTCTATTGGGAGGAGTTCAGCACTTTCTAAATACTTGTAAGTTTTGCCAGCCATTAAAGCGGTGTATATCTTGTACATAATGTTAAGACAAGTGATCGGGCGGAAGTTCTTTGGGTTCGCTGTTTCTTTGTTTTTCGGTATCAGGTACGTGCACCCTTTAGCTAACCAAGGTGGGAACTCTTCTCCCCCCAGTAGTTTTATGTATTCTGTTGTTAGATACTTGTGGATGGGGTGCATTTTTTTGTACCAGAAGCTCTGTATCTTGTCTGGGCCGGGTGCTTTCCAATTCGCAAGATTCTTTAAGACATTCGCTACTTCTGCCTCATTTAGGGGAGTCCATTCCATCTGATGTTCGACGTTTAGATCCTTAATCCAGTCCGCTTCGGTGTTATGCTCTGTGGGAGTTTCGTAAATTCCTTTCCAGAACTCCTCTATTTCTTGTTTCTTAGGGGTTGCACCAGTTTCTGCTCCGTCCCCTTTGATTTTTCTGTAGAAGCTCTTACAGTTAGTTACAAACATCCTATTTTCCCTATATTGGTTAGATCGTTTTTTGTATCTCCTGATCCTTTGGCTGAACACTGATATGCGTTGTTTAAGTTGCTCGGTTACATTGTCAATATTGTATTCTTCTCCTTCGTCAGTGTATTTTTCTAGTATTGATTTAACTCGCTGTGTCATTGGCTTCTCGTTAGACTTGCTAGTCTCCTTGAAATTAGTTAACACTGAAAGGTTGCATCTCAGCTCTTTTATTCTGTTATCGATCCTTTTTTGCCACAGGGGTTTCGTTTCTTTCGCGTTGTTCTTTTTTACTGGTCTTGGGTTGTTTGCTTCATCACTGACTGTTAGAGCTGCCGCGTAGAGTAAGCAATTTATTTTCCAGAGGTCCAATTCCTGTTCAGTTTCTAGTATAGTCTTCACCTCACTGTTGGCCCGTGCAAGGATTTCCTTCTCCTTTTTTGCGCCGTTCAGTTTTCTGATCGGTTCTCTTTCCTCTAAGGTCATCTCCAGTACTTCTTGGTAGAGTCTCCTAATTGGTGACTCTGGCTTTTCGTTTTGTGATGACTTGGGTTCTGGCGTTGGGGCTAGCGGCTCAGGGTTGGTCTCTGTCAGCTCATCGCTCGTAGGTTGCTGGTTTCCAGGATGAGTTTGTGACGCTTGGTTTGAGATGTTTAGCTCGGCTAGGATGTCTTGGGATAGGATATCATCCAGTGCATCAGGTGCCACTTGGGGGGCTTCTCCGGCATGTTCCTCAGTTGATGCTTCTAGTGTGGCAATAGCATCTGCTTTAATTTCTTCAAGCAGCTCATCGCTAAGTTTCCTTTTGTTTTCTATGTATCTTCTCTGCGTGGCTAGTTTATTCGCATTGATGTGTAATCGGGTGTCAGGGTTCCTAGCTCTCCATAAATCGTACGTCTCCTTTATGTTGCAAAAGCCTGTACCTTCTTTAGTATACCAGTGACACCACATGACTTCTTTGTACTCTTCTTGAGTCCATTTAATTCTTTGTGAGGATTGGGCTACTTGAGACGATATTCCCTCATCCTCTGGATCTTTTTGGTTGGCTGAGCTGCTTTGCGAATGTTCTGTCTCATTTTCTGGGGTCTGAGATGTCTGTCCAAGGTGGAGACGGACGTCTGCTTTGATTTCGGAGAGTTGCATCTCATTCAGTTTCTTTTGGTTCTCTATGTACCTGCGTTGGGTTGCAAGTTTATTTGCTTCAATATAAGGACGGGTAGCTGGGTTTCTCTTTCTCCAGAGATTGTAAGTGGACTTCATGTTGCAGCTGCCTGTGCTTTCTTTGATGTAGAGGTAGCACCACATGACTTCTTTGTATTCTGCCTCGCTCCATTTTGTTCGCGCCCTTGTATGGTATGGCTGAGAGTCTGGCTGGCTACTCAAAGGTTGTACTTGAGTCGGGCTGAGAGTTTGTGGCGTGTTTGTAGGCACATTTCTTGGGTCCGCTCGGTTTGTTCTCGAGTTTGTTGGTCTGTTCAACTCTTCATCTCTGTCCCTATTCGCTAGGGTGATTTGAGAGTTCTTGCGTTGTTTAGTAATTTTTCTGGAATCCATGTTGTTCCCACGAGTAGAGGAGGATTTGGACGGTCCGCCCGGCAGCCTCTTCGCCGGGTAAGGCTACGTACTCTGGGAGGTCGCCCGGTATCCCAGGGCACCGTGGGTAGACACCTTCAGAAGCACCCGATGCCAAGAGACCCGATGGGCACGGTTTGCATACACCCCGGGTTGGGTCTTTTCATTGAAGTACTCCTTGGCACAAAGGAGTGCGTCCAGAAGTGACTCGGGAATGGAGGTGCGTCAATACCCCAGACCATAGGCAGTCCTCCCTGCAGATTTATTATTATTATTATTATTATTATTATCCTAAACCTTCACTTCACTTTCTCTCAATTTTCTTACCAATTATTGTCTACTTTTTATCTGCTTAAAGTGGTTTATTATTGTAATACTGTCTGATACATGTTAAGTTTAAACTTTTAAAGACCCGTAAGGTCTGAAAATGATTTTTAATTTACTTTTCTTTAGATACAAAAAAAAATAAAAATAAAAAATAAAAAAATAAAAAAATATGTGCCTAGGGGCTAGGTAAAAAATTATATACAGGGTTGAGTCTCAAAAAAGATCCTTACCCTCTATCACTCCGGGGAAAATTGAGGGATGCCGTGTTCAATTTGGCTGAGGAGTAGTAAGCTCCTTTTGTAGAAGACTTGCAGATATCTAGCTGATGTGTAAGCAGACTGTGTATAGAAGTTCAAAAAGGAAATAAAAAGACCCATATTCTCAGATGAGTTTTAATTTCTATTTTAATTCCTTAAAATCTTTATCACAGTGAAATTCAACAAGTGTAACAATTCTTTCCATATACACAGCAATAATGAGAGGGTATTTTCTTTCCAAACATTTTTGGGACATTTTACTTGCAATAATGATATAAACCCATGAAAATCACTGGTTTACTTAGTTCCAACTGCTCTCAAAAAATCAAATCATTTCCTGAATAAAGCAAAGTAATCAGAGGTTAATATCACGAGTTCAGCATTGTACGCAAAACACCTTGACAAAAGAAAAAATAATCTAAGATTTACACAACAGCTTGGCAGTGCCTGTGAGCACAGCCTTTGGGCTATTTATATCGTCTATCACACTACAATTGAAAGAGCATACAACAATTTTTTTGACCGATTCAATTGTAACAACAATTGTAATTTCTTCACCTAAATAACAGGGGTTGGGAAACCGTAAATTTTGTCCCAAGAGCAAGGTTCCGTGACCAGGTAACCTCGTTCCAATTACCGCAGACACAAAGCTGTTTAATAAGGCACCATGAACAAGAGCAGGCTTTTGCATGTGAACTTCATTGCAGTCGCCAGATATTTTCATGAACTGCTCCAACTCTGCTTGTGTTACAGTTCGTTTGATTGTGACTGTCTGACCTACTTGAAGGTGAATCATTTTTGCGGTACTGTTTAGAAATTTGACTGTTCTGTCCCCGTGGTTCCTGTAACAGGATTTAAATAATTTGAGCATACTCACTTCCAAGAACTACCACAGCACAAAACACGGACAAATTGGGCCGAAACTTTTTTGATTGACTAATATGTTCTATTCATTTAAAAAATGAATATTTTTACACTTCAATTGTTGTTACAAAGTTTCATTGTATCATGGTATTACAGACTGATTATAAAATCTGAAATAAACTTATGAGATACAGTCATGATATGTTTTAGGTTTCTGTACCTAAAATGCAATACCTGAAAAAAAATTACAGAAACCGCCACTCAAGGAAGGTACTTTAACCAGAACCAGATCTCCGTCAGAAAATAATAGAGGGGGCTCAAATCGTTATTCCATAAAATTTTTGATCTTTCTGCTTAACTGAAAGTCTGGGAAACTAAAAGAGGACTAATCTGTTTGGAGCAAAACTTTGAATATGTTGAAAAAAAAAAACGTTTCAAATACTGATGGAAACGCTACAAAGAAAGTAATGCCAAGATAATGAACATGAATGAAATCTCAGGGCAAATCTTCAATGTATGACAATATTGAAAAAAAAAATTCTGATAATTATAAAAAATAAAGTTTTTGGTAAGAAGGAATTAGGTGTCAATGATTAATTTTGAAAAAGCCTGTTTTAAGTCTGAGAAGTAGATGGTCCAGGGACAGGGATATTTTGAATTTCCTCCATTAATAATACAGCATTTATCTCCTCAGAAGTGCAATAGTCTTGTAAGAAAATGTTTGCAAGGTTTGATATCCGCTTGTTCTCGTTCCTTGAATGTTCTAGGATACTTTTCAAAGTATCTGGCTTCTTGATTTCTGAAAGTAAAAACGATGAAATGAATTAGATTTATTAAGTGAGTACCTAATATCAACGACAAGGTCGTAATAGTTGGCCAGCTATGTCTATCACAATTCAAATTCCCATTCAGGTTTCTATAACCCCTTCATTCTCAAATTCTCTGATTTTTCTCTGTTGAGGCGAGCCTCTAACACCTGGCAAAGGGTGGTTTTGAGGACGTGTTTCAGGAGTGGCAAAAGTTTTGAAAAAAAAATACTGCCCTTCAAGGTTATTGAATTGAGGGTCCAAAAATTCGAAACTGACTGAAATTTGTAAAACAACTGATAAATTTTTTTAAATTTCCGACACTCTTTATTGGACTTCTCTTGTAATTTGCATTAATAGCCTCACTTTGATGAGATTTTATGCATTTTCCAACGGGCTAAAATCAATTTCATAATTGGATGATTGATCTTCTCAAAGATTTACATTCATTGTCAGCTATAAATTGTTTACAATTACTTAGGTACAAACCTTTTTTTGACTGAGGATTGACAAGGAACATCAGTGTGGTTATGGCAGATAGTACTGTATCTTCATCCGAATTGTTTAAGAATAAGGCAATTTTATTGACACCCCCACAGTGCAAAATGTAGGACTTATTTTCACGATCTGGAAAAAAGAAAACCAGTGCACTGAGAACTATGATTTTCTGGTGATGCGGAGATTATGTCTGATTTAATATTAGTTGAACTCGAGTCTTTTTCTTTCTTATCTAATTGTCTTCAGATAGGTTTTTTTGGCGTAACTTATGATATGTCTTTTTCTCTTTTAATCATTCCAACTCGAGACAAATTCTGTCTCCAACTTCATTTTTAATACCTTATCTGTAAATTGATAATCTGCCCTAGTATTTTTATTGCTGTGATTCCACGGCAGGTGAATTGTGATAACCTTAAGTCTGCACTGTCATGTTTGTGCCCTATGTACTTTTGATGAATAATCTATCGATCTATCTATCTATCTATCTGTCTTTCTGACTTGTCGAGATTCATTGCCTGTTTGTTCGAAATAATCTGCCTACCTATATTTCTTTATTTTTAAGATAATAATGTCCCGCAGGACCTCTTTCAATTCCTGCATATTTTGATTATGTGAGTGGCACAACTTTACATGTTATAATCACTAATTCGTTTCTGCTTTAGGAAATAAGCGTTATTTAAGGCTTTTGTTTGCCATTGTATATCCAATAAAAAATGTACCATTTTGAACTGAGAACAGCCAACAACATCAAGATTGAACAGATTGAAGGAAAAGATGATAGATCCCACTATAAAAAAAAGAAAAAGAAAAAATTTTTTGTATCAGTCCTCACCTAGAGCAAGATTACACAAGCCTCCAAGCGCATATTGTCGTAAGGTTTTGTTACTTTCTCCAAGTTGATCGAGAAAAATATCGATCACAGACAGTTTTCTGAGAAATTGATAGTTCACTGGGTCGTAGGCAAAGTTTGCTAAATTTGCCAACACCTGCTCTTTGGCCTCTGTAAAAATTTGACAAATAAATTGCTAAATGTTAGTATCTATGATAGAAATAATTGGTTCAGTTTTTCTATTTCTATTTTGTGTCATCAGTAGAATTTAACATGGAAAATAGTTTTTGAAGAGCTTTCTCTATGAAAAAAAATCTGTGCCTGAAAAGGTAGAGGGTACAAATTGGTTTCCCCTTTTCAAATTTTTATAATTTTTAAAATGTTTGAGCGAATAAAGTAAACTGGGTGTCAATCAGTAGAAAGAAAGTTGCTCTTTTAAACACATACTAGATCAGCTTTTTGGCTGCCATGATTCCAAGGTAATTTGGGATGGCCTTTGCAAAATGCAGAGGTCTTCATCGCAAAAGAAAAATAAGTTTGATCTTTTGAAAGATGAGTGACGAAAAAACTTGATGTCACAAAATATGTGAAACTCTAAATGAATTGCTGCAATATTTTTGAATTAAGGATGATCATACCTTAAAAATTTAGGGAAAATTCAAATATATTCAAGAATTTTCTGAGGTACTTTGAGTCCTCCTTCGTCATTGCTGCATTAAATGTATTCTTGGATCTGCTTCAATCATTAAGCATACATCGTCACCTTCCAGGCAAAGTATCACGAGCGCCATGCGATGTTTAAAAATATCCGCCGCCATTATATTTTTTTACAGAGAAATGGGCCTGTTGCATGCAAGAGATACAGCCGCGCGAATAGATTTTTTAGAGGTTAAATGACACGAAAATTACGATGGTCACATTAAAAAAGTCTGAAATACACTCCTTACTGCGCAATTTGCGTTGTTAGGAACGCGCTTTTTCAATTTTCCCGCGTCTGGGGGCAGTTTTCTAATCACCGGAAACGAGCAAACGGCGGGCTCGGTGATTTCCGGAAGATGTCGAGTCGTTGTTGTTATTTTTTCCTTCAGTTTGTTTACAAACCCAACGTGATCTCTTATAGTGGTCCATATACGCTTTATGCAGTAACCAAATCGATCAACTTTTAAATATCCAACGCAATCCTTCTACATTTCATTTCACGATATCACGAGCTCCGATTTTTAGGTTATGTTGTCAGTTTTAGTTGACCGGAAATAGCCGCGAGTTGCCGTTAATTGTTTCCGTTAGAAAACTGCCCCCAGACGCAGGAAATTTGAAAAAGCGCGTTCCTGACAACGCAAATTGCGCAATAAGGAGTGTATTTCAGACTTTTTTAATGTGAGCATCGTAATTTTCGTGTCATTTAACCACTATAAAGTCTATTTGCACGGCTGTATCTCTTGCATGCAACAGGCCCATTGTTCAACGAAGCTGTCCGAAAATTTCACCAAATTTTCTTTGTGCTGCCGATAAAATTTAGTGAAATTTTCAAACAGATTCAACCAACAATTTCTCAGTAAAAAAATAAAATGGCGGCGGAAATTTTTAAACGTCGCATGGTGCTTGTGATACTTTGCCTGGAAGGTGACGACATCATTTCTTAGTGATCAATGGGATATGGGACAATTAATCAGGAGGTCCTGATAAACTTATCTTCCTTCCTGTCGCTGTTCTTTCCTCTTCAATCTGAGTATCTGCGTCTTTATTTAACTACTATTAGCATTATATAAAGTTGAACATAGTAACCTGTTGATTTCGTAGTTTTGAACTCTTTGACAAGTAGCTCCAAGAACTCAAATCGTCCAACCCCATCCTTGGGCGTACGGGCTGCTAGACGCTCAGGTGTGCTGAACATGGGACTGATTACGCAACATGAGTTTCACATGCTCCGAGCCATTCGGTGCGACCTTACAAGAGGAAAAATCTGTTAAGCAGAGTAAGAATAATAATTGAAACCTTGTGGATTATGATAATGTCTGTGGGATGCAGAATAAAATTATCATTATTCTGTCAGTGAGTTTCATGATTTTTTGGTATTTTTCATTGTTTGACTTCCGTAATTGAAGCATTGAATGTAGGAGGGATTTTTCTTTGTTGTGGTGTTATACTATCCCTGCTGCTAATTCGAATTTTAAAACGAAAACTCATTGGCCACTTATTGAAGAATTTTCATTCATTTACATACTTACTTAATCTTGAGGAAATTTAGTACAATTTTCCATGAAATCTGGCATTTGCTTCACAATAAATAATAGCAAACATTCTGAATCACTGCACCTGAGAATTGCAATTTTTGCACTCTGTAGTTAAATTTTTTTAGTGTGATTGATAAAAAATTCATGGTGACTGTGGAAAATACAGCTTCCAGCTGATGACGAAACAGCGCTACTTACTGCCAAAATTTACTCTCGGGACAAACTAGTCATCATTATTATGGAAAATTTTAGGATTTTTCTTTGCCTTGTCGAGGATATTTGCTGGAATTTGATAAGAAATTTTCCCTAAATGTGTGGATCGAATATTTCCTTTCATTGAAACTTGAAGTGAAATGATTTCACCCTGCCAAACTAAAATCAAATTAATCATGAATATGGCCATAGAGGGACTTCATGAGGAACCTAATGCACAGGCATGCCCAGGAGAGGAAGTTACTTGCTTAATGATAGGTATGGTCAAATATTTCAATAGTCGAATGTTGGTGAAATTATTCGAATATTCGATTATAATACAATCAATCAATGAAAAGGCAAAACTGCGATTATCTATTATTCCCCCTCCAATAATTCGAAATTTTAAGGTTAGACCCTCTATATCATCATGCCGTAGAGTCCAAATACTACCAGTAAGCACGGTTCGAAAAAGTCCATTGTGTGGAAAATACTTTTCCAAAAGTACGAATAATAGGGCCTAGTGCAAGGCGCCTAGCAAGTATAGTAAAAAATGTTTTAAAAAAATAAAAAATCGGAGCAACAATCGAAAATATTTAAAAATTTGCTTCAAAGTATTTGCTATCGCAAGATTTGATTTCTCAAATTGACGTACTTATTTCTGTTAAACGGAACTGAGCGCCAAATTGAGTTCCTTTGGAGGATTTTATAATCCCGGATAGCATATTCTTTCAAACGGAACTAAACGCCATGGAAAAGCATTGCCAGCATAGGATAGAACGAGCATCGCGCACCGCAACACCTGCCAATCCAAGCCCCCCCTCTCCCTTCATCCCCCGATGGCGCTTAGTTCCGTTTGATAGAAATACGTCCAAGTCGTCACAGTAAACAGAACCAAAAAGTTTCGAATAATCGCATTCAAATTTGATATTCGTCCATTCCTAGTAGATGATTTGGATGGATCTCCTCATGGCTCTCAAATGAAGATAAATGTCTTGACAGGACGTTTGTACAAGCTTTGAGAATCCCTGATAACAGGGCTAGATATGTTTGACTGATTTCGTTCGTAAGCAGTTATTCATGAATCTGATAAAAAAGAATGATTACCTAAGCACCGGATAAGAAGTTCCTATGGTTAAGTATATACGTGGGGTCAGCAGAAGCTCGCTTCCCACGACAGCGTCCAGTTCTATTATTTTTTTAATCGTTCACTCCTAGCATTAGAAAACGCAAGACAATACATAAGTGAAGTAGGTACACAACATAAACGTATGAGACATTATCTGTTTTAAGTCTATGACATGTGCTTGGTAGAGAATTGCAAAAATTAAGTAAATGAGAACATGGATTAAGCAAAGACACTGATGGGATTAAATGATTGAAATGTATTATTTTTTTTAAATCCGTGATAAGAATTCTCACATAACACTCTACACATAACCTCAAACGAAAAACATTGAACCATAGACTTAATAGAGTGATCATTCCGACAGAACAAAATGGAGAACTCTGCTTTTCCAAACGTCGTGGGTAAACAGGCATTCTTATTGGTTGAATACTCGACATAAAGCTTATTGATTGGCTCACTTATTGTTAGAACGCCAGAAAACATTTGGTGAAGGTTGTATGTGTATGTCTGTGTCGATAGTGGAAAGTGGAAAGAAAGCCAAAATTAGGAAAAGTCATAGAACTCATAGATCAGAAATCTTCAATTAGTTTTTATGGTCAAGCCTCAAAACAGCGAAACATAGAGGATTTAATGCTGGAAGTGTGGAAGTTATGTGATAAGGAAGTGATAAAACTCTGTTACTGAGGGTTTCCTCGGAACTTTCAATGAATCATTTCAGTGGAAGTTGATATGTGAACTTTGCACTGATACATACTTTTATCAGTTCTTCTCCCACTGCTTGGCACAATAAGTGAAATGTAATCAGCTATGGCGAAAAAAAACGCAGGGGTCCAAGTTGATAGTGACTCCGCTTACCTTTTTTCGGACAGTGGGTCTTGTGACTTCAAAATGGAATACAAGTTCAGACTCAATAAGCTAGTGTTTATTTGCGCTCTCTTTGTTGTTATCAGTATGGTTTATTTTGGTTTCTTTTTCTCAGATAAAGTTTGTGCGCTCTCTAATTTCAAATCTCCAAGTTGTTCTGAAGTTAGTCTAAGAACTCCAACCCCTGAACATGTCGTTAAACTCTTGTCCTTGCTCTCTGATCCATTCAACTCCAAGTTACCGAACCCTGGTCTAAGTTATGACGAAATTATTCATGAGAATTTTCAGTTTGATATGAATGCTCACGACGTAATGGTTTTTTTGCATATTCAAAAGACAGGAGGTACCTCTTTTGGTCGGCATTTAGTACAGGATTTAGATCTGCAAAGACCCTGTACATGTCAGAAGAAGAGAAAACGTTGTTATTGTTTTCGTCCCAACCGTAATGAAAATTGGCTGTTCAGTCGTTATTCTATCGGATGGAAGTGTGGACTCCACGCAGATTGGACAGAACTCTCAAGCTGTGTTGATGCTGAGTTGATAAAGAATGAAGGTGACTCAGTGAAAAGGAGGTAACCCCTTTTTTAATGTATTTTCCATCATTCTTTCTCTATGAAAGCTTGTAATAATACATGCCGCTGTAAAAATTCTACTCTCTATAGTACATTTGAGTTAATTTATTGGAATGTTATCAGCGAGCTTCTGAACTTCTGAAGAAACTGTAGCAAAAGCAGAATGAAAAGGTTTAGTTGCAGTCAATCTGGCCCCCTGGCCTGCCATCTGTCTGTTGCAAATTGAAAAGTTTCATCAAATCTTTGCTCTAACAGCTGCTAGACTGACAGCAGGAGTCTAGTTACAGTGACTCCCATTTTATCATCAACATCTGTCAGGGCATGTCATCAATGGTTACGTGAAGTTGATAAATGTACATCATTGCAACAATTCCACATCTCCAATTACTTGTGTTTTATTTTTTTTTAAAAAAAAAAAAAAAAAAAAAGCCAGCAATAATTACAAGTAATACTACTGGTAAATAATTTCAAAAATACAGCTTGAGTGGAGATTTGTAATACCGTAATGGATGTTGCATGTTTTTCGACTTCTGTCATCAATATGCACTGCATCTAGAGTGCTAACTATCGTTCGTAGGAGGGAAGCAATCATTGAAAACAGACATCTTCCCGTATTTTCCTAGTTAATCTGTTGATCTACTAGTCACTACTTACTGCATGGTCTCTGCATGTAGGCCCACATCATTTGCAATTCAAAGTATGGAATATTTAAAGCAATTCAGGCAGAAGTATTTCAATTATCAATCCTACAAAATTAGTTCAGCCCGAAGAACAAAAATTATTTAGAAGGAAATATCCTGTCTTAAAAAAATTGCAGAGTTAACCCAGCAGGGCAGTAGGTAGGCAGTGGAAAGCAAAGTATGTACAGAGCAGACTGACAAAAGATAAAATTTCAGCTTTTTGGTATAGCCGGCATTTTCATAGCTTTACTTCAACCAGGAGCAAAGATGGAGTGCTGAATTGAGTCATCAAGGGTGATCCAAGATTCTAGGTTGCTCTTTGTTTTTCAAGAATCCTGAGTTTGGTTACTCCTTTTAAAAATAGCATTTTTGTTTTTTGGCTTATTGTAGAGATGGTTCTCAACAGGGATAATAAAGTTTTTATGCACTTACTAGCGCCAATCAACTTTTAAAGTAAGTACCTATTGTCTATAATTTCTTTCCGCTTCAACTGCCTTTGAATGTTAAATAGATCTTGAAAATTCACCACCTTGGTTTTTTTTTGGCTCGGAAGTTTGTTTAATTGTATTTCCTGATCATGGTTAAAAACCACTTTTGTCTCATTTCTTTGTTCTAGGTATTTTTATATATCCCTTCTTAGAGAACCTATCAGCCGCTATTTATCTGAATTTCGCCATGTTCAACGAGGGGCCACCTGGAAAAATTCAAGGCATTGGTGCGGCGGTCGGGTGGCAACGGAGCAAGAGCTGCCCAAATGTTACCCAGGAGTTGTCTGGAGTGATGTTACCTTTGACAGTTTCACTTCTTGTCCTTATAATTTAGCAAATAACAGGTAAGTAAAGTCTCCTAACTCAACATGAAAGAAATTTAATATCAACTATTGCCTCATGTTCAGACAAGATCGATTAGTTTACTGTGTCTTCCAACTGCCTGTATAGTTGCTAATTCTAAGCCCTACACCTCAAGTTGATGGCTTCCTAAGGCTATTATAAATCATTTCCCAGCCCAATAGTTTTACATAAAGGACTGTGCGTGCAGTTACCTAAGCTTTTAATGAGTTTAAGGAGAAAAAACCTGTCATTCATTTACATTTTGGAAAGAAGTTTCGATTAAAAGTAAAGTGAGAACCTACACATAGTTTCATTCACCTTTAAAAACTTCTCTCAGTGGTGTGAAGATCTATTCTCTTCGAAAGGTCGAGGTCTTGTCACAAAGAGTGAACATAATTAGTGGTTTGTGTAAGAATGAGATAAACTGCGAATTATTCCTCTTTGTTTACTCTTTATTTTCTTGCTCCTGCTATTACCATACCTCATTTTATCTTTGTGTGATGATTGATTTTACTTTTGGTGACAGGCAAACTAGAATGATGGCTGACTTGGCTTTGGTTGGTTGTTACAATACATCTTCTTACTCAAAGGAGGACCGAGACCAGATTTTACTCGCAAGTGCAAAAAAGAACTTGGCCAACATGGCATTCTTTGCACTCACAGAGTACCAAAAGGTAAATTTTTATTTATTTACAACCATCTTGTATCTAAATTAGCTTTTTTATTCATATGAAGGTGCACAATTTCTTGGGCATTTATCTTGAAAAACTTGACTGAGATGGTCTAACAATGTCTCAAGTCATATTTGAAAAGTAAAAAAAAACTTACTCCATTGAAGGTACCTAGGTGCTCTCCAACCTATGGTAAATTGTACTCATGTAAATGACCAAATGGTTAGAAAATCTATGGAAAAAGTTGTAAAGCTCTTTGCTGTAACTATTCATTGTATTTTAACTCCTCTTCCAATCGAAGGAGAGGAAAATTTTCTTACTTGGAAGACTTGAAAAATAGATCTCTAATATTCTAGTGTGTGTCACACTTTTGGAGACATCTCTGGATGCACTTCTATATATTGGAGTTAGTCTTGTGCTTAGCGTTTTAGCCTCTAGAGTACCTGTAGCAGTGTAAACCAGTGTAGCACCATAAACTCTCATTAACAGTGCAAAAGTTTTGGAAAACGTTTTACCCAACTTAGAACAAAATTTAATGTTACAACGTTGTTCTAAAAGCTCTCACATTTCTCTAAATCGCAACACGCATTTGAACACACCTGAATCAAATGGCTGTAAAATCGGAACTAGTTAAGATAATTGAAATCCGTAAAAACCAACATGTTTGTCAGTTTATCAGCAATCAGATAAACCCAAGAAAATGTTGATTCGATCATCCGTTGGCCCACTATGGCCAAAGTTCGGTTTCTAATTGATCATACCTCGTAACTCAAAGGTGAGTTTCGAACACTGACCTGTAGGAAAACTATAGACATAAGTAGTTATTTTTTCCAACTACCGTGTACACTCGCAGGTTATCTGCACTTTTTTCCCTGATTTCTACACTCAAAAATCAGGTTGCGGGTTATCTGTGAATCTCACAGAAATTGCATACCTATCAAGCGCTACTTGACGATGCGAGTGAAATAGACCACCGTGGACGCATGTGGGTTAAACAGGAATTTTTCTTCTTTGACTCTTTCAAAATCTGGAGCACGGGTTATCTGTGAGCATATATGGTACCAGAATGATATCTTGGTTATCATCATTCCTCTATAATTTCTATTTTTCATGTTCCAGATCGGTCAGTATGTTTTTGAAGAGACTTTCAATCTGAGATTTGCTGTGACTTTTTCCCAGCATAACTCAACTCTGTCTAACGCCGTCCTAGCAACTCTTACAAAGGACCAAATAGAAAAAATCCGCAGGCTCAATAGCTTGGATATTGAACTCTATGAGTTTGCAAAGTCACTAATGTTTAGGTGCGTAAATTTTTTTCATTCAAACTCAGTCCTTTGCTGAGAATAATAATCGAAAAAACAAAATAAATTATCAATCAGACTCTGCCGTGTCTTCAGGAAAACGTTTCCTTGTAGAATTTGACAAACACAGAGTGCGCTTTTGATATGCAGAAGAATCATTCAACTCTAAAAAGACTGTCTCCCAAGCACAAAATTCCCCAAAAAGTCACAAAAAAAAACTTTTGTTTTACTTTTTTTCTCATTAAAATTTCATTGCATTCTAAGGTAGGTATACAACTTGAAGATACATAATTAAGTATGCTCAGTAATAGACGCATGGAGAAAGATAGTGACCAGGAAAAATTTTGTAGTTTTTTCCAACTTATTTCAAGGAAACGGTTGTTTTAGCGAAGCTAGATTCAATTTTGAACTGAAATTTATTTACGTGCAAAATTGTCGTAGCTACGATATATGTAGGTACTGTAAAATTTGGCTAAAAAGTTTCAGCAAAGTAGATTACAGCATCTACCCTCAAGCATTCATGCATCCGTTTAATGGTGACACAACAAAAATGTATATTTTGTTCACAACGTTTCTAAATGTCCACCTCTACTTCAGTCAAGAAAATATTTCTCGATTTTTCTTTACAAATCACAGAGGACATTACCAAGTAAATTTCAATTCAGTAACAATGATTAGCCATAGTTGAAGAAAATAAAATGTAATGGGAAATGCGCAACATCACAAAATGAGATCTTTGGTTTCATAGTTTTCTTTATGGCAAGCGGTCAAAGTCATTTTTCTAATAGTTAACATATTTCTTTTTCTGCTCAGTCGCTTCAATAAATTACAAATGAGAGATCCTCAATTTGAAGAACGATGGAATCACCTTGGAGAGTTACCAAACAAGACTGAATTCAATTGGGATGATGCGATTGATGATGAAACGACAAAGACCACCTCAGACACGTAGGAGTACGCCCTTCGGACCTCGGTCCTGGCTCCATGAGCTGCATCTAGTCAGGTTTTAATTTCTTCCAATTTTTTGTCAGTCTGTGATCTGGGAATGGACTTCGCTTCTTGATGTTGTTTCCACTTGTTTTAGATCTGAATTACCAGGAATTTTGTCATAATAATCATTGGAGGGGGATTCCAGTTGTACTACACTTTGCAATTAGAAACAACTATTTCTTGATCATCTGTGAAAACACTCATGTGCAAAGGGAAACTAATGGCACATACGTTCTTTCTAAACTGAGCCAGAATCTGTAGTCTCTAATTGCAAAGTGTAGTCAAGTTTGGCAATGGTCCATGGAATCTTGGAGGTAGGTCGGAACGTTTAAAGGTGGAAGTGTGAAATTTGTACTGGTAAAAGCCGTATAGATGGTACCTCCTTTAGGAGTTATGGAGGCCTATAAATTTAGGAATGGCTGTGAGTAAGGTAGTAGGGCACTGCACACATTTGCCTCTGCATCTGTCCTCTATCATAGACAACCAATTGATATTAAAACTAACTTTTATCAGCTTACTATTGAAAGTTGGTTTAAAATTAATGTAAATCTTGTAATGTTATGCAAATGGTGAATTTCATTGAATTTATGCACAAAATTCTCATTCCTGAGGGAAGGTTGGATGGGAAATATGTATGTATACGCATAGCCAAAGTGCAAAACCACATATTTCCATTGCAGCATTTCAAAATTTCTGCTCCTATTTTATTTTTTTAAAGAAAAATAACTTTATAGCTTAACTTTATACAGAATATTCCGTCAACAATGAGGAAAATTCAAGGAAGTTTTCAAGGAATCACGTTGACCAGTTTTTGAATAAAAATAAATTAAGTATGGCAGGCAGTCGCTAACGGGGATACATGGTTTTGCACATTGGCCATCAATATTTTGCTGTTGAAAACCAGGGGATGAAATTAATTCCAATAAATTGAACATCCTCTCATTTTTGTAAGTAATGGAAGGAACTCATCATCAAATGAGGTTTCCCATTTCGTTTTCATTTTTGCTTTTGATACTCTCTTTTTTTCTAAGCGTGTGACTTATGTATGTTTTTAATTTACATGACTGGAAGAGAAATCTATTTTTCTCCAATAATTTCAGTATTATTAATGAAAATCTTTGCTGCTCCAACTACTCGTGAGTGATTTATAATTCTTTCAAATATTTATTTTCACTTGTGCAATAATAATTGTGACAATTTGCATCTTGTTAGAGTAAATTTTAATTTATATTCTTAAAGTCAAACCCCGTGAGAAATTTGCTGTAATGTTGTGGTTCAATTGTCTTTTTCAAAAACCAACAGATGGTTCAGTTTGTTTGAATGCCAGACTGTTCATTTTTACTGAATGAATCGCTAGACAAGGTGCAAATTTAAGCATTTTGATACATGCCATCTGGCGGAAATTTCATATAGAACATGATTCCCACAAAGAATATTACCAAAATCAACTCCTAACCAAGATGTCTACGTTTTTAGTTTACATTGGTTAAGGTAAATTTGAATTTCTCGCTCATGAGAAAAACAATTTTCTACTTGAATTAAATGGCACACCACAACAGTTTTGGCAAGCCTCTTAATCAAGCAATTTTCCCTCTCCTCCTTCCATTGTTTAAAGTCTCAACAACCAGCAACAGCTGAGCCAAAGCATTGAGATATAGGTTTCCTCATTTTCATGCTAGAGAGATTGTTGCAGCAACGCTTAGTTTGCGATTAGACCTATATGGGCTTCTGTTTTTCCCGAAGCAGGAGGTTTCAATTTACGCATCTTAAAACGTCAAATATCTTGGTAATTTATTTTATTTATTTATTTTATTTTACAGTCGGTACATTTATTCCCTTTAAGGGATTGTACAAGTCAGATTACAAGATAATAGTACTACAAGTTAACAATTGTTTCTAACAATCAATAAAAATTTAACACAAATGCTTTTAAGAAATAATTTAATTTAGGCAATGTAAGAGCAAAAATGAAAATGATAGAAGCGATGGATTAAGGCTAGAGCTTTGAGAGGTCTTCAACATGGTAGAACGCACCCTCCAAGACAAAAGCCCTAACCTGGTTAGAAGTTAATGTCTGTAATTTTTGTTGTGCGAATCAAGTTCTACAAGAAATTTTGATGAGGAAACATGCGTCAGAATACTTTTACTTGCACCTTGTCTGGTGGTCAAATGAAATTGAACCTTTTGAACTAGTTATTAAGTATTGTGGAATTTATCGTCTCTCATGCAACTTTGTAAAGGGGTTATATCATATTTTATCTTGTTCAAACTCCTACAATAATCTATGAAAACTGCTTCTCAATTAATGGATTGATCAAACTCATTGAAAATTAGAGGAAATGTCCAAAATTCGAAGTGTTGATCAATATTTTGAAAATTGCAGGCGTCCCATGTCTGTCTGTAACAAACATACCAATATACACTATACAGGTCATGTTTCTCTTACAAATATATTTTTTTCTTTCAATGGAATCTATACCTGATAGTTATAAGACTGTAAATAGGATCGGATTAATTCCGCAAGCCTATGAGCCCTCTAAAGCAATCACTGATTCAACTTTCTATTTATGTCTCATATTGTATTTTTTTTTTTTCCTTTTTTCTTTAATTTTTGCGGTAATCAATCAAAGATCCATTCCACACTATGGTATTTTGCTTTTGTGGTATTTTTTTTAATAAGGACAATGGACATCATTTCAGGAGAAGTGCCACCAACAATACTGCCAGGCTGTAGAAAAACGCTTTATAAGCATTCAAATGTTGCCAAATTTTTTCTTGAAATATATTCATTTCTGGAGAAAATTATGAATTTTTCCTTGAAATTTTCGGACACTTCAGATCAAATTACGAAGAAAATGCTCTGAAAAATCAGGAAAAAATGTCAATAAATTTTCCCGAAAATTCAAGATTTGTCAAAGGAAATTTGACAATGTCTGAAGACTCATACTGCGTCTTTCTTAGTACAGCAGAATAGAATAGTGTGCACAACTTCCGAAAGATAGCATTAGTGGTGTGTTCGCTGCAGTTTTCAGCAGTAAAAATATGAATAACTTGAAATCAACTTTTTAACACTTATTGTCAGTCTATTATTGTTGATAATTCTTCAAATGAGTAACTATATTCTGAAGAGGTTTGTACAAAGTTGAATCAAATAGAATTCAATCCCCTCCCCCCATCCTTATCAATGTGAATCAAGGCTGCCATTTTCTTGCACGAAGTTTTTGGGTTGCTGTTTGAAGCTGAGGGTTGCACTCATTTAATCTGAGAGGTGTACCTCTTCATGTGCCCCTCTAGCGACAGGTTGAGGAAATATTGACCACCTCTGACGTCTCAGAAGACGAGTTCTATGCCAGCAGAATGGCAGTTCTGTTCAAATTGAGTATCCGAATCCTTTTTAAACTCTTCTAATATATGTACCAATGATGACTTTATTGTGATCCTCTGTTCAATTACAATCATCATTCAAGTGTTGTAATGTGGATGCATAAGAATTATACCTGTATACCACTAAAATATTTTAATTTAGTTATGAATAGTGGAAGCTGTCAGATTTTGTAATATTATCATGCAGCTTTGGAGAGTGAACAATTTTTTATTGAGTAAGGAATAAAGTGTTAGTTTCCAGGTTGTATGGAATTTTCTTTTTTTATAGAATTTTTACTTAAATCGTGTTACTTTAGGAGATTACAGTCAATAATTGATCAAATCATAAGTAGCAATTTTAAACTTATGTCCTATTAAGGGGGTAAGCACACCCAGCAGAAAGTTGAACAAGTATTGTCAAGCATACCATTCTGGGATGTTTAATTCTTTGCGGGGTAGAAATGATGTAATATGCCAGTTGTTCTCAACAGATTGTTTGGAAAGGTAGGTATAATGTGTCAAATTTTGGCGAAAAGGAGTCCTAATGTGGAGGAATCGTTGCTTCCAATCCCTTAATTTTTTTGGGAAGATCGTCCGTGCATGTCAATTCATAAATTTGAGGAAGTCTCTGGAAGAAAGGCCCACAAAACATGAGCAAGTCAATTTTTTGGATCTGCTTTATCTTGAACGGCAGATAAGTGGTAGCAATTGTTTGAAAGATGCTGCTCGCCTGTGACTCCTCAGAGAAACAAGCACAATCTGACTATTGTAAGCCCTTCTTTTTGAAACTTCCTTCATTAATTTTGGCGTGTTAAGCCATATATGTATACACAGCAGATGTTGCGTTTCTAAGTTTTGAGAAAATCACGTTTGAAGTTTTCAAAGCTGAGCATTCTGATGTCCGTAAAGCAAACAGGGTTCTATGAGCCCTAAAACTTTAAATTTGAGATTAATGTTAATTAAGATGTACAGAGATTTTAAGAAAAAACCACATCCGGTGTCTTTACTGTGAGGCTTTTCTTAGATATAAAATAAACTACTAAGTTACTGCAAAAGAGGTACCTACAGCGATTGAAATTATTCACTATCGAGTTTTTAAATGATTTGTCAAAAAATTACATGTTTGGTAACTTTCTAAATAGAAAAGAAGAAACAAGATATATCTTATTAGTCTTTTAAAATAGGGAAAAATATTGAAAAAGATGCCATGTCCCATGACACTTGTAGCAGGTCTTACTCACTTTCATGATCAGTGCAATGTGCTCATTATATGTACACTATCCTCAAGATCAGTGAACTTGAGCAAATTGTTTGGAAAAGCATTAAATGTAGACTTCTGCTGTTCTTATATTTAACATGGCTTCTCATATGTATCTCAATGGAAAATCATGCTATAAGTCTGAAACTTGCTACCAACACTCTTGAAGGCTGCAAATTCTACAACAGTGTTAGCCCTAAAAACGACAAATGCTGATATCCACTGTTTATGCAGATATGGCTCCATATTTACATGTATATACCTCGTACAAGCGATTCAGTTACCCTTTCTTGGAGAGAGAGCTTTTCCTCCATCGTTCTTGTAAATTTAATTTGTCTGTTAAGTACACAAAGTACTTCTCTAGTTTTTTCTTTTAATTTTATGTTTTATTTATTTCAGTGTAGCTTGTGCGCTTGTTGTACAGCTGTAAATGTAAGTTTTTACTTGTACGCTTAAATTATTGGAATGAAAGATGATTTCCAAGAAAATATTTCAAAATAGTTGCTACCGGCAACTCATCTGATACTGTCAAGTGTAAGTTGTAAATTTTTGAGACTTTGGCCTAGCTGATAATTTGAACTCCTTAGAGAAAAAACTGTTAATTTGATTTTAAAGTGACTGAAAACGAATTTGAAAGCTTGCATCAATCAAAACATTCACATTACAGCTGCGATCATGCAGCCTATAGACTCAAGAATTTCTTATTCTTATCTTACGAGAGAAATATTTAGGTAGTAAGGTTTTCTTGTGAATTAAGTTGACCATTTTCATTCCTTTTAGCATTTTTGGAACATAATTGACTCTAAAGCAAATCTTTCTTTAAATTACGTGTACTTCTCTGATTTTTTACTTCATTCTTTTTTCCTAGCCATTATGAAAATGTGACTCAAGTTTTGATAGTAATATTAAAAATACCTTGGAGACCATCATGTATGTTGTGGAATTCAACAAGTGAAATAGAGAGAAGAAAGAAGAGTTTTAGAATTTTGGAAATTAATTCTACCAGAATCAATTACTCTAATTATCTGTTTTCGACTTCTGCAAATCTGTTATTTTAATTGCTTTTCTAAGGTGTAGAAAGTGTTTTTTGAAATCAAAATCCTTTCAAGATTTTTCATTTTCCGGAAAATAGGTTTTCATCATAAAAATTTATGCCTAAGTGCCTACAAATTTAATTTTGAAACAGGTCTCACAAAATCAAATAGTATATCGACGGTGAAACTACCAAACCACGAATCTCGTTTGCGGTGTTTAAAAATCTACGCTCACATTTTATTTTTTGGAAGTAGACCAAATCAATATCATTCCTTGAAATTTTCACAGAATTTTCTCCGCGCGAAGAGGAAAAATCACAGAAATTTTCAAGACTGGACGTTAAATAGTTTTTCATTTAAAAAATAACGTATGACAGGAAATCTGCGACGTCGCAAACCGAGATACGTGGTTTGGTAGTTTCACCGTCGATATGTTACTACTTTCCTACATGTAAACTTTATTTTTCCCTTTCCTTTCCGAATAGACAAAACAATTAATCCTCCAAAAGCATTAACTGTGTTTCTGATGAGAATGGAAGAAACTGATCTCCTTTTTTCGTGCATTTTATTTGTTGCCCTGCAGCATGATATTAAAATATTGTATTTCCTTTGGAAAATACACTAAAAATTATTCTAAAAGTTGTTTATTTGTATTTATCTTCTCTGTTTGATGTATCATATCATTGTGCCATTGATTGTGAATATATACATATTTATATTTTTACTTTTTTTGTATCATTTTCCTCTTTGCTCTTGCTCCTAAAGAAATTCAAGCCTATTCGTCTTCAGATATTTTTTGCATCTGAATAGGTACATTAATTTTCAATTGAATCAGTGAGTTCAAAAATGGATCAAAATCATTGTTCAGGAAACACCTCAAACTGCACAGCGGGCGAAGAAGTTAGTTTAAGAAAAACCTTTTTGGTGCCAAAGACCAAGTAGGTACCTTGAGACATTGTAAAGCCCCAAGTTGAAATTGATACACCATGTTTGATGACAGAGAATTAATCGTTTAAAAATTTTCGAGTTGGTGTGTTTTGGTTCTCACTGACTTTCAGATACTGATTTTTCATATTTTGCCCTGAAAAATTTACATTTTTCGACACATAACCCTTGGATATTCATATAATTTGTTGGTACAAGATAAACTGAACCGATATAAGAAAACCGCGAAATCGGATCCTCACCCGTTTCCCTTGAAATGGGCTAAAATTGGTATTTCCAATGAAATACTTCGATTCTTTCCTCTTCTCAGTACTTTTTTCTGAGAAAATTTTTAGTTGATGGTACTAAATACCCCGGAAAAATGTCTCAGGAGCTACTGGCCCTGAAAAATTCCAACGCCCCCTCCTCCTTCAAATAATATGGGAAGGCCCAATAATGGTTTTTTTTTGTCCAAGTTTGAGCCCTTTTCACCTCAGAATGAGAAATTTTGTTTTATTTCTAAACAAAACGGTTTTACTCGGACATCAGATACCACCATCAGAAGCTTAAGAGCTGTGAGCCTCACTAAAAAGAAGAATAGGAAGAAAAAAAAATCTTAAACTAGTTCCCTCTTACCCCTCCCGAGTTCATTTAGCATGGTTCTTTCTCATAAGTTTTTGGATTTTCCTAAGTATTTTATTTTCACCCTGTAGTCTTCACTAACGGCGTTCCGTGCCGGGGTGGGCACTAGCTCATTTCGATTTCATGATGTTCACATAGGCGATATCGTTTGTTTTCGGTATTATTTCTTCTATAATAAAATAATATTGACCCTGTTTTTAAAGTCTCAAGATTCTGCTTCAAAAATTACGCAAGTTTTGATGCAGCAATATTTTTTTCTTTTTTTTTAAAAGTAGGTATCTTTAATGTTTGAATGAAGAAGGAGAGAATTAAAAACTGGGTAAACAAGGCTAAAAACATTAAAAAACATTAAAAGGCAGGACGTTTCGAGCTGTTACCAGCTCATTTTCAGCTGCAAAAACACAAAAAAACAAGTAAAAAATTGAGTAGCGACCTGACCCCAGCCGTTATCACGTAGCCACTTTAATGTTTGATAGGTATTATGTATTGTCCCAAATCTGCAAGCTCACGTTCCTCCTATCTCGAATCGCAAAATGTTGAATCTCTGAAAGGGTACTAACTAACAGAGATCACCGTGAGAATTATGTGTAGGGGCTCCGAGCAAACACTTGAGTCAAAATTCATTTTGCAATGTATGGTGAAGTTTGAAACGAGTTTCATGGCTGATGCATATAAGTGCACACCATCTCCAAAAGTCTCTCGTTAAATTTTTCAAAAGCCAAAAAGCTTCAAAAACTTCTCAAAGCCATGCATTATGCAAACAATCTTTTCTCTGAAAATTATCGATCCTCAACAGTATTATTAGTAAGATACGCTCTCATTTCATTGGAGCATGCATTCAAAATTCCCGCGCACTGAAAATGAGACTGATCTCGCCAGTTTAGGCGGGAAAAATGTTGACATATTCGAAACTTTTGAGGTTATTTAATGTTCGTGTCGCGGTTCGTGGAATTTATATCGTTTATCTATTTACTCGGTGTTTTGATCAAAGGTTTTGTTGGTATTTGTGAATAATCTTCGTCGTTTACACTGCCCTTGTCATTTGTCAGCAATAAATTATAATCTCATCTGAATTTGGATTCCTTTGGCTTACAGGTTCGACCGTATTACTTATCTATTATGATGATGCAATCCAGTTGATATCAGCAGAAATTCTGTACATCTACTTTAAAATGAATATTTGTTTTCATAAAGTACTTGAAATTGTTCAATCGTTGTTTAGTGCAATATAACATCAATGATCTGTGCTGTCAATGATCAGTTCCTGGGAAAGTTTCAATTAAGGAACCCTTCAATTAATAAGCGGAATTACTTTTTGCCAAATACTTAAGCAAGTCATCACTGTTTTCAGCGCCCACCTAATCTGCAATTATTTTAGTTAGCAATCTATTTTTGTTAGTTTCTCACAAAGCAGTTCATATTAGATATGCATCATAAAGCAAGTAAAAAAATCGTATACTTAGTTGAGCGAATCGGAGTCAACTCCAGCACAGTCCTCAATAACATCAGCCATTGAATAATATCAAATGAGGGAAAGCGCTGTGCATCCTCTCCAACAATAAACTTCTCACGTAACAAGTCACACAAGAAAGCTTTTGATGAATGACGTGGACACATACTAAAGGGTTGATTTGGTTTCAAACCGCTTTCCCCTCCTTCCTGCTGAACATCATTCATTCTTTAGAGAAGGGGGGGGGGGGGGCTGCTGATTAAGTGAGGTTCTAAGCAAAATGTATTGATACCATTCTAACAAAATCAGAAATTGTGGTGAACTTTTAAATTAGTTGATAGCAAATAGTTCAAAATCTGCTATGCCCTGTCTGATTTTTCAGATAGGGGACAGAGCCTCCTTCCTCAAAATACCAGCTACGCTGCCAAATCGATTAGGAGATTTGGGGAAATTATGAGTGCGCAGGTTATTAGTCTCTGAGAATATTAATTTTATGATTAAAATCGGATTATTTGCGGCAAATTACCCTGGGATGTGTCTTATTGCTAACCTCTGCGCGAATTTACAACCTGGAGCTCTGTCCCCCAATACATTTTATCCAGAATTAGAGAGGAATAGACCTATTGGTGTCAGACAGTTTAAAATAATTTATACTTTCTGATATTGTTAAAGTAATATAAAATGTCGTTGGATACCTTTACTTTTAAGATCAGGACTCTTTTTTTACCCTCCAAAGGAAGCTAGGAGGGCTATGGGACAATGCAGTTTGGATTTCTTGAGCTCGATTCCCAACTCGTCCCAAAGATGCTCCGACTTCGTTCGACCTTCAATAACTGAGAAAGCTTACTTCAAGTGGTCTAGATCTCCTGTGCAATCACTGAACTCTTTACTTCATCGATCTTTTAGCATTCTTATCTTTCTCTTTTTCAGATCTTCCACCATGAAGAAGTATGTTTTATCTCAGTTTACCGGCCACCTCTACCATAGATCCAGATCTCTCTGCTCTAACACACCCTTGGATGTACTTCCAGAAATTAAAAATGGCCTTGCTTCTGGAAAACCCATTGTAGCCCTTGAGTCAACAATCATAACCCATGGCATGCCATATCCTCATAACTTAAAAACAGCGAAAGAAGTTGAAGAAATTGTTCGGAGTCAGGTACTTATGTGGAGAAAAAATTGAATTACTTAGGTACTTTAGGTCATCATAACTTCACTCAGAGGTGCAGAACATACGTAATTTATGGCCAACACACGGCATAAGAAAATCCATAAGTTTGTCTGAAAATTTTTCTGTGGGAAGTTCTTTGATTCGTTACTTTTTTCATGAAAAAGAAGGGATGGATCTGGAGTAGATCTGACTGTCTACATTTTTTCCTCAACTTGTACTTTTGAAGTGTAAGTATGTGGAGTTAAAACATTTTGATACTGAAATTGCAACTGATTTTTGCTCCGCAGAACTTTCTGCACTTCTGAATCCAGTTTCGTTGGACTTAAAGTATTTGCACTTTACAGTCATCGGACATTTTGATGGTCAAAGCAAAACCACGTATCTCCATTTGCAACGTAGCAGAACTCCTGTCATACCTACTTTATTTTTTCTTTGGGAAAGTACTTAGTCAGCATAATTTCTTGAAAACTTACTTGATTTTTCTTCCCTATTAGTAGAATATTCCATGCAAATTACAAGCTATTACTTAAGTTGGCTTGTTTCTCCTAAAAAAAATAATAAACCAGGAACAGAAACTTTGAAACGTCGCAAATGGAGTTACTTGGTTTCGAACTTTGACCATCAATTTCCTTTTGCATTGGTATCAGTATTTCACTTTTGAATTTTTTGGTACCAATGGTTCTTTTCCTGTGGACAGTCACTCGAATTCTATCGTGCTAAGGTAAGATGCTGTATGAGCCTTCAGACGCTGCCAAATTCCCTCCAACCATTTTCGGGAAAATTTGTGAATATCTTACTTCCGATTTTTCTGGGAATTTTGTTCGAAATTTAATCTAAAATGTTCAAAAATTTCAAGTATAAATATTCATAACTTTCTTCGAAAATAAATATTTTCTGAGAGGAAATTTGGCAACATTCAAATGCTCTGTTCCTTTTTAACAGAACAGAATTGATAACAGAAATGAACATTGAATATCACTACTGCAAAACTGGGCATTGCGAATGGCTTTGGAGTCTATTACTCAAAATTCATCGTTGGATCCCAGAGTGAAAGTGCAAATCGATATGAAAAAGGGAAGATAAAGATTCAGTTCAAGCCGATGAAATGAAAATGTCAGTGCCGCAACTACACCAGAGGCTAAACTATGATTAGTCCAAAGTATTCTTCTCATTGAATATTTGATCTTGCTTTTATACTCTTTTTTTCAATTTTCCGACCTTCAATTGATGAAGACTTGGTTTGAATTCTCTCTTTATTTTAGGGTGCTATACCTGCAACAATAGCGATATTGGGAGGGACAATCAAAGTTGGTCTCTCTGATGAAGATTTGAATTATTTGGCCAAGCCTGACACTCCTGTAATCAAGTCTTCAAGGCGGGATTTTCCCTTTGTGTTAAGTAAGGTACTGGTATCCTTGTTTTATTTTCAAAACACAAAAGCTGCTCCTACCTCTATCGAATGTCCTAAAATAACAAGAACTAGCACTGTAATTAAAAAACTAAGAAACCTATCGAGCTAATTTTTCTTTCAGTTGAAAGAAGATATTAAAAGCAGTCGATTGAGTCAGTTAGATAGAAAAAAATGACCAAGTTATAGTAGTTCAAGCATGGTGTAAGTGGCTGCCATCCCATATTTTTTTCCAAACATTTACACTTTGTGCAATATGCCGATAAAACATTGTTGATGCTGTCTTACCAATAATTATGGCTTCGCAACATCAAACACAACTTTACAATGTTATCCATTACAGTAATGATTCGAAAACACACAATAATTCGCTAAAATATGTAAATGAATTGACTAGCTGAGAACAGTCGGTGAAATTTTTGCTACTCTACTGTGCTGAGGGAGAAGTCACATGAGTCTTCAGACATTGCTAACTTTACTCTTATAAACTACGAATTTTCTGGGAAACTTGTGGATAATTTCCTCCCAATTTTTCACATATTTTTATTCGTAATTTTATCTAAAATATCTGAAAAAATCATCAATCATCAGTACCTATCTAAAAAATCATCATTTAAGAGGTTTATAGCTCATTGATGGATTGAGCAATCTATTTTTATCAACTTTATACCTAGCAAAATATTTGGAACAGAAGTGTGATTTTTTTCTATGATTTTTATTTTGGTTCTCAGAAACTGAATGGCGGGACAACTGTCTCTGGAACTTTACTCGTGTGCTCCAAAGTTGGCATCAAAATTTTTGTCACTGGTAAGTTTTGAGTCGTCATCTGCAAGTAATTTATATTTACATTTACTTTTTACAGTTACATCAACAATTTTGTGGAAAAAATCTTTTTTTTTTTTTATAGTAATGAGTACAGTACGAAAAAAGTTGTTGATTGAAATTCTTCTCTGGCAGGAAAATTAATCATAATGAGGATCATTTTATTAACCCTGAAACCAAAGGGCTTTTAGTGTGTAACATCTTCCTCTCTGGTTTTAAGAATTGAACTCAGTTACTTCACTGAATTTGGATACTCAAGTTTGCTTGAGGTAACTTGCAAAGCCGCCCTGTTCTTTTTTCTCAATATTTATCCTTTCAATCTCCTTCTCCGACATTACTGTCCTTTCAATGGGCAATCTTGTATTGACCAACTTTAAAAACAATGCAAATAATCCTCTGGGATCCTTAATTGTTCATTCATTTCTTCCAAGTAACGAAGGTTACAAATAATTCTAATTACGTGCTAACATTGTTGCTACTGCTTCCAAGTGTTGTGTATTGACATAAGAAATGGCAGAAAAAGCACATCTCTGTTTGCAACACTCAACTTTTTCTAATAACCCCAATTTTCTTCTCTGTATGAGGAATATTTTGTAAAAATCTCAAGCCACAGCGTTGGTCCCGTCTCCTGTGATAAATAAAATGGGAGCAAGGATTTTGAAACACTGCAAATGAGAGACGTGCTTTTACAGTTTCATTGTTGGTATATTACCAATCTACATTCGGAAGGGACTCGTCCAATCAATCGAAAGTTATTGGAGTAAAAGTGGTGCAAATTGCCTGTCCCTATGATACATGCAACCTATTTTAATAATTGTCTAAAGTTGGCATTGGATTGACCAAATTATGAAAAAATATTCCTATTTCATGGTAGAAGAGACTCCAATTTCATTGCATCAAACTGCTGGGAATTTCAATATTTTTTTTGCAGTATGCCTTTTGGGCTGCCAATCCTGAGCCTTTTAATTTTGTATCACTCTTCTCTATTTGTAAAGTTCCTCTTTTATTTTTGCTAGTAGTTGTATTTTTATCCATCCAAAATTAGTGTTTTCTCTTGGTTTTTCAGGAGGAATTGGAGGAGTGCATAGAGATGGCCAAACAAGTCTAGATATCAGCGCAGACTTAACTGAGCTAGGACGTCATTCGATTGCAGTTATATCCAGTGGTGTCAAATCTATCTTGGATATAGGACGGACTTTGGAGTATTTGGTAACCATTAGAATTATCAAGAACCGTTTATGTCGTAAAATTAGTTCTGGATAAAAAAAAAAAAAATAAATAAATAAATAAAGAGGTGGCAGGAAGAAATTTATTTGAGTTAGTCTGAAGTCCTCAGGGGAGGTTAAATGGTGAATGAAAAACGCTGCATTGAGCACTGTAATAATGAAATTAACTTAAATTTTGCATGAAATGATGACAGTATTTCTATTTGACCAGGAAAATCATGCCAAAATTTCATGAATGAAGAATAGTTGTTTTATCCTTCATTGACTAGAAACACATTTTCCCAGTAAGTTTATTAAAGGGTTTGGAGGCTGATTAATGATATTACAATGAATTATAATTTAAAATTTCTTTGGTTTTCAGGAAACACAAGGAGTTTGCGTGGCAACATTTGGTGAAACAAATGATTTTCCTGCCTTCTACTGCCGGGACAGCGGCTATAAATCGCAATATCATGTTGAAAACATCTCTGATGCTGCAAAACTTGTAGAATCTCTTGTGATGATGAACAGTAAGTCAGGCTTGCTCCTGGCCAATCCGGTCCCCGAACAATCTGAATTGATCAAGAGTAAGTGAAAGCAAAATTCAAACTAGGCATGTAGATTTTGCAATATGATTCCTCTTAAATATCATATCGGTATTGTAATAATACTGAATACTTATTGTAACCAATGGGCAATGTATTAAAGTCTGGAGTCAAGGCAGTTTCTACGTACACTGGAATGTGGGGTAAATTGAGGAATAGCAACAGTTAGTGATTTTATCTACGTACACTGGAATGTGAGTTAAATTGAGGAATAGTAACAGTTAGTGATTTTATCTTCCTCAAATCTGCTTTGTTGCTGGCCTCTGGTTTAAAATGTTCATGGTAAATGCTCGAGATGGGATGGGGAATGCTCTAAACTTAAAAATCTCATGTGAGCAAAAATATAAATATAAACTCCTCTAAAGGATTTCATCTTGTTGCAGAAATCTTTGAAAATTATCGAGAGAGCTAGACAAAAATTGATGCCCCAAAAAATAAAACCTCAAATTTGAAACTGAACTTTTAATGGAATTTTATTAATGCTATGTTTTACTTTGATGGTTTTTACAGAAGAGGACATGGATAAAGTCATCCAGAAGGCTTTATCTGAAATGAAGGAACAAGGTATCGCTGGAAAAGATGTCACGCCATTTTTGTTGAAAGCTATTGCAGATGCAACAAAGGGAAAATCTCTAGAGACTAGTATCCTTCTTATTAAAACTTTTCCTCTTGTCCTTGAACTGGGTTTTTTATTCATGTTTTAGTTCATGGTAAACATGAACTTGAAGCAGAGAATCGAGAATAATTAATCAGTTGTAGTGGCGTATGCTAAAAATTTGTATAATCAGATACAACTTGCCTGCAGCCCCACCGAAGGGCTGATTATTGTAGTTGATTAACAAAGCAACAAGAACGATATCGAAACCGTGAAGCTGGTTTAGTGTGGACCTGTGCAGAGGATAGCAGATGGTCGGTTGCTCAGACAGGTGTTTGATTAGAGAAGAAGGCTACTTTTTCGGTTGACTTTCTTAGTCCCATAAGCCTTGATAACTTCTAGGATGAAGATTTTGAATAGTTGTAAGTTCCTAAGGGAAGTTGAGGATTTCAGGGTCTATTTCAAATTATTTGAAGCTGTGCTTATCTCTATGCGTGAAAGTAGATTTGATAAAAAGATGCAGGTAATTTCTATGTGTTGGTGAAACCGTCTGTTAGTCAAAGATTTTTTTTTCCAATGGTTTATCAGCCCTTTGTTTGGTTTAATTAATACACATACTGCTAATTACTGCTAATTAATTAGGTACTGATATATTCCATTTATACAAATGTCTTGCTGATGTTGATCCAAGTATTTCACCACTGTAGTCCATTCTTGACTCTTTCAGGAAAGGTCAAAATAGGAAACATTTTGTTTTAAGGCGATTTGCTATTGATGTTCCAACTTGGAAATGAGCATGAGAGATCCAAGTTTGATTGAACGGAGCATGTCATGTTTATACTCGTTTCAATGCGCAAGTGTATATCCTTGACTATCTCCTTTAGATATTGCCCTGATAAAAAATAATGCCCTTGTTGGGAGCCAGATAGCTGTTGAATTAAGTAAACTCAACTCTGATTTATTAAGCCTCCATGGTGAAACACAGAAAAGGTAAGACAGCAATCATTTATGTGTATTTTTCTTGAGTCGGTACCTGGGAGAGAGGAAACTCCTCCATTTTAATATCAATGTGATTCAGATTTTTTAAATCGCTTCATGAATCCATCCCATCTCATGGCCTAATTTTCTTTTTTTAAGTTCAAGAATCTTTTGAATTGAAATTTTTTTAGTCACAAGCTCAGACTCATTTTTCAGATGTGTTTTAATAGACTTCAACTCAGCTCTCAAAAACCTCTTGCCACACTAAATTATTTTTTATATTAATCTGTCAGGAGATGAAATCTTTTAAAACAATCAAGATTTTATGATTTATATCTGCTCCTGCGATTTCTTCAAATCCTGATCATACCCTCATTTCCATCAATTCAAGGTATCAGGAGAAAAGTAGATGGTGATCATAATGCCCACAATGTAATTTGTAATTAATGGAATTCTGCATTTTCTCCAGATCTTAGAAACCCTCCCCAATTTTTCTTCTTATATTACTTAAGATGATTTGGCCTTGATTTTTGGCATGGTTGACCTGGCGTACGATTTATCACATCAATCAAGTAAAAAATCTCGGCATATTTTGACTTTTAAGCCAAGAAGAGGACGTTAGCCCCTGCGCATGAGCCTAAAGAATCAGTCTCAATTAAAGAAATTCGCAAACTTGAGAGAAATAAAAACAGGATTTTTCCTGGAAAAAATGTAGCATTTGATGGAGAGGTTGATCACTGTGTAAATGCAAGATTTTCTTCAAAAAAGAATCCTGCTTTTATTTCTCTGACTTTTACAATTTGTATTTGGTTTAGAATGATTCTTTAGGCTCATGCGCAGGGGCCATGGTGTTTTTTTTTGGCTAAAAAGTCAAAATCTAGCGAGAATTTTCACTTTGTCAATGCAATTTGACCTACGCTGCATGCCAGAAACTAGAGTGAGTCATGATAATCTTGTATTAGGTCTTTCTCGAATGTCAATAACTCAATTTGACCAAGTAGTGATTTTATATCCCTAGTTGGAGCGTATAATTTTCTCTCATGTACATTTTTTAGCCCGAGTCTAGTAATTTCTGTCAATTTTTTTAGTGTTTTAGGTGGAAAGAAAGTTAGCACCGAAAATTGTGCGGGAATTAGTGCGAGAATTAGTGTGGAAAATAGTGAGAAAAATGCAGAATCTGGTAGTAGCCAGTCGTCTCCTTCAGCATCAAAAGTAGTTGTAAGTATCTTGAATTATTTTTGTATTATGTATAGGTAACTTTATCACAATTTTCGTTATCTCAATTTTATAGTTAAAAATACAATGGAGCTAGAACTGTGTAAAACACGCTGTGAACAGTGACTTTTTTATCAATTTTGAAAATGGTATTATCTCTGCTTCAGAAGTGTTGAATCAAATTCAGGAAATTTCAGTTACGAAAAAGAAGTTTGGAACTCTGCAATTAGTAAGGCGAAATTGATGAATTCTAGATGAGGGAAAGTCAAGGAATATCTAATTTTAGCTTATATCTTCACCTATGAGGTACATGGATGTTGCAATATTTTTGCAATTATGGAAGAGCAAAATTAATTCTCTTCGTAGCATACGTCTCCTGATACTCAGCAAGGTTTTTTTCTGTGACTAGTTTAGAATTTCATATTTAATTTCTAATTTATTTGGTTCTAGGTTATTGGTGGAGCTATGATGGACATAACTGTGAAATCGGAGGACGATATAAAGGTAAGCCAATCACCTTTTGTTTGATCAACTAAACTTTTAAAATGTTTAAAATTTACTGTTTTTTCAGCCTGCTTTAAGCTCATTCAGGAATGCGGAAATTTCTAAAATGCTGACCAATTCTCGCGATTCAGTGTTCACCCCTCACAGCCTTATGCCTATGCTAGACTATGTAAAAGAAATGCTCTACATGTCATATGAGGGTTTTTTAGAAAGTAAGGTCTCCAATAGGCTTCCTTGCAAGCATTTAATCCTGTCAAAGAACGAATTATATTGTTGGATTAAGTACTCTCAGATTTAAATTAAGTTCTGTGAGAAATACTTAGAAGTAGGTGTTCAACAGTCGCCGGAATTTTGACGCAATATTTTCGCTCGTTTCATACCTCATTTTAAAAAGAAATGAATTTAATAAACCCAATCCGAGATTCTGAATCGTTACAATTCAGGGATACACTTTCACTCAAATTGTGGTAAAAACGGACAGAGAGTCAAGGATAATGACGTGCAGTCCTCCCTTTGCGGCGGTTTGAGCGGCGCGCCAGCCAGGGAGATCTCACGGGACGGGACCCGAGTAATTGCTGGAGTGTGGCGCGCCTTCAATCCGACTGGCAGCAATATGCTTACAACCCGGGTTGAATAGTTGTATCAACTGCGCCTGCCGTGAATGAGTTCAAATATCCTTTCCTGCACGCGTAAGGAAGCGTAATTTAGCTCCGATTGCAACGTTACAGACCTCAACTAATGTCTTATTTTTAATCATTGTTGTCACGAAAGGCATATACAGTTTTTCTGAAGGATTTCCGCGAATTTTTCTGCAGTCGCCGGAAATTTTGACGCAATATTTTCGCTGATTTCATACTTCATTTTCAAAAAATGAATTATTATAAACCAAACCGAGATTCTGAATCGTTTCCCAATTCAGGGATACACTTTCACTCAAATTGTGGTAAAAACGGGACAGAGAGTCAAGATAATGACGTGCAGTCCTCCCTTTGCAGCGAATTTAGCGGCGCGCCACCCAGGGAGATCGCACGGTAGAGCGGGTACGGACCCGAGTATTTGCTGGAGTGTGGGCGCCTTCAATCCGGCTGGCAGCAAACATGCTCACACCCGTGGTCGAATAGTTGCATCACTGCGCCTGCCGTGAATGAGTTCAAATATCCTTTGAGTATTTACTAGGGGCTTATGGGGCTGCTTTCGCAGCCCCTTATTTTTCCTGTACACTTTTCACTT
This sequence comes from Bemisia tabaci, assembly GCF_918797505.1. Classification (NCBI taxonomy): domain Eukaryota; kingdom Metazoa; phylum Arthropoda; class Insecta; order Hemiptera; family Aleyrodidae; genus Bemisia; species Bemisia tabaci. Next base: position 1,362,260 of record NC_092795.1, on the reverse strand, counting down.
TCACATGTTTTTTTTATTTATTTATTTATTTTCATTTAATTTTCTGTTTTGTCTTTGAATCGGTCTAATTATTTTTTTGAGAGAATAAATATAACATATTAGAATATCATTTTTAATTCATCCAATTTGCATCGAAAAACACGTGAAACGATAGCGGGGGACGATCACATGGTTTTTCAACCGTTTTTAAGTTCGTTTTGATTTCCGCCAGTTGGGATTACATGTAAATTTCAAAAATATATCTGGTTTTCCTTCTTTTCGAACCATGTGCCATCGCATCCTGATAGCGTTGACAAGGTTGCGTGGGCTCCCTTGAAATGTAGATGGTAAAATTACAACTTTTTCCTGTAGTAGAATTAGAAAGACTGATTTATTGACGACAAAATCCTGTAAACCTTTATAGTTTCTACACGCAATTTTGATTGATTTTGACGGACGTAGTCCAGGCGGTCACTTTCAATTCTAACATAAGTATCAACTAAATATTGCTGAAAGAGTTTCTTTGCTTGGTGTCCATGAAAAAATCTCTCTGACAGCAAGCCTATGGCAGGCAAATTGACGCACTGTAAGTTTATTGCGTTCCTTTTGCTTCCGAAGGACCATTATGAATCAAAGAGGGATCCCATCCCGATTCTCATACGGAAAAGAAGGGGATTTTCACGGATCACAGTGTGGACTGAGGACTGATAAAAGTTTAGAGACCACCATGCTTGAAATTTCATTCTATTTTTCAAATAGATATTAAGATAGCAGAGCATAATAATTTTTTAAAGAAATTACCTAGCGAAACTGGCCACAGCGGTGCTGCGCGCGAACTGTCTCGAAAACTGTGTTTTCTTCGCGCCCTTGATAACTTTCAACCCCTGTAACTTCTAAACAGGGTTGAAAAGGGTTGAAATATTTTCAGGGCAGTTACTACATACCTTTGACTCTCTGAAAATGCCTGTAATCTTTTAACATCCCTTGACAGATTTTTTAAAAGTCTTCCTAAGCCGATTATTCTGAAGGGATTTTTAAATTTGAAGAATATCTGGTTTTATCCCCGTCATTCAAGATTTTTGCTTTTTTTTTTTTTTTTAGACCACCCCCAAGGAATCACTTCTATATGAACTAGAGATGACAGGTTTTAAAGTATTTACTCTAAAAAATTGATTTAGAATTAAATAGGATCAGCTGAATTTTGCGTAAAAAAATGCCTATTTTAAGGAATATTTTCTACAAGATTAAAATTCTGTTTTCAGCGTGCTGGAGCAATCTTATAAATGAATGACAGTAAAAAATACTATTGACTTATGTTAGTGTGAACCCTTAAGTGTTGGAAAATAACATTTTTTTTTAAAATAAATTATCTTCGGAAAATGGGGTTTTTGCCGCTAAAAAACCACTGTGCGGCGTGCTGCCAGTGCGACACGCGTACTGGCCCCTACAAACCTAACAGGATACTTCACGCATTGCGCAATGCGTGAAGTATCCCGTTAGGTTTGTAGGCGCCAATGCGCTGGTCGCTCTCACCTGCCGCGCCGCGGCGCTTCAAGCAACTTTTCGCAACAGAGGTGTTGCACCATATCATACGAAATTGAACGCTCTCCAATATATTTAGAATGACAGGCGTCCTTAAGAGTACGGAGCTTTCCTCGCAAAATAAATCAAGATACCACGGCACGAAAAGAGAGTAGTAGTCCAAAAACTCATTAGTCCTAGCTTCCATATATAATAACGTTCAGCAGAATTTCTGAATTTCATTAGAGAAAAAAATGACTCAATTTAGTCAGAAAAATTCTTGAGTATGCCGTCAAGAAGATTTTATTTTGAATCAAAAATAAAATAGCTGAATGCAAGCGGGTTTCTGCTTGATGCAAGTGACTTCCTTTTTACATAAGCACCAGTTCTATTTTAAACAAGCATTATTTGCTTTATTGATTCATAAGGAAATCTTCTACGCGGTATATTAGAGCATATTTCTGCTTGAATCAAGTCACTATTTCCTCTAATCAAGTTCAAAAATCATGCTAAACGTTATTGAATACAGATTGTAAGGACTAGTTTAGATACTAGGACTTGGTAAGTTTTTCGACTACCGCTCAGGCTCACTCTTTATCGTCGACACTCGATTTAATTTGCGAGGGAACTGCGTGCTTTTAAAAGATGCAATCAATCATGATACTTTGGGGTGCCTTCAGTCTGATATTGTCTGACATACAGGGTTATCCAAAAGTCACCTACCACCCCTGTAACTTTTTTCCTATTTGAGATAGAAGTTTGAAACTTTGGCAATGTCCTCGTCGATACTCTGAAGGTTCTTGGCCCGAAAAAAATGAATCTTTCATTAGATTTTTGAAACACAAAATACTGTAAAAATGGCGGCGGAAAAATCGGTGTTATGGCCGGTAATATGGATTTCCCGTCATTTTTTCGCCGCCTTTTTAAAGTCATTCAAAATTTCAGAAATCCAATGAAAGATTCGTTCTTCTCGTGCCGAAATACCCCCGGATACCAGGTCTCATACAAATCTAACGATAAGCAGCCTAAATATCTACTTCCCGCTCCAAGCCGCCATTTTAACCGCCGCCATTTTGAAAAGGATTGACTTTTGTAGAAAACTAATGCCAGATGCGTTTTATTTCTCGTCCCGAAAAACCAGAGGATTCTGCGTTTCAGACCAATCCGCCGATTAAAACCGGAGATGCCAAATTTCCGACATTTTGTCAAAATCAACATTTTGACCTGCGGTTTGCGCCAAAAATTTTCTTTTTTATTATCTTTCTAATGAAGTATTACAAAAGGGGGGTTGACATTTGAAAAAAAAAGTCAGCCCCCGCTCCCCAAAATTTTGGGGGGACCAAAAAGTTGCTACTTCAGACCGAGGAACATTGCCAAAGTTTCACACTTCTATCTCAATTAGCAAAAAAGTTACAGGGGTGGTAGGTGACTTTTGGATAACCCTGTATGTCTATGATACTGTGCAACTCCTCCGTAGCCAAATAGAAGGAGGGTATGGATTCGATTGCCATGAATCAATCGAAAAATGAAAACGTGAATCGATCGACACCGATTCGATCAACAAATTATTGAAAAAAACCGGTGTCGATTCGATCGACATGAATTGATCGAAAAATGAAAACGTGAATCGATCGACAAACCTAAAGCGCCACGGTACTCCGGCGTTGTCGCGAAGGTATCATACACATGAAAAATCTAAGAGCCCTCAGCTGAGGCAAATCAAAAGGTTTATCCGGTTCAGGTATATAATTCGGTCTCATCGCACCAAGAGGTGTAGAGAGTTTTATTGAATTTTCTCTCATAGAATTAACGTTCTCCCATTTTTACCAAAAATCTCAATTATGTATTTTTCTTCGTCGTATCAAACAAAAAAAAAAAAACAAACAAACAAGCAAGCAAACTCTCATTCTTCCAAGACATTATACATTTTAATCCAAAAACGTCGCGAGCAATTGTCGTTTGCATTCTCTTGTGGTCTCAACTGTTAGGTGGCCTAAAGCTCCTTTGCCATAAAAATGCGAGGACGTACACTACTAGATAAAACAGGTGCGCCGACAAAAAATTGTCGACGAAACGTCCTGGTAATGTCTCTCCTATCTTTGGCTGTGTTGCTGATGTAGCCCTCAAAGAACCACCACACACAAGACAAACAGAAAGAAATACGATGTGGAAATAAAGCAATGGAAAGGACGCGCGTTGAGACGGCGCAGAGATACAACTATTCGCACTTGATGGATATCCATGTTGTATCTGCAAAATTGAAGGCGCGATGGCTGAGAAGATGACACTACGCACCGCAGACAGAAAATCGTCAGTTATGAGAACCTAATTTTTGAGTAACCACCTATTCAAATCAGAGAATTAAGCCTTTAGTCACCGACCGAACCGACTGATTTAGTTGACCGAAATGAAAAACTTGGGTTCAAACAATTTCTATATCAAGATATCGGTCGGTAAGATATCGGTCGCGACCCTGTGCGGTTACTATAGTCAATTTCTTCTAGTCTACGTGTTTTTATTTTTTATGTTACCGATATTTTATATGTTAATGTGTCTCTCATACCACCAAACGCGCACGAGGAAAGAGTGCTAGACAACCATCAAACATTTTTGGCCTGAAGAAGGAAGAAAATTCCGAAATTTACATAGCCCAACTCAGAAATCAAGAAAATCCGGACGAAAAAATAATATCCAGGTAATTTCCATATCGACCCAAGTTTTTCAGTTCTATGAACCGAAGAAGCGGTCTATGCTCGACTGAATTCTCAGTCCTCTAAACCGGAAAACGTCCACTGAACTGCTCGATTCGTGTAACCGAAGTTTTTGCTCCGGGCCAAAATCCTCGGATATTCCCGAGAAGTAGGAAGGTTTTCGCACCTGCGCATCTCTTGCCTCAGTTTCAAAAAGCAAGGATTCCGTCATGACGGATTCCCGGGAACCGTGGCACCCGCACCCGGCGTGTGTGGTGTGTGACAGCTTTCATTTTCCACCCCGAGCGGGGTTCATGCAGGGAAAGGGGGAAGGGGGGGGGGGCACATACATAAACATGAGTACAGCGGGTCCCTGAACATGGGATGGGCCCGAGAATGGAGCCATGGCGCACAGCACGATCAACATGTCACTTCAACGTGACTTGTCGCTCTCAGGGTCTCATTTTCAGCCCCGAGTTATGACTTCTCCGCATCCGTCAAGCATCGCCGACGAGGTGCTCCACGGTAACTTTCACTAGGCGCAAAGTTCCAGCCATCCGAAAAACTTGGTGAGTCAGCCGGCTCATCGTGGAAATTGATAGTAAGATTGAAAGCGATAAACGAAAAAGACAGCCGGCTGATTGTTGAAATCGATAGACAAAGCGATAGACAAAGAAGACAAAAGGAGTATGGAGCGATCCTGCTGCTTAAAATGAATGGTTCTTACGGACTGAGGAGGTAAATGATACACTGAAAAAAAAGTGGAAGTGGGATTGACCATAATGGTATAGTAAATAAAAATATGGTGATAAAAAGCCAAATAATGGTCGATTTAAGCATCTAGATGAAAGTGAGAATCATACTCGATATAAAAATTACCATACCCGGATTGTAAATATCAGTTAGGTGTGTCTGTCCATCGTTTAGGTATTTCTCACCATCAGCTGGGTATTTTTTACCATACGATGAGTTAAAAGTATGGAATAACATGGTAACACTTGCGTTTGATATCTGTAGGCATCTGTATGCGACTGGTCATGGTGTTGGTAGGTTAAATTTACCATACTGGTATAGTCAGCGTGGTGAGAGCTCCCGCTTGACTGCGCTGCGGTCTGTGGTCCGCCATTTTTCGTTTGTCTGTTTGTCAGTTATAAAGAGGTCTGTGCAAAAACGGCAAAATCCGCCCACCCTCAGATTTCAACCAAACTTCGGATTTTGATAGGCCTATATGCCAATAGTAATCCCTGAAAATTTCAGCCCCCAAAAATAATTACAAGAGGGGGGGCGGGGGGTCAAAGTTGGAAAATCGTGCAAAATTCAAACTGCTATATCTCGGCAACGGTTACAGCTTTTTGAATGCGGTTTGGACCAAAAAACGCAGAGTTGTATGTAGTTTTTATTTCATGTATCGTTTGTTACAAAATTCCAACGCAACGTTGCCATTTTTGCAATTTTTTCAATTCTTATCAAATTTTGACCCCTTAAATTTGACAACATTGTAAATAGCAAAAAACGTCATCTCGCGATTTTGACCAAAATAAGATATGTTGTTCTCAATGCAATTCCCTACAAAACAGCACAAGTCGCATACTGGGGAAACGATTGGTTCGCAAGTTACAGCTTCTCAAAGTTGCGCACCTCGAGGTTGTTGCGCGCTGCGCATGGTATTAGCGCGCCTTGCCTCGAACTACAGCGACTTATTCACGGTTTAAAAACGCTTAGACGCTTTCATATGTTCTATTCTACTGTATTTTTCATTAGAAAACGAGAAAAGGTCCACGGGTACCAAAAGAAGGGGGGAGGGAGCCGTAAATGATAGCCTTTTTTTACGCTTTTCGCAATATTTTTAACTCAAACGAGCGGAATTAGGGCTCCTTGCACCCCCCCCCCCTTTTTAACTCACGCGTTCTCTTTTCTCAGTTTTCTAAGGCAAAAATGATGTATAATTAAATGCAACATCTGAAAATAGAAAGGTGTACCCGCTTGGCGACCGAACCCTGCACAAACAGTAGAATTTGCATGAATGGACACACTTGAAATTCTTATTTTCTTCAGGAGCTATTTCTGAAGTATTTTTAAAATTTTTAAACTATATCGATTCATCGATTTTCGACAATATCGCAGTATTGTATTTTTCTGTGAACACTGAACGATTTGGTAGGATTGGCTACCTTACACTGCATAGGGCGCGCGATCATTGATGGACCGCGGAGTTAGGAGATTGCGAATCCTTATCTGATCTATGGGTATTATTTTAATCAATCGTGAAGATAGATTAGCACAACACCGATGATAACATGCACATTGGAAATTGTAATAACACCTGTTTAAACTGATCAATTAGTTGACCTCTATGTTTCGATCGAGCCGGGTTATTTTCTTAAATCCTGTCATTTTTCTTTTACGATGAGTGGTAATGTACAAACATGCGTTGAGTGTAAAGTCTCGTTAGAGAAAAAAAGTCGTAAAGACAAAGTTTGCCGAAGTGGACAGTGGTTTTGTTTAAAATGTAGTGCGGAATTTCTCAGGAAATCGTCGGAAGTCGCGGAAAAACCCCCTGAAAAAGTGACAATTGGCTTTAAGTCTCCCTCCGTTAAAACTCACCGTAAATGTATTTTTGATTGCTCAGATTCATTAGATTCAGGTAATTTAATTTTTTTGAACAAACAGCTGAGAAGTGCAATTTTTTTTGAGTATAAGTTCATTATACGAGAGGGCAGTCGGTGTTGTGCTCATCATTTCACAAACGGTGTTTTGGATCCTTTATTTCTATCCGGTTTCATTGATAAATGCTCTGAGTCTTCTTCTTTTAGTGCAGGTGAAATTGAGGAGTTATTGTCAATAACGTGCAAATACCACAATTCATCCTCCGGAAAGTCAAGTGATAGTGCGACAGGGTTTTTTTTAAAACTTTCCGACCATGACATTCAGGTATGGACCGGCCTAAATAAATTGCAGTTCGAGACTCTACTCGAGTATATACCTGAAAAAGATGACTGTGTTTTGGGTGCTTATTTGATGTACTTGTACGCTGGAATTACTCAAGAGCAAATAGCAACAATTTTAAACATATCACGAAGCACAGTTAGCCGTAAAATTACTGAATGCAGGCAACATTTAAACGATAGTTTTGTACCGGTGTACTTAGGGAATTTTTTGCGCGAACAAATTCGAGCCGAACAATCTAATATATCTCGTGTTTTAAATTGTGTGAAGGAAGGAGATGACACTTTAATCACTATTTGGGACGGTACTTATTTGTTTTTACATAAAAGTTTAAACTTTAGGTTTCAGCGTCAGACTTTCGGGGGCCAAAAAAAGAGAAATTATGTAAAACCCATGATAGTGACAACAACAAATGGGTTGATTCTTGAAGTACTAGGTCCTGATGAATTGTATGCAGGAAATGTCTCCGATGCAGATATTTTGAAAAACATTATAAAGACTGACTTTTTTAAGAAACTCTTCAAGCCAGGTGATATCTTTATTTTAGATCGTGGTTTTGAGCGAGTAAAAGATGACCTTGAAGCACTAGGATTCAAAGTAACGATCCCTTGCCTAAAAAGGGATAATTCTCAGCTCACTACTTTAGAAGCTAACCAGAGTCGAGTTTGTACAAAGCAGCGGTGGGTTGTAGAGGTTGTAAATAGTAGTTTAAAGCGGTTTAAGTACTTGCGTTCGGTGATTCCCTCTCAATCATATCCATATCTATACACGGATGTTCGAATCGCAGCAGGTATCCACAATAATTTTTTCCAAAGGCTTTACAGCGACGAAGATGATTCTTCTGTGGCTACTTGCATGTTAGCGAATTTGGAAAAAGAAAATATTCTCCAAAAGGTCGTCGAATGTGAATCATTGGTGAGGAAGTACAAGAACTTCGAGAAATTATCAGAGGCCCATCTTCAAGATTTTCCGATCTGGGAAAGCAGTGACTTTAAACCATTCTGTGGAACTTATCAGCTTTCATTAGCACGCTCTTACATCGGGGATCATTTATACTCGGGAAAATATGAATTTCAAGTGTGCAAAGACTCTTACATGCCTAGTTTTTCTAATTACGGATTTACAGTGAAAAAATCACAATTTTTGAAGTGTAAACTGCTGTCTCGCCATAAATCGAATAAAGTTTATTCTATATTTATTTTAATTGATTTAAAAAAACGTTCGTCAGAATCGATTATCGGTAACTACTGTACGTGCAAAAACGGTGCTCGCACTATTGGTACATGCGCTCATATCATCGCTATCATTTGGTATCTTGGATACGGCAGATATCAACAGAATTTTAAAGGCCCATCGGATTTTCTGAATAGATGTTTCCCTCTAGGAAAACCATCATCTGTAGAAACTGATGAGGAAGAAGATGACGAGTAAGATGTTTAGGTAAGCCAAACTATAAACATAGTTATGTTATTTCGTTTCGTCATGGAACAATTACCATCAATTTTTGGTTGTGTATTTGTTATTTTTGGTGCTGGGTTCGGTCGCCAAGCGGGTACACCTTTCTATTTTCAGATGTTGCATTTAATTATACATCATTTTTGCCTTAGAAAACTGAGAAAAGAGAACGCGTGAGTTAAAAAGGGGGGGGGGGGTGCAAGGAGCCCTAATTCCGCTCGTTTGAGTTAAAAATATTGCGAAAAGCGTAAAAAAAGGCTATCATTTACGGCTCCCTCCCCCCTTCTTTTGGTACCCGTGGACCTTTTCTCGTTTTCTAATGAAAAATACAGTAGAATAGAACATATGAAAGCGTCTAAGCGTTTTTAAACCGTGAATAAGTCGCTGTAGTTCGAGGCAAGGCGCGCTAATACCATGCGCAGCGCGCAACAACCTCGAGGTGCGCAACTTTGAGAAGCTGTAACTTGCGAACCAATCGTTTCCCCAGTATGCGACTTGTGCTGTTTTGTAGGGAATTGCATTGAGAACAACATATCTTATTTTGGTCAAAATCGCGAGATGACGTTTTTTGCTATTTACAATGTTGTCAAATTTAAGGGGTCAAAATTTGATAAGAATTGAAAAAATTGCAAAAATGGCAACGTTGCGTTGGAATTTTGTAACAAACGATACATGAAATAAAAACTACATACAACTCTGCGTTTTTTGGTCCAAACCGCATTCAAAAAGCTGTAACCGTTGCCGAGATATAGCAGTTTGAATTTTGCACGATTTTCCAACTTTGACCCCCCGCCCCCCCTCTTGTAATTATTTTTGGGGGCTGAAATTTTCAGGGATTACTATTGGCATATAGGCCTATCAAAATCCGAAGTTTGGTTGAAATCTGAGGGTGGGCGGATTTTGCCGTTTTTGCACAGACCTCTTTATCACGTTGAGGGTCGGAGTCCGTGGCTGTGTTTTATTGATCCATATTAATCCATGTGAATCCACGCGTAATTTGCCCAAATTTGTGTTCGAATTGTCCCTAAAGCTACCGTCTTCTCTTCGAATCTATCTATATTGATCTGCCACATACATTTTCTGAGATTTTTTCGTTATTCGTATCGACCAATTTCTGGAGGTTAGGAGTTGCTACAATGAATCTGGCTTGCAAAGTGAAGGAATCCTGAAAATTTGAAAACCTTCGCAAAGTTGTTCTGCAATCCAGTGAATATCGGTTCTGTGTAAAGTCATTTCGAAAACATAAAAGTGCGGAAGTAATTTGAAAATAATCGACTAGAAGTGATTTTTGAATACTTCGTTCGTAGGTATATCTATATTCTTGTTAAAATTTTCGAAGCTCAACATACTAAGATGAAGAGGCAAATGTGCGTGGGATTGATGTTTAACTGTAACTTTAAGCAAAATTTGGCAGCTTCTGCCCCACCGTGAACCGTGCGATTGGATTTTCATGTAGTGTCTTTTTGTGGGTATATTTTGAACTATCTATTTATTAATGCAATTAAATTTTCCGTGGATCTGATTTAGTCTGTAAATGATACCTTAACGCGAATAACAAGTATGGTTTTGGTATCATTTACTTGAAATCAGTGAAGCAATTATCTGCTATTTCTCGTTGAAACTGTCTTTAACTGCCATTGATTGTGTATGTAACGGAATTTCTAAAAGTAAGATGTAAGTAAAATATCCACGACTTTCATCAAAAGCATTTAATAATATAAGATGAGTGGATTTTAGAATCTACAAGGTTTGTCGCAGCATCTGGATGCTTGAAATTACCATACTAGTCAGTCGGGAACGCCACACTGGCACTGTGTCGCATAGTGTCAGCCGTATCGTGTTATTTACCATACCGGTATATTGGTAACTATGCTGCAGCTTCACTGTGTAAAAAATCAAGTAGACAGTATGGTAAATAACACCCAAACTCTGGTAAATCCCACCGATTATTTTTTTCAGTGTACACTAACTATAGGGTCTCTCGTGGGTTGCCGTTAGTTAGTTTATTACCAGCCTTCTTTGTCTATTGCAACCACTTGCTTCCATCAATAGGATCCCTCCATATCCCATTAGTCTCCTTTGTCTATGGCTTTTTCTATCAATTTCAACACTCAGCCCGCAGAGTGAAATATGCAGCCATCTTAATGATGGACGCGGGTGGTTGCAATGGACGAAGGATGGACTAACAACCCACGAGAGACCCTATAGTTAGTCTATCATTTTCCCCCTTTCTAAAACAACCACCCGTTTCAACCGATGGGATAGCTCCATTTCCCATTTTTCTTCTTTGTTCATCGCTTTGTCTAAACTTCGGAATTTTTCTTTTTCTCATCTTGACAATGCTGCCGTGCTCAAGAAAAACGCCGCACGAGCCTTCAGGCGTTGCCAAATTTCCTTCGATAACACACGAATTTGCTGGTAATCTCTCAATTTTCCACAGAACCTCATCCGCAATTTATTATGCAGTGTCTGAAAATTTCAAGGAAAAATATGCATAACTCTCCTCAAAAATTGTCATTCTATGGGAGGAATTTAAGCAACTCTCGAATGCTCGCACGGCGTTTTCCCTTAGCAGAGCAAAATAAATGTTTAGCATAAAAACAAGGATCCACCCTCAAATTTCTTCGGCGCAGAAAACGCCAACGAACATTAAGCCGCAGAAAGCCTTCGGTTTTCGTGCAAATCGCTCGCTCTCCTCGGTAGCACGGCGACAGTGCACGCGACGACGTGGGGGGGTGGTGAAGTGAGGGGGGGGGGCGGCGCGGGAAATCGGACGGTGACGTCATAGCAGGGGACGTCGCGTCGCCTTATGAGGGATATTACGTTACGTCGCCACGTGTGGATGAGCACTAAAGGGCCACAAGCGGGGCTCAAAATCGTGAGAATGGAGCGTAACACATCAGCCAGCATGGACAGAAAAGTACCCCCCCCCCCCCCCACCATCCCCCGACTTTATCAACCCTCCTCCCCCCGCAAGTTCATCCCCTCGCGTCGCTGCCCCGCTCAGTGGAGCACTGCCGTGCTAAGGAAAAACGCCGTATAAGGGTGATTTCACGATAATAGGAATAGTCATGTCGCCGTGGGTTATGAACGACATAGGGCAAAACGATTGAAAACCAAATTAATTAATCAATAGGAATGATGTCCCTGAACCTATCCATGCTAAAAAATATGATGAATTATTATTATATTTAATAATATGAGACTTTAAAGGCCGAAAATGTCCGGTCGGTTACGCGTCGCCAACCCCGATTTTGAAGCAAAAGAGCAATTTGCGGTAACATATCAGTACTGATCATGAACTCTTTGGCAATATTTGCTGAAAAGAGACTCTAGTGTTCAAGAAAATTGCCAGTTTGAACTGAAATGTTTATTATTGAGCGAGAAAAGTCATAAGAAAGAGGTGTCGCCACATTTGGCAACAAATTTTTGCAGTTGTATTAAGTGCAGTGTTTATCTCGCCAGATGGAGTCAGGAGTTTCAAAACTGCCATCAAATTGTTCGCTGAAGTCTTCTTGACAAAACCATTACTAATAAGTCAGTTTTTTTTACAATGAAAACTTAAATTATTATGAAAACCAGTGATTTTTACGTGTGTAGCACTAATTCCTCACTACGCAAAAACCTCAATTTAATAGTATTAAACTAAAACGAAGTCTCCAAAGTTTAGAAAACTTTTAAGGCAGCATTAATTCCACCTCATAACTCAAGAATTGCCAAGTTTCATCTTTTGTATCATCTTTAATCTCACATTTTTGAGTGTCGGTTAAGCTGTGTCTGTTACGTAACCGACACAATTTGGCAGGGCCGCCATGTTTGCGTGGACCTCCAGCAGTCCCGCGGGAAGCGCTGATACCTGATTCAATGGCTTGTTTATCAATCACTTTAACTTTGCCTTGAATCAAAATAGAGCGTGCCAAAGCTGGAAAAAGGAAGTTTAATACCTTTAGAATGAGGTAATGAAATCCTGTTAAAATTGGTGCACTTTTATTTCTCAGGTGTTTCACATTTTAACTATTCCTGTTATCGTGAAATCACCCATAAGCCTCCAGGCCCTGCCAAATTGCTTTCGGCAAATCACTAATTTTCAGGAAAATTTGTGAATATTTTCCTCTTCAAATTTCTCTCATACGTTAATTGGTTGTAATTTGATCTAAAGTGTGTGAAAATCTAGAAAAAAAGTCATAACTTCCCTGAAAAATACAAATTTTATCGGAGGAAATTTAGAAACTCTTGAATGCTCATCAGTAGCGTGACGTGCTTTGCGATATATCGATTGATCTGCCATTCAATCCCGTGATAACAGGGTGTTCGCAACCAACACCTTAACAATCGATTCTTTATCGTAGCTTCAAATGGGAAAATATCGATCATTCACACCTCGCCACTGATGCTCATACGCAGGACGCAGGCCCGGACTTAGGGCGTGTGAAGGGCGTGCGGCCCGTGCGGCGCACACGGGCGACAGCCTTTGGGGGGCGCCACAAAAGAAGAAGAGAAGGAAAAAAAGGGAAGAAAGGACAAGGGGAAAAAAGGAAAAGGAAACAAGGTTGGGCAGTGAAAGCAAGAAAGAAGGGGGGAAATGGAAGGAAAAAGGAGGCAAGAAAAGTGAAAAGAGAGTCCGCGAGAAAGGGGGGGCATAAAAACCATAGACAAAATATAAAGAGAATTGCCGTCTAAACGTAAATTTTCAGGACAAAAACTCCACCTGGTCCATAGACGGTCAGGCGCCCCTTGATCCTAAATTTGCGGCTGTACAGAAATACAAGAGTAGGCATGTAGTAAGGGGGCGCCATAAATCCATCGAACAGGAGCCGACGTAGCATTTTAGGCGACGTCCGCCATCTTGGATTTGAGAATTTTTAAACATAGTAAAAATTCGAGTTTCCGGTCGAAAAATACCCTCAGACACCGAGTTTCAAAAAAATCCATCGAACAGGAGCCAACATAGCATTCTAGGCCACGTCCGCCATCTTGGATTTGAGAATTTTCAAAAATCGACTAAAAATTCGAGTTTCCCGTGGAAAAGTACCCCAGATCCCGCGGTTCTCAAAGCTCTAACGAACAGAAACGGAGGCCAGAACCGGGACTCATTTTAGGCCACATCCAACATTTTGGAGTTGAGAGTTTAAAAAAATTGACTAAAAATTCGAGTTTTCCGTTGAAAAATACCGTGTGATACCGCGTTTCACAAGACTCGAGCAAATAGAAACCGAGATAGCATTTTAGCCCACGTCCGCCATCTTGAATTGGAGAATTTAAAAAAAATGGACTAAAAATTCGAGTTTCCCGTCGAAAAATACCTCCTGACAGCGAATTTCAGAAAAATCCATCGAACAGGGGCCCAGATAGCATTTTAAGCCATTTCGGATTTTCGAATTTTGAATTTTTTAAATTTTGACAGATTTTGATTTAAAACGCGTGATCCCCAAAATCGAAGCTCACATTCGGATTTCTCGTAAAAAATTGATGCGATTTCATGTATCATACCCTGACACCGAATTTCAGGAGAATCCATCGAACAGGAGCCGAGATGGCATTTTAAGCCACTTCAGTCATTTCGGATTTTTGAAGTTGAAAAATTTTACTTAAAACGCGTGATACCCAAAATCGAAGTTCAGATTCGGATTCCTCGTAAAAAATCGATGCGATTTCATGTATCATACCCTGACACCGAATTTCAGGAAAATCCATCGAACAGGAGCCGAGATGGCATTTTAAGCCACGTCAGTCATTTCAGATTTTCGAATTTGGAAAATTTGACTTAAAACGCGTGATACCCAAAATCGAAGTTCAGATTCGGATTCCTCGTTAAAAATTGATACAATTTCATGTATCATACCCGATCATAGCGTGAAGGAAAGAGACGTAACGTAGACATACTGATTCGAGCATATGAATCCAACGTGGCAACATGGGTAGTGCTCAGTGGGTCAGCGGAGGAGGAAGAATAAGAATTTATCGTGACGAATTCCTTGGGACGAAACCGAATGCTTAGCGCCGGCCGGCGCCTCACCGTTCGGTTGCATCTCGGGCGACCGGCGCGGCGCAGCGCGGCGGCGTAGTTCAAAGAGAATCTATACGCGTCGTTAAACCTTTTTCCTTCACGCTATTCTAACGTATGATACATGCAATCTCATCAATTTTTCACGAGGAATCCGAATCTGAGCTTAGATTTTGGATATTACGCGTTTTAATCTATTTAAAATCGTCGGAGAAATTACAGAATTGTCCTTGAAAATTGATCACACATCAGTGATTTTTTACCCCGTTTTTCTTCTACGTTCACGTAATGAAATTAGATCAACAGTTGACTCATCAACTAGTCTAGCCTAACCCCCCAGAATCGGTCTAAAGGGCGAACGATTTTATCAGATAAGATGTGCGGTCCTAGTTTCCGGGCAATTGCGGTTTGATGGAAGCTGCGATGAGGAGAAACGGAAGATATGCGAAATTCGGGCGGATATTAAGTGAGAAACCAGGTAGGGGAAAGGCTTTCTTCCCGAAAAGTTAGTGCTCGGGCCAACTTACATGGTCACTGGAGCAGTCTAACTGAAAAATTAGGGTCGCCACAGTCAGGGAAAACCGGGAAATGTCAGGGAAAATGTGTTAAATCACCTTCATTTGCTCTCTAGAATGGGTATGAGATTTTAGACAAGACATTTTGCCTGAAAATTATTTTCAATTATGCCCTCTAAACCATCCGTCACATCTTCAATTGTCAGGGAATTTCACTAAAATGTGTCAGGGAAATCAGGAAAATGTCAGGGAATTTCAATATCGAAATTCTGTGGCCACCCTGTTGTATGCTTGAACTTGTTTCCCGGAAAAAACAAGACCAGAACGAGACAAGACAATACGGAGGAGAATGGGTCAGCTGAGGGTTGCCACAGTCAGGAAATATCGGAGAAACAAGAAAAAGCCAGGGTATTTTAAAATGTCAGGGGAAACCTTGAAATTTCAGGAAGAAATTGAAATGCCTTCTTAACCATCCGTCACATCTTCAATCGTCAGGGAATTTCACCAAAATGTGTCAGGGAAATCAGGAAAATCTCAGGGAATTTCATTTTCAAAATTTTGTGGCAACCCTGAAAAATTCACTAATTTTTATTCTGACCACACGAAAAGATCAGCAATATGTTGGACAGAAGTTGCAGTCATATTCTTGCAATACATGAATTTTACGAGTCAGTTTTGCGACTTTCGATTAGAGTTGCGTCTGGGAATCGGCTAGATAATGACAACTTGACCGATGATATTGGATAAAGAGGGTGATCCAGCGGACTGATTATTGAAATTGATTGACAAAGCCATAGACAAAGAAGGCATAGGGAGTATGGAGCGATCCTATTGGTTGACATGGGTGTTTCCTATAGATAAAGGGAGAAAATGATAGACTAACTGACTAGTCTCTCGTGGGTTGCCGTTAGTTAGTCTATTACCTACCTACTTTGTCCATTGCAACCACCCGCTTCCACCAATAGGATCTCTCCATATGTCTTTTGTCCCCTTTGTCTATAGCTTTGTCTATCAATTTCAATAATGGGCCCGCAGGCCATCCGTATCCGTGCCTGTCTTTCCATAGAGAACGACTCTAAATTGAGTTTCAGGGGCGCAACCTTCAGAGGGTAAATTGACCCCAAGGAATCCAGTGAAAATACTTTCAGCCTCCCAAGAATAGTGTGGACCCAGCGCTGTTCTACCACTTTTTTTACTGAAAGTTTTCATCGAGAATCATATAAAATACAAACATAACCTACAGACGTCCACGAGTTTAAGATCATGGAAAATGAAGTACTAGAAAAGTATAGGTGTGCCGACCGTAAACCTTAAGAAACTTGCCCCTCGCACATATATATAACCCATAAATGTAAACCCTCTTATTACCCGAGGGTTACAACCGCCGCTGCAATTTGCGATACTTTAAAATCTGCAGAGGGTAATTCTATAGTTTAACTCCCTAAAAAGCGTGCGCAGCCGTTAGAAATTCACGCCGAAAGTTTACCTCAAAAGCTCAGCTTTTCCTTTACATGATGTTACTTCCGGAGTGAGCCTAAAAATTCAGCTGATTTTGAACCGGTTTGGCGTCGTGCCACAAAGTTGCAGATGTCGTAAAATAACTTTAGCTGCCACTCAAAGGTCTGAAAGCGCGCGCAGCTGTTGGCACAGAAGTTGATTCGTTTGAGAACTCTCGTATCTTTGGTTGCGTGCGAATTGCGGCTCGTGCGTCGAGCCCCCCCCCCCCCCCCCCAACCCCCACGACCCCTACCAGTTTCCGCTCACGAGCACCTAGGGTGATTTCGTCGGCTCGTAATCTCTACTTTTGCGCGGGAATTAATGCTGTCGAATTATTGTCGGGAACCGGGTTTTTTTCCGCGCTGCCAGCTTTATGGGTCATATTCATCGTCGCTCCTTGAACATCCTCTTCCCTGAGGAGGCTCCGTTTTACTTACATTGTCATTAAGGGAGGTTAAGGGAATCCCTCAAAATAGCGTATCTTAAAGATAACAATTTTTGCTTACCTCAAGTGAAATTCAACTTTGGAAATGGATCCTTGCCAGGGATTACGATGATCTGCCTTTGCATAAAATTACCAAGCATGGATGAAACAATTCTATGATTTTTACGAACTTCATGGAAAGTGCGAACCTACCTTAATATTCACAAAACTCGCAGTATATTTTCTTCCGTATTTTATATTTTTTGTAGTGGTGAATTATTTCAATCCCTTTCAAGGACCCATCACCGAAGCTGAATTGGTGAATTTTACTGGAGGTTTGCAAAAATTGTCCTTTTTATGATAGCATATTAAAGATCTGCTTCCAAAGAAAAACCAGGAACCTAAATGGTTTCCGTCTCAAATTCCCCTTTTTTTTGTCCTCAAACATCATTAGTTGCAGTCAGAAGATCAATTTTTAGGTGTTTCTTGCACCAAATCATGTAAAAAGAGCCCCTCTAAACTCTGGAAGCGTTATTTCAGTTGTTTTGTTGGGGGGGGGGGGGGGGGGGGTCGAGATACTGGAAATTTAAAAAAAAAATGCGATAACCAAAATTGCATCAATATTTCCAATTTTAAGACGAATATTTTAAGGGGCAGGGGCGGGGGAAGGTCTCAGGGGATGAACACATCCCCCCTCTATGTCTTCCTTGCTCATTATAGTTCATTGACTGGCTTTGTCCATCACAATGTACATTGATTTTCAAAAAATTCTTAACGGCACAAAAAATTTCCGACTGACTTTGTCCAAGCGAAAAATTCATCATGGAGACATAAACTAACAATAGGGATCTTATAATTGGAGAAGAGGCTACCCGGCGCTTTAGGGCACAAATATGAACAGAGGCACTTCAGTTAATCCGGAAAAACGAAAAAATGACAAGTTATTTTTGATGTAATCCTAGTAAATTCGCAAATCGTAAGAATGAAAGCGCTGCTCATGACAAATGGCGCTGGAGGTATGTTACGTCGAATAAATAAAACTAAATAAAAATATAACCATTCCTTTGATTCAACTTGATTTTCAAGTGCCCAAAATGAATATCCATTGTAATGGACAAAGCCGGTGAACGAGTTAAACACCGAAGTCATGCGATTTTAAAGAGTATAAACTCCCAGGCAGCAAGAAAAGCCAAGCGCCTTCATTTACTCTTGTACGCAACACGCTCATCCATCGAGGACGAATAGTCGCATCACTGCAGGCGTTCTCGTAAAACACGCGGATTTGCTTTCATCGGTAGAGATATTTTACCACCAAACGGAGGACCTACTCTGCCGTGCCAAGGAAAGACGCTGAATGAATCATCATACGTTGCCAAATTTCCGTTGATAAAATATGAATTTATTGGGGCTGTTGTAAATATTTTTCTTCCCATTATTTAGGCAACTTTGTAGGTACGCATCTTACCCTAAAGTTTCTGAAAATTCCAAGGAAAATATGCATAACGTTCCTCTCAAATAATAGAGAAATTTGGCAACAATTAAATGATCATACGGCGTTTTACCGTAGCACGGTACAGCGCTGCTGGATTCCTTTTATATAATGCACAAAATTTTCCTCAAAAAATTACAATTAGCGAGTGAAAATTTTGCTGCGTTGAAATGTAATTTCTTTCTTCCATCTGCAAAATCACAATTTCTAATGGGCTCAGCGTGATTTTCGTGTGAATCGTGTCGGTTGACTGTTCTCCTGTATAGAACAGACCCATTAATTTTTACAAATTAATTTACCCTGCTACATCTATAGGCCGTCACCTTCCGACAAAAGTGTCACAAGCGCCATGCGACGTTTTAAAATTTCCGCCGCCATTTTATTTTTTTACGGAGAAATTATTGGATGAATGTGTTAGAAAATTTCACTGAATTTTATCGGCAGCACAAAGAAAATTCGGTTAAATTTTCGGACAGCTTCGTTGAAGAATTTCTCTGCAAAAAAATAAAATGGCGGTGGAAATGTTTAAACGTCGCATGGCGCTTGTGATATTTGGCCGGCAGATGGCGCGGTGTTACCTGTAATCACAAGTAAGGACCAAATTTTCCCATGTTTGGATTCATCGTGCGGCATTACTCATCGTTTCCCTCGCGAGAGAATCCAACTTCATGTGAGCGTTGCCAAATTTACCATCGCACATTGCATTTGTTCTAGCAGGAACTTGGACATCGCTAACCGAAAACTTCACTGATTTTTCGTCTCATCTCATACAAGTATCGGACAAATATTGAACTAAAGTCGCACAAGTGCATTCTTGGGAAAAATTGAATTGTTCCAGTTTATAGGTCAGTTGCGCCGGTCACAAATTCATGTTTTGATGCTTGATTCTTGTAGATCAGCTTAAAACAATAAGATGCATTCCAACAGCATCTTTCTACGTCCAATATTAACCGAAACGTCGCGCTTTGAAAACTTCGGTTTATGACGTCCACCGCACGGTAGCACGGTATCCACTGCCGTAAGGACACCCTTGGTTTCTTCCACCTTGCTTTCATTCGAGTTTCACGTTGAGTAACTAGAGTCCCTTTATACCCAGAGTTAAGACAACTCACTTTTGGTTGGGCCAGGGTTGGGCTGAAAGTGGCCTAAAAAAAATCCAATTCTGATTGGTTCTCGCTCATGGAGGCCGAAACGAGTGCACCAAGATGGCGGTACCTCGAATGTGAACAAGAATAATGAAAATATTACCTATTTGTGGTTTTTCAAGAGTAAATTGTTACTTCCATCGGTCCAAAATGAAAATAGATTAAGAAATTATTCACAAACCAATCTCATTTTCTTTTTAACTGATCAATTTGTTGATGTTGTTGTTTTTGTGTGACAGACATCGCAGGATTCCTGATCCTTATATCGTTCGTTTGGGTGCACTCGTTTCGGCCTCCATGGCCAGCCAAGGCCGGCTGCCAGTCAGCTGATAATCGAGTTGTCTTAACTCTGGGTATAAAGGGACTCTATGAGTAACCAGTGAAAATGTGTATCGCTGACAAATGAAAGCAAGGTGGAAGAAACCAAGGGTGTCGCCACCGCGGTGGATGATGTCATTAAACGAATCGTTCAAAGCGCAATATCTCGGTTAATATCGCGCATAGAAACTTGCTGTTTGGACGGATCTTATTCATTTTAGCTAATCCACCAGAATCGAGCATCAAACACATGATTCTGTGACTAGTGCAACTGACTCACTGGAAAAAATGGTTACGGACTATATTGCCAAAGCGACCGCTCCAGGCTCAGAAGCCGAAAGTTCCGGGTGCTGGATCCGTAGCTTCTACTGCTCCGGGTGTTACGCCCGGGACTTTCGGCCTCTGAAGCCAGAACGCGGACGGTAAGTCCAACTACATAGCCCGTAACTACGGCTTCCACGGCCGGAGTTTTTTTCAGTGCTTATTTGACAACCTTGAAATGAAGTTGGGTTCCATCGTCCGAGAAAGGACTTACTTTTCCGGCGAATTCCTTACATTTTCGTCGAGGCCACCCTCAAAAGTGCCCAACGGCGGGAACCCCTGGTGTCTGGTGTGCAATGAAGATCCGGATAGGTAACTGCAGTCTCCCGCTCCTGGTGCAGTCACGGCATGACGAGTTAACAATTAGACGACCCAGGCTCACAAACTGACGTAAATACATTTAATTATGAGCCCGGTGGAGCATTGAGTCATGTGGACAAGAGGGCCCATGGCGGAATGTATTTACGTTTTTATGTGCGTCAAGTTGAGAATTAGGCGAGCGAGGCTGCCGAATTGTGGGAATAATCGCTATGGAAGACTCCCTGCGGGGCGTGTGCATTTAGCGACATGACAAGGAAAAAGCATAGTGGCGGTAGATAAGCCTTCTTGGCGGTGTTGTTGTAGCTCTTGGCGTTTTATTGGCGGCTTTGTTTCTTCCCTTTCATTTTCCCGCGCTCTAACGCCCAGTCTCAACGCGAGCCGTTAGCGCAACGAGCCTTTTAACGATAATACCTCCGGGTTATTATTTCCCAGGAAGGGCTTACGGTTCCGCTCTTGTCGGGCAACATCTACCCTCCGGGCTCATTATTGAAATTCATAGACAAAGTCATAGACAAAGAAGAAAAACGGGAAATGCCACCCATAATGGGTCGCATTTTCAACAGGGGACGCGCAGTCAGATTTTTCTGAAAATCAGGGTGTCTAGCGACCGGAAGAATAGGCAAATGTCAGGAATTTTTTTCGGTGTCAGGGAAATCAGGGAACACGTCAGAGAATCCGCAAGAATTCGGCATGTCAGGGAATTTTATTTTGTAAGCGATTTTCGTGCCAGGGAAATGGCAGGGAAACCGAAAAACACGGATTTTTCGGGAAACGTTTTGCGACTTTTACTTTTGCGAAGATTTCTACCAGAATTTCTGCTGATGTCTTTTTTTTAAAAATGAGGCAAAAGTATCTCGCATTTTGGGCAACCCCCCCAAACATTTTTTTCCCTCTATTTATTACATTATATTCCTAAGACATGAAAAAAGTCTTATTTACATCTAATCACTTCAAACGTGTCGAAAAATTAGGGATATTTTTCCTTTTTGTCATGGAAATGCCAGGAAATAATTGTTTCCGTCTGTCAGGGAATTTCAAATTTTTTCTGTTTTTTGGCCGTTTTTTTCTGGGTAATCAGGGAAATGTCGGGGATTTTTTCTGTGAAAATTGCTAGACACCTTGAAAATTTACCTTCTTTGAGTCAATTTTGCAACATTGAATAAAGTTACGTTTATCCTTCGCGGAAACGACCAAATTTCTAAAATCCACACCTTATCACACAACTTTCGCAGTCCGTAACGCGTTTATTACATTTTACCGCGTCCACGAGCGGTCTACTACTAGATCCTGAGTATGTCGTTCTCATTTTCGTGTGAGTAGAAGGGGATTATAGAGATGATACAAGAAACGTCCAAAATATTATGAACCTATAGTTTTATCGAAGGAAAAAGCCGAAGCTTCAAATTGTGATAGGATGAAAATTCTTCTGTTTTTTTCTAAAATTTTACTATCGATGTCCTCACTCAGATAAGACAGGCACCTTCGCAAGTCCATTATTTCCTCCTGAAGAACACCCTTTAATCAAAATTTTCACTATGTTTGTACTTGTTGAAGATGGTGGTGGTGTTAGGGGTGGGTGATTTCGGGACCCAATTCACCCTTAAGTCGATTATAAGTGCACGATAGGATCAACGAATTTATAAGGAAGTAGATTGAAGGATGTCATTATTGGCTTTCATCTATCATACAATAGGGATTGAACAGGAGGCCCTCCGTTCGGTTGTAATATGCAGGGTTATTCAAAAGTCACGCACCACTAGCCATGAGGGGCGTGGCCATTTGAAATTTTTGAGTTGCCCCCCGCCCCCTCCTCCCCGAGGGGATCAAAAACTGAAAAGTACCCATAAAAAATTCCCCCCTCGATATAAGGAAAAACGTCTTAAACCGCAAATCGATATAATAATTAGAACTAAAGTTATGGCTAGTGGTGCGTGACTTTTGAATAACCCTGTATCTCTGCCGATGAGAGCAGAAACGTGGTTATATATGTAGAAACGCCTGCAGTGATGCGACAATTCGTCCTCGTGCGTCTATCGCAATCAGTTTGTGTCAAGTTTTCAGTTGTCAAGAGCGAGTGTTTGCCTCACACAACTTAAACTAATAATACAGGGTGTCTAGCGTCAGGATTTTCCCCATTTCCCCGCTTCTATCAGGATTTGAGGTCAATCAGGATTTAATCCCGATTTCATTAGGATTTGAGGAAATATCGGTCGCAAAATCAGGATTTGAGAAAAGTAGGCTGTCCGATCGGATTTTTTTATCGAGCTATTTTTGTGAAGTTACATTCGCCTAATTTTTCTTCGCAAAAATCAGGATTTGGAAAAATTATGAAATCAGGATTTAGCAGTCAAAAAGGAGGAAAAATCAGGATTTCATCAGGATTTTCGAAAATGAAAAAAAACTAGATCCCTGCATGTTCGAAGTAAAGCCGCGATCTGGAAGTTTTATGCTAAAAGAAAGTAGAGTCGGGTAGGGTAGAAGAAGGGTGCTCGTTAGTTTTCGGAACGGTAGAATAGACGGGAATTTTAAAGCTCCAGTGACGTCAGCGGCGACGACGGGAGTGACTTGTCGGTCTTTAACTCATGACCTCTGTCCAAAACGCTCTCGTCACATGCGCAAAGCTCATGAGTTAGCATAATTTGGCGCTTACTTCCTTTTGATTCAACGTAAAATCCCTCTTTTCCATTTTTCCGAAAGGAATCGCGCCCTCTTTTACATTGTTTTATATATAACTGCTACGAGCATACCCCATCCTTACTAGCTGTCTCTAGTTCCTATTAGCATAAATACGTCCATTTCATCAGAAAGCATTATGGTCCATGGGGACCATCTACACGTGATAGATGCCTGATGGGTACCATTTCCAATTTTTTGACCCCTTTCTTCCTTTCCTGAAAACCAGTCTTCTTTTCCCTTCTCAGTTCTCACAACGCCGTAGGGATTTGTCATGAAGACCTGGACCCTCCTTTCTCCTAAGTAAGTACCAACGGACTGATTGTTGAAATTGATAGACAAAGAAGTCATAGGAATTATGGAGCGATCCTATTGGTTGAAATGGATGGTTCCTATAGATTAAAGGAGAAAATGATGGATTAATTGTAAGGTCTCCCGTGATTTGCCGTTAGTTGGTCTATCACCTCCCCTCTTTGTCCATTGCATCCACCCGCTCCCACCAATAGAATCCCTCCTTATCCATTTTGTCTTCTTTGTCAATACCTTTGTCTACCAATTTCAAGCATCAGCCCGCAGGTGTCTGACGTGTAAGTCACCTGAGAGGACGAACCGAATTTTTGCAGGTAGAGATAGAAATTAAACACTAAACAGATATGTAACTAAAGTATTTTATTTAATATTTACAAGTATAATAAACTATATAATGATGAGAACTTAATAACCAATACAATTTAGCCGGAAGCTCCCTGGATAATCCAATGGCGTTAGAATGCCAGGCTTTCCGTACATTTACAGTATAAAATCAATAACTTTTATTATCGTTTTTACAATTCAGTAACTATTTAGAGAAATAACGAATAAAATGATCAAGGAGACCCAGTTTTGAACGTCGAATGCCGAGAGGATCACACGCGGCCTCGTGGCATGCGTTGTCAATATTTTTTCTTTAGAATTATTATGGTAATCACTCGAATTTTTCGCGTCCCGTTTCCCGATTCTCGCAAGTTTCCAGTCCTGTTTTTAATCCATTTGAGTCCATCATAAACAATCGATTCTAAATAAGGCAGCATGTCTCGATAAATATCGATTGTTTAACATACTAAAGATGGAAGAAACTCAAATTTGCCAAACCATTAGAATGGCTCCCGCACTATATCCAGCGACCGCTCAGACCCTCGTTTTGATAGTCCTCGGAAAAATGTAAAGGTTTAGCAGTGGGATAAAATTTGTTAGAAGAGCGATTTTTGTCAAGTTGTGTCTCAAAATTGCTTTCTGTGTCCTCGTCAAGAAAACGTTCAAGAGTATTTTTTCAGAATGAATTGCGGGGACTTGAGCTCATTATTCTGCCAATCATGAGAATAAAATGACGCATTACAATCCAATAATTCCGAGTCTAAACGTGATAGATTGGAACTCTAGATTACGTTGCCTCGGAATCACAATTTTTGAAATTCTGGTGTGGTTTAACAATTTGGAGCGTTCTTTAGCCAAAACATTAGTCAAATTGTACAAGGTGGTGCCAATATCTCAATTTTGAGTTTCTTGAGTCTCACTAGGGTCCCTTCTATCAAATTTTACTTAATATACAGAAACTCTGGTCTGATGTCCTGTCCATTTTGACCCTTCCCTCTCGTACCTCTTCTACCAGAGGACGTGTAGAATGAAAAGAGCTGGTCAAATTAGGTTCGATCTCGATTTCGGAATAGTCGATTGCGTTGGTCGCAGAATTATGTACTGGTGATCGAATTCCATAAAGTCGCCAACTATAATCAAGTCCGTACAAATATCAGGTATTCTTGTCTTTTTTAATGAAAGAATCGTCTTTTGAAATCGATGAACTCGATGAGAGTTTGCAACTTGGTAAATGTAGTTATGGGTGATTTCACGAGGAATAGTTTTGTTGCCGTAACAGACAACACATCTTTCTGTCATATTTTCAGTAGTAATGATAATCACTCGAATTTTTTTGCATTAATCCACACAGGGTTACGTATCATAACGCTTTACAAAGATTTACTGCTCTACTTCTCAATTTTAATACATAAATGGTCGTAAATGTGCTGTCTGTTTCGCTGACTTTTTACCGCGCAACAGACAGCACATTTTCGGAATTTACATAATATTAATCGAGCAGTAGAGCAATAAATCATTATAAAGCGTTATAATACGTAACCCTTCGAAGATTAATGCGAAAAAATTTGAGTGATTATCATTACTATTAAAAATATGACCGAAAAATGTGTTGTCTGTTACGGCGACAAAACTATTCCAGTTATCGTGAAACCACCCTTACGTGTCTTTGGATTCAAGCCATAAGCCAGCAGTTATTTTTAATGAAAACGGTCAATATTGACAGTATACCAAGTTATGGAGTTTCTGTCTGTATTGCGCGAAAAGAGAATCGCGAGTTGCTTACTAATGAGTTCTCAACAGCGAGTCCAACTAACCATCCTAACTTTGCTTTCTCCTCCATTAAGTCGCTCTGAACTTCGCACGCACGCCTAGAAGTCATTCAACAGTGCTTTTTCTTTTTCCGTGTTTCTATTTTCATTTTAGAGACAGACATTCCAAAAAGCTAACCTCGACTTTTTCCTCTCCCATACTGCCGTGTCAAGGAAGAACGCCGTATGAGCATTTGTTGTCAAGTTTCCTACGAAAAAATGTTCAATTTTGAAGAAAGTTGTGAATATTTTCCTTTCAAATTTTCAGACTATTAAGATCAAATTACGAACAAAATTATCTGAGAATTTGGAAGAAAAATATGCGCAAATTTTCTTGAAAATTAGTGATTTGTCCAAGGAAATTTGTCAACGCCGAAAGGCTCATACGGCGTTTTTCCTTAGCACGGCAGCATTATTCCTTATCATTCCGTAAACATACCTATTTTTGAAGGATCGGAAAGGGGGAAGGAACTTCATAATTTTCAAATAAAATTTCGTCTGCTTACATTTGACATCCAATACTTACCTGCGTCTTTTGGTGTCAAAGTTTTTCTGAAACTACCTTCCCTGCAATGTCATTAATTTTTAGTCGTACTTTTTCTGCATTACCGTTGCTTTTCATTTGTACAGCTGTTTTCGGACTGAACGCTGCTCAAGAGGGGATTCTAAGAGGGCTGATTAACCCCCCCCCCCCCCCCCTTATCACTTACGACGTATCTGCAATTGATCACCCTGTAAAAATAGGTGATTGTGGAGTCAATATCGTTCAAATACTTTCGACAATAAGATGGCATATTTTGCTTCCTAATACCTTGGCCTGCATTTCAGTTTTACCACACTCTCTAGTCTCTTAGTTTGATGACAGTTGTTCACAGATTTCAAATGAAGGAACCAATTCGGACTCATTCCACCATGAAATGATTTCATACGTGCATTCATGCACTAGTGGTTCCTCTTCATGAAAGGACTGCGATTATCAAATGGACGTATTTCTGCCAAATAGAACTATGTGCATCATGTCGTGAGCCCTGTTATGCGCATATCCTTATAGATCTCAGGGCTCATGTCTTGATGCACATAGTTCCGTTTGGCAGAAATATGTCCAGATTGGAATCAAATTCCCTCAACTCTATCAGAAGCTTTGTGTTTCTTAACATCTTTTTTTTTACATTGGTCCTTGGCCTCGTCATTGATTTAGTCGCATATTTTGAACCTCTTTCTGGTTTGCTTCTTGAAGCAAACCAGACACTAAGTTGTGCTTTTGCTCCCTTATATCCAAGCTCTATTTGTCATTCTTACCATTAGAGCTTATTCTTGATGCCACGAATCACCTCTTAATTCCTACATTCTATAGATAGTTCCACGCTTTGGTCATTTCTTCATAATCAGATACGTATTGAGAAAAACACTATGGCTCACATGTAACGCCAAAATAATCGGTTCAGATAACCAGATTTCCCTAGTCAAAAGATCCGAAATTCGGATCAGTTTCGGAATTTTGTCAGAGTTCTCCTTTTGACTGGATCCACCGTGTGGCGGGCAGTGTTCGAAACTCACCTTGGAGTTTCAGGAGCCATGTGGCGCGACGAGCTCGATTCTTAGGGGCCATTGAAGATTTTTAGGGGCCAAATTGAGTTTTTGCCTATGTATCACGGCGCATTCAGTGACGAGTTAGACGCAAGATGTTCTAGTTACAGAACTAGTAGCTGTTACTTGGGGGAGATTTCGAAAAATCACCAAACTGAAAAACTGGAATTTTTTTTTGGGGGGGGGGGGCAATTTTTAGGGGCCGCGATGGCGCAGCGCCTTCGTTTTTTAGGCGGATTTGGCTGTTGTGAGTTCGGAACACTGGTGGCGGGTGAGTGTTTTAGTCGCAAGTTTTTGACCTCTTGTAGGTGTACTTGAAGTTGAGGGGGAAGCGGGAGCGGGGGCGGGTGGTGGTGAGGTCGAACTCGTCGTCGTCGGCGGGACGGAACCAGGCGTTGACGAAGCGCCGTAGTCAGATCTGGCTCCCGGGCGAGAGCTCCTGCGAGGAGCCGTGCGAGTGCGAGTGAGAGCGCGACTGCGACTGCGAGTGCGAGTGAGAGCACGCTCCCTGGCTCCGGCTCATCTCCTTCATCTCGTACGAGTTCCCGTTGCTCCCGCCGTTCTTCCCGTTGCTCCCGCCGCTCTTCCCGTTGCTGGTGGAGTGGGAGCCGCGGTAGGACTCCTGCTTCCGCTTCCGCTCCGAGCCCGAGTTGCCCTCCTGCGCAATCAGATCAGGAGCTTGATTCAATTATCGAAGAAAAGCCCGACCCGGACCGGATCCGGTCCAATACATCCATTCCTCTCCCATTTCAACCCATAAAAGAGGATCCATAAACAGGGTGCTCGCCACCAACACCTTCATAATCGGACGTATTTATGCTGAAAGGAACTACAGTAGCCGCTCGACAATTCGATGCTCGATAATTCGACGGCGACGCCGATCCCCTCGGGGAAATGGCGTCAATTCGAAAAATTCAGTGTATCTTCACCCCCTCGGTAATTCGAATTTTTCGGTGGGAAAACGGCTAGTGAAAAGCTCTGTAATTCGAAATATATGTTCCGGGCGCTCTATAATTCCAAGTCTCGAGGTGGTTCTTTTGATGTACATACGATTAAATCCTCTGATTATCTTATTCGAATTATAGAGTGTTCGGTTCCACCACTTCGAATTATAGAGCTAATTCGAAACCCTGTTTATTTCGAATTTTTTCGTTACCGCTCTCCATAATTCGAAATCTCGCCAATTTGAAAACTCGTTATTTCGAAGAAAATCCCTGGTCCCTCCAACTTCGAATTATCGCGCGGCTACAGTATGAGGTGGTGAAAAGATGGGGTGCACTCGTGAAGGCCACATAAGAAACAATGTAAAAGTGGATATAGGTCCTTTTTAGAGAATTGAAAAGCGGGATTTGACATTAAATCAAAAGGAACCGAGCGCTAACTCGTAAGCCGTGGACATGTGATAAAAGCCTTGAGGACAGGGCTCATGAGTTAAAGACGAGTGAGAACGATGACGGCTTCGTTGTCGCTGACGTCACTGGCGCTTTATATTTCCCATTCATTCTTTTGACCCTCAACTAACGAGCACGCCACACCTTTCCACTTGCACATAGTTCCATTTAACATAAATACGTCCAATCGATTCGTTACCATAGTTCAAATGGGGAGATACGATAATCGATCATTCACGCCACACCACTGATCGGATCCATCCCCCACCTCCAGTCTTTTTATTCAGCTCCCAGTCAGTTAAGACGTAAGGAGCCCAAATTCCCCGTTCCCCTCACGAAAGAACGTAACTCCATTTTAATGTTGCCGAAATTTCCCATCGCAAACTGCTAGGAACCGCACAGGAAAAATAGATGGTGCTGACGACAGAACCCTCTGTTCACAGGGCTCCTGCAGTTTCTTTGTTACACTTACAGAATTTTTCTGTTGTGAGAACAGAATTTCGGTCGTGGGAACAGAGTACTCCCTCCACATAACGGAAACCTCTGTGACTGTTACAAAAGAAGTGCAGGAGCCCTGTGAACAGAACTATTTTTTTCAGTGCAAGAGACAGGGTTGCCACAGTCAGGGAAAACTGGGTAATGTGAGGGAATCTTAAAAAGTCAGGGGAAACCTGGAAATGTCAGAGAAAATGACGAAAATGTCGTATTGACAGGTCACCTTTATTTGCGCTCTAGAACGGGTTTGACGTTTCGGAAAACTTTGGCTTAAAAACTATTTCTAATCATGTCGTTTGAACTATCTAGCGCATCTTCAACTGTCAGGGAATTTTACCAAAATTTGTCCGAGAATTTCATTTTCTCGATTCGGTGGCAACCCTGAGGAGCGTCTTGAGCATTCTTTACTGAACATTTCAATGATTTTTCCTCAGATTTCATGCAAAAATCGTAACGAATTTTGATGAAAATTGCACCGGTACAGTTTTGTATGATAATTTAATTGGATTACATTTTGCAATAAGGAACCACTATTTCCAGCTCATTTTTGAAACAACGTAAGTGCCATAGGTTTCTTTATGTAGATATGCGTTTTTAAGGAATAGTCAGAGATGGTGATTCCTTATTGCAAAATGTAATCCAATTGTTTGAGGCAGTTTAGCAACCTTGGAATGGGGTTACGCTCTTTCGTCTGAGAGACAACAAATTACGCAAGTAACTTACTTTTTTGGCATTTTGATCCCCTCCCCTTCCTCGTAACGCTTTTGTTACGTAGGTCCTCATTCTTTAACATGTAAAAAAAAAATG
Organism: Bemisia tabaci; assembly: GCF_918797505.1. Lineage (NCBI taxonomy): Eukaryota > Metazoa > Arthropoda > Insecta > Hemiptera > Aleyrodidae > Bemisia > Bemisia tabaci. The sequence continues at coordinate 1,332,241 of NC_092795.1, read as the reverse complement.
GCGCAACGCTCTTCTCGACTCCTCCTCCTCTTCTAGAGCGTTACGTAATTTAGGGACGGCCTTTGAGGAATACTTTTGTGATTGGCTCCCGTATTTTAGGGCTCCGCACTGTGTACATTTCAACCGCGTTTCTTGGTGAGCGACTACATTTTTTGGTTCATAAATGAAAACATGTATTGCCTTCGTCACATTATCAAAGCTAGCCATCAAAACATCAAGGTTAGGTGTCGTGATTGGCTTATTCGATGACTTGGAAGAATCACCTGGACCTCAACATCCACCTAGTAGGTAGGCCAACAGCCGAAAAAAGGGTGGTGATTCTCTGCCTTATGATAACTGTCCACACTGTTAAAAATTTTGGAGTGGAATTCTATCCCGGAGTCTTTATATCGCTCAAAAATACCGAGTGATATGACGTACATAGTGAAATGTTTTCTCCTTACGAAGTGATTTACAGGATCATGTAGCGGAATATACTCTTTTTGCGGAGGCAGGGTTGAAGGCGGTCTAAAACCCGGGAAAGTCAGGGAATTCACACATAAAGTCAGGAAATTAAATGTGTTTGGCGTTTAGCAAAAGTGAGTGTAATGTAAAGGAGAAAAATCAAAGCGGAAGTTTTGTTCGAATGCCAGGAAAAGTCAGGGAATCCGAAGATTTTTGAGTCAGTGAAAAGTCAGGTAATTCGAAGATGGTAACATTATGGTAACTGTGAGAACGTCGTGCGTTTTTATGGTGCTAATTTTACTTCGCATCAATATCACTGGGGGTTTTTTTGGCGCAGTATTTACTCCGGGGTCGAATTTCACGTCTCCACCCTCAACAGTGGAAAAGTACGTGTTTTATTCCCGCAAGTTAAAATTTCCTCCCTTGGGAAGGTGGCGAAGCCGCATAGTTTTCTGCATGGAAATGAAAGATTTATGAATTTACCTCCGGATCGGGTAGGCCGTCATGAGTGATGAGTAGGGCGCAGTGCGAATTGGTATCGGAGTCGTTGGCGTAGTCGCGGTGGTTGAGGATGGTGGAGAGGAAGGACCTCTGGAGGCGGGACTTGGAGGGGTTGGCGTAGGCGGCGGCGGCCGGGCTGCTGGCGCTGTGCGAGAGGAGCGGCGTGTTCTGCAACGAGTCCTCCTCGTCCTCGTCGTCGTCGCCCTCGCAGTCGCGCCTCACGTAGGACTGGGCCGGCCCGTTGGGCGGCGAGGCCGAGGAGTAGGAGAGCGACTGCGCCGGCGTCATCGGGGGCCGCCGCGAGGTGGCGCTCGCGTATCCCGGCGCCAGCATCTCCATCGTTCCCGACTCTTGCCGCCCCGCCGCCGCCGCCGACAGTCGCTCCTGCTCGTTGACCACCAGCACCGGGGAGAGGCGCGTCTGGTCCATGTCCATCCCCGAACCGAGCAAGTCCCGTCGGGCTTGACAGCTTCCTTGACCTGCAACAGAACCCGTTGTGCATTTAGAATATAGATGAGATTTAGCAAATTTTCGTCGCACAGTTTCGGTTATCATATTGGATGTATTCCTGCCAAGCGGAACTGTAATCGACAGTGGTAAAGATGGAGTGTGCTCTAGAAAGCTGCGTAAGAAACAATGATAAATTAGGCGTGATTCCCTTTGGAGAAATGGAAAAGTGGGAAATATTTCCTTCCTCTATGTAGTGGTACCATTAACTCAATTTTGAATATTTGGAAGATGAGGCCCGTTTTCACAGACTCTGTGACACATGCCTATACCTCCCCTCTTTATATACCCTTATATCTCCCCATTTGAAGCTGTGGAAAAGAATCAATGGAAAATTTGCACACAAAAATGTTATTGCTTCATCTGAGAGTGCCTAATGAGCTGAATTCGCAGTAATTTTCATAATTTTTTTCTGACATGGGAAATTGGAGAAAAATAGATTTAAAAGTGAGAAAATTTGCCGCGCCTTTTGACGTCACCTGGCGGCATTTTCCATTTAAACACATACATTTTAGCAGATTAGGTTATTTTGTCATATTTTCTCCAATAATTGTTCAATGTAGAAACCAAGGATTTCCTCCTACTCAGTTTTCCTAATAGTATCATTTTTAAGATGAAATTCACAAAATTTCAGACACCTGCAAATTCTCTATTATTAACATATACTTTGTTTACTGACCCTTTTCCATAGGTTTAAATGGCAGATCAATCGATATCGACAGCACGCCATGCCACTAATGATCACACTTTGCAACACAGAACTGCAACTTCAGGCTTATTCAGAAACGAACATATCTGCATGAGGAGACGAATGACAGATACGTTGTTTTTAGAATGAGTCCGAAATAATAGTCGCCAATCGCAGAGTATAGTCCAATCGGCAGCACCGCGGTGCACGTAGGAAATGAAATATAGCCGAATAAATCTGGTTGATGAGGCGGGTGCGGCAGCCGGGTTGAACCTTGGCGGCGGGGGGGGGGGGGGGGGGGGGGGGGTTGGCAAACGGGATTTTGATTGATAAAAATGAGCGGCGAAGCGAAGCGGTGAGCGGTGCACGCTGACGAATAAGACGGAACGAAAAAGAGACGGCCGAGGCCGCCGGGGGTGGGGAACCGGGAACCGCGAATTGGGGAAAACATGCTCTGTTGCTAGATTCTGCATAGTCATACGCGTCGTTTCCACCTTATTCACCCCTGTTATCATATTCGCGCTATTATTTTCACGCCAAAAGCGAAGATTCCGCATAGTCCACGCGCCTGGTAGCTAAAAATGAGGCTTATTTTCTATACAAATTAATCTTTTTCGAAAACCGATTATAGTTAGATGACTTACTTTCTTATTATTCTTTACGCACAATGGCCATTTCGGGCAGGCCGCCCATCCTCAGGCGACTGTGCATTATGCTGTAATTGTGCAGTATGCTACAACATATTGATAAAAATTAGGCTACCTTGAATTTCGGGGGCACAGCTATTTTTTTGGCGTACTCTATGTTTTTTGGGTCGCTAAATCCGAATCTGAAGTTTCCTTACACGCATCTGGTGAGCATTTGCCGCTATTTCGAAAAAATGGCCTAAAAAAGCCTTTTTTGCGGGTTTTTTTAAAAATGGCGGCCACGCATCAGGAAAAATCCAAGATTTAGTTAATGTTTTGAATAGCTGCCGTAATTTGAAAGAAAATGGTATATAAATATGCTAGGTTTGCTTCAAAATTGAGGAAGCTCGGAACTCGGAACTTTTGAACGCTTCGGAACTTGGCGGACCGCGGCGAGCCTGACCACGCGTTGACGGGTGCGCCGCGAAAACGTGACTGGGCGCGATGTTCACGATGCTGTATCTTCCTCAATGTTTGAGGAAACTTAGCATATGTACACACCATTTTCTTCCAAATTACGTCAGCTATTCAAAACATTAACTAAATCCAGGATTTTCTCTCATGCCAAGCCGCCATTTTAATAAAAAAAAAAAAAAAAAAAAAAAAAAAAAAAAAAAAAACGCCAAAAAAGACCTTTTAAGGCAGTTTTTTCAAAATGGCGGCAAATGCTCATGAGATACGTGTGAGAAAACTTCAGATTCGAATTCAGCCACTCAAGGAACATAAAGTAAGCCAAACAATAGCTGTGTACTAGAAATTCCAGGTAGACTTACCAGGCGCCTGCACTAGCAGTGGACCACCCGACAAGGTGCCAATTTAACTTTGGTTGAATCGCATGATAACGCCCAGATGCAACTATTCGGGCTCCGCGGACGTCCGCGTTGCATACACACGCTGGTGAAGGCGTTTTAACTCCCCGCGCAGTCACTTTATGTACTGCGCTTTTCCTGCTGTCCTTTCGGAAATAACGGAAGGGTTCACGTTTCCATCGGTCTCGTGTCTCTCGTTTTTCGCAACAAAAGGACGGTGTCAATCAACTTTTTAACTTCATCTCGTCGAATTACGCGAAATGAAACGAATCCAAAAAGTTGGCCTTGACTGTTCTTTTCGGTAACATTCTTTTTGGTGAAATTAGGCTAACGAGTCTGTTGATTCCGTTCCTTTTTTGAAAAACGAGAGATCTGCGAGAACAATGAGTGCGTGCAAACTGCAGTTGTTTCCGACATGACAGCAGAAAGAGCACAATATATGAGGTGAGTGAGCGAAAAGTTGAAACGCCTTCACCTTCCTGCGTATGCAACCCGGACATCTGCAAAGCTCGTATAGTTGCATCCAAGCGTTTTCGGCTTAACTGGGATTTAGTTAGACTCAGCGGGACTTAACTGCATTCATAAATTTCCCACAGGAATTTGGCATCGCCTTAATGCTCAAACGGCGTCCTTCCTGAGAATAGAATCATTTTATGAAAAAGCATAGAGAATTTGTCGAGTAAAATTTCCCACGCGGACACTAAAAGTTTCATTTTCTCAGTATTTCATTTTTACACATTTGCAGTAAAGCGAGAGTTTTTTATAGCAGTCGAGCGGTATCCGGTGCCCAGCGAAGCATCATCGAGGAAACCCCGTGATTTCTGGCCCGATTTGACCGGTGCGGTGGCCCGGTGCGGTGGGCGGTGGGCGGCGGGGACAGCGGGGAACGGGAGGAAACGGGAAACAAAATAAATGGAATGGAAACGATGCCCAGGCTGAGCTGGCACCGCCGCGCCGTCACAATTCCTCACCGCCGTCACAATTCCTCACCGCCGTCACAATTCCTCACCGCCGTCACAATTCCTCACCGCCATCGTTCAGGCTCGCATTCTGCCGTCATAAGGAAGAACCCCGTATGAGCCTTCAGCTCAAAAACATTTTTCGGGCAAAAAATCCGGTCGAGGAAATTGACGTGTCACTTCCTTTTAATCAAGTATAAGATAGGCAAAAACCTTTGATGAATTCCCAAGGTCCACCAAGACTAATAATCATCAAAAAGTTCCAATAACTTACTCGAAAGGAAAAAAATAAAATGAAAAATAAATCCCTTGCCAAAAATAAATAAAAAACCGATTTTGAGATAAATCCCTCTAATGAACTCGAATGTATCGGTAGCAAGTAAAATGTGATCGACTGATTGCATTGCTCTTTCTAGTCTTGAATCTGGATTTTCCGCCCAAAACAAATCGTCCGTAGAAATTCAACTTCAACTACAATGCCCGTTTGTCTTCTTTGTCTATCAATTGGAACTGTGTGCATTATGACGTGAGCCCTGTTATGTACGTATTCTCATGAATTTCATGGCTCTTGTCTTAATGTACATAGTTTTGTTTGGCAGAAGTACGTTCAATTTCAATTATCATCCCGCTAGAAATACCCCTGCCGTGCCCTGTTTTTGGTCACCTTATGGCGGTCGGCATGTTACAAGCAGTGAGGAACTGTAGGAGTGAATGACCTCTCAGTACACGAGTGTGGAACTTGGTCAGTGTATGTCATTGTTTTAACAATGCGAAATTCCCGATATCAACAGCGATCGTCTTCAAGGGTCAATGACCCACCAGTGTGGAACTTGGTCAGTGTGCCATTGTGTCAGCATCAACACCAATCATTTTAAAGGGTCAATGTCCTATGACCTACCAATATATACATTAGTAACTCGGTCAGGGAGGCGTTTGGCTGGTGGTACAACCACTTCATGGTTGCCAAGTTGGTGATAAAATTGTATAATTTAATCGGGAATGTGCTGCTTTTTCAGCAGTATCTACCAACTATGAGCCACAACTATGAGGAACTCATAGTTTCTAATTGCAAAATGTAGTTCACAAGACGTTCTTCTTTGACGTAACAATATTCAGCTCGTTTCCATTGGAGACCCCATTTGATTTTTCGACGCCCTCGAGTTCTGCCCGTATCTATTCTCCTCCTCCCATGAAGATTTCGCTTAAACGTGTCCAGTCAGTTGAGTGTGTCACAAATTCGGCATTGAGGCCAGCTTTGTGATAGGAAGGAACCATCCATTCTTTCATCAGCAACTGGGAACCTTTCACTTAACTGAAGCAGCGAACATTAATTATTCCCGCGTAATAGTCTTTGAATGGGGACATTACTTAGGCTAGAAACCTCCCCAAGGATGGAAGTCATTCTCTGACCGGTTTCCCTTTCGCACAGGGGCTCAATTCCATCAGGGCATTCATGAAAGCTCTTGTATGGAAGTGCGGCTCTATTCCAGCGTTTCCATTGCAGAATTCGTGGCTCTCATGACGTAGGGGCGTAACTATACTTGGAGATGAGCCTCAATTTTCCGTGTAACTCATTGCTTTCCGGGCCTCCTTCCGAAGTAGGGATACGTTCTTATGGTTAAAACAGCGACGCATTGAGGTCATACCTCGAATAGACTGATTTAGTGACTCCGTCTCAGGCTCGGTTGTGTATCGAATACCTAGCCCTATTGCTGCGTCAAGGAATAACACCTTATGAGCCTTCAAACGTTGTAAAATCTCCCCCGATAAGATATTTATTTTTTAGGAAAGTTGTGTATATTTGCTACGTACGGAGAAAGAGAGTGTGCTGAACCATATCATCCATGCTTCAAGACATTTGGTGGATGGTAATTTTGTCTCATTGTTGCTTGATGAAAACTTAAGAGTCCGCATGGAACACCTACATTTTTTTAGAGCAGGTAACCGAACTTTTCGGTCATGGGAACCAGAGTTTGTTTTGGAACCACGTATCCCCATTGTGGAGTTTCAAAATTTCCGCCCCAACATCACATTTTCGAAAAGAAGCAAGCAAACTTAATTTGATACAGAATATTCCGTTAACAGGGAAGAGAAATCTAGGAAGTTTTCAAGAAATCTTATTCATCTGTTTCCCAAAGAAAAATAAAAAGTCTGTAACGTCTCAAGTGGAGATACTTGGTTTCGCATTTTAGCCGTCGGAAACTTCGATGCTCCATACCAGTGGCCAAGCATGAATGATCGATTATCGACATTTCCCCATTGAAGTTATCGCAAAGAATCGATTTTTAAAGTGCTCGTTGCCTACACACTGTTGTCGATCCTTTTCCATAAGTTTAAAGCCAGATCAATCGATATACCGCAAAGCAATCCACGCCCACTGCTCCATACGAAAGGAAGTTTTTCTCTCCGGGTAACCACATTTCTTCTCTAAATTAGACGAACGCCAGTTTTTTTGTTCTACCTTTGGCTCGAAGGACGGACGTCTCGGATGACGTGGCGTAAATTGCGATATATCGATTGTTATGCCATTTAAACCTATGGAAAAGGATCGATAAACAGGATATTGGCAGCGAACACCTTAATAATCGATTCTTTATCATAGGTTTAAATGGCATAACAATCGATATATAGCAATTCACACCACGTCACCGGACGGACGTCTCGGATGACGTGGCGGTTAAATGCGTCTATTGACGTCATGCAACTGAGCTCAGCGGGCGCCCGGAGCCGGAGCTTCGGCGGCGCACAGTGGATCGAGTCAATAAGAGAGGTCGCACATGAAATTTTCGACTAAAACTGCAAATTTTTATAATTATCTCGTCACATTTTCAACTTTGAGGAATGCCTCCACAAGAAAATTTCACTGGGAAACCAACGGAACCACTTTTAGAAGCTCAAAGTTTTGTATGAACGGAGTTAAGCATTAAATTTTCCAAATTTTGGCCGACCTCTCCAATTGACTCGATCCATCGTGCGGCGGCGGCGGCGGCGAAAGTGAGGGCTCTCGAATTAAAACGGAGAGCGGTCAAGTGTTTTCAGGGCGGAATATCGATTATGCAGGACGGATTTCGGGTTCGGGAGCAGCGCTCTCATACGCGAGCACACGCTTTACTCCAGTTTGACATGCACAACTCAATCCCCACCCTAATATCCGCCAGTTCCCCGCTCCCCTCCCTCCCGAAACTTGTACCGCCGCACACTCCGCAACTTCCCAAAGCGGCGTGGACAAAAATCCAAGGCACCGTGGTAAAATGGACGTACGGAACCAAAAAAGGCATGAGATGGACGTATGTCTATCAAACGGAACTACGTGCAGGTGAGAAATATGGGGTGTGCTCTAGAAAGCTGAATGAGAAACAATGTATTCAGTGGGCGTGATTCCTTTTGAAGAAATGGAAAAAGCGGGATTTTTAATTGAGCAAAGATAACTATGTGGCAACTGAATATGGGATTCATGAGCCGCGGGCATGGCACGAGAGCGTTGTGGACAGGGCTCATGAGTTAATGACCTTCACGAGGAGCTGCACAACGGCATCCATCTCCGTTAACGTCACTGGCGCTTTATTATTCTCATTCACTTTTACGGCCAGAGAACTAACGAGCACACCCTGTATTTCTCACCTGCACATAGTTCTTTTTGATAGAAGAACGTCCAATTGAGCCGAACTGAACCTTTGTTTAATATTTTTGACGTAAATTTTGACTTCTCCAACATACGAGAGATGACACAAAATCATCGCCAAAAAGTTCTCGCGAGTCATCTCTTCTTCCTCTCCGCTCCAAAGCGCAGCGCACTGCGGAGAGGGTCCCACCGCCCGGCATCCCACGAACCCAACGCGAAAAACGTTTAAGTTTGACAATCGGAATCGAAGCGCCTTTTTTCGGCGGAGGTTGGGGGAGGGGGAGGAGGTTGGAGGCCAATCTACGTCAAAGGAACTCGACGGAAGAAGCGTGGGTTAAATCGACGGACTCGGCTAATGGAATTGAAACCTCCTCCCCCGTCTCCCCACGCCGCGCGATTCCTCGATTTTTCGATTCGATGCCCCGTCATTGCCCAACTTTGATCGGGCAATTAATTGGTTGAATCGAGCGATCGTACCTCGAGGCCCTCCGCGCGGCCGCCGCTTGAATGGGAGCAGCGGCCCATTCAAGTGACTTCTGTAGTCTAAGGCAGAACGGCGGATGAGCCTTCAGACAATGCCGTATTTCATCCAATGAAAACCCATCTTTCAGGGAAAATTGACAACATCTTCTTTCGAATCATCCAGACGATTTTATTCGCAATTTAATGTAAAATATTAGGAAAATTAAAGGATAGATATGCACGACTTTCCTCAGAAATAAATAATTTATTGGGGGGACATTCGGCAACGTCTGAAGGCTCATAGGTTTTCCCTCAGCACGGTAGCATTCAAGTGACTTCTGTATTGATTCCTTGACTTGGGTTTATCTCTGCGATTGAGCAGGAGGCGGGGGTGGCATACGTTTCCAATCGTATTGAATGAGTTCTTCCGAGTAAAAGGTGCCTGTACATGCCTTCAGAAATAGGAGGAGAGATAGAGATCGTGTGTAGCGGCAATTCGTGGGATGTGGCCGGGTGTGAGCCTGTCAGGACTGTTTCAAAAATATGAAAAATGGAACCAGAAAAAATTGTCAACTGTTGGCGCCATTTCAGAAATCTTAGTTTGTTAGTTAATTTGTTGAATTGATTTGTAGAGAGGCAATGGTCAAATCCAGAGACAATATATTTTACACCGAGAAAAAAAAGCACGATTACTCTACGATTACGCGGATGTAATGTCACATGAGATTCCACGATAGTAGAACCGTGAACTTTGGTAAGATTATTGATGAGCATAGTAGCATAACTATGCCGTTGGTAGAATTATTGTGCTCACAGTAATATCACGGTAGCATCACCGTGCTCATCATTACAATCATCAAAACCCACGGCTCTACTACCGTGGATTCCCATGTGACATTATTGGTACCGTTATACGAATTGGTCACCGTAGAATAACCGTAATCCTGCGCATCGCTATCCTCCTTCCTGGCTAAAAGTTTTTTTGATGGTGAAAAAATGAAGGGGAAAAACCTCCTAAAGCTTGTCACAAACTGCCTCTCTTGGGAAAGGAGGGAGGGGGGGGGGGGTTAATCGATAAGAGCGCTTTTTGAGCTCAACCTAAATTACCTCAACCATACGATTTTTTGCTCAGTAAACGTCTATATTTTACGGAATGTTTCAGGATTTAGTCATTTTTGGTCTCTTTTTGGGTCTAATAGTTTCGTGGGTTTTCAGTCGAGCGCCAAAAAATCCGCATTTCCTGCCAAAATCGGCTTTAAGACCCATGTTAAGGTCAGTGTAGGGCCTGAAAGGAGACCATCTATGACAAAATCATGATGCATGCCGTAAAATATAGATCTTTAATGCGAAAAAAATCGAAGGGCCCAAAATTGGCCCTTATCGATATCCTTCCTTTGTGTAAATAAGGTGGCTCAATTTGGCTCCAAATAACACTTAGTAAGAGAATCAGCACGAAAACCATTTTTGATCACCCCCCCCCCCCTTCAAAAAAGCAGCAGCTATAAACTTGCACATGTCGCACGAAAACGCTCATAAATTTGAGCTTGCTATGCGTGGCAGTATCAAGTGCTCTAGTTTTTAAGCTGTTGCGCAACATTTTTTTTTTGCGTGGCGATGTTCCCTTTTGTTGTAGGAAATCCGCGGAATGATTTAATTTTACGAGCGCCAAGCGACGTGACGGGAATAGAAGTCTACTTCATCCCAACTTTAAACAGACATAGCCGAACGCTGCACCCGCCCCGAGGCGTATCCTTCACTTATCTCTTGATCACTTCCGTAGATAATAGGGACGTAACTACCGCGTGCGCTAGGGTCTAGCATCATTTCCTATTCTCATATTTATAAAAAAAAAAAACGAAGCACTGGGATTCGAACTGTCCACAACGAAGGCTCAGCTCATACATTCACCTCTGCCTTCGCTTACAGAATTTGACAATTCACAGAAATGGCATTTCTCGTAATTCAGTCACCGCTGTATCATTCCTGCCCCAATTTGTAGAACTTCTATAATCCACGGATTTTTTTCTTGACAAAACCCAAGGTGTCATCGTATTGCTAGTTCAATGTTTAGAATTTGGTCGGGAACATTCAAAATGTCCTTCGCTATCGCAAGGAGACTATCGACAAGTATGAGATGTATACACATTGTTTCGGATACAACTAAACCAGCACGGCGGCAATGCGCAGTATCTTTCCGAATTGAAGGCGCTTCGAAAGTTGCAATTTGGAACGAGTTCAGTAGAGAGGTGTAATCTGACACTATTGCATGCAGATGTTCATTGGGTTCTAAGGGTCATATTTAGAGTCGTGACTCGATCAACCCCTGTGCTCAGAAAGCTTTCATGCGGTAGACATTGTGATTTAAAGATTTTTAAAGCGGCCTTTCATACCCCAACATTCTCTTTTAGTGGTTATTTCATACGAAGAAAAGAAATTCAAAAGGGGGTGCAACATCAGATGTTAATAAGATTTAACCTGACGTGCCTCATTGTAAAAAAATCTGGCAGAGGTCGCCTCATACCTCGTTGACTTTTCATTGAGAAATGCTCCCTAGAATTTAGCCACACTTTTGTAACAGGCATTTTCACCCTCGAGCCTCTTGGAAGTGGCGTTTTCTTAAAGTTGGCAACACTGTTTCTCCGCCATTAAAATGTTGCCAAATCTCAAGATTTGCCGCACAGTGGATCGAGTCAATGGGGAAGGTCGGACAAAGTTTGGAAACTTTAAAAGCTAATAACTCCGTTCATACAAAACTCGGAGGTTCTCAAAGTGGTTCCATTGGTCTCCTCGTTAAATTTTCTTCTAGAGGCACCCCTTGAAATTTAAAATGTGACGAAATAAACATAAAAATTTGCAGTTTTTGTCGAAAATTTCATGCCCGACTTTTTCTAGGTATTAGCTCATTCCACTGTGCACCGTTGCAGTGCCGCCATTTTTCACGAAAAATTTGCCTACTTTACATTGTGTCTCGTGGGAAAATGGGTATAATTACACACAAAATGGCAGCAATGCGCCGTTGCCTCTTGATTTCTGTTAAATTAGCGAAGCCCAATCTTAGCAATGTGCCAGGGCGCTTACAACATTTTGAATTTCCACTCTTCATAATGCTATATTCATAAGAGTAAATGTTTATCATTGTATGTTGAGTTCATTCTCTATGATTTTTACTCTACTCGTAAGTAATCTGCGAGATATTTCCACAGCGCATCGCTCTGAATTATGTATTCAAATCCCTAAATTCTACTCGGTAACATCTCAAAGCTCCGGCAACAACCGGGCAGCCATGCTTGTTACTGCGGATCCTTTGTTAGCTCTGTAAGTTTTCCAACCGAGTCCCGTAAATGACCCAGTTCTCATGTTTGTGAGAGAAATATGAGTTACTGCGAAACTTTACCGTCCCCTCTGCTTATCTTGATAAACTCTGTTCTGCAATCAGTCCAAGCGATTGATATCGAGGGACCGTATGAGGGAGGTTTATGCTCTGAGCTGGAATTCCACCCTCATAGTTTGAAAGCCTTTCCAGAAAGCGTTTTCAGTTTTGAAACCCTTCCTTGCGCCGTTTTGAAGAGCTCGTCTAGATAACTCAAACCTTGTTTCTTCAAATTAATACCGCCGCCCTACGCTAGATGGTAGAGAAGGCTGCAAACCGCCATGCTATTAATTATCACACATTAAGTGTTATACACATACACACATCAAGTCAAAGCTCTATAATCGTGTTGCTTTGATTTGTTTCGTGTCGCAATAAAGATGATTAATAGCATCAGCGTCCCCAGTTTTCAATTTCTAACTTCTACGCTTTCTTGATAATCCTGCTCAATTAAACCCTGTAAATGATACATTGGTTTTCAAGACCCCAAAATAAGCCATTTTAAAGCAACTTTAAATCCATTTGGGGTCGTATCCAAAGTTTTGCCTCGAACAGCCCCTCTCCCTGGGAGGCTCTGTATAGTAGTTAACGTGGATATCGAGGGAGGTTCAAGGAGATCCGTAGCGTAGCATCACAAAAGGAACAAGTTTTGCAAACCTTGAAAATATTTCAGCATTATGAGTTTGAAATTGGGTTATTACGAAGGATTTCAATGATTTGCTACCGCAAAAAGTACGAAAAACTGAAGATATGAATGATATTATTTTGACTAAGTTCAAGGTAGGTGCGAATCCACCTTAAATTTGCAGAACAAGCAATGTATTTTCTGTCGTACACTGAAAAAAAAGGTGCTTGGTTCAAGCATGATAATTCTTGAATTTACCGCCAAGAATTTGTTTTACCTTGATTTAAGGTGAATTTTTCTTGATACAAGCATAATAATGCTTGGGATAAGCGAAAAAGTAGTCTCTTTGAAACAGCAAAATTCTGGATTTGAGAAAAAATACTTCTTGGCGGCAAATTTAAGATTCTTTCTTCTCAATGCATTTCGTACTTTCTCAGTGGCTAATCATTGTATTTCCGTCTAATGACTCATTTCCAAAATTACACTGCTGACTTTCACTCAAGATTCGCCAAAATTGTCCCTTCTATAATGTCATATTTAAGATCTCCTTGAACCTATTTTTATCAAAATTTAAACCATACGAGACCTCTTGAGGGAAGAAGCAGTTTAAGGGACACCTATGAATACGACCCAAAAATATGGATCGTAAGTGAGACAGATTTCTTTATATGTACATTAGGCGAATTTTCGCGAGTGGATTTGGTCAACTTTTTCGAGCAGTCGGCAGGATTAGAACCCAGAGGAGAAAAAAGCTTTGCTCAAGTCATGAAAAAAGCTCGGTCGCTTCATGAATTTTGGCTAACGTTTGCATCGATCCACCTTTCGACCCACGAGGCGAATTTTTGCGAGTGAATTTGATCGACTTTTTCAACCAGATTGGCAGGGTTGCAAACCAACGGAGAAGGACGCTCTGCTGAGCTCAAGAACTTAACTCAGTTGCTTGATGAATTATGTCCACCGTTTGTATTGATCTTTTAGGGTCAAATACGTCCAGTTTTTGAGCGTTTGATTGCGCACACACCATGCTGCAGCACAGTAAAAGCACTAAATATGAAAGGAAAAATTAGAGTGCTTTGAAAATCATCAAATTTTACACGGCTTCACCGTAATATTTACAAAACTTACATGATATTTTCTTGTAATACATTTTTTTTTCCATCAATTTAAATGAGAATAATCCACGCAGAGTGTGCAAACATTTCAAAACCATGAGTTGAAAAACGCTGCCTCCGCGAGTTTATATACTAGAGATAAACACAGAGCGGAGCGGCGCGCGGCGTGCTGCCAGCGCGACACGCGTACTGGCGCCTACAAACCTAACAGGATACTTCACGCATTGCGCAATGCGTGAAGTATCCCGTTAGGTTTGTAGGCGCCACTGCGCGTATCTTATACGCGTTCACTTTGTGACCCACCTTCTGAGGTGAGTCGAGAATTTTGGAAATGGTCGTCAATGCTGCTACCATGAAAACTAATTGTTGGAGGCCGCACCGTCGTCGCTCGGAGGGAATTTCGTTTTGTTGTAACAGAAGTTGGCAGTAAGTTAAAGACCTAAACCGAATCCATTCGCAAAAATTTGCCTATATTGGCAGGTACGTTGAGTATGTTGTATGTAGTCGTCATTGCTGCTAGTATCAAAAACAAGTTAACAGAGGTTGGCAGTAAGTCGAAACTTAACCAAATCCACCCGTTGGAATTTGCGTCTTGATTCGAAGGGGGGAATCACCTGTCACTTTGCAAGAATTGGACGTACTTCTATCAAACGGAACTATGAGCATTATGACGTGAGCCCTGCTATGCATATATTCTTATGGATCTCAGGGCTCATGTATTAATGCACATACTTCCGTTTGGCAGAAATACGTTCAATTACCAGTGGCGAGGCGTGAATGATCGATTATTGATTTTTCCCCGATTAAAGCTGTGCAAAAGAATCGATTATTATGATATTCCTTGCGAACACCCTGTTTATCGATCATTTGCCGTGTGTTCAAATGGCAGATCAATCGATATATTGCAGAGCTTGTCACGCCACTGGGTTGGCTATCGATGTCGACGTCGGCGTATTGATCGGCTGAAGAAAGCCCACAGATCGTTTTTGGACGCCGGTGTTAATTTGCGGTGAGAAAAATGTAAAAATCTCGGCCAAGTGCGGCAACGCATCTTAAGGGTTGTGTACCTCGTTTTCCGAAGGCAATTATAAAAGTTGATCAATTAAAAAGTTAGGCCTTCCGTTGGCGGCGCCTCAGCCCGCGATTTAACTTAATTGGTGAGCACTCACAACCTTCCCGAGTGGCTTTCAAGGCCCTTCGCCTTCGTCCGCCACGAAAACATGTGTAATCGATCTGTTCGATATCGATTATTTTCGACTCTGGAGCATCGTCTCAAAGTTTCTCGATCGATCCCTTCGATATCGATAATTTTCGACTCATGAGCATCGTCACAAAGTATCTCGATCGACTGTACTTGGATTCATCGAGTATCTCGATCATCTTCTCAACCTTGTCTCATTGCGCGCTTTCACGCCACAGTGCGTCGCCCATCCTTCCAAATTTCAACTCATCGAACCTCTGCGGATGGGACTTTTAATCATGTTTCACTATACTAGATGCACGAGTTTCTCTAGGTCGTAGCATTTTAGAGGGTGCCTACGGGTGACTCACCACCCGGGGTGAGCTACATGTACTGAAAAAAGTCGAAGCATTTACGACTCCGATCAATCAACTAGTTTTTCCTCCTCATAATCCTAGCAGTTATCGCATCCTATTCGTATGTGCCTCCAAAAATTTTCTCATTTCTGAGAGCTTTGCACACTTGAACCCTTTAAAAAAGAGGAAAAACTCAGGTAGTTCTTCAGTTCAAGGAAAAGTTAAAGGAATTTTGGTAAACATTTGCCCTTTTTTTTGCTTAACTGAGGCAATAGACTAATGACCTCAGAGGACTTTCTCTGATTTTCAAATTCAAAACGCTTCGAAAGGTGTATTTGCAAATTTTACTTCTCACTATCTCGTTAATTTTGTATGATTTTAAGTTATACACGAGTATTGTTGGAGGTATTGAAACTGCATCAACTATTCAGGGACTTTATCGTGCAGCATGTACGTAGTGTTCCCTAGTAACTCACGAGAAACCTTCATGTTTGACCGGATACAACTAAACCAGCACGACGACATTGCACAGTATCATGGCGAATTGAAGGCGTTTCGAGAGTTCCCCTCCAAAACGAGTTTAGTATAGAAAGGAGCCTGTCGCTCGAGTGTTAAGTTAGGCATTTTCGCCGACCATTTGACGCCCTTCCCCCTTGTAAGGTACGCACAAGAGTTCCTTTCATTTCCCTTTTTGAAATACGTAAAATTAGTCTGACCTCCCTCCCCCAATTTTCTAAAAAAAAAATATATTGAAAAATCCTGAAAAATAGCTGGAATTGATTATTTTTTGAGGAAATGTTATTTTTTAAGGGGAAGGGGGCTTGCGTACGATTGGGCTTGACCCTCTCCTCTTTGTTATAACCTCGTAAAGCAAGCTTAGACCTCTTCCGCCTAAAGTAGCTCACGCAAGACCTGGACTGTTCCGAAGGTGTCAAAGACACACAGAATCTTCAGTTCCTGCAACAATGCTACATTGTCAGCGGGACCTACATAGTTGCCCCTACAAAAAAATTGTAATGTAGACTAGAAACTTAGATTGGATGCAACATTCTCTTTCTCCGTATAGGGGCATAATGCGCTGTGTCAGCAATCGTTTAAGGATTACGTTCGATAGCCGTAAAGTTGTCCAAACCTACGATATTTTTAATTAAGTAAGGTTACTTAATTTTTCTCAACGGTTAAAAAGAAGCACTTAAACGTTTTTTAAGCGCCTTATTACACAGCCCGTTTACCTCCCTCTTTCCCGGAAACTAGGTTGATGAAATCCTAATGAGTAAAACTTGCAAACACCCCCTCCCCCTCCTGAGCATTTCCGCGCCAAGCTCGGGAGCCCGGTATTCAAATCAACTGCACTTGGCGCGGGGAATAAGAGGCTCAACAGACGGGTTTCGGACGCGGACGCAATGCGGCGCTCTGCCGTCCTAAGGAACAACGCCGTATGAACCCCCAGGCGTTGCCAAATTTCCTCCCGCAAATCACAGATTTTCAGGCAAATTTTTGAAATTTTTTTTTTGCAAATTTCTCAGATAATTTTGTTTGTCATTTGATCTAAAGTGATTGAAAATTCAAGGAGAAATATTTGTGATTTCCCTACAAAATAAATGTTTTATCTTGGGAAATTTGGCGACTCCCGAATGTCCATACGGCGTTGTTCCTTGGGACGGCGGCGGTGGTGTCCGCGGAGCCCTCGGCGGTAGGCCGGAGCTCAAACAATGAGAGCCCGCCGCGGCCGCCGCTCGACTACCCATAACTTGTGTGCACAGAAAGGAAGGAAAACAAATAAGAGGCTAAGCGAGTACTCAGCGTTATCCTTTGACGCGAAAAAATTCCCTAGAAAGGGAAGCTTCCGTGAATGAAAGTAGGCTCAATGTGTATGTATCTAGTCGGCTTCTGTTGCCTAGTGGACACGTAAATTCGCGTATCTTCGTCAGAAATGTCAACCCGGAGTGCATATCACTCCATAACATATGTACCTTCACCTTCACATCGCTGCGGCGCGGCGATAAATGTGGGCAATTTTACAGGGTTGCAAGGGTTAGGAAAATCGAACCCTAGTCGAAAAAAGTTGGGGTATTAGGATTTTCAGGGAATTCTTGCCGTGTCTACCTCGGGAATTGTTTGACTCTGAGTGTCCTGACGCTGTTGAACTACTAAACAAGGCAAAACCGTACGTTTCTACGGGATCTTATGGCTTTATTTATGAGCGGAGAGTTCGAATTGATGCGTTGGAAAACGTTAATATCTGTGTAAGGAGTTACTTTCTGCAATTTTCGCTGTGCAATTTGTGTTCTATACGTGAAGCTTTTGATAAGAGAACATTAATTGGATTGCATTTAGCAAAAAGGAACCAGCGCGATGACAGTGTTGTAAACATGTTGCTTCTGCATAATTATCTATAGTCTCCCAGAATAGCAAATAGTTTTGATTCCCCACCAAAAATTGGACATTTTGAGGGATAGTATATAAATTTTGATACTGTACACATATTAAGTACACTGGAAAAAAAAACACATTGGATCTAGAGTCCAAACTCTTAAAAACATCGACAAGAAAAAATACTCTTGATTCAATCAGATTTAAGCTTAAATCAAGAACCAAGCCACTTAATTTGAGCGGATTTCCTTTTGATTTAAGCTTAAATCTGATTGTATCAAGAGTCCTTTTTCTTGTCAATTCTTTCAAGAGTCTGGACTCTAGACCCAATGTGATTTTTTTCCAGTGTAAATAAAAGGAGAAGTTGCGCGATATTGGAAACACCGTAAAAGCGCTGGTTCCTTTTAGCTAAATGCGATCCTATTAAAATGCTTGAAGTGACACGTTGTCTAGAGAACCATCGGATATCTTTGCTGGCAATAGATGAATATCCCTCTTCCCCGTTAAAATCATGGCTAATAATTGTATTGGTCTAAGTAAAGGGTGAGTGGTTGTATGAGATTACCTGGTTCCTGATTGGTCTCCTTGGCAACGCCGATGACGCCGCCGTTGTGCTCGTAGTGTTTGGGCGCCTGCTGTTTGGCGAACGCCGCTTCCGCCTCGATCTCCGCCCGCTTCTCTTGCAGGATTTTGATCTTCTGAATCATCTCCCGGATTTCATACCTGCAAAAATTATTCACAATCAGTCCCTAGATTCCGATACTTACTTTCTTCACATGGACGTATTTCTGTTAAACCAAATTAAGCGCCAAATTGAGTTCCTTTTGAGGATTTTAGAATCCCGGAGAGCGCGTTCTGTCAAACGGAACCAAGCGCCATGGAAAAGCATTGCGAGAATAGGAAGGAACGAGCATCACGTTCCGCAACACCCGCCAATCCAAGCCCCCCTCTCCCTTCCTCCCCCGATGGCGCTTAGTTCCGTTTGATAGAAATACGCCCACATCTTAGTTCATCGACGTTCAACATTTAGGCATGAGAAGTTTCAAAACATCTACTCCTATGGATCTGTGCAGATGGGGAGGGTCCATGGGGGAAGGGGAGGAACAAATCATTTTTTGAGTTAGTTAAGAATTAGGAACATAACAAATCACATAGGAAATAGTGCCAGTTATTGCGCTTGTCACCCAATCTTGTTTTGATACCTTCCTCAGAAAGTTCCTCAGTACTTTTAAGTAGTTTTGTACTTTGAAAAAGTACAACATACGGAAGATGAGATCTCATTATATTGAGAAACTTTAAGGTTGGTGTAAATCTACCTCAAAGTTAAACTACTTGGTGATTACCATTTTACGGTAAATACCACCAATGAGTCTGGTGTTTATTACGATACTCGGATCATTGCGTGAGAGTATGGTAAAATCTACCGTATTCTTTTTCAGTGCCTAACTGGAGGAGCTGCTCGTGGAACGAAGGACTATGAATAGGGCCCAGGGAGTGGGTTGACATCTCAGCTCGGGAGTCAAGAACGGGAAAGAGCGTAAGGATTAGCGGTGGAATTTGTGGTCGGTCGGGAGTTGGGGGCCGCGTGGAAAGGTGGACAAGCGTAGTAGAGGGCCAAGGGGTAGTAGAGGGCCAAGGGGTAGTGAGGGCCAAGGGTTGCGGGAAATGAGTCGTGGGAGGGGCGACCGCGCCTCGCGACCCGGAACAGAGCTTGGGGCCAAGCGAGGCACCCATCCCGGCTCGGCCCGCTCGGGCGTCCAGCGCGCCACATTCAATTTAGGAACCCGGATTATCCGCCCCATTAAAAGGTCGGACCCGGGGCCGGGGCCCCGAAGCCCGAAGCGGACGACATCTCCCGCTTTGCCTTCGGCGTCGTCCTCGGTCTTCGCAAACGCAGGAGATGAACCCAAAATGCCCGCCCATTTATTTCCGCTCAACCTTCGTCGACCCTGAGCGAGCGTTAAGGAAGCGTTAAATCCCCCGTTTCCCCGGCCTCGGGAGAAAGCACGTATGAACCTATCCAACGCATCCCCGAATTTCTTTACATGGTGTCCAGGACCGGAAAAACCGGGAATTATCAGGGAATAAAAAATTTCAGGGAAAAGCAGGGCTGAATCAGGGAATCTGTTCTTGAAACCGAAAATCTCCTCTTCTACCGCTTGGAAACGATTTTAAGGTTTATGTCATTGTACCTGAGTCGTCATTATTGCGATGCTTATTATTATTATTGCAGATGAATCCTCAACGTTCACACCAAACGCTCAGGGATCTCGGGAATTGGATTTGACTTTGAGGTGCGGTACTAAACCCTCCAGTCTGCTCTCCGGGAGATCGCCTATCCGACAGCTCGGAGAATTGGACGTATTTCTATCAAACGGAACTATGTGACATGAGCCCTGAGACCCGTGAGAATACATGCATAACAGGGCTCACGCCATGAACGCACATAGTTCCGTTTGATAGAAATACGTTTAATTGTGGTGACTGATGTCAGCTATTCGCGTTGTCGTCGTCGTCCGCCGGATTCGTTTACATTTGATTTCGAATACTTAAAGTCGACGAAATCTTGCATATTTCTCAATTTTCAAAACTTTCACTGCAATAAGCGAGCAGCAGGCCCAAAATCTGATCATGTTGCCTGAGAAAAAGACCAGAAAAAGGCGCCGAGTGAAGAGGAATATGGCTAACCTCACCTCTACGCCACTCTCCGGTAGTCTCTGACCTCGAAAGATCCTGGAGTTGAAAGCTGTCGGAGACTGACATAGTGTGACGTAGTCCAACAACGGTTGTTCACGTCTCCGGGTAACTCCGGAGAGCTCTCCGGTGACTTTAACAACGCACCTGTAGAGTCGATGAATTTAGTAAATATTTCATAAGAACCAAAGAAAATCGGAAAAGTTTACTTTGACGACGCATGAATGCCTCTTTCTTAATGAGAGGTTTTCGCTGAGACCTTTTTGGCATTTTTATTTTTAACTTTTTCTACGTGCAATTTTGATTATGTTTCCAGTCCTCTATTTGGACTATTTCTATCAAACGGAACTACGTGCATTAAGACATGAGCCCTGAGACCCATAAGAATATGTGCATAACAGAGCTCACGTCATAATGCACATAGTTCCGTTTGATAGAAATACGTACATTTCTTACCCTACCTATCGCGGGCCATCCTAACTGCTTCTAAATTACTGATTCCGATATTTATATGTTGCAGGTAAGGCGTAATCCATTCAATCAATGAGTAATGAAGCCGTCACGTATTTCTGCCAAACGGAACTATGTGCATGAAGACATGAGCCCTGAGACCCGTAAGAATATGTCCATAACAGGGCTCACGTCATAATGCACATGGCTCCGTTTGATAGAGATACGTCCAAATAGCCCTTGACTTTTGAATTGAGGACCCTTGACTTGTTTTACGCATTCAAGTCGGTAAGTATAATTCGATACTTATACTACTTTTATTATGTTGAAAAATGTACTGTACGGTTTTTATTTCGGTTTAGAAAAATGTTCCTTTTTATGATGATATGTTGAGAATTTCCGTGAACCTCCCGGACAGATCTCAGCTCTTATTACGGAAGGTACTCAGAACAATGGTTGATTTTGTTGAACAAAAATTGACTAAGAAATCGTGCGTTTTAGTGTATTATCTTCGGAAAATACATTATATGGCTTTCTCTCATGATGTCGGACCCAGACCTGAGACTTTGTGAGGAGCACCGATCACGGGTCGTAGATCACGAAAATATATGCCATTCAACTGTTTTTTTTTTTTTTTTTTCTTTTTTTTCATGTTTTCTCGAAAATGACTTTTGGCAGCTACGACTTTCTTCCAATAATCCGTTCGAGTACGTACGCCGCATAGGCGGATCCACACATTTTGAAAAGGGGAGGGTGCGGAGAGCTTCCCTAGAAAATTTTCGAGATCTCTAAGCATCTAATATGCAGTTTGAGTCAATTTTTTCATGAATAAGTACCGAATATAAGTGCGCTCTTCATGTACCTCCGTTTCTTCCTTGCTGTTTTTATCTTCGTTTCCGCTTCTTTCTTTCCTTTTTCTTACTCCTTTTTTCGGGCAAAGGAGGGAGGGGGCACGCCCCCCCCCTAAATCCGCCTATGGTGCACCGTAAACAAAGTTGAAATTTTGCAATGGACTAAGGTCCTTGCGCCAAAATCGATTCAATCACACAGGATACTCGCAAGAAGTGAGAATAGGCTCTGAAACTGCCTCACGAGCGTCTGAAAAGTGCGAATAAAAGCAAAAAATGTAAGCGAGAGTGTGGAAGTCAATTATCATTTTCTCTCGGGCACTTTTCGGGGATGCAGCTACGAGCTACGTGCGAGGCCTAATCAAGATCCGGGCGACCTCGATTGAATTTCAGTGCTTACATCGACTGGAACGAGAGAAACTCGACTCGGTAAAAAGTTACGAGGTTCGTGCTCGGCGCTGGGCGAGTGTCTCCTAAGTTGATATCCTCGCAGCTGGATCCGATTGCAGACCCGAAGAAGCACGTTACGACGCCCTTTCCCCTTACCTTGCCGCTTCCGAGCAATTAACGTCCGAGTTGGGGCCCGGCTCGGGGATGTTCCGTCAAAAATCGACAACCCTGTTTTTATCTCGGCTTTTACGGCTTTTACGACGCTTTTACTGTCAATTGACTTTCAACCCTCAAGTCCTTTCACCATGTCAGTCCCAGTCGAAAAGTAGGAGAAATCATCGCACTTTTCTATGCTGGGTGTTTTTTTAAGTACTCACTGGTCTTTTTAAAGTCTCTTTCCGTTGGCACGACAGCATGGAACTAGGGGCTGCCAACCGCTGAGAAAACTTAACGTAAAATATCAGAGAACATCCATATTCAAGTCATTTGAGAAATGAGTTGATTCAAACGCCGACGGATGCACGTGAAAAAAAGCGTATTTATCTCTAATTGCTACGTTATGTACGTCTTGCATGTTTCACTTTAAATCAATGTTTTTAAAAAGCTACACACATTTTTTTCGAGAAGTTTCAGCGCATTTTCCTAAATGATCTCAAATAAAAGCATCGAAAATTCCGACGCGATATTTCCGTTCGTTCTACTTTCTTTTTATGTAACCAAAAACAAAGAAGAAAATATCATCCGAGTTTCTGAATCGTTACAATGAGGATGCATATTTTCCCTTTAATCATGGTAAAAACCGGAGCAACGAGTCTAGAATGATGACCCGTAATTCTAGTGGAAAAATTAACGGAAAGTAGAAGAATCTCTACGATTCTTGGAGGATTGCAGGCTCGCGTTGTACACTGGTTTGATATTGTGTTCACCTTACCGCGGGTGGTGGGTCTGACACCGAGAAATTACGACGATGAAAGCGCGCATCGTGCTGTGCACGCAATGCATGAAGTGGATTGCATTTTGCAAAAAGGAACCAAGAGCATTCCAATGTTGCTAAGATTGTGCAACTTTGTTTGCCTTGTAAATATAAACAGATTATCGAAACAAATTTTATCTTTACTTCCGATAAACTATAATTTCAAGACGAAAATCACCTTTGTAAATTTACTTTCTTGCATGATTTCAGCAATTTTATTGAAAGAATGTAAGTTACATTATCTTAGCAACATTGGAGTGCTCTTGGTTCCCTTTTGCAAAATGCAATCCAAGTATTCCGATAGTCCCGTGGGCGCTAAAATGCGTGTCACGCCAACTGATCGACTACACTGCATTTAGCGCAATGCGAGAAGTATTCATGCAGTCTTGCAGGCGCTAATATGTGTTTAACGTCTTCCGCACTGTGTTTGGCGCGATTGTTCGAACCGCGCGTTAGAAGGATCGCGGCATCGAATAATGGGGCTTATAAGGCCCGTGTTGTGTTTCTACGCCGTATGAGTATTTCAACGCTGCCTTGTTTCTCCCGATAAAATATTTTCTCCGAGAAAAGTTAGGAAGTTGTCCATATTCGCTATTCTAGATTGAATGGACTATTAAACAAGGTACAAATTCAAGAAATGGAAATGTCCATATTATCCAACAACCCCATTCTCTTTTTTTCCGTGATCCATTTCTAGGAAGTCACTGCTGATATTTACTCAAGTTTCGCACAAATTGTCCTTTTTATGATACTACGTGAAGGATCTCCTGAAACCATTCTTAATCACAACATTAATCTAAGGAGCCTCCCAAGGGAAGGAACTGTCTAAGGAACGATTACGAATACGGCCCTCAAAGTATTTCGTCACCTTCCAGCCAAAGTTTCACAAACGCCATGCGACGTTTCAAAATTTCCGCCGCCGTTTTATTTTTTTACAAAAAAATTGTTGGTTGAATCTGTTCGAAATTTAACTGAATTTTAGCAGCAGCCCAAAGAGAATTCAGTGGAATTGTTGGACGGCTTCGTTGAAGAATTTCTCTGTAAACAAATGAAATGGCGGCGGAAAATTTGAAACGTCGCATGGCGCTTGTGATAATTTGGCTGGAAGGTGACGATTAATTGATGTGATTACTCGAGAATCTCGTGTTAAATGAACTCGAGAGGATTAAAATTAGACGATGCGCTTTGCCGAAATCTGCAGTTCGGAGTTCGGAGTTCGGAACTGAAGGATTGTAATTGCCTCGCGCCGCAACTTGGGTGGGAACACGACTCAGGACATTTTATAATGCAATTAAAAGCTGAGAGAGTAATGCAGCAGCAAAAGCGGTTCCGGTCCACCGGATAAAGGAAAGCTCGTGCTCCGGGAAATACGGGAGCCGGAGCCCCAGCGCCGCACAGTGGATCAAGTCAATAGGAGAGCTCCGACAAAATTTGGAAACTTTAAACGCTTTTAACTCCGTTTAAACAAGATTTTTGAGGTTCTGAAAATGGGTCCATTGATTTTCTCGTGAAATTTTCTTCAAGAAGCCCACTTTGAAATTTAAAGTGTTGCGAAATAAACATTAAAATTTGCAGTTTTAGTCAAAAATTCCATGTCCGACCTCTCTATAATAAAATTTTAAATTTTGACCCACTTTTGGGGGAATTATACAAGGTCCCCCTTTCGTAAATTTTCGTTTTTCGATATTTTCGGTCGTCCGGTTCGCACGGAGCAAAACGAAAACAACCCTAAATGAAAGTAGAGGTCATAAGGTTTAAAATAAGCCCAAGTTCATCTCGGGGAAACGATTAGAAGCGGCTATGTTGTTGCATATTGCACGGTTGTAAAATTTTATCGGCACTATACACAAGTTACTGCATAAACTTAAAACTTTTTTGGAAAAACCGATTAATATCACTTACTTATTTTCTATGCACGATGGCCATTTCGGGCGGGCAGGCCGCCCATCTTCAGGTGACTGCCTTATTGTTGAAAAGTTCGAAAATCCGGCGTGATAGCCGCGCCGGCGCAGTTATTATCGTGGCTTTCTCTTTTCAACAATAAGGCAGTCACCTGAAGATGGGCGGCCTGTCCGCCCGAAATGGCCATCGTGCATAGAAAATAAGTAAGTGATATTAATCGGTTTTTCCAAAAAAGTTTTAAGTTTATGTAGTAATTTGATTAGAAGCGGAGTTATGAGTCTTCAAGGTTGACGCGGCGCGCGGGAACCTTGTATGTTCCGAAATCAAGGTCACCTGCGCCCCCCGGATTGCCTGCAGGTCGCAAGTTTTTGTGTTTTTATGCTTCTGTAGGTCGCTTTTAATGTAAATCATTCAATGAAGATAGTATAATCTGAATTGTTTAATTTTACACAATGGGCCTTCGGTGAGGGACACCACATTAACGTTAAAAAATTTTAACTGCGTTTCAAATTGCCCCCTCAAGAATAACTCAGACTTGTTTTGAAGCTCAAAGCTCGTCTGCCTCTACGAGAAACTATTTGGCTTTACCAAGTGAGTTCCGTCAAGCGCTGTAGCTTATAGCTCAATTAAAAAATTTTAAAATTAGGGGTACCCCAAATTTTGCATCCATGGGTTATAATTTCTAAATGGTTCAGTTCTGTATGGATCATATGTATATTTGAACTGAGGGTCCATGGTTTTTTCTAAATTATAAGAGCAGAATCGCCATCGTCAGCAAATGTTTAATGAGTTATGATGGACATAATGGTTGATACTCTAAGCCCCCTCTCGTTCCTCCCGTAAAATTAAAAAAAATCCGATTTTTCTATTTTCATAGAATAATTTACATTAAAAACTACCTACAGAAGCATAAAAACACAAAAACTTGCAACCTGCAGGCAATCCGGGGGGCGCAGGTGACCTAGAGACTCGAAACATACGAGGTTCCCGCGCGCCGCGTCAACTTTGAAGACTCATAACTCCGCTTTTAATCGTTTCCCCAAGATGAACTTGGGCTTATTTTAAACCTTATGACCTCTACTTTCATTTCGGGTTGTTTTTGTTTTCCTCCGTGCGAACGGAACGACCGAAAATAACGAAAAACGAAAATTTACGAAAGGGGAACCTTGTATAATTCCTCCAAAAGTGGGTCAAAATTTAAAATTTTATTAATTTCGTACATATATTCTGAAAGCTCTCATTTTTCTGGAAATTTTGGCACCCAGATCATCTTTCTACGACAAACCGTTGAGAAGTTATGCTACTTTAAAGTTTTTGACTTTGACCACCCATCCTCCCCTTTTCCCTCGGGGTTAGGCAAAAAATATGACCAGTTTTGAGTGTCCGGGGCGACCCTCTTTCATCGCTGAGAAAATCGTAGGATTCCGTGTTTAGGCCGATTTGGCCGTTTTGTTGTAGGGTCCTTTAGTTGTAACGTTCGATTGCTTCCCATCGAAATAATAAAATAGGAGTGGAAATTTTGAAACACCGCAATGTAGATTCGTGATACTGTACTCCGACCACCGATATGTGATACGAACATACGTAAAGCTTGAATAGGCATCAAGGCGATATCTTGTCACCAACGCGTCCGTTAATCAAGCGCTGCTGTCAGTGCGCTGAAATTCAAAACGCCTTCAATTTTTTGAACGCAATATGGACATCCGTCGAGGTTGTATAGTTGTATCAAGGCGCCGTTGTCGGCGCGTCCTAGTCTTCTTGTTACGGACGAATAAAATCGGTGCGAAAAGAGCCGAAATGCCTTCAGTTTTCTACGTTCCGATGACCGAATTGAGAGACCACGTATCTCCGTTTGCGACGTTGCAGATTACTTGTCAAAATCTCGTCACCTTCCAGGCAAAGTATCACAAGCGCCATGCGACGTTTAAAAATTTCGGCCGCCATTTTATTTTTTTACTGAGAAATTGTTGGTTGAATCTGTTCGAAAATTTCACGAAATTTTATCGGCAGCACAAAGAAAATTCGGTGTAATTTTCGGACAGCTTCGTTGAACAATTTCTCTGTAAAAAAATATAATGGCGGCGGAAATTTTTAAACGTCGCATGGCGCTTGTGATACTTTGCCTGGAAGGTGACGATCTATTTTTTTTTCGGATAACTAGTCAACGTAAAATGTTTTTCCGTGATTTTTCATCTCTGTTAGCAGAGTATCTGGCATACATTTAAAGTGTTACGAAATAACCATTAAAATTTGGAGTTTTAGTCAAAAATTCCATGCTCGACCTCTCTAACCTGACCCACTGTGCGCCGCACAGTGGGTCAAGTCAATCAGAGAGGTTGGACGTAAAATTGTTTATTTAAACTGCAAACGTTGTTGTATATTTAGTCTTATTTTAGGATGCCTCTTGAATAAAATATTACGAGAAAATCAATGGACCCACTCACAGAACCTCAAAGTTTTGTGTAAACGATGTTATAAGCTTTTAAAGTTTCCAAATTTTGTCCGACCTCTTCCGTTGGCTCGATCCACTGTGCGGCGGGGGTTTTATCCGCTATGCCACTTGTCCGCGTACCTTTTCTACTCTCAACATCTCCACCTCGCGACCGGCGAACCTGACACATTCCCCCGAACATCTGGAGACGACAGCTTTTCAAACTCCCCTTTGCCTTTTATAAACTCCAAAAGGGGAATTCAATATCTCGAACGAAAGAAAAAATGGTTCATCGCTGCATAAAACCTAGCTGGTTTGAACGGGTTGATGATGAAACCACAAGCGCCATGCGATGTTTTAGAATTCCCGCCACCATTTTATTTATTTATAGAAAATTTTTCGACAAAGCTGTCCTAAAATTTCACTGAATTTTCTTTGTGCTACCGATAAAATACAGTGACTATTTCCAACAGATACAGCCAACAATATCTCTGTACAAAATAAAATGGCGGCGGAAATTTTGAAACGTGGCATGGGACTTGTGATACTTTGACCGGAAGGTGAGGAGGATATATAGGTACTTTAATGTGGGCCCGTTTAAGGGGGGAGCTGTGGGAGCGGGACGAGCCTGAATCTTTGTGAAAGAATATGTATATAAGTGTGTAAAGGAAAGAAATGGCTGTTGCCTAAGTA
The DNA here is from genome assembly GCF_918797505.1 of Bemisia tabaci. Taxonomy (NCBI): domain Eukaryota; kingdom Metazoa; phylum Arthropoda; class Insecta; order Hemiptera; family Aleyrodidae; genus Bemisia; species Bemisia tabaci. The sequence goes on along the minus strand of NC_092795.1, from coordinate 1,304,166 downwards.
TGTGCAGTATGGGAGCCATCCAGTCAAGAGAACCCTTTCAAATTTAAACAAGCATGTTTATTAAATTTTGAAAGTTAGACGTAAATACAACCGACGTTTCGATGCCCGGACAGACACCATCATCAGTGCAAAAAAAAATTACAATGTTTGCTATCATGTTTGAATTTGCAATTGTTCTCTTTTTTGCGCTGATGATGGTGTTTGTGTGCGGAGAATGACATCGTGCACGATATCAGGAGTTGGTCTAGTATGGACATGTGCGAGTGCGAAGGATGGCAGACGATCGGTTGCCCAATCAGGTCTTCGGTTGGGTTCCTCCCGGAAGGCGACGGGACGCTGTGAAAGGTTGACGACAGGGAGTGGAGGAGGAGATGAGGAGGTGCCAATGAATTGCCTGATAGTCTCTGGGAGGATAGGGGAGGGATGGCGATTGGGCGTCGCGGGGCGCGAGGCGCGAGGCTGTGCTGTAGAAGCGGCTTAATATAATGTATGGTGTCTGTCCGGGCATCGAAACGTCTACAGTGGTATATACGTGTAACTTTCAAAATGTAATGATTTCGCTTGTTTCAATTTGAAAGCTTCTCTTGACTGGATGGCTCCTCGTACGTACTTAGGTAACAGTCATTTCTTTACTTGAAGTATACAGGGTGCGGCAAAAGTCTGGAGACGGCCGTTTACTTTTTTAACTGTTATTGCAGTTAGAAAAACGGGATTGACCAAGCAATTGGTATGGTATGGGCATGTGCAGAGAATGGCCGATACCAGGTTGCCGAAGAAGGTGTTGGAGTGGGTCCCCCAGGTAGGCGACGGAGAGGGCGTCCAGCCAAACGGTGGGTAGAGGGCATCCATGAAGAGATGGAGAGATGCCAGCTTCCGGAGGATCTCTACCATGACAGATTCCTGTGGAGAATAGGCGTCGCAGAGCGCCCTAGCGCGCCGTAAAAGCGGCTCATACATACAAAAACGGGATTCGGAGGATGTTGCTAGGTCCTTAAGAGCTACTTTATTCATATATGTGCGTGGAGGGACTGACCTGAGAATGCCGAGGAAGCAGAGCTTGAGGAAGGAGATGACGCAGAATCCGAGGACGAAGAGGATGTCGGCGCGGGACTTGATCCACTGGGCGACGCGGTCGTGGCAGCCTTGTTTGTAGGGGGTGGCGAGGGGGCGCGGGGGGCGGGCGTGGGGCGCGTCCGGCGGCGCCTCCCAGTCCCGGCCCCGGCCCCGGGGCAGTGGAAGATCTGGCTGTAGAGGGAGATGTCCCGCTCGTACTCGGAGGTCGTCGAGGGCGGCGCCGGCGTCGTCGTCGTCGTCGTCGAGTGGACGTAGTGCGTCGGGCGCAGCGCCTCCGCCACCGGCCGCCCCGGACCCCCCGCCGCGGCCCCGCCACCCCCCGCCACCGCCCCGTGACAGCACGAGGCCGGCAGACTCACCGTCGTCGTCATCTTCTCAACGCCCGAGGCCGACGAGACTGCGTCTGCAAAAACAAAAAAAACACAAGATACAGGCTTCAATTCGAATTTCACAACAAGAACATATGCTTAGATCATGGTGTCTAGTTTTTTGAAAACCGGGAAAACCCGGGTAATTGTCATGTCTCCCATCAAATCGAAGCGACACCGTCGAAGGCGCTCTGAGCAACTATTCCGCCTCAGAAGTATTGCACAGTATCAGATGAAAATGAAGGCGCACAGCCTTACGCAAATGGACTGGTGTCGCTTGCCACTGTGCAGAGTCCTCCTAATCCTACGACATGCGGCTAAAACACAGGAAACAATGATTTTTGCCCCCAAGTGGTTCAACTTGCCAATTTTCGATGTTTCCCCACTCATTTTGGGTGAAACATGATACTTTGATACTTAATTTCGTACACAGTATTAAAATTGGATCAAAGTTGCGAATCATGCCGTAGTTGGTTTGCGCAGGTATGTGCTTTTATGGATGAGCCGAAACAGTATTTCCTACTAGAGCAGCAGACCATGCACGAATTTTCAGCATTCTACCGCATGTTTCCCAACGAAAATTTTACGTATAACACGATTCGCGCAACAGATATTACTGAAATCAACTCCTGGCCAAAATCTCAAAGCTTCTATTTAACCTTGATTACGGGAAATTTGAACTCCCCGCTCACACGAAAAATAACAGCCTTCTTAAATCAAATCGCCCACTGCAACGGTCTTAGAAAGCCTGTTCATGAAGCAATTTTCATTCCCCGCCTTTTTTCTCAAAGTTTTAACTACGTGCAACAGCTGAGCCGAAGCGTTAAGATAGAGGTTGTCATTTATTCGTAACGCAGAGAATATAATGGTAGCGTTTAGTGTGCGGTTTGGCTCTCATTTATTTATTTATTTATTTATTTTTTTAAATGAGCGGGGGAGGTTCGAATTTGCGCGTCGAAAAACAATATATATCTTAGCTAGGCGCTAAATACAGAAATTTTCGCTGCTTGAATCGTGTTCTACGTGAACTTTTGATTAAAGGACACTTATGAGAACAATACGTAAATTCGTACATTGTCCTCTGATTCATTGCTGATTTGTGTTCATGTGTTCCAGTTTTTTTTGGGAGGGGTCCATTCTGTAACGAAAAATGAAACATTCTCTTGAAATTCCCTTTTCTATGCATGGAATTTCTTTCGAGTGGGATTTTTTCCCATAGCGCGGTCGCAGAGTGGACCGAGACAATTAGAGAGGTCGGACATGAATTTTTTCACTAAAACCGCAAATGATGTTTAATTTGTCCAATTATGCACTTTAAGGGGATCCTTCAGAAGAAAATTTCACGAGGAAAACCAATGGAACCACTTTTAAAATCTCAAAGTTCTGATTTAGTGGAGTTATAAGCTTTTAAAGTTTCCAAATTTTGTCCGACCTCTCCCATTAACTCGATCCACTGTGCGGCGCGCCGTCTCAGTGTTCGGAATCGAGGGACTTTTTTGGCACTTTCCCACCCCCACCCCGACCGCCGCTCGAATCCCCCAAACTTGAAATTTGAGACCCTTCCGCGCTCCCCCACGCCTCCCCCTTATGATCGAGTCTCCAGCTCGCTCCGCGGGCGTCCGGAAAAATATTGACAAAAAACTTCACCTTTTATGGTAATTAATGTCAACGGCGCAGTTACCAGTTCGCTCCCTCGTACTTTTACCGGCTGTTCCGTCACTTCTCCATTCAGGCGCCACCTCAAACTTCGAAAGGCACTTAAGCGCTGTTTCCAGTTAGCCGGGGCCTCGGGGGAGTTTAATCTCTCACTCTTTTCTGAACCACCTTATTCAAAATTGCATCGAGGGTGCTCACGTTACGTATTTTTCCCCCTACCCCCTTTCTTCGTGCTTATTGCTCGTACTAATGGAACGATTCGCCTTTTAAGGGTGTCAAGGGGAGTCATGAGTTTCCATTCTCACAATTTAAAATTTACCTATGGTAAGATATTTTTTCGAATTCTACTAAGTAGATTATCAACAGATTTTTTGTTTTGTTTGGATTCATAGACTTTTTCCGAATTTAGACGGGAGGATTTTTGAACATTCAAAGAATCGAGATTGTCCTGGGTGTTGAAAGAAATTGAAAAAATTTCAACTGATAGGCCCCTCCGACTAAGTTCTTCTTTCTTGAAGAGAAAATAGAAAACCTTTTCTTCTGCAGAGGCGGATTCAGCAATTCGGCAACATCGGATTTTGTCCATTTAAAGCTATGCTAAGTAATCGATTCTTGTCGGAGCACCCGAACCCCCCCCCCCCCCCCAAGAATTGTTACATTTCCATAGGTTTAAATGTAGAAAAGAGAATATTGTCAACTTGCTGGATACGCCAATTAAAGGAGGTTCCGCCAAGTTAAAGGAAAAGGTTCGGAAAAAAACAAAAAAAAAAGTTTTAAAAATCTACCCAGTAGATCTTGAGAAAAGTGTACCTTAAGGTCAAAAGACGATGTTTTTAGAAAAGCCTGCTGAAGGCTTTGGATTCACATAAGAATGGCGATGTTGATGACTTTAGTTTGTCTTTGGTCAAATTAACTGAAGTTTACATTTTTACGAACCAAACTTCCGTTCAGATAACCGAAAACGTTTGTATAAAACAAGTCTCAGTATGGCTATCAAAAACTTGAGTTACCTGAATTGAAGTTCGGTTCCCATGACTAAAAACTTCAGTTACCTGGACTGAAAATGTTATTATTTCAAATGAACAGCAAGTTTTCCCTCGGATCGTTGATTAGGAAAATGGGTGAATTGTTTTGCGGAATTCCAGGATGCGATTTGGCAGCGTGACGCGTAAGAGATGGTGCGAACTTGATTGGATTTTCTGAAGGGGGCTCCTGAAGTGAGCTGTTGAAATATTAATCGCTCGATGTCATCATCGGGTCGCCACTCGTATAATAATTCACACACTCCCGAGTCCCGAGACGTGCTCAATCGAGTTTTGATCATCGCAGGACTCCGGCCCGCAGAAGAGTCTTTAAAACGTCCGCACTGAAAAATATACACGCTGAACATGTGCCTGGCCCTGGCGTCGATTCCCCAAGTCATGCAAGAGATTTTCCTAGTACACTTGGTGCAGTATGTCGCGTTGTATATCCACCGTGGAACTCCCAAACCACGTATCTCGCTTCGCACGTCGCAGACTTCCTGTCCTTCTTTATTTTGTAAACGGAAACTCTTCAGCGTCATTTCTTCAAAATGTCCTTGAATTATCTCCTCTGCGTGAAGAAGATTCTTTGAAAAGTTCAAGGAATGAAGAATATTAGTTCTCCTTAAACAAAAATAAAAGAGAGCAGAGATGTTAAAACACCGCAAACTAGGTACGCGGTTTGCGAGTTTCACCGTCGATTTGTCACAGGTAAATCGTCGCCTACCTGACATAAGGGCGTAACTACATTCTGCAATGAACCCTGTCTACCATACAATTCAATTATGCTTTTCCGGGCTCATCTCAATGTACAGTTACAGCCAAGCGATGAAATGGTCGAATCAGGCAATTTGTTAAAATGGTCAAACTTTTACACTTGGATCGAAATTCTAATTATTTTCCTAATTTTGGACCAAATAATTCATTGATAATGTAAGAAAAAATTCTGTATGGAAATCTGCAACAGTTTTTTCAACGATTTTAGCTCTTGAAGGAACATTCATTCAGCATGTTTTAGAACACAGAATTTCTACAACCTTATAACTCAAAAATTTATGAAAAGCATTTGAAGTGAGAGATACAAGGAGAGTTGGTAGCTTTGATGAGTTCTTTCCCGTAAAATATCGAAAACTTGTGAGCTCTTCGCCATACATTTACCTTTCGTCAACTGTTCTTTTACTATCTGCCTAGGCATTTGATGAAACGTCTGATTTGACCAATTGCCTGCGATATTTACAAATATGATTGAGTTACACGGCTTCATGGAACTTCATGACGTCCTATAATTTCATGACGTCCTATAATTTCATGACGTCATGTAACTTCATGACGTCATGTATGTATGAGTCGCTTTAACAGCTCACTGTTTTCAGTGACACACATTTTCTAAATTGCGTGTCAATCGATCCGCCATGAAGAGGGTTACCAGTGACGGAATCGAATTCCATACCAATCATAAACAAACGAAAATCCTGCGGTTTTCGGCCGATCAATACTCCCATGGTAAGGAAGAACGCCGTATGAACCTTCGAGAGTTACCAAATTTCCTCCGATAAAATGTTTATTTCTAAGACAAATTATGAATATTTTCCTTTGAACTTTTCAGATACTATAGATTAAATTGTGATTGAACTCCTGGAAAAAAATTGGTAGAAAATATTCATAAGTTTTCCAGAAATTTTCTATTTTATCGAAGGAAATTTAGCAACGCCTGAAGGCTCATACGGCGTTTTTCCTTAGCACGGCAGAATAGTCCCTATTCGAACCATTCGACGAGCGTATACTCTTACTAAAAAGCTCAACGCAATCTCTTAATAGAAGATAAAATTAAATGAAAACGCGTGCATATGAGTTGCATAGAGTATTCGACTATTCGAGGCAACTGACGCTGAATAACGGAAATGGGAGGGTCGTTTCGCGTGGAAAGAGGTAGTGGCTGGGGGGGGGGGGGGGGGGGGCTATCGTGAAAGCCGATCAAATAAACACGACCGCGTTGAATGACACTACAACATCGCGCCGTGGAAAACGTAAATCGTCGCTGCCGTTTTGCATTGGAACCCTCGTCCAATTCGTCGCACTGCTCGGCCATCAGAGCAAAGAGAGCAATATGCGCAGAATTGAGGTTTCGGAAAGTGCACGTTTAAATGTTTCAGCGGAAAATGGCGTCGAATAAATCCGCCGCTTTTCAGTCAACTACCAATAACAATCGTTCGGACGATTTGAAATCGTGCGAGGATGATATTGAGACTCGGGGTCGAATTCAAAATCGTTCTTTAAACACCTCCTTATCCCAGGAGGCCCCAGTCGCTTTACATTTTGTAACTGAGGGATGTGCAAGGAAGCTCTCAAAGGACAATTTTTGTGAACTACGAAATAAATGGACGTCTTTCAGTGAAATATCTTCCTTCATTCTCAGATCATTTTCTTTCGATTGATCTAACTGAAAGAAAATGATCTGAAAGTAGGAGAAGACCCGGACCATCGGCAGAACTAGGAATTTTTCATGGGAGGACAGAGGGGTACTTCATCACGCGCGTCTGGGGAGGGGCACAAGAGGACATTCCACTGAGGGGCGTCCATGGGACCTTCTAACTCAAAGGAAAGTTTTGGGGACTCCCATAGCTAAAAGGGGGGTTTCCCCTGAAAAATTTTGAAAACTCGAGTCGTCTTACTAGCAATGGATCAGCTGCGGTGGTCACAAAATCGTGTTTTGTTGCTTGATTCTTGCAACTAAAAATAGGAAGATTTGTGCAAACAGCAACTTTCTACATTTAATATTAACCGAGATATTGCGCGTTGAAAAATTTGGTTCATGATGTCATCCACCGCGATAGTGGCACCCTTGGTTTCTTCCACCTTGCTTTCGCACACACATTTGCATTAGTTATACTCATCGTGAAACTCAGATGGAAACCGAATTTTTCAAAGCGGGATACTTTGGTTAATATTGAACGTAAAAAGTTGCTGTTTGGACAGATCTCATTATTTTTATCTATCTACAAGAATCAAGCATCAAAACACGATTCTAAGACCATAGCGCAACTGATCCGTTTTGAGCTGTTCTCACAGAAAACCCTCAACGATTTTCAAGATCCTAGCTATATTACGCCTGTACTTAGCATAATCCCTCGTATTTTTAGGGAGGAGCTAAGCAGATTTCTAGGGAAAGAATTCGTGCTCCCTATTCCTGCCCATGACCGGGAGATCTTCGACTGTGAGGGAGCGGGGATCGCGTGTCCAGGGCCTCGTAGAGTTCGGCGAGTCGCACAATAGATCGAGTCAATCAGAGAAGTCGGACATGACATTCTTAACTAAAACTCCAACTTTTGATGTTTATTTCGTCACATTTCAAATTTTAAGAGGCGCTTCTAGAAGAAAATTCTACGGGGAAACGAATAGAACCGCTTTTAGAACGTCAAAGTTTGTACAAGCGGAGTTACAAGCGTTTAAAGGTTCGGAATTTCGTCCGACCTCCCGCATTGACTCGATCCATCGTGAGTGGGCCCGAAGAGAATAGAAGCGGCTCGGCAACGCTGGCGGGAGCACCGCAAGGATTGATGGATGACCGATAATGAAGTTCCCCAGCGACGACTCTCCATAGCTCCTTCCGATAAACTTCATTCAATTTCGGTAACATCTGCCGCGCAATATAAATAAAACACGCTCACAATTTCCCGGCTCGCGTAAAAAAACGAGGTGCGGAATATAATATACGCGACGCTCGCTCGGTGGGCGGTAAAAAATGGGTCGGCTCCCGGCGGAGCCCAGCGCGTCCGCCCTCGCGTGAGCCCTCCAACGCGGGGTTCTCAACGGGATGCGGGGCTCCCGGGAAATCGGCCGGACGCGCTTTTCACCGTCGGCCGAGGCGAGTGTGGATGCGCGCTTACGACTCGACGAAATTGGATGGCTCGCACCCGATGACGAACTAACGTGTCCTCGCTTCAATGCTCTTTACCGGAATATGAGTTCCGTAATCAAGGACGTTCATGGACGAAAATGGTTTTATCCCGATTATTTTGTGAATTTTTCATAAGTGACCGTCCCTCCGAACAGGGCCCCCTTGCAAACGAGATCAGTGTGAAAATGGGCCACCGTGCAGACTATGAGTTGGACTACATTTTCCAATTAGAAACCAAAATTTCCAGCCCATCCGTAAAAACACTCATGTGCATAGGGAAACTGATGGCATATCCGTCGTTTCTAAACTGGTTCGGATATCGCAGTTCCAAGTTGCACACGGAGGAAAAAACCTCGTGCGTGGATCCGAAGTTTAGGTCATACGAATCTCTGAAGTTTTCGGATTGAGCATCTGAACACTTTAGGTGTAGCTGTCGTGGTTCGGATCGCACATCTGAAACTTCAGTTCTTACATCTGAAGTACTTCAGATGTGAGAACCGAAGTTTTTCGGATGTGAAAACCGAAGTACTTCAGATGTAAAAACTGAAGTTTCAGGAGTGTGATCCAAACCTCAGCAGCTGGCCCTTACGTGCTCGGATGCTCAATACAAAAACTTCAGAGATCCATATGACCTAAACTTCGGGTCCCACGCATGAAGTTTTTTTCCGTGCTAAGTGCAATTCAATTGGACTGCGTCTAGCAGAAAGGAACCAAGCCACACCAGGTATAACAAAATTTAACTTGGCAATTTAATTTCTTTACTAGAGAATGTTTGTGTGGATTCTTTTGGAAATTTAAAGGCGTTCGCCTTGCAATATGCAGAAAATTCACTGAAATTTGCACAAAAATCCGCACAACCGCAATCAGTTTGTGAAGTCGATACAGTTTGAAACGTCAAACCGCACGTTTAGGTCACTTTGTGTTCAACTTCCCATATTAACTCAATATCTATGAGTCTACTGCTTTTTCTATTCTCTAAACCCTAATTTGAAAAAAATTAAATGAAATGAGTTCTGTCTCTGCGATAAAACATGCGCTTAGCCGTCATTGAGTGCATATCTAAGGATTCTCTCTCTTATCGCCCAAAGTATGTAAGAATACTATGTGATAAAGTTCATCCCTTTCGTTCTGCCAAAGAGCAGCTCTGCCATGCTAAGGAAAAACGCCGTATGAACATTCGAGAGTTGCCACATTTCCTCCGAAGAAAAGTTTATTTTTGGGGATTCCTATGAATATTTTTCTTTGAAATTTTCAGGAACTTTTTGTGAAATTGCGAACATAATTATCAGAAAAATTGGAAGAAAAATGTTTGCAAATTTTCCCGAAAATTCGTGATTTATCAAAGGAAATTTGGCAAGGCCTGAAGGTTCATACGGCCTTTTTCCTTAGCGCGGCAGAGCTGCATCCTTTGAGAGTATTAATCCTCCATTTTTATGAAAATCGAGTGACGCCAGAGACATTCATTCTAACTCAAACGGAAGTTTTCCTTGTTTTTTCCTCGCGAGCGGGTACGGAAACCTTTTCGGTTACATCCCTGCCTCAGTGCCTCGCTCCCAACACACATTTCAATCAAATTTAGGAGAGACCAAGATGTAGCGTCATACGTTACTCTTGAGATGCCGGCTCCAAGAGGCGCGCCATTGGAGACATCACATCGAAGAAACCTCTTGCTGCGAGGACTCCGATTCCTTCAAGTGTTTATGCTTCCAATATCCATCGCTCAACTTAACAGCATTTGCCCTAGTAGCAAAGGCTCTTTAAAAAAATTCTACAAAAAGTCGTCCCAAAAAAATTTAAAAAATGTGTAAATTTTGAGAGTTTGTAAATTTTAAGTAAAGCAACTCTTAGAATACTCGTTTTAGGAAACCTTTTTAGGAAATTCTTTTAAATAAAAAAATTGTGTTATTTTATATGGAATTAAAAGAAAACGTAAAATTTACGTGAAAAACAGCAAACTATATCCTCAATTTTCATGGGCTGCAATTTTTACTTTTATACTTTTCGACTCACCACTTTATTCCCCTCGTTTTTGCCCGCAGGAAGTTTATATAAAAAATACGTAAATTTCACTTAAAATTTACGTAAAAAAATTCACTTGAAATCTTTCTTAAATTTTATGTTAAAAAAAGCCCCCGAAAGGGTTTCCTGATACGAATATTTCAAGAATTTTTTACGTAATTTTCAAGTGGTTTTGAAGTAAACTTCAAGTTCTCTTAAAATTTACGAGTTTTTTTACAACTTTTCTCAACAGCCACTGCTACTAGGGTGAACATTCCTGAGAAACACGACCGCGAAGCGAAAATATTATGGAAACATGAGATAATTCCACTACAAGTACAGGTACTTTCCCTCGTCGAATTTTATCGACCCAATGCGTTGTCGCAACTTGTGATTAAAGACTCCTAATTGTTAAAAGTAGGAAGACTGAAATAATGTTTTCTGTCTCAAATTACTAATGCATCAACTTTAAGAACGCTAATAAGTTCGAGGGAAAGATATCATACCATTTTAACTTATTAGATGGTTCAAATAGACTGAATATATCAGGAAAGAGTTGGAAGATTACACGTATTTACGAAATTACTCATGTGTAACAGGAATTCAATCACAAATACGGCACTATTTGGACATGTCGACCGTTTTTTGCGAAGCATTGGAGTTGGCTTTAAATTAGATCACTGGAAACGCCTTCAAAGCGGCATGATACAGTGCAATGCCACGGTGCTGGTTTAGCTGCATCCAGACCAACGAGCCTGCACCTACCTAATACACAGTGTCCGATCACAGTGTCAGTGTCACAGTGTTCTCGTAAGAGCAGTGAATTTGCCGTTCTCTAACTTTTTCTACAAATCATTTGGCGAAAATCAACTTACGAGTACAAGCTAGTACAACTATAATGACCTAATGACGAAACGACACGGTTTCATGTGACGGAGTGAATGAGACAAAGTGGGGCTTACCGTGAAACCTCAACATTTTAAAAAATCACAAGGAAATCACGTTTATTTTATTTGCTCAATTAATATGAAATAAAAATGTACTTTTAGCTTGGCGGAAAATTATAAAGCTGTGGGATGATTACAAGTTCCGCCTTATCGATGCTTAAGCACCCTTGTCCCAGTGAGGCTTGTAAACTTTGACTCCGTTTCTCTCTTTATCCGGATGTTTTGCTCTCAAACTTGGCTTCACATTAAACTGACAGGAAAAAACAGCTACGTCGCGCATGGCACCACATCTCAGCCGTTTACAAAAAAAAAAAAAAAAAAAAAAAAAAAAAAAAAAAAAATCGCCTTTGTAGAACCTGAATTAGAGCTGGATGGAGGTGCCTGAACGTGAAAATTGACCATCCAATTTGACTAATTGAACGCAGTTCATCGCGTTCGGATACTTTAAGCTTCATTTCAGTGTTTACTTAATAGATCTTACGAAAATAAATTGTTGAAATTTGCCGTTAGGAGGGTTGTGTTGGTCAGGGAAAATTTGTCAAATTTCTCTCATTTGCTTTCCAAAATGGGTCTAAAGGCTCGAACAACAAATTTTACCTGAAAACTATTTTCGATTATGTCTCCTTAACACTATCTGTCATATCTACAATTGTCAGGGAATTTCACCAAATTTTTCAGGAAAATCAGGGAATTTCATTTTCCTAATTCTGTCCCTGGTAAAAATTGGCGATCAGAGCTGCGTTTCAAAATACCATAGGAATTCATATAGCCGGCTAAAGAAGGCTACAGAAAATCATATAGCTGGCTGTAGAATGCGGAGAAAATCATACGGCCGGGCTATACGAAGCTATAAAAAATTATGAAGCCGGGCTATAGTTCCTATCGCCGTTCGCCGGGCTTTACACTTTATCGCCTGGCTGTTGCTTTTTCGCCATCGATTGTAAAAGGCTATAAGAAATTGTATAGAAATTCGTGTGCTTTGGAAATCATTAAGTTTGATACGGAACCACCTTAATATTTACAAAACACACATTATATTTTCCTTTAATACATATTTTTTTTCATCAATTAAAATGAGAATAATCCATACCGGATGTGCAAACATTTCAAACTCATGAGTTGAATAACGGTGACTCCGCCGGATTAAATATTAGAGCCTAACATAAAGCGGAGCGGCGACGCACCGGCGCCTACAAACCTAACAGGGATACTTCACGCATTGCGCAACGCGTGAAGTATCCCTGTTAGGTTTGTAGGCGCCAATGCGCGTTTCACGCTGGCTGCCCGCCTGCCGCGCCGCAGCGTGCCACGCCAAGGCGCTTAAAGCAACTATTTCACACCAGAGGTATTGCACAGTGTCATACGAAACTAAAGGCGCTTTAATATATTAGGACTGGCAGGCATCCATCAAAAGTACGGAGCTTTCCACGCAAAATAAATCAAGATACTACGGCCCGAAAAGAGAGCGCAGTAGTTCAAAAACTCACTAAGTTCTAGCATCCGTAATTAGTAACGTTCAGTATACACTTTATCGCCTAGCTGTTGCTTAAACGCCATCGGCTATAAAAGGCTATAAGAAATTGTGTAGCCGGCTATAGAAGCTATTGGAAGTCTTACAGCCGACTGTAAGTCTATGGTATTTTGGAACACAGATTCTACTGCCAATTTTTACCAGGGGTGGCAACCATGCACAAGTGTAATGGGCCCGATTTTCTCCGACAATTCGAAATGAAATTTTAGTGAAAGTAAAATTTTACGCAATTCAGCAGAATAGAGAACTTGCAGGTGTCTGAAATTTTGTAAATTTCATCTTTAAAATGATACTGCTGGGAAAACTGAGTACGAGGATATCCTACGTTTCTAAATTGGACAATTATTGGAGAAAATATGACAAAATGACCTAATCTGCTAAAATACATGTGTTCAAATGGAAAATGCCGCCAGATGACGTCATGAGGCGGCACATTTTCTCACTTTTAAATCTATTACCCTCCAATTTCCCATATCGAAAAAAAATTAAGAAAAATACTGCGAACTCAGCTCATTAAGCACTCTCAGATGAAGCAATGAAATTTTTGTGTGCGAATTCTCCATTTGGTGGATACTTGGATGCTCGTTCTCTTGTGTTGTAGATTAATCTCAAATAATTATTTTTGCTTGGAGTTCTCTCCTAGGTAGTACTTGCGGGTGGTGTGAGGTCTGTGATATATTTTGCCTTTGGGAGTATGGATACCGGAGTGGATTCGACTGGAAACGAGCGGTTTCCGTCTCATTGCGGAGGGACGCTTGGCCCCAATATCCTAATTGAAGCTTGCCGACCGAAGCAACCGCTTTTAATCGGGCCGCTCGGTGAAGGGCGTGCGAGGTGCCACCGGAGCCGAGCCCAGCCGCAAGGAAATCAAATTAGGGAATTTAAACCACAGAATCGGAGAAAAGCAGGCGACTCCCGTTTCACACCATCCACTCCTAACCGTCCTCGGGAAGAACGACGTATGAGCCCTCCAAGGTTGCCACAGTCAGGGAAAACCGGGAAATGTCAGGGAATTTTAAAAAGTCAGGGAAAATGACGAAAATGTCAGGAACAATGTGTTAAATCACCTTCATTTGCTTTCTAGAATCGGTTTGAGGTTTTGAAAAACAAATTTTGTTTGAAGACTATTTTCAATTATGCCTTCTTAACCATCCGTCACATCTTCAATTGTCGGGGAATCCCACCAAAATGTGTCAGGGAAATCCGGGATATGCCAGGGAATTTCATTTTCTAAATTCTGTGGCAACCTTGCCCTTCAGGTCTTGCCAAATTTACCTTCACCAAATACCAATTTATTGGGAAATTCCTAAATTTGGTCAATGGTTTGAAACAAACGAAAATGCTGAAAATGTAAAATTAAGGGCGTTATATAAAATTAAATGTAAAACTAAGTTTACATTTTCAGCATCCTTGGTTTGTTTTGTTTTAGACAATTTACCCAATACTCACATAGATGGTAATATGATGCCGAAACGTAAAGAATTCGTAAATATTTTTCAGACAATTTTTTTAGCAAGTTAGGGTCAATGGACACTTTGAAATTTCAGGTTGAAGAAAAAAGTTTGAAGTTAACCAACCGTGCAAGTATTTCCTCGCCATTTAGCTGCTCCTGAAGAACGTCTGATTTTTCAATTTTTGGGGTTTTTGATAATTTTTTAAACAACGCCAACGAAACATAGTTACACCAAAATCCCGAAAAATTGCGTCAGATGTTTTCTAGGATCAACAGAATGATGAGAAAAGTTTACTCCCATGCAATTGGTTAACCTCAAGCATTTTAAGCGTGCCAGTCGGGCTCGCTTTTTTTTAAACCTAAAATTCGAAGTGTCCAGCGGGGATACAGTGTCCATAGCGAGTCCACTGACCCCAATTTGAAAATTCCAATAAAAAATATGCATGATTTTTTTAATACTCTCTTTATTAGGGGAAATTTGGCAACATGCGAATGTTCATACGGGGTTTTTCCTGAGTAAGGCAGTGTGAGTCGCAGTATAGCGCATTTGAGTCGCAAGAAAACTGGAAGCATTTGAATTAAATTGTGGTGCCGGTGCAGTCTACCGTGAGCCTGTTTGCAATTTGGAAGTGGTGGCTGGAAAGCTCTGCGGCCGAATCAATAGTAGAGCTTTAGTTGCACCAGGCATGGAATCGTGATCTGATGGGTGAAAATTTTTTAAATTCCGAAAAAAGTAATAACGCCCCCTAAAAATTTGGAAAACGACGCTCCGTCTTCCTCCATACAGTAAGATACTGCTATTATCCAGGCCCGCCACATCCTTTCTCGGGCCCTGGTACCAGTTTTAAGGCCCGGGCCCCGGTTGAAGGACATTTCGACAACGATTTTTTGTCCATGCACCTGGTTCTTCTAGTAGTTCATGTCCACGCGTTTTTTCGGCAGGGAAGTTCGTGCCGTAGTATCTTGATTTATTTTGCGAGGAAAGCTTCGTACTCTCATAGGACGCCTATCATTCTTAAAATGTTGGAGCGTCTTCGATTTCGTTTGATACCGTGCAACACCTCTGTTGTGAAATAGTTGCTTGAGGCGCCGTGGCACGCTGCGGCGCGGCTGGCCAACTCCCAACGCGCATCGACGCCTACAAACCTAAGGGGATACTTCAAGCATTGCGCAATGCGTGAAGTATCCCCTTAGTTTGTAGATGTTAGTGCGCGTCTCGCGACGCGCCGGTAGTACGCCGCGTGCCGCGCCCGCACAGTGGGACGAAAAGGTGTCAAAACGGGACATTCGCCCATTAGACGATAATTTTTCGCCGATCCTCTCAAAACTTGACATTTTCGGTCTTTTTGGGAAAAGGAATCCAATATTATGTTCAGTATTTGGTTCATGGTGACAATCCCGCCAAAAAGTGATGTTGCCAAGTCTCTGTTTAAATCTACTTGATAAACAGATTAGCATGATTATGGTAGAGATTTAACGCGCGTGTCTTTTGCTTTTTTTCATTGAAAAAGAAAATGAATTCACTTACCCTGAAATTGAGAAATGCTTTTATTAAGAAACAACACCCCCCCTCCCTACCGTCTTCTTACCTATCGCAAAAACCGCATCGATATTTGACTATAGGGGAATGAGTTCATCAATGGGCAGACATTAAAGTGAATCCGAAAATCATAATCGAATAGGTTGCTCCCAAATATTATCATTCTTTGACACAGATGCTTTTTTCCCGTTTTTTTTCAAGGACTTTTCTTCTTCCCTTTTGAGCGCCATTTTCTAAAATCCTGATTATACGGAAGTCACTGAGTTACGGAGTCACGAGAGTCACTGTGTCACGAGGTTCTATCTTATACTTGATTAAAAGGAAGTGACACGTCAATTTCCTCGACCGGATTTTTTGCCCGAAAAGTGTTTTTGAGGGTTTTTGTAGTTTTCTATCATAGACAGACAAGTTCACCTTTAATGGCCTTTAATAGTATACATACTACGATGAGGTCATTCACTCTTAAAAGTAGGGATTCACCTCGTGACACAGTGACTCACTTCCAAATAAAACCGAATAAGATCATTCGCTATCAGTTTCGTTCCGATGAAAGTGGCTCATAGTTGGTAGATACTGCTAAAAAAGCAGCACATTCCCAATTTAAAATATACAATTTTATCACCCAACTTGGCAACCCTGAAGTGGTTGTACCACCAGCCAAACGCCTCCCTGACCGAGTTACAAATGTATACATTGGTAGGTCATAGGTCATTGACCCTTCAAAATGATTGGTGTTGATGCTGACACAATGGCACACTGACCAAGTTCCACACTGGTGGGTCATTGACCCTTGAAGACGATCGCTGTTGATCGCGGGAATTTCGCATTGTTAAAATCCGTTTTGGGTCATTAAGTGCTTATAACTTTTTGAAAACTCAATGGATCTTAATGAAACTCTTCCACTTTGTAGTCCTAATTGAGATGCGTCCGTAGACACCAAGATCGTAGGAATCCGTGCCGTCGTTTGGGCTGCAGTCGAATGGCAATCGAATCAATTTTCAGATTAAGGGAGTTGCCTGTGACTAATTGTAAGAGTGTCGGCCACCCGTTTGTTATCGGGACTTTAGTAGGACGTCATTTTCCTCGACCGGGGATGGCTACCGCCACTCTTGATAGTTGCGAAATTTTCTTCAATAAAATGTTTATTGTTAAGGAGAGTTTCAAATATTATCTCTTAAAATGTTCAGATAATTTAGATCTATGGTGAATAAAATTTCCGAAACATTGGAGGAAAAATATTCGCAGATTTTCCTGAAAATGCGTATTGTGATAGAGGAAGTTTGGCAAAGTCTGATGGCCCATACGGCGTTCTTCCTTAATAGCCACTCGCTCCTAGTTCTACACACGAATACAACTATAAAGGCTCGCACGAACCCGCTTTTGCCTATCTTGCTAGTTGAAGGCTAATCTTGCGGTTCTAGGAAAAAGTATGCACGAAATGCACGGCGGGCGTATCATGAAACCGCAAATTCATCGTTAGGAAATTTACGGACGGGTTCTTAATGGGCCGCTATAGACAAGATAATGATCAAAGCCTTGCGCATTACTTTTTTTTACTCGCAAATTTCTCGGAGAAAACGAATTTTACAGAGGGTCGTCTGGAAATCAATTCTTGAATAAGAGTGACCCCTTAAATTAACATTGTTTCAATGTCAAATGTACAAATTACGTCATTAGCATCTTTTTACTTCCATTTGAACTGCGTTGAACATACTCGTTAAAATCTCGTTTACGACTTTATCTCCGAACTTCTCGTCGTGAAAGTAGTTCTCTACGTAAGGTTTTGAGTAGAAACGTCGTGTGACCCTTTTTTTTTGGTCCAGATCTTGTACATAGGCCCATTATTCGCTTTCTATATTTTCCCGAAGTTGAATATGACGGTGATGGCTCATAGAAGTTATCGAGTTCTCTAAATTTATTTACTAGGAGTATTTTGTAACAGCTCCGAGATGGAGAATTTACTATTTTCTTCAACTCTTTACGGAGTTTTTTATTAGCCAGGGCGTTTCCTAATATCCCTGAATTTTTGCCAACAGCTTATTAATGACATTTTTGCAGTTTAAATTACTATTTAAGTCACAGTTTAAAATTTAAGTGAAAATTTCGTTACTAATAATGGACCACTAGACAAGGTACGAACTTCAGCATTCTGATTCATGTTTCTTAACTAAAATTTCACGTAAAATACGATGCGCACAACGAAAATTACCGAAATCAACTCCTTACGAAGATATTAAATGATTCTTGATGCGTAAATTCAAACCACCCGCTCATGAAAACTCAATGCTCTACGTGATTCACATCGCACGCTAAACGTTATCATGACAGTATCTGCGATTTAAAAATCTGGCAGCCTCAATCTTGACGCTTTGGCTCAGCTATAGCAAATTACTTATAGTTTGAACAACACATGGTGGGAAATGAACATTGCTCAATTGAGAAGCTTGCTGAAACCGTTGTAGTGTGCAATTTGACTCAAGTAGAGCTTTGAGTTTCTTGTGAGCGGGCAGTTCAAATTCCTCGTAACCAATGTGAAATAAAAGCGTTAATATCTTCGTTAGGAGTTGGTTTCAGTAATTTTAGTTGCACGAATCGTGTTCTACGTGAAATTCTGGTAAAGAAACATGTATCGGATTGCTTAAATTCGTACCTTGTCTAGTGGTCCATTCTTATTGTAACTGTCCGTATACTTTAACATGTGCCATAGTCTAGTAGTTATGGGGCTCTTTTGTACGTATGTAAAAGAAATAAATAAATAATTAAAAGCGTGAGGTGGTGGGGTCAACAATAACGTCATAGATCTCGGTTTGACGGAAGGCGACCAGACAACCACCCAGATGAATATTAATCGAGCGGCGCTGATGGCTCTAGGGAGAGGAGGAAGGGCAGGACGGAGAGGAGATACGAGCAACAAATTATTCATGGATCATGTTGGAGCTCTAAATCTAAAATTTATCAGGACTGTCTGAGAATTTAGGAGCCTCACACGGCGGCGATTTTCAGAAAGAGCCTCATATCTCCCCTCCCCTCCCCCGTGCCGCATTTTGGCACTGAATTAACTCGCATGCCCGCATTTGTATTTGAGAGCGCGGAATGAAAACATCTTCTCCTCACCTTCCGGTTAAAGTATCACAAGCGCTATGCGACGTTTAAAAATTTCTACCACCATTTTATTTTTTTACAGAGAAATTGTCAAACGATGCTATCCGAAAATTTCACTGAATTTTCTTTGTGCTGCCGATAAAATTCAGTGAAATTTTCGAACAGATTCAACCAACAATTTATCTATAAAAATAAAATGGCGGCGGAAATTCCTAAACGTCGCATGGCGCTTGTGATACTTTGGCCGGAAGGTGACGTTCTAAGGGCTCCGAAAAACACCATCTTATATGACCAAATTAGGACTGCACTGCAAGGAAGTCAGTTGAAAAATATCTGAGTTAAAATTGTTAATACTGGTACGCTTGGAAAGGCGTACGAGGCCTTGGGGACTTGGAGGATCCAGCAAGTTGTCAATATAGCTTCGTCTATTTAAAACCGTATTTTAAGTGGATTCTTGTCAAAGCACCTGGCCCCCTCGCGAATCCGTTCATTCCGTAGGTTGAACCCTCGGATGCCCAGGTCGGGTCAAATTGACTCGAGGCTCACTAACGAAAAACGCCGTATATTGAGCATTCGTATATTGCCAAATTTCCTCTCAGAAAACATTTATTTTTGAAGCAAGTTATGAATATTCTCCTTTGAAATTTTCAGAACATTTGGATCAAATTACGAACGAAAGTCTCTGAAAAATCGGAAGAAAAAAGTTTAAGGGTCGCTAAGTTCAGAAATTACAGATACCTACTTCAAAAAAATTCACTTTTTCAAAATTACAGCCTCGGAGCACATCTTTGGAGGCCCACCGAGCGCCTACCGACCGGCCGCTCAGTGGGCCTCTAAAGTTGCGCTACGGAATAAAGTGAATTTTTTGGAAGTATCTGTAATTTCTGAACTCAACCACCCTCGTGAGTCCATAAAAATGTATTCGGCACGATTCGAACATTTGATCTGATTTTTTAGCACACAAATCCGGCTTTAGCACCTCAGTTTGGCGCGGGAAAACCGCGGTCGGCGAGCGTAGATTGGAAACTTCAATCGCCCATAACTCTCGAACCCTTCGGTCCCAGGTGAATGGACCTTTAGAATCTTAAAATATGCAATTTCAGACGATTTTTCGTCCAAACCGGACCTCGATATCTTTGTTCTTTTGAGAGATATCGAGGTTCACAGGTTTGACTTCCCCCCCCCCCGCTTGCTCCCCCAAATTTTTGGAGGTCTGAAAATTTGGGATAAGAAGCGCTTAAGTATGAGTAATCAATAGACAAAATTTGAAGAAATTCCGGGGGGGGGGTGGGGGCATTAAAAGCCGTTTTTGCATCAACCTCTTTCTCTCTGTGTGTGAGGTCCCTTTTTCAGGAGGGGTTGCATCGGCGCACAGTGGTTCGAGTCAATCAAAAAGGTTGGACATGAAATTTTTGACTAAAACTGCAAATTTTGATGTTTATTTCGTCACATTTTAAATCAGAGGAGGTGCGTTTAGAAGAAAATTTCAGGGGAATACCAATGGAATCGCTTCTAGAACTTGAAAGTTTTGTATAAACGGAGCTACAAGCGTTTAAAGTTTTCAAATTTTGTCAGGACTCTCCTCTTGACGGGATCCAGCGTGCGGCGGTGGGAATGCAAGAAAATGAGGATTTTCTGTAGAGCTGTCTTTAATATCTGGAGCTATAACGGTGGAGAGCGTGTGGGTAGCATTAATTCAGGGATCCAGCGAAACGGAATCGTAACTAATAGAAGGATCAAATCCCCCGATGCCACACATTGCACGTCAAACCGGAGCGGATTCCCTCTGCCGGCGTCCCGACGTCCCGACGTAGCCGACGTCCCGTGTGTCTCGCCTGGAAGCCGGATAAGCCAGCGCATCCATCTTTCTCGTCTTCCGTGATCCCCGACCAGGATCAGTTTCCAGTCGTTGCCGATTTTAACCTCATTCCTCCCTCACTCCAACCTAAGGGTGCTTTCACGATAACTGGAATAGTTTTGTCGCCGTAACAGACAACACATTTTTCGGTCATATTTTTCGTAGAAATTATAATCACTCGAATTTTTTCGCATTAATCTTCAAGGGGTTAGTATTATAACGCTTTCTAATGATTTATTGCTCTACTTTTAGTTAATATTATGTAAATTCCGAAAATGTGCTGTCTGTTACGCGGTACAAAGTCAGCGTAAAAGACAGCACATTTTCGGTCATTTATATATTAAAATTGAAAAGTAGAGCGATAAATCTTTGAAAAGCGTCATAAAATGTAACCCTTTGCAGATTGATGCGAAAAAGTTCGAGTGATTATCATTTCTACTAAAAATTTGACCGAAAAATGTGTCTTCTGTTACGGCGACAAAACTATTCCAGTTATCGTAAAACCACCCATAAATACTCACGCAGGTGACCGACTCATTTGATAGACAAAGCGATTGACTAAGAAGACGATGGGAAAATTGAAGGATCCTATCGGTTGAAAATCCCATGGTTGGCCGGGAAAAGCGGGATTCGTCCCCAAAAATGGAATTTTCAGAATTGAAAATTTGAATTTGCGCAAAAGAATTTTTGGAAATGTAATGTATCGATTAATCTGCTATTTAAACCTATGGGGAAAAATCGATAAACAGGATGTCCGCAACGAACACCTTATGAATCGATTCTTTACGATTTTTGAATATCGAAAATTGATCATTCACGCCTCGCTTCTGGAGTGATGCGCATGCAACGTAGTTCAGTGGCGAGGCGTGAATGGTCGACTATCGATATCTCCCCGTTTAAAGCTGTTGTAAGCTATATATTGTATTGATTAATAAGTGTTCGTTGCGAACACCCTGTAAATCGATACTTTTCCATAAGTTTAGATGCTAGATTAGTCGATAAATCGCGAAGCACGTCACACCACCGTCGTCGTTACACTGAAAAAACAGATTGGTAAAATTTACCATTCCTTCACGCTGTATTTCTTACAGCGTGAAGGAATGGTAAATTCTACCAATCTTCAAGTCGATTCTGCTACAGGAATGGTTACTTGTACCAGTATATAGTGACGATTACCTTTCTTTTGGCAGAATCGACTTTGCATTGACGCTGTGTGAAATACAGCGTGAAGGAATGGTAAATTCTACCAATCTTTTTTTTCAGTGCACTGTTAGCATAAATACGTCCACTTAATCTATCGACTCTGGAAGGCGCCCTGTAATCTCGAAATTAAAAGCGCATCTGAAGCAAGGGGCTGGATTGCCTGACTCGAAAGCTGCCAGATATCGCGGAAATGTCGGAAAAAAGGAGAAACCGTATATTCTATACCTCTATCGATATTTATTTTACCCGGGAGTCACTCATCCTTGTTGAGTATCGGAACCAGTCCTTGGCCGACAGCAGAAATAAAGCACGGAGAAAAAAATGTGGCAACACGGTTTCCGACTACAGCCGTCGCGACGTCTGCACTCTCGTGCCCAATCGCTCGTGGATCTTCATCCGTGAAAAGTTAGGTCAACGCGACCAAGATTTGTCGAGTGCTCTCGAGTCCGATGTCAGATCCCCTAGAAATCGTCCATTTCATGCAGAATAATCTCCGTTTGGACCAGTAGGAATGCCCAATGGGCCTTAAGACACGGCATAAATTATAGCAACATGCAACATGTTTTCTCTTTAAAATTTCGTGGAAAACGAATGACACAATAGGAAGTGTGGAAAAAAACTCCTTAATAAGATGTAGGTTTCTACAGTTGGACGTATTTCTATCGAAGAGAACTATGTGCAGGAGGAAGATGGTGTGTGCTCGTTGTGCGAGGCGTGAATGGTCGATTATCAATGTTACCCTATGTGAAGCAGTGGTAAAGAATCGATTATATTGTGTTGGTGCACACATCCTGTTTATCGATCCTCTTCCATCTGTTTAAATAGCAGATCAATCGATGTATCGCAAAGCACGCCACGTCACTGGAGAATTTGTGCTCGGGTGAGCTTTTTATCTGTATGGACCAGTAGACTAAGTACAAATTAAAGTATTCTAGCACGCACATATCTGAACCAAAATTTCACTTAAAACACGATTCATGCAACGGAAATTACTGAAATCAACTCCTAACTAAGATGTATGCATAGGGCTACGGCGTTGACAAACTGGTTTGTAAGGCAACGACGTCATAGCAAGTTCTAAAAACTCCTTCGACTTCGTAGCCATGGGCCGTAGCAATAGTGCCGAATTGTTCTGAAAAACCACCACACACTATTTTCTCTATCACAATTGAATCAGTTTCTGTTCGACGGGTGTTCGTCCAAAAAATCATGAGCCCTGGCTTTCGTTGATCTCATAAGACGCGAGGGCTTATGAGGTTTTGGGCTTCCGCCCGTGTAACAGAAGCGGATTCGATTGGAGAATGGAATCCAACTGATTCAATGCTACGGAGCGAATTATTTTCTCTCCCGAGAAATTAGTTAGTGTTCCAGAGCAAAATATTTTCTCTTCCCAGCGGTGACTTTTCTTTCCGAAGAGAAAATATTTTTCTCTGTTACACTAAGTGATTTCTCTGGAGAGAAAAAAATTCGCTCCCAAGCAGTAACATATCGTCCCGAAGAGCAAATATTTTTCTCCGGAACACTAAATAACTGCTCCGGAGAAAAAAAGTAATTCGCTCCCTAGCAATAACTTATCGTCCCAAAGAGAAACTATTTTTCTCCGGAACACTAAATAATTGCTCCGGAGATAAAATAATTCAAAACTCCTTCCATTTCGTAGCTATGCAATTTGATCTCCGCGGAGTTAAAGTAGTTGCTCAATACTCATGTTTATACGAATTTTACATTGGTTCCTGAAAATTTTAATTGCCCGCTCACAGGTAAACAATACAGTCTACTTAAATCAAATCGCATACCCTTCCACGGTTTTGTTAGTCCTCTAAATCGAGCAATGTTCCTCTCCTGCTTGTGTTTCTGGAGGTTTTGACCACGTTCAACAGCTGAGCCGAAGCACCAAAATTGAGGTTGCCAGGTTTTCATACCACAGGAGCTGCTACGGTAACGTCTTACAATTTGTTTTTTTCATGAGCGGGAGGTTCTAATTTGCTTGTCAAGAAACATTAAATATCTTGGTTAGGAGTTAGTTTCAGTAATTTTTGTCACACAAATCGCGTTTTTCATGTGGTTATAAAATATGTATCATACAGCTTCAATGCGTACCTTGTCTACTGGTCTATCACCAGACATTAGTTCTAGACTGAATTTAGACCAACACTCTGTCGGAAGGAATTTCCTCGTAGAAATGATAACGGATACAGCCCACTGGTTCAACACCAGCCACACAATATCAATATTTAATCAGCAACTCAATGCGCTTGGTCTCGTTACGATCAATCGGATTACATTTTGCAATAAGGAACCACTATCTCTGGGTCATTTTAGAAACAACATACATGCCATCGGTTTTCCTATGCAGATATATGCTTTTATGGGAGAGCCAGAGATAGTGGTTCCTTATTGCAAAATGTAATCCAATTCAGCCGATCAACTCTGACTCCCATTTACAGAAATGGACAAACAAAAGAAAAGAGCTCCATGGTGGAAACCCTTCAAAATAAAGACAAAAGAAGAAGAGAAAAAGAGCTCTCACTATCCGGGTCTGAAATTAACGCGATGAAATCTCTGCGGCACTGGGGCGCCCTCGGGAACGAGATGCGGGGGATAATGCTCCCGTCCTAAGGAAAAACCCCGTATGAGCCATCAGGCGTTGCCAAATTTCCTTGGGTTAGTCACGGATTCTCGGGAAAATTTGTAAGTGTCTCTCTTCCAATTCTTCAGATAATTTTGTTCGCAATTTCACCTAAATTTCCTGAAATTTTCAAGGAAAAATATTCGTAGCTTTCCCAAAAATGTACATTTTATTAAAGGACATTTGACAACTCCCGAATGTTCATACGGCGTTTTTCCTTAGGACGGCAGAATAGCGCGTCGCCGTCGCGTTGCGGTATACATGCTAACTCAACGCCGTAAACGTCTCATTGGTCGTTAAATTTAATTGACGAGACATAAATCTCGCCCTTTTTTTCAAATTGCCCCGCTATTTGTTCGCTATCTTATTTTGTGCAAGTCGGGCGTGTAATTAGCCCCGGCTCTAACACCGGAGATTCCGGAATCACACACTGAATTTGGCAGCTGAATACGGCAGTCCACAGTCATCGCTCAACGGCTGAAATTTCGCAAATTCGAGCTATTTTCATCCAGATTTGTATGAAATGTATTCAAATGGTTCAGACAAATCTGACATTACCCGATGTTCGCTGTGCCTCGTTACTCAATTCAGGCATCGAGCCGATGAATTCCACATTCAAGCCACACTCAGCTCCCACATTATTAGCGTGTGATTCTGCCTGGAGGTATCGAAGAGTTGCCATCATGCCGGGCATCTTGGCAAAATTATCCATCATTTTTTTTGTATTCAAGGTGTCTGGAATTTTGGAGGAAGAGAAATAGGAAAAAGAGGGGAAGAAGGAACAGGGTGACATGATTTGGGAAGTCATTAAAAACCTGGAAAAGTCGTGGAATGTTGCTGCAGAATCTCAAAATTCTTTCTTCTAGCCGAAGAATAAAATTGTATCATTCTTATTGTTTTTAAACGCCCCTTCTACGTTTTCCACCTTTATTTTCTCAAAGTTTGGATTTTTTTTTCTATTTCAAGAGACTGCTCTAATGATCATTTACAGAAATTTTTTTGGCATCGTACAATGCAAATTTTCCGGAAAATTGGACGGAAAATATCCATAAACTACCCTGAAAATTCATGAATATTTTCATGAAAGGAAATTTGACAACGTGCGAAGGGTCACACGGCGTTATCCTTGAGCACGGCAGTAAAAGACCCAAACCTTTCAGACTGAGATTAAAAAGATAAACGTGTCTAAGATCCGCAGTCGTAGCACCAAGCTATTACGGCGTAATGTTCAACGTGATTTTAGACAAAACTGATGGCATGATCGTGTGCGCTCGACGCGGAATTTTACATGGTAACAGTTTGTTGAGACGCTAATTCTCTGCATTCGCTGGAACTCCATTAGCGCGGGAGCGAGAGAAACCACGATTTGAAGGACCACCGTAACGTGTAATCAACAAATAGTTGCGTAAGCTTATCGTTACTTCGGTCTGCGGGTGAACTTTCTGCACTTGATGATGCAACAGTTATTTACCCCCGCGGAAAATTTACCGGGGCAGAAACTTGCGGGAGGGAGGCTCATGGGGAGGAAAGGGCCTCCCGCACATTTCTGCTCCACACTAGTCGCTCTATTTAGTATGTAAACCCTCCCTCGCTTAGCGCGCTGATCCAAGTCCTGTATAAGTTGTTCCGGGAAGTTTTTGCCGTTCCAAGTTTCGATGCTGTTGCTTCTATTTGCTTTAATTCTGCTACTCGGCGCTGTGCCGTTTAGACTCGCGTCTTGAGTGTTTTCTACGAAGGAGACGAGGGTCGTTCGGTGAGAAACTTGGAGAGAAAGCACCGAAAAATGGTCGTTTGTATTTCGGTTCAAGCTCATCGAGAAGATACTATCATGTATTATTGTGTTCTCCCGATTGATTTTGGTCGGAATGGGGTTGCCTTTGCTAATGAATCCTCATACCGCACCAAGTATGAATTCCCTTGAGCAATCTAAGTTGAACTGCAATTAATGGAATTCGGAGGTTCAGATTACGGTTCAAGAAGTTCCTAAAAGACCAGGCGACCAGATGTTTAAATTATGCATATATTTATCGATGGGACAGGATGAGACGGTCTTAAAAATGGAGTTATGCCATTGGACCATACGTTACAAAAATGAACTACTTTACATGCTCATCCATGAAAGCCCTATCTGCAGGAGGAAACAAATACACTCGCGAACTACATTTTGCAACAAGGAACTACTATTTCTGACACTGTTTAGAAGCAACACATATACGCCTTGAGTTATCCTATGCAGTTTAGTGCTTTTATCGGTGAGTTAGAATAGTAATTCCTAACCGCCAAGGGTTGTTCGTATAATAATGGTAAACATTTTCTTATTTCTAGCTTCTGAATTGTTCTAATAAACTTCGATGGATATTTTTGTCGAAAATTACAATTTATGTATGATGCGAGACATTCATACATTCAATTCATTTATTTTTTTACCTGATAATACGAATCCCTCTTGATCGGGTTTCTTTAAATTGGTCCACATGAGCCCATGGAAGTGTAAAACTGATCAACCGTTCAGAGAGCAGCACAGACACAGCAATACTCTCTCCATGTAGGTACTCTCAATGACTTACGTGCTAAGCGTATAGTAACTAAGCGTAGCGGTAATTAGATGTACTTTTGCTAAACGGAACCAGAGACAGGCTGGAAAGAAGGGGTGTGCTCGTTAGTTGAGGGCTATAAGAATGAATGGGAATTATAAAGCGCCAGTAGAGGGCGTGCCGCAGCGGCAACGTAGCCGCTTCCGTTGTCGCTCTTGGTCGGCATTAACTCATGAGCCCTGTCCTCAACGCTCTTTTCCCATGCCCATGACTCATGAGTACCGCATTCAATTGGCACATAGTTCCGTTTGACAGAATTTGAAATCCCGCTTTTCCATTTCTCAAAGGGAATCACGCCCACTTGACCACATTGTGTTTTATGCAGCTCTCTAGAGCACATCCCATCTTTCCCACTCGTCCATAGTTCCGTTTGGCAGGAATACGTCCAATTAGCTATTGGATGAAGGAAGTGGATCTTACCTGTTTGAAGGTACGAAGAGTTGAAGAGAATATAGTCCTGAAAGGAGTCAACGCCGCAGCACTGGAATTCAGTCTGCGTGTCATCCCAGAGTTCTCTATAATTCGGATCGCTAGGGTACTGAAAAACGAGCCTATATTTGAGGTCGGGACCAAGCTGCTGCATAATGTCCTTATACCTGTAGACCCAGAATATGCCGAGCATGACATCCCCGAAGAGCAAGAGGAGAAGAAGGAGCCAGTAGATATTCAAGAGCTTCTCGTTGAGCTTAATGGCGCCGACGCAGCCAATGAACTGGAGAAAGCCGGACTGGAACAAGAGTGCCGAGTAGGCGTAGATAAGGCTCGGTTGGGTCAGAGTGAAATTGGGAATGAGCATCCGTTTGGAATCGAAGACGATGATTTTCGATCCGATGATGATGAAGCACACGACGCTGACGAGAAGAACCGCGTTGCATGTGTAGATCCAGAGCCGGTAGTACCGCATAGCCCTGTTCATAGACAGCGCGAGCACGGAGTGAAGCTGGGCGGAGCGAGTCGTAACTGGCGCAGTCGCGGACCAGGCGGAGCGCGCCACCGGCGAAGTCGCGGCGGAGTGGAGCCTAGAGCGCGCCACCGGCGAAGTCGCGGCGGAGTGGAGCCTAGAGCGCGCCACCGGCGAGGTGTGGAGCTGGGCGGCAGAGCGCGCCTGCCGCTTCCGGGAGACGAAGAGCCGGTTGATCCTGATCAGCTGGTCCTTAATGACGTCACGCTCGAGCTTGTTGAGTTGGCCGGTTCGTGATCGCAGGAGTTGGTGCTGAATCAGCATAATTGTCATGTCTCAACTTCAACTTGGATCGGGGACTCGCTGCTCCGCGCCGGGGTCCGCTCCTACATCCGGCCAATCAGGAGCGAGGCGCCTGCATCACTGGCCAATTGAAAACGGGGATCGCGCTTCCTTCCTTTTTGTCCGTCACGCAACCTACATCCCCGACCAATCGTAAGCGAGGGATTTCATCACTACTTTGTCCCAGCTTCTACATCGAGAGCGTTGTTCGTCGCTAGTCGATAACTCGAATCAGGTTTGGTGCGTGACGTGCAGAAATGTCCTCAGCCGAAACAAACCAAAATCGCAGAATTCTATTGTATTCGGAAAGGCTTTACAGGCTTTAACACATTTCGGTTTCGAACAGAAACATATCGAACCATCTCTTCATATTGAATCGTTGCCTGGATGATTATTCGACTTTCTCGTCTTGAAGACTCAACAGAATAATTTCCTCTCAATCACGACGTTTGACGATACATTCCAATTGGATGTAAGCAACAGTTTTTCAAGAAATAGTTTTTATCTCTTTGCAGTGGCCGATCTATCAGAGGTTGAATCCCTCTTCTTCATATTTATCAAGGCAGTGGTGTTGGTCCATGGTATATGAATATCGCCTCGCAGAGTTGCAGGACATGATTGATTTTTCGGCAGTTAGGGTGATTTTTTTTACCTGGCTGGGGCTCAAGCGGGTTTTCGTCGTCCTGTTTCCGATGTGCGTTGGTCCGATTCGCTCATCCGTTTCCGGCTCCGGGCCCTCGCTCTAGCGGTGTCCAAGCGAGTCACTCGTCCATGCAGTCGTTCATCTAGTCGATGATTCTCTCTCCCTCGTGTCGATTTTCGCCTCGCTTGCAGTCTCTCTCGCTTGTCACAGCTCAATTTCTCATCCACCTGGAACATATAAATGAAAGTTTTGTGATAGTCATCCATGGAAGACCAGTCTCTTCAAAAATATCAATGTGTTGGACGCTCCAGGCACAAAATCACGCATAGGCAAAAGCAGTTGCCTCTCAAATGTAAAGATAAAGTGTAGTGCCGTGCTAAGGAAGAACGCCGTATGAACATTCGAGAGTTGCCAAATTTCCCTTGATGAAATATGTATTTTTGACGAAATTCATGCATATTTTCCCCTAAAATTTTCAGATATTTTAGATTAAATTGCGTACAAAATTGTCTGAAAATTTCGAAAAAAATATTCACAATTTTCTCAGTAAATTTGGTTTTTATTGAAGGAAATTTGGCAACGTCTGAAGGTTCATACGGCGTTTTTTCCTAGCACGGCAGTGTAGGCCCCATGCTGCCGTACCAAAGAAAAGCGATGTATGGACATACCTACGTTTTCAACATTCTTTCAATATAATATTTATTTTCCAGGAAAGTTTTGAATATTTTCCCTTTAATTTTTTCAATAATTCAGGTTAAATTGCGACTAAAATTCTGTGGGAAATTGAGTGACAAATATTCTTTAGTCCCTTTATTATGTCAAGGAAAATTTTACATCGTCCGTAAGCCCGCACAGCGTTCTTCCATAGCAGGCTGCCTTTTGAAATTGATAGACATAGCAGACAAAAAGAAACTGCAGGAGCTATCTTATTAGTCAAAACGGGTAGTTCTCATTTACTAAGGGGCAGGATGATGGACTAACTGTAGGGTCTCGTGTATTGCAATTAGTCAGTCTATTACTTGTCTCCTTTGTTCGTTGCAAGCAACTGCTACCACCAATCGGGTCGCTCCATTTTCTTTTTGTCTTCTTTGTTCATCGCTTGTCTATCAATCTCAATAATCAGCCCTCGGTTCGGCAGTAAGGCAAGTAAAAAAAAAATAATCGATAAAAATAAATAATCTCTTTCCCCCGACTCCTAAGTTCCTCCGTGAAAACGGTTCATTCGATTGATTCCAATCTCATTCAACTACGCTTTTTCGCATGCAAAATGGGGGCGCAAGATAATGTGTGACCCTCATTTTCTTCAACAATCCGCCTGATATCTCCCTTTCTCATCAAAGTTCGTTGAGCACCGCATCCCGTTCGACGCGAGTTCGAGGATCGATACACGAAAGACCAATCGCCGTTTGAGTTTTGATTAGAGCTGGCTTTGCTCAGTTTTTCCGCTCTTCCAAACTGCCGTGCTGAGGAAAAACGTCGTATGAACATGCAAATGTAGCCAAATTGACTCTCAGAAAAAACTTATTCTTGAGGAAATTTATGAATTATTTTCTTTGACATTTTCAGACTTTTTAGATCAGATAACGAAAATAATTGTCTGAAAAACCGGAAGAAAAATACTCACGCATTTTCCCGAAAGTTCATGATTTGGCAAAGGAAGTTTTGCAATGTCTGAAGGCTCATACGGCGTTTTTCCTCAGCCAGGCAGAAAATCCCGGAGGCCAAACTCTGACGCGTCTTGATGACCAGTGTTTCCGATTTCTCGTATTGTATTTCATATTATCTTTACCGAAGAGAGTCGGGGAGTTTAGGCACGGTTCGGCAATGTTGCTTGGTATTCGCGCTGAGAAATGTCTGATTTTTATCGGGGATTAATCATTTCTCGGTAGCTGGAGGACGCCGCTTTCCAGCTGTCGTGGACAAAGTTGGCGCCGTTATCTGGATTCTAACTGGAGGGAATTTGTCTCCCCATCACGGCTCCTCCGCGATCGAGGAGGCATCATGGTGTCGACCAGAGTGGTAATGGTATCAGAGCTGCTCGTGTGGGAAAATTGAACGTATTTTCCGATAGGAAATAATCAAACTGTCCTACTAAAGGAAGAAATCAATACCTATGTTTATTCACAAAGGTATATGTAAATCGCATTCAGCAAAAATGAGCCAGCGCGATTGCAGTGTTTTCAAACTTGTGCAATTTCACCTTCTCGTATGAAAATACTGGATGCAGTTTTAAAAGGTAGAGGATTATTTTCATTTAAAATTAACAAATTTATGGTAGGGTGCAAAAACTATTTGCTATGTTGGGACATTTTTGGGATGGATACGAAGAAGTAACATTTTTACAACACAGTAATCGCGCTGGTTCTTTTTTGCTAAATGCGATCCATGTAGCTCCTTTAATAATTGGACCTTGAATCTTGTCATACCTTCTCACCTTCCACCTTCATACCTTTCCAGTGGAGAATGTAGTCATAATTAAAATGTTTTAAATGTTCATAGTTAGAATGTAGTCAATAAATAATGTTAAGGCACCTTCAAATGAATGTATTCACCAAGCGACCAAAGAAAATTGGTTTCTCTCGATGTCACTGAGAGGATGCGACCTGCGAGTGGCCAGCGCATTCAGGGACAAGAGACCCTCCACTGGTATCTTTACAGAGGTGGAAGCTAAACTGTTGGCAACTGTTGACCTACCTCTTAGGTGGATGTTTAACAACGTGTTGGAAGTTTCGTTTTGCAAACATACCAAAGTTTGGGAAAATTTTTTGGCTCATGACGTCATCCAAAACCTGTCATCCACCTAGTAGGTGAGATGACTGTTGCTCCCTTATAATTGTCCATAAAGAAGTGTTGAATCCCGAAAAAAAAGCTTCCACGCGTCGCTATGAGGCCGAGTGGACGGTTTCTTTTCTCTAAGCGCATTGGATCGATTCCTGGAAACTCGCGCCTGATTTAAACGAGTTTGCAAATTCTCAACCCAAAGATTTAGTCAAAGTAACCCATAGATTTGGTCGATGTAGCCCAAAGAACAACTTACCTAAAAATATTACATAAATACCGCGTAGCAACGTTTACTGTCGTGAATTATTTAATGCCGAAAATGCTCTCTGCAAGTCCTTAACTGCAATAGTTAGCTCTAGCTAATATGAAATGGCATGTATCAATTTGGATTCGCTTAACAATGTTTACTTTTTTGAATAAAATAAAAAAGTATTAACCGCGCGTCTTTGTATTCTATTTCCCGTAAACACGAAATGTCGGTTACTTTTTTTAGTGTGCACGAAGTTTTCTCAAATTGTCCAACCCTCCGGTGACAATTTATCCTGGAAACCTCGTAACTTTGCGACGCCTGAGGACAAACGTCGATGATAGCAGCTGCCGATTAAAATGGAAATCGAACGCGTATAATTTATCACGCCTCAGTTCGACACTCGACGCTGACTGGCGACAAATTCGTTGAGTGACGTTATCGTAACCCAATCAAATTACGGCTTGTAGATGATCGGATAAGAGTCGTCGAATATTTTGGTTTCTCCTCGAGTTGCTTCCCCTATTCTCCTCTCCGGACCAGTAGTATACAGCGTGATTCAAAAGTCCCCCCCCCCTCCACCACCACCTGGTATCACTCTTGTAACTTTTGCACAAATTGGAATGAGACTTGAAATTTTGTGAGTGCTCCTTGGTCGAAGAAGTCGACTATTGGGATCCCCCAAAATTGTAAGGGGGATTGCCTTGAAAAGAGGCCTGAAACATAAGGGTCATAGGGGTGGTGTGAGACTTATGAATCATCCTGAGAGTCATCAGGATGGGTTATGATCAGTGATTCAGTGGCTTTTACTGTTGTTTGATGGTTCCAATGTGAACCGACCTTCCGCCATGACGTACTTATAATTTTGCAAGGGTGGTCAAACGGGTCCAATCGTTTCTGACTGTTAGAATCTCTCGCGTTTGATGGGTCTTTCATGGTCCATTAATGGCAAACTCGTAATGATCTAATGCTGTAAATTTTCGGTTTATATTTCTAGCTTGAAGTTAGGGTTTTTTCACATTTGGGGAGACAAAGTCAGGAAAAACTTGAAAAATTGGAACAAGTCAAGGATGCATGGAATATGTCACAAGGACACAAGGAATGTGTCGCGGTACATGCTTTCATCTCGACGCAAATCAGGTCGAAAGCAATTTAAGATCATTTTTCATCATTGCGGATACTCTCAAAGTTGGGAAATTTTCTCGAAATGGACCACGATATAGGGTAAAATATTAAGTTTCACGATGTCTGTTTCCTTATCGAAGTTTTTCGAAGAATACGATGGACGCATTTAACAGGGTTGCTGCACTCAGGGAATACCGGAAAAACCGAAAATGTCAGGGATTTTTTAAAAGTCAGGGAAAACTTGAAATGTTAGGGAAAAATCCTTGAGTCGCCTTAATTTGTTTTCTAAAGAAGGTTTGAAGTTTCGAAAAACAAATTTTCCTGAAAACTATTTCTAACCATGTGTCTTTAACCATCTGGCATATCTTCAATTGTTAGGAATTTCCCAACTTTTGCCCTTTTTTCTTTACACCTGAATTACTCAATGCGATATGGCTAAAATGAAAGTTTATGGCCCAAAAAGATCCTGATACCGAGTTTTACCAAAATCGGTCGAGCAGGAGCCAAGATAGGATTTTAGGCTACGTTCGTCATCTTGAATTTCCAAAATTTGAAAATTTGACTGAAAATTCGAGTTTCTTATAACCAACCCCATCCCCCTCCCCAATATCAAGTTTCACGAAAATCAATCGAGCAGGAGCCGAGGTATCAAACCTACGAAGTGACATAAATTCACGGAGAAAGGCAATTTGACGTGTTTCCCGATGAACAATAACACAAAACATGTGATCCCGGCACGTTTAAAAAAAATTATCTTCGCTGTAATTAATTAAACCCAAGTAATATTATTCAGATCGGTCACAAAGCTCAGGAACCGATCGAAACAGAGTCAAGTTGGGTTCAGTTAGGTCACGCAACTAAACTAACTCTCCTGAGACGCTGGAAGTATCACGTGTATTGAAGGCGCCCTGCATTTGCACACACAATTTCTACAACTTCGATCAATAGGACTTTCTAGGCTCTTAATCTCTTTCGGTACACTGTAAGCAGCCTTGCCGCGAAAAAAACCGCGTATGGGTACTTTGATGTTGCCAAATTTATTCTGATAAAGTACAGATTTTCCGAGGAACGTGTGAAATTTTTCGCCCGGTAACGCCGGACCGATGGGAAAACATGTGCCGTTCTGCTTCTTTCTGATCCTGCCTACTGTGGTCTGATTATTTTGCCGTCCTAATAGCCTATCAATTATTGATTTCGATATTTTTTATGTTGCAGGTAAGACCTAGTCCATTCAGTTATCCGTAATGAAGCCGTTAAGTACCATTGTACGCTTGAATTGAGGACAAACGTCTTGTTTTCGCAATAAGTCGGTAAATACCCTTTGATATTTTATTCTTGTTTTACACATTTAGGACGCTGTAAATCGCTACCCTGTGTTGTCTTTGCTCCTCAGATGATAGGGCATAACTCTCTTTTTCGAGATGAGTCATAAATCTCTGTAATTTACCTTCAGTGGGCCGTCAATTAAGATTTTGTGGAAACCGAACAAGCAAGACAAGACTAAAGTGAAAAGTCGAATGAAAGATTGACTTGGCAGTCTGTATGCCAATGTCGAGTGCAATCAAGGACCTGTGCGTTGATTATTGAAATTGATAACCAAAGCTACAGACAAAGAAGACAGACAGAACGTGGAGCGATCCTATTGGTTGAAGCGGGTGGTTGCAATGGACAAACGGGATAGTAAGAGACCAACTAACCCACGAGAGACCCCATTGTCAGTCCATGTCCATCATTTTCCCCTTAGTCTCCAAAAACCACCCGTTTCAACCAATATGCTCGTTCCATTTTTCCCTTGTCTGTAGCTTTATCAATCAATTTCAGTTATCAGCCAGCTGGTCCATTGTAATGTGTGATGTCACGAGATCAATAGCGTTGTCCACAGTATCTTGCTTGGCGACATTCCATGCCGGTGGCGTTGCGCGCTTTGCGATGTATCGATTAATCACCCATTAAAACCTTTGAAAAATAATCGATAAACAGGGAGTTCGCAACGAACACCTTAATACTCGATTCTATACCACAGCTTCAAATGGAGAAATATCGATAATCGATCTTTCACGCCTCGTCACTGAATGGTCCCCTTTGAGTCCCCTCATTCGATCCTTTATTTTTAGTCCTCAACAATAATAACAAGGCCCAAGCCGCCATGTTAAGGTATACGACATATGGACACTGGATAGGTGTCACATTTCCTCGAATATAACATGCTTTTTTAAGGAGAGGGTGTATATCCTTCCTTGAAATTTTCAGATATTTTAGTTGAATTGCGGACAAAATTACCTGAAAAATATGCCGGGAAATATTCTACAATTAGCCCAGCCGATTCGTTTTTTTATTGGAGGAATATAGCAACATCCGAAGTTTCATAACGTCGTTTCCCGCATGATGGAACGTAACTCTATTCCAAGGTTGCGAAATTGACTCAAACCAATTCAATTTCTTACGAGAATTTTTATCTGAAAGTCTTGTCTAAAATTTGTCTGATTTTTACACGAGATAATGAGAAAAATCAGTGAATTTTTGAGTTTAAAATATTCAAGTTCCTGCGAGTAAAAATGCAATTTGCGAGGAAATTTGGCAACATTGGAATGTAGTTAAGTGCCTTGGGACGACGATAAGTGGTTTTGAATTTTTGGCCCAATATTTGTCTGATTTTCGCATTAGATCATGAGAAAAATCTGTGAAATTTTCAGTCAAAAATATCTAAGTTCCTCCAGGTAAAAATGCAGTTTGGGAGGAACAATTTGGGAACATTGAAATGTAGTTAAGTGCCTTAGTCCAAAAGACGACGATAAGTGGTTTTTCCTTGGGGGGCGACGTGAGCGTGTGTCCGGAAGATGCCTCGTAAAGATGGCCGTAAACAGAGTGCGCTGGTCGGAACGTGTCCCGTTCATTGTTTGCGAGGGATCATTCCGGATCAGTGCGTTTATCTGGGCCCGGCGACCCGTCGACCCGGCGACCCGCGCTTTATGGACGGGACACTGGCGCTTCCTGCCCGGCCGGAGCTTATGTAGATAGCGGCTCATTGTGATCGGGCAGATATTAAACTGCTTTTACGATCGCCCGCCCGACTTTGTTTTCCACCGCCGTGTTCCGCGTCCTTTCAATCGCCCGCTCCCGCTCGCGCTCGTTCGTCCAGCCACGGGCGAATGACCGCCTCAAAAACCCGCTGATGAACCTCTCCGTCAACCATCACAGTGTCATACGTCAGCCTAATCAAGAGAGCCACCTTTTCCAACCAAAGGACCTAACTCCATTCGGATCACATTTTCCGATGGAGCAGTCAGCCTTCCCGCCGCTCTGGAAAACCGGAAAAGTCAGGGAACTTTCTGCGAGTGAAATTCCACTTATTTTCTATACTCGAAAGAAAAGCCGAATTTTTATACGAGAGTTTCCAGGGATTTAGATGGAACTGAGGAAATAACGGATTTCAATCAGGAAAACGTCCCCCAAAACTCAGGGAATGTAAATAATAAAGAGCACGACGAGACCTCGACTTTGAAATCAGTCGAACTTTGATGATACCGCAACTTTGCCTAAAAATCCGGTCGTTTCCGCCCTTTCCTGGGGAGGGGGTGCGGGTGGGGGAAAACGCGAGAGGGGGGGGGGAGCGGATAAATTCCCGCCAAAGTGTGCTCCTCTGTTGCAGAACAAGCATTGGCTGAATCCGAACCCTCGCCGCACAGTAGAACGAGCTGTTGAAGGATTTGGTTGTTTTTCAAATGCACGTATTTGTGCTATAAGAAGAATTATATGCAAAGGGTTTTTCGTGCAACGTAGTGTCTTTTAGCATAACTACGTCCAAATGCCTATCTTTGCAATGTAAAAATCGAACCATCGCACTTCTTGGACTTAGGATTTATTGGAATGATTCGTAGTTTCCCGGACGAAAGAACGTACCTCCAACACTGAAAGAAATGAAATTGCTGATTCAACAATTTTCAAAATTCATTAAAAATGCAATTTGCGTAGGAAAATTTGACAACATTGAAATGAAGTAACGGTCCTCCGCGAGGGGAACAACAGATTTTCAATTTGTTTTCCTGCTTGATTCCTCAGCATTTCTTTTTTCCTTTGACATGAAGTATTTTAGATTTTTTGAAAATTTGGATTTTCAATGATTTTCTTTCTTCTTTCAATATTCAAAATGTGAAGAGAAAAAATCGAGTAATAATTAATATTTATTACAATTAGAATTTTCAATAAATCAAAATGATTACAAGGCAAACGGAAAAAGCTGATCTAAGGAATCAGGCAAATACTCTAAGTTGAAACTACATCCTGTAGATCCTGAGAAAAAGTTGTATGAGACGGCCTGTTTTTTAAACAGTGTTGGATAGGCACAACACTGCCGTGCAATGGAGAACCCCGCACGATCCTTCAGACGTTGTCAGATTCCCGTCAATAAAATGTAATTATTCCGGATAATCTTAAAACATTTTCCCCTCAATTTTTAAGCAAATCCACTTCACAATAAGATCGATATTATCCGAAAATTTGTAGAGAAAATAGCCATAATTCGTTTCGAAAATCAATGTTATGTCCAGGGAAGAGTAACAACGCTTGTATTTTCATAAGGTGTTCTTTGTAAACACGACGTAATACACACAAAGTTCATCCTTTTGGTCGTTCGTCGGACGGGATGAGAAGGCGCTTGGATGCGACTATTGGTGC
Source organism: Bemisia tabaci (assembly GCF_918797505.1). Classification (NCBI taxonomy): domain Eukaryota; kingdom Metazoa; phylum Arthropoda; class Insecta; order Hemiptera; family Aleyrodidae; genus Bemisia; species Bemisia tabaci. Next base: position 1,266,580 of record NC_092795.1, on the reverse strand, counting down.
TCCGTCACTGTCCGTGTTGCATACCCGGCAAATTGAAGGCGCGCTGACCCTTCCTTGCAGCAGCCGAAACCGCGGCGCGGCGCTGCGCTATCCTGCACTGATCGTGAGTCGTCGCAGAACTGACTCTCTTTAAGGCTGCCGTGTTAACAACACCGTATGAACTTTAAACGTTGCCAAATTTTCTGCCAGAAAAAGTTTATCTCTCGAGAAAGCCATTATTTTTCCTTGAAATTTTCATACTTTGCAGAAAATCACGAACGAAATTCTCAGAAAAATCGGGAGAAAAACACGCTTTAATTTTCCCGTAAATTCGTGATTTGTCTTAGAGAATGTTGCAAGCTTTGAAAGTTTATACGGCATTTTACCTTAGCATAGGAGAAGAGATGTCAGGCATGAATGATTCGACTAAAATTGTTTAAGGCCAATGTTTGTTCCATCAGATTACAAATTACTAGAGCTATTTCTTGAATGCAATTCTGCGATAAAACGAATTTTTACGAAGCAGCCCGAAATAATGGCAACAGGAGAAAGACAAGGGAATAAACGGGGAGCAAGACTAAAATACAACAATAAAAAACCCAACCAAAAAAAAAATTAGTTTTTTTTTCTCCGATCACGGCCACCAACATGAAGGTCTCAGGTTTTTCATTGATATGTGTAATTTATTTTCCGACTGAAAATGACTCAGTTTTGAGTCGAACCGTCTTGGGTTTTTACTGTTGTATTTTAGCCTCGTTACCCGCTTTTCCTCCTTGTTTTTACACCGATAAAACGAATGGAGGCGCTTTTAAACTTAGCATTTCCGAAGATTCAAGCTTTTCTATTTTATGTGCGATTTTTCCATCGACTAGTTCCACCGTGCGTCTCACAGTGGATCGAGTCAACTAGAGAGGTCGGACATGAAATTTTTGACTAAAACTGCACATTCTGATGTATTTATTTCGTCACATCTTAAACTTCAAAGGCTACTTCTTGACAAAAATTTCACGAGAAAACTGATGGAACCACTTTTAGTACCTCAAAGTTGTGTATAAACGGAGTTATAAGCGTTTAAAATTTCCAAATTTTGTCCGACCTTTCGTATTGACTCGATCCATTGTGCGTCGCCCGGACAGGGCACGGGTCCCGCCGAGCATTCCGCGTATTGTTTCCCGAGCGAGGGCGCCCTTTGACCTTTGAACAAGGCGCAGCGAAAGCCGGCCTTTTAATCCCCCCCCCCCCCCCCTGCTGCGTACTCACGCTATGGTCCCGCGCAAGGATGTGTGTGACTAGGACTTGGAATTTTTCGTCTCGCCCAATTATCCCGTCTTCCTGCTCCTGCCGCCCGCCGTGGCTCCCCCGCCGATTTTCGTCGGATTTTATTCAGCCCCTGAAATTTTATCCCGCTTCTCTGAGCGCGCTTCGTTAGCTCGTCTTTCGACTTGGTCTCCCCGGATCTGTTTTCCAGGCCTCCTCGTCAAGGCAGGGTATCCTAGCTACGGGTTTACTCATCAAAGCTCGATAATTTTCTAAACCTCGCGTTCCGCGATCGAGCGAAAACTTGGAAATCCTGCAAAATCTTTTGAAAAATTTATGACAACATTTACAACAAATTTATGAAAAACCGCTTAAAAAGTATATATATTTGTATATGTTGCAGTCAAATAGTCAAATCAGGCATTTCGTAAAATACCTAGGCAGATAGTCAAATTTTGATGGTTTACAAAGACTTGTATGTTTTTAACGAGGAACTATTAAGTTTCCATTGTTTTGAAAGTAATAATTCGTTAAAACTGCCAACTTATCTTGTATTTTTCCCTCCAAATGCTCCTCTTATATTTTAAGTTTTAGAATTTTAAAAAGTCGGTATTATATGACATGCCGAAAATCCCGAGATGAAAGCTCGTTTAAGGACTAGATTTAATTTACTTACATTTGTACGATGCCAATTTTTACAAAAACTCCTTATCAACTTGAGAGAATAATTATTTTGTCTAAAATTATCAAAGGAATCGGAATTTCAATCCAAGTAATATTATTTAACTATTTACCTCGGCATTTGACAAAATGCCTGATTTGACTAATTGCCTGTGACATATATGTACTTCGACGAAAATATGATTTTGTCCATCGCCCGTTTCCCAAAATCGAACAGAATTTCGTCTAAAGAACCTAGAAAAAAAATCCTAGACCTTCCATCTAAAATTGGATCTTAGATGGAGAGCTTTGATGGTAAATAGCGATTCGGCGGATTGTGAAAGTTGAAAAAAAAAACAATCACTTCTCTTGAAAGGTGCTCTACCCCGATTCAGCAATTCTTGGAAGCTTGGAAATGACCCTTGGCACTGATTTTGGAGGGTCGCAACCGAATTGGAAAACTTTCAGAAGCGGAGTTTTCGTAAAAAAAAGGCTCGTATTCATAGTCATTCCTGACGAATTTATTATATAGTAGGTATAACTACTAATCGACTCGATATCAGACCCAGGTTTACTTTTGAGCGAATTTAATCCAAGCCCTGGTAGTGTTTACTACATTGTTGAGATACAGTCCTCGACCACAGTAAATTTTACCTTGATTTTGATTCCACCCACCCAGCAATCTACCTGGATCTACATTCTGTAAATCCCACATGTCTTTTGTATGTATTTAATCATGAAAACGTGATAGCATTAGAAAAGAAGACGGCATACTATGACAAGACTGTTGCTAACATTTTTGAGTCATCCTCCCCTTTTCGATAGTGTGTTCCCTTCCATGCCTACATTTTCCACTCCTCCCATCCTCTTTGTTTTCCCCTTATCTTCATCTCTGCTCTCCTCTTTCCTTTACCTAAGAGTATCTCATCAAGGCTGAACTTTGCCGATCCGAATTTCGGTTGGGTTTTGTGGTCTGGAAAATACGTAAAAGGTCCAACTATCCACGTCATAGACTCGTCTCTCTTCCAGTGGCTCCACCAAGTTGGATTTTCTTTGTCTCAGTTTTCAGACGTCCATTGTAATTTTGAGCTGCTACCAACGACCAACCCTCGGAGCGAGCATTGTAAATTCTCCTTATCGTCCTGTAACTCTCAACTTTTTACTCTCTTGCCGCGCTCTGCTCCGCTCGGCTCCTATCGAAATCTATAGGGAGCTAAATTTATCAAAGCAAGGGATGAAAAAAACTAGGTCAATATCTCTGCTGCCGCATAGAAAAGAAATTACGGATTCAACTTCAGTCCCGCCTGATTTTGGCATCTATGAAATACTACTTTAACAAGGTGGAGAAATCGTGTGGACCTAGCACCATTTCTCCACCTTGTTAATACAGTATTAGGGCCACTTCTTAGTGTTTTTTTCTCATTTGAAATACTACGTAGAACCAATCATGTTCCTCATACCGGTCACTTATCCAAATTTCCAAGTCAACTCGCTGTCGTAAAATACACAATGTTATGTTTAGTTTTCGGCGCTAAAATCAGTCGTGTGTATGGTCAGGTCAAATCTATTATTTAATATCCCTCCACAATGGCGAGTTTCGGCCGGTTTCTCAATCGAGCACTTCCTCCCCACCCTGTGTTGTTTAAAGTGTAAATAACGTACATTAGCTAAGCCGAAGCACCGATTTCGAGATTGTCATATTTCCATATCGCAGAAACTGCCAAGGGTAACTTTTAGTGCGCGATTTAAATCAATTAGATAACTGTTTTTACTTTAGGCGGGAAGTTTGAATTTATGCATTGCAATGAAAATGTTAATAACCGGCCTGGTAATGGCCTTCGGCCGTGTTCGGCATTCTCCGTAGCCAATCAGGTTGCCAGGAACTCGCTCAAAATAGGATCGGATCCTACTTGCCGCGTCTAGACGCGCGTCAAGAAGCAGGTGTATCAGTCGCTTTAGGAGTTACTTTCAGTATATTTCATTGCTTAAATCGTTTTCTACTTGAAATTTTGATGAGAAAACGTACATGCTATTGCTTTTTGATTCGCAGCTTGTCTAGTGGTCCTCCGAGGAGTTTTCCACGCTTTTTTATTCCGCTGTCCCGGATTGATCGTTAAAACGGAACGAAGACTGGTGGGAAAGAAGGGATGTGCTCGTCAGCGGAGGGCCATTAGAAGAAATAGGAATTATAAATCGCCAGTGATGTCAGCGTAAAAAACCAGGACGAGGATCCTGACGTCCGGAGTCTTTAACTCATGGGCCCTGTCTACAACGCTTTTTTGCCATGCCGGCGGCTCATGAGTGCCGCATATAGTTTGGGCTCAGCACCGTTTGGTTGAAAGTAAAATCCAGCTTTTCCATTTCCCCATAGGGAATGACGCCGGACGGCACTGTGCGGCGTGCGGTGGAATCGGTGAGGCGTGCTGAATCCTATGATGAATGGGCAGGGTGCTGTTACTGTTACTACTCGGGAGTTGGGATTCCGGACGAGCGAGGCGGCGGGCGGCGGCGGCGGCGGAAAAATTGGCGCGATTAACTCGATCAAAGATTGATCACTCTTCAAATCCGAGCCCCACACCCAGGATCCAGTCCAGATTAACTTTCAGACTCGGATCCGCCACCCGCCTCGCCGTTGCCGCCTCAAAAGGGGATCTCGCAAATTCCAGTCCAGAGTATCAGGCTTTCTACAGTCAGGGAGAACCGGGAAAACTGGGAAATGTCCGGGAATTTCAAACAAGCAGGAAGCTCCAACGCATTCGCGTCGGAAAGCGGCTCTGGCGACGGTAGTTGTCACGCGTTTACGGTTTCCTTGGTAACCTTTGTTTGCTATCAGCTGATGTCGAGTAGTATGACTAGGAAGCTCCAACCACGGCATTCTTCGAAAAAAGCGCGAAAACTTATAGATTTGAATTTTTAAATTTTAAACGTAAAGTACATTTTTTCCAGTGCGAGATTAAAGCACAGACCCGTTTTGAATTATTGACAGTATCACCATGATTCCAAAAATACACTACACAACATAGCATTCGCTCACAGGAAAAAGATATCAATTAAAATAAAATCAGTCCCCCCTAAACAGCAGAAAATGGCGCCGATTCCCATCAACCAACGCGCGGTCTCTCCAATGTAACATGGTTCAATGATACTCCCCAGCTGGGACCGTCCGGAATAGCAGCTCTAGTGCAAGCACCAGAGCCGCTAAAAGTCAGGGAAAACCTGGAAATGTCAGGGGAAAATTGTTAAGTCACCTATATTCGCTTCCTAGAACGGGTTTCATGCTTCTAACAGCAGATTTTGCGTGAAAACTTTTTCAAATTTTGTTTTTTGTAACCGTCCGGCGTATCTACAATAGTCAGGGAATTTCACCAAAATTTGATAGCAAGAAAATCAGTGATATGTCAGGGAATTTCATTTTTTAAATTCTGTGGCAACCTTGTAGTACGCAGCTAAACATTTCTGTGATCAGAATTTTTGTTTTGTTTTCGTATCTACCCTCTTGGGCCATCAAAACTTCATATTTCGAGGTGTGGGCTGTGAGTACTCTAGCCGAAACCAATTGGTATTTATGCTAAAAGGAACTATGTCCTACGCAATCCCTATGCACATAGTTCATTTTAGCATAAACACGTCCAATTGGCAACTGATTCGCCTTCATTTTCCAACGCAGGCAAAAGCGGTCTCCTGAGAGGAGCAATAGTGGTATCCCCTTACGACGCGACCGATCGACAAAAATAACGACGTCCTGAAACCGAAGGAAAGTGGAGATTTTCGCGGAGGTCATAATGATCGCCTTGACGCGTTTCCCGCGAATCCTCACGTGGTGGGACTAATTGGTCCAATCGGCGTCCTGGAGCTGGATTCCTGCGTCCACCGCCCCGGGATCGGGCGAAACCAACAAAGGGCTATTTTTAGGAGTGACTCATGTGAACTTGACACGCGAGACCTTTGAACTTTGAGCGCGGTCGCCGTACCGCCGGGGGGCACGTGCGGGGGGGGGGGGGGGCAGGGGGGGCTCCGCGCCGCAGTGCATTAACGGGCGTCGCCGCAGTCGCATGATCCTGCAGTAAATCGCCGTTCGATTACTGCCCTCCCCCCGCCCCCGCCCCAATCCGCCACTCCCGCGAGAGCCCCACGCCGGGAGCTTTCAGCGGGAACTCTGCCGCGCTGAGGAAGAACGCCGTATGAACACTCGAGAATTGCCAAATTTCCTTCGATAAAATGTTTATTTTTCAGGAAAGATACAAATATTTTTCCTCGACATTGTCAGGGACTTCAGGTGAAATTGCGAACAAAATTATCTGAAAAATTGAGAGGAAAATATTCATAAGTTTACCAGGAAATTCGTCTTTTATCAAAGGAAACTTGGCAACGCCTGAAAGTTCATACGGCGTTTTTCCTTAGGACGGCAGAACTGCCCCCCGGATCGCACGCGGGCCCGGGCGGGCAAGGGGTTTCTATATCAATATTGAAAGGGAACGGAGGGAACTCGGTTGCAGCGCTTTTTATTTTGCCATCGTTAACATCTCTGCCCGGTAAAATGGGTCGTGGAATTGAGTCCCGCCGCTCGGAACGTGTTCCACGGTCGTGCCGCGATTGTTGGTATCTCATTTTGACTACCTTCCAAAGTGAAGGCCAATTCGGTGGCTTTATGGTGCTGGCCTATGGTGTGGACTTGCTCGTTTTTCGAGGGATAAGAGAGGCGATTGAGTCGAATTTTTATTCGCTCCTTAAACAGTTTTTGCCCTCAGAGGGCCCAACTTGGTTAACACTGCGATCAAGGGAGGTCTAAGGGGATTCTGAACGTAGCATCATCAATTTTTGGCCTTTTTAATCCAAGAACCCCCTCCTCCGATCCCCAGACTCCAATTTAACTGAGATTTCTAATCGTATAGTTTCATCAATTAATTTAGCGTATCAAATTATGGGTGCATACCAATTTTCATTATAGGGTCGGTGCTTTATTGCTCCCAGAATGCAGGGAAGACGATGTATGTCCTAGAACTTAGGTGGAGGTGGTTATTAACCACTTAAAAAGCCCTCCAGGAAAACATATCTTGGACAAAAAGTCTTATTTTCACCCATTGAACACGCAGTTCAGCGGTTTCAACTAGGATTACTCTGTATTTTGTCAAACCTCCTAGAGTGTGACAAAAATCCCCCCCCCCATCGAATGGACGCATTTTTGCTAAACAGAACTAAGCGCCTTTGGGGAAGAAGGGAGGGGAGGGGAGAGGAGAGGTTGGATTAGCGGGTGCAGTCGGACAACGAGCTCATTTGGACGTATTCTGCCAAACGGAACTGTGTGCATTATGACGTGAGCCCTGTTATGCGTGTATTCTTATGGGTCTCAGGACTCATGTCTTAATGCACATAGTTCCGTTTGATAGAAATACGTCCATTTAGTCTTATGCTCCCAATGCTTTTCCATGGCGCTTAGTTCCGCTTGACAGAACGTCTTATTCGGGATACGGAAATCCTCAACAAGGACTAAAATTAGCGCTTAGTTCTGTTGAGCAGAAATACGTCCAAAGGATTAATAAATCCGCGAGCGTTGAAATCGGAGAATCTCCGGTGTTTCTTTTGCTAAGTAATCGTCATTCTTTGAGAAGCGGCCTTGGCAATTACTAATTTAAGTGGGAAACGATGACAAGGGCTCGGTGGAGCGGAGCCGGGCGTCTGTCTGTTTTTACCGGGAATTAAAGGACAGCGGGAAACCCGACGAGGAGTTCATAACGCAGCAAGTTTCGAGTAATAACTTGTTCTAGTTCCAAGTTTTCTAATTAATTTCCGCGCTTCCTTTTGAACTTGGGCGCGAGGATCTCGGAGTCACGGAAGGCGACGCGCCGCCCGCCCGCCCGGGCCGCACCACGCGCCACGCGCCACGCCGGATTTCATTTACAACCGCCGAGTGTCCTTCGCCTTCCATCTCTCAAGTTTCTCGGGCCTAGGATTTATGCAAGTCATGCCTCCACGCCGCGCCGACCTTCGGCCCCTCCGCCTTCAAAAGTTAAACGGGACCGTCCACAAGGAAGGGACCTGAGTCTGTCCGGACAGATTCTTCAGCAGCAGCCGCATTGTTGTATGCTTGAACGTGTTTCCCGGACAAGACAAGACCAGACGAGACAAGACAACACGGAGGAGAATGGGTCAGCTGAGGGTTGCCACAGTCAGGGAATATCGGAGAAACAAGGAAAAGCCAGGGTATTTTAAACAGGGTTGCCACAGTCAGGGAAAACCGGGAAATGTCAGGGAAAATGACTTCAGAATGTCAGGGAAAATTCGTTAAATCACCTTCATTTTCTCTCTAGAATGACATTGAGATTACGAACAGCAAATTTTGCCTGAAAACTATTTTCAATTATGCCTTCTTAACCATCTGTCATATCTTCAATTGTCAGGGAATTCCACCAAAATGTATCAGGAAAATCAGGGATATGGTAATGAATTTCATTTCTAAATTCTGTGGCAAACCTGTATAAAATGTCAGTTAAAACCTGGAAATGTCAGCGAAAAATTGATAAGCACCTTTACTTCCCTGGTAAAAATTGGCAGTAGAATGTGTGTTCCAAAATACTATAGACCTAAAGCCGGCTGTAAGATTTCCAATAGCCTTTGTAGCCGGCTATACAATTTCTTATAGCCTTTCATAGCCGATGGCGATTAAGGGCAGAGAGCGCGGAACGCGCATTGGCGCCTACAAACCTAACAGGGATACTTCACGCATTGCGCAATGCGTGAAGTATCCCTGTTAGGTTTGTAGGCGTCAATGCGCGTTTGCCCAATGCGTGAAGTATCCCTGTTAGGTTTGTAGGCGCCAGTGCGTCGCCGCTCCGTTTGTGTTAGGCTCTAATATTTAATCTCGCGGAGTCAGCGGTTTTCAACTCATGATTTTGAAATGTTTGCACACTCTGTATGGATTATTCTCATTTTAATTGATGAAAAAAAAATATGTTTTAAAGGAAAATATAATGTGTGTTTTGTAAATATTAAGGTAGTTCCGTATCAAACTTAATGATTTCCAAAGCACACGAATTTCTACACGATTCCCTACAGCCTTTTATAGCCAATGGCGATAAAGTGTAAAGCCCGGCGATAGGAACTATAGCCCGACTGTATACTTTTTTATAGCTTCGTATAGCCCGGTTATATGATTTGCTCCTCTTTCTACAGCCAGCTATATGATTTTCAATAGCCTTCTTAAGTCGGCTATAAGAAATCCTATGGTATTTTGAAACGCAGCTCCTATCGCCAATTTTTACCAGGGTTATTTGCTTTCTAGAATGGGTCGAACGTTTTAAACAACAAAGGCCCGAAAACTATCTCTAATTATGTCTTTTTGACCATCTGCAGTATCTGCATTTGTCAGGGAATTTCACCAAAATGTGTCAGGGAAATCAGGGAAATGTCACGGAATTTTATTTCTAGATTTTCTGGCAACTCTGTCAGCTGCGCTGGTCACAGAATTGTTTTATGATGCTTGATTCTTTATAGATCAGCTAATAATAATAAAAAGAGATGTCCAAACAGCAACTTGCTACGTTCAATTTTAACCGAAATATCGCGCTTTGATAAATTCGGTTTATAACGTCATCCATCGCGGTAGTGACACCCATGGTTTCTTCCATTCTGCTTTCCATCCGAGTTATATACGTTGAGTAACCAGAGCAAATGTGTGGAATTCAAGTTGGCTTAACAGTCAGCAAACAATCTGGCAAGAAAGGAAAATGAAAATACGACGTGGCCATAAATAGAGCCCAACGCTACTCCCACTATTTAAATTATAGTCCATTAAACACTTTTCAAAGAAAGAAGAGGACTTTACTTAGGATCTGACTGAAAAAGCTAATGAGCGTATTCTGATGTTTCCTCGGGAATTTTTTCTCTCTCGGTGACTTTGCGCGGGCGTTTATTTGAAGAATGTTACTGCGTCGGTAAGAAGCATCCCGTAAAAGAATAATAAAGCGTAAAATCTATGAGGGCGAAGAATAATTGAAAGATGAATAAAGGATGAGTTAATCCAGGAAAATATTTGCACCCGACTCCAGCTGTATCTGGAATCCCTGCGATACCATTAGTTTTCCACTCGTCAGTATGAAATACCCAAGGAATATCGATGATGGCTCTGCGCCCGATTATGGTCAATTAACCAGGACTCGTAAAATTGTTGAGCAAATTGTCCCGTTAAAAATGCACAGGATCGAAGAAAGAAGTGAGTTCCAGAACCGGATCTAGGAGTGTCTGCTTAAATTAACCGATTAACAAGAATAATGCGCTGTCCTGAGAAAGGTCGCAAGTCCGCTGCACTGCGCCCGCATACAGGGTGTTTTCAAAGTCTTGTAGTAATTCCCTTTTTTAACTTATTTTTTCTAACAATTATATTAATACATTACCTACAATCATTGCGCTCTATTACATTTTCATGAATTATCCTTCATAAATCATAAATCATCCTAAATCATAAATTATCATAAATTATCCTAATTATCCATTTCCATTAATTATCCTAAGTCTTTGGTAAAAGATGAGTGCCCATTGTACCCCATCTCAATTTTTGACGGAAACTTGGAAAGTTCAGACTTTTTATTCTGGATTTCAGTTGCTGAGAAAAGAAAATGATTATTTTATATCATCATATTTTCGTGATCAAGCTATTTCCTCTTTGCCAAATACAATTAATACTTATATATTGATCCAAGTGAACTATTTTTTATTAAATCAGACTTTTATTTCTGTTATAGCCCTGGATAGGGTATTAACAGGTAAAATGATCGTTCATTTTGGATTTATTTCTCTTTTTGGCAACAAACCTGCTAGTTGTTTGTCGATCTGCCACCCTCCATTCGGCCGGAATTCTCTCGTGGTTTAAACGTTTCAGTTTTGAGAATCTCGAAAATCCGCAGATTTCGTACAAAGGATGTGAATTTGGAGGAACGACAAATTAGAATCTCTGCTTTAAGGATAAAACAATGTATTCAGAAGATTTGGATCACATTTTGCAATATCTCTGGCCTTCTCATATAAGAATAAAGCACTCTGCATACGGAAACCAATGACATGTATGTTGCTTCCAAAATGGGCCAGAAATAATGGTTCCTTATTGCAAAATGTAATGCATTTCATTCTCGGTGTAACTTGGGAAACGCTAAAACGTTGTCTGTTGAAAAATTGAATTGCATTTTGCACAAAGGAACCAAGAACATTCCTATGTTGCTAAGATTGTGCAACTTACATTCTTTGTAATAAAATTACTGAAATCCTGCAATAAAAATTTGTAAAGGATTACCTTTACCAAAAATTATTTTGTCTCAATCTATAGTTTACTGGGAGTTAAGATAAAACTTGTTCATATGATCACTTGAAATTTGCAAGGCAAAAAGTTGCACAATCTTAGCGCCATTGGAATGCTCTTGGTTCTTTTTTGCAAAATGCAATCCAATTATCGAATACTTGGATCGAATGCACCGGTCTTGTTTTGTCCTACTTTCGTAAGAAGAACGCAAAGCACGAGGGCGTATCGCGTCTCTCGATTATGAAATCGTAAACAAGACAGCCCGAATCAGCGGGAGCTGAATTCCCAAACAGAATTTTCCCTCAACAGTGAAGCCAGGCGTGACTTTTAGACTTCTAATCGGCACCTATTTTGATTTTCGAGCTATTTTCTGTAAGAAGCAATTCTAATTTTTGAGTCAGCGTAAGTTTTCGAGGATGAACCGATTACAAAACAGCTCCGCGTGCTGCTAAAGATACAGATGAACCATTCTCTTCCCAAACGGGGACAGAGCCCCTGGGACTAGGGAACATTTCTGCGGATCCTGTAAGGAGTCGGAGTTTATCTGCAAAACACACTGTACGTGACTCAGGAAATGAACGCTCGACTGTGAAAAGGTCAGATGTGTTGGAAACACTAGGAAAGCAGGGAAAGTATGCGCTTAGTTTTGTTCCATAATTTAAGGCGTCGGCGTGGCCGCTTGGCCGTCCAATTGAAGAAAGAAGAGGATAACCGCCGAGTGTCCGCGCTGTTGCAACGACTACGCTGATTCGCCCCACAGAGATTGGCGCCACACTACAACTCCGACGGAAAATCCGAGATTGTCCCCCCGGAGTGTGGCCCCACACAACCGCATTTTTTCAAAGTCCGAAAGCGCGTTTTTGCTGTTGATCTCCGCCACAGATTCCTGGGTGAAATCAACAGCATTTACAAATCTGTGGCGGAGATCAACAGCAAAAACGCGCTTTCGGACTTTGAAAAAATGCGGTTGTGTGGGGCCACACTCCGTGGGGACAATCTCGGATTTTCCGTCGGAGTTGTAGTGTGGCGCCACACTTTGTGGGGCGAATCAGCGTGGCCGTTGCAACTCCCCGTCCTCCTTTTCCTAGTGATCCTTTCTTCTCAATCTTCCCTCATTCAGAACTGACACCTGTTAGTCGTGTAGAATCGCATATTCATGGTTGGGCAGCGTTAAACTAATCAGTCATGTTTACATGGCAAAGGCGGATTCAGACACTTCGAACGGGGAAGGGGGTGGAAGGGGGGGTCTGCGGGTTGACGCTTTGGCTCAGTTGTTGTACGTTGTTTACTTTTTACACAACACATGGTAGAAAATGAACACTGCTCGATTGAGGCGTCAGGTCAACTCTGATAGTGCGCTATTTGATACTCGTAGAATACTGTTTTCTTCATGAGCGGGCAGTTCAAATTTCCGGTAACCGATGCCAACTGAAAACGTTAGTATATTTTTCCTAAATGTAAGTTCTACGTGAAATGTTAAGTAGGGGCATGCATCGGAATGCTTTAAATCGCACCTTGTCTACCGATCCATAAAGGATTTTCTCAAGGTTCTTCACACTTTTTTTGCTCAGCTTTAAAGGAAGTTTTTATTTCCTTTTGAAGCCTTGGACAAATCCATGAAAATCATCAAAGTTACTAAGCTGCTTTCTCCGATAGTTATTTCAGCTCTCAATAATCGCCATGAACCCTCCAAAAGTGCGGAAACACAAGCTGGGATTCTACCGGTAACAAAAGTTCTACATTTGGCCTACATTTCGAAGTTCCTGGAGGGAGGAAGTTGACCCGCGACTACACCTATACCCCCCATCCCCCTCAACGAGTCTGTGTTTGGCACCGGCAACGCTGATTGATGTCAGTCCCAAAACTGCATGCCGTGTCACGGAGGAGAACCGTAATTGTATTCCTGTGATGAGCCATGGTTATCATATGCTCTCATGTGTCTCAGGGCTCATTCCAGACTGCACTGACGCGACGGCTTTCCTCTGTGACACGGCTGCAAGGTTGCCAGGTGCGCGATTTAATAAGGGATATTTGGACTAATTCTGCTAAACGGAACCAAGCGGCGCAGAGTAAGAAGGGAGGGGGAGGGGGTTGGATTGACGGGTGCTGTGAATCGCCGAGCTCGTTCCGTCATATGCTTACAATGCTTTTTCATAGCACTTAGTTCCGTTTGCCAGAACGCGCTATCCGAGATTCTAAATTCCTCACAAGGAACTGAAATCGCTCCGTTTAGCTGAAATCTGTCCATTTTACCGGAGAAAAGTGCTGATTTTCAAGCTAGTGGTGTGTCGCGCTTTGCGATACATCGATTTATGAGCCATTCAAACCTATGGACAAAGATTGATCATTAAAGTGTTTGCAAGGAACACCTGAAGGATGGATTCTTAACCATGGTTTTAAATGGGAAAATATGGATAACGCATGATTGACGCTTGGCACTTATCTGGTAACAATGTCGGACCCCCATACTGCCGTGCTAAGGAAAAATGCCGTATGAACATTCGAGAGTTGCCAAATTTCCTCCGAAAAAATGTTTATATCGAAGATAAATTATGAATATTTTCCTTTGAAAGTTTCAGATACTATCGATTAAATTGTGATTGAACTCTTGTAAAACATTGGTAGAAAAATATCCACAAGTTTTCCAGGAATTTCGAATTTTATCGAAGGAAATTTGGCAACACCTGGAGGCTCACACGGCATTTTTCCTTAGCACGGAAGCATGAAGCGGTGAATTCTCCGAGTCCGAGTCCGACCTCGGACACGAAAATTCGTGATTTTGGCGGGCGGATTGGCAAGGGCGGACGCGAGTCGCGAGTGTGTCGGATATGCCATGATGATGATGAACGACGCGGGAAGCGCCCACGACGCTTAAACAAACCGCGAAGCCGCCAGGAGGAGCGAGGGGAAGGGAGGGGAGGGGAGGGGCGAGTGTAAGCGCCCGGCTGTAATGAATGGATCAAGACGCGACTCCGGGAGTAAGTCCAACTTTGACGGTCCGCCCACGCCAAGGTACAGTCTACTGCAGGTAAGGACAAACGGGGTGCCCAAGTGGCAGCGCTGAGAATATAGGCCATCGAGTGACGTCGCAAGTCTTACCGTCTTTGCCGCCCAGTTCAAAATGAGCTTCTGGCAGATCTCGTAGTTTCTATAAGTATCAGACGAATTTAAAAAATTGATAAAACTCAAAATAACGGAAAACTGAACTAAGAACACTGAAAAATGACATGGAATTGACGAGACCCACTCTCAGAACTGAAAGAAAATAAGTTTTTAATATGGCGTCGCAGTCGTACCATTGGACACTGTCAAATCTAGGCGTTTCGACAATTTTCTAAAATTCCATTTGTCCACCTGTAATAGAGTGTACCTTGAAGTTTAACGGTCTGCCCACGCGGACGTCTCCTACCGCGAGATCCGCCGGGGTGCTCTCCAACTGGGTGACGAGTTCCTCAAAAGTCCGGGAAATCTGGGCAAATCCAGGGACTTCAGTCAAGGGGAAGTTAAGTCTTTTCAATGCAAAACCTTGGAAGTCTACTTTTGGAGCTCGCGACTAGAGTGCTTTGTTTACATTGGTCCACAACTAAGAGCGGCGGGGCTACAATGACAGCCAAAAAAACTCGCCTACCAATCGGCGAGCGGCATATTTTTTCTGTAGTAAAAGAATTGATGTAGCGATGATCTCCACATGTAAGTTCTCTAATAGTAACGACGTTCTCCAGAGCTCCTTCAGTTGGAAATGATACCCCGCAACACACCAGTGCTTGAATAGTGGTATTTCGTAAACAGGCAGCTTGGTCTACAACAACTACCCGACTTCCTCTTGACTCCTACGTTTCTAGTTTCTAAAAAAGGAGAGGTTATCATGAAAGCCTAAAACTCGCCGACCAATCAGAGAGCGGTTCTTTTTTGCCGTAGTAAAAAGATTGAGATCGTTTTTCAATTTTGCAAAAAGTCAAATAACCCCATTCGCACGTTGTAAGTTTGTCTCCTAGCGTAGAGTTGACATGAAATACAGGTAGAGGAAAAGTTTCATTTTTGAATAATTTTCTGAAGCTTTTTCGTCCATTCTTAAACATATTTGCATTTTTATTATATTTTTATACATTTACATATTTTTATTTCAAAATCCTTCTGAAGTCCTTAATTTTACCAACAAAACTCCATGAATTAGACCTTGATTTTTGTGTCGGAAACCTGTCACGAACCCGGTAGACACCCTATATTTGCACGGATTCTGAAAGAAATAACATTAGTAAGTCGGAGGGAAACAAATTCCAAAACTGGGGTTCTCTTCAGAGTAAATGAGGCAATGCTCACCGATACGCCGCCTTCCGATGCGCTCATAAATCACCCGTGAAAAAGTTTGAGCCGCTGTTTTTGGCCGAGCAACAGTGGCGCGGCGTGCTTCCGATATATCGATTGATCTGTCATTTAAACCTATGGAAAAAGATCGATAAAGAGAGTGTTCGCCACAAACACCTTAATAATCGATTCTTTGCCGTAGCTTCAAATGGGAAAATATCGATTAATCGATCATTCACGTCTTACCTTTGCTGAGCAATGAGAAAACGGCTCGTCGGACAAAAAGCTGCGCTAGAGAAATCGAAAACGCTTTATTTGACTCGTTGGGTTTGTGACGGGAGAGGGGGGGAGGAGGGGGTGTTTCCACCTCGTTTGGGCCCATTTTGACAGGGAACCGGGCTCGGGAACGACGCAGGGAGAAAGGTTAAATAATCGTTTTTCGATATCGATCGGGTGACGTGTAAAACCTTTGTTTTTATCACGCTACCCGCGGGTCCTGATCTCCGTAATAAAACCTTTGTAAGGTGGAATAGGAGGGACGCTCCAAGTTGGAAACTTTCTTCAAAAGAATCCGCTCAATGGCTCGAGAACTAGTTCTACGAAGCAGAGCATTTTCGGATAGAAAAGCACCCAAAAGATCGCTTGCGTTGCTGGATTCTCAGACTTTCCAAAGTGCACCTTTGCTCTCTACAAGTTCCCTTAGCATGGCGTGAAAAATTGCGCTTTCTCAACTCTCAGAATTGGAGCTTTGTCCCGGGAAAACTCAGCGTTTGTTTCACTGTTCGGTCTGGGTAATTGTGTTCTAACAACGAGGACATTGGCTCTGAACACACAGAATATTTGCCGAATGAGTATTTGTTGAAGTTGTGTCGCCAAACAACAATATACTAAAATAAATATTACAACCCGGCCGAGCTTCTCAGAAAATTGAGCTTTCGTTTGTTTAATCTGCGGACCGTGTGTTCGTTTATCTTTTAATGGATTCAATATTCGCCTCTCTAAACGAGCATTTTTATTATTATCTTTTCACCGACGTGGCAGACAAAAACTTTATTTTTACTTTTTACTGATGCGCCATTTGGTGTACCGATACTGAAAGATCGGAACCTAATTTGCGAGTTCCATTTTTATCACTCACCAAAAGCGCGTTAAAA
Organism: Bemisia tabaci; assembly: GCF_918797505.1. NCBI lineage: Eukaryota > Metazoa > Arthropoda > Insecta > Hemiptera > Aleyrodidae > Bemisia > Bemisia tabaci. Next base: position 1,249,936 of record NC_092795.1, on the reverse strand, counting down.
TTAACACCAACCATCCAACACGTTGAATCAGAAATCATGGTGACGTCTTGTGTTCAATTTTTGCTTATATATATTTGGAAATATGAGAACGAGGTATCAACAAGTATTTTTAACACAGATCAAATGGAAGTTACATTATACAAATGACATCATTCGTAATATTGTCGTTCGACCAACATTAATTTTAAACCTTTATATCTTGTTCAGGAGTTTATTTCCAGACACCCTGTGTGCTTAGTTTTCCTCATGCAGTTTTAAAGGGGAAATATCCTCATTTCTCTCACGAAAGAACGTAACTGCCTTATTTCAATGTCGCCAAATTGGCACGCGCAAATTGCCCTTTTACCCGGAGAATTTTGGGAATTTCTAATTGAAAATTTCACCGATTATTCCTGTGATTTCTCGTAAAAATCCCATTAGTTTTGGATAAAAATTGTACTGGTGCATTTTTGTAAAATAAATTAATTGTGTGAATTGATTCGGCAACCTTGGAATGAAGTGACGACGATATGTTGGGTAGTGCTCTAATTCATGTCTTGCCTAGAGGCCCATTATGTTCCGCGTATGATTTCATCCTCATTGGCGGATCCAGCAATTTGGCAACACCGACTTTTGCTCCATTTAAACCTATGTTAAATAATCGATTCTTGCCGGAGCACCTGGCCCCTCCAAGAATCGATACATTTTCATAGCTTTAAATGGAGATAACAATGTTGCCAATTTGCTGGATCCGCCAATGAAGATCTCATCCCGCGAAATTCCATTGATCGATAGTCAGATTCTACACCGAAATCACTCCCTGAGCGAGTGAGTTTTGGAAATCGGCAGGTCTTAGTTTTTTCGTATTTGCCCAGACCTCTTTTCCTCAGCGAGACTATTATTTTACGGTCATTTTTACATATATTCATGTCACATGTACTAGTATATAATCCCTCGTGTGGTATATAATCTTGACGCACTTCAGAATAATTCAAGTTTTTTCCCCAGTGAAAGTCTACAATCCGAAATCATTGTCTTATCAAAGTGGTGACGAAATTAAGAAGAGGTCCACTTAAACTCCCATCACAGAGTGCAGGAATCCGAGAGATAATCTCGCGATGTGGCAAACATGCGCTGACTGCCGAATGACAAATGAAGCTCGGTTAAGTATGTTCACTGAAACCGTGCAAGGAGAAATTGGAGTCTTATTAAAAATAAATACTTACGATGCCACAGAGCCCAGGTTGTGAGAATTTATCGCTTGTCACTTAGTATCTAAGGCGAGTTTCTTCCCTGAAATCGGGTTTCTCCTTTTATGCTATAATACAGTTTTTCTTCCTATCAGCAAAGCTTTAAGATGGAAGGGGAGGAAAAATGAGGAGATCCTTGTGATAAATTTGTTTTTGAAGTAGTGCAAGATGTGATTTTTGTTTTGATTTTGTAAATGCTCTCATAAGGGTCTAAATCTATATTTAAGATGGGGCTTGTGAGAAAGCTTATTTGTGACTGCTCGGGTACCAGAACCGCCTTGTCGAAAAACTCAAAATCGATATATTTATATTCTAAATTATGTTATTGATCATTCCGCTTATTTAGTTTAACGTAACCCAACCCAACTTAGATGATTATATCCCAACCATTTCTGCTTAAGGAACATTCAAAAATGACTGTCAGAACAGAACTTACGATAGGTTAAGGTTTGAGGCAACAAACCATAGTTTTTCGAAAAAATACGCTTTGCTTAAAGGCTTTGTAAATATTTAATTGGTAATGTTTGAATTGTTTAAGGCTTACAATTATAGGTTTAAATGAAACTTAACGCTTTCCTTTAGCACAAAATTCAACTGACTTCTCGTAAGTTACTATTTGGGGCTCAGGAGTGTTGTTTGTTGAGAACTCAAATTCTAGGCATATTTTATTGTCCAATTGAACAAGAATTGAGTATAGTTTCTTTAGAAAACGACCTTACTTCCAAACTCTTTAACACTCTCTGTTTTGCAGAGAAAACGGTTGCCGGGGTCGGCGCAGCTTTAATTTTTATTTTTTTAAAAATCTCATTTAGGGTTAAAATTGCCGGATTTCGTTCGTTCAGGACGAACGGAGCAAACATTTGGGCATAAATGTCTGTTAGCCTCTCCAAGACAGATTAACTACATGCGTTGAAAATGTTTTCAAATAATTACAAACTATTAACTCTAATCCGGTTTTTTTTTGTCGTTTTCAAACTGATTTAGTTTTTACCCTGACAAACGTACTCCGTGAATCTAGATCCTTCTTATTGTAGACTGTCATACGTATTCATGCAAAAACCTGTCTGAAAATTTAAGAATGTTATAGTCTTGTACCCCCCCCCCCCTCCCCAATACGCTAATATTAGTTTGTTTAAAATAAATTATTTTCCTTCAATTTTCATCTTCTCTCACAGGCCAATATGAAGATTTAGAATATTTTATATAGTTTCTAACAAATTTTTCTGATGCACTGAATTTCAAATGACACAAGTCCCAGTTGAGTTGATTATGAACGTGGCTTCAAATGGAGGAGCCGGCTGTCGAGACACGAGTCTTAGGAGATGACCGAAGCTAAGCCAAGCCTCACCCCTATGAGGTTGTCACAACAGATGAGATCTATCCTGGAGGATCGGTCGGTTGCCAAGTGGCTTCGCTTCAAATGGTAATGCCTCAATGCGTTCCTTGCTTCAATGCAATAAACCCTAATGGTTGTGAAAGGTATTTTCCGGAAAATTGTGAATATTTTTCTTCAAATGTTTCGGACAATTTTGTTTGCAATTTTCCCTAAAATATTTGAATTTTTCAAGAAACAAGATGCATAACTTTCATGAAAAATACATGTTTTAAAGGGGGATATTAGGCAACGCTCGAATGTTGATGCGGCGTTCTTCCTTAGCACGGCAGAATTGCGTCGTGCAGTCCATTGGCGCACGTTAACTCATCGTCGTTGAGAAAGGAGTAATTGCTAAGTTTCATAATGAGATTCAATTGTTAGTGAAAATTGTTGCTATTATGCCTCACAACCTCACAGGGAGAAAATAACAATACGCAGATTCGATTCATACAGGAAGGAGAATCCAAATTAGCTCAACCCATGAGTAAATCAATGGTTAAAGAGCGAAAGCACACACCTTTATTGCGGTGTTTTAAAATTCCTGCTCCTAATTCATGTTTTCAAAGAGGAACAAGATAACTTTGTAGCTTGACATTTATCAATACCACCCACTCATACCTTCCAGTGCAAAAAGAGGTTAGGAACTGAGTGGTAAAGATCAAAATATACATGGTATCCTATGGGGACTGCTGAAACGAGTAAGTGTTCAAAATGAAAATTGCGGGCAAAAAATTTCACAACTTTAATTTTAAACGCGCACTTGAAAATGAAGGACTTAAAAGCATTAAAATTGTTTAAAAGAAACATACAACTTTACATAACTGGAAGCTGGCCCAGGTGAGAAAGTCTGACTATAATTATGATTTGAATGCTTGATTTACTTAAATTTCCCACGATACTCTCATTCAAGACATTTAATTACTATAATGAACACTTACCTCTACACAGAACGAGTATTTCCAAAAAAATTACTTGCGTCTTGGCATTGGACTTTTTTTGGCATTTTTTTTACTGAGAATACCTAACCTCCGAGCTTATTTTTTGGCGGTGAAATGTATGGGTAGGTGGTATTGCATTTATACAGAATTTTCTGTTAACGGGAAAAAGAATCAAATGAAGTTTTCAAGAAATTACGTTGACTAATTTGCCAAGAAAACATTAAGTATGACAGGAAATCTGCAACGTCGCAACTGGAGATACGTGGTTTCGGATATTGGCCATCGGAATATGGGTGTCTCCGGTTTTTACACTGTTCTTATTCGTGTCGAAGCCATCAGAGATATTGTAGAAATCAAGAGCAGCAGCAGGCTGAAGCAGGTTGTGCTTTTCCTCCCATGTAAAATCGGAAGTGACACTAAACCACGCATATTTTTCTCGGCTCCTTTGTCTTTTCTGAATTAACATGCATGCGATCATTCATGGGGAAAGGAGCTCTTTTGCCGAAAAAGTCAACATCAAGACGCAATACTCAAGAGTATTTTAAGAAAATATTGAAATATACCCAAAAATGCCAAACCACCATCCTATCGAATCAAAAGTGGTAGGCTATATTGCGATTTTATGGCCTCTGACAGGACAAAAATGGACTGAATCGACCGCATTTTATTCTGAGCTATACTGCCGTGCTAAGGAAGAACGCCGTATAAACATTGGAGGGTTGCCAAATTTCCTTCGACAAAATGTTTATTTTTGCGGAAGGTTATGAAAATTTTTCCTTGAAATTTTCAGGAACTCCAGGTAAAATTGCGAACAAAACTATCTGAAAATTTGGAAGGAAAATATTCATAAGTTTACCAGGAAATTCGTATTTTATCAAAGGAATTTTGGCAACACCTGAGGTTCATACGGCGTTCTTCCTTAGCACGGCAGTATACTCGAGTGGGTTATTATCGAAATCGAAAGTTGGGACTATCCGGTTCTGCTTGAAAAAACTCTCCCCTGAAAAACTTAAACCTGAAGCACGCATTAAGGACGATTTTTTCTTCGTACGTTTAAAAATGTGGTCATTCCTCTTCAATATTCTACAACATTCTGGTTGTAAATAAATTATTTTTACTTACTTATTGTGTACTTTTATTAGTACAGCTGTGCCTAAGGTAGCAATGCTAAACTACGATGTAACTGCAGTTAATTCGTTCGAAACAGACTATGGCGGAAAAATACGGTGGGCTCGTCATGAAATTTGGCAAAGCGTGTTGGCGGGTCATTTCTCACTTGTTGTCACGCGGCTAAATCTCTCCGCTCCATTCCGCAGCTGTCGCCAGTCTCTTTGAGCTTTTTCGCCCTTTTCCGTTTCTCCTCCCCTACCCCCCTCCCCCCCTCGCTCACAACCAAAGCCCAAGGTGGATGGAGGTAGGGCCTAACTAGATGGGTAAGAGAAATGCGGGGTTTATCGCTCAAACTCTGCGGCCCCAAAAAATCGTGCTTCTCGGCTAAATTGAGACCATTTCAAATGCACTCGGAGTCAAAAGCACGCTGAACGCTGTTAGGACGGGCAAACGACGTCATTTCGAAATGAGGAACTCAAATCTGACCCATCCGTAAAAGCATCTATCCGTATACTGTCATGTCAAGGCAAACGCCGTAAGAACATTCGAATTTTGCCCAATTTCTCTTGGTAAAAGGTTTGTTTGAGGGGAGTTTTGAATATTTTCTTTTTGAAAATTTCAGACAATACGGATCTGGTTGCGAATAAAATTTTCTGAAAAATTACAATAAAAATTTTCTCTAATTTCTTTGAAAATTTATGTTTTATCGAAAGAAAGTGAGCAACGGCTGAAGGCTCATATGACGTTCTTCCTTAGCACTTTAGTATAGAAAAACTAATGGCACATACGTTGATCCTGAACTGAGCCAGAAATTGAGGCTTCTGATTGCAAAATGACTGGTCAGAGAGTTTGAGGCTGTGGAGCCCTCGGGCCCAATGTAGCAAACAAGAACGCGAAAGTTCCTGACATGCTGAAAATTTCAATTTTCAACTTCTTTAAGATAGAAATATTTAAGAAATTATTTTAGTTAGTCGTCTGATCAATATTAGCGCATATTAGCGCCTACAAGAGTGCTGGAATACTTCACGCATCGCGCCAAACATAGTGCTGTTGGTGATCAGCACGGAACGCATATTAGCGCCTATAAGAGTGCTGGAATACTTCACGCATTGCGCCTAACACGTTTCGGTCGCTGGTCGGCGCAAAAAGCTCTCTGTGATGTCTTAATTTTCGTTCTGTCTGGAGACCGCGTAACCGACTTCATAAGTCGTACCACAAACTTTTCAAAAGTTAACAATTAAGGCTCCTTTCCGTGGAACGTGACAACGTTTCAAAGCGCAGCATGGCAATGTCTGTGACGCTGCATTTCGAGAGCGAACCTCAGTTTGGTAGCAACTTCGAACTTTGACAGAAAGCTTGAAATCTGTCGTCGGCTCGAACGGAACTTTAGGCACAGCTCTTGTCATCGAAGCTTTTTATCGCATTGTCGTTGTTAACATGGTTCTTCGTCGCACAAAGGGTCAAGGGATCTTGCCCCGTGGCCACCGTGGGCTTTCGGAGATTAGCACTCGCCTTTTGTTGATTGATGGGTGACGTGTTGTGCAATCTATTTGGCAAATTAGACCTACTTCAGACCAGTGGTGATTCTTGAAATTTGGCAACACTGTTTTTCCGCCGTTCGAATCCCTTAAAAATATCGATTTAATCGATTATAATATCGATATAAAATCGATTGTTTCACATACATTTAAATGTAGGAAAAGCATATTAAAATAAATCCCCCGCGTTTCACTTCATTCTTTATTTAATGAAAGGCGTTAAGTCGCCGTTTAATCGGACAATTTTGATACGTTAAGGGTTAAATCTTAAAGTAACTTTTTCTCAAAAACTGAATCGTCCTTGGATTTGAGCGTCAAACAGTCGTTAATCCATGATGTAACTTGATATTTTGAAGGTTTTTTTGTACCAAAACGTTTTTTTTTCCACCAAGCTATCGCTCTGAGTATGTGACGATTTTATATAGAAATTTGTCAACCTAGTGGAAAGGATCGATGGTGGAAGAGGATATCTTCTGACATGGAAAATAGGATTCCGCATTTTATCGTGGATCGAATGGAGGAAAATAATGGAAGTTATAATTAAAAACTCACCGATTCATCCGATCCGCTTAGAATCTGCTCCCTGCGTTGTAGCCGAGCGTTTTTTTCCGTCTCATCGCTGGACCTAACGACCTGGCTCCTGCGAACAATGCAAGTGGAAATTGCTGTCAGACTGGACAACTGGCATAGGCTCTCATTATGTGTGTCGCGCCGTCCTTTAAACGCTCTCCCGTCTCTTGTATTGTAACAATTTCTAAAAAAAAAATCTGGACGCCTTTCGGAAATTTGTTTTAAAAATAATGATCATTAATATACATTTGAACGTTTTTCTGCCAAACGAAACCATGTGCACTATGACGGCAGCCCTGTTATGCATGTATTCTTATGGGTCTCAGGGCTCATGTCTTAATGCACATAGTTCCGTTTGGCAGAAATACGTCCATTTGTGACCGTACCCGTGAAAAGGGCCTTTACTGCCGTGCTAAGGAAGAATGCCGTAGGAACATTCGAGAGTTGCCAAATGTCCTTTGGTAAAATGTTTATTCATGAGGAAAAATTATGAAATTTCCTCCAATGAAATGTTTATTTTAAAGGCGAGTAATGAAATTTTCTCTCAAAATTTCCAGATAATTCAAATCTACTTGCGAATGAAATTATTCAAATAATGCGAGGGAAAATATTCGCAAATTTCACTACAAATTCGTATTTTATCTACGGAAATTCGGCAAATCCAGAAGGTTCATACGACGTTTCTCCGCAGTAGTGAAGGGGCAATGACGCCCCCCTCCCCCCCCCCGGACTCCACGCATCATAGAACACCGTAAATTATCATTAAAGAGGCATTTAAAAATGGCAACTTGGCGGCCTAATCCCTATTTCCGGACAGGCTGGCGGCATAATTAGCGGTTACAACGAGTAGAGGAACTGGGGAAAAATCCACATGTATCCTTTCACGTGTCCCCCCTCCCTCCCTCCCTCTCCCCCAACTATTGCGTCATGCCCCCCCCCCCCTCACTCATCCAATTTACGGTGCCATAACCGCACGACGGGGGGACGTAGCTGCCGGGGATTATGCCGTGATTAAGCCGAGCGTGGCGCTGTGTTTATCAATTTACGTGTGTCCCGTCCGATGCCAAATCGTTTGAGGGGCGCCCCATCCCTTTTTTATTTAAGAGGGATTTTCCAGCGAGCTGGCAACCTCCGCGTGCCAGCATTCCTTTGTCGGCTGCAGGGATGTCGGCTACAGCCGAAGGGAATGCATTTTGCAAGGCGTTCGCGAAAGCGGGAGACAGGGCGAACCGCGGGAGTCTCGAGAAAAATCCGCACCCTCTCGTGTGAGGGATTTTCACGGATCCGACTGGAAATTTTCCTCTCGCTTGATTTCTCGCTGTCGTGCTCACTTTCACAGGGTGACATGTTCTCAAGGGTAGCCCAAGTCCGGACAAACAGAAAGGTTTGGCAATTTCTGGCCAAAAGCGTCGAATTCACTGCAAAAATTTTAAGTTTGTTTTGGGTTTGTGACAACTTGGTTCACCCTCTCTTCTTGCCAAAAGAGCTAAAATCCTTGATTCCTGAAATCGATCATAAAAATGGAAAAAGTGTATATTGATGCTCATAGCAACAGACGAGCTTAATCTTTCTCCCCTCCTGCGAGCCGTGCAATTCAACACTTTCCAAAACTCGCGCGTTGAGTGAATTACGCCCGTTTGTCAACCAAGTGACAGGATGACGTAGGATAGAAGAGAAATAGGTACAAATTAAGTTCTCAGTTTGCCCCGTTTATTCTGGACCGCTCCGAATTTTTACGACGGCTCTTTTCATTGAAAAATAGCGTGCCTTATCTTCTTTTCGTCGCGCGAATGATGATTTACGGTTTTGTTGCCTGTTCGCGGGTCACGAAAACAGAGCGTAGAGAGAAGCGTTCTCAAGGCAGCGCTGGCGCTGCCTCACTAAGGAAGAACGCCCAAGCGATGGACAAAGAAGACGAAGTAAAATTGGAGCGATCCTATTGGTTGAAACGGGTGGAAACCGGTCGTTTTAACAATTAATCATAAGTAATAATACTATCGCGAAACATTTGGCAACATCAGAGTCAACGGCGTTCATACTCAGCAGGTCGTCCGCCCAATTCTTCATTCATTTCGGTGATACAATTATTTTAACTCCTATGTAACCACTCGGTATCTCGCGTATTTGAAGGCGTTTTTTCCTGTGCGGTTGTGACTCGTCGACTGGAATCCTACTCAACTGCGACGCCCGTCAGCTCCCCGAAAGACAGGTTGGCTCGAAGAAATTTGCAACTTTCCTTACAATTTGATCGAATACACGTTACGATTTGATCAAATACACGCAATTCGATTAAATTCACGCTGAAAACTCAAAGTTTCCATAGAATCTAAAAATCTAGATAAAATACCCATAAGTATACATCAAATACCTGCGTATTTATCCAATTCATTAGTCCTCGTCAACAAGATATAATCTGGAAACTCGAGTTTTTCTTTTTTTTTTAAATATATTTTTCATTTTTATTTTTACATTTTTGTCAAATTCGATTGAATGCAAACATGCAATGAGTAGGATCTCAAGGAGATTGAATGCGCAAGAAGTACGCGAGGCCAAAATCGCTTCCCATCTCTCGTACATCATGAAATGATGCAGAATGCACCGTCTGTGATGCACAATGCACCGTCTGTGATGCAAGTGCTCAGCCGTTGCGCTTACCCTCATATTGTTTACTATTTAAATACGCTTTGCGCAGATGTTTGGTAAACAAGCCGATTTGGAGTTGACTCTGGGGGTATACCATTCAACACGTGGATTTACAGTCAACGAGAAGGTATAATGAGTGTTTTGCCTTCCTCCCGAGTGGGACCGTATTAAACTCTCCCTAAAAGCAAGCCTCGCATTTGCCAAGAGTGCTTCAGGCTTTTTATTTGCGCTCTGTTCTAATAACCTTATTCCCTTAATTGTTTGTTTTTGTAATTTTTCTCGTGGAATTGTTTAATTAATAAAATCCAAATGCTTGCGAGAACCGGCGTTGGAGCTACAAAAACGCTTATTTCGTCTGCACTGTTTCAAAATCTCCGATTCCGTTTTATTTTATCAATAGAGTCAAACCAACGTTATTGCTTGTAATTTTCATAAATCATCTCTCTCACACACAGAGAAACTTAGGGTAGTTTTCAAAAGATGATGTTTAGTTTTTTCCATTCCAAAAAATTATGACAGCGGGAAGTCTTCAGCGAATCACGCGTTTATGCAGTTCCATCGTCGTAATTTTTTGTTGTAGAGCATGCACTTATGGAACATGAGACGAGGTACGAAATGAAACATTCTTGTACACGTTTCTGCTTCAAAATTTCATGTAAAACAGAATTTACCCAAAGAAAATTACGGACATTAACTCTCAACCAAGATATTAACGTTTTTATCCAGCATTTGTTTCGGAATTTGCTTCTCCTGCTTACGTGAAAAACCAGTCTGTTTGAATCAAATCGCGGTTTGCAGCGATTTTAGCAGGTTTCTTGACAAGCAGTGCTATTTCCCCATTCTGTGGGGGGTTATTGTGCCTCCCCTCCCCCTTGTCACTCCCGTGTAAACAACGAGTAATACCTGAGCCGAAGAGTTGATATTAAGGTTGTCACATTTGCATACTGCAAAGACTGCGACGGTGGCATTTAGCGTGCGATTTAACTTGAATTATATATTTTAGGAGCGGGGAGATTGAATTGAGGCATCGGAAAATGTTCATTTCTTTGCTTTGCCAAGAGGTACTAATAGTAATTTTCGTTTTACAATTCGTGTTTTACGTGACTTTTTGATAAGAAAGCATACACAGGGTTGCCGCAGTCAGGGAATACCGGGAAAACCGGAAAATGTCAGGGAATTGTAGGAAGGCCGGGAACATGAAGTAAGTGTCGGGGAAAAATTGTTGAGTCACTTTTATTTGCTTTCCAGAATGGGTTTGGTAATTCGAACAACAGGTTCTGCGTGAAAACTATTTCAAATTAAGTCTTTGAAATCATGTGCGGCGTATCCATAATTTTCAGGGAATTTTACCAAAATGTGTTAGGGAAATCTGGGACTTGTCAGGGGACTTCATTTTGTCAATTGGACGTATTTCTGTCAAACGGAACTAAGCGCCATAGGGGGAGGAAGGTAGAGGGGGGCTTTGATTGGCGGCGGAACCAGGCGTCGGGCTCATTCCGTCCTATACTCGCAATGCTTTTCCATGGCGCTTAGTTCCGTTTGACAGAAATACGTCCAATTCTGTGGCAACCCTGGTATCGGTCCATGACTAGAGGAGGAAAATGTTTATGTAGACGGAATCAACACATGACTCGGGCGGAGCACGTAAAACTTGAATACTTGAGAGAAACGATATTCGACGCAAGTTTGATCCTTGTTTCATCCTCTTATTAAATTCTAGGGGTACTTTAAAGATTCCCGCTCGGTAGGCGAGTCCCGAACTCCGGAGCCGCGGAGTTGGGAAAAGTTGAGCGAGAAGTTGGAGATTGATAAGTAGATTCCAGGCGTCGGATTAATTTTTGCGACTCGCCATCCCCATCCCGAGCCCGAGCAAAACTCCATCACGAGGAGGACGTGGATTTTGGCACGGATTTTCCCACCGAGAAACCCGGAGAGGATCCCAATAACTTCCGAGTCACCGTTTAAATTACGTTCGCTTTCCGTCTGGCTGCACATGCGACCTCCTTTATTGACTAACGAAGGTTCCCCGTCTCCCGACTCGGGTTTTTATCTGTCTTCGTAAATTTCGTCCGCTCTCCGCGAGGCAGCCAGCGCCGAATCTCCAGCCGGAATTGTCGTTCCAGAGAAGAATCCGAGTTTATGCGTGGTCCGACCCAGCAATCGATGTTTCCCCATTTGAAGCTCTGGTAAAGAATCGATTATTATGTTTATCGATCCTTTTCTAGAGTTAAAATGACAGATCCATCGATACATCGCCACGCCGCCGGCCGACCAGGAAGCATGCTCCAAAGAGTAACATCGTTGAGAAGGAGATTAACAGTAATGCCCGCTCGCCGAAGACTTACGAGATGAACTTACGATTAAGAGCTAATGACAGTTCTCATACTGAAAAACCGAACGCTACGATCCGAGATGGTGACAGGGACGTCGGGTCCTTAAATCTCAGCAATGTCCTTTCGAGCTCTTTGTATATTATATTTCGGGGCTGTACTCATAGTTGTTCCTTACATAGCTCCTTTCCTGAAAGGGTACGGTTAATTTGTGATTAAGGGAGGGTCTAGAGATCCTTAACGCACAGGGTGACACAGACCACCCGAATCAGGTTTTTTTGCAGTTATTTTAGGTCGGTTGAAGTCGGAAACTGCGCGGACCAATCGAGAATTCACCGTAAGGATTGCAAATTTGCAAGTCCGCCAGGCTCCCCTTGGGGAGTTAAAGGGGGTCGTGACTTAAACTTTAGGTTCTCATTTAAGTATTGAACTTTCCATGAAATTTGATACAGAACATTGGCGGGAGATGTCATCCTACTTATTTTTCTGTGTATCTGTACGGGGTTATTTTATGAATGTGCGAGAGAGAAATGTATACTGGTGAATGGTCTACGTGGTGTTTTTGAAAGGAACTCAGCGTTTTAGAAAAATGCTCATAAAATCGGCTGCGTTAGTGCGCCTTCAATTTCATCGAATACCGTGCAAGACCTGGGTGCCGCAATAGTTGCACGAAGCGCCGTGACGGATTTCAAGCAGCCTACTTGCCTGGATCATGGTGCATTTCATTGAGCGTGCCCCTACGATTTTTAAACTTTTAACGTTCGAGCCTCTAGAAATTATATTCTAAGTGTCGTGATAACGGTACAATACAATCTTCTATTCGCTCATTGGTTGGATCCATGGATGCATGAAAAAAGAAAACAAATAAAACTGTTTCCGTCGGAAAATTTCTTCACAGGCTCAAGGATTTCCTCACGGAGTCGAAGCTTGCAAGCGTAAGCATTTTTTGCACCTCTGACAAATGGATTGCATTTCGCAAAAAGGAACCAGGAGAATCGCCGTGTTGCCAAGATTGTGGAACTTCACCCTTCCCATAAGACTACTGTAATCGTGCAAAAATATGACATTTACATGGACATTTTTGTTTTAAATTTACAGGTTTTAGCGTGTAAAATAGAAAATTTTTATAAATGATCAGGTTTTTCTTCCAAGCCAAAAGAAGTTACACAATCTTAGCAACATTGCAATGCTCTTGGTTCCTTGTTGCAAAATGCAATCCAAATGTGTAATGTGATGAAATCAAATCCTTAAATACGTGAACGAACCTTCATTTTTACTGAGAAATAGATTAAGTTGGGTGTTTAGTCGAATCAAACTGGATTCCGTTCTGTACGAAAGCAAATTTTCATCCGAGCTTAAGTAGGTAGGATATTAAATTACGGAGCTGATCAAAGGAACGACTATAAACGGCTCTAAAATTGGCTACAAACATAGAAACATGCTTATACGAGGCCATTAAAAGTCTTTGCTTTATGCGCTTTTCACGGGGAGGGAGGCGGTGAAGGGGGGTTGTAAAACTCGGAACTAAACCTTCTCCTGCCTTGTCGAGCTCTCACGTCTTTGCGACTCGCATTAAGCTCTTCAAAGTTTATTGAATAATTTTAACGGCTACGTGCTTTGGAGTCAAGTGTCGAAAGAGTCCCGACGCCCGTCCACTCGTAGTTAATTTCCTCGGCAGTTCGCAAAGGCGCATGCCCGTGCCGCACGCTCTAAATCATTACCTTTCCGACTAATTTTCTATTAGTTCATTGTCATTGAGAAAATAAGTTCCATCCTATGAACCGCAAGTGAACGGTGTTTTAATCGCCAAAATTTAGGTTTCGTGGATAACATGATGTACTTGATCTATTGGATAATTGGACGTATTTATGCTAAAAGGAACTAAGTTCCACGCAAACCCTATGCACATAGTTTCTTTTGGCATAAATACGTCCCATTGACCGCCAGACACGGTAGGAATTTCAGCATTCTAAAAATGACTGACATTAACAGTAATGGTGTCCGGATCGGAACGGAAATAATTAACTAGGAGAATTTGGAATTCGTCAGAGAATGAAAAGTTACAGAGAAAGTCAGAGAAAAATCAAGGAAACCGTTCCAGAAACTTCAAGTTCGTTCTTTTACCGCTTTAAAACTAATTTTCTCCCTATTTTATCTTCATTTCTTCACAATTTCTTTCAGAGCTGTTGCGCGAGTTTTGAATTTCAACAACTTTGCAATCTTGCCCGAAATCAAATATGATTATCCGATGTTGATTAACATGAACAAAGACAATTAGACTGCATCTTGCAATTTGGAACTGTAAATTCTAACCCGGTTTGACAACAGCGTATGTGCCATTAGTTTCCCTATGCACATAAGTGTTTTCCCAGAAGAGCCTGAATTTTTAGTTCCAAATTGCAAAATGCAGTCCAATTCTACCAGAAGCAAAAGAATTTTCATTTTTACATACATAAAAGCCGCTTTTACAGGGCTAGTTGGACGCTTTGCGACACCACCCATTTTCATTTTTAACGAATTTTTATCAACATCAGCAGACAGTCATATTTGTTTTAGACCAAGACCACAAAGTTTTTGAAATTAAAATCTCACACCAGGAACAGTAAGCCGCGATTCAGTCATTGGGTCGGAGAAAGCCTCCCTATCTACGTTTCACCTTACCTTGTCCTGAACCTGGAGCACAGTTATTAGATCCGAAAACACGCTTACATGTAGCAAATAGTGCGGCCGATGCACAAGGATATATTGCCGTGCTAAGGAAGAACGCCGTATGAACATTCGAGAGTTGCCAAATTTCCTTCGATAAAATTTTCATTTTTGAGGAACGTTATGGATATTTTTCCTTAAAATTTTCAAGAACTCTAGTTGAAATTTCGAACAAAATTGTCTAAAAAATTGGAAGGAAAATATTCGTAAGTTTACGGGGAAATATGTGTTTTATCAAAGGCAATTTGGCATCGTCTGAAGGCTCATACGGCGTTTTTCCTCAGCACGGCAGTATACCTACGGTGCGTGATATGAGCCCTAGCTTGCTTGGTAAGAAAGCGTCGCATCATTTTTGGGACAGCCTATACCTAAAGTGGGGGTTTTCGTGTTTCGTCGCACCGAGCGCGAGCGTCCGGGCGTCTGCACGATACTCGGCAACATGGAACATAATCAAATTTTCGTAGCGCCCAAGTAACCCTCTGAGTTGGGACCTGTGATGCCGAGACGCCCAAAATCTTTGATCTCGCAACAGACGTCTGCGAGGAAAATTATTTTCGCCCCGAATTTCGGCGGTCGCCCTTCATTTTCGGCAAGATAGATTCCTCCCTCATGTTGAAGTTGAAGTATCTCGCAAACGTCGCCTTCATCCTCCAATGGGCCTCTTGCAAACTGTTGCTAGAGCAAAACCAAGAATTGTTTCTTATAGGATAATGCCTCAAAAATCACGATGAGCGCATTGGCAAAGTCTGAAATGCACTCATAACTTCACAATCTGCGTAAGAAATTTGCGTTTTTTTGAGCTTCCCGCTTCAAAAACGATACTAAGGCACAGGTGAACATTTTGTTAGAGGAGTCGTTCCATCGTGGGCAATATTCATCATGGCCGATACTTCCGCAGTTCCGCGCGTAATTCGAGGAGAGTTCAAGGTCAGGTGTTATCTCGTCCCATCACACGTGTTTCGGCGGATTGCCGTCGGCCATGATGAATACTGCCAACGATGGAACGACTCCTCTAACAAGATGTTCACCTGTGCCGTAGTATCGTTTTTGAAGCGGGAAGCTCCAAAAACCGCAAATTTCTTACGCAAATTGTGAAGTTATGAGTGCATTTCAGACTTTGCCGATGCGCTCATCGTGATTGTTGAGGCATTATCTATAAGAAACAACTCTTAGTTTTCCTCTAGCAAAAGTTTGCAACAGGCCCAATCTGCCGTGCTAAAGAAGAACGCCGTATGAACATTCGAGAATTGCCAAATTTCCTTCAATAAAATGTTTCTTTCTGAGGAAAGATGTGAATATATTTTACTGAAATTTCCAGGGATTTTAAGTGAAATTGCGAACAACATTATCAGAAAAATTGGAAGGAAAATATTCATATGTTTACCAGGAAATAAGTGTTTTATCAAAGGAAATTTGGCAACGCTTGAAAGTTCCAACGGCGTTTTGCCTTAACACGGCAGAATTCTCACTACAAGATTTCCTCGCCAAGCTTCGCCTCGGGAAAATAAAAGTGAGCATTGGCGGATCCAGCAAATTGGTAACATTGCCTTTTCTCGGTTTAAACCTACGGAAGTGTATCGATTCTTTAAGGGGGTAGGTGCTCCGACCACAATCGATTATTTTGTATAGGTTTAAATGGAGGCAATTCGATATGAATATTACTACATTTTGCATAAATGAAGTACTATAACAAATAGTGACTTATCTACGAAAACATCTATTTGCACAGGGAGACCAGTGGTGCCTTATGCTGTTTCTGAAAGGAGCCAGGAAAAGTACTTCCTTATCGTGAGATGTAGTCCAATTTCTTTGCGAGGGATAGTAGAGCAGAGATGCTGAGGTATGACAATGATTACCCTCAAGTTCCAACATCAAGTACCATAAACTGCCTCGTCACACGGTCAGATGAGCCCGAAGACTCGAGAAACCCTAAAAGAGGAATTATTCCCCGAAGCAATGAAATCGCGCCATAATTTTACACACCATCATAAACATCCACGAAATTAGACGCTCTCAGACGGGCAGGTTCCCGAGCAGCGCGTGTAAAATTCATTTTTATCGCGCTTTCTATTTTCTTTCACTCGACCGGAACACACTTTCATTATTCGCCGCTTAAACTGTGGCGCTCAGACAGGAGTGCCCGTAAAATGAAAAGTAGTCCCGCCCTGAAAAACCCCGTAAAGGCCTCCTTTTGTCTTCTGCTGTGCTTATCTTAATGTTGTATTCAAGTTGCCCCCCCCCCCTCCTCTCGGCCCCTAAGTTTCATCCGAATCGTTCCACCCTTGGTTGATACGCCGTTGAAAATATTAACCCAGGACATATACTCATTACTCAGGGTCTTCTTCCCTCATTCCCTCCTCCAACTGGGTGCAGTGGTGATTCTTGAAAGTTGGCAACACCGTTTTTCTTCCATTTGAATGTATGTAAAACAATCGATTCTTGCCAAGGAATGATTATTTTTAATCGATATTTTTAATTATTGAAATAGAGGACAAACAGTGTTGCCAACCTGCAAAATTATCCATAACCGGGAGGCACCCCATTATACAAAAATTGAAGCAAGGCGGCTTACGGAGAGTGATCATTCGTCCAAAACCGAAAAATTATGGAAATTGCCTCGTGGACTGTTTTATATAGTCAAGATGATAAATGAAAATTTTAGGAGTCAGTAAGCCATATTAAAGGAACTGAATCAACATTGGGGTCAAAACTGGGTCAAAGTCTCCACCGGAAGTCATTTCTCTTATTCGAAATAAGTCGATTTCAACGGTCTACCAGTTTCAACCCCAGAATGCAAATATTTGTGCTCAATGGTCATCCGTGTTGTAGAAACAGATATTGAAGGCTCTCTAAAATTTTAACGCATTTGTGCTTACTGAGATGTTTGGACCAGAATCAGTCTAACCACTTTGTGCGTTGCCTAATTTCCTCTCGTGTTTTATTTATTTTTTTCCCGCATGAACACTGAACAAAATTCTTTGAATTTTTATGGGGTATACTTTATAATGTAAGGAATATTCAAAGGGTGTTTCAAAACTGTGTGTTCTTTACTTTTTAGAGATCCAAATGAATTATAAGAGAAAATCGTGCAACGTTAAAGCATAATTAGGCTCATTTGGGTTAACTCCGTCCGATCGAACGTCGTTTTGTAATGAGAAACTACTATTTCTGGTTTATTTTAGAAAAAATGTGTGCGCCATACGTTTATCAAAGCAGATAACAGTTTTTATGGATGAACCAGAAAAAGTAGTTAAATTCCTTGATGCAAAATGCAGCTCAATCGGATATATTTATGCTAAAGGGAGGTATGTTGCACGTAAACCCTTTGTAAATATTTTTCCTTTTAGCATGAATACGTCCCGTTAAGAGTCAATATGGCAGTTTTGTTAGTCCTCGGTTCTAAATTTTATGTAATCTTTGATAGTCTAGCTCAGGAAACTCAGCCGCGCTGAGTTCTTAAAATGTTCAATCCCATACACATCTATAAAAAACGTTAGAAGAACGAAGATCTCGCAAAGCAATTTGCAAGCGAGAAATTAGCGTTCATAACCCTCATTAGAGTCAACCGGTTCTTACTTCAGTTTTGTTCCCACGGGCGTTTTCGTGGAATTTGTTGCGGTAACGAGTCACCCAATTAATTACTGCAATGAGCTGTCTCATTTGTCGCTGGATGCAACAAATTGTTCTACGAATTGCTGCGAGTAATTTTAGAACTTCATCGCAAAATCTTGAGGGAAAAAGAAAGCGGAAAGGATTAGGATGCAGGACACCCAAGTTGTTACTAAGTTCGCTGCCACTATTAGTTTTCAGGAATTTCGATTATATTAAAGCCTCGTCTCTCGTCGTAAGCTAGGTCCGCGAGAATTTGCCATATTAACAAGGCAGAGTTGCCACAGTCACGGAATACCGGGAAAACCGAGAAATGTCAGGGAATTTTAAAAAGTCAGGAAACCTAGAAATGTCACGGAAAATGACGAATATGTCGATGAAAAAATGGTCAAGTCACTTTTATTTCCTCTCTAGATGAAGTTCGACGTTTCAAACAACAAATTTTGCCTGAAAACTATTTAAAATCACGTCTTTTTAAGCATCTGGTATACCCTCCATTGGACGTATTTCTGTTAAACAGAACCAAGCGCCAAATTGAGTTCCTTTTGAGGATTTTAGAATCTCGGATAGCGAGTTCTGTCAAACGGAACTAAGCGCCGCGGATCGCGTTCCGCAACACCCGCCAATCCGAGCCTCTCCCTCCCTTCCTCCCCCTATATGGCGCTTAGTTCCGTTTGATAGAAATATGTAAAGGAATTTCACCAGAATGTGCCAGAGAAAGAAGGAAAATATCATGGAATTTCATTTTCTAAATTCTATGGCTATCCTGACCAGGTCTACGAGAATAATTAAAGCTGGAGAATTGTTTAAGCGCCTTCATGTTTACGTTTATGCAACCTGGGAATCCGTGGAGCAGTAATAGTTGCATGAATGTCACGCTAACGAGCACGGTCGGTCGTTACGTGATAGTACCAATCGAAAGTCTTTTTACGGTGAAACGTAAATAGTGGTACTTAAGATAAGTCTCTTCGGTGGTCGTTTGCGCAACGATTCAGGAGAATCGCTCAACACCCAATCCAAACAGTGGAATCACCTATCACTGTAGTATTGAGTATTTTGACGCGTTCAACTAATTCCAGCCTGACTGTGTTATATTTCGCTTATTTCTCGCTCATTATAATTTTTTCCCCTCAAAAATTAAGTCTCGTAGTAGGTTATTGTGCATATGAGCCACGAAGCGCCACTGAGGGTCGGACTGCGGAGCGATCGGGGGCGTAACCCTCAGCAAAATTAAAGTCAAAATATTCCAATGGTCTCTCCCATGATATGAGAGAAACGGGCGCAATGAACCGTAAAATGGTTAAATTTTACCTTTCAAAATATTTAAGTTGACGCGACGACGGTAGCTCGTGAGCTCTTTGCCGAGGCAAGTCCAACATTTGCTCCTTTTGAAATTTGTATTCTTCTTATTAAATTGTTTTCAAATCTAGTTTTTTACAGTTTAATTAATCATTTAAGTAAATGCTTAAGAGAAGATCCCTTGTAAAGTTCAGCTCGTGAGAAATTGATCTCAAATATTTGATTTTGTTCTCTCGTTTTTTGTTGTTTTCCATCTCCCGACGATACGCAGACCCAAAAAGGAAAGAGAAAGAAGAAGGAAAGACACATTTGGCAATAATTAATTAGGAAATTGACTCAAAATTCATATTGGATGCTTCAAAAAATTAAAAAAATTTGTAGGGGAGGCCCCCAGACCCCCTTAAGCAGCCTCCCCCGCAATTTTGAGTAAAAGCGATGCAATGCGGAACTATCGGTGACCATGTCCGAGTTGGCGATTGCACCATCCACCAGCGTTGACGTCAAAAACATGGCGAGTCAGGAGCCAGCAAATTACGGCTTGCAGGCCAGCTTTCCGTGAGCCGGAGTCAATTTCCCCGGACGCCTCCCCCCCCCCCCCCCTCGCTCTAGGCTTCGTTTAATTAGCCCCACCGCTCCGTCCACCGTGTTTACAATGTCATGCCTTCATAAACCGCCTTGTTTGTTTACACTCTTGGCACATCCACTCCCCCCCTCCCCCTTCGTCGCGGTCGAGGTGATCGTCCCGGGGTCGATGTATCGCATCCATCAGTCCAATCCCTCGGTAAACGTAGATCGTAATCGATAGTGGTTCCATGTATCGTTTGCTTCAAAACAATAGAACATAACCTCAAACAAAAAATTTAGGATTAGGAAAAGCTGAAAATTCCTAACAATTTCACTTTCCTTTACCACCTTACACTCATTAAAATCAAAAACGTATCACTAGAAACCCGTACCCTTAGATTACTCAATTGACTTTTAAGGCTATGTTTACATATTGAACCCATCGATATCGATACAATCGCACGTATTTGATGGATCGAATACGATCCATTGAGACTTAGGGTCGTAGACATTGTCGTTGCTGATGCAGCTCCTTTTCATACTGCCGTGCTAAGGAAAAACGCCGTATGAACATGCAGGAGTTGCCAAATTTCCCTTGATGAAACATGTATTTTTGACGCAATTTAATCATATTTTCCCTGGGAATTTTTAGATATTTTATATTAAATTGTATACGAAATTGTCTGAAAATTTGGGCGAAAAACTATTTACAATTATCCCAGTAAATTCAGTTTTTATCGAAGGAAATTCGGCAACGTCTAAATGCTCATACGGCGTTCTTCCTTAGCACGGCAGAACAGGCCCCCCATAGCTTACACTTCAATTGAGGGAGGATCAAGGGGATCCGTCCAAGGCATCATGAAATACATAGGAGGGCGAACATTTAACATAGGGGACATTTCAGGATGAAAAAAGTCGACAAGTCAAGTTTATTATTTCCCCTGGAAGTTTTATTTTCCTAATCCTGGGCGATTTCTGGGATCCAAAAACGTAGGAACCATAGTGCCGGGATGCGGGACGGTCGTGAGTTTGGGAACAATCAAACGGTAAAATATTACAAAAAAGAAAAAAAAAAAAAATCATGTGGTATTTAAACAGGGTGTCGAGCATCAGGATTTTCCCGATTTTCCTAATTATCAGGATTTAGCAGTCAAAACTCAGGAAAAATCAGGATTTCCCAAAATGAAAAAAACTAGACACCCTGTTAAGGAATGTTGTGCTCATTTTGACGTGAAACTCCTCGTTTGCCCGAAATTCCGGGCTCATCGATGCGATAGATCGTAAGCCAGTTGGATGAAATAGGATTCCAGGATGAGGAGGGATCCCCTTCGAGGAGATTAGACATGCTCCAGTCTGACACCAGAGCGCGCGCACTCCCCAGGGACGTCACACTCTCATCTCTGGTGAACTTTCGGACCCGAGATGATTTCCCTCCCACCCCAGCCGAGCGCCCCGTATTATCTCCAGACGCCTTTTGACCTCCCGCCCTCCCCCTCCGCCACCTGCCGATTTTTCCCTGGGCATTTGACGCCCGCGCCCGGCGGCGGCGGCGCCCGCACACACGGCCGTGCGTGTTGGTGTGGGGGCGGCTGGCGCCAGACGCTCGCTCGCTCTCGGTCGGCTTCCGGATTTCGGGTTGAATCCCGCGGATTTTTCCTCGCTGCGCCGCGCCCCGCTCGGATCCTCGATTTCGCAACCGTGTGGAAGAGGTGAAGCAGGTCGTCGATAAATTACGCCGCCGAGTCGGGCCAGGGTAATAGGAGCACCGTTGCCGCCGCCCGGAAAATTCTCCAAACCTACCAAGGGAATCGAGAATTTTCCCAGTCCCGCAAAGTCGGAAAACCATGTTCCCAGTTGCATCTATTTCCTCGCACGAATCCAAATCACTTGATTTTGCTGACTTTGCATGTACGCTTAACCAGCATGCGAATTATTGAAATTGAAAGACAAAGCAATAGTCAAAAAAACCATAGGGAGTATGCTACCGTGCAAAGGAAAAACGCAGTTTGATCCCTTAGACGTTGCCAAATTCCCGTAGATAAAGTATGAATTTAAAGGGAGAAGCTGTCAATCCCTCCCCCCCCCCTTTCTTAGACAATTTGTTTGCAATTTAATCTAATATATCCGCAGGTTTCAAGAAAAAAGATGCATAACTTTCTCTAGAAATACATGTTTTACCTGGGGAAATTTGACAACTCTCGAATGTTCATACGGCGTTCTTCCTGAGCATGGCAGCGGGGCGATTATTGAAATTTTTTGTTTGTCGGATCGACATAGATGACATAGGTTAAATCGCGGAGCGTGATTGGTCGGCTATGTCTTATCGCTGCTTTATCGTGCCTTTGTCAGGCGGAATGATCGACAAGCTAACGGCACCTCTTAAGTTTCCGACAGTATGTCGATCATTCCACCTGACAAAGGCACGACAAAGCAGCGATGAGACATAGCCGACCAATCACGCTCCGCCTTTTAACCTATGTCATCTATGTCGATCCGACAAACAAAACATTTCAATAATCGCCCCGCAGTATGGAGCGGCCCTATCGGTTGAAACGGATGGCTGTTATAGACTAAAGGGGAGAATGATGGACTAACTGCAAGATGCCTCGTGGGTTGCCGTTCTTACGACATTGTTCCTTAGCACGGGATATCAGTCCAAAGACAGAGAACAGTTTTGCTCTGGTTATTATGAGCCGAACAAATAACTGGGAACGCGGTTCATCAATCACGATTATGCCAAATTAATGCTCATTCCGGAAAATAACTTCCCGCGGCGCGGGGGGCGGGGGCGTTTTGGTCCTTTGTCTTGGTGTGCTTTGAACAAGGCCGGAGGCGTACATACACGGCCGGAAAACCAGGAACACCAGCCGAATAAATTAACCTGAAATTTCACGGAAAGTCGGGAGCCGACGGGAGTTTCGCGAAAAAGACTCGAGGATTTTTTGCGTCTTGTTCTACTTTTCCCTTCCTTTCCCCTCCGATGAAACGAGGATGTCTGAAGAATTATAATTTTAAATTCAGGAAAATAGAAAGTTCAAGATGGATTTTTCATGAACGATGAAAATTTCCCCTTTTCTAATGTTGATTGAAAAAGTTACGGAATTCTGTTAGTATCCTGGAAACTGGAAGATTTTCCCCCAAGTTCATAGTCATCCTGCTGAGTTGTAATCAATTGGCTAAAATATATAAAGAGTTTATATCTCCAGCTCAAGTCCAGAGCCTTGTTGCTCAAGTACAATTTTTCAAAATTTCCATGCCTATCTTTTAGGTTAAATTATTTTTTTCAATTTTACGAATTTCAAGTATTAATTAAAAATTTTTACGAAGTAATTTACATTCTGAAGGGAAAAAACAAAATTTCTTAATTTACCATTAAACTTGTTAGTTCATCTTGTAAAATTTAAAGCCATAATTAGAACACGTTAAACAGAACGGAACTAAGCCGCATCAGCCATTGCCAAATTTAATTGTGCAATTTAATTTTTTTCATGTTAATTGTTTTGCGGATTTCTGTGCAAATTTCAGTGAATTTGCTGCCTACTAAGATGCAAATTCCTTACAATTATCTATGGCATCCGCACGAATGTTCTCTTTCAAAAAATTAAAGTGTCCAGTCTAATTTGGCAATAGATGATGTGGCTTGGTTCCTTTCTGCTGATTGCAATCCAATTTTTATTTAATGCACCTCTGAAAAACTTAGGGTAAGAATTTTTTAAATGTATTATCCTTGAAATGCATGGGTTTGGAGTTAAACTGCCGAGACGTTGCGTTCGATATTAAAGCTGGAACCTCTGTCAAGGGGAATGAACTTATTCTCTGATGCAGAGACCAAATAAATCCAGGTGATCTGATCAAGGACGGACGATCGGCCATCACAAAAACAGAAGACTGAGAAGAAAAAGAAGAAGGTAAATAGGGGATTGTTTATTTTTAATCCTTCTGCTCTCGGTGCATCGGACTATACGGAAAGAAACGGATTTGATTTGTGATCAAGGAGGTGAGCAGTGAGCTCGCTCTCAAAGTGGATTATATCATTCATCGGGTTTGGATTTGGCTCTGTGACGAGGCGTGAATGATCGATTATCGATTTTTCCCCTTTCGAAGCTTTGGTAAAGAATCGATTATTAAGGTGTCCGTCGCGAAACCCCTGTTTATCGATCCTTTTCCATAGCTTTAAATGGCAGAGCAATCGATGTATCACACGCCGCGACATTGAGTTGGCTCGTCTTAAATCCACCCTGTCCTGCAGCCGGTTGAAATTGTGTTGACCTCCGTTTAGGGAGCAATACTTCAGTGGATTATTGGTACAAGCCCCGGAACAGTGTCCGATAAGAGCCTCGTAAAAAGAAAGCAGCATAAATGATCTTAAGAGCGGGGTTTCTGACGGTTTAGAAAACCTAGAAAGTCAAGGAATTTACGACTACCTATGTAAGTCCGAGTTATCATAGGAACAGCCAGAGAATCTTACGGGCAGCGTGTAATAGATATCAGCGTAATTGAAAGGAAATTATCCAGATGGAAATTTTGTTCAAAAGTTAGGGAAATTAGGTAATTCGTATCGTCCGCAGCGCGCATAGCGCACGACCCGCCTTTCATTTTTACACTTCATCTAGCTTTGAGAGTTCACTAATTACTTCACACGACCAGTGTGTAATTATAAAAGTCCCAAATAAAAGAAAAAATTAAAAAAAAAAAAAAAAAAAAAAAAAAAAAAAAAAAAAAAAAAATTACACGATACACGAGTTTCTCTGCCAAGGACCTCTCTTAACGAAAAGCGGTCACCACCCGCCTGCCGGGAGAGCCGCGGCGTGCTGCCAGCCCAACACGCGCACTGACGCCTACAAACCTAAGGGGCTACTTCACGCAATGCGCAATGCTTGAAGTATTCCCTTAGGTTGGTAGGCGTCAGTGCGCGTTTTGAGCTGGCAGCACACCGCGCCGCAGTGTGCCATAAACTTGCTCACAATTTCTAGGTCAGGGCGTTGAAATGTAGGCAATTTGACATCAAATTAATTGGCGACTCTGAAAAACATCGGTTACGAATCTTGCGTGATCTCTCAGTCATTATCGGACATACTTCTTCCTATTCTTGAGTTTTGGACCAAAGTGCGCCGCGGGCGGCGGCGCTCATGAAACTCTCCCCAGTGCTCAATTGCTAAGCTCTCTAGTCTACTCTTATAAATAAAAAAAACCTGGGTTCTATTTTCAAATTCTGATTACGGTGGGCTCACGCAGGGGCTATTACCTGTTAATAGCCGCAAAAATCATAAAAATCGGCCCAGTAGAACGTTCAAACCAACTGTGACAAAAAATAAAATGTACATTGTTTAAATGGGAATATTCGCGACTTTACCAAGTAATATAAACAAACCTGGGTCATATTTTCAAAATCTGAATAGAACAGGCTCATCTAGAGACAATTGCCTGTCGATAGCCGCAAAAATCATGAAAGTCGTCTCGGTAGAACGGCAGGAGTAAGTAAGCATTACCAGGAATCAAATTTTAGAAGGCTTGAGAGCTTATAGTATAGATATCAATTTTAGATTTCAAATATTGCAAAATTGTGTGTTCGCCCATGCACTAATTGAAGTGACTTTAAAATAATCTAAAATTCTACAAAGAGTTCCTTCTTATTGATTCAAAGTACTCTCCCGTAAAAATATAATCTTTTTCACGATCGCAAATCAAAGAGAACCTTATTGACTATCTACTCATCAGAAATATCTACCTCCATGAATGCCAAATCCAGGATTATGTAAAAACTCGTGGTTTAACATTACTGAAAAATTCGCACAATGTACAGTACGGTCATCACTTTCACAGTCTACCACTTTCGTTGCCATTCGGGGACAAAATCCAGGAAGCCTCGGAACGATGATCATTTGTCTGAGTCTTGAATCAAATAACTGATTTCATTGCGTAGATGGTGTTGACGGCCCCTCACGGCCTTCGAGGTTAAAGCTGGGAAAAATATATCATACACTCCACGCACCGACCCCAAGTTCAATGTGCTAGAAAAGTGATGATACAGGCAAAGGCGTTGGAAGTAACTCCTAACTTCCTCTCAGCGAAGAAACAATCGGAGGGGCGTCTCGCGGATAATATTCAAAGCCTCGACTGATTTATGTGCAGCGCCCCACCCTTAATCCCGGGCCCCTTGATCCCTTCGACCCCCCCCCCCCCCACCACCATATCCCTTCTCTGGCTTTTCACGGCACGCTGCTGAGAGAGACTGATAAATAAAAGCCACCAACTATCGTCGACCGAGGAAACTACCTGACAGGTTATGATGGTGATTTCACGCATTTTTTCCCATCTTGTGTATTTATATTATTATTATTATTATTATTATTATTATTACTCTATATAAAGCTGCTGTTCCCACTCACTCTGCCCCCCCTAGATAAAAATTGGCCGAAGCGATTTCCTTTAAAATTGGTACACGCTTAGCTATTGTAATGAGGAGTTGATTAAAATTATTCCCATTCAAATCCGCTGCCTCGGATGCCCGCAAGAGCGAAAAGTTATTCTCCATATAGTATTACATTGGAGATACGCGGTTGTTTACGCGCATCGCGCCGAACAGGTTCAATCCTGTTGCGTGACGTCACTGCCTTATAGACGAAATTTAAGGTTTTAGGAGGTATTTTTCGACGAATGTTTGTGAAAATTGGTAAGCGGGGGTATTTTTCTCGGGGGATCTCGAATTTTTGGTCGGATTTTCAAAATCTCAAAATCCAAGATGGCGGCCGTGGCCTAAAATGCTAAGTCGGCTCCTGTTTGATCGATTTTCGTGAAACTCGGTATACATAGGTATTTTTCGACGAGAAACTCGAATTTTTGGTCAGATTTTCAAAATTTCCAAATCCAAGATGGCGGCCGTGGCCTAAAATGCTAAGTCGACTCCTGTTCTATCGATTTTCGTGAAACTCGGTATCCAGGAGTACTTTTCGACGGGGAACTCGAATTTTTGGTTAGATTTTCAAAATTTCAAAATCCAAGATGGCGGCCGTGGCCTAAAATGCTATATCGCTTCCTGATATCGATTGATTTTTGTGAAATTCGGTATTAGGGGGTATATTTCGACGGGAAATTAGAATTTAAGGTCCGATTTTCAAAATTCAAAAATCCATGATGACGAACGTGGTCTAAATTGCTATCTTGGCTTCCGATCCATCGATTTTTGTGAAATTCGGTATTAGGAGGTGTATTTCGACGTAAAATTAGAATTTTAGGTCCGATTTTCAAAATTCAAAAATCAAAAATGGCGAACGTGGTCTAAATTGTTATCTCGGCTTCCGATCCATCGCTTTTTGTGAAATTCGGTATTAAGAGGTGTATTTCGACGGAAAACTCGCATTTTTTGTCAGATTTTCAACATTTCCAAATCCAAGATGGCGGCCCCGCATGGAAACGCGGTCCGGACTCCTAGAACATCAATTTCTGTAAAACTTGGTGAAAAAGAAGATTAAGACATAGATGTTGTCTCCTCATCAATGTTAAAAACTGTGCGGGGCGGTGGCGGCTCGCGGAGCGAGTCGCAAGTTCGTCGCGAAGCGTAGAACTGGGGTCCAGGGGCACTCCCCGGCTAGACGTGTCAGCTCGCAAAGCGAGCTAATCACGACTAGTTACTCTATATAAAGCTGCTGTTCCCACTCACTCTGCCCCCCCTAGATAAAAATTGGCCGAAGCGATTTCCTTTAAAATTGGTACACGCTTAGCTATTGTAATGAGGAGTTGATTAAAATTATTCCCATTCAAATCCGCTGCTTAGGACGCCCGCAAGAGCGAAAAGTTGTTTCTCCATATAGTATTACATTGGAGATACGCGGTTGTTTACGTGCATCGCGCCGAACAGGTTCAATCCTGTTGCGTGACGTCACTGCCTTATAGACGAAATATGAGGTTTTAGGCGGTATTTTTCAACGGATTTTTGAGGAAATTGGTTAGCGGGGGTATTTTTCAACGGGAAACTCGGATTTTTGGTCAGATTTTCAAACTTTCAAAATCCAAGATGGCGGCCGTGGCCTAAAATGCTAAGTCGGCTCCTGTTTGATCGATTTTCGTGAAACTCGGTATCCGGGGGTATGTTTCGACGGGAAACTCGAATTTTTGGTCAGATTTTCAAAATTTCAAAATCCAAGATGGCGGCCGTGGCCTAAAATGCTAAGTCGGCTCCTGTTTGATCGATTTTCGTGAAACTCGGTATCCACAGGTATTTTTCGACGAGAAACTCGAATTTTTGGTCGGATTTTCAAAATCTCAAAATCCAAGATGGCGGCCGTGGCCTAAAATGCTAAGTCGGCTTCTGTTCAATCGATTTTCGTGAAACTCGGTATCCACAGGTATTTTTCGACGAGAAACTCGAATTTTTGGTCAGATTTTCAAAATTTCCAAATCCAAGATGGCGGCAGTGGCCTAAAATGCTAAGTCGGCTCCTGTTTGATCGATTTTCGTGAAACTCGGTATCCATAGGTAATTTTCGACGAGAAACTCGAATTTTTGGTTAGATTTTCAAAATTTCCAAATTCAAGATGGCGGCCGTGGCCTAAAATGCTAAGTCGGCTCCTGTTTGATCGATTTTCGTGAAACTCGGTATCCGGGGTATTTTTCGACGGGAAACTCGAATTTTTGGTCAGATTTTCAAAATTTCAAAATCCAAGATGGCGGCCGTGGCCTAAAATGCTAAGTCGGCTCCTGTTTGATCGATTTTCGTGAAACTCGGTATCCACAGGTATTTTTCGACGAGAAACTCGAATTTTTGGTCGGATTTTCAAAATCTCAAAATCCAAGATGGCGGCCGTGGCCTAAAATGCTAAGTCGGCTCCTGTTCGATCGATTTTCGTGAAACTCGGTATCCACAGGTATTTTTCGACGAGAAACTCGAATTTTTGGTCGGATTTTCAAAATTTCAAAATCCAAGATGGCGGCCGTGGCCTAAAATGCTAAGCCGGCTCCTGTTATGATCGATTTTCGTGAAACTCGGTATCCACAGGTATTTTTCGACGAGAAACTCGAATTTTTGGTCGGATTTTCAAAATTTCCAAATCCAAGATGGCGGCCGTGGCCTAAAATGCTAAGTCGGCTCCTGTTTGATCGATTTTCGTGAAACTCGGTATCCAGGGTATTTTTCGACGAGAAACTCGAATTTTTGGTCAGATTTTCAAAATTTCAAAATCCAAGATGGCGGCGTGGCCTAAAATGCTAAGTCGGCTCCTGTTTGATCGATTTTCGTGAAACTCGGTATCTACAGGTATTTTTCGACGAGAAACTCGAATTTTTGGTTAGATTTTCAAAATTTCCAAATTCAAGATGGCGGCCGTGGCCTAAATTGCTAAGTCGGCTCCTGTTTGATCGATTTTTGTGAAACTCGGAGATCTAGGGTACTTTTCGACGGGGAACTCGAATTTTTGGTTAGATTTTCAAAATTTCAAAATCCAAGATGGCGGTCGTGGCCTAAAATGCTATATAGCTTCCTAATATCGATCGATTTTTGTGAAATTCGGTATTAGGAGGTATATTTCGACGGGAAATTAGAATTTAAGGTCCGATTTTCAAAATTCAAAAATCCAAGATGACGAACGTGGTCTAAATTGCTATCTTGGCTTCCGATCCATCGATTTTTGTGAAATTCGGTATTAGGAGGTGTATTTCGACGGGAAATTAGAATTTAGGGTCCGATTTTCAAAATTCAAAAATCTAAGATGACGAACGTGGTCTAAATTGCTATCTTCGCTTCCGATCCATCGAATTTTGTGAAATTCGGTATTAGGAGGTGTATTTCGACGGAAAACTCGCATTTTTGGTCGGATTTTCAACATTTCCAAATCCAAGATGGCGGCCCCGCACGAAAACGCGGTCCGGACTCCTAGAATATCAATTTCTGTAAAACTTGGTGAAAAAGAAGATTAAGACATAGATGTTGTCTCCTCAGCAATGTTAAAAACTGTGCGGGGCGGTGGCGGCTCGCGGAGCGAGTCGCAAGTTCGTCGCGAAGCGTAGAACTGGGGTCCAGGGGCACTCCCCGGCTAGACGTGTCAGCTCGCAAAGCGAGCTAATCACGACTAGTTTATTTATATGCGTAGTGTGTCCAATTCTTATGGCGACTCGTTTTTGGCTTCCTCGATGAGGAGCGCTTTTTTATTTTAACCTGCCTCTTAAATTCTAGTATACTAGTGGCAATGTGTTCAAATGACGCACCAGCTCTACAACAAGATGGCGGAGTGATGCCTAACATATTAAGAATAGATTAATCTGCAATACCTTCATTTAATGACTCTGATTTCAAAGCATGGAGGACGATAATCGTTTTTCTATAGTGTATTTTTTTAGCGGTAATGTAGTTCTCTCAGAACTGATAGTTGAAATTTCGGTGAGCGAATTCTTTCATCTCAACGGTGCTCATCGTCTTCGGGGTACTTACAAGTACAAATGCGCTTACGTAGAAAACAGCTGCTCGCTTCTCTAATAAGAACGTAGTAGAGCTTTCGTAGCTGTTTCGTCGAGCGTTCGAGCTTTTTCGTAGCTGTTATAAATTGAAAAATCAACGAATTTTAATGACAGGATACCAGCGGACACCCTGATAAATTTCAATCTTTAAAGGCAACTTGTTTTTCTTCAAAAAAATGAAATAAGAGCGAAGATTTTAAGACAGCGCAAATAAGATGTATAGTTCCGCACTTTGACCATTGATATATTGTATTTTTCGAGTTGGAACAAAAATTTCTCGATCAGGGTGGTACAGCGCTAGGTTTTCACAACCCCACTATGAACTTGGAAAAATAGATCAGCAACGTACCACGCTAATCCGCACTCAGGGTGTCTAAATGAACAGCGAATGAGGGAAGGGTAGGGGAATATTCCGAAACGAAAAGTAATTACGTCATAACTAACAATGAGAAAGAGGGCCGTCGGGCGATAAATCCTAGCCGAAGCCTGCAAATTTCCTCTCAAAAATACGGTCGGGGGAATGCTCGTGGAAAATTGCGTGATTCAAGAAGGAGCCCATTGAATGAAAGCCCCCTTTCGTCATGAGGGGAAATGGCTTTTTCAATTGCTTCGAGAGCGCTCCTTTCGTGTAATTAGGTCAGAGGAGCCAAACTTGCCGCAAATTACGCAGTTCGACCGCGTCCGCCGCGTGTCGAGTTGACGCTGGATTCGGGGAGCCAAGGTCCTTCAACCCTCCGCAACACTCATTGATTTCGCCCTGTCATTAGCGCAAAAGATTCGGACTCGGCAAACGCGCTGAAACATGGCTGCGAGGAGCCGAAAAAATAAGCGAGGAGCTCCGAGAAAAGAGGCCGTCTTATAACAAAAATACGTTTGCCTGGCTATCTAAGCTTGCCGTATTGTGCCTTTGGGCCTAGATACACTCGGCGATTAATCGCTGCGAGGGAAGACGAAAGCCAATGGAGAGCCTTAATTTCGATAGATCGACGTCAATGGATCGAAATCAAGGCTCTCCATTGGCTTTCGTCTTTCCCTCGCAGCGATTAATCGCCGTGTGTATCAAGGCCTAAACACTGAAGTAAAAAAATTATATTTGCCGCTAAGAAATATTATGTTTGAATTAAGATGGAAATATTATAGGCGCTCCTTAAAAATTTAAGCACTTCCTTTCAAATGAGCCCTATAAATGAAACCTCATGATGAAACAATCCTCCAGTGAAAGTTTTAGCTTTTTTACCATTGCAGGATGTCCTTTAGTTGATAAAAAACAACTTTGCTTCTTCTCAGTTTGTTTTTCGAGGCACGGTAACGTCAACTGATTCAACTGTGCCCCATGAAAAATAAAGGGATCAATTATTGAAGTTGTTTTTCTCAACCGAGAAACTTCAAAATATCAGAATTTTGCAATGGTAAAAATGTTGAACCATGCAACGCTACGTATTGCCAAAACGAGTTTTGAACTTAATTTAAATTTTTCACTGGAGAAGTGGCTCATGGTGAGCTTTCGGCTAGGGCACATTTGAAAAAAATCATTGAGTTCCCGCAAGAAAGGGGACGTAATGACCCTATTTTGACAGATTCTTTTGGCCGCAAAATGAGAAAATCTTGAACGAAATAAATTTTAGAAAAGTCATTCTTAATCTCCGTGGTTTGTCCTGAATAGTATGAAAAACGATACACAGGGTTAATCGTCTTTTGGTTTCTGATTCTCCCTCGATAACTAATATCAAGATAATCTGTTCATGTCACCACAAAGGTTCTGCATTGAGTCATGCAATCAAAGTAACCGCAGCATAAAATAAAATCAACCGTAGTAACGTATCTTTTTATCGCTGCTCTAAGGAAAAACAACGTATGAACACGTGGGTATTGCCGAATTTTCCCTCATAAAAATATCATCGAGGAAATTTATGAATATTTTTCTTTGTAATTTTAAAATACTATAGATGAAATTGCGAATTAAATTCTCTAAAAAATTGGAGAAATATCCAGAAGTTTCCTTCAAAATTCGTATTTTATGAGAAGTATTTTGGCAACATGAGGAGGCTCATAGCGCGTTTTTCCTTTGCATAGGAGTATAAATCAAGGGTATTCCGAGAATGGGTTTTTTCAAATTCATGTGATGCCGATATGGAAGAGTGAACGGGAAACCGAAACTAGTGGCCCGATAGACTCGGCAGTTAAATTTTATGCAAATACGCTCAACAGAACGAGTACAAAAGTCAAGTTGAGGAAGTTGAATAACTCTTTGTCAGGGCGGATAGCGTCATCAATTTTACCCGCGGCGAGGTTGAACCCAATCGCGAATGAAATCAAGATAAATAAGCGGAGAAACGTTTGAACAAGCCCACGAAACGACACGAATGAACTCGCTAATTCATTCGTTGGTAAACGCTCCAGTATTTTTCAGTCGCTCATGAGAATCGGCTGTTGCGCACCAGAGATACAAATAGAAGTACTGGATTTTGAGAGGTAAAATGAGAATGGACCACTCAACGATTTGCGATTTTTAGCATTATGACGCATGTTTGTTATGGGCGTTGACGAAGAGATGTTGCGGTGTCAGTTGCCCGAGAACCTCTGGGAAGACAGGCATATGTGGCGTTTGGGTGTCGTAGAACGCCAGAGTGCGTTATAAAGCGACTTTATATATATATATATATATATATACGCATGTTTTCTCGTCAGAATTATGTCGAACACAATTTTTGCAAGGAATATTATTGAAAGTATCTTCTAACCAAAAGCTAAACGCGCTCTGCGGTGCTTCGCTTTAGACGTCCCGCTCATAAAATAAACCATATTTTACTTACGGCTTTATGTAATATGTAACCTGGATCTAAGTACTGATTTGAAGTTTTTCGTATGTTTCAGGTATGTACCTTCGAAGTTTCCGCATGAGCTAGCCTAGGAGGATACCAGGTAATAACAGTCTAGCATTCACGGTCTAAGATTGAGAAGGGTAGTCAACCCGGGCATCAGTTGCCGGTCAGGGAATTTACTATCGTCAAAAATTTTCAGGAAAATGTGAGGGAATTGCTTAAAAAACACTGGAATATTTTCCTCTCAATGCCTGATGCACACTTTTTCACGATGGTGGGAGCAAAGTTTTTGGAAAAGAGTAAAATCGCGGTCAAGCCCTTCATCTTGGCCTGAAACGCGCCGTAAAATAAAACAAGCAGTTCCAACGCCCAAGCGTTGAAGGGCGCTTCTTTGACAAAGCATATTACTACCAACTTTTGTACCCGACGGCTGACGAAGATGGAATTTGAAGTGGGATTCATTAACCGCAAAACCTTTCAAAACTACAGATCGACCGCGAAGATCTGAAACTTTCTACAAGCACTTTGTGACGAATGTCAGTTGGTGGAGAATGGAAACATAAAGGATCCACTGTAAATCAGACGACGGGAAAGAGCGGCGGAACCTCTAAAGCTGGTGCGTCAACGCGATCTAGCGGACAGCGGCGTCGCGACGCCGCGAGGTAGGGCGCGCAGGTCGCGGGGGAGCGGGGCCGCGTGAAGAGGAGTTCAGCCAGGGGGAGGGGAAGCGCGGGTCGCGGGGAAGAGAGGGACCGACCGGCCGGCGGTGACATCGGCCATGGATGAAAATATAGGCAGCGCTAATGTCTCCGCTAACTGGAGTTGGGGGTCCTTATTCATTCTCATGGTCCATGACATAACCTTAAACATTCCGCTCAATGCCGCAAACAGCTGACGTGTCGATGCTGCGCCAATAAAATGAACCAATCACAAAGTAGCACAGTAATACGTCACTAAAATGAAGAGATCACGTGACTGTTCGTAATATTTTCAAATCGATCTGAAAGTACTGCCTCGGATATAAGTATTTAAAGCATAAGGAGGCCCTAAAATACTTTAACCAGGTAATACGTTCGTGCGAGATTGTTATGCTTAAAAGCAAAACATTTCACGAAAACTTTTACGAATACCAGATGCAGAAAAAAATCAAATTTTCCCGGGTGTACCAGAATGGCGTCATTACCCATAAGGCAAAAGGGCATGTAGTATAGTACATGTTACATCGGGGGAGTCGAACGGTTGGAAAGGGCGCATCTGGTACCCAGAAGCGCCCAAAAAGATGAAAAAACGGTGAGTTTGTTTGACTGACTATCATATATTTTTCTAGAAAATCATAAGTAAAAACAAGATTCTTACAGGTAGCCGTCGTATCCAAGTAGCACAGATTGCAATAAAGAGCAATTACATTTTAAGAATATTGCAATTCCACTGAGTGTTGTGTATGTTGCATGGTCGTTTGTTGTGTATCGTGCTCGGGCCATAAGAATGAACGGGAAACATAAAGCGCCAGTGACGTCAGCGGCAACGAGGATCGGGAAGGTGGTCTAAAACTTATGAGCCCTGTCCGCAAGGCTCTAGATACATGCCCACGGCTCATGTGTGCCGCACTCAGTTGGCTCACAGTTCCGTTTGGTGAAATGGAGAAGCGGGACTTTCACGTTCTGTTAAACGGAACTATGTGCACGGTGTATTTGTATTAGCCGTAGACATGTATCTAGAGCCTTGTGGACAGGGCTCATGAGTTAAAGACGAGCAAGAACGACAACGGAGACGGCCTCGTCACCGCTGACGTCCCTGGCGCTTTATATTTCCCATTCATTCTTATGGCCCGAGCACGAACGAGCCTAACCCATCTTTCCCTCCGCACATAGTTCTGTTTGATAGAAATACGTCCATTTAGACCCCAAAGAAAGAAAACCCACAAAAGACTTTTCTCCCGAATCTAAGCGACACTTTATTGGCAGAATAGAGCGGCGCACAGCGAGTTCATGCCTCGCGCCAACGCGCCTTCAATTTTGCAGACGCAATACGGACATCCGTCAAGCACGAATAGTTGTATCTCTGCGCCGTCGCCGACTTGCCAGTCCATCTCATTCTACAACGAGAAATACGCCCAAGTGTGATTTATTACTCGGCAACTTTAAGATTCCTGTCAATTGTTTGAGGAGCAAGTACTTGCAAAAATCAGATGACTCTTTCGCTTACTGGGACGTCGTGACTGTTTGTCTACAAATTTTAGAATTTCTTATTGAAATTCCGAGGCTCAACCTGGAGTGCGACAATGTGAGCGGAACGAAGCTATCCAATGGGCGCAGACAGCGGATGCGGTACAGCTGGTCGATTTTTGAAATTGATAGACAAAGCCATTGACAAAGAAGACAAAAGGTATATGGACAGATCGTATTGGTGGAAGTGAGTGGTTGCGATAGACAAAGAAGGTGGGGTAATAGACTCAGTAACGGCAACCCACGAGGGACCCGATAGTTAGTCCATCATTTTCTCCCTTCGTCTATAGGAACCACCCATTTCAACCAATAGGATAGCTTCATACTCCCTATGTCTTCTTTGTCTATCGCTTTGTCTGTCAATTTCAATAATCGGCCCGCTGGAGCCCTCCTGGAAAGTCACGCTCACGTCACTTAATGGGCCGCCCAAGTTGGAAAACGCTCTTGTTCACAAGGCTGGGCTCGGTTAATTATACAAGTCAGCACCCCCGTCCCCTCCCCACTCCTCACAGCCCTCCGCAGAAGGCAATCCAAGCGTTTAGTTTCCAAACCGCGTATGTGCTGTGACCTGGTGACCCCCGCCTGCTCTGCTAACTACGGGATTTGCGGTCCTTGTCCTTTCCGCGTGGGGAATTCGACGGCTCGATTGATGCGGAGCACCCGCGGAAACTATCACGGATCGGCGGGGGGCGGGGGTTGGTGGTGGATCGGCGGGGGTTGGGGGTGACACCCACCACCCAGCGTCACCCCTTCACCTCAAAGGATTTATTTCGGGAGTTTGCAATTTTGCACAAGGTTACCGCATCCAATTGCCGCACTCCGTATCCGCGGTAGTTCCTGCTCCGTCCTCAACTCCCACGCTCTTGAAAACAGCATCGTGTTGGAAAAGGAGCTTGCCCGACGATTTACCCATACCTAAAAGCCGAAAAACATGTATTTTGATTGATTCAGTTTGTGCAAATGTACAGGTTGATCTGAGGTTAAACTGCCGGACTGCTGCAGCGTGTTCTATGGATCAGAATAGGATTTTTTTCCCCAAAAATGCTTTTTAAAGGGGCTTCAAATTTCTGGGAATAAGCAACTCGTTTTTCTTGCATTTTTGACAACGGTAATAGATTGAATCTCACGAAAGGTGGTATGCACCCATGATTTTAAACCCTAAATTTATGACACTCCCCCCCCCCCCTAAAAAAATTGATAACTGAGCTTTTGGGAAGTCCGCAATATGCCATAATTGGACCACATTTTGCAATAAGGAACCACTATTTCTGGCTCATTTTAGAAACAGCATGTAGCCATTGGTTCCCCATTGCAGCACGGGGCTTATGTAGAAGAGCCAGAGATAATGGTTCCTTATTGCAAAATGTAATCCAATTATGTATAGGCCAAAAAACCAAATTATTGGCCTTTTCTCGTCCAAGCCTCCCCCCCCCCTCTTTACCGCCTTATTTCTGTCCTTTTGCCTCGAGTAACATCCAGAAAAAAAGATGAAATTCAAACATTGAAATATTCTGACGAAAGAACCGTTTTGGGGCGTCGGAAGTGGAAAGTGAAATGAGAAAGAGGAATTGCAGTCACGCATGTGGAGACTCTGAGTAGGTGAAAAAATCACTCGAAGCTCATCAATAATATCGGAAAAATGGCTGAATTGTATTGTATTGTATTGAATGTAATGTGAAAGAGCTCTTATCAATTATTGTATTGCAGTCCCGGCCGCTATACTCGATGCGGTGTTGATACAACTCCTGAATACAACTATGCGTGCTCAGTGGTCGGCCATGTTGCATGCTCAGGAGTTTAAGGCGTTTTGGAGATCTTAGGGCAGGCAGTCTTAATAAAGGGACTAGATGCGCTGCGTCTGGGGGTTTGGAAGTTTGGCTTTCGAGCACACGAGGACACTTTGGTGGTTTTAACCGAAATCAGCCTAAACATGAGATGTTACCTAATTTCCTCATATGTTTTATTTACTTAATAAAAAAAATCTAGGTAGCATTCGGTTATTGAAGTTTGCGAGTGAATTCTATATAATGCAGAGAGGTTTCACGTCATGCTCTGAGGCGTTTTGTTTTCAGTTCTTCGTTTGGAAAGGATAACATATGAGGAAATGAGGCAACGCGAAATTCGATTCGGTTAATTCAGGTCATATCATTCCGCACTGGAAAAAGTAGTTCTGTTCACAGGGCTCCTACACTTTTTTTGTAACAGTCACAGGAACTTCCGTTATGAGGACAGACTCTGTTCCCACGACCGGAGTTCTGTTCTCAAAACAGAAGAATTCTGTAAGTGTAACAAAGAAACTGCAGAAGCCCTGCGAACAGAAGGTTCTGTCGTCAGCACCATCTATTTTTTTCTGTGCATATAGTGCCCAAAAACTGACGTTTTAAGTTAATCCCTAATTAATGCTAACTTAATCCTTGTATTATATCCTGTGTAGTAATTAGATTTCACTCCACTTTTTTTCATCATTTTGTTACATAGTGTTTTAGTATCAATTATTACACTTTGAAAATGTTGAGCATTTTTATCAGATATTTTACAATGTTGCAAGGAAACAACGGAAACTTTCCCTCATTTTAACCCACGTCTCTTGCCACGTTCGGGGTGGAAGGCAGTCCGATGTTGGCTTCAAGATGGGTCATGTTGATCCCTCTGCGTCCTCACCTACTTTGCTGAAGACTACTTTACATTTCATGTACCTGGAGGGGATCGTTCCTTCGGCCTATGCTTCGAAGAAACCGGGAGACGAATCCTAAAATAAACTGGGCGGATAAAGTATTCCGTTGGAAGTTATCAATGGTTAATTTGAGGAGCTATTTATGAAAGTAGGAAGGGACGATGGGAGGAATTGGAGGAAATTAGTTCTGCCCTCGGTGCTCCGGCTGGGAGGTGCCTGGATGTGTACCCCGCAGAGATTCTCATCCCTTGGACGACCCACGGTTCTCGGATCCGCGGGCGCGGGCACGTGACTCGAATCCTAGTGCAGGAGCCGTCGCTCAGCTTAGATGGATGGCTCTCACACCAATCTCTACGTGGATGTTCTTTCGCAGAACAGAATACTTGATCATAATTGTCATCATTTTCAGCTATCGTTGTCGTTTGCCCAAAGCTCTCGGCGAGAGGACATCAAACCTTTCCTCTGTATTCGGGCGGATGGCAGGTCTTGTACGTGGGAACGAGGAGTTTTTTATTGACAGTATGTTAGAGTTTTTTTATTTTTTTGCCATCGTGCGTTAAAAAAGCCGAAAATCTCAATACAGAAGGAAAAAGCTCATATGAGCATATTTTCCCTCAAATAGATATGCTGTTTGGTGCATTTTTTTACCGTTCATTATTCTTTAGCGCGGATCACATGCTGCAGTATTTGCTATTTCAAAACGTCAGTGATGCGCCTTTGAGTGTCAGTCATGAAATGCAAATTTAATTTTTACGATCATTGATCGCATCGAGATTCAACCGTTGTCAGTTTTTACATGATGTTTGAATCAGTCTGGCTTCAATTTGATGTATCAAAAAATGTTTTTAAAAAAGTGATAAATGACGAAATTAAGACTGTTGAGCACCCACAGATGTAACTCCAAATTCAGCAGAAATTGCAGTGTATGCTTCCCGCTGCTTATTTGAAAGTTTTTCATTTTATGTCAAATTTTTAAATGCACTCGCATTATTTTTTCCCAGAGGTGTCAATCTGTCAACGGCCTTTGATCGTAAGGCACCTCGTAAAAATAAACTTATTCTACTACAGTTACCACTACAAAACATTAACTTTCATGAATTAATCTCAGATGATTTTATTAGGAAATATAAGATCCGATTTCCAAGTTTAGGCAATCGGATCCACAATTTCTTGGCGGTTTTAAAGAGACCGGCATCTTTTGCTCTCGTGGAAGTTTTTGTATTACAAGCTGAAAGATTCGAAACCTGGAGAAGCAAGTTTGGATTCGAGAGAAACTTTCGGTTGTTTTTTTTAACGTATCTTTACCAACCCGTTGTTCCGTCTTGTTAGATGTAGTTATTCAGCACTGTTGCAATGAGTCTCCGTCAATATGCCTTACCTACGTATTTCTTCTCTAGTAAAGATATCTACTGTGACCCGTTTCTGTTGCATGTTCTGCAACTTGGCCGCGGTTTTCTCCTCTGCGGTATGTTGTAAATCATTATAATGCCGTTAGTTTAAGGACCTCTCGAAGCTGGAACTTGATTTGAGTCAAGTCGTGCTCTGTGCAGTTGCCTTTCGACGTCATTTATATTTTCTTTATGATATTTGCTCCGATATTTCATACAGCGCTTAATAATCGCACGCAAGCCAACTACAGGGGACAGCACTTTAGATCGTGCTCTCCTTTGATGAGTTACTTCTGCGTGTTCCAGAATCACGTTGTAATGAATAAAAGTTGACGGAAAATGACCAAAGTTCGTTTACTCATCGGAATATTTTTAAAATTTCCCTTCATCATTGATTTATGGAAATCATCGCTCTCACAGTGCTGATAGTGGATTCCAGGTCCGAATATTTTCATAGTTTTTAATAATTTAATTGCCTCATGTGCATTCAAATTCTGCGATAAAATATTTATTTTCGAGGAGAGTTATGCTTATTTTCTTTGTGAGATTTTCAGAGAATCTAGATCTAATTGCAAATATGATTCTGAAAAATTGGAGAACAAATACTGAGAGGTTCCCCGGTAAAAATTGGCTGTAGGAGGTGCGTCCCAAAATAACATAGACATTCTCATAGCTGTTTATAGAAGGCGACAGATACCGATAGAACTTCCTACAGCCGGGCTATACGAAGCGATATAAAATTATGTCACCGGGCTTTAGTTCTTATCGCCAGGCTATATATTTATAGCTTTTCTATAGCTCTTAAAGCTGTTAATTGTATCTTCATTGCCATCGGCTATGAGGCGCTGTAAGAAATTGTATAGTCGGCTGTAGAAAGCTGTAAGAAGTATTATAACCGGCTGTAGGTGTGTGGTCTTTTAGAAGACATTTTTGAAAGAATTTCCGTGAAAATGTTTATTTTATCAGAGGAAATTTGGCATCGTGTAAAGGCTTATACGGGGAGTTTTTCCCATGACGGGAATGTTAGTGACCCGAGTAGCCAAGGAGCGCAAAGCGTGTCCGACTCATCGTGGGAATGTAATCCGTCATACGAGAGCAAGAAGAAAGAAGAGTATCTTTCGGAAAAAGATTAATGACAGGAGAAGAGGCCAAAATTCATCATTTAGAAAACAATACGTAAGCGGAACTTGATCCCAGCGTTCATGAATTACAAATCGATCGACGGATCGCCCGCCTTCCTCCAGGACAAAGTGGACTGTATCAGTGGCGTGCTGTGCCTTGCGATGTATCGATTGGTTTCCCATTTAAGCCTATGAAATAGGATCGGTAAGTAGCGTGTTCGCAACGAACACCTTAATTAAGTCGATTCTTTATCATAGCTTCGAATGGGAAAATATCGATAATGGATCATTCACGCCTCGCCATTAGACTTTATTTTGCAGTGAGGAACCGCTACCTCTGGGTCATTTTAAAGAATATTAGAAATTAGAATATCTAAACATCTAAAAGAGGTCTAAAGGTTATGTTAGGTTGGTTAGGTTACGTCAGGTCAGGTCAGGTCAGGTCAGGTTAGGTTAGGTTAGGTTAGGTTAGGTTAGGTCAGGTCAGGGTAGGTTAGTTCGGGGTTAGGTAGGTACAATTCGCCAATATAAACGTTCTACCCATCTGTAAAAATTGTCTACCTATCGATAAAAATTATTTTAGAAACACGATTCTGATCGTTTTGTCATGGCGCTGGACAGATTCCGGCAAGAAGTTGGACGTGTTCCATCGCTAATACAGGACATCGGAACCAGGGTGCCTAGCATCGGGTAAGAGAACCATTAGGGGGTATTAGTAGTAGAAGAAATGTTTTGCCGTGCCAAAATAAATGCCGTATGAATCTTCAAAAGTTGCCAAATTTCCTCTTCTAAAATATCAATTTTTGAGGAAAATTTATGAATATTTCAAATTGAAATTTCCAGATACTGTAGATCACATTGCAAAGAAAACTCTCAAAAAAATTGGACGGAAAATATTCCAAAGATTTCTTTAAAAATCGTGTTTTATCAAAAAAATTCGGCATCGCGCGAACTATTACACGGTGTTCCTGCTTAGCATGTTGATCTCCGTAATAACCTTCACACAGCAGGAAAGGGGGAGTGCGATGTCTTTAAATTGTCTCTGCAAACGATTCTCATCTGAGCCGTAGCGAAAGTTTGAACGGCCGCATTTACAATGCAAATCGTGAAGGTAAGGAGTCAAGTTGGGACCTTACTAATGCGCTCATCTTGATTTTTAAGCGATTTCAAGAATACAAAACAACTCATTTTTAGCCGTAGAAAACTTTTGTCGCAGCCCCTCACCGCGCGTGAGGGAATCACGCAGTGGCGAGGCGTGAACGATCGATCATCGATATTTCCCCATTGAAGCCATGGTAAAGAATCGATTATTAAGGTGCTCGTCGCTATCACCTTGTTCATCGATCCATTCCCATAAGTTTAAATGGCAGATCAATGGATGTATCGCAAGGCTAAATGAGGAGTCGAGGGGAAGAGCGGAAAGACCAAAGGATTTCTCTCTTCACAGGGGCGCCCGACCCGAAGAAGGATGGAAAAGGGTGGGAAAGGGCAGAGAGTTTGAAAATCGAAAGGTCATCAATCAAGAATCACGCTCGACTCTTCAATGTCGAAAAGCGGGGCTCTGACGAATGTTCGGTTTAAGTTGAATCACTCAATTTTAAAACCTGCTATCATGCCCTCTCCCGATGAGTCCCGGCGCGAAAGGATTCTCACAGATTGGAGGGCTCACCAGGAAATAAATGTCTTGGCTTTTAACGTCCAGCGATTCAGTTGTTTGTTACGGGTAGGCTTTAGCTTGCCAAGTCCAGCCGAAAGAAGAGCCGCTTTCAACCCAACCCACGACCATCAATGACCAATCCAACTTCTTGTCTCACTACCTATTCTGTCTTCAATATTCAATTCATCTAACTTATTAAAGACCTCTTGTTCTCAAATCATTTACCTACAATCAAAGAACTGAAAAACCTAGGGGTTTATTTTAATGTTACTAATTCTGCACGGAAACCTTTAATTTAGCTTAGTCTTTTCAACAGCAAGCTTTATAACATCAAGCTTTTAAATAAATGATTGACTTAATTAAATGTAAATTAATTAAAATTATGACCAATACTGTAGTTTTGCAATTGAATTGATTTATCACCAATAGAATAATTTATCAGTTATTGCATCAAATTTTTTTAATTTGGTTAAAAAAATTCCGTTCTCTGTTGTTGTAAATGTCCTCAATACTGTCTCTAGGAGTGTGACCATTTTATTGATGTGTCACGTAGTTTTCATAGGTCGCATAATGTTTATAAGTTTAATGAAGTTTTTATTTTCAGTAGTTTTTTTATTTTGCTAATTGAATCCCTTTGCAGGGGTGACTCTGGGTTGAAAGATCGAGAGATGCTAAATGAATTGTACCAAGTTTAGGAGAGAGGCACCGATTTATCTTAGTTTTCATTGCAGGAAATGATGAAGCCGCCTAGGTACATCGTTTCTTTATTTTCGCGTATGGTTGATAATTAATTAAAAGTGTGTCAATTTTTTGAAAGACCTCAGGAGGCATCTTGAGGACAAAATAAATTATCTTTTCACCAATCTATCAAGGAAAGCAGTGCTGTTCCAGCATTTAGTCGAAGTACGACATCTGTCGTTATTATTAAAAGGGTCAACGCTCTGGCCTAAAATTTTGCATCGAAAGTTAAAACGAGGAAAATTCGCCCTATATAAGCAACATTAAGGAAAAGCCAGCAGAAACTTTTCAATAACGAAGTCACAAAGTTCCTTGATAATGATACGAAATATGATAGGAGAGCTGTAGTAAGTACTTGTGAATATTACCCTTGACTTTCTGGGGGGGGGGGGGGGGGTGTTC
Source organism: Bemisia tabaci (assembly GCF_918797505.1). NCBI lineage: Eukaryota > Metazoa > Arthropoda > Insecta > Hemiptera > Aleyrodidae > Bemisia > Bemisia tabaci. The sequence continues at coordinate 1,206,549 of NC_092795.1, read as the reverse complement.
TGAACGTTCAGTAAAACTTGGACGGAAAGCGGGCATTTATTGATTCTCATCCAACTAGCAGAGTTCCCGCAGAAACGAGATTCAAAACTCCAGGATTACCATACGTCATTTTTGCCCTGTCGGCTCAAGGATCTGTTTTATTGAATACTAGAGGCGCCTCTGTAAGCCCCAAGAAAATCCCCCGCGTAAAAGTATAAAAGTGAAATGACTCTGGAAACATCAAGCCTCGTCGCAAAAACAGCCAAGAGTTCCACAATGAGCTCGAAAGATTGAATTGAACCCGAAATCCTTTTTTCCTTGTTTTGACGTACACTGTTACGTGTAGCCTGCTATGAGGGCTTTTATAGGTATTTAAGGCGCCCTCCCCCGTGGAAGCAAACACCCCCTCGCCCACCCTCGTGCGGGAGCTCTGGAATGACATCCCCCAGGGCTCAAGTTTCATTGTAAAAACATTGGACAGGTTTGGAAATAGAGGGGATCACCCGAGCGCATATAGGACGTATCCCACTGTTTCGTGAAGTTTGTGACAGGAATGAAGAGTCTCTCGAAAAGTTAAGTGACGTAGCAACTTTTTTCCAAGGCAGGAAGCTCCGATCCTTCGCAATAACTAACTCGCTTAGTCAGTGCTCGCAAGAATAAAATCCTCCTCTCAAATGGGGCAACCGCCGCGCCGCCAGGCCCAACATGAGTCAAATGTAGCTCAGCTCTTCCGAGAGCCACTCAACCACGCTGAAATGGACGTATTCGTGCTAAAAGGAACTATCTGCATAGAATTTGCATGTAACATAGTTCCTTTTAGCATAAATACGTCCAAATAAACCAAGGAGGAACGCAGCATGAGTCATGAAACTCAATGGGGCAACATTACTTTTTTAAGTATACAAATTTTCATCGAAACTAGCAAATATTTTCTTCCAATTTTTCAGAAAATTTTATTCGCAATTTCATCCAAAGTATCTGAGAATGTCAAGTAAAAATATTCACAACTTGCTGCCAAAATAGTTTTTTCTTAACACGACATCGTTGACAATCTTTCCTCCAGGTCGTTGGTCGGACGAGATGTCAAGGCGCTTGGATACAACCATTCGTGATCCAGTGTCGATGTTGCATACCCCAAAAGTGAAGGCGCACTGCCCTCTCTTATGCCAGGAGCATTAACAGTAGCCAAAAGCGTAGCGCTGCGCTACATTGCATCGAACCCGTCATCCTCACGCAGTCAAAAGTGGGGGGGGGGGGGGGGGTGGTTAAGGCGAAAAACACACATTTCCGAAATTATAGAACGCCTACCGTGAAAAAGTTGTCTCTTGGTCTATAAATCACGGAACTATTTTTTTGAATTTTTTATCTCACTTCTTTCGTATAGCGAATTTGCAATTTAGTGCAAAAGTTAGTTATGAGGATCATTTCAAGTAATGCATGAGTATAAAATGAAGAGAGGATCAACCAAAGTTAGTTTTTGAGCCGAGAATTTCAGAAAAATCCTCGATGACCAAGTGCGAAACTACATATTCCTCCGCTTGCAACGTTGCAGACTGCCTGTCATACTTTATTTTTCCTCCGGAAAACTGATCAACGTAATTTTCTGAAAATTCCATTGATTTTTATCTCGATTTTCAAAATATTTTGTAAAAATTTCAAGCTGTAAAGTTGGCTTGTTTCCCTTGGAAAAAACAAAGTAAGCGCGAAAACTTTGAAACACTGTAATTGAGGTACGTGGTTTGGCTTTTTGGCCATGGATTTGTCTGCCGTGCCAAGAAAGAACGCCGTATGAACGTTCGGTAAAATGTTTATTTTCAAGAAAAGTTATGAATATTTGTCCTTGAAATTTTCAGGAACTTTACGCGAAATTGCGAACAATATTATCAGAAAAATTGGAAGGAAAATATTCATAAGTTAACGGGAAGTTCGTGTTTTATCAAAGGAAATTTGGCAACGCCTGAAGGTTCATAGGGTGTTTTTCTTTAGCACGGCAGTTGTGCTTCCAGGTTCTCCAAATCAAGTCGGAGGAAAGCCCGAATTTTGAGTAGTTGTTTGAAACTCGGCAGCACTGCCGGAGTGCCGGGGAGGAACAATGAGGAATGATGAGTGTGAAGCGGACTGCCCATCCTCTCAGGGTTTTTTTCTGGGAGTAGCGGCGGAGAGGCCACCTCGTCGAGGCCCCGCTTGATGAATTGATAGTCACGAGTGGGAAAAATCGAGTCGAAGGCGGCTTCTTCGTCGGGCACCTCAGTCCGTCGCCGTTTTCAAGCAAGGGCCTATCTCGATTCCCACTTGAGCCTCGGAAAACATGGACTCGTATGTAAAACGAGGCTCACGGTGAAATTGAGATACGTCGTTACGTCGCACAAGCGCCGACTCGGACTCGGACACGTTGTTGCGGCCGGGAAATGGAGCATTGTCATCCCCGTGTTATTTCACGCCCTCGCAGACTCCAATATCGATCCGAAACATCAGACTTGTCAGCCAGTTCCTAAGCGAGAGGACATTATCCTCTTCTAGACGAAGGAACGTAGCTAACTACACTTCAACGTTCCCATAGAGCCTCCCAAAAAATGCTCCTTTTTTCGGGAACTTCGGGAATTTTGTTCAAATCCATAGCTGAAGTGCAAACTCGTGTATCTCCATCGTGGCGTATCAAAATTTCTGCTTCTCTTTCATTTTTTCCATGAGACACGAGTCAACTATCACTGGAAAAAAAAAGATTGGTAGAATTTACCATCTCTTCACGCTGTAGTTCACACAGCGTCAATTTAGAGTCAGTTGTCCAAGAAGAAAGGTAAACGTTACTGTATACTGGTACAGGTAATAATTCCTCTGACAGACTCGACTCGAAGATTGGTAGAATTTACCATTCTTTCACATTGTGTGGACTACAGCGTGAAGGAATGGTAAATTCTACCAATCTTTTTTTTAGTGTCATTTCAAGAGCCTCCAAAAAAGTCTCCTTTTTTGGGGAACTTTGGGAATTTCATTAAAATCCATGGCTAAAGCGCAAAACCGCGTATCTCCATTGCATTGTGGCGTCTCAAAATTTCTGCTCCTCTTTCATTTTTTGCATGAGACACAAGTCAACTATATAATTTGAAATTTCTGTGGAATTTTCTGTTAATGAAGCAGAAAAATCAAGGAAGTTTTCAAGAAATTAAGTTGACTAGCTGTCCAATAATTACATAATAAATTGGCAACGTTGCAAGCGGAGATATGTGGTTTCACCTTTTTGCCATTAAAGTGTGACCTATGGTGAGCTAATTCTCCAGTGAAAGTTTTAGTTAGAGTTGAAAACTCGTTTTGGCAACACAGCGTTACAAAGTTTACACATTTTACTATCAATAAACGCCGGTAAACTGACGTCAGTTAAAATCCAAACCAAAATCAAATTTGCTCTCGTAGAAACGAAAAACTAAAAAGAAACGAAGGATGAACGCAGCATGAGCCCTAAAACGTGAGGAGAAGTCTCATTTTAAAAATGCGAATTTTTATGACAGCTAGTAAATATTTTCCCACAAGTTTTTCAGAAAACTCTACTCGTAATTTCATCTTAATTATCTTACTGCCCAAATAATTTTTCTTTCAGGGAAATATGACAACTTCCGAAGGTGCTCGCTGCATTTGTCCTAAACTCAACATTATAAACGGTTTCTCCGTCGTTCTTCGGACAGGATGACAAGGCGCTTGGATACAACTATTCGTGTTCCATCACTGTCCGCGTTGCATACCCAAAAAAGTGAAGGCGCTTTGCACTTTCTTGTCGCGCTACGCTGCACCGAACCGTCGCGTCGTCGCGCAGTCTCAAGTCGCTGACTGACATAATATCTCAATTAATCAAGGGTGTCTGTTTTTTAGCATAAATTAACTAGAAAGATCCCCTTCAAGCAGAGATGATTATTCAACGCTCGTCTCTACAAAACAGAGAGTACATTTCTCATTGCCGGCAGTGTATTCCGACATGCTGCCGTGCTAAGGAAGAACCTAGCTCGAGAGTTGCCTGCCAAATTTCCTTCGATGAAATGTTTATTATTGAGGAAAATTAAGAATTTTTTTCCTTGAAATTTTCAAAAGTTTTAGATCAAATTACAAACAAAAATATCTGAGAAATCGGCAGGAAAATATTCAAAAAATTTCCTGAAAATTAGTGATTTGCCAGGGGAAATTTGGCAACGCCTGAAGGCTCATACGGCTTTTCTCCTTAGCATGAGCAGTTTGTCTCGTCATAAGGTTTCGTTAGGGCCACATGTAAAGGAATTCCCTGAGATTCCCTCAAAAAGGGGCACAGAACCTCTATTTCGACAGGCTCTTTAACATATGCATTGATATCGGAATCAAAAACCCTCGGCACGTGTTCGGAACCTCATGTTTCGGGAGCTACTTTGGAGATTCCCCTTTTTCCTGAAGCCTATTACGTTCTTCCTCGGGATGGTCGGGCCGATAGCGGGAGTCAACAACATCCGGGGGGGGGGGGGGGGGGGGGTCAACGAGGTTAGAGAAGGGGAGTCATTCTAGGTCAATTTGTCGTCAGCGACGAGGAAGGATGTTTGTAATTTTAAGTCGATAGGTCTGAGACAAGGTTACGCACCGCGAATTTGCGGTTGTTTTCTCAGCGCCACTCCGATCTCCGCTGTTGTCGAGCTCCCGCCGGATCACAGGTCTCCCGTTCCAAGGAATTACACCCTATGAGCATTCGAATATTGCTGGGTGTCCTCTTGAAAAATATTTATTTTTCAAGGAAGTTATGATTATTTTTCCTTGAAATCAAACACTATAGTTAGATCAAATTACGAAGGCAACGCTATAAAACAATTGGAAAATAATACGAACAAATGGATTACATTTTGCAATAAGGAACCACTATTTCTGCCCCATTTTAGAAACAACATACATGCCATTGGTTTTCCTATGCAGATATGTGCTTTTCTGGGAGAGCCAGAGATAGTGGCTCCTTATCGCTGAATGTAATCCGAATAATGTTCCCAGTTTTTCGTGTTTTATCCAACCATTCTCAACCATTTTACCTAGAAAGGAAGTTACCAAAAGTCATACATATATAAATGAAAAAATGAACAGGTTGATTAACTTCTTTTTTGTTTTTCTCAATCCTCGATAACATAGAAGTAGGGTTTAAACAGCGTCGCCCCCGAACGGCGCTTATCTAGCTCTTGCCGTGAATAGGCAGCAACATACCATCATTAAAGCTTTTACAATTCTTCATTCATCCACGAAAGTGCCCGGAAATTATTTCGAAAGCTCTACAAAAATTTTTTGAAGGTCTTGATTTTACTAATCAGCACTTCAGCACTATTAAAAACGCCCTTAAAGCCCTGAATTTTCTATTTATCAAGTCGTTATGAACCCTGGCCTGGTTCTCCAGAAGTCCTTGATTTTACTAATCAGAACTATCTAAGAAAAGCCCTTAAAAATCCTTGATTTTAGTTTCAAGAGGCTATAATGAACCCTGACTTAGCTCTTGGATAGTCCTTGATTTTATTAATCAGAGTCTCTGAATTTGCCCTAAAAAGTCCTCGACTTTGATTTTGAAAAGCTATAATGAATCTCGACTGGGGTTTTCTCTGCTTAATTCGACCAAAATAGAAGACGGAACGGGGTGGAAAGTGAGAATAAGATGCGAGAGAAATGAGGAAGAGCGAAGGGGGCGGTCGGTGAAAATAACCAGGGGGTTGAAATTGGAGAGGCAGAGAGTAAGGAGGTGGAAGAAAGGGGCGCGAGGCGTCCTAGTCGAAGGAATTAATCACAAAGGCCCCGGCGCCCCCGCCCCGCCCCCGCCCCCCGTCTCGGCCCCGGCCACTGGCAGGACGGGAGACGTCGTTGAGTTTCGAGTCACGCTCTTAACATTCTCATTTATTAGCTTGATCAAGCCCCGGCTTTAAAAATTCAAGTTTTCAGTCGCTTCCTCGTCCGATCCACACCTTTCTGCCGGATCCCCCTCCCTCCCAGCTCCGATCCTTGGCGCGATTCTCTTCCTAAATCCCGATTACGGGCCCGCGTTTTCGGGCACTCTTGCAGGGATTTTCAGGTGAATCCTCAAGGCTATTCGCTACTCGCAGATCTTGTCATTACTCTCTCTGTCATTCTTAGGTCCGTACTCAAGTCATAGTCGCTCCCTGAGCTCATGGTGTCTGGGACCGGGAATAACCGAGAATAACAGAAAAACCTGGGATTCACCAGGAAATGATCAATTTCAGGGAAAAATCAAGAGGATCTGTTCCAGAAACCGAGAATCTTTTCTTTCATCCCTTAGAGTCATTTTGTTTTTTGGCTGAAAAATTCGACGGAAATCTCACCAGTCAGAGTAGCTTTTCCTTGATTAGTCGCATTTCCCGGAGGAATTGTAATGAGACTTCAATTCTACATGCACCTCACCTGAAACAGAGAAAATAGCAATTATTATTTCCCATTGGCCAATCGTTTTTTGAGTTGGTAAAGATTCATACTTACACGAAATTCCCTTTGTTTGAATCAAGGTCGATGGACCTAGGTCAGTCCGCTAGCAAGATGTTCTTTGGAATTTCCCTCCCGATCTGGCGACGGTATGGTTCACTACTTTCCAAACGTTGCCCCGATCTGCGTTGCCCAGATGCATAGTTCCTCCCCGATCTCGCCGATCTGCATAAGACCAATATAATCGGCTCGGAGGAACAGCAGAGTTCATCCCTGACACGTTTTATTTATATAAAACGTTTATTATACGTCTTATTTATACTTTATATTTTATGAAAACTAGTAACTATTCATCTCCAATTTTTCAGAAGATTCCACTCGCATTTTAATTTCAAGTATCTAAAAATTTTGAAGCAAAAGATTCGTAACCTGCTGTAAAAATAAGTGTTTCTTTCGAAAAATTTGGCAAGTTCCGAAGATTCACACGACGTGTACGCGTGGTCGTTTGTCAGGCGGGATGACAAGGCGCTCGAATACAACTATTCGTGCTCCATTACTGTCCGTATTGCATACCCACAAAAGTGAAGGCGCTTTGCCCTGTGTAGCACTGCGCTACGCTGTTCCAAGCTGTCGCGCAGTCTCAAGTTGCCGGCGGACAAAATACTGAATTAATCAATACCGTTGTTTGGCTTGAAACAACTAGAAATATCTCCATGAAGCAAAACTGATTATTAAATGTTTGCTGATTCCATGATAAAATCTATGATTCGGAGCGAGCCTTGTATCATGTATTAATTGAATCGTGTCGTGCGAAAACCGCTAATATCCATTTTTCCAGGTTTCAGTTTTTTTATGTTGATAATATTTTTCAAGGATTGGTATAATCATCGAGTATTAACACCACTTACATGCTTCTTTGTCACTCTAAAAAGTATTATCAACCCCAAAAAACTCAAGACTGAAAAAATGGACTTCAGCAGTTTTTGCACAACACGATTCATTTCTATCCTGATACGAAAAGAGTAGAAACGACCAAAGCATCGAAATTCGGGTTTCTTCAAACTTGAGCCATTTTTAATCCCTCCAGGTCAATTGACATGGCAGGATCTCTTCCATGGAAGCGACCCCTCTCCCAATTTTTTACCGGAAAAATTCCCTTCGCGATTTTAGTTTCCATCCTCCTCGGAATCCAAACACATTGACGTCACTCAACGTCGGCAATGTTTCCGCTCTTTAGTGGTGTAAAGTCGGGGCGGTTCACACTTCGTTTAACCTGCAATTCTCTTCTTTAACGGCTCTAAAAGCACGTTTTAGTGCTCTTCAAGCTTAGTTATCGCATTGCGAAAATGCATCGAAGCATTATTTCTGCGCAAAAATGATAATTTGCAGACTGGAATCTTTGTTTACTTTCGTTAGTCGTAAACGGGGTAGACGAGGCGGCGGGAAGAGGCGCTCTGCGAAATATCGCTTTCCAATCGACAAATGGAAGTTTGAATTGCCACTTTTTAATTCCCGTTGATTTCACGTCTGAGCGGGTGCTGAGATGAGGATGGGAGTGAAGTGAAGTTAATTCACTCTTCGTTTACAGCGCACCGTCATCGCTGCTACCAGTTCGTACACGAAATACTATGTTTTTCCTTTGAAAATTGCGGATGACAGTGAAATTTCTCTTGAAACTCCTCCCCTTTTCTATTTGTAAATTGACCTACGCTTGGATTCATCTCTAACACTCCGATGCAGATTGGAACTCCTTAACGCTAAAAAAGTGAAAACGGCAAATTTGCGTCCCTGCTTTTCCAGTCATGTTTATTCATCGGAAATGTTTTCCCTGAATTTTGTGGGATCCTAAGCCTTCATTTAATCCAATTGAAAGGACCTGCGGGCCAATTGTTGAAATTGATAGACAAAGCCATAGACAAAGGTTATGGAGGGATCCTATTGGTGCTAAGGTAGGCTAGGTAATAGACTAACTAACGGCAACTCATGATGGACACTATAAATAGTCCAGCATTTTCTCCCTTAGTCTATGAGAACCACCTATTTCAACCAATAGGATCGCTCCATACTTCCCATGTCTTTTTTGTCTATCGCTTTGTCTATCAATTTCAAGAATCAGCCCGCTGTTGCTCATGCTTTGAATAAGGTTTAAAAAAACTCCTAAATTTTGGAATGCCTTTGGAAACGCCCTGTTCGAGGTTTGTGTGTATATTTTTTTAAAAATAGCTGTACATGTACAGAAATGCGATTTTTTCAAATCGCCATTCAACTCACTTTCTTTTACAGGATCATCGTTCGTTCCAGGATAAACTATAAGAAGAATAGAGCCCATTAAAAAAAAAGAAAAATTGGCCTCCGGCCAATTTATGCGCGGCGCTTCGCGCCGCGTACCGGCGCTACGCGCCGGCATTTGGGGGGCTTCGCCCCCCCATCCGCTTAGCGGATTGGTGCGGGGACCGCACGGGACTTTCTCGCTCGAGCCGGCGCTTCGCGCCGGCATAGACACTTTTACTGGAATATTTAGAAAAATACTGCCAATTTTACAAAATCATAAAGTTTGATTGGAATTTTGATCACAGGATAATAGTTATGAAATTTTTATTCAAACCATTGAACTTCATTGTAAATGTCTTCGCGATATGTGGTGAATTCATATATTCGGACTCGACTTGTTGATTTTATGAGGCATCTTCAATTAAATATGTAATTGATTAACTAAGTCTCCTGTCAAAGATGGCGATCCGTAAAAATCTTAGCTTTTCTACGATTCATTAGGATCCATTAGATTCATTGACATCATACTTCAGATACGATTTTATATTATAATCTCTCCTTAAGCACGGTCAAAAGCCATCAAATATCTACTTGAATGGGTAGAATGACTATTCGATGTTCAAATAGTCTTAAAACTAAACGGTTTTCGCTTAGCATCTCCCAAATTTTAAATTTGGCGGGCGAATCTACCTGCTGGAAGGTTCACGACACGCCCGCCAGGAGCGCCATCTCCTTACCGCGTATCCCCGTAACTCAAAGCGAAAACAATAGAGAGCGCCATCGACAAACGTCAACGAGAGACAAGTCAACAAACGTCACGTTATAACAATTATAACCTCCTTCATTAACAAGCATTAAATCAGTCATATTTGTGCCGAATTATTACATTATATTTGTGCTTAGTACCTCGTAAAAAGGAACCGCAAAAGATGGAATCTGCCGGGATTCTAAATTCATTAACAACAAACATATTAGTTTTTAATAAAGATCTAAGTGTCAGTTCTTGGCGTTAGCTTGATGATTCATAGTACCTTTGTAATGTGAGTATGTATCTAATTAGTTGTCTAATTTTGCTTTGTGATTACCTACGGAGTAATTTTGGAAATAGTATATGATGCATTATATAATGCATTTGAATTCCTAGGTTTCACCTGACTCAAAGCGTTTGCTGCTATTATCTAGAAGCGCTCCGACTCATTTATCAGAGAATTGAGCGTTTCCTATCGGCCCCTCTGCAATTATGAGATTAGTCCATGAATCCTTTAGGAACTTAAATTAATGACTCAGATGGTGCTTTTGAGCCAACTTTCAAAGAATTAAAGGCATTTTTTCAAAATCTACAGTCCATGAGCTCTCCGTGTGACCGAAGTGCTCTCCTCGCTATATGACGCGTAACCCTTCAATTTTTAGTTTAGTCCAAAGACCTCGTAGGAACTTAAATTAATGAACCAGGTGGTGCTCTTATGCCAACTTTCGAAGAATTGAAGGCATTTTTTTTTATTTTTTTTCAAATTTACAGTCCTTGAAAATGAGCTGTTTCGCGGAGCAAAGTGCCCTACTTTTGGGCCTCGTATCTCTTGAATTTTGAGTTTAGTCCAAAGATCTTTTTGGAACTTAAATTAATGACCCAGGTGATGTGCTTGATGCCCATTGTTAAAGAATTAAAGACATTTTTCAAAATTTACAGTCTTTCAAAATGAGCTTTCCGTGTGATTTTGCTAAAAATGGACAATTGAGCGTAGCCCCCCCCAAATTTTAGCGTACCTCAAAATCGTTGAACGTGCATAAGGAGACCATAGATATGGTGTCCTGTGCCAATTTTGAATGAAATCGAACAGATAGATTCTGAGATATCGCTGTAGACAGATTTGGGGGACGCCACACGGACGGACACACATTTTTTCAAGTATGGTTATTTTTACTCCTGGGACCTTAAAACGTCTAGAAATGATGAAATTTCAACTTTTTTTTTTTTTTTTTTTTTGGAGGATGACAATACTTCCTCTCTACCCTATGGGAGCGAGAAAGTAAAAAAACCGTATCCACCTGTAAGCAGAAATTTTACGAAATGTAGAACTGTAGCTGAGAATATTGCGCTCAGTTTGTGTGCGGATCGGCGCGTCGCCTTCACCGAGCGAATAAGCGTTGCTCGTTGCCGGGCGGAACTTTGGCGTTGGCAGGAGAGCGGTGACAATGGAAAACACGGTAAAACTATTTCCGCTTTCATGTCGGAGACTTTTTAATGGAGCCCTGAAAACAATTCGCCGCGGCTTAACGGGAGTTGACGTTTTTCGCCTAATCACCTCGGGCCCATGCGCCACATGTCAAGGCTCTCACGATTAAAAGCGCCTAGCCGCACCGCGAAATTATCCAAGTCCTCTGAATAGCTCAATGCTCTCCATCGCCTTTTCGAGAATGGACTTACGCCCTTCTATCAGCAGGACGACGAATTAATATTGCGCAAGGAGTATGAACCATAGGATAGGGCGAGAAGAACCTGAGTATCGTCATACATGTTTTCTCATCGAAATTTCGCGTACACCACCATTTTCACTGAAAGTAACTCATAACAACGATACCTAAGTTTTTTTATGCATAAATCCAACCTTCCCATACGTAGGAAAAAACAACTTGAGTTAAATCGTACACCAAACGGAACCGAGAGAGTTAAAGCTCCGCACGGAGACGAAAAAAACACCAAGTAGACAAAAATACGTCATTTTTAGGGGCAAATACGTCGAGCCACCCCTACATTTGACGTGTTTTCGTCGACTTGGTTATTTCTTCGCCCGAGTCCGGAGTTTTGGCCTGGAAATTTAGAACGATCTCCAGGAACTTCGAACTCGACAATGAGTGTTACAATTGGACGTATTTATGCTAAAAAGAACTATATACATAGGGTTTGTGTGTAACATGGTTCCTTTTAACATAAATACGTCCAATTTTTTGATGTGTAATGATCTCATGGTTTATCGGACGTATTTCTACCAAACGGAACTATGTGCATTAATACCTGAGCCCTGAGTTCACGAAGAATACATGCATAACAGGGCTCATGTCATAATGCGCATAGCAGAAGTACGTCCTTATCAACATCGGAAGATCAGCCATGTTTATAAAGCAATCGAAAAATTGAAGATGTAAGGAACCATTATGCTAATTACAATGGTGGCAATCGACGTCATTTCTCATGTTTTGTTCTTTGTTTTGTAAATTGATTGCAGCGGATCTGTTGCACTGATCACAGAATTGTGTTTTGATGCTTAATGTTTATAGATCTGTTAAAAAGAATAAAATCTGTCCAAACAGCAACCTTCTACATTCAATATTAACCGAGATATCGCGCTTTGAATGATTCTGCTGGATGGCATTCTGCTTAGATTTCTTCAAAGCGCGATATCTCGGTCAATATTGAAAATAGAAAGTTGCTGTTTATATGGATTTTATTACTTTCAGCCAATCTTCAAATATCAAGCACTGAAACACTGTTTCTGTGATCAGCGCAACTGACCCATTAATTTAAGGAGAGACTTGGCGTCTGGGTGGATCCTATTATTGCATGCTAATTTATAACTTTTGACTATCCAAACACCATTCTGTGCCAGCGTGACTGACCCATTTCACCTTCAAGGTTGCTCACGGAGAGCGTTGGATTTTTAATTATTAGTGCCTCACACGCAAACAAACGCACCCTCCTGCTATCTGTGAATGGGGCTGTTGCATGATACCCGCTTTCCCTTCATACTGGGCGCTTTCAAAGGGGAGCTCGGCGAGAAACGCGTCGACGAGATAGGAGAAGCTGTAAAAAGCTTTTCCCTCGTTAAAATAAAAAGTTGTTTAAAGTTGGAGTGCCTGGTACTTTGAACGTGTCCCTTTTGCTGCATACCTCCAGCATCAATGGCATAGTCAACCTATAAAGTACCTGTGTAGCCAGAGTATGGACTGATCGTTTCATGGAGGGCTCCCACGCAAAAAGGCAGCCAGCCCTCTAACGCAAAATTTTACCGGCAATCTTCAGATTCCAATCCAAACCAAGATGGCCAAGAATGTGCATAAATGAGCGTTTTTCCCACAAAAATGAGTAAATTTATGCTAAAACTAATACAAATACGTGCTTCACAAACGACGGGTCGTAACAAATGTAATTAACACATCGTTTTGGATAATTTGAATTAATAGGTTGGCTGCCCTTTTGGGCCCTAACTTTATTCGCCGAGGTCTCCGTGAAGGCCTGCAGCCTGATTGTTGTTTATGTCGGCACGACAAGAATCAAAAATCGATATATTACACGGCGCAGATAGGGCTATGTCTTGTCTTATCGTGCAGACATAGCCAGTTAAAGTTTCAACAATCCGGCTGCTGGTGGATTTTTTAAGTTTCACATCTGTTTATACTCTCGCTGTACAGGTACTCTAGTCGACCAATATGAATGGCAAAATCGCCTATCATGATTTTGCAGCGATCTCACAACAGGAACAACTGCTCCCTCAACCGTAGCAGAATCTTATCTCATTCGGGGGCGAAAAGACAGCGCGCAAGGCCAAAAACAGAAGTCAAACGGGAAGCAGTTTTCTCCGTACACCTCCGCGCCGCTCCAGCGTAGTGAGCAAAAACCGTGTATGTAACAACGATTCCTTTCGTATCTACGCGCTTCCTGCTCGGAAGGCAGCGCTCTAAACGCTGCGCTGCGCCGGGGCCGGGCCGGGACTACCCTCTCGACGACGGAGCTAAGTAATTTGGAGCAAGGTGCACCAACTTCGCTTTATGATTTGAGTTTCTTATTTCACTTCTATCGCGCTTTCTGCGCAACTTTAATTTGACTCCTTCCAGAAGCGGAGGGGTGACCGGGGAAGGGGGGGCTTCATTTTCAGGAGGGTCGGAGGGGGTGCCTCTGCAGTTGGCAAGCCAATTGCGAAATCTCGTTTGTAATTTTAATGTCACTCGCTTGTTCGGGTATTTTCTTCCTTATCGCTCCTCACTCCCTGTTTTTTATTCGTTATTCTTGCACCGATGCGAGGGGCGTTTTGAGTTTGAGGGTGCACCGTGGCAATATCTCATGAATTTTCAAGTCCTGCAAATTGCACGTGAAATATTTCGGAAAATTCATAAATTTTTGGGAAATATTTCGAAATTCTACCGTGTCACTGTCAAAAAAGGGCTTCAGTTCCCAAAGGTGGAAATATCTTGTAAAAATTGTTCAAGTCCGCGTGAAACACCTCGTAAAATTCGTGAAGTTTTATTCTTGCGCCGATGCGATGGACATTCCTAGCCGGGGTGTGAGCGATCATGAGGGTGCAGTGTGGCAATATCTCTTAAAATGTTAAGTCGTGAAATGTCGTGTGGTATAACCGTTTAGGCAATTTATAATTTTTTGGTAAATATTTCTAACTACGTCTATCACTCTATCACTGTAAAAAAGGGCCTTAGTCCTTAATGGTGGAAATATCTTATGAAATTTGAAATTTATAAAGAGACTTCTCTCCCATTTTAATGTCCCTATGCAGATTGGTGCACTTATGTATGATTCAACAGTAGGAATTCCTAATAACAAAATGTTGTTCATGTAGCGTAGTGATTTTCCCTGCCCTGGTCGATTTTTTATAGTTTTTTATTCAATCGAGATATCGCAACGGCGCTCTGTGATTAAAAACTGTTCCGACGCCCATTGAGGAGGTGAGTCTCGAGATGCGAAGTTAATTGGATGTTTTGAAATGTGGTTGAGGTTCCCACCTTCACGGTGGATTCAACCCGACGCATCTGCTCGTGTTTCTAAAAAGAGAAAAAGAAAAAAAAGCAACTAGCTCGTATCACTGTCAATTTTTCCACATAAATCTTCCCTCCCCCTTTTTCCCGCATCTCAACTGCTCCGCATTTTATGTCGTGTAAGCTATATTGGCTTCCAGTTTCTTCTTTCCTCCTAGCTGTCAGCTTGATTTTTCATGACTTCGCACCGTAAAAAGATTACTAATTTTTCTGGTGAATTTGATTTTTTTCGGTTAGTTTAATCGTTTCAGTTCGTCAAAAGCAAATTGGTAAAACGACGGGCAGATAATAAAACTGTAAGAAATTTCTGATAATCAATAACTGAAGTTGACGACAAATAAGTTTACGCACTTTTGGACTGCGACAGAAGAACGTCTGACGTCAGTGAATAACAATTGCAGTCTTGGGAATTGAATACAAGAATCAAACAGTCAGTGAATACAATGGGAAGTCTTGGGAAGTGAATACAAGAATCAAGACGGCGGATCCTCTGTCGCAGTCCGTACGAGTAAGTGCGTAAAATTGGGGTCACAACGTTTCATCTACACGCATTAATGGACCTAAGTGACGTTTTGACCTACAACGTCAGACCTACACACATATGACCTACAATGTTTTTTGCCGTCAATAATTATGACCCACAAAATTTTTCACCTACACAAATTTCGACCCACAAATTCGTTTGCCTACGTATTATTTGACCTACATACTGTTCCAACTACCCGCCGGACCTACAAATACAGCCGAATTGCCTGAAAGATAGTAAAGAAATCGATTTTCATGTCTGGAACTCTGCGGAGTTAAACCGCAGAAAAAGCGCCCCCCCCCCCCCTCCTAGTTCCGAGAAAACTCGGCTTTCTCATCAGGGAATGAATTGCTGAGAATCAATGAAAATTTGAGAAAAATGAGGGATGGAGCATAGGCAGAAATTGGAGACACCCTATGTCTTGCTATTCTTTGCCTAATGCGATAGAGCACCACCTCTCGAAAGGTGGAGGAAAAGAAAAGCCGAAACAAATTCAGGCAATTGAAATCAGAAACGAATTGCTCCAGTTTCCTCCCTCAAAGATGCAAGAGCAAAACTCAGAGCCGCAAATTCAGGGCTCGCCGCAATACACACGGCTGAAAAGTCTCGCTTACTGCTGGAGCCATTCGCCGGTCTTATTTGTGGACCCTTGAAGGGTGCAGGCACTCGTATAAGTGTAAAATAATGGCGTCGTTTCTCGCGAGGCAGTGAGGAGCCTAATAGAAATGCTCCGATGCAGGAAATCTCGCCGTTGTTGATAAAAGGCAACAGGCCTCCACAGTATTTTAAACAAACACTCCAGCCCCACCGTTTTCCCGTTCGCCTCCAGTGAGACTTTGCCAAATGCCTCGCAGAATTTCTGGATTTTTAAAAAAGTACCCATAGTCAAAGAGCGGAAAATAATATTGAGAAGATTGACGGAAAAATTTGAGCGTCTCCTATCCAATGAACCATCAGACAGTATTGCCGGAAAAGTATTGCAATGCATGGGTGATTTCACGATAACAGGAATAGTTAAAATGTGAAATACCTGAGAAATAAAAGTGCACCAATTTTAACAGGATTTCATTACCTCATTCTAAAGGTATTAAACTTCCTTTTTCCAGCTTTGGCACGCTCTATTTTGATTCAGTGCAAAGTTAAAGTGATTGATAAACAAGCCATTGAATCAGGTATCAGCGCTTCCCGCGGGACTGCTGGAGGTCCACGCAAACATGGCGGCCCTGCCAAATTGTGTCGGTTACGTAACAGACACAGCGTAACCGACACTCAAAAATGTGAGATTAAAGATGATACAAAAGATGAAACTTGGCAATTCTTGAGTTATGAGGTGGAATTAATGCTGCCTTAAAAGTTTTCTAAACTTTGGAGACTTCGTTTTAGTTTAATACTATTAAATTGAGGTTTTTGCGTAGTGAGGAATTAGTGCTACACACGTAAAAATCACTGGTTTTCATAATAATTTAAGTTTTCATTGTAAAAAAAACTGACTTATCAGTAATGGTTTTGTCAAGAAGACTTCAGCGAACAATTTGATGGCAGTTTTGAAACTCCTGACTCCATCTGGCGAGATAAACACTGCACTTAATACAACTGCAAAAATTTGTTGCCAAATGTGGCGACACCTCTTTCTTATGACTTTTCTCGCTCAATAATAAACATTTCAGTTCAAACTGGCAATTTTCTTGAACACTAGAGTCTCTTTTCAGCAAATATTGCCAAAGAGTTCATGATCAGTACTGATATGTTACCGCAAATTGCTCTTTTGCTTCAAAATCGGGGTTGGCGACGCGTAACCGACCGGACATTTTCGGCCTTTAAAGTCTCATATTATTAAATATAATAATAATTCATCATATTTTTTTAGCATGGATAGGTTCAGGGACATCATTCCTATTGATTAATTAATTTGGTTTTCAATCGTTTTGCCCTATGTCGTTCATAACCCACGGCGACACGACTATTCCTATTATCGTGAAATCACCCGCATGCTATTTCTTCAAAATTAATGGCGAGCCCTCTTAAAATGATCAATGCCAACCATTGAGTGAAAATGTGAATCCGTCATTCTCAAAAAAATATGAACGAAATGAAAGGCGCGATGACTTTATACGTAAACTCCCAATGCTCCGCTCTATGCTACAGATGAGGTGTCACTCAAATTGGGGAGAAATATTACAAAACGGGGCCCGAACACGTTTCTCATATCTTCGGCTGTGTTGTTCACGTAGCCCTTGAAGCACCACTGCAAAAAAGACCAAGAAAAACAAACAAAAGTTGAAAAAAGAGCAAGAGAGATGATACGCGACGATGACGGCGCAGGCATACGACTATTCGTGCTTGGTGGATGTCCGTGTTGCGTGCGCAAAACTGAAGGCGCTATGGCGCGAGGCGTGAACTGGCAATGCTCCGCTCTGTGCTACAAATGAGATGTTGCTCAAATTTGGGAGGAAGGTTAAAAAAGGAGGCCAGATTACGTCTCTCCTATCTTCGGCTGTGTTGACACTCGTTTTCATTTTTTCAGTTTGATATCTGATTATTTTTTAGACCTGTATCTAAAGCTTGTACGTACCGGCTCCATACATCGCGCGGGACGTGTGTTTGTAGCAAGCAAGGGTTGTTCGGACCCTGCTGGGGCATCTTCCTGAGAATGACCGATTCAACTGGCGTATTTTGTGGTCTTGATTCATACTATAAGCCATCAAGTAGATAGGATTCATGAACTAGAGAAAAAAATTCACTGGCACTCTTCAAAATCATACGTAGGCAACGATCCGCGCAACGAGAAGTTCGGAAATCGACCCCTGAACAAAATTTTATGTTTGATTACATCTCAAATGGAAGTTGGATTAGACAACTTCATTTATTTTGTTCGTCATTTAATCAAAGTCAATCGTAAACACGTATATTTTGGTTAGAAGTTGATTCAAGTATTCTTTTTTGTGGTTCGTTTTCCTCGCGAAATTTTGAAGAGAAAAATGTCGCGCGGTGCTTTGATGTATCCCTTTTCCAGAGGCCCATCATTTAACGCGGCCCATAAATGGCATTTTAGAATATAAAACTTCATCCAAGGAGGTTGCGCAGTGAAAAATTGACACAGTCGCAGTGATGGACCCACTACCTGAGCGAGTGAGTGAAGCGAGAAAGAAAAGATACAACAGAACTATTGAAACTATCGTGTCGTGATGCCCCGCGTCATCCGAAAATGTAAGCGTCATTGAAGTGTGATTTGTTTTCTTTGTGAAATTTGAAGAGAAAATTTGTTGTGTAGTGCTTCAATTCATACTTTGTCTAGCATTTCTTTTGTCATATAATTTTTACAGGGTGCTTTGCAGTTTCTTAATTTATTCTGTGGGCAGAATTTTTCATGAAAAGTTTCTGAATACATCGTGCGTTAGAAGGGAAAGGATAATTTTGTGAGAACCAAGTCTTGTCGTTTGTCAAAAGATAAGTAAGGCGTAAATGATAGTTTATCGATTTTTCCCCGTTTGAAGCTGTATTAAAGGATCGATTATTAAGGTGTCCGCTGCGAACACCCTGTTCATCGATCCTTTTCCATAGGTTTAATGACCGATGAATCTATATATCGCTGAGCACGACACGCCACTGGGCGGCCGGTGCATTATGTCCCCATTGCGATTCGTAATTTCACTCGTGCCGAGCCGAGGAGACTCGGTGATTTTCACTTACGAACCCGCAACTCCGTGCTCGCCGTTGTTTCCAGGTTTTTAATTCGAATTCCAGTTTTGGCACGGCACCAACCACCGTTAGGGTTGCCTGTTGCGTCGCAGCCTCCACCGACCGGAGCTCTGTTCTCGCGATTTCCCTTTTACCCCCCGCACCTCGCTTCCCTGAGCGAGCTCACTGTGACATTTCAATTCTTCGCAACTCTATTTACCAAATTGCGCGAGATCTACCGCGGGATAATGCCAAGTGCACCCTTTCAACTGTTCCACATGGCGTCGCGTCGTATCAAAGTGCTAGGAATTGGGCTGTTGCTTGATCCAGACAATGGGACCACTAGACAAGGTGCGAATGGAGATGTTGCATGAGTGAGGAATTCGCGATTTGACTATTGATTCTTATCTAAAAGTTCGCGAGAAACACGATAGTGCCACTGGTTTTCCCTGAAATCAACTTTCAAGCTCAAAAAAAGCTTTCTAAGTTGAGGGCGTAATGGAGGGGATATCCCACACTATTCTCAGAGTCACCTCTACATCAAGACAAACTCCCCATGGAAAGATAGGGAGCAAATACATTGATGACAGGCTGCCATTTTATTTGGGGACTCTAAAATTGAAAACACGACAACCCTGCCAAGCCAATGTATTTGCCCCCTATCTTTGCATGGAGAGTTTGTCTTGATGTAGAGGTGGACTCTCAGGAAAGCGTTGGATATCCCCTTCATTACAGCCTTAACTTTGAGAGTGATTTTTGAGCCTGGGAGTTGGTTTCAGAGAAAGTCAGTGAAACCATCGTACTTCTCGCGAACTTTTACATACGTTTCAACTCATACTCTCATCCGAGAGTTGCCAAATTTCATACTCATACATACTTTTTAATTCTGTACTACACTATTTTGATCTCTCCTCTAAGGTGTTAATGGCTCAAATGTTAAAGGCACCAAATAAACGTATCTACCAACCAACCATATGTAAAAAGCACCAAATAAATACATACATACATACATACATATAAGTCGCTTTTATCCATCCATTTTCTATCACCTATAGGATCGCTCCATTTTCTCTTTGTCCTCTTTGTCTATTGGTGTGTCTAAACATTTCAATAATCAGTCCTCAGCACTATACATTACACATCCACATTGACCCTGGCGTCAACAAGGCAGCTCACGCCGCGCCGCACAGTTGATCGAGTCAAGCAGAGAGACCCTGATGCTTCTGCTCTCTTTCATGTCCGACCGGACATGAAATGTTGAACTAAAATTGCCAATTCTGATGTTTAATTCGTCACATTTTAAATTTTAAGGGGTGCATCTGGGAGAGAATTTCACGAGAAACCCAACGGAACCACTTTTAAAACCTCAAATTTTTGTATGAACGGAGTTATGAGCTTTTAAAGTTTCCAAATTTTGTCCGATCTCTCCTATTGACTCGATCCGCTGTGCGTCGGTTCAGGAATCGCGCTGTGCGCATCAATTATCGATAACGGGTTCGACATCGGCATCAAATGTTCGGCGATGGCTCATGACTGGATCCTAATTCCCACCGCTATTTGGCGAGGCTCTATTTGCCATAACGTTGCAAAATAACCGCGTCGGAGATCGACCGGTATAAAAGTGTAAATATTAACCTATCAGACTGTATCTTTGAATTGCACCGCAGTGACTATTGAACACGAGTGTTCAAAGGTGTAAATGGGTTTGTGGAACATAAGCGAAATCGTGAGCCTTACTCCTCGAGAGGAGTCTAAAATCCACTCCCTAACGCACAATTTATGCAATCCGTAACACGCATTTTCAATTTCTCGGGTCCACAAGCTTTTACACTTCCCGCCGCCAATCACACTGTCGGAAATACTCGGTCCACGCGAGCCATATCACGTATTTTCAAATTTCTGGCATCCGCCGGCTCTTTTCAGTGTTGTTGGCATCTGCCTTCGCTCAGGAAGGGACGTATGCTGCCGTGCTAAGGGAAAACGTCGTATGAACCTTTGTGCGTTGCCAAATTTCTTTTGGTAAAATACGAATTTTCAGGAAAACTTGTGAAGATTTTTCGCTCAATTTTTCTGAAAATTTTCTTCGCAATGTGATCTAAATTATCAGAAAATCAGTTAGAAATATTCATTATTTGTCTCAAAAATGAATATTAGAAGAGTAGAAATTTGGCAACTCTCGGATGTTAACACGGCGTTTTTCCTTAGCACGGCAGTATGAAAATCCATTCGTTATATCCATGACCACAGTGCGAAACCACGTATGTCTGTTTTTGCCACGTTGCAGACTTCCGGTCGTACTTAATTTCTTTCCTGGAAAACTAGTCAACGTAATTTCCTGGAAACTTCCTTGATTTTTCTTCAATGATAGTAGAATATTCTGTACAAACTCAAGCCACAAAATTGGCCTGTTTTTTGTTCAAAAAATAAACTAGGATGGGGAATTTTGAAACACCACAATGCAGATACATGATTTCGAACTTAAGCCATCGATATGGATCGTGATCTTTCGGCGGTTTCACACCGAGAACAAAGATTGGTAGAATTTACCATTCCGTCACGCTGAATTTCACACAGCGTGAATTCTAAGTCAATTCCGCTAAGGGAATGGTTACCTGTACCAGTATAAAGTAACGCCTACCATTTTTCTGGCCAAATTGACTTAGAATTCACGTTGTGTGAAATACAGCGTGACGGCAGAGAAAATTCTACCAATCTTTTTTCTCGGTGTACTTGACGCATTCTATTCGTTTATTTGTACATAATGCGTGTAACAGACCCATTCAGCGTTATGCTTACTTCATAGTTTATTGATATAGCCCTGAGAGAGGAAAACAAGATGAAAACGATATAGATTGAAACAGTTTATATCGAGTAATACCGCCATGAGTACTGACGCCCTGCCCTCGAGAATATAAGAAAAGTTCAAAGGATATTCTCTCGGTTTCGAGGAGGTCCGTAGGTGGTGTTTGAAAAGGACGAATATCGAATACTCGTCATCTCATTTCAAATCCAGGTTCAACCCTCTAGCTTCCTTGTTGCGGTTCAGCGCCAGATCAATAACACTCTTTCAATTTGGCGCCAATTCCAAGTCAACACGCATACTGCGTGTGGGCGTAGCCAGTATTCCGCCTTTAACTGATGAAAATACTCAGCAAATTACGAAGGCAAAGGCAAAGCAAGCTTACATTGCCGTGCTAAGGAAAAACACCGTATGAACCTTCAGGCGCCGCCAAATTCCCTCTGATAAAACTTTAATTTCCTGAAAAACTTATGAATACTTTCACTCCAATTTTCAGATAATTTAGTTCTAAATCTGATCTAAATAGTCTGAAATTTTCAATGCTAAATATTCATAACTTTTCTCAAAAATGAACATTTCATCGAAGGTAATTTGGCCTCTCTCGAATGTTCATACGGCGTTCTTCCTTAGCTCGGCAGTACACGTCATAATCGGGTCATTAGACCGTCAATAGTATAGCTCTGTACACAAAACGTATCGGGGCTGCACTCTCAACTAATTCATGCAGCTCCAATAAATTTCACTGCAATTTCAATGAGTTTCTATAGGACAGCAGTTCGGGTTCATCGAGTCAAAATTATACATCCATTTTTTTTTAAAGTCTTGTATTTTCGCTGGCTTCCAGGACTTTATGTCCACCTACCTTTCGTCTATTAAATAAATGTCCACCGCTATTTATGTCCACTAAACATTAAGTCCAGTCTATGTTAAGTCCACATGATTTAATGTCCAACCATGAATATGTCCAAAATTGTCCAAATTGTGGACATGTTATGTCCACATTTTTTTCTTCTCATTTAAATGACAGGAACCACCTCAAAAATAAATACTACTACCTTCATTCTTAAAAAAATTTCATTCATGAATCGAGTCATGAAAGAGAACAGACTCTAAGAGCAGATAAAAACATATGTTCATGTGTACACTGTACGGATATGATAAGATGAAAACCGAAGCGGGAGCCTAGGAAACGCTCCAATGCCAAATTAAACATTTTTCAGTAACAGATGCTGTCAAAATTGAAAGTCCTCTTTAACTAGTTATTTCGTGCGCCTTCAATCTTGTAGGATACTGTGCAACGCCTCTGACGGGAAATAGTCGCTTAAAGCGTTGCGGCGCGGCAGGCATCCAGCGTGACACGCGCATAGGCGCCTACAAACCTAACGGGATACTTCACGCGTTGCGCAATGCGTGAAGTATCCCGTTAGGTTTGTAGGCGCCAGTGCGCGTTCTGCGCTGCTAACACGCCGCTCCGCTCTGTGTTAGGCTCTAATATTTAAACTCGCGGAGTCAGCGTTTTTCAACTCATGATTTTGAAATGTTTGCACTCTCTGCATTGATTATTCCCTTTTAAACTGATGAAAAAGAAATATGTACTACCGGAAAATATAATGTGTTTTTTGTAAATATAAGAGTAGTTCCGTGTCAAATTTAATGATTTCCAAAGCATTCAAATTTATTCTTTTATGTTTTGGGCTTTTACTGTGCTGCAGCGTGGTGTAAGCGCAACTAAACGCTCAAAATTGGACGTATTTGACTCAAGAAGGTTGATGTACAAATACTCGTAAGTTACAAACAAAAAATTGCGTGCTTCTTAAGTTTTTTTCCTCTTTTATCAATTTTTGTATAGTTTCTTTCATCACAACTACGGCTCATTGAGATTCATATCGATGCCATTGCTTGGAAAAGGTTTTACAAATATTTACCACGTATTAAAGATGTAAATGTTTTTAAAATCAAGTAATCAATTTCATTTAAAAAAAAAAAAAAAAGAATGTACATTTAAGACATATTTTATATCGGAAATTTCGAGGATAAAAATGAAACCAAGTATTTACCAAAGGCAATTTGAAAAGATGAATCAAAACAAGAAATTAACATTTCATTTAAAATATGAGTTACGATAACAACACCTTATTCTCTCTGAATTTTCTCATTTCGATATTGTCAATATAATTTTACACGCGGACTAAAATATAACGCTTGAATTTGATTCTAGTGGACTTTACATTTGTGGACTTAACTTAGTGGACGTTTAAGTAATGGGCTTAACAATAGTGTGGGCTTTAGAACTGTGGACGTAAAAATTGTGGACGAAAAGTCTGTGGACGTAAAAAAAGTGGACATAAAGTCCGTGTACCTTTTGCTGGATTTGTTTTCTTTTATTTCACCTGACCGGTGATCCTTCTGATGATGCTTCGACTGTTCTTGAGTCAAAATCACGTGGGTCGTCAACTAAAAGTGCACACGGTGATCCAAAAGTCCTGCACCCTAGCACCAGGAACCACCATTGTATCTTTTGTACAAATTAAGGCACAGACTATAAAGTCTGTGAATGCTCCTAGATCAAAGGACCCTTCGAGGCCCACCTAAAATTTAATGGGGACCACCCTGAAAAGTAGAGGCAAGAATTCAAGGTGTCAAAGAGGTGGTTAGGATCTTATGGATCACCCTGTGGTGAAATAACTGTATTTTCATCCTATCCGTCCTCTGGTCGTCTAGAAAGTTCTCGAGCCCGAAGCCTGTGGGGAGAGGAGGGCGTAATCGATCATTTTTGCGGAAAAATTTCAAATTAGCTAAATTTGTCCAATAGCTCAATGCATACTAATTCCTACTTAATTGATTCACCTCTGGACCCCTCTGTCGAAACGTTGGTCGCATCTGCGCCGTACGCGAGACAAGACCCGAAGGTATAGAAATATCACCGCATTTCCAGCCTAACACTCCCGCGCTCAAAAAGGTCAACCGCGAAACCCTAGGGGATGGGGGATAGTGGGGGAGGCGGCGAGGGGGGTCCCTATCGCGGCGCGTTAACGCAGTGGCTATCCCAACATCGTGTTGATATGATTCGGTTATCGGCGACGCGCGGGCCATCCATCATCGGCTGATTAAGTCCCGCGTTGATCGCGCATCAGTTTAAACAATCGGTGGCATCGATGCCATGCCTCGGAATCAATTAGCCGACCCCCCCCCCTTTTCCACCTCCCCCCCACGGTGCGATAACACTTCACACCTCCCTCTATCGTAGATTACCAGCGCCTGGATTCCGCGGCAATGTGTTAGCTTGGCATGTTGTTGCGAGGTCGCTCACATATTCATCGTGGGATCGCAAGGCCCCTTGAGTAGTTCTACGGTAAGACTTGGATTATATTTTTCAAAAAGGAACCAAGAGCATCCCAATGCCGCTAAGATTGTGCTGCTTTTTTTACATTGCAAATATTAACTGATCATCTAAACAAGTTTTATCTTTACTCCCAATCAATTATAAATTCAAGACGAGAAGTACCTTTGTAAATTTAATTATTTGTGTGTTTCAGTAATTTTATTGCGGAAAATGTAAGTTGCACAATCCTAGCAACATTAGAATGAATTCGGTTCCTTTTTGCAAAATGCAATCCGCTTAATCTGCATGCCTAATGTATGAGTTGCTCAAAACCAGGCACATACTGCCTTACCTAAGAAAAATGCCGTTTCATAATTCGGATGTTGCTAAATTAGACTATTCATGCTGATAGGAGCTATGTGAAAATGAACCAAACCAAAAGGAACAATGATGTGGGTCGGTTATACTCGTTTCTTAAGCAGTTCCTCGAGTTAGAAGGCCCTGTTTGGTTTACTCTGTGACCGAGGGAGGTCAAAGGAAATTTCAAAGTTGCATAACATGGACACTTTTTGCGAACCTCTTGTAAAATTCTCTTCAAAAAATTCCAAACTTTGGAAATAAGTCCTTAGAAAGAATGCATAAAATTCGAAGGAAAGTAATTGCGAGTTACGTAAATTTTAAGGTAAGTATTAGACGCCGTCCTTAAAGTTTGGCAAAAGCATAGCCTTTTTTCTTTTGTATTTGGTGCTTTTTTGTCGTGGCAAATTGTTGCAATTCCTTGCAAGGGCCCAGTTCCGTTGTATCGCTGAATTTTATTCGAGGTCGACGAAAATTCATTCTTTTCGTGATGCTATTTGAGGGCTTTTTCAAACCTCCCTGAATGCAGTGTCAACCAAATGCAGTGTCAACCAAACAGGCCCGCCACAAGAGGGGGGATACTGGGTCCTTGGTACCGGGGCCCGGGCCCTGGAGGGGCCCGTGACGCAGGTGATAAACCACTACGAATTCATGTGTAACCCTTGTCTCGTAGGAAAAAGTGAAAAAATTACCCTAAAAATGCCGCAAAAGGTGAATAAAGTTTCAAAAACACGCTAGGGCACTATAAAATTTTTCTCACTCTTTTAGAGATTTTCAAGATTTTGAGTATATGCAGAATGATATTTTTAGTAACTGTGTTTCATTTTCTTCCGTTGTCGGATGCTAAGAGGCTCCTTTCTGGGCATCCTCGACTTCAATGGCTTAACTCCCTTGCCATCGACGTACGAAAGGGGAGTCCAGGAGGGCCCGGCTCCCCATAGAATTGAAAATTATCATCTGCCTCCTCAAAAAAAAATTTATAGATGTTTTGAATGCAACAATTCGAAAGTTTTTGGTGCTGAAAGTAAACAAAAAGGCGTAATTATTCTGCAGAAATTGATGGAAAATCTCCATCATAAGAGCTTCATAATGCGTCCAAATAGATTTAAAATTTCAAAAATTTCCCGGGGGAGGCCCCCCGGACCCCCCCCCCCTCCCTGTGCTAGGGGCCCGGGCCAGAAAATTGGTACCAGGGCCCGAGATGGGATGTGGCGGGCCTGCAACCAAATGTAGTGTCTACCAAATGCAGTGTCAACCAATGCAGCCTTCTAAGGACCTGTTTAAGCTAATACCATGGATACGATCCTCAATATCCGAATTAATATTAATAATAATCTCTTCTTTTTTTTCGTGTGCGCTACTTCCTGATTTTCAACATGCATCATGTTAATCATGTCATTAGTGTATAATGTTTTTTTGTTTGTTACAGGTAAGACGAGTCATTTTTCAATCACGTTGAAATTGCAGCATTTACAATCTTACGTAAGTAAACTAACTCAACTTCCCCCCCCCCCCCCCCAAAAAAAAAAAAACTCTGTTTTTCAAAACTGTGCGAAATCAATTTAACTTTTATAGTGACCTAAGAGGATCTCTTTCCCTTTTTTCTCTTTTCCTTGTTCCTCGTGCGGCTACATAGCATAGTAAGGTGTTTATTCCAAGGAAAGGAGGAGGGGTGCAGAAACTTCCAAACCACGCGACCGGCCGTTCGCGTGCAATGGTGGAACCCATGTGAGGACGAAAAAATTGGGGGAACCTTGGAAGGTTTTTTTTTTTTGTTTTTGTTTTTGTTTTTGTTTTTTTTGTTTTGGGGGAACTTGACTGTTGAGTGTGCTTTTTTTGAGGGAAACAATTTGCTGACCGCGCTGATTTAAGGGAATCCAACTGTCGACCGCGTTACTTTATGTGTTGGGAAAAATTCTGCGAAAACTTAAAATGGGGGAACCTTCGGAAGTTTCTACACCCGTGGAAAGGATCTATCTAAGGAAGGACTATGAAGAGGACCCTAACTCTACATGAAAAATACAACGGAGACTTTGGTGGAATTTTCATGACTCTTGCAACTGCGGTGCACTAAATGAATACGCTGGTCGTGATTTGAGAGGGCCATAAGAAGCGGCTTGTCCGTTGGCTCGGTCCAAAGTTCGCAACGGCCCAATTGCAGAGGGTTGATGGGCAGCATTCTGAGGACGTGACACATGGAGGGTAGGACCGGGGGTGGAGGGACAGGGGTGGGGCACAGCCGGGAGCCCCCCGGGGGAGGAATGTTATTTGCGGAGCTGGCTCAATTCAATATCTTCTGTTGACTTTGCATGAGTCGACCGCCCGCGCCCGCCACGCCACGCCACGCCACGCCACGCCACGCCACGCCACGCCACGCCACCGCGCCGCCGCGCCGCCGTCCGATCGCCAACCGGCGCGCTTCTCCTCATGAATACTAAGCAACAACGTCCTATGAACCTCGACATATTGCCAATTTTTATTCCATGCAATACGATTTCACAGCCGAATTCGTCATAGCTTTTCTAGACATTTTTCAAAAAATTGCATTCGCAATGGATTTCTGGCGGAGATCAGCCGGAATCTCGAGGAGGGATCACGCACGGAACGAAAGAGGGCGTGAGATCATGAACGCCGAGCAGAACATCGTGCATGAAATTGTTACCAAACAGCTTGTCCGGTATGGTCATGTTCAACCGATGGCGGATGACAGATTGGCTAGGAAGGTATTGGATTGGGTTCCTCCTGGGAGGAGACGCAGGGGACGTCCAGCAAAATCGTGGATAGGTGGCAGGTGGTAGGTGGTGGTATCTCTATATTATACAGCTACAAGCAAAATCTTGGAAGCACTATTTCTGACGAACTGCCGGACCGATAAGGATGATCTTTACATGTATGTCATCTGTAGTAGATGTAGATGTGCAAAAAATTATGAAACCCCGAACTTTTAATGCTGTAGAGCTTTTAAAGCTCATGTCACTTAAGTCCAATGTTAATAGCGTGAGATATATGTCGTTTCCGCTAGAAACGTCGAGGTGTGGGATTCTACCTGAGTGACTCGAATAAACAATAAAACAATGGAAAAGCTCGTGAAGGGCTCCTCATTCGAAGAGTTGAGGAACGGTGCATCGCTCAGGGTTCAAGGTCCAAGGTAATATGTACATCCAGCTATTCCTCATCATTTACAAATCTGAGTGTTACGTCAAAAATTTTGAAATCTATGCAGCTCGAACAAAAAATGGTGTATTAAAATGGAAGAACATTTTTGCCTATACATATGCGTATAGGGCCCGCAAAGCGGGCCTGAGGGCGCGAGGCGCCCTCCCGGGGGTTGGACCGCGTAGCGGTCAGGGGGCAGGGCCCCCTAGTTCGAGATGAAATTACAAGATGCCATTTACCAGATGACCTCTGGGTCGATAGACAACAGTGGCGAATAGGCGTCGCAGAGCACTCGGGCGCGCTGTAGAAACGACTTGAATGTATGTGTATGTATGCATTCGCAATTCATTCTGAAGTATTTGAAAATTTCGAGGAAACAACCATTCATAATTCTCCTGAATAATAATAGTCTTTCGGGAGAAGTTTGACAATTTCTGAATATTGATACGAGGTTTTTTTCCTTGGGGCGGCAGAGTAGGAAACAAGGAGCCCTGCTAACCGATGATGGCGAGTATGACCCATGTTGGAATGCTCGTGTCCCGAGATGCAAATCGCTGAGAGGAGGAATAATACCGTGATTTCAGTGGCGTTTTTTCCGATGTATCGATTTGTCTATCGTTAAAACCTATGGCAAAGGATCGATAAACAGGGTGTTCGCAACGAATACCGTAACAATCGATTCTTTATCATGGCTTCAAATGAGGAAATATCGATAATCGATCAGTCACGCCTCCCCACTGAGAGATCGGGTTAAAGTGTGAGGGAAACACAGTGCAACGCGAGCCTTAGATTGATTTTCAGTCCGTTTTTACAGTTGAATGGGTTATTGGGAGAGGTCGCTCTTGAAATTTTCCCCCACAAGTGGAAATTTTTATTTCCTCACGCTATTAAATTTAAGGGGTGCTATTTAAAAGAAATTTTGGAAGGAGACGAATGAAATCATAAAGTAAGAGAAAGTAATCGGTTTGTTTGTCATCTAGTCAGGGCCGGCTTTAGGGGGTGGCTACATGGGCCGCGGCCCATGGCGGCAAATTTAGGGGGCGGTAATTGTTGCAATGTTTTCAAATGTAGGTATCGAAATAAAAAATCGGATTCAGAAAAACAAATTACAAAGGAGAAAAGGCGACAAAATCTCTCATTTTCTGAGAGTTAAAATAAAGTAGTACTTTCAAATTTGTTCGTCTTTCGGCGATACAAGAGACAGCGCCTTTAATTAGTCCAGTTGAGAGAGAATCCAAACCCGCAATTTGGCCTGGAGCGGCGCGGCGCGGCGCAGAGAGCAATAGTGACGAGGACTTGAGATGGAAAGGAGAAGCCCTTGGCGCGCTGGTCAGCATGAAACACATTAGCGCCTTCAAGACTCCACGAATACTTCACGCATTGCGTCAAACGTGGTGCAGTCAGCAGCGGTTGGCGTGAAACTCATAGTGCCTACAAGACTGCGTGAATACTTCACGCATTGCGTCTAAAACAGTGTGGTCGGCATGAAACGCATAGCACCTACAAGACTGTAGGGATACTTCACGCATTGCGCCAAACACAATGCGGTTGGCGCGGTGGCGGAAATTAAAATTATTAAACCACATTCATGTTTATTCTTTCATAATTTTTTCGTTCTTTTCTTATAAATGAAAGGCCTCGTCCACGCAGAGATGGGTTTACGGAACTTAATTTTCGCGCAAAGTTCCGTGAACTTTTGCTAGTGTTGATAGTGCTTTCACAAGAAATGTGCCCAACACGAGTAAACGCGTCTTATGCACCCCTCCTCTTCCGACACGTTCACTTGATGGTTTGTATCCATGTTTCGAAACGAATTAGAAAGGGCGGCAAAATACAGGCGGCCTATGGGCGGCAAGTAGGTAAATCCGGCCCTGCCTCTAGTTGTATTGTCTCAATATTTGGGTTGAAATTTCCAACCTCCCTAAAAGTGCATCAGGATCGAGCATATATCGCATGAGTGATGATCCAATGTGCCAGCTCCTTGCAAGTCGCAACATCTGAGTAATATCGAGAGTAGCCAGAGTACATTAGTTCATCAACACACTTTCTGCATCTCCAGTTGTCTCAGAGTAACGTCCAGTTTCGTCGATTTAATTGAAAATGTGGCCGATCAATTAAGTCCCTTTGGTTGATCTTATTGAAAAATGTATTTCTAATTAACCATGAACACACATAGTAGTACTTACAGTTTCCCCTTCGCTTTTAGAAATGACCCGTTCCAACCGATAGGATCGCTCCGCGGGCTGATTCTTGAAATTGATAGGCAAAGCGATAGACAAAGAAGAGGAGTATGGAGGAATCCTATCAGTTGAAATGGGTGGTTCTTACAGGCTAAGGGGGTAAATGATGGACTAAACTACAGGGTCTCTATTACGTTGCCATTTGTTAGTGTATTATCTACCTCCCTTGTCCATTGCAACGACCCCCTTTGACCAATTGGATCCCTTCATATCCATTTTGTCTTTATTGCCTATCCGTCGTCTGTCAATTTCGATAAATATCCAGCATTTTTGGAATTGAAAGTTGATTTTTCACCCTTATCTTGTGTCTCGTAAAATTGAAGGAAGGAATAAATAATCAGAAAAAGAATTCTCCCCAGACGCAATTATTTTATTTGTTCGTAATTGGATCGTTTAAAAGAAAATACGAATCGTTCAAGCCCATAAGCGCAAATCCTCCAAGTCGACAGCCCAAAAGCGCAAATGGGACTATTTGCGCTTTTGGGCTGTCAATTCGAGGGGCATCGACCGGATCGATACGTCGATAATCGAAGGAAAGCTCGTGTAGAATGTGTGGCAACTGCGCGCGACGAAAAATCAGTTATGCCGCATTCACACGCTGAATTTAGCAACTGAATGTGGAAGTCAACAGTCATCGCCCAACGGCTGAAATTTAGCAAATTCGAGTTATTTTCATCCACATGTGTATCAAATCTACTCGAATAGTTCCAACAAATTCAAAATTGGTCCGATGGTTGCTGAGAATCGTTGCTGAATTTTGCGCGTCACGCGCAAAATTCAGGCATCGGGCCGATGACTTCCACATTCAAGCTCCCATATTCAGCGTGTGATTGCGGCAGCGGCACGAGAGTGCGTGTAAACAGATGAGATAGATTGGCTCGGCGATGAGGGCGACAATATGTGTTATCTGAGTGCAGGGCCAGCGTAATTGCGGTTTGTTTACGCATCCCGAGGCTGGACGTTTTCGGTTTTCGTTACTCCAATCAGTCTTGCGAGTGCATCTTTCAAAGCAAGATGAGTCTAAGAAAAATAGAAAAAAATAAAGGTGTTCCGTGCGTGATAGTAGATGGTTTCAAGTATAGGCGGCAACGGATAATGCAAGACGGGAGTGTTTCATGGAGGTGTGTCACAAAAAAGTGCAATTCAACAATTAAAACCAATAGTGGCGAGACGGTAATTTCAAAAAGCTGTAAAATAAACAATCACTCACACGAGCGGATTCCACCGGGAAAACTCGCCTTAGACTCGATGAAAAATGCTTGCAAGCGTAAAGCAGTGGAAGACATTCGGACAAAACCTGCCAAAATTATTCGAAGTGCACTGCGGGAAGACGAAAACAGTGAAAACGCTGAATTAGAGGACAAAAACGTGCGAAACATTCGTAAATCCATGTATCGGCGTCGAAGAAAATGGTTCCGGGTACTTCCAGACTCACGCGAAAAAACTTTAGATCAACTTAGCGATGAAAATTTCAAGTGCGAGACAAACCGGAAAGAAAAGTTCTGTTTTGTTGACAAAATTTCACAAATTATCATTTTTACTATTGCCTGACAAATTTACTATTTTTATGTGAAACCGCGACCGAAATTATAGCTGATGGAACGTTTTACGTTTGTCCACCCTTTTTTTATCAGTTGTACACGATACGTGGTTACGTAAACGGACATTATATCCAAGCAGCTTTCTGCCTTTTGCCAAATAAAAGGCAAGAAACCTATGTAAATATGTGGCTCTTCCTTCAATCACTATGTGAGGGCAAACTAAACCCAGCATCCATCCTTTTAGATTATGAAATTGCAGCTCATCAAGCATTTTGGACAGTTTTCCCTAACAGCCGCATACGCGGATGCCGATTCCATATCGGGCAATGCTGGTTTCGAAAAATATGCCAACTTGGCTTGAAAAAAGACTACGAAGGAACCGGAGTTATCAGTGATTGGCTAAAATTATTTTTTGGCCTGCCATTCTTTGAGGCGAGCGCCGTCCTTGACGCTTTTTGCGAAATTATGAGCTGCACCCCCCCTGACTCTAGATGTATCGCTTTTCGTGATTACGTTCAAGATAATTTTATTTTACTTTGCGCATTCCCACCAGAAATGTGGGCTGAGATTCCCAATGCCCTTTCCTCAAGAACTACGAATGGGGCAGAAATATTTCATCATCATTTTAAAGGTAACTTTTATGGGCCACACCCTCACGTTTACTACTTCCTTGAAACTTTAAAAGATGTACAAGCAGAAACTTATGTTAAAATTCGAAGTGTCCGAAACCCACCTCTTAAATGCAAGAAAGAAACTCAAAAATTAATGTTCTTACTGAGAACATACGATGAGCTTGTCAGCAATGAATTATCTGCAATTCAGTTTTTGAAAAAAGTTGGCATGAAATTCCAAGGCAGGCGCTTGTAAATGGTTTCCTCCTATATATTCGACGCAAACTTTCTCTAAAGTGTAAGGCTCACCTCTACAAACTCAGACCAATTTAGAAAAATAATATAAATAAGGCAGGGGGGAAAGAGTTCCCAGGTTTCGCTTTTTGCATGCACAGATCAAAAGCAGAGCCTGGAAACTTTTTGTCAACCGAACCTTATCAATCATCGGTTTTTCACTGATATGCATTCTTCTGGACTCAACTACCAAGGAAAAAAAGGTAAATAACGTTGCTCCATTTTCACGCTTCTGCTTTTATTCCTCCCTTTAATTACGCTCCATTCGATATATCGAAATTCTGGTCGATTATTTCATTTGCGCTTATGGGCTATGAATATTTACGCATTTGCGCTGTCGCATTTGCGCTTTTGGGCTGTCGATTTCGGTAATTTGCGCTTATGGGCTGTCACCATACGAATATCCCTACCCTGACGGCTCTTCATAGCGAAGTATTTGTTGAATACGTGCTTCACTGAGCAGGCAGCTTACACCAACTGTTGCACGAGGGAAAAAATGACAGGGGACCAGAGAAAAAACTGCATCACAGACCCAGCCATAGCTGCGAGATGGTGAGAAAATTAAGTACGACTTGACCCTATTAGCACAATGACGCTTACCAACATACATAAGTCGCTCCTTGCTAAATCGCTTTATAGCACTCCCTGGCGCTTCACTACATCTAACCTCCACTCTGCCGTCCCAAGGAGAAACGTCGTATGAACCTTCGAGCGTTGCCAAATTTCCTTTGATGAAACACGAATTTCCGAGTAAACTTGTGAATATTTTTCTTCAAATTTTTCAGATAATTTTGCTCGCAATTTCACCGAAAAGTCCTAAAAATTTCAAGGGAAAATATTCATGACTGTCCTAAAAAATGACCATTTTATCGATGGAAATTTGACAACTCTCGAATGTACATACGGCGTTCTTCCTCAGCACAGCAGCACTGCCCCTGTCGAACCATCCGGGCCCAATATAAGCATTCGTAATGTTGTAACACAGTCGGAAAATTTAGACTCAATTTAATTGGTGAGTCCCCAGAAAAAGTTAACGTTCATCAATTTTAGTGTCCATGCTTAATGGATGGATGGCCGGTTTGCATCTGCAAAATTGAAAGT
Organism: Bemisia tabaci; assembly: GCF_918797505.1. NCBI lineage: Eukaryota > Metazoa > Arthropoda > Insecta > Hemiptera > Aleyrodidae > Bemisia > Bemisia tabaci. The sequence continues at coordinate 1,172,496 of NC_092795.1, read as the reverse complement.
GCAATGGCGCATTTAAACATTTAAAATATGTTTTCCAGTGTTTAAGATTGCGGAAATTCTCTTAAAAAAATACTGGAAGGATTTTAAAATTATTTCGAAAAACATTGTTTCGTAGAGATGAAAATGAAATGTTTCGAGGACAAATATACTATTAGGTGTCCTATCAGTGTATGTAATCGTTGGCAAAGATATATTCATAGCACGGGGTGATAACGGCGGGTTGGAGTGAATGCAATCGCTGGGCTGGAGCTAATTACGGGGGAATTCGACGGTCGGTTCACACTCCCTTCGGTGTTCATGATCTACGAAAAAATGCCTCTTTATCCTTGGAATCCTTGAGTTTCTGAAATGCGGATTTGAGAATTGGCAACATCGCTCCTCACCTTCTGTCGCTCGGCTGTTATGATAGGGCGATGAATATGCGCCACCACGATTAACTTGCTCCGAGGTTGTGGTTCTTGGCAAACATTGCCAACTCTTGCGACCTTTACCGAGGACGAAAAGGTTTTGTAGGTATTTCTAGATTCGTGCAACCTTGAAAAAGGTTTCGAAAGTGCTTGATTTTGAATTCATTCAAGGCTTTGGTAGCGCTTGATTACTCTGCATGTCCTCTAACAGGGTGCCCAGTGTTCACCGGTAGTAAAATCTGGAAATTATCAAGGAATTCCGGCCTGTTACACTATGGAGACCTACATTATAGGAACAAATCAGAAATGGATTCTTTATGTCACATCTCTCAGCTCTCAGCACGGGAGGACTCTACGCACACTGGCTCATAAGCTGTTTCACACGGCGAAAAATCTATGGCTCATAAACCAATTAGTGGTTTATATGGAACACCTTTTATAGTTAATTTTTTTCTGATATGGGAAATAGTATGAAAATAGATTTAAAAGTGAGAAAATGCACCGTCTAGTGACGTCATTTGGCGGCATTTCCCATTTAAACACATGTATTTTAGCAAATTAGATCATTTTGTCATATCTTCTCCAATAATTGTTCAACTCATGAACCAAGGGTATCCTCGTGTTCAGTTCACTCAGTAGTCAGACACCTTCAAATTCTCTATTGTGTTATGAGCAATAGTTTTTTCTCAGTGCAGCACAAGATTCGTGCTACAGCTCGGGTTTCCTCCGGGTGGAATATTCTGAGCGGCGCGGTGCGGTGCGGCGCATAAACAAATCAAAGACATGCAAACGAAGCTGGACGATTCGGTGGCATCACTCCAATTACCGCACAATCAACATGCTTGTTCGCGGGGCCCGATGCTCATTCTCTCGGCACCCCCCTCCCCCACCCCACACCCCCTCCGAAATTCGTTCGCCCCCCTACCCGCGCCCCACCCAAATTGCGTTTTATTGCCGTGTGATCGATCCCCGACGACGGCTCAATGCGCCGCCATTAAATTTCGATTAACATCCACATCCGAGGTTGTCAAGTCTCCGCAAAAGTCCACCGGAAAAATATCCACGCGGACGAAAGTACTGCCCTGCTAAAGAAAAACGCCGTATGAACATTCGAGAGTTGCCAAATCTTCCCGAATAAAACATGTATTTTAGAAGGAAGTTGTGCATATTTTCCTTTGAAATTCTCACATATTTTAAGATTAGATTGCGAACAAAATTGTCTGAAAAATTGGAGGAAAAATATTCAGAATTTTCCTAGAGAGTTCGTTTTTATTGAAGGAAATATGGCAACGCCTGAATGCTCATATGACGTTTTTCCTTAGCACGGCAGAGTAGAGTGCCTACATGGGAGAGTATAGACTAGTCGTTGATTTTGGAGGTTAGATCATGGAGTTTGTATGACCCAAAAGGGCAGCTTACTTACAAACTCAATTGTCCAGAAAAATGTATTGTTAAGATTATTACGACCTGCTATTTGTGAAGCACCTCTTTGACTTGGAGTTTTTGCATTCATTTGCTAATTTTTGCGGAGGGTAGGTCATAAATATTCTTGACCGTATTCCTTCGATATGCATTTTAAGATTGGCAGCGGCATTTTTTAGTCGTTCCTCGGACGCCTCCTTGCTTTTGGAGGCCCCATCAACAAGATTCCGACCACGGTCAGGAAGTAGCGGGAAAACTCTCGAATTATCGATCGTGAGCGGGGAAATCCGAAAAAAGTGGGACAATTTTGGATTGGACCAAAAAAAACTAGGAAAAGAAAGAAATGGACTGTGCAGAGGAAAAAAGCTAAACTCAAGAAGTGCTAATTCAGGGTGTCTACCGGTCCCAAAGTCCCCAATATCCCCGATTATCCCCGATTTTGGAAGGATGTCGCCGAGAATCCCCAATTTTCTTGTTCAGATCCCTGGGGAAAATGCCGCTCATCCCGCGTCACCAGCCCCCAAGGAGCACTCATGCCAAAAATGGGAACATCCCGACCAAACGATCCAGAGATACAGAGATCAGTGAGGAGTGGAATGAGTGGAGTGAGTGGAATTATTATAATTTATTTTACTGAGCAAGGTGGCGGCAATCCTCTGCTGTCCTGGCGTGATTTGGTATAGTTAAACGTGAATAAACTGGGATTAGCTCAAGCAGTGAATAGCTAAACAATTAATCACCGCACCGAGATGATTGCGTCACATGTAACTTTATCTGGAAAATGCAAAGCGAGCACTCGGGTTTGCCGTCGATAGCTCCATTCGTTCACCCTGCTTCAACGTTTCAACAGCTGCTAAGAGGCCTGAATACGCGATACAACTATTTTAACTCTCAAGTAGCCCAAATTACATAACGATCGAGATGAAGGAGCACTTAGTGTCTCCATGTTTTCGTTTTCCTCGTTCGTGAGAACAAGATGGTGGGTTAAGATTAAGATACGGCATCAATATTCTTGCAGAATTCGAAATTATAAATTTGAAAAACAGACCGGAATGTCCATCAACCTTAACTAATTCAACGCAAAAGGATAAGTTAAAAACATTCTGTGAAGAATGACTCTCTTTCAGAAACGTGGATGAACGTGTATAATGATAAACCGCACTAGTTTCCGTGATGCCCGAAATGCAAACACCTCCTTTTTTTGGCCATGGACTATTTATAGTAGCCTCTCATTTACGCCTAAAATTTAATAACAGATGCTTAGCAATTTTTCCCGTCAAATTTTCATCCGTTTGGAAGATCTGTTCAGGGCCCAATTTCACTTTCACTTTGAACCCAAAAGGCGAAATGAGACCGTTTAAAAAATGATATGCTACATATCACCGAACTCTTGACCAATGGAAGTAGATTTGGCACATTAAAGTCTAGTTCGCCATCCAATTACCTCCTCGATTGGTCAATTATCCGTAGCTCAAGGCTAAAGGTCTCGCCTAAAGATAGACTCAAATTTCAAGCACGATAATAGTCTGCATGGTTGTTTGGTCAAAGGTGAAAGTTCCCCGTCAATATTAACAAGGTAGATAGGATATTAACCGTGCTGACATTACCGACAGCGCTAAAATAATAGGGTATTTATATCACTCATTATGTAAATTAAACAAAGCGCGGCTTGCTTTACGCCCTAATACACGCTAATCAATGTGTTTGCTGGAGGTGTGTGGAGGCTAACGGTTAATTTTAACCACTCATTTACGGTTTTCCTAGCAACTCCTCACGGACCTTTACTGCCGTGCTAAGGGAAAACGGTATATGAGCCTTCAGGCGTTGCCAAATTTTCCTCGATAAAACACGAATTTTCTGGTAAACTTATGAATATTTTTCTTCCAATTTTTCAGAGAATATTGTTTATATTTTCATCTTAAGTTGGTACAAATTTCAAGGAAAAATACTCATAATTTTCTTCATAAATCAACATTTTATCGAAAGAAATTTGGCAACTCTCAAAGGTTTATACGGTATTCTTCCTTAGCACGGCAGTTTAGTGTAACACATGGTTGTCGAAAGTCGGAAAACACGGAACTCAATTGCAGGGCGGCAACTATATCGGCGAAAGCTTAGAAAATTCAGAAAATGTTCAATAAAACCTGGACAGAAAAAAACTCACCGGGAATGTATATTTTTTCCCATTTTGAAAGAGACCATACTGAGCGCCAAGTTCATATTTCCAAAATAGTCAAAGGGTCCCTTTTTTTAAACTAAAAGAAAGTCAGAAAAGAGCCGACGAATTTCTCCGGGATTTGTCAATCATAATTTTTTGGTCTGTAACTCAAGAAAAGTTTTGAAATTTTGATTTTAAGCTTCAATTGTCACTTTTCATTCGCAACTTTTTTAGATTTTTTATACTACAGGTTGTTTATAAATTTACTCAAAACCAAGATATTTAGTGTTTCTTGGCGCGTGAATTCAAACCGCCCGCTTACGGAAACGCTATGGTCTACGTAAGTCAAATCGCACACTAAACGTTACCGGGGTAGTCTCAGCGTTACGAAAATGAGGCAACCTCAATCTTCACGCTTTGGTTCAGCTACAACAAATTGTTCACTTTTGCCTGCCAAAACCGTTGTGGGGCGCGATTTGACTCACGTATAGTATTACGTTTCTTTTGACCGGGCAGTTCAAATCCTTGTAATCAATGTAAAATAAAAATGTTAATTTCTTAGCTAGGAGTTAATTTCAGAAATTTTCGGTACGAGTATCGTTTTCTACGCAAAGTTCTGGTCAAGAAGCATAAATCAGAATGCTTAAATTCGTACCATGTCCAGTGGTCCATTAATTGCTTTGTGGCAAATTACTGCAGTATCTGTTCTGCCAGTTTGACTATACTGTCGTGCTAGAGAAGAACGTCGTATGCATATTCGAGAGTTGCCAAATTTGCCCGAATGAAACTTGTATTTTTGAGGAAAGTAATGCATATTTTTCCTTGAAATCTTCAGATATTTTAAATTAAATTGCGAACAAAATTGTCTGAAACATTTGGAAGAAAAATAATCACAACTCATCCAATGAATTCGTAAAACAAATTTGGCAACGCCTGAGGGTTCATACGACGTTCTTTTCGTAGAGTACATAGGTTCGTAATGTAAATGGGAGAGCTGGCGCTATGTTCTAGTCGACGAGTTCCGAGCCCGGTGTGCGCCGAGCTTCGACTACTTTTTCGATACATTTTCGATCCAAAGTGGCGATGTAAAATCCGTGATAATTCAGATCCCCATTGTTTACATCGGATGGCCAGGTCTGTGTGTATCGAAAACAATCGATCATGTATCGAAAAAAGGCTCGCCGTGACACAGGAGTGTCAGAAAAAATCGGGACCTAGAAAATGCTCAAAAGTGGGGCCGGCTCTCCCATTTACATTACGAATCGCTGTACTCTATGTTTCTCCCTTAGCACGGCAGCATAGGGCATAAGTGACTCCGGTAGGGTGGCATGAAACGTAAGAAAGAAATGAGATATTGGAAATTTCAGTGAAATATCTCATGAAATTTCACGAGGCGATGAAATATTTCATATTTTCCAGGGGCTGCAACCTGCACTCAAACACACAAAAACAGAAGAAAGTCACAATTTTTACATGTTACGAAACATGGAAAAGGAGCATGCATTTTCAGTGTCTTTCATAAATTTCTGAAATTTCATGAAATCTTTCGTGTGAATTTTCAAGATTTTATTTTTCATGAAATTTTGTCAGCCTGGACTCCGGCCCTTGGGTTGAAAAAGCCGTCCACACGAATTTCAGGAATGATTTGTGGAAGGCAGAGGCCTCTCATCCCGTCCCTTGATCAGTATGTTACAAGTGGCTCGGGAGAAGGAAATCAATGCTATGACCTGATTAGCCGCAAGCAAGGTGCACACAACGGTGACGTGATCTATTATGTCCTTTGCCGCGTTGCGCGCCTTGCTTACTCTACATTTATCACCGTTACTCCTTACCGTCCCCAGCTTTGATTTATTTCCTATGATACCCACGTATCAATCATGTCCTCCGCCCGGGCCATGTCTCTTCCGGCAAAGTCCTGCTTCCTGCTTTAGTAACCTCCAACCATGATCCATCCATTATCGATATTTTCCCATTTGAAGTTTTGCTAAAGAATCGATCATTGAAGTGTTCGTTGCCAACACCCTGGTTATCCATTCTATTCCATCGGTTTCAATACCAGATCCATCGATGTATCGCTAAGCACGCCACGTCACTAGCAAAGGGATGACCCTCGCTCGTAAAACCCTATATCGAAAGTCTTGTTTAAATGAGCTCGTTTTTCGACGTGCAACTAGGGATTTAAGTGATAACATCGTTTTAGCTTTTTAACATCCCTCTCAGATAACAACATCCGCAAGCAGAGGGTTCAATCATGTTGTATTTCCTACGGTTCTTCCAGAAATTCCGAATCTTTTGAAGAGAAGAGTTGCCAGGGTCCCAGGAGCCATAATCTCGTATTTATGAGCCAAGGGAAGAGAAGCGATGACTAAATTATGTAATGTGCCTTAAATGTAGGAAGTTGTGCGTGGCTTCGTCATTATTACGTCATGAGGAAGGAGAAGAAGAAAGTGTAACGCTCCCTGTTACGCAAGCCTCCAATTTAAGGTAATCCACCTCTCTCTGTCTTCTGCCCTCGCCAGCTCTCATATTTGCCAGACTCAGTGATTGAGATGGAACCTTTCTTTTTCACCATGGTCATATTATACGTATACTATTATGTAGTTGATAAAAATGTTTTGTTCAAAGGGTTGTGCAGCGTCTTAAAATTGAAGCAGCTCGGTTCTGAAATTATCCTGTAGGCAACGAATGTTCTAAAGCAGAACTGCTTAACAATCACGATGAAATGCATGGTTTATCCCCAACTATACTTTTTGCATATTTTGAACTTGCCTGCTTCAGTCGGTGGACATGCGTTCTGGTCGATTTAGTTTGATGCAATCAAGTCTCGCGATATGGCAACACCGTGCAGATTGAAACAAAAATCACCGATGGTATGTCATCGGTGAAAAAGTCCCATTTTAATCCAAACAGTGCCAAAGAGGAAGGTTAATATCTTGGTCATGAGTTGATTCCAGTAATTTTCTTTGCTCGACTCGTGTTTTACGTGTAATTTTGGAGAGGGAACATACATTGCAATGCTAATATTGGTAGTGTATCTAGTGGCCCTTTGATCCATGAAGTTTTCGCCATTGGATTTGGGACACCCTGTAGAAATTCTACGAGAGCGTTCCGCTCGGCTCCATGCCGGCATCTTAGGAGCGCTTCCTCGGGGGAAACGAATCTCAGCGGAAATTTTTCGCATGACTCTTGAAATATTTAGCGGTGGAGGGAGCTTAAACTCCTGGATCTTATGCAATCCGCGAGTGGCGCTGGCACGCGGGTTGCCTGGCCTCGGCTCCTCGGACAAGACTATAAATACCCCGACGGAGGCTTGGAGGAGCGCTCTTATTAAAAGGATTTATGTTCGTCCGCGGAATTGATCCGAGCTGGTATTACGGAGTATAAATTACGGAAAATCGTCGGCATGGAGCTGACGCCAAGTGGAGCGTGGAATTTCAGAGCCCCCTTTAAAAATGGACGTCTCCAAGGAGAAGACTTTAAACAGTGTTGTTTTTCACCTGGAAAACCTCAAGTACAGCGCCGTGTCGGGGGATTTGAAAGACTTGCCCTCATTCGAGACCAATCGGGGAATTAATCAGGGTGTCTAGCATCAGGACTTTCCAGATTTTCCCGATTTCACGCAGCTCATTTAGCTCTTATGCAGCAATAATTTTTTTTGCGTGAAAATTCTCCATTTCTTATCTCCGTTCCCTTATTCATGCCGTTCGTTCCCTGACGTACCCTTCATTCCCCGTTCCATTTCAGTTCATAATCGGTGCAATCGGTGAAAACACAACCGTCTTTCCTTTTGTTTGCGCTGTGGAGGTTTAAAGTATTGGACCATCAACGAATTCCTCATGTCATAACTCTGAGTGCAAAGCTGCCATGCCAAGGAAGAACACCGTATGAGCCTTCAGACGTTGCCAAGTTGCCACCGATAAAAACCGTGCGAATTTACTGGGAAAGTTGCGAATATTATTGTCCAAAATTTTCAGATAATTTTGCGGGCAATTTAATCTAAGATATCTGAAAATTTCAAGGAAAAATATGCATGAATGTTCTCAAAAATACGTGTTTTATCAATGGAAATTTGGCAATTTTCGAGTATCCAAACGGCGTTCTTCCTTAGCACGTCAGAAAGGGACTCTAGTGCGTTCCGTTGCCTATTCGTGTTTTTCCGCGACAGTTCGGCAAGGAGGCGGTTAAAGAAGGCGGAAATGCATGCTCGAGCGCCCCGGACGGCGGCGACGCCTGGACGGTAAAATAACGCGGCCGGGGATGCTCCAGCGCTCGGCAAATTGCCGGGCCCCCGATTGCAGGCGCATTCTTGCATGATTCAGTGATTGCAGTCGTGCTCCCGTCGGCCGGGTTTTAGATCGGCTCAGCGCATACGCTCAGTGCGTGTGAACGGCTCCATTTAGAGCTCACACAGTCCAGGGAATAATTCTCTCCCGACATTAGCGAGTCACGACTTTCAGTTGTTGCTTTCGTGAGTAAAACGGAGACTGTTAAATCTCTCGCTGGAAAAACTTCCCATTCTGAAAACGGCCCACCAGGCATTCTATCAATTAGAGCACTTCGCAGCATAATTCCTCGTCAAAATTCACAAGGAGAACGAATCGCACAGGGTTTCTACAAGTTCGAAAATAGTATCGATTTTTAAGAGCGGTCCGGAAGTACTGATTAAAAGCAAAAATTCCGGAAGAAGGTCCGGAATTTTGCTCTTTTTTTGTCTTTTTTGTCGCAATTCGAGCGAGTTATTCAAATTTTTGATATTTTTCGAATATATTTTTTTGATATATTTCGATATTTGATTTCGATATTGTTTTTGAATTTTTTTATTTTTTTATTTTTAATTTCGTCGAATGGAGGTACTGAAAAAGTACTAAATTCTGTTTAGGAGATACTCAATTTCTTGGAAATGTACTGTAAAAGTCTTACTGATTTGTGACTAGCCTAGTTTAGTATATGTCGCACAACGGCGAATCAATAAATCAACTCCTGAACAGGTAACATTTATTGGTGCGTTAGATCTGTAGATTTTCCTTCATTTTCGGATGATACCACACATCACGACACCGGAGTTCGAATAGTTGTATCTCAGTTTTTTCCCTCTCGCTTTACCTCACCGTGTGACTAATAACCGCTACTGTATCGATTTTTCACTACGTAACCCTTTTTGGACAAAACTTCGCATTTTACAATGCAATTCAGCGCTCGAGGTAAATAATGGACCTCTACATAAGGTGTAAATTACAGTATCACGCAACAATTTTTTTCGCACCGCGATGACAGTGATATTTGGACGCATTTATACTAAAAGGAACTATGCTACACGCAAACTGTATGCACATAATTCCTTTTAGCATAAAAACGTCCATCGAAGGGTCCATTCTCAAGAAGAAAACTAAAATGCGTACAATTTTATCGCAATCACGGAGGCAAATTTTTAATTCGAAGACAAGCAATCATTAATAACAAGACCTGTTTTAAGTGTTACTCTAAACGTTTTTGAACAAGATATGGATCTTTTGTTTAGGGTTCATCATTTATTTTATTCCCGCTACCGTGGCAATGTTGCCGAGGAAAACTCAAAATTTGACGAGGAAGACGGCCTCAGGCCCCAATTCGAGCGAGAGGTTTTTGTTTATCTACAAAATATTAATGGAAAATGAATGGAGTGACGGAGATGAGTTTCTTCGTGTGTCGCGTTCGTAACCTAGTTCCAGCATTCTCATCGTTCGCGGGGAATATTACAGCATTATTTCGATAATTATGCCCCGGGCAAAACTCCTACTCCTCGCATCATTATTCACCGCCGCTAACGCTACATTTTCATCGTGAAAAGTAACTGTGATTTTTCCCTGCGCCTGCCGGGAGGAAACCCCCTCCGCGTTCGAACGTTTCTGAAAAATGGGTTCGACGCCTAAATCGTTGATTTAATTGTTTTCAGAACACTTTGAATGATGAACCTCATTTTTAAAATGACACCACATCCAAGAAAGCAGTGTTTTTTCTTGGTGTGGGAGGGGGGGGGGGATTCGTTTTCACAGCTTCGTTTGAACGGAACGTTACTCTGATTGGACCAGATATTTCTAATTTTTTGACCAATCAGCTAGAGATACATCTAAAATTCAATGGAAGTAAGACGCAACAAATGATCACTGCGCATTATGTGCTATCGGGACCATTATGACTAGAGTAAATGTATGGGAGAGTACAGGCATATCGATAATTTTGGAGGTTAGTCCGTATAGCTTTCAGGGCCCAAAAGGGGAGCCAACCTATGAACTCCAATTATCCAGAATGATTTATTATTTTAGTTGTTACGATTCGTCGTCGGTAAAGCACGTATGTCACGTATTTTTTTTGCATAAATTTACTCATTTAAAGAAGGACGCTTATTTATAAACATTCTTGGCCATTTTGATTTGACATTGGAATCTGAGAATAAATTGGCAGTGGAATTTTTTTAGGGGCCGCTCAAGTATTACATAACGCACTTTTCCCGACCCCCTCCCCCCCGTAACGAAGCTGTAACGTAACTGTACCCTCCACTTTTGAATTACGTGACGCTGGCCTAACCTCCCCACCCCCGATTTCAAAATGGGGGGTGGCAAGGGCGGGATTTTCAACTTTTTGCACATTTGTTTCAAAGCCTTCCCTCCCCCCGCTCGGATTTATTACTTAACGCTAGGCTTGACCTCCTCTCCCAGCTTATAACGCCCTTTAACGCTAGCTCAACCCCTCCCCTTCCCCTTTAAATGCGTTACGTAATAGTTGAGCGGCCCCCTAGTGTTTTTCGTGTTAGAGGGCTGGCTGTTGGTTGGGGCCCTAAGAGCTCCATACTATTGAACATGTGCAAACTCCTCCCGTATCGGTTCTCTAATTGAGATGCGCGATTTATCCCGGGCACGGAGCTCCGATGGAAGTCGGATGAAGGCGTCGAACCCAGCCCCAAGCTCACCGATTGCATAAATTACCGCTGCAACGTAAACAAACGCCGTCGTAGCCCGGCCCGCCCAGGTTAGCCCTAAAACTGTCGGCAGCTTATTCGGGGCCCCACTCGCTGTTTTATCATGCTCCTCCTCCCCCCCCCCCCATCACCACCCCCACGGGAACGTCCGACGGACGGATAATCGTACGTCCGCAGGCCTCGCTTCTTCGCGGAATCGCAGGTGGTCGAGGTCAGTCCGGGATTTGCGCACCCTTTTATTGACGTCACGACTCGCGGTGGTAAACGAAGAGAAACAAGCGGCTTGGTAATCGTTACGTTGCTCCTCGGACGTGAGGGCTAATCTCGATCTCCACATGAGCCCCGGAAAGCATGGATTTATATCTGAAATAGGGCTCACGTGTAAATCCAGATACGTCTTCCCGTCAGAGCTCGTGACGCACCCGGGAAAATGGGGTAGGGCATTGCTTTGTAGGTGCGTTAGGAAAGGAGTCGACTTTAAAATCTGATCCTTTCGTAACTCCATATTCATAGTCAAACTTAAAAATAAAGCTTATTATAATCTAAAAGAATTTTTTGAGGAACCTGTATAATTTCATTTTGCTTAAATTGTTGTAATTGTTGTATAAATTGTAAATTTGACTTGTGCCAGAGCTGTTTACTATAGGCTGTATGCATCAATAAATTCTATCTATCTATCTATAATAAAACCAAGAATTTCCTCAATGGACCAGTAGACAAGATACACTGAAAAAAAAATTGATTAGATTTACCATTCCTTCACGCTGTATTTCACACAGCGTAAATTCAAAGTCGATTCTGCCAGAGGAATGGTTACCTGCCCCAGTATACAGTAACGTTTACCTTTCTCCTGGTACAATTGACTCTGAATTGACGCTGTGTGAAATACAGCGTGAAGGAATGGTAAATTCTACCAATATTTTTTTCAGTATAAGAATCTCAGCATTCAGATACCTGTTTCTTAGCCAAAATTTTACGTAGAACACGATTCGCGCAACAAAAATGACTGAAATCAACTGCTAACGAAGATATTAACGTTTTTATCTTACATGGGTCAAGGAAAATTTGAATTCCCGCTTACGAGAAAAGCAATACTCTGCTTGAGTCAGATCGCGCCCTACAACGGTTTTGGCAGGCTTCTCAATGGAGCATTGTTCCTTTTCCTACCTATATTGTTTAATGTGTAAAAAATTCGCTATAGCTGAGCCGAAGCGTCAAGTCTAAGGTTGCCATATTTCCATATCGCTGAGACTGGCACGATAACGTTTAGTGTACGATTTGACGTACGTAAACTTTTGTTTTTTCATAAATGGTCTCTTTGAATTCATGCATCTTAAAACGTTATTATCCTGGTCAGGAGTTGGTTCCAGTAATTTTCGTTGCGCAAATCGTGTCCTACGTAAAATTTTGGTCAAAAAACATGTATCAGAATGATTAAAATCGTACCTTGTCAACTGGTTCGTTGCCTACAGATGGTCAAATTTAGTTTATCCTCCAAGTTCTCATGTTTTCGATGCAGATTTCTGAGGTTTTTGGCACTTTTAAAAATAAATCTGTCCAAAACCCATGTCGTTAAAACGTGTACAATGCAACGATTTTTCCTAAAATTGCTCGCTTCGGGTGTTTTGCGATTCCGCCCACGCTACACACATCAAATACATGAAATCTGCGTATGAGCTATGAAAAAATCTGATGGACTGTGGTCCAAGGAAGGCTATGCTAAAGTAATGTTTGGAAACTAAAGGAAACAAAATGTGCAATAGATTTTCTCAATACTTACCAATGTTGTATATACTAGTTCTGTGTATGCAAAGGGACCCAAAAAGACTACATAAACGCACCTGAAAACATAGAAACGCCTTTATTAGAAGAAAATTGGAATTTCTAGGAGGCATCGCGTTACAAATATTGGTGAGGCGTAAACGATTACATAATTTGAAGTCGAAAATGCAGGGAGTTTTGTTGTTCCACAGAAGTGCATGTTGAGGCATGTCCATTTTTTCATCAGGGTTGCAATAAATGCAGAATTCAGAAATTATGGATTATTTATTCATGCAAGTCACTTGTTCTGCAATCTGGCGTTATGTACAACTTTATTTTTCGCTTATCCATAAGATGCAACCATTTTAAAACTATCTTGTCATAACATAATGTCAACCGAACGTGTAGTCGTAGAACGTCATATCGGGGTCTTCATAAGAACATCCATTCGGTGAAACGCAGAACCACCTAAATAATGTCCTGCATGCATTGACCCTAGACCGCCGATTTGCAAGATATTTTGATTACATGATTAAAATAAAAAAATGACTTCTGTGGGTGTTCACAAACGAGCAATTGCCTCATTGAAAATCCAAAAAATGAGAGGTATCATCATTTGATGTAACGCTTCATCCGAAAACCGAACATTACATGAAAGTCCACAATTTTGAAGAAGTGTAGCGCAAGCCACAGGTCAGTGTTTTAATTGATTAAAAAGAATTGGAATTAAAATAGAAATTTGGCAACGCTCCCATCACATGAGAACACTTTCTGGTACTTAAAATTTCTGGAAATAGGACTCTTCGTCACGGAAGAATATCGTACGAAAAAATTTAAACAATCAGAGCCTCGGGGGATTCGGCCGTTTTTGCAAGGTTTTTTGATAGTATAAAATGATAGAAACAATTTTTCTGTGTCATGCATAGGAGAAATTGGCATTTTGATACGTTTTTTCGCTCTTAAAGACCCATCCATCACAAAAATTCGCACAACCGTTTTCATGTAAAAAATTAAATCGCCCAATTAAATTTAGCAATAGCTGATGTGGCTTGGTTCCTTTTTGCTTAACGCGGTCCAATTGCGATTGAGGCTTAGGAAGTTGGTACAAAATCATTTCTTAATCGTAATCCGATCTAGGACAGTTCGACTTGTTCAGTCTTATTTTAATTTTGCTTCTGCTGAACAGTGTCCAGTGAGTGTTAGTTTTCCATAAATGTTGATTCCATCTGCCACGTGGTGCCAAATGGTGCCTTCTGGATGCTGTAAAGTAAGGACAATAGCTTTAATAAAAATTGTAAATAGTACCTGCTCACCAATTTTAATTAAGTCAGAGTCTAAGGACTCACCTGTTCAGATTTTAGTTGTGTGAATAGTCAATCGAAAGTCAGTTAATACCTTATAGCCCTGTTTTATTAATACAAGTTAAAAGAGAGGGAGAGAGAAAACCAAATATCGTAATCATATTGTTGTGTTATCACAGACGAGTGTGCCCATTTTTCCTGTAGCTAGGTATGGTTTGAATTACTTCAAGAGAAAAATTGTTTGTTGTTTTCATGTCCGTGGGGAGCGGTGAGCTAACCGAAGCACAGAACTTTACCCGATCCAAGTAGACGTGTTTACAGTAGTCGGGCATAAAGTGACATGGATGCCAAGTCTCGACCCCACTTGAAGTATCTAATATAATATCTCACCTAATTAGGGAACGTAATTCACACAAGTGTCAAATTCCGACCAAACTAATCATCCGAAAGACCTCTAGAAATCGTTTGGATGATTAAAAATCGACCGATTTTATTTCAATTACATAAAAAGGGTATTTTTCATTTACACGTCAGGCTAATGTTAGGGAAGCCAGCCGTAAGTGCTATCTTCTGCATGCTTTCGTAGTTGCGATCCGAACACACAACAAACACATTTTCAGGTCAGAAATCGGCAGAAGAGGGCGGTACTTTACTTGAAAGCACTAATCTAATTGGCTCTCTGGAGGAATAATACCACTTCCTGCTGTCTTGCTTGAAACTACATCACTTTTTTGCACTTGCGGCTTTCTCATATGTCTCGTTTTTATACAATAGAGAATTTGCAGTTGATGGTTGATAAATGTTGTGTTTAAGTGGAATCTACTGAGTGAACTGAACACGAGGGTACCCTTGGTTCATAAATTGAACAATTACTTGAGAAAATATGGCAAAATGATTCAATCCGGTACAATACATGTGTTTAAATGGGAAATGCTGCTAGATGACGTCACTATAGGCGGTGCATTTTCTCACTTTTCAATCTATGTTCATACTATTTCCCGTATCAGAAAAGAATCATAAAAAATGCCGTGAAATCAGCTCTTTAAGCACTTTCAGATGAAGTAATAAACATGTGCATGCAAATTCTCCATTACGATGAATTTCGCTGTTTTAGCTTTTTCAGTGATTTCATCTAAAAGCGATCAGCCGAATTTTGAAGGAAACTCGATTCGGACAATTTGAAACTTACTGCCACTCCCTTGGCTATCATGGCAGACTGAAGGAGCTGTTTATGAAAGACCTATGAATATGAGCCGAGCCGAAATCCGTTGGCGGAAACGTGCAAAGACATAAAGACGGAGCGCTCGTATCTAAAAGCACGGGGAAAAAGTGAAGCTAGGTTCGGCGCTGCGCGCTTGTGTGAGTGTGTAAATGAGCGCGGGAATCCATGGCGGCAAACGGAAATTTGATTTGAACTTGTCCTCTTGATTTTTGCACATTTCTTCTTTGAAACGTATTTTAAATTCCGAAAACGAATATACTAAGAAAGTTCGGTCTGCGTCCTAATATAATACACCTACTTTTGCTCGGTAACAGGCAGTAATCTCAGATAAAGTTAGTTTTTCTTCTGCTCATGGTGGTTCTGCAGGTTCAAACAGGCCGTTACAGTTCTAGATGAACGTTACTCCCAAATGAAATTAATCGGTCGACGACGGACTGAAACTAACCTAAAGTTAAAAAAATATGAGTGTGTACCTAAATTTGGGCAAAAATCAACCTAAAATACTTTGTTTCCGCAATTTTATTTATTAGTTCCCGCCCTACATTTGAATTCAAACTTGTCCCGATTTCGCCGCCAATCCTCTAGCCAATAGTAGAGGTGATTGAAAAGAAGCTCTAGAAGCTTCATTTTTTGCTTTTAGTGCTCCGTCTTTATGTCTTTGGAAACGTGGCATCCCGCGAGGGAAGATGCAATATAAATAATCGGACTCGGAAAGTTGGTGCCCGGACTGGCGGCGGCGGGGGGGGGGGGGGGGCGGCAGGGATATTGTGGCATTCCATAAAGCGTCCGGCTCTGGAGACCCGGGCCGGGCGGGACGTCCCTGGGAAGTCTCGGACGAGGACGGAAGGATATTCCCCCGGAAATGATGGAGCCCGAATGAGTGCCCCGTGAGCGATGAGTGGTAATTCAAACCCGCGTCCATCCTCGTCTCCTCTATCGCATCCTCACAACTCACCTAAAAATCAAATCGAATCAGTGAGAACGAAAACACACCAACTCGGAAAAATTAAAATAATCAAGACACACACAAAACTCCACAGTAGGTGAACAAGTCAGTCTAAGAAAAATATTTTTGCTGCCCAAAGACAAGCACTTCTGGACTTTTTAAAGGTCCAAGTTGGAGCAGATGCGCTAACTTCAATGACCTTTATGTAAATTAACTTTCGTTCTCACTGATTCAATCACGTCTTAATACAGGGGTCTAGCATCAGGATTTTCCCGATTATACCAGGATTTGAGGTCAATCAGGATTTAATCCCGATTTCATCAGGATTTGAGGAAAAGTCGGTCGTATATTCAGGATACGAGGAAAGTCGGCCGTTCGATAGGATTTTTTTATCGAGCAATTTTTGTGAAGTTACATTCGCCTTATTTTTCTCCGCAATAAATCAGGATTTGGAAAAATGTTGAAATCAGGATCTAGCAGTCAAAAATCAGGAAAAATCAGGATATCCTAAAATGAAAAAAAAAAGAGACACCCTGTAATATGATATCGTCACCTTCCGGTGAAAGTATCACAAGCGCCATTCGTCGTTCGAAAATTCCCGCCGCCATTTTACTTTTTTACACTGAAAGTGTTCAACGAATCTGTCGGAAAATTCCACTCAATTTTCTTTTTGCTGTCGATAAAATTCAGTGAAATTTTCAAACAGATTCGACCAACAATTTCTGTGTAAAAAATAAAATGGCGGCGGAAATGTTTAAACGTCACATGACGCTTGTGATCTTTTGGCCAGAAGGTGACGAAATGGACAAACTTCAACAGAAACGTAGACAGAGAGTTCCCCTCCTAGGCATACGACCGGGCAAAACCAGAATTTATCAGGCAATGAAAAATTTCACGGAATCTACTCCAGAAACTGGAAATATACCGCCCAGAGCGCCCAAAACGGTGGCACTATCGTGTTTCCATCGGTATTGTATATGTAACATTGATCTGTGATCCCAAACTCCCCCCTCCCTCCTCCTTCAGGTACCATATCGGTGAGTGAGCGAATATAGTGAGTGTAGTTACCACTGGGTATTTCTGTAATCGCATCCTGTAAATACATTCACGGAGTTTGATTGATACCCTCACGTAAATTTGCTCTAACTCGTCCTGATTTATTCAGCGGAAAATGTTTTTCAAGTTCTGACGTCGTTAAATCGTAAAGTTTATCACGGGCAAATACACAAATTCATTAAAGTTGTAAGGAAATCGTGCATGCAAGAATCTTGTCTTCACAGTTGAGGAAAGTTGTCGTTCAGGCGAAAAAAGAACCTTACCTCGTTTTCGCGTGAGCTCTAAGTAACGCGGAGTTTTACACAAAGCAGGGCTCACTTTAAAAAACACTCAAGCCAAAGGGGCGGATTGTGATATGATCATGAAGGCAGAAGAACCCCTCTTCTTGCCCCGTTAAATAAGTTCCCTCATCTCGCGTAGATCTCGTTCCGAATATCCACTATTTCGAAAAGGTCGTAAGGTTCAGGGTTTAAAGACTCGATCATGTATTATTAACAAGGCGCGTTAGGGCTCATGAAGTATGAACTTTGGACCATTCAGTGGATTCAATTTTATCAGACCGTAAAATTTACAGAAACGCCCCCTCTTCTTTACGGAGAAATCCTCGTAGTATCACTAGGAGGAGTTTCATTCCGTCGCCGTTTTTACCTCAGCATCTTCCATGGCACTGGTCAAAGAGAGGAATGCCCTTAGAGATGTTCATCCGTTAACCTGCGCTACTTTAAAACCATTCGTCAAGAAATTGTGAATCTTCGAGCGCGAACTCGGTAAAAGGGGTTGTGAACGGAGCAGATTGACACGCTAATCTCGAGAACGCTACTTTTACAGGGGTAGCAGAGTGAAAAACTGCCGTGCTAAGGAAAAACGTCGTATGAACATTCGAATGCTGCCAAATTTCGCTGATAAAATGTATATTTTTGAGGAAAGTTATGAGTATTTTTCTTTGAAATTTTCAGCAACTTCAAGGTAAACTGCGAAGAAAAGTATTTGAAAAACTGGAGAATAAGAAGATATTTATGAGTACAGCGGAAAATTCGAGTCCAATCAAAGGAAACTGGGCATCGTGCGAAGGCTCTTAGGGCGTTTTGCCTCAGCATGGTAGAAGCAGCGTTCCTACTCTAAATGAGACAACTCTAAATGAGCCCGCAAACCTATTTTAAATTGAAAAAGAGATGCAAAGCATAGATAAAAAATTCCCTAATCAACATGGAATCTGCATTTTGTTTTTAATATCTTTTTGAACTCGTGTTCCTCCTTTTATTTCTTTTCGAGTTTCTCCCGCTTCCGCTTATATATGTACGACTTGACGCTGATGCGACTTGCCCGCTTTTCTGCGGCGCTTCGCTTTCGTGCCGCACAGTGGATCGAGTCATTCAGAGAGGTCGGACATGTAATTCTTAACTAAAACTGCAAATTTTGATGTTTAATTCGTCACATTTCAAATTTTGAAGGGTGCCTCGGAAAGAAAATTTCACGAGGAAACCAATGGAACCACTTTTAAAATCTCGAAGTTTTGTGTAACAGGGTTGCCACAGTCAGGGAAAACCGGGAAATATCAAGGAAAATGACAAAAATGACGAAAATGTCAGAGAAAATTTGTCAATTTACTTTCTAGAATGGGTTGGAGGTTTCGAACAACAAATTTTGCCTGATTTTCAATTATGCCTTCTTAACTATCCGTCACATCTTCAATAATTGTCAGGGAATTCCACCAAAATGTGTCAGGGAATTTCATTTTTTAAATTTTGTGGCAACCCTGGTGTAAACGGAGTTATATGCTTAAAAATTTTCCAAATGTCCAGCCTTTTCTATTGCCTCGATCCACTGTGCGCCTGTTAACATTCTTATCGTCCAAGATTATCATCATTCTTTCATGTTCCCAGTGCAAGACCTTTTTCTTCCCCAAAGAAATAATTGACGTCGTTGCAATATTATTCCAATTCCAGCGGATAATGGGGAAAATTCAGCTCTATCCTACTCTTCTCTATCAGAAAAGGCGACGCGTTTTTAAATTTTGAGTTTGCGTGAATACATAACTAAACACTGCAAATTAATTAAATATCCTGCTTGTTTTGCACCATGTGTGAAGGAACTTAAACTTACTTACAGTAGCAAAGCTTCATATTTTCTCATTTTCCACACCAGGGATTCCGGAAGATTCTAATCACAATGGACCGAGGCAATTTCGCGATATATTTCAGTGTCAGTGGGTATTAAACATTTCTGTGATGAAATTAGAGAAAAATGTATCTTGATTTTGTTGATTCAGTGATGTTTTTTTAAAAAGAATATTACTCAATATTTTTGGATGAATTTCCAGAGAATACTCTTGATTTTGATTGTTTTTTGAGCTGGTGAAAGAAGTAGTAATGTCGCAAACCGACTTACGCTTTTCTTCCATTTAACAACGAAATTTCACAAATGTGTTCATATCACCGTTTAATGATATTAAGTGTAAACGCCAACGATCTCAAATTTTTAATAATTACGTTTAAGTTCTTCTGTTAGTTCTTGTTTTCTATAATTTCTTGACATTCCTTCCTACAAATATTTCTTTTCTTGTCTTGTTTCAGGTATGACGAGTTCTATAAAATAGCTTCCTCTTCCAATTCAAAGTATTCATCGTCTTTCGTGAGTTATGTTTCCAACGTATAATGTTGCTATAGAGTTTCCAGTAGTAGCTTTTGAAGTGTCCTTGAGTCGATGTTAAAATCTTATATATTTTATTAAGAAATTCTCTATCTTCATTTTCAACGGCGAGAACATCAAATACAATTTCATTTCGATCTTCGCAATAGATCTTTGACGTCTATGCATTTATGTAACCCCGGACTTCAGAGTATCATACATTGGTGGATACAGCACCAGCTAATTGGCGACATTGTTTTTCCTCCATTTAAACCTAAGGCAATGTATCGATGTTCGGAGGGGCAGGTGCTCCGACAAGAATCGATTATTTAACATAGGTTTAAATGGAGGAAATCCGGCGTTGTCAAATTGCTGAATCCGCTTCTGGTATCATGAGATCAGCCGAGAACCGAGGTAAAGTCTTTGTCGTTCCAATGTCGATAAATGAGGTGCATTGGAGTTTTGAATGCCTTCATTTTAGAACGATACCACACATCACGACACCAGAGTTCGAATAGTTGTACGAGGTCTGTTAGATTAGAAACCGGATTTTGGTCATAACTAGCCCACAATGCGTCCAAATTACGTTTCCTTGAGCTTTTCTGATAGCTGAAAATATATTTAAGAACGCTACGTTCACAAATTTGAAAAATCATAATTAGCTTTGTTGGTATGTGGCTTGAAGTAAGGCAACCTCAAGGGTGTTTTGCGATTTTTATGTTTGACCGAACTTGTCTCTCTTTTTTCGGTCTTGCACTACATTTTTCAACCCACAAGGACGATTGGAGTTTCGTCTCCATATCGTAGCCGTACACTAAAGTATTGTCACAGAAAATTATCCTATCCAAAAATGTAGGATCATTGTTAGAACGTTCAAGCAGCTAAAGGGAAATTGACATTTGGTTGGATTTTCGTTCAACGGACAACAATCAAGGGGTAAGTGTACCTGAAACTCGATGCGTGTCTACATATTCTATCAAAATCGTATGCACATAGCCTTCAGAAATATTACTCTGTTCAACAAGCTCGAAACGACCATTTTCGAGCACTTTTGCCCGCACTTCTTCCACGTGACGAATGTCAGTTGCCGTTGAGGGTAGATTCCCATAGTCCTCATCTTCGACGAACTCCTGACCAGTTTTGAATCGTTTAACCCACTCAAAACAGTGGGAACATCTCATACAATGATCTTGGTAAACTTTACTTAGCATACCAAAAGTTTCGGTACAAGGTATACCGAGTTTAAAACAAAATTAAATGTTGAGTCTTTGCTCTATCAGTGATCGCATGCTGAAAATCGCAAAACGCACCTGACTTACTTGTATTCAAGATGACACAGAATAAACACTGATCAAAATAAACAAAATCTGTGAACGTAGCGTTCTTAAATATATTTTCAGCTATCATAAAAGCTCAAGAAAACCTAATTCGGACGCATTGTGAGCTAGTTATGACCAAAATCCGGTTTCTAATCTAACAGACCTCGTATCTCGACTTTCCCGCTCGTTTTACTTCAACAGGTAGCGGTCTCATCACTGCAATTTTGCCGATTTTCACCGCGCAACCCTAGTGGCTAAAGCTTTATATTTTAATGGGTCCTTTATAGATTAAGTCAAATGGTGGACCTTTAGACAAGTTATACATTAAGACACTACACAACATGTTTTTTCATCAAAGTTTGTCGAGGAAACCGGATCACACAAATATAAATCAACTCCTACACGGAAAAAAATCAGGGTAGGGTTCGGCACTACCTATGGGTAGTTTTAAGGTCGGTAGTCCTGAGGAACAGAACATGTATTCGTCAACGCTACCTCTCGCTGTTCGTAGCGCCTACCCGCCGCTTGACTGCAACACACACGGCAAGCTTGTCTCCACAAGTAGAATTTCTCTTGCGGAAGGCTAGAATGTCCGGGATGCGTATGCGCCGTGGACTGCTCGACTACGTCATCGTATTCGCCTCGGACGAGGAAAGGAAACATGGCTGCCCCGCGTCGCGTTGCCCAGTCCGGCACTTTACTTAAAGTAATAGTTTAATACTATGAGAAAAGAATCAACACCCAAAAACTCAGATTTTTCCTTGACATAAGCAAGCTGGCCAGGTTGGCCTAGTGGTTAGCGCGTCTGACTCTAGACCCTTAGATCCCGGGTTCGAATCCCGATGGTGGCGACAAATTTTCATCGAACTGACGAGTGAATCTGCAGAAACAGATTCTACTCGACCATAATCCCTGATTTGAAAGCCGGAGCTATGGAGCATGAATGTTCTAAAAGTCCCCCTGATGCCCGTTGACAATCAAATAATTTCTTTGTAAAAACTCGTGTCTATAGCTAGCTATGGCTTCCTGAGCAACAAAAAAAAAAAAAAAAAAAAAAAAAAAAAAAAAAAAAAAAGAAACAGGAAGAAAAGCCAAATAAACTGCAAGAAAAATTTAAAAAAATAAAAAATTAAAAAAAAATAAAAATAATTGAAAAAACTATATTGTGTGCCGTGAAATTATACTCTACGGGTATAATCAGATTTTTTTCGCACATTTTGGCAACTTTGCATCAAGTAGGCTTTAGCCCTGCCGGATCTATCCTTGGAGCCTTCTGTTTCTGTGCCTACGCGCTGCCAGATCTGTTTCTGAACGTCACGGGTCATCTAGCGTGGAACGCAAGCGCGAGGTAGGCTTCAGCACTACCTTGGCTTACGACTGCGAAATCAGGTACCGCGCGGTAGTGTTGAAGGGCAGAAACTAGTCCTCAACCCTAACTCATTTTTTTTCGTGTAAACATGATATAAGTGTTTAGAATTGATTTTGGTGTGATGGCAATTATATAAATGAAGTCCTTTGTGTAATCCAACTTCCATTTGATTTGTGTCTAAATATTCCTAACTTCTCATCTTGTGAATAGTTTCCCACGTAGTTTGCAAAATGCAATCCGGAAAAAATCATAGTGCGTCGGAAACCGTGCAACATCGCCAAAACTTTCGCCAAAAGAAAAGGAGAGGAGTTCAAGACCAATGGTTACCATCGTGGCAAATTAAGTGCTCAAACTTAACTGTACTGACTCAAAAATAATCTTTTTACAGGGAAATTTCCGGGTCAAAAGAGGGGGGAGCGAGATAGTCTGGAACTTATCCACTTGGACTACATGCACTATACCAATTCTAGCTCTCAGATAAAAGCACCCATATGCATAGGGAAACGTACATTGTTTCTATGAAAAGTCCGAATCGGAGTTCTGAATTGAGAATGGAGTCCACTTAAAACTACGCGTGTGATTAGAAAAGAGTGAGAAGCTTAGATTGGTTTCCAGTCTGGCAGCTGTGCCTCGCCTACGGAGTGTTGACAGCGTGAATGTGCATTGTCCCGCTCTGGAAGTTCTGGAAAGCTTCCCAGCAATGTTGCCGAGTTTCGCAGAATAATGAGTCATTTTTGTTGATGAGTAAAATTTATTTTGATGGTCCACTCCCCTAAACAAACCCTTAAGTTGGAACTGAAATTCAAACGGAAATATTAGAAACTAAGGACGTAATAAATGTAACAGCATTTTCACCAAATGAGGCTGTTGAAAACCTTAGTCACAGCGAAGAAGATTTTTTTTTTCTTCTTCTTTTTTGAAAATGCATGAGAACACGTTTCACTAATCGGGGGGGGGGGGGGGGGTCTGAACTTCACTCCTATAACTTTACAATCTGTTTCGGAAAATAATGTGATGTACACTGCAAAATTGAAGAAATTCCAGAGGGGGATTACATGAGTTTGACAAACTTTAAGGAAAATACGAACCTACCTCAGAATTTTCATACCGGTTCATGGTCAGTTTTTACGGTTATAGTATTTTTAATTTTTTCCAATGACAAATGATCGTAATCTCTCGCAAGGATCCATTTTCAATGTATACCGTCGAAATTTACTTGAGATTTGTTAAAATTATCCTTTTTATGATGCTGTGTTAAGGAACTCTTCAAACTTCCCTTAATCACAATGTGAGCCGTTTGGGGCCTCCTACGGAGAGGACCTATATAAAGAACGATCACACTTAAACACTTTGGAGTGAAATTCTGTACCGGATTCCAAAGAGCGCCCAAAAACCTCCAGTGATACGAACGCGCATCGAATCTATTCTCCTTACGGAGGGAGTTGCACTATTCCAGAGTGGAATCCACTGTGTTTGCGTAGTGACATACGCTTTTTTGGTGGTAATTGCACGTGGCGTTTATATCATTCGGGGTGTTTGGGCGCTATATAGACTCCGGCACTGAATTCAACCCCTGGAGTTTTAACAGTGTACGAATACTACTTCTAGCCGCAGAGTCGTGCTTTCGGTGACGATCATAAAACTAGCGCGACTCATTCATTCCCGAATTGAGGGGCTTGGAGGGCAAGGCGCATAAGTGCAGTTTTTGAAAAAATTGAGACATTAATGATTCCAAGTAAATCTAGTCTTAATGCATAATCTGTGAAAAATTCGCCACCGAATTCCAATTTTCAAGCATCAAATAGTCAGTTTGATCTTTTTTTCCGCCATAAGGGTCCATGTTATTTGGACACTTGAAACCCTTACCTCTGGAGATAGACAAAACTGGAGTTAGGCGCCTTGTCCTCGGAGCCCCTTTATTATTATTCTCGTCACGGAGCGATGGGAGACGTGGGGCTTGTGCATGGAAATCTGGGCAACAACGGCGCGATTGGATCCGAGTGGTGGGAGCCAAGCGTCTTATATCGGAGCTAAATGACACATTCCCGGTGCTTTATGTCGTCGTCTCCAAGAGGGATATTAACCCAGCGCCTCTCCCCTGCCCCGCCCCCACCCCCCTGCACCTCCCTCCGCCCAACAGATCGCCCGTTGTTCCTCGTCCATAACCTGGATCAAACATTTCCAAATTTTCGGGGCGCAGCGCCCGGAACGTGTCTTGGCGTTTTCTTCCGGAGCCGAGGAACACGTCGTAGTACTCAACAACTCCACGTTGAGCATCCCTCGAGAAGGCGCCCCGCGAGTGCGCCAAGAGGGGATCGTGACGCTTTGAAAAGTTTCCCAGGGTCGTCTTCACAGTCATCCCCAAAACAGCCCCTTTCCATACTGCCGTGCTAAGGAAAAACCCCGTATGAGCCTTCAGGCGTTGCCAAATTCACCCTGGCAAATCACTAATTTTCAGGAAAATTTTTGAATATTTTTTGCCAATATCTTAGATATAACTTCCTTTGTAATTTGATCTAAAGTGTCTGAAAATTTCAAGAAAAAATATTCATAATTTTCCTCAAAAATAAACGTTTTATCGGGGGAAATTTGGCAACTCTCGAATGTTCATACGACGTTCTTCCTTAACATGGCAGCGTAGGAGGTCCGATATGGTTTACATCGTGATCGAGGGAGGTTAAAAGAGATCTTCGACCTTAATTGGATCGCGTTTAAGAGAAAGGAACCAAGCCACATCCGCTATTGTCAAAATTAACTCGGCAATTTAAGTTTCTACATGAGAACGTTTGTGCAGATTCCTTTCAAAATTTTGAGGAATTTGCTCTGCGCACTGTAGGGAATCCACCGAATTTTGCACAAAAATCCGCTTCGCCGTTTTCATGTAAAAAATTAAGTTGCCCTGTTAAATTTGTAAATAGCTGATGCGGCTTGGTTCATTTTTGCTTAACGCGATCCAACTGTATTTTTTAGCATTCTGCAAAAGTACAATGTTTGCAAATCTCGATTGAAATTCAGGAGGATAACTTTGGGAATGAGCCCTTGAAAGGCATTACAATACCTAACTCATCACGGCTAAAATACCAAACATGAAAGAAAATATACTCCGAGTTGAGTAAATTTTAAGGTAGGTCCATGCCTACCTTACAATTCGTTAAAATCGTAAACAAATTTCTTGCGTATTTTGTAGGTGTTGCAGTAGCAAATCATCGTAATCCCTTTCAAGGATCTATTTCCAACGTTATCCTGCAGAGTTTCACTCGAGGTTGGCAAAAATCGTCCTTTTTATGATGTTATTTTAAGGGCCTCTTTAATCCTCCCCTCGTCACAAAGTAAACAAAATGAGGGTTCTCAAGGAAAAGAGTTGTTTGTTCCTTAGACGACCAGGACTTTTTTTTTTTACGCAGCTTCTCAAGTCGGGTCAAATAGACCCGCACAGCGTACTTACAAGAACACATTTATTTTCATAGTTTTTGAAGTAATATTCATTTCATTTTTATGGTTTTGGAGGTAACAAATACTTAAATACATACTGGCCTTTTCTCGCTCCCCCTCTCCTCATCTGCTATAAGCAACTCCCCCAAAAGAGGTAGGCGGGTCAATTTGACCCGCCTTGAGATTAGTAGAGGTAATCGTCAAAAATAAATAAATAAATCCCTGACGTGACACACTGTTTGCCAGTAATACCCATTCGTAGACGTGCGCCCTTTTAGAGAGCTTGAGAGACCTCATATATAATATATATTTTCAAAATGCTCATTGATTTGGACCCATTGCAGTAGTTTATTTTGAGCAAATACCCCCAACTTTTCTCAAATTTCAAGAATAAAAGACACCTCAACGCACGTCGATAACGGCGCAGAGATACAACTATTCGTGCCTGATGGATGCCTGTGTTGCATCTACAAAATTGAAGGCGCGATGGCACGACGCGCGAATTTTCAATGTACCACTCTATGCTGCCAATGAGGTGTCTCTCATTCAGAATGCCTAAATTCGTACTTCGTATAGCGGTCCATTCCTGAAGGACGCATTGCTACTCTACCACCCTGATAAACACATTGCCCTCCAGTCGTATTTCAACAATTTCTCCCTCATTATTTTTGGGTCCTGACTAAATTTTCCTGAAAGGTGTCTCTGCCTCCCTTTCTCTGGACGCACATCTGCATTGTAAACGGAGACCCAAACAGACCCAAAAGGGATAACTCCATAACTTGTTCGTTAGTTCGTTGAGGTGTGGCATTGCATCTGCTTAAACGCGATGGTCCGCTAAGGAATGCAGATTTTCCCGCAGCTCTGCGCCGCGCCGTAAGGTGATAATTGAAACGGACCGAATCCACGGTTGCAAACTTGGGATCTTTATCCTCCAACGTGATGTTTCAGTGCGTACAATGACAATCGGTTTGTTGCACCGGTTGCAGAATTGTATTGTGATGGTTGAAACCATAAATTAAACGGCTGATTGAACTATATTTTGCGATTAGGAACTACGATTTCTGGCTCATTCGTATAAACACATATATCCGTAGGGAAACTAATGGTACACACGTTATTTTTGAACAATTAATTTTGAATCAAGGCCACAGGAAAGGGTGGCAAATCATTGTAATCCCTTGTAAGGGTCCGTTTCGCAGTATGCATAGCTGAGTTTTATTTGCGGTTGGTAAACATTGTCTTTTTTTTTATGATGCTATGTTAAAAATCTCCTTATACTGATGGAAATACTTGTGTCCTTGTGTCCGTTTTGGTTAATCTAGGAAGTGAAGCACAGACTAACATAAATTTTGTGTTGAGTTTGGTACATTTTGCATTTTGCGGTGCATTTTGAAATTCGTATTGAAATCTAGATGATTTCAATTCCTCAATACCAATTTCACCATGTGACGTCGTTCGCTAATTTTTATTTTAATTTCTTCTCTACTTTTACTTCTATTTTAGCAGTTGATAATGGTGCCGTAAGGTACAGAAACGTCCTGCCTTTGTATTTTGTATTTTAGCCTTGTTTCCGCATTTTCCTGTATTTTCGGTTGTCGCTTCCGTTTCGGGCTGCTTTTACATTCTCTTTGTTTCCACTCTTACATTGTTTCTTATCCACCTTCCACGAGCACAACCCATCTTTCCACCTCCACATAGTTCCTTTTAGCATAAATACGTCAAAATATGAGCCTAAGAACATTTCAGGTTGAATCCTGGCAAAGGTCTGAATCGAGAGTCGAAATGAAAGGATTTAAGTATAAGGTCGGCAGCCGGGGCGTGAAACGAAAGCCCCGGCCGGGGCCTTTGAAAAGGAAGAATAAAGAGTTAACGAGCTCACTTTGAGGGATGTAACCTCCTGTAATGTATTTGCCCTACTTCATATTCCCTGCACTCGATATGAAAATTATGAATTCCCCGGACACATTTCGTCGCTCTCCGCAACTCGACTTTTGCCTCCGCAGGTTTCAACCCCTTTTCACCAACTTGTAGATTTAGCCATGATTCCGCCCCCGAAAAGGAAACCTCCAATTGTTGTCGAAGGATCACCCAAGCATAGAGAAAGCTCCAAACAACCCGCCAAAAAATTGCAGGGTAGCTCACGAGAATCTCGGAGGGTGAAAAATCAAGCACCACGAGAACGAGACAAATCAGGGTTGCCACAGTCTGGGAATAC
The DNA here is from genome assembly GCF_918797505.1 of Bemisia tabaci. Classification (NCBI taxonomy): domain Eukaryota; kingdom Metazoa; phylum Arthropoda; class Insecta; order Hemiptera; family Aleyrodidae; genus Bemisia; species Bemisia tabaci. The sequence goes on along the minus strand of NC_092795.1, from coordinate 1,144,305 downwards.
CGGGAAATTTTAGGGAAAATGACGAAAGTGTGAGGGAAAAACAACTAAGCCACCGTTATTTGCTCTCTAGAATGAGTTTAACGTTTCGAACAACAAATTTTGCCTGAAATCGATTTAAAATTATGTCTTTTTAACCATCCGGCATATCTTCAAGTGTCAGGGAATTTTACCAAAATGTGTTAGGGAAATCAGGGAAATGTCTGGAAAATTTAGCTACTAAAGCGCCGCAACCCTCACAAGATTCTTATCGAAATAATTACGTGACCGAATGTGGAGACAGGGACCCTTATCTCCGTGGTTAATTTTTTTTTATAAACTTTCCGCAAATGTACGGAGGAAGAAAATCTGAAAATTCAGGCGTAACTTTGACCTTAAAATCTCAAAAATTGAAGGACATATTAGTCCTGTTGTTGCAAGACAAAAGTCCTTAAGTTGCAGAAAAAAGTGGTGTAAGCGTTTGGAAAAAGAAAATGTTCTCCCAGAAGATAAGGTCCCCTCTCTAAAATTCAGTCACATATAGGGCGTCTGCGTGCTTGAAAAACCGGGAATTGTTGGAGAGTTTCATCCGGGCATTCAAGGAATAGTCGAGAGATTTTACGGGAAATGACGGAATATTTGAAAAAGCTTGAAAGTTGAAGTCTTAAAAAATATCAGCTTTGTCTGCACAACAGAACTGAGTTTCTATCTGATTTTTGTTCAATTCTCCGAGGTATTCTTTAAGTAGTGAATACAGGAATAAAATCTTGCGATTTTATTAATTTCAATTTGATTAATGCCTGAAGAAAACAGTTTTGCATGTTTCAACCATTTGCAGTGAAATTAATATGAAAAGTTTTCCACTCCCAGTTCTACGCGGGCAAATTATTGATGTGAAAAGTCAGGGAAGCTTGACAAATTTTTTGCAACTCGGAAAAGTGGGAAATTTTTCCCCCAGTGAGTCCGTAGATACCCTTAGTTAAGTTCAATGGCTCTATCTTCAAAAACGTGATTCACTTAAGGGTTGGAGCGGATTAAACATGGATACAAAAAGTACCTGCGTACCTCTGCGTTGTCTATAACTACACTGTAATTGTAGAAAGCTTCGCCCAGACTTTAATCATCCGTCTGGCAAGGATCTCAATCAAAGTTGGACCGCCTTTAACAAAAAGGATTCAAACCACATTAGCTATCGCCAAATTTAACCGCTTAATATGACAGGGTGTCGGCCGTCCGATCGGATTTTTTTATCCAGCTATTCTTGGAAGTTACATTCGCTTCCGCAAACAATCAGAATTTGGAAGAATTTTGAAATCAGGATTTAGCGGTCGAAAATCAGGAAAAATCAGGATTTTATCAAGATTCCCCAAAATGAAAAAAAAAAACCATACACCCTGTTTGATTTTTTACGAGAGAATTTTAGTGCGGATTTCTTTGAAAATCTGAAGGAATTGGCTTCGCAGTGTGGAGAAAATTCCCTGAAAATTTCACGAAAATCCGCACAACTGTTTTCATGCTAAAAGTGAAACTGCCCAATTAAATTTGGCAATAGCTGATGTGGCTTGGTTCCTTTCTGTTTGCTTTGGATATGATTATACTGTGGAGGGGAAGGGTTTCGGAATAAACACAGGGAAACAAAGAGTTGGACTACATTTCGCAATTAAGAACTAGAATTTCTGGCTCAGGTTAGAAACAACATATGTAACATTAGTTTTCCTATGCACATACATGTGTTTACGTCCAGTTGTCGCAGCGGGAGTCGCATTCACGACTCAGTTGAATGTTACTCGTCCCGTTGAAAAAAAACCGCGGAAACAGCACAACCTTTTAGCTTAATCACGCCAATCGTTAATTCAATTTGTCAACCTGTCACCTCTGCTTTATTTCCTTTTTTTATCTACCTCCCTCAATCCATTTTTAATGTTCCACCCTGTTTCGAAACGGCGTACGGCGCCACGCTCTAAAACTCGACGGAAAGTTTGGAGTGTAGCTTTGTACGAAAGTTAAACGTATGTCGACGCTAAAGGCGTCGATGCTTCTGCGTTGGTCGATACGCGGTTTAAAAAAATTAAGCACAAGACCCGTCATATTCTGGTGCATCCTGCCCTGTTCAAAGAGTCAAAGCTCTAATTTGACGTATTTCTGTTAAACGGAACCAGAGACGTGTGGGAAAGCAGGGGAGTGCTCGTTAGCCGAGGGTTGTAAGAATGAACGGGCATTGAAAAGCGCCAGTGACGTCAGCGGCGGACGAGAGGGACGATAACGATGTTGCCGAATTAACTCTTGAGCCCTGTCCACAACGCTCTTTTGCCATGCACACGGCTCATGAGTTAGCATACAGTTGCCGCCCAGTTCCGTTTGGTAGAATGTGAAATCCCGCTTTTCCATTTCCGCAAAAAACATTTCGCCCACTTTTACATTGTTTCTTAACCAACACAAACAAGCACACCACATCAGTCACCTACAGGTCTCTAGTTCCGTTTAGCAGAAATACATCCAATTTTACAAAGCGTGAAATATTCAATTTTTTTTTTTTTTAAATAATTTTCTTCCCCTCATCAAAAAAATCCCTAGATTCCTAGAAATGGTGAAAAACCCCTAGATCTAGGGATAAATCTCTAGATTTGTTCTAGAACTCTTCACTGTTCGCTTATTCGGGGTGATCCCGGTCTCGTTATAGAGAATACTCGAGTATACCCGGAGTATACCCGAACCCGTGCTGCCGTGCTAAGGAAGAACGCCGTATGAAAATTCGAGAGTTGCCGAATTTCCTTCGATGAAATGTTTATTTCTCCGGAAAGTTACGCATATTTTCCCTTAAAATTTTAACAACACTGTCTGAAAAATCGGAGGAAAAAATCCAGAATTTCCCCTGTAAGTAAATTTGGTTTATATCGAAAGGAATATGAGAATGTCTGATGGCCCATACGGCGTTTTTCCTTAACGCGGCAGCGTGGATATCCGGAATTTCACTGCATTTCAGCTTATAATTTTATTCAAGATATCAGAGAAAAAGAAAATCCAAGAATTTCAGAGACCCTGCTTGAAACAATATTCTAGCCTCAGTGCAGTACCTAGCTGCAATGCAATTTAGAGAGCGGGGTTATCTTCAGACTGCTCTTTCCTCCTTCCGACTCGGGATTCTGGAGCTCTCACGATGCTCTTTATCGGAGCTTTTTAAGCGGAAAGTAGGAAAGCTCCCTTTCATTTCGAGGAGCTCATCGTCGAGGAGGATGCTTTTCGAGAAGGCGCTCGCAAAATTTTGCCTCGTTCAGCGACCGACGCCAAGATCAAGTCTCGAGTGAAACTGACGAACAAGAGATCGGAAGTTGAAAGTCGAGTTGCCAGTCTGCCAGTCAAGGACGCCGAATCTGTCGCTCCTCTGATGTAAATTTCCCTGTGAGTCCTGTACTCCGCATAACTCTACACTCTCTGGGGTTCATGTGGAAATAGAGTCACGCCCTTACATAGGGAGAGTCCGGACATGTCGGTAATTTTGAGGTTACCTTAGGGGTAACTTAGCATGGTGTCAACGATCATGGTGTCAACAAACCCAAAATCTGATCATGGAGTAAACAATTGTCGACGAATGAGAATAAGAACGCCGTATGAACATTCGAGAGTTTCAAAATTTCCTCTGAAAAAATGTTTACTTTTGAGGAAAGTTATGAATACTTTTCCGTGAAATTCTTAGAAAATTCAGGGCATATTCTGAACAAAATCATCAGAAAATTTGGAAGACAAATATTCACAAACTTTCCTGAAAATTAGTGATTTGTCCCAGAAAGTTTGACAACTCCTGAAGGCTCATACGGCGTTCTTCTCATGGCAGCATAAAAGGGCGTATTCAATACTCAACTTCATCTGTCGAACTTTATTTCGGTGGGGCGGGAGGGGTGGACTCTTACGCGTGCGATGGTTTGGGCGTCGGCAATGAAGGCGTGCTCTCTGCCGGTCATGCTAAGGACAGAACGACGTATGCACATTGGAGAGCTGCCAAATTGTCCGTGATAAAACACGTATTTTTGACGCAATTTAAGCATATTTTTCCTTGAAATTTTCAGATGTTTCACATTAAATGGAGAATTTGCATACACATTTTTTATTGCTTCATCTGAAAGTGCTTATAAAGCTAATTTCACAGTATTTTTATAATTTTTTTCTGATATGGGAAATAGTATAAAAATAGATTTAAAAGTGAGAAAATGCACCGCCTAGTGACGTTATCTGGCGGCATTTCCCATTTAAACACATGTATTTTAGCAGATTAGATAATTTTGTCATATCTTCTCCAATAATTGTTCAAATCATGAACCATCATGTTCAGTTCATGTTCATGTTCATGTTCATGTTCATGTTCTTCATGTTCGGTTCACTCAGTACTTTCCACTCAAACACAAAATTCATTTTTCAGACACCTGCAAATTCTCAATTGCGTACAAAATTGTATGGAATTTTCTGGGGGAAAATATATAAAACAAGTTTCTGAGTAAATTCTGTTTTTATCCAAGGAAATTCGGCAATGTCTGAAGGCTCATACGGCGTTGTTCTTTAGGACGGGAGCGTGTGCCGCCGGGTCCCGGGTGCTGGGTCACGGGTCCGGGTCAGGAGCATCGTTAATAATTTGTCACAGCTTGTTTTACGCCACGAGGTATTTTTTAGCCGCGGTCATGGCCGCTCTCGCTTCCCGTTTCACCTCGCCGCAGCCGCAGCCTCTGTCTCGGTGCAGTGCCGTGCCGTGCTTCGCGATATATCGATTGATCGGCCATTCTAACGTATGGAAAAGTATCGATGAACAGGGTGTTTGCAGCGACCACCTTAATAATCGATTATTTACCACAGCTTCAAATGAGGAAATATCGATGGATCGCGAAGCACGCCACGCCACTGTCTCGGTGTCCCTATCCCTGGCTTGCAACAATTATTCATAGCCACGTCAACCGGAGATGATTCCCAACGCCTGTCCGTCCTTTTCGACAATCCCTAATACACCTCCCGAACAATGTCCGCCGCGGCATGGATCCGGCCCTTTTCACTACTCCCCAAATGTCATCTCACTTTTTTCCACTCCTCGTATCTCTCCGCAAAATAAAATAAAAGCTCCGTCTCAGTGGCGTGGCGTGCTTTGCGATATATCGATTGATTGCTATTTAAACCCACGAAAGAGGATCGATAAACAGGGTGTTCGCAATGAACACCTCAGTAATCGATTCTTTACCACAGCTCCAAACGGAGGAAAAGTGGACAATCGATCATTCACGCCGAAGAGAAAATGGAGCGATCCTAATTGTTGAAACGTGTGGTTGTCATGGACTAAGGAGAATAATAATGGATTCACTGAAAAGTTTCTCGTGTTCCATTCGTTAGTCCATTCCTTCCCTTCTTTGTCCATTGCGACCGTCCACTTCCACGAATGGGATCTCTCCATGTTTGCTTTGTCTCCTTTTTTTATCGCTCTGTCTATCGATTTCGTCAATCAGCACTTTTACACTGAAAAAAGAGTTTGATGCGCAGAACGAGAATCTAGTGCGGCGTACCAGAATTTTTTAGTTATAAACTGACGTCACGTACTGGTTTATGCCGCGCACCAAACAAGTTTGGTAAGCGGCACGATTCATCTCGTTTACACCATCATCCACGGCAAATCATTCCGAGCTGTTACAAAAATGGCCGTTGCGTTGAGGTATCAACTACAAAGGTTTCGGACCCTTTTTCGGGTGCGTCAATTTAAAAGTCCCCGCTTTAATTTAAATGATTATTCTATTTTCCCGCTTCTTGGGTTGATAGTGCTGCTATCTTTAATAATTGATGTTTTTGCTATGAACAGTAAGTAAGGCAGGTTGTTGTTGGTCTGGATTGTTATCAGTGTCTTCGTCATCAAAACATGCCAATATTCTTTCTTGTATCTCTTTGACTTTAAACATTTAATTCTAATTTCACCCTATCTCATGTTTACTCTAGTATTCAACAGTTTGTTACATTACTTTTCCTAACATCGTGTCTTATGTGTGGAAAACCGCGATCGTACCAAACCGAAGTTCCGGCCATTACCAAGTTCATATCACTCAGATCCCTCACAATACATAATATCGGTAGTTTTTAGCATGTTTATTCGTTAAATATAATTACAATCAAGGATATATTTATCTTGAACATGTTCGAACCTAATTGGTTTTGTGATGCCGTGAAGTTTTGAAGCTACTCTAGCTCCTAAGTGCACTTGCCCACAATGTCGACCGAGACCTTAATCTCTTTGATTGTTTGTTTTCAAAGTAAGATTACTTTGTGCTTTTTCCATTTCCTAGTTGTCTAGAAGTTTTCATTTTATAATCTTTTCAAACGAAATTTTACTTCGCTTTTCCCTTGTCCACCTCTGAGAATGTTAAATACCAGGGCAAGATGTTGATGGATGCATGATACGCTAGATTGCCTGGGTACCATGATTTACTTGATAATTTTCCTATTTCATCTAAAACTCTCTTATACCCATGAAAATTCAATGTTTTGTGCTTAGAACTACAGAGAGATACATCAATGCACCAAAATATGTGCTCAACCGGAGAAATTCTTTAAACGCTTTTCTTCTATGATTTGGGATTTCCTGAGCGACTGCGCTAAACAGTTTCAAGGCTAATAAGGATACTTATTCCTCTCTCTATTAATCGTTAATTTGTAAATAGAAACTGTCGGTCTTGGCTTTAGATTGAATGATGAAAAATACCACCCTTACTCACCATCTTGTGCCCCTGAGTAACATTTTACATGGTTACCTTATCAATATTCATTACCTACTTTAACGCTCCAAGTAATCGCTTACAACCAGCTTCTATTCTGTACCCTGTGATTTTTGTGATTTCCTATTACTCGAAAGTTCTTGATCAATGATTGCTAAATGGCTAGTGTAAAACATCAGGTTGACAGCTTTTCTCTTGTGAGTTAGAGTTAGCATTACTCAAAATCAGTGTTTCTTATGTTTTCCTTATTCATCCTTCATATCCACCGTGCTCATGAACATAGGTTTTTTTAAACCATTACCTTTCTTGAAATCTGATTCTTAAAGTAAATGTGTCAGTCTACTGGACATTTTACTAAAAAATCAGTTCACAGAAATTATCATCGTTATGGATCTACCTACATTGAAATTCTTTGTACCCAACTGCTGTCAGATCTTACTACTGGATTTTTCAAATTGTGAAGCCTGAAGGTGAGTATCTGCTATTAAGCATCTTAAACTGTATCTTTTCTTCAAAAATGTGACATATATTCTATTAGCCAAAGTGTAAAATCACGTATCTCCATTATGAAATGAGATCCGAGAATGTTAGTATTTGTTCCGCCTGGCTGATTGAGATTCATAAACATTCCGCGAGGCGCAGCACCGCGCAGCGCTGTACCAAACGAGTTTCGTGGCGCGCGCCATTCGAATTGGTGGCCGCCACTAGGCAGCTCCGTACAGCACCTCAAACGGGTACCTACCACACCAGTTTCGTATAGCGCGTTATATCATTTTTTTCAGTGTATAGTTCATGGCGATTTGGAAAATACAAATTCGAGCCAGGTGGGTTCCGAAAATGCTAGCTTACCGCGCGCCTAGAAGTGCCGGGAAACGCATCGAAGGCGGTGCGGGAAAAATGACCTCCTGAGCGTCCTGTTTATCCAATTTTTAAAAAAGTAGGCTTAAATTAAAGCTGAAAGTATGCCCAATGTGCGCATTTAATCGGATTTTCTCTAGCTTTAATATTTTGAAATGAAAGCAAAATGCGCAAGACTTTTGGGATTACCCTCGTAGATTCTTAAATTTCGAAAATTCGTCTAATTCATAGAAAGTATGGAAACTATCAGGATGATTCCCTCTGCTATCTTTCCCCCGAAAAGTGCATGAAAAATACGTTTTTCTAGTATTTAATGTAGATTTTTGTTGCGTAAGTTATTCGTGTATGGATAAATCGTAGTGCGTTTTTTCCCCAAAATTGGTCGAAAGTATAGAATTATTATTTTTGAATACAAGTTGCCCCCGAAAAACGACTCGACGATTTTTGACCAACTGACAATGAACTGAACTTTAGCTCGCTGAATATCCAAGGGCATAAGGTACAATTTCTCACAAACCGCACTTTTATATTTGTACCAGCCTCTGAAATACAACCTCACTGTCTGTTGTTTTGGAACAGTTTTTTGCATACCTCTAATTATTTCCCTGGAAAATGCGCTTGATTGCATTTTTTAGAGGAAAGAAAGAAAGGATAAGTCGTGCAACGCGGGGCGGGAGACAGGCAAAGCTGCTTCGTTAACATGATTAAAAGTAAGGGCGAAAACACTTGTAAAACAAATCACTGGAAAGCGCCCAGGGGAGGGGCGGAGGGGTGGAAGGGTTAGCGGTGCAAAGGACGAGTCAAGTACAAATAGGTGGTGTAATTGAGGGATGTGGGAGTAGGGGCGGGGCGGGGGCGGCCGCGGCGGAAGAAGAATTGCTGGAGCGGGAGAGGGATGCTGCCTGGTAACAATGTTACTTCCGACTCTTCAACTGTTTATTCATTCGGTTTTTTATCGCTCTTCTCTCCAATAATCGCCGCGTTACCTCTGTCGCTCGGCTTTTCCTCCCGTTTTTCTTTCCATTGTCTGCAATTATGCATGTAAGTTCCAGTGCAAGGTCATGTGTCAGGGGTGAATTGCCAAGCGGGGGATGGACTCCAAAAGAGCCTGCGAAAAACCTCACACTATATCTTTTTTCATCCCGAGGACTCCGCACGGGTCGGTAATCTTCCAAGCTTTTCAGGAATTGCGAGATCGGGCTAGAGCACCTTCTTAAAAATAGATGTGTTTTTAGGGGGGTGAAAGCACGAGTGAAAATAGGAACGCTAATTTGTCAGATCGATCCGAAGAACCAATATAATATTCTTTTTTATATTCGACGAGATTCTGTTTAATTTTGCGGAATGCGCGGGAACGAAATCATAATTTCGCGGAAATCTAACGGCTTTTCACTACAAGCTTTTTAAATTTTGCTGGTTTTCCAAGTTATCGCCGATTGCGCGATCTGGAAGATTATCAACCCCTGAGGCTATATTCACAGAACACCAAGGCTCAATTTCGAGAGTTCATGATATTCCCTACGATATCCCGAGAAAGATGCGTTGTGAAACCGATCGTTCTGTCTGTTGATCTGGGGAAAATCAGGTCCGAAAAGTGTATTTCCGGCAATTTAAGACGTGTTACATTAGGGGGGGGGGGGGGAGTGACACCTGCGCTTGGTCAAAGATGCGGTGCTTTGCTCAGCGACGTGCCGTCTAATATCTTGGGCCGGCGCGAAATTGGCGATTTTTTCCACATATTAATGCGTATAAAACTGCGGAAAAATGCACTTTTCCAACTCGATTTCCTCGAGATTGGTTTGCAAGAAGTTGGATTTCAAAATCTCATCTTACTAAGAAGATCATAAAGACCACTCTATGAAAATATTTGTATCTCGAAAAGCCGCTGTCTAAAGTCTTCGTATCCTCCCTGCACGCTGGGCTTGTCGATTTCCTTTGACATTTTTGAAGTGGTGAATGCATAGCTGAAGTGCGCTCCAGCTAGAATTGTATATAGCAAATGGGTAATTTTTATAGGAGGATTATAAATGAACAAGTGGTTAGAAATGAAAACAAAAGAATATGAACTATGCAAAACGATAATCCGGGTATCGGAACTTGGCTGTTTTGAAAACGCCTTCAAATGCGGCGTGATACCTCACGCATTCCGGAGAGTTCAAATAGTTGTATCATTGCGCCTTAGAAATGCGACGGAAGATTACAATTGAAATAGCCTTCATGCACGCTGGCCTTTTCGATTTCCGTTAACATTTTTGCAGTCATGAATGCGCTTAAGTGCGCTTCAGCTAGAATTGTATTTAGCAAATGGGTGGCTTTTATAGGAGGATTATAATTAAACAAGTGGTTAGAAATGGAAACAAAATAATATGAACTTTGCAAAACGATTCTTCCGATGACGGAACTTGGCTGTTTTGAAAACGCCTTCAAATGCGGCGTGATACCTCACGCATTCCGGAGAGTTCAAATAGTTGTATCATTGCGCCTTAGAAATGCGACGGAAGATTACAATTGAAATAGCCTTCATGCACGCTGGCCTTTTCGATTTCCGTTAACATTTTTGCAGTCATGAATGCGCTTAAGTGCGCTTCAGCTAGAATTGTATTTAGCAAATGGGTGGCTTTTATAGGAGGTTTATAATTAAACAAGTGGTTAGAAATGGAAACAAAATAATATGAACTATGCAAAACGATTCTTCCGATGACGGAACTTGGCTGTTTTGAAAACGCCTTCAAATGCGGCGTGATACCTCACGCATTCCGGAGAGTTCAAATAGTTGTATCATTGCGCCGTATGAATGTGACGGAAGATTTAAAGGGAAATAGCCTTCATGCAGGCTCGCCACATCCCATCTCGGGCCCTGGTACCAGTTTTAACGTCCGGGCCTCAAGCACGGAGGGGGGGGGGGGGGTCCGAGGGGCATCCTCCGAGAAATTTTAGAATTTTTACGACTAATCGGACGCATTTTGAAGCTTCCGTAAAGAATTTTTCCATGAACTTCTTCGGAATAATTATGTTTATTTTTTATATTTTCATCACAAAATACTTGCGAATTGTTGCATTCAAAACATCTGGAAAATTTTTATTTATTTTGGGGGGGGGGGGCATATGATACTAATGTCAGTTCCAGCCAGTGGTTGACTCTGGGGTTCTCCAGTCTTTTCACTGTTTTCTGCGCTAAATTGTCGACGAACTGTAGCAGAATCAACACAAAATTTATGTTGGTTTGTGTTTTACTTTCTATATTAACCAAAAGTAACAAAAGGACACAAATATATGTCTCAGTGTAGGAACTTGCAATCGGGCAGACTCTCTTTTTTCTCTCTTAACTTTCAAATCTATGAATATCGAAAAAATTCTGCGCCACGCACAACTCATCGCTTGGCAGGAGGCTGCGTCACACAGTGTATCGAGTCAATTAGAGTGGTCGGACATGAGATTTTTGACTAAAATTGCAAATTTTGATGTTTATTTCGTCACATTTTAAACTCGAGGGGTGCTTTAAAAGGAAAATTTTACTAGGAGGCCAATGATACCACTTTCAGAACATCAAAGTTTTGTATAAACGGAGGTCATAAGCCTTTGAAGTTTCCGAATGTTGTCTGACATCTCCTATTGACTCGATCCACTGTGCGTCGCTTGAGGCGCGATCAATCGGAATCTGGAACGAATCCCTCAGTTTGGACCTGATCACGATCTGCAATGCAGCTGGCAGCAGCATTAACATTGCTTAGTAAAATCGGTTTTTATCAAAGGAATTATGGCAACCTCTGAAAGCTCATACGGTGTTCTTCCAGTGGCGTGGCGTGCTTTGCGGTCTATAGATTGATCTGTCATTTAAATCTTTGGAAAAGAATCAATGAACAGAGTGTTCGTTGCGAGCACCTTAATAATCGATTATTTACCATAGCTTCAAATGGGGCAAATATCGATAATGGATCATTGACGCCAGGCCACCGCGTTTTTCCTCGCATAAGGCATAAGTCTTGACCGCTTCTCTGGCGTCCGGTCCGAGTCCCGCGGTGGCGTCCAGGAAGGCAACATACGGGTGCGCGCTTTGCCGAGTTGGCCGGCTGCCCAGTTTCCGTGAATTAATAATTCCTAGGGTATTCGTTATCGATGACGATAGAAATATCGCCCCCCCCCCCCCTCCGGGCCGTTCGACGCTTCGGTGTTTACGCCGACCGAGCAATAGTGGAATTAGCTCCAATTTCGCTCTAATTCGATTTCCGGCCGCATCCTCCATATTTTATCAGGTCCCGACTTTCCGCCACCTCTGACAACCCCCGAATACGTTACGTTACGCACCCCCCCCCCCGCCCATTCATTCGTTACGGTGAAATGACGGGGGAGGGGGTCGTATTTCATTTTTCGGATCAGGGTCATCGCCCAAGTCCTGAATTTTACATTGTTTTGCCGCAGAGTGCGAAAGTTTAAAGTGAACCGACGCCGTGACAGTGTTTCGCTTTTCGTTTTGATAACGGCGGATAGTGGAAATACTCGTTTCCTGAGCAACATTACCCATGTAGAACGGCAAGCCGATTTTTGACATTAGTAGACCAAGCTGTAGACATGGGAAAAATGGAGCGATCCTATTGGCGGAAGTGGGGGGTTGCAATAAGGTGAGTGATGAGGAACTCATAACCACGAGATAGAGACCATTTTGTTAGTCCATTATTTTCTCCTTTAGTTTAGAACAACCACGCATCTCATCCAATAGGATCGCCCCATTTTCCCTTTGTCTTTTTTATCTATCGCTTCGTCTATCAGTTTCAATTCTCAGCCCGGATCGGATTGCGTTTCACCGAATGGACCTCTTGCAAGGTTTTAACTGTTTATTTCTTTGAATTAAGAATCAAGAATGACAGTTGAATGTGCAGTCCCGTGCACTTATCTCATTTGGGCTTTTTCTCTCCTCGTATCGAAATATTTAGTAATTCGTTGCTTTTCGATTAGAAAACGCGTAACATCTCAATGCTGCAAAATTGAATTTCCAATTCTCGTAAAAGTCAGCAAAATCCAGACAATAATTGTACAAACATATGTTTGTAAAAGTAATTGGATTGTTTTCGTCCAATTTGGAACCATGCGTAATGGATTTCCGTTCCTTCGTCCTGATAGCTGTACAAGTACTATACCAATTATAAGGAAGTGGACCAAAATGGTTCTCTTTTTTGAAAATTCAACTTCTAGTCTCCTTTTGTGGAAATTGTGGTACACAAACTACGTTTAGCCAGTAAGACCACAATTTTGGCTCAACCATAAAATCACAAGTTTTCACAGAAAAACTGCTGCAGAAATGCAGCCTTTAGAAACCCTTCCTTCTGATTTTTTCACGCTGTGACTTGCCTTTCCACGACAATACGACGGGATTTCATTGCACAATAATGTCTGTGAGAAAGGAGAGTGTGAACTGCTAAAAGTCCAGCCAGGCTTTACGAAGCATTGCTGTTAATGTTTCTTTCCTCAAATACCCCAAGATTAAAGCTTATTTCGTGGAAGAAGAGCTCCATTAGCCGGGCAAAACGATCCGATACGGCATCTCTACGTGGAGCTCACCACAACCTACTTCCGAATTGCACCACCCATTAACCGCAGCCTCAAGTCCCTCTTCTCGACAAAGGCTTGATGAAAAGCTTGAACTTTTCCTCTTTTGCCTTGTCGCATGAAACGGAGGAACCAAATCGACAATCGGACATCTCTGCAAGATATTAAAATAATGCATACAAGGTCGTGCAATTTATGAAAAATATGAAACATACAATGCAACGACTCCTCTCGCGAACTGTTATTTTGTGCCGTATCGTTTTTGAAACGACAAGCTCATTCTTAGAATAACGTATATTTTTTACGCAAATTGTCAAGTTCGGTGTATACTAGTATTTCGCGATCTTTGAGGCATTTTTTGTAAGAAGAAACTCTTTTTTTGTTCCAGCTGAAGTTGGCAACAGGCCCATCAGCAATCGCCGGCAAATTTGCAATCTGTAAGTGTCAAGCAAAAAGTCAAAACTTTTGACACAATTAGAACGAAAGACTTGATTATTTTGCGTAGAATTAAAACAACGGTTCTTTCACTCTTGAATGCATGGTACAAACCAGGGCCGGATTCACCTACTTGCCGCCCATGGGCCGCCTGGATTTTGCCGCCCTTTCTCGTTCGTTTTGAAACATTGATACAAACCATCAAGTGACCGTGCCGGAGGAGGAGGGGTTCATAAGACGCGTTTACTCGCGTTGGGTACATTTTTTGTGAAAGCCGTGTCAACGCAGCAAAAGTTCACGGAACTTTGCGCGAAAGTCCAGTTCTGTAAACCTATCTCTGTGTGGATAAGGCCTTTCACTTATAAGAAATGGACGAAACAATTATGAATGAATAAACACGAACGTGGTTTAATAATATTAATTTCCGCCACCGCGCCAACCGCATTGTGTTTGGCGCAATGCGTGAAGTATCCCTACAATCTTGTAGGCGCTATGCGTTTCATGCCGACCGCACTGTTTTTGACGCAATGCGTGAAGTATTCACGCAGTCTTGTAGGCACTATGAGTTTCACGCCAACCGCTGCTGACAGCACTACGTTTGACGCAATGCGGGAAGTATTCGTGGAGTCTTGAAGGCGCTAATGTGTTTCATGCTGACCAGCGCGCCGAAGGCTTCTTATTTCCATCTCAAGTCCTCGTCATTATTGCTCTCTGCGCCGCTCCAGGCCAAATTGCGTGTTTGGTTTCTCTCTCAACTGGACTAATTAAAGGCGCTTTCCCTTGTATCACCGAAAGACAAACAAATTAGAAATTACTATTCTATAACTCTCAATAAATGAGAGGTTTTTAAGCCTTTTCTCGTTTGTAATTTTTTTTTCTGAATCCGATTTTGTTTTTTATACCTACATTTGAAAAAATTGCAACAATTGCCACCATGGGCCGCGGCCCATGTGACCACCCCCTAAATCCGACCCCTATAAGAACCAGCACACTCGCGCATGCGTGTTGTAAAAGTAGTTACCTTAGTTGGGTTTGGTTCAGATAGGCAACTAAACTAACTCCGAGGCAAAGCGAAAAGTATCCCAAGAAACTGTAGGCGCTCGAAGCCGATTTCGTGCTGTGCCAATCGTCCTTACCGAACTTTAAACCGACCTTTAATCTACCTTTATCGTCTTTTACCAAAGAAACATTTACCTTGCTAATGCCAATTATTGCAATTTGACGAGTTAACACGCATTCGGCTCGCGAAGTGCTAGCGGTCGGTGTTTGCGACTTGCACAGTCTATTATCTTCCTTTTAGGATTTGATTTCTGAATATTTCCCGTGGCATGAATCGTTGTAACCGTACAATTTGAAATAGAATACATAACGTGCACTCTAATTCATACATTGTTCAGCGACCCATTCTGCCGTGCGAGGGAAGAACACCGTATGACCCTCGGCCGTTGCCATATTTCCGTCAATAAAAACTGAACTTACAGGGAAAATTGTGAATATTTCCCCCCCATTTTTCAGACACTTGTGTTTGCTTTCTAATCTTGAATGTCCGAAAATTTCAGGGACAAATACGCATGATTTTTTAAAAAATGCATATTTTATTCGAGGAAATTTGGCAACTCTTGAATGCTCATACGGCGTCCTTTCTTAGCACAGAACCATCGAGAGATGGACTACATTTTGCAATTTGGAACTACAAAATCTAGCCCGGTTTAAAAACAACGTATGTGCCATTAATTTCCCAATGCACGTAAGTGTAAAATTACAAAATGCAAAATGCAGTCCATGTACCTAACCTCGGATCCCCGTACTTTTCGCCAGAAAACCTCATAAACGTCGCTCGGTCACAAATTGAAATTTTTTGACGGATACCACACGTTTGCTCATTATCCATCTTGACAAGTCTCGCATTAGCGGACTGAAACGAGGAGGTATACAGCATATATTAATGATGCTAACATGAGTGACTACTTTGTACCATAAGTTGCACACTGAAAGCTTCCCTGAACGGAAAGATGGACGCGTTTTTGAAAGCGCTCGCGCGGAAAGGTACTCGCCGGAGGAAACTTGAGTTCCGCACTCGCGGCCTGAAACGTAGAGGTGTAACTACATTTTAGACGGACCTCAACGGCCGTATACCCCCTCGCTTTCCAGGGCTCACGTGAGGAGAGGGATGGGTTCTAGTGTGAGAGGATCATACACGACAGGTTTCGAAGAGCGAGGTATCCCTTTCATACGTCGCTAGTGCTGTTCTTTTCGCTGCAATGAAAAATTGATTCCAGTCTGACGGACAAGGAGAACTAATAATTAACAGACGCCGTCGCGTTTTATCCGCCTTCCGCCGCACAGTGGCTCGAGTCAATAGGAGGGGTCGGAAAAAATTTGGAAACTTTAAACGCTTTTATCTCCGTTTATACGAAACTTTGAGGTTCTAAAAGTGGTTCCATTGGTTTTCTCGTGAAATTGTCTTCAAGAGGCATCCCTTAAACTTCAAAATGCGACGAAATTAACATCAAAATTTTTAATGTTAGTCAAAAATGTCATGTTCCACCCCTCTAATTGACTCGATCCACTGTGCGCCGCGCCAGGGTGTGAGTGACGCCGGATCCCAGGAATTCTCATATCGATCCAGGGGATTTGCGGGCCGAGAATCCTGCCCTCCTATGGAAAAACGCCGAATGAACAATCGCGCCTCGCCAAATTTCACTCCATAAATCACATACCTATTTTGTTCAAAAAAGTTATGAACACTTCTGATACAAATTGGCAGAGACTTCTGATCAAATTGCTAGTTAAGTTCTCTGAAAAATTGGAGGAAGTATTTATTTTCCGGGAAATTCGTATTTTCTCGGGGGAATTCTGGCAACGTCTGGAGATTCATACGCCGTTCTTCCGTGGCGAGGCAGAGTGGAAGCCCAATTCCCCATGTCGCGTCTTCCCACGATACCAACTTACAATAAGCGGACAATGCAATGCTGAAATCAAATTACATGCACGCCGATGCTCTGGATTTCGCAATGGGTACTGTTACCTAAAAATCCAGAAAGAGAAAATACATGCCGCCGCCGCCCCCCCCCCCCCCCATAAAAGTTTAGCACAGTCAGTTTATTACCTAGCTTAAACTAATAGTTGTCGTTTTCCTCATGAAAGAACGTAACCTCGTTTTGATGTTGCTAAATTCCCCTTCGAAAATCGCTACCCGGTGGAGAGTCTTAGGCATCTCTAAGTGAAAAATTCACTGCTTTCTCCTTTGATTTCATGCAAAAATCAGAAAAAGTTCGGGCAAACATTGCGCAGGTACATTTTTGTAAAGCAGTTGAATTCTTTGAATGAATTTTTAAAGCTTGGAATGGAGTTATGTTCCTTGGTCTGGGAAACGACGTAATGGGCCACTAAGGACATGGTCTGAACTAGAGAGAAAACTTACATGTCTTAAAAATCTTCAGAGAAAACGATTTCCTGGAAATAAACTCCCGAATAAGATATTCATAAGTCGTTTCGACACAGATCAAGTGGACGCATTTACGCAGAAGGGCCTTGTTCTCCTACTTATGAGTTGCAGTTGGATATGTTTAATTTATCCGCCGCATTCTACGAAAAATTTCAGTTAAGAAGCAGAGGCATGTATTAATTAGACCACATTTTGCAATTAGGGATTAAAATTTTACTCATCCATAAAAGCACGTACCTTCTCAGAGAAATCTATTCCACATTTACGTAACATGAAGAATCACTCCTACGCACTCTGCACTCTGACCTTCTTCAACACCCAAACGCCACATGTGCCTGTCTTCAACTGGCAAGGCAACACACTAACTTCTAAGCTCAGTTTCCCATATATTCTTCTACCAACTTTCGCAGTATGTAATCCGCATCCTCTTCATCTTTAGCTGCCATTACGATCTGGTCATCGGCAAAACCTAGAGTATTATGCTGCCATGCTAAGGAAACCACGCCGTATAAACCTTCAGGCTTTGCCGAATTCCTTTAGATAAAATACGGATTTTTAAGAGAATATGTCATTATTTTTCCTCCAAATTGGACAATTTTGTGCACAATGTAATCTAAATTATCTGAGAATTTCAAGTGAGAATATGCATACCATTCCTCAAATATACATATTTTATTCGGTGAAATTTGGCAACACTCGAATGTTTATACGGCGTTTTTCCTTAGCACGGCAGACTGGGCCTGCATCATACTTGTCTCTAAAATGAGTCAGAAATTGTAGTTCCTGATCGCAAAAAGGACACATTTCTGCCAAACGGAACTATGTGCATAAAGACATGAGCCCTGAGACTCATAAAAATATGTGCATAACAGGACTCAGGGATCACGCCATAATGCACATAGTTCCGTTTGATAGAAATACGTCAAAATGTATTTCAATTTATTGTTGTGCTCTTTCTTAAACCCTGAAAGCGACTGGTTGACCATTGCAATCCTACTTGACCCTCCCTTCAAAGCATTATTTTATTATGAGCGTATCTGATTTTTCCTAGCTTACAATTGCTACTTTAAGTTGTTTTTCGAAGTTTTAAGTTCACAGAATCAAGACATAAACTCACTTCCTCCCTATTAAGTGCCCGCGGAATAAACGCACTGGTACTAATATTCCCGGACTGTTTCCGGGACCATTATGACGCGGTATTGCCAAGTTTCTGCGTGACTCGGTTAGGTCGCTAAGGGAGTTCACGGCCCCCCTTCAATGGCAAAGCAACAATATTTTTAAAATATTTCTCTAGATTTTCCAACGCCGATGCAATTCTTATAAAGGAAATAAGTAATGAGAGCAATTTTTTTGACGTTGGCCTCTCCTCCCCCCTGCATTTTCAGATACTTCGGATCATAATATCTCAATGCTTCTATACATATTGTAAAATCATAAGTGTAACGCGTTACGCCGTAACGCATAACGCCTGAGGCGCGAAGCGGTCTAAGCAAGCGGCTGCGCAGAGAGAAATTTCAACACAAAAGTTTGATTACTTCGGGAAGTAAAACACAAAATAACCCTAGCCCTCGGTTAACAGTCTCAAAAGAAAATGTTGGCTAGTTTTTTCGAAGAAACAAATGAAAAAACGAGTGGTGAATACGAACGAACGTACGAATACGCAATCGGAGGAATGCATTTTCCAGTCTCTCCGTTGTTTTCTCCGTTGAATTCTCCGCGAACTGTACCGAAATTAACGCAGAATTTGTGTTGGTTTGTGTTTCACTTCCTATATTAACCAAAAGTAACAGGAGAACACGACTATTTTTATCAGTGTGGTATAATTTATAAATTTAGTATGTACGTAATATATTTAGCCTCCTCCGTCTTTCTATTTCCAATGCGTCCTCGTGAGACGTAAGTCAGGAGTGATTAGCCATGGTGCGTATGTGTTTTTTCTCTATGTTTTTTTTTATTCTGACCCCCCTCCCCCTAAACGCGTCATGCCCGTGTTTGACCCTGAGCGCTAAGATCCATCCAATCAAGACTAGAGTCCCTTCATAGAGAGAGTTTTGACAACGCGGCTGATGAATGTCACAAACGGGAATAACGGGAATAAAGATTACGCAAATTGGACGTTTTTTGTAATCTTTGATCAACCCGTTCCCGAAATTTTATTTCCGTTCCCTCTCTCATTCCGTTTGTTCTGTGCCGTACTCCCTATTCCCCGGTCCATTTCAGTTTATAATATTTGAAATTGATGAAAATGTAATCTTTATTCCCGTTTGTGACACTGTGGAGGCCTAAAATACGGGGAACAATCAGAAATGGATTCGCATTGTCTTTACTCTCAGTATAAAGGGACTCTAATCAAGACGTGAGTCAGTGAGACGAGGGCAGCATAATTTGGCAACCCTGTTGGAACTTCTCCGCCCTCCCCATCGATATTCATCTTGCCTGGAATGCAATTTCCTGCAGCTGAGTCCATGCTTTTTAGTTCTATTACCCCTCCCCCCACGCGTCTTCCCCCCTACGGTGCCCTTGCATCTAGTAGAGCCCCGTGTTACTTCTGATAATCCGCCGCCCTTCTACCAATTTACCGGCAATTATTTGCTCTTTAATTTGCTCTCCGTGTCTGTGGTCGGCGAATTCGTTCGTGCGCTACACAGCTCACTCGGAAGACCGCGCTGGCAAAATACGCTCAAAAGCTCACGTAAACAATATGCTTTCATCTTTTCCACCCTGTAGTTTGCTTTTAAATTAGCTTCTTTGGATTCCTCGATTTGGAGCTAGGAAAAAGAAAGAGGAAACGAGGTTTAGGAAATCCGGGGAATTCTCCTACTTTCCGAATTTTCTCAGTCGATGTAATAATTGGACTGCTCTGAGTGCTCTATGCCATGAGGAACTGCTGTCTTTGGTTCTTGTTAGAACATCATATATGACACTATTTTCCTTATGGCGGTAGGTACTTTTATAGATGAGTCAGAAATAATAGTTACATACATTAACCTCGCCTCTACACAGCGCTCTATGACGCCCAAACGCCACAAGTGCTTATCTCTAAGGGCTATTGGGCAACTGACATAGCAACATTCTTGGTTGACGCCAGAAACAGAAATTCTGCTTTGAAAAGTTTTGTCGGATGGATACTTCACCATACTTGCTTTTTAATAATACATATGTATATGCCTTTGCGCCCTCTATTGGTGCGAACATGAGCTGTGCTGGTTCAGAAATGCAAAATTCCATAAAACTTTGTAAAATTAAATTTTATGAATTTTTTTAAATGAAATTTTCAATGGACTCAGTACGCTACAAAACGCATTGAAAGAGTAAACTCTTAATTCTGACATTTTGGTAAAAAGACACTCTAAGTCAAATTTCCAAGTTTCTTGTGAAAATTTCGGATCATTGTTGCGGGATGCATATACGCAGTCCCTCAATTGTTTATATTTCAGGGATCAATGTGCCAGTTGAAGGAGGGCTGCATAAAATGTTCGATTGGTCGATCGCGGAGCAAAAGTGAAGGCACCTAAAAAGGTGTAAAGAAATGTGAAGGCACCAGGAAAAGCGGAAGAAATGTGAAGGTACAAGACATAAAGCAGCTAAGCGTATAGTTTTATTGCGTATAAAACTGTGTAGCGTTTTCTCTCCTGCGAAACAAATACTTAAGCGCGCTCTTTTATGCGAAGAGAATAGTGAAGCGTGCTCTGTTATGCGAAGGAAACAGTGAAGCGCGTAAGGCCTATGTGGACAGCCATATGAAGCCTACCGTGAAGAATGTGACGGCGAAAAACTTTCTACACCCCTGGGTCGAACGTTATTCTTCAAAACGTACTATGTAATTGGACGACATTTTGCAATTAGTAACTACAATTTCTAGCCCATTTCAGGAACAACATACACGCCACGCGGATATGTACGTATACGGGTGAGTCAAAAATGGTGGTTTCTTCCGGCAAAATGTGGTTCAATTTTCTGTTTAAGTCAGAAAATCAAATTCTTAGACTTAGTCTAACGAAACAGTAGAAAAGTTGGCATTTTCGCGGTAATATAAGAAAAGTAAAGCTGTATGTAAAGTATCAAATCCGTTAGAAAAAAGTGTACTCACACGAGAACGCAGCTTCAGGTAAAATGAGCTTTTGCACAACCACTGCTCCTCTAGCGTCAGCTAACGTCTCACTCCAGCTCTCAGGAGGTGGAACCCATCTGAATATGTCGCTTTCAAAGCGCAGGTATGACAACTACTGTCTCAGTGCACATTTTTCACGAGTTTGTTTTGCTTGCCTCTCACAATATTGCTTCATTGCAACATGTAGGATGTGAATTTGCCTGACATTTATATCATCTACACCCGCACAGCTCACCTGGAAGCCTCGTTTTCAGGCGACGGAGCCCTCTATAATCTCTCGTTCCTAACATGTAGTAGAAAATGTCACATCCGTTCACCTCTCTGAGGGAAACTTCCACGTTGGAACGAGGGCTCTAAATAAGATCTGAAAGGTGATTTGTCGAGAGGCATCAGCCAAATCATGCATTCATCCAAGGCCCAGGCAAATATTCGGCCTTCTGATTAAGATCATGATTACGTTGCTAATTTTTGGCAAGATGAAATCATGATTTCCAAGAAAAATGTTACATGTTTTTATTTGATTGATTTTATTGATTTCTAATGCTACGACGTCAACTCAGTATTTTACGGTGTACAATACTATACCCGCACGAACGTATAGAATCCTCAGTATTACTAGTTGGGAAGAGGGAATATGATTTTTAAAATCAATATGTATAGGAAGCTTGCTTTTTACCAAACATTTACGTTTGTTTGTGTGGATGAAGTGGATTTTTTTTTAATTTTTATTTTTCATCTTCGTTTTATAATTTACGTAGATACTCTCTCACCAATTCTAGACTTTTTAAACGGATTCAGATTATTGTGCGTAAAATTGTCACAGACTTAAAAATTATGGTATTCTGTTCCCATTGGGAGGTGGGCTCGAGTCATCTTTTACAGTGCTTTTAAGGCAACATTGACTTAAAGTCAATTCATTTGACTCGCGAACCAATCCTAAGTGACTTTAATTGAGATTCTAAAATTATGCTAATTGAGTATTGATTTGAGGTATCCTTTGACTTATAATGCACGAGTCAATTGACTAAAATTTCCTTATCAAGGGGACATAATGTTTTTATACTAGAAAAAAAACTTTGTTCGTGGGACTCGAAGTTGAGATCATATGGATCTCTGAAAATTCGGATCGTCCAGCCGAAAATTTACGGTCCAGTCGCCGAAGATCAGGTCATCGACCTGAAGTTTTTGGGTACTTTGTTTGACTCCATATGGAGGTTTCAAATGATTTCAAGGATCCGAAATTTTCAGAGATCCAGATGATCTCAACTCGGGGTCCCTCGCACCAAGTTTTTTTTCTCGTCGAATCAACAGTGTATTAAAACATATGTGGCAGTGACTAATGCTCGAAACCACCGAATTTTTCCAAGTATGTCATACGGAGGCGAAGTGGCAACGTAGGAAGGATATTAGCACGGCCGACGTCACACGACAATGAGCATTGTGTGAGTTGGTACCATCGCGGGTACGAAACTCTCAGCGAGTCATATTGAATTGACACGTTTTCCTGCATCGGGATCGGGGGCGAAGGACGAACTGCGAGCGAGTCGAAAGCGTTTTGTCGAGAATTTGCCTATCTATGAGGCTCAAAGGACGGGGATTCCAGATGGATTCTATTCATGCGAGTTGCTCTCCGATTACGTCGCCGCACAGTGGATCCAGTCAAAAGGGGAGGTCGGAAAAAATTTGGCAACTTTAAGCGCTTATTACTCCCTTCACACAAAAATTTGAGGTTCTAGAGGTGGTTTCATTGGTCTCCTCGTTGAATTTTCTTTTAAAAGCACTCCTTGAAATTGTAAATTTGACGAAATAAACATAAAAATTTTCAGTTTTGGTCAAATATTTCATGTGCGACCCTCTCTTTGACTGGATCCATTGTGCGCCGGCGCGGCGCCTCCTCTCTCCTCCCTCCGCCTTCGGCGAGTCCCTCGGTGACAATACAGGTGTGAGCTGTCACCCCGTAACTTTCTTTGCAGTTTCTATTGATGTCCCGGATCGGAACTGCAGAAATAAGCTCCCTTTTCGGGCCTACCCTCTTCCTCGATTTTTTAGACACCGCGCTCTCAACACGCTACTGCCTCACGTTACGTTCATGTTACAGTATTTCAAGTTGACGTTTCAATACGTCACGTTAACGTTACAATACATCACGTTACGCAGGGTTGCCACATTCAAGAAATACAGGGAATGCCGGGAAAACGGGAAATCTCAGGGAATTTTAAACAGTCAGGGAAAATGACGAAAATGTCAGGGGAAAATTGTCAAGTCACCTTTTTCATGTTTCTAAAATGGGTTTGATGTTTCGAACAACAAATTTTGCGTGCAGTCTATTTCAAAGCATGTCTTCTTAAGCATCTAGCATATCCTCGATTGTTAGGAAATTTTACCAAAATGTGACAGAGAAATCATGCCAGGCATTCTCCAAATTCTTCTACTTTACTGCTAAACCACGTGTCTTAGTCATTGACGTTGCAGATTTCCTGTCATGTTTTACTCTTCGGAAAACTCATTGATTATCGCACCGAAAAAGTGAATATTCGGGTAACACCCGGGATGTTCAAAAACTGTGGGACGATCTCAAAGTTTTTATCTCAACTGCCCCTTTATTTGACCTAATATTTTCAGGAAATAATAAAATCAACAACAACGGCGGCAGTTGAGGAAAACGGCTTAAAGCCCTCGCACATCTGGACGCATTTATGCTAAAAGGAACTATGTTGGTAGCAAACCTTATGCACATAGTTCTATTTAACATTAATGCGTCCATTTCTTTAACGATCTGTATGTTTATTCGAGCACCACTACAAATAAGATACACGGTACCAACACAATATGGACACAACACGGACATGGAGCAGGGGATATGACGCGCGTTCATGACGGCAAAGAGATACAATTATTCGTGTTTGATGGATGTCCGTGTTGCATCTGCAAAATTGAAGGCGCGACGGTGTGAGGCGTCAACGAGCAATGCTTTGCTCTATGCTGTCAATGAGAAGCCACTTGGATTCGAGAGGAGAGTTAAAAAACGTGGCCCAGTGGGGCTGTTGCAAACTTTTGCTGGAGCAAAAATAAGAGTTGTTTCTCATTGAAAGTGTCTTAAAAATCACGATGAGCGCATCGGCAAAGTCTTAAATGCACTCCTTACTTCACAAGTTGCGCAAGAAATCAGCGTTTTTTCGAGCTTCCCGCTTCAAAAATGATACCACGGCACAGATGAACATTTCGTTAGAGGAGTCGTTCCATTTAACTCCTTCTCAGAAGGATACTACGCAGTATTCAACATAGCCGACGCCAATCCGCCAAAATATGTGTGACGGGACGATGATTCTAACCACCTGATAACAATCGGCGTGTTTACGTTCACATTTTTCTCGTGTTGATAGATATCCGCCTTAATTGACCTCGTGCTCTCCTTGATTTGCGCGCGGAAGCGTCGGCCATGTTGAGCAGGGATTGAATGGAACGACTCCTCCAACGAAATGTTCACCTGTGCTACAGTATCCTTTTTGAGGCGGGAATCTTAAAAAAAAAACGAAAATCCTTACGCAGATCGTGAAGTTAGAAGTGCATTTCAGAGTTTGCAGAGTTGAGTGCGCTCATCGTGATTTTTGAGACATTATTTATAAGGAACACCTCTTATTTTTGCTGTAGCAAAAGTTTGCAAGAGGCCCATTATGTGGCTCCTACATTCGGCTGTGTTGCTCACATACCCCGTGAAGTAGCACTACAAATGGATTGAATTTTGCAAAAAGGAACCACTAGCACTGCAATGATGCTAAGATTGTGCAACTTCATCTTTTGCAAAAAAATTGCGGAAATCGTGAAAAACTATGAAATTTAGATGGTAATTTTTGTCTTAAATTTACAGATTTTAGCGAGTAAAATAGAAACTATGAATGGATAGTCGGGTTTTTCCTCCAAGACAAAAGAAGTTGCACAATCTTAGCAACATTGCAATGCTAGTAGTTCCTTTTTGCAAAATGCAATCCAAATAAGGCACACTAACCCAAACAAAAGATGGAAATACAGCAAGGAGAAGGACGCTCGTTGATGACGGCGTAGACATACAACTATTCGTGCCTCATGGTCGGCCGTGTTGTATCTGCAAAATTGAAGGCGCGATGGCGCGAGACGTGAACTCGTAGTGCTCCGCTTAATGATGTCAATGAAGTAGCGCTCACATTTGGGAGAAAAGACGAAGCTCGATTACGTCTCTCCTATCCTTGGTCGTCTTCACAATCATTTTTTTTTATTTTTTAATTTTATATCAGATTCTTTTTTCAGCATGTATTTATAGACCCGTAGCTAAAGCTTGTGTGCACTGGCCCTCTACAACCCGCAAGGCATGTATTTTTAGCAAGTCCTGGGTCAATTGACCCAGCTTTAAGGGTTAAAAAAGGAGAGTTCAACCGTAGGGGTCAACCGTGCTTCTCTCCAAAGTGACAGGACGTCACTTTAAAATGACAGGAAAGCCGCTTAAGACAAGGAGATTTCTTATTGACCCATCTAGAATTTTCGTCCGGGAATCATTAATTAGTATTTTCATTGATTTCATGGGAAATATTTCTCCCTGAAAAAGGAGTGGCACCAAAGTCAAGATTTTTGTACGTAGTACATCCATCGATATCTACGTGTTTATGTTTTCAGCTCGACCAGGAACGGCCTCTATTCATTATAAATTTCAATGATTAAAATAAGATTCTGTGACCAATGCAACTGACACCTTCGAGCGTCTCCATGTCCATAGGCATGGCGTGGAGCTCAAGTACCAGAGATTACTAAAGGCATTGAAAACAAAAGATCTTAATAAATGTATGAAAAGTACTACAACATTCTCTAAATGGTCATTCATTAAAAAAGATCTAACATTTATTAGGTCAGACCGAATAAGTATTCTAAAAGGAGTATACCCAATAAACATTTTTCCAAACACCAAAAATAAAGAACGATGTTCTATTATCTTCGTGGTCAGTCGAAAAAGCTCAAACTTTCATATGTAATTAATAGTTAAATAGCGACGAAAAAGTGCAATGCTGGAATTAATTAACTGTAAATTTTAACAAAAAGAGTGCCTGATAAGAGGATTATATTGTAAATTTAAGTTTAAATTTTAAAACTTCCTTATTGAAATTTAATTTTTAAATCGACTCATGTTTTGAAAATGATTGGTTTTACTTGACTTAAAAATACAAGAAGAATAAAAATTAATAAACTAAAATACAAAGAGTATATCGTTATCTTGTGAGTATCTGTTATCATCTAGAAGTTTCAAAAATATCATCAAATTATTTCAATTTTGAGGCAAGATGTGCGGATTGTCTATCCTCCTACTTGAAAGGGTGAAATTATTGCGATTTATTGCAATATTATCGCAATAAATTGGAATTAGAGGGCACTAATTTGCAATTTATGGTTGTGACGCAGATTGCCTACCTCCTTGAATGAAGGAACCCTCTAAGTGTTGCCATAAAATCGCGGAAATCTTGAAGAATCGTCCGAGTGTTGACTGAAAATTGCTAGTTTAGGAATCTATCCTGCCGTCTTGAGGAAAAACGCCGTATGAACATTCGATTGTTCTCAAATCCCGATAAAATGTACATTTTAGAAGAAATTTATGCATATTTTTCTTTGAAATTTTCAGATGTTTTAGATTAAAGTGCGCACTATATTGTCCAACAAATTGGATGATAAATATTCACAACTTTCCTAGTAAATTTGCACTTCAGCAGAGGAAATTTTGCAACGCCTGAAGGTTCATACAGCGTTTTCCCTTAGCACAGCAGTATTGGAAGATGTTTGCAGTTCTAGTGTTTAATATGTCAGTTGAGAATAAGGAACTCATCTGGCAGCTGAGTAGGAAACTACGTCATCAATTGGAAGACCTTTATTGTTTCTCCATTTTCAGTGGGGCCTGAGCGCAATTTATTTAGTTTGCATTTGGGTCTTGTGCGAGTGTTTTCTTTGCTTGCTCATAGGCCCATTCGTAGCATGTGGCCGCCTCATTTGGATTCTCTTTCTCGCTCCGTGCCAAAGCCCACTTCCGTATTCTCTTTAACACTCCTTGGACGAAACGCTCCAACTCCGCTTTGAGATGAGTCTCATCCTCCGTATAACTCTATAATCTTCAGGTCTCACATCAAAATGGATTTGCGCCTTTCATTTTTAGATAAGTTACAATTTCTCCACGCCCCTCGTCGCAAAGCGGCTCGACCTCAAAAACATAAGAGTTGTAGCTCGGAAAAAATAGCGTTTTCACGCCTTCCTGTCCTTATATTGTCCGATCAGTCAGTGACAAAACTCCACTCATCCCAAAGGGTATTTTTTAATGTATCGTCTTAAGCAATTTGAACCGGAAAACTACATTGTTAAAAATCAATGATGTACTCTGAGTGAATAGCCGGCGTGAAAAAAGAATCCAGCGCGAATTTCGCGCCGTACTCTGAGTGAATAGATCAGATCGTAAATATCACCAACGAAGGACGAATTAGTTGAGGTACCTCAAGTAGCGTGAATTCAGGGCATCCTGGTATGAACGCCGAATGGCAAAGTGGTAGCGCACTCGTCTTTCACCGCCGCGACTCGAGTTCTAATCCATGCTACGATAGTTTTGTTTGCCTGTCAGATTTTCACTCCGCTAGAGCGCGAAATTCGCGCCGAGCTTATTTCGCGCCGGATCCATGCACTCAGAGTAACAGGTGGTCAAAATAGCAACTGAGTTAGCGTGAATTTCGCGCCGGGAATTTTAACAGTGTAGGATATCTTGTAACTTTGATTGCGCACTCAGAGTATCATGGGCTGTGCGTTCTGCAATGAGCAGCCACTATTTCTGGCTCATTTTTGAAACAGCATATGTACTATCAGTTCCCCCATGCAGGTAAGTGCTTTTATGTACGAGCCGAAGGTAATCGTTCCTTACTGGAGGATGTGGTCCAAATATTCCTGTTAAATATGCCGCAACAGAAGTTCTAGTTGTGTCAACCGGAAATCTCTTCAAAGAAATCTAGGACGTCTTTTGGGAATGACAGGAATGCCATACGAAGAAAGGAGATTTTCTGTTGTTTCAACGAGGAATTAATGTGGCGGCATATTTTTGCTGCAATTGGAATTTACTATTCCTGGTTCATTTTAGAAAAAAACATTTGCTTCATTAGTTTCCTCAGATAAGGGGTCTTGTGAATGAGCTTGAAATTGCAGCTTCTCATTGCAAAATGTCCATTTAACAGGAATTCCTGTTGAACCGCGAGGAAATTTTTCTCTGTGCTGGGGTTTCAAGTGTGCCGCTAGATTGGATTACAGACCAAGCTGCAAACTGCAGATTTTTATGCCCATAAAACAAGGCGGACACTTCGATCGTTTCGGATTTTTGTTTCAATTCATTAGAGAGAGATTCCAGTTTTTGCTTGTAAATTCGAACTTGGCGGAAAATTAAAGTACACTTTAGTCGGATTTCACACTAAATTAATTGCATTATGATTTACGACGGGATAAGGTTATCAGTTCGCTAAATTGTTCTTGGCATCTTTACAAGTACCGTGCGTTGGCAGAGAGGTGCTTTTTTGAATGAAACTCGACTCTAGCTGTTTGTCCAAAGGCGATTTTGGTTTGAACGCCCTAGCGGTGTGGGAATTGTTTATCATCTAATGGGTCATTTCTAGTTCGTGAGTTCGTGACCTTTAGAAACGCTCCGCCTAAATGAGTGAAAAGCTCTAATTCCAACACCAGTCACGTACTTTTTACATTGTCAAAAGATTCCCCCTCGTCCTTTTCAACGATTTTTTCCAAGGAGCTACGGTGCCAAATTTTACCGAAAAGAGCAAAAATGCCGGCATCCCCCCCACCCCTCCCTTCCAAGTTTACCATTGACGACCTCATCGTAGATTTGACTTTTTTTCTTCTTCTGTGCAAATGTGATTCTCCAAGTAGTTTTACTATTAAAATTCAAACCCATCGATTTCAGATGCTTTAAGTGTGTATCTAAATCGCAAAGTTTGAACATAGCCGACTAAGTTTTGCTCTTTTCCAGAAAAACTAATCAAAATGTCTCTTTGCAATTTTGCGTATTTCTTTTTTTTTTTTTTTTTTTTTTTTTGCAGAAAATATGTTTAAAAACTGTTGGTCAGTTTTCTCTTAAGAAGCAAATCTTAATGTGAGACTTCCAACCTCGCACTCCGAGATACGCATTTTTCGACTCGAGCCATCGTTGTTTACTGTATTGTTTTGTTTTATTAATAATAGACGCTGTTAGCTGGAGGATATTTAGTAAACATTTTGTCTAGATATCTTATTTTGAAAATGGAAGCGATCAAGATTTTCCCTGGGAATCCACGCTAGCGACACGCGCGTTTTCCAACTTTGACGAGGGAATCGCGAGAAGTGAGGGGATTTCTGCGAGCGTTTTTTGCCACCCCACTCGCTCCGTTCATCGCTTCCACTTTGCCAATTTTCCGTTTCGTCCCCGTCACTCTCGGCCTCTTTCCGTTGTTTCTCGCGCTCGCTTTGTCACCGCCCAAGACTCCCGCTGTTTTCGCGTCGCTCCGCCCGTAAATTCCCCTTCTTAATGAGTTATTAAATAGCCCCGTCTCAAAGCACCAGTGGCGCCTCGTGCTTCGCGATGAATCGATCGATCTGGCGTTTAAACCTATGTAAAACATCGATCTTCGATTAATCGATTCTTCACCGCAGCTTCAAATGGAAAAACTTCGATAGCCTCTGGGCCACTGCGACGCGCGTTCTCACTCTCTCTTGTTTTCGAAACGGAGCGACGGAGCCTACTTTTATTGCCCCATATTTTGTCTCGTCGCTAGTTTTTTCACTTCTTTATCGTCGCTGGCGAAGAATGTTTGTTGTTCCTCGGAGCAATTAACCCGATCGGTAACTAACTCGCCCGTCTAATGGAGGTCACGCATCCAGCGAGGAATTCCGGAAGGGCCCTTGCGAATTTTTTCCAGGGCAGAGAGAAGGGTTCGTCCGTGTTTAACAGAAACATTACAACACTTAGTACAACAGTGGCGAGGCGTGAATGATCCATCATCGATATTTCTCCATTCGAAGCTATGGTAAAGAATCGAGCATTAAGGTGCTCGTTGCAAACATCCTTATCGATCCTTTTCATAGGTTCGATTGACAGATTCATCGATTTATTGCAGACGCCAGAATTTCTGTCACGGCATACATGACAGGAAAATTTTCCCTAAGAATTTTCCTGTCAAGTAAATTTCCCAAGATTTCCGCAATAGCAGTGAAGAAATTCTTGTTGAATCGACCGGAAATCGTCTTAAAGTGAAAGAACGTCTCGTTGTAGCGAAAGGAATACTGCTCAAAACAGTGGATTGATTATTGAAAATGATGGACAAAGGAAACTGGAGCGATCTTATTGATGAAGCGGGTGGGTGCAATAGATAAAGGAGGCAAGTAACAGACTAAATAACGGCAACCAATGAGATGCCCGATGTTAATCCATCGTTTTCTTCCTTAGTCTATAGCAACCAGCCGTTCCAACATCTAAAGAAGCACTCCATTTTCGCTTTGTCATGTTTTCTATCGTTTTGTCTATCAATTTCAATAATCAGCCCGCAGGAAGGTTTCTTGTTTCAAAGAAAAATTTCTGTTACATTATATTTAAGAAGAATTCCCGGTGGTTCGACAGAAAATGTCTCTCGATGAAGTCGCATCCGGTTACAACCGACACAAAGACAGTGGCGTGGCGTAATTTGCGATTTATCAATTGATCTGTCATTTAAACCTATTCAAAGGATCCATTAACAGGGTGTTTGCAACAAACACCTTAATATTCGATTCTTTACCGCAGCTCCAAATGGGGGAATACCGATAAGCGATAATTCACGCCTCGATCGCCGCTGCATGAAGAGATTCGTTTTTCGCTGCTACAAAGTTAAGTTCATCTATAAGTGCACTGAATTTAGTTTAAAGGTCAATTTAATTCACGCATCTCATATTCGTTTTTTTTTATAGAGCGGGTAGTCAAATTATAAAAACAAGGCACTCTAATCACCCACTCACGGATTGATGTTTTGAATGTTCAATGTAGCAACAGTGGTCAGTGTAAAATCTCGAAGGGAATGGCTGATTTTTAACCATGTCCAAGGGCTCGTTCATTTATTATCCGCCGTCAACATTTTGGCAACATCAAAAGAACATAGAGTAACACAAGTGAGCCACTATCGGGATGAGTTATTGGGCAGGAAACAAAGACTAGCAGAGATAAGTCGCACTTCTGCTGCGCCTTACGGATTTCCTGATAGCTGGCCAAAAGTTCGGCGAGTGCTATGGCACATCTCTTTGCACCAGAGGCATCTGCAAAACATTGCCAAATCAAGTTTGCTTCCACCAGTTTATTTGGATGTACGAGGTTTCGTTTTGCCTCCATACTGATATGCTCTTTCGGATGCATAAATTTAGCTCTCCTCTCCTTGCTTTTTTTTTCTCTCGATAAAACTCGATTGAAGTTATACCGATGGGAAGAAATGGTGATGGGAAATAGCCGCAGATCAATAATCAACTGCCAAATACCAGTGTTCCGAAACGCCGCGAGCTTTAGTTAATTTCTTATTTTTAGGGCTAACATTTTCTTAAACTTCCGCTGAATCGTATCAACTAGTTTCTCGGGTGTCCTCTTGATTTTCTTTCAATTTTAAGCATATTTTCAAGGTTTTTTACTAATACGTCGTAGGATCACGAGTTAGGTTCAAAAGGGTGGCAACAAAACAGAGATTCTTCAAAATGTTGAAAGTATTCAGAATGTTTATTTGGTTTATGTTTTGCTTCATAATGATGAATAAAAGTTACAAGTTTCTGATGTTGAATGGTCAAAAGAAGATTTTTTTTTTTTTTTTTTTTTTTTTTTTTTTTTTTTTTTTTTTTTGGAAAGGAAAAAATCACCACACACATAGTTAGCTACAGCTGGTGACAAGGTAAATATCGTCGGGTAATGTCTAAGTTTTAACTATCGACATATAACTGGGTGTCGAATACATCTGACCGACTGCTGGACTGAAAAAACTCTCCAGGAAAAATTGTCTGCGACCTCTGGAGTGGATTTGTACTTGATGTGAAAAGCTGAGCCACCACTCGAGCTATCTAAATGCCGTACTCATAAAACGAATACTGTTCACTTGTCAGAAACAGATTTTTGTTCGCATGTACCATTTTTACATTTTATTTTGTGCCTAATCTCCCGCTTATGGTAGCCTTAAGTCGACGCATGAAACTATCTACTTAGGCATACAAACAACGTAAAACACAGGTATCGAGTTTTCGATGATTATTGATTGCCTGCCTCCAGTTCAATGAACAATTGATACTAGTTTAAGTTGCGAATCCTTGAAAGTGACCTCACGTTCAAATTCCACCATTCAACTCAATATAGTGGATACCTGTCTCGATATTTAATATGATATCTTTCCCCTCTTATCGTCGATACCTAAAAAAAATAAGGTAATTACATTTAAATTTGCCTGGATTTCCATCCATAAATTGCATTTGTAGCAGGGAAGAGCCTGACGTTTTAATTGGAAACTTGACCGCGTCTCCTTTCGATTTCACGCGAAAATCGACAAGATTTTAACTGATTGTTCCCCTGAGTTGACGCAAAAATCAGTAGAGTTGTAATTGTTTTTTCCTCTGATTTCAGGGCAAAATCGATGAATTCTACACTGACTTTTCTTCTTAGCTCACAGAATAATTAGCGAAATCTTTAGCTATTTTTCCTGATTCCAGGGAAAAAACTAGGAAAATTTCAGACATAAGCTTGGGGTCATATTCTGATGCTTGAGTCAATTTTGGCGGTTGGAATGGAGTTGCGTTGCTCGGTGATGGAAATGAGGGCATCTAAAAGAACATATCTATCATGTACGGTTGGGGACGCGCGTGGCTGTTGGAGTCCCTGGCGACTCCGAGCTGGAAGCCTGCGGTCCGCACCAAGAGAGGAACGCCAAGTAATCCTATTTACAGTGTAGTTGACCAAACTCATTAGTTGCAATTTCTCGAGCCGACATTCCGGCAAGGGAAAATGAGAAGGCATCATGTCGCAGTCGCCAATAACAACCTTCCACCTCACACCCAAACCAAATACCATTCCGATACCGCCTACTCGTTATAGGCTCCGACTTAGGCGCCGGCATCGAATACGTCATTCATCAATTCGATAGGAGCAGAGGGGCTCTTCATAATTTACCAATCTCCATTTTTCAGATTTTTTTCCCACACCCATCCACCCCGTGTAACGCATTTGTCATGACGGTTCAGACATTCCCAATAAAATGACGTAAATTTTGCCTCAACACTCCCCCCTCCCCTTTCATAATAAAACTCGATAGAAGCTGACGTTTGTAAAACCTTCATCAAGTAGGAGGGCTATTCAAGAAAATTCGAATACGTTTGGAAAATCCAAACGGGAATCGGTCGACGTGATTCAATCGACACCGATTCGATCGTCATCCGTGAATTGATCGACAAACCCGTGTATCAATCGACAAACCTGTGAATCGATCGACAAACCCATGCCGTGGTTCGATCGACAAAAGCCGTGAGTCAATTGACAGACCCGTAAACCGATCGACAAACCTGTGAGTCGATCAAATCGCTAACGACGGAATCACATCGATCGGTTCATGTCCATCGAATTGATACTGGGTTTTTTTTTTTAAAATTAACTGTCGATTGAATCGGTGTCGATCGATTTATGTTTTCATTTTTGGATGGATTCATGTGGATCGAATCCTTTATGAAACGGAGTTGTTAGAGAAAGGACCATAAATAGGGCTCTCACATTAGGGCGACTTGAAAATGAGAGTTTGGAGAGGCAACGTCGGAGTCATCACCGGTTTTTATTTTTCGCAACGTCTCAAGACAATGAAGTTCTGTGAACGTTTAAGGGCAGACCATAAATTTCTTACGATGACAAATTGTAGCTCAACTTTTTTGACGTGTGCCCTTCTTCGCTCGGCTCTCGCGTCTCGTGAGTTTCAGATTATTTATTGACCGGTAGCCGTTGAAGCCGTTGAAAGCAATGCTGCCGCCTCCACCCGCCTCCCGTCTCCACCCGCCTCCCGTCTCCACCCGCCTCCCGTCGCCAAACGATATAAAACAACCAAAACGAGTTTCCCCATCGCCGCATTTCCAAATATCTGCTTCCCTCCTTTTTACCAGGCGTTTTTTCATGGTGTTTTTGCGGAATATTTTGAGAGAGCGCCCAAAACAAAACGAAGAAAAAAAAAAGAGCGATATCAATTTGCAGTCACGGAGGTTAATCTTTATTCAAAAAGTCAATTATGATAAGGCCCCAAAATGTGTGTAATTTTTTCTTCCAATCACACGCAAAAAGCCGAAAAATTTTGGACAGGAATTGCGAAGATTCTGCAGACTTTCAATGGATGTATGGTTGGTTAATACATTTATTTACCGGCGTTTTAAAAATGTAGGCCATTCCTTCACACCTTAGAGAATAGAAATGTGCAACAGATGAAAATAGACACGGAAAGAATAAATTAAAGTTGGAGATGACCTCTATTTCTTCCGCTAAAAGAAGGATAAAGTGTAATTAACGTAATTTCCCACTTTTGGAACAACATAACGCCCTAGATGATGACTTTGGTCTCCGAAAGTTGACAACAGTGGGCCAAGCGGTGCACGTTCGCAAACCGATCTACGACTCATCCAAACTTCCGGAAGTGGTACTTCACGCTGCATGAAGCGCAAGAATCATATCTTTATTTCCTGTGGAAGCTCCTTTTTCCTACTTTTCAACTGATTTGTATCAGTTTTATTTCATTCACCCCGTTGCCATTCTCAATCGTGCACTATTTCTGCCGTGCTAAGGAAAAATGCCGTATGAACCCTCAGGCGATGCCAATTTTGCTTTGATAAAACACGAGTTTCCTGGTAAATTTATGAATATTTTCCTCCCAATTTTTCAGATAATATAGTTCGCAATTTTACATAAAGATTCTGAAAATCTAAAGGGGAATACTTTATAACTTTCCTAAAAAGTAAACATTTTATTTTGGGAATTTGGCAACTCTCGAATGTTCATACGGCGATCTGCCTCAGCACAGCAGATTTGTCCTATCAACGGTAATGGGCAACATGGTTAAAGGGTGTAGCAACTGTGTGTTCTTTTAGTGACTGAAATTTACTAACCTAGAGGTCGCTGCGCCCGTCTCTACGTTGAGCGGTTGTGCGTCTAAATCTTGTGCACGAATAATGAAACAAAATACCTTCGGACTTCATTGTGCCGTAAAATTACTATTTTTGTTATTTTATAGTAAGCATTTATTAAAGCGTAAAGTTTTCTTTAAGGTTTTTTTGACCAAACGCGAAATAATAATAATAATATTCTTCATGAATGTTGGGAATAAGAAGGATTCTGCACGGCAATTTATGATACAAATATTTTAACTCTGGTGTGAGCGGTGACGTATCGCGCGAAACTGAAGGCGTTTCCAATTGGTGACAACAGTCTGGCCTAGAGCTCACATCAAATTGTGCCAAGTAAAGGAATCAAATAACTCCGCATCCGCCCTCATTTTTTTGAAGACAAGTCAGAAGCCACTAAGGTACAATACATTTGAAAGAAAATTCGCAAATGTCATGTGCACAAGCTGCCTAATGCAGATAATTGCTTCAGTGGCGTAACGGGCGCCCCCGCAGACCCTGCTATGCAGGGGGGCCCAGGCGCCAAGGGGGCCCTCGGCCGCCGGAATTTTTTTTTTCTCTCTCTATCTTTGATGCTTGGCTTAGGTTTCAAACTTTGGGCATTTACTTACTGAGATGGGGGTTCTTCCTCCGATTTTTATTGTTAGCTCGGGGTTTTTCATACTTCTTTCGGACTGTTCCGAACTTTTTAGTTGCTGGAGGGCCCCTGCCTTCCAATGTCCACTCGGTGATTACTAAATTGTTTTTCTTTTTTTGTCACTTTTCGTATTTCGGGCTTTGGGAGATCCAATAATCCTTGGGCCTGGGCTGGGCCCCCGCCACCCTTAAGATCCTTGATCCTTTAGGAGTCCCATATAATCGGGTACGGGATCTGGGACGGTGAGGGGTGAGGCAGTCCAAGTCCGTGATTTGGGATGCCTCGGGCCAAAAAATCGGAAGGGGTGGGAGGGGGGGGGGGTAATATTGGAATTTTATCGACATGGGGGGGGCCTAGAAAAAATTTTGCGGGGGGGCCCAGCGGAAGTCCGTTACGCCACTGACGTGCTTTTATGGATGAGTCAGAAATAGTGTTTCCTCCTCACCACATGCAGTCCACTAACAAAAGAAGTACGTAGTTAATTCTCAGTTTTGTCTTGTAGCTGTTTGAGTTTCGGTATATCGTTTTCTTTGGATTGGACTTATTTGAAAAACGAGACAAGACACAAGGTAAGGTTCTATTCCTCTCACATTCTAATTTTGATGTTCACGTCAAGATCAACTTCTATGAAGACCTCATTCTAAGGACTCTTGACCTTATCTTAAAAATTCCCCTCTCTTCAAAGTATCACTTATCTGATATTTTAATGTGTCTGTTGCAGGTAAGGCCACTTTTCTCTCATCTCAATGCCAAAACTTTGCGGAAATAGTCCTCCTCTTCATGCATGCAGGACGAGGATACTTTTGAAGATATAACTGTAAGTCTCCATGAATTATACAAAATGAAACTATCACGAGGTACGAAATCATTCAAAAGCATGCCTTAGCATGACTAACTCCGGTCTAACATGTGTCAGATCAAGACGCATTAGAATTTGGAAGAAAAAAAAAACCGCCTAAAATACGTTCCCAAGCTCATTGAGGCTCTTAAAGTTGGAGCTTTGATGGAGAAGAATCTCTGTTCTCAAAAGGTGTCCACCTTCGCATTTTTATTCACACTTTCTATGGAAAACGTTTTTTTCCCTACCCCTTACCCTCTCTTAAAAATTTACTTCTGAATACTCATCCTGTGAAACTTTTTGAATTTATGCGCTCCACTAATCTCAAAATTTAACCTTTCCTCTCAACCCTTTGTATTTTTAGTGATATTTCCATGTAAATTTATTATTGTTACTGCCCTCTTCAGAGGTGTAAATGGCCTTAGATGCTAAAGCACCGCTTTAAAATAAAATTATTTTACTACTACTACTATGCACCTCATTTATTAGAATTCTACCATGAAGTGATATCAACCCGAAGGCATCACGTGTCATGATGTGTAGACTCAGTTCATTGTTAGATTGAAATTGTTAACTTATTCGGCACTTTCAGTTCAGGAAAAGCTTGTCTGTTTTACGAAGATGAATTTTTCTCTTAATCAGGGGCTCTGTCATTACAGTCTTGACTGTAAGTCCTTTTCATGCGCCACTTAAATAATTCCAACTGAAACCATCAGTTTTTCTGTTTCTCGCCAAATTTTACAAAACAATATGTACTAGTTAAAATCTTATCCACTTTATGTTAGGACGTCATAATTAAAGCGGCTCCATCAAAACTTCTGTATTGAAATGGCATGTTGATGATAATAACACTCACGCGCTCGAATAAAAAAAACGCAACCAAAAATCTCCACTATCAGCTACCTCACCTGAAACAAAATGAAAATAATTTAGTTTAGTCTAGGATCAGTTCATGAAGTTTGATTTGAAATGAAAACAAGTTGGATTTTGCAATCGCTAGCGATGGCAATATTCGTCATGGGAACGTTAGCTTCTGGGATATGAAAATGTTAAGGTACAGTTCGTTTGTAGTATCTTCTGAATTGAAGGGGCTATGTAATTTTGTGTTGACATCTCTTTTTTAACATTTTTAATTATTTTCTTTGCATACAAGAAAGCTGTTATGTACCAATTATTTATTTTCGTTGGATTATATATGGTTTTCGGAAGTTAACGCATTTAAGTTTCAGGTTCGCTTTTTCGGCGTAAAGTATACATAAGGTATCCCAAAAAACTTGTTCTGTAACTTCGAAAGTAAGATAGATACAGACATGATCTTGATCTCATTTTAAAGATCAACTCAATACCCATCGATTAAAACCAAGATCAGCTCAATCGGATAAAAATTGACCGAGTTATGGCAATTTGAAATCAGCGAGGAAAGTTTACGCCTACGGTTTTTAAGGAAGATTCTTCATCGCCGTAAATCGAAAAGTCGGCCGATAAAGTGATGCTTATTGTGTTTTTTTATTTTCGAGGTGTCATTTATCAACATTTTGTACCATCAAACACAACAGTTGACAGTGCGTATTATTGCAAAGTACTAAAGGAGTTGAGAATGCACATTTCCCGGAAACGGTCGGACTTGAAAGCTTCGTGGATACTCCATCAAGACAATGCGCGGCCTCACACATCGAGCTTAACACGTGAATTTATGAGTAAAAATGGAGTTGAAACAATCCCTCATCCCCCTTATAGCCCTGACTTGGCTCCATGTGATTTTTGGATGTTTCCTACGCTTAAAAAGGAGCTTCGCGGACGAAGATTCGTATCGAAGACCGAAATCCAGAATGCAATTCAAAACTTTTTCAACTCCATCCCAGAGGAAGAATTCAGGAAAACAATGTTGGATAAGTGGCAAGAGCGCATGAAAAAGTGCATCCGGTTTGATGGACGGTACTTTGAAAAGCAAAAGGAAGTTATGGAAGATTCGGAGGAAAGTGGATACGAATATTAACTTTTTGAATCCTGGTAAGCGAAAAATCTTCCTAAAAACCGTAGGGGTAAACTTTCCTCACTAATTTCAAATTGTCATAACTCGGTCAATTTTTATTCGATTGAGCTGATCTTGGTTTTAATCGATAGGTATTGAGTTGATCTTTAAAATGAGACCAAAATCATGTCTGTATCTATCTTACTTTTGAAGTTACAGAACCAGTCCCGGTACTTTTGGGACACCCTACGTATGATATTTTTACTCTACACATATGCCCGAATACGCATCATAAGGGACCTATGTGCTTCCTAAGTTGCCAAGTATTAATTATTGTTAGATGATTGGTCTAAAACATTCAATACAACCAGTAAAAATTAGCTGTCCCCTACGAGATTCGAACCCCCGCTCGCACAAAATGTAACGTTCTCCCAGAATCAGAACTGTGGCGTAGCTGACTGAGCTATCTCGTCGCTCGGATGTGGTGGAGAAAAAGAGAACAGTTAAGTGATCTCGGACGCTGAGCGGGCTTCACAAAAGACGTCCTTGAGATTTCAACAGTTCGGCCACTGGCGTCCTAAGAGACAACGGATTAACGCATTACTCTGTGAGACATTGTTTACCTATGCTGTCATATGTCACAAGGTTCATCACACCATGCATTTGCGATCGCGGCAGTAAGCTGAGGCAATATTTCTGTATTCATGGATTAAATCCATCAATCGAGTTCTGATTTTGGCTCATATATCCGTAACGGGTCCTCCAGAGCAATTTTCCACCTTGTACGATGGTTATTATTTCTTTATATCTATGTTTAAAATTTGAGGTGGGATAATGGCGGCTTCTCAAGAGCAACGAGGTAGGCGATCTTTTGCACCAACGAACAGAAAACTGATGGCGAAAAATAACCAATCAGAACCTCCCAAAAAAAAGAATTTGCCTAAAAACGGAACTTCGTGGTTCTGCGCAGATTTACCAGTCAGACACGACATCTCAAGGTGGAAAAAAACTCGCTGAAAGCGAATTTTAGCAATCAACACAACTTGACGTAGAGACATGATTGGCTAAAAAATACAACGGTTTTTGATACATCGGAAAATCAACCAAAAATCGGAGACTGGGCGAAACGCTCAAGGTCGCAGAGGTATAGGGAATCCCATAGCGAAAGCAACGGAACGATTGTAATATCATGGGGAACTCCGTTCCCATGACAATGGACCACTAGACAAGGTACGAATTTAAGCGATCTGATACATGTTCTTAACCAGAATTTCACGTAGAACACGATTCACACAACGAAAATTACTGAAACAACTCCTAACGAAGATATTAACGTTTTTATTTCACATTGGTTACGAGGAATTTGAACTGCCCGCTCACAAGAAACTCAAAGCTCTACGTGAGTCAAATCGCCCACTACAACGGTTTCAGCAAGCTCCTCAATCGAGCAATGTTCATTTCCCACCATGTGTTGTTCAAACTAATTAGCAATTTGCTATAACTGAGCCAAAGCGTCAAGATTGAGGTTGCTAGATTTTTATATCGCAGAGACTGTCATGATAACGTTTAGCGCGCGATGTGAATCACGTAGAGCATTGAGTTTTCATGAGCGGGTGGTTTGAATTCACGCATCAAGAATCAATAAATATCTTCGTAAGGAGTTGATTTCGGTAATTTTCGTTGTGCGCAACGTATTCTACGTAAATTTTGGCTGAGAAACATGTATCAGAATGCTGAATTTCATACCCTGTCTAGTGATCCATTAGACAGTATAGAATACAGTCCTTCGGTTATTTATTTTTTTTTTGCTCAACGCCCAATATGTCAAGTAAACTTTTTTGACCGAAGACTAAAACCGCGATGCTAAGAAAAAAGTCGGACGCACATTTGGATGTTGCCATATTTTACTAGCAAGCAAAAAGCCATGTTCCGTAGTATGGAATTTCTGCATGCAGCATCCGCAAACCGTCATTCTTTTGCATCTTTAGAGTGTTATGAAGTCCAAGGTGGCCGAGTCAATTAAAAGTGGATCCTTAAGTGATCGTACTTTATCTAGAAGTTTCTTACCAGCCAACCAGAAAGCAATGGAGCTTTTGCTCTGGAATTGGTGATGTAAGAACTTTGCCTTGAGTGCATTTTTGCGAGGGACACGATGGTGCCACCAGTTTTCTCTTAGAGAGATTCCAAAGCTCAAAGAAGCTCTCAAAATCAAGGCTTGTGTTTCTCAAAATTTTACAGGAGGAACAGTACTTAAATCGCGAATCTCTGTGGCATGCAAGAACTCAATTCTAAATGTTGCCATCACCTACAATACTGCCTTGCTAAAGAAAAACGCCGTATGAACATTCGAGAGTTGCCAAATTTCTCTAGCTAAAACATGTATTTGTGAGGAAAGTTATTGCTATTTTTCCTTGAATTCTTCAGATATTTTAGATCGAATTCCGAACAATATCATCTGAACAATTTGAAGAAAACTTCTCGCAATTTTCCAAGAAAATGCGGTTTTTATTGAAGTAAATCTGGTAACGTTTCAAGGCTCATACGGGGTTTTCCTAAGCGCGACAGAATACGAAGAGAGTCCACCTCTATTCCCTGTCAAAATCTCCTTTAGCAGAGAAAGGAAATACATATCTGCAGTGTTGCTCTCTCTGTTTAGCGACTCTCATGTTCGAACCACGGCAACTCTGCCAATGCATTTGTTCTCTATCTTTGCATGGCAAGTTCATTGAATATAGAAGGGAGACTAATCATACCAGAGGTGATTCCATCCATTGCGGCCTCAAATATGAGAGCCTTTCCTTAGCGTGGGAGTTAATTTCAGAGAATTTGTGTTACTCGAAATTTTACTTTGAGAAATGATACTTAAATCTCAAATCCTGTTGCATGTAAGAGCTTCTTTCCGAATATTGAATGCTAGGCAGCCAAAAACACCTAAGGAAGAACACCTTATGAGCCTCCAGATGTAGCTATATTTCTTTTGATAAAGTGATAATTTTTTTTGGAAAAATGTGAGTATTTTCCAGAGAATTTTGTTCTCTATCGAGTCTAAATTATCTGAAAATTTCAAGTGGAAATGAACATTTTACTGAAGGAAATTTGGCAATTGTGAAATGTTCTTACGGTGTTTTTCTCAGCTCGGCAGAAAAGCTCTTAACCTGTCTCCCAGTCACGTGACCAAGAGTCGTCCTCGACACAGCCATACTTCCTGAAAAAATCGTGAGGGCGAACACGATAAAGAAGGTATAAAAAGGAGAGAAAACGAGGGAAGGGACAGGATTTAATCAAGACAAAGAAACTGCCGAAGGAAATTGCTCGTGAATTATTTACGGACGCGGGAATAAAAGGCGAGAGGAGAGAGCGGAGTGGAAATGTGTGAGCGGAATTCTGCCGCACTAAGGTAAAAGCCCGTATGAGCCTTCAGACGTCGCCGAATTTACTTTGACCAATCACGAATTTTCTGGAGAATCGGTGAATATTTTCCCTTCGATTTTTCAGAAAATTTATCTCGTAATTTGATCTAAAATGTCTGAAAATTTCAATGAAAAATACTCGTAACTCTCCTGGAAAATACATTTATTCCGAGGGGAAATTTGACAACATTTGAATGTTCTTACGGCGTTTTCCGTCAGCACGGCAGAATTCCTCGCGAAACGCGGGAAGACGGGAGGCTTTCCCGGAGATCCGGCAAGTGGTAGGCCGTTCCGGATCTTTTTTTGGGGCCGAAGTCCTCGACACAGGAGTTAAACTAAGCTCGCCGTTAGGTCTTTTTTAGGGTTTTTTCGAGGAACACCATTAGATCGGGCAGTAATTCAATGCTCAAATTAGGGCCAAGCACCGCGCAGGATACGTAACTTACGAACTCAGACTCTCCCTTCTCACTCTCCATCACTGATCCCATTTTCACGTTCTTCAGCCCTTGTTGCCGCCCTCTTCGGCGTGGAGATGCTCTTAACAGTCATGTCCCCATATCTCCCGTGCCAAGGAAAAACGCCATATAAACCTCCAGGCGTTGCCAAATTTCCTTTGATAAATCACGAATTTCCTGGTGAACTTAAGAATATTTTCTTTCCAATTTTTCAGATACTTTAGTTCGCAATTTCACCTAAAGGTCCTGAAAATTTCAAGGAAAAATATTCGTAGCTTTCCTCAAAAATGAACATTTTATCGAACGAAATTCGGTAACTCTCAAACGTTCATACGGCGTTTTTCCTTAGCATGGCAAATACCGTCTCCTGCCGGCAAAAGTATCACAAACGCCTATCGACGTTTAAAAATTTCCGCCGCCATTTTGAACTTTT
The DNA here is from genome assembly GCF_918797505.1 of Bemisia tabaci. Classification (NCBI taxonomy): domain Eukaryota; kingdom Metazoa; phylum Arthropoda; class Insecta; order Hemiptera; family Aleyrodidae; genus Bemisia; species Bemisia tabaci. The sequence continues at coordinate 1,101,282 of NC_092795.1, read as the reverse complement.
TTACACAGAAATTGTTCAAGGAGGCTGTCGGAAAATTTCACTGAATTTTCTATGCGCTGTCGATAAAATTCAGTGAAGTGTTCAAACAGATTCAACCAACAATTTCTGTGTGAATTAATTTAAATGCAGAGTGCAGTCCAATTGTTTACAAGAAAGTTTTGAAGTAAAGTAAACGTTTCCACTTGTCGCCAGGAGGTTAGTGGAAGGGCCTCTGGTCTTGATGGATATTCATAGTCGTTCCTGAATTCCTGAAGCCCAAGTTGCTGAATGTCTCTAAATAAATTAATTAACTGACCAACTTTTCTTGGGGGGGGGGGGGGGGGGCGATATTTTCACATATAAGTTCACGCTGCGTTCGAGTGCTGGAGAGTATGCAATAGGAACGACACATACACGTGTATTTTTTTTTTATTTATTTTTTTTTTTTCATTAAATATTTAAAACTCTTGTAATCAATTTGTACGCAGTTTTAAACATACGCAAAACCGCATAAAACATCTCTCAGCTCGACCTCAACGTAATATTCCAATGCAAACTGCCTGAGCTGAACACTATCCACCTCAGTTTTGTACCGGTACTCATTAGAGTTAAATTTTTGTACTGTAATTCTAATTTTTGGAATATCTCGGCTTTGACTTCCCCACAAAATGGTTTGGACCCAGCACCATGTCTCCACCTTGTCAAAAACAATATTGCGTTAATTGAGTTAATTAAAGCTAGATGAAGCATGCCCCCGAAAAATAAAATTAAAACTTTTGGTCCCAACTAGACATCGATTGCTACCCTGATAACATTTTTCAAGGGGTCACGTCAATAAGTTATGAAAAGTAATTTAAGCAAGACCTAAAGCCACATACTGACAGAAAAGGAACTCCGACCAACCATCAAAGTGACTCTTCATTTTTCTCCTTTCTTCGAGTCAGATAAACTTTCTTGATACGGCAATTATTCATTCTTAGAATTGATATACAGTTCAAAACCAAGTATTTCAAATAGTTTCGGTGTAGATATACACGAAACACTGCCAAAGAAACAAGATTCCGATCATACCCTCTTGTTCTCCTCCTGTAGCTCACACTTTTTTCATTGATAAATTACGTCCTTTAAAAGCTTAATGGCTTAGTTTTCGATCAACTACCATCAAGTTTCTTCTTTTCCTTTTTTTTCGTAGACGGTGTCACTGGCGAGTACGAGAACAAATGGATCCGCTCTCAGATGTCAACGTGACACTAAAGTTCCATTTTGTAGTGAAACAAAAACGTTTTTGCTCTTGATCGCGGTATTTTAAATTTTTGCTTTTACTTTATTTTTTTTCGGACAGCTGACCTATATTTTTGCGCAACATTGTACGGAGTGATCTGAGAGAGAAGAAGACAATGAAACGTTATTTTAAGAATGAAGACGGTCGCTTCTTGCCTTTAAATTTCACGACATGTTTGTGACGTTGCAAACCGATTTTACGGTGCTCTTTGGTTTCATCATCCCCAGTTGCCCTGAGGTATCTGCAGTTTTTCTACCTTCAGTTTAGGTTTAGTATTGCGAAGCTGACTTGGCGGAGAGATTCTCCGTGCGTGCCGCCTTCAATTGAAAGAGTATACTCACCGACAGCATAAGAGCTGATAAAGTTGTCTCGTCGGAAGTGTTACTTAGCTTAGTGTTAGCTCGACCAAAGCGATTTTAGCAATTTGACAACACTGCGTTTTTGTGTGATTTAAATGAGAGAAAAGGAATGGTACTAACTTGCTCGCATTGCCATTGAGTTTCGCTCATCATTTCATTTGCTCAGCTTATATTTCCTGCATGCTTTTGCATACTTATCTCCTCATTTGCATGCATATCAGTAAATCGGCAATAGGCAGTGTTTAAAGATTTGATGTAAATAAGCACAGGGGAGGAACTCAAAACGGAGCCACCAGCACAACTCAGAAAGCGCGATCCAGAAATTACGTATGTCCAATATTTAAAGCCTTTCTTTAAAAAACGATTACGCACTTTAAAAAAAAAGATCTCGATGATATCCTCGAATTCGTTTCTTGATTTTAATTTTGGGTATGAATGGTATGATGGTTTATCTTCATCCAGGAGTAAGTTATTTATGGCGGCAAACACAAGCATATTTCTGTTTTGATCAAGTTTTATCTCCAGTGTAGGGCTTTCGGAAACATTGGCGGATCCAGCAAATCGGCAACATTGTCTATTCTCCATTTAACCTATGGAAATGTATCGATTCTTGAAGGGGGCCAGGTGCTTCGACAAGAATCGAGTATTTTACATCGTTTTAAATGGAGGAAATCCGGTGTTGCTAAATGGCTGAATCCGCCTCTGCTCGGAAGAAGGAAGAGCATGAAAGGGTCGACTTAGAAGAAATAAAATCCCGACAAAGTCTGGATGTTAGAAACTTTGAGGGAGACCTGTCGTTTTTCGAAAGCGTCTTCCGTTCATAATGGCTCGTTCCTCATTCGTCACGTGCTACAGGCATAGCAGAAGGCGGCGCTAAACTTAGCCTCGACGCGTGTCCTTAAGCCCAAACAGTGATTTTGACTCAAGCCCCGGATCCGCTACGCGCCGTGGTCGGGCCGCTTCGTCGAGTTATCTTTCCCGTATCAGAAGGGCTCATCGTGAGGGGCGCAATTCATTACCTTTCCTCCCAGGTTGACGAATCTCATTCGAAATGAGTTGAAAACAGGATGAATCGAACGACTCATTTCTACCGTGCTAAGGAACAACACCGGATTAGCATCCGCATGTTTCCAAATTTTTCCGCGATACAATGAAATGGATCGCATTTAGCAGAAATGAACCGGCGCGATTCCAGTGTTGTAAGAATATGCTTTTTCGTATACGAGGGTCGTCCAGAAAGTAAGTTTACCCGTTCAATATCTCCTAAACTATTAAGGTAGGTAAAGAAAATCTGTAAAAAAACCATTACTCTCAGCTCTATAACACGCTATATATTTTTAAATTTGGTTTGATGAATCTCTAGAAAAGTGGATTTTTCTGAACCCACCTCCTCTCCGCACAGGTCCAAAATTTCACGGAGCTTCATTCGCAAGTGAGCCACTGTGTCTATCGCTTATGGCAAAAAAGTGGCATAGAGGTGGTTGAAATACATGTGAAACACGAGTAAAGACTTTTCTTAAGTGGAAAATAGCAGGATTAGCCGAATTTACTTCAAAATCAGCTGCATCCGGGCAAAAGTTTACAGGATTGTTAACGTTAATTCTCACTAGCTAACTGAATCCTTCATATGCATTCAAATTGTCCTGCCCGTTCTCGAAGAAATTTCGTCAAAGGTACATGACTTGGAAAAGATATGCAGCTTTTACAACTTGTTTTTACCATGAATGAACGTGAATTTGTGCAGGTAGGGTCACCTTTCTTGGCAAGAGAACGAATAATAGACGGAATCCGGACACCGAAACCAAATTCAGGGTTACAACTCCACGAGTTGACCAAATGTAGCTACTGCAGTCCAAAACCACCAATAATTAAAACGATCAATCCTGCTATTTTCCTACTTGAGAAAAGTCTTTACTTACATTTTACATGTATTCCAACCACCTCTAAGCAGTCTGAGCCACTTTTTTGCCATAAGCGATAGACAGCGGCTCACTTGCTAATGAAGCTCCGTGAAATTTTGGACCCGTGCGGTGAGGAGGTGGGTTCAGAAAACCCAACTTTTCTAGAGTTTCATCAAACCTTTTGGTGGAAACCCCTTTCCTCCATAAAACCGCTCAGTGTTGTGTTTTTTTATCGGTATCATGACAGTAAAGTAGCAAGTGAGTTTGACGACGATATTGAAACTCATAATTTTAGCCCTAGAAGAAAATACCTAGATATGCACCTTTTCTCCACGTATCCAAATGTTTAAAATAGACGTTTAAAGAGCTCTTTTGGTAGATTCGCTCGGCAGAATTGCTTCAATTCCACTTTTCTCTCGAACAATGTAGGGCATCGGGCCGCAACTCTGAGTGGAAGTGGGCCACGCAACCATTTTTCACCACGAAAAAGTCTTATTTTGTTCTAAATAATCGACCATGGCAATCTTTGAACTCAATTGTGAATCACCCCGTAATATCAAGAAAAGCGTATGGTTATGTAACAAATAACAACACCGCTCGCTCGCAGTCTGTAGCCGCGTTTCAATGTGACGCTCTATTAAAAAATGTGGGACATTTCTGATAAAAATCCCCTGGATACAGCGTTTGGCGCCACCCCGCAATCCCCATGTCCCTCTCTTTTATCCCTTGAACCCTTTTTCGAAGGGTAAAACTTCTCACGGTGCATGGAAACGAGAACTGGGAGGCCAATTTTTGCGAATTGGCGCTTTTGACTGACTGGGAATTATTCAAATTAACATTCCTCATCGTTATCATTGTTTTTTCGTACAGCCTACTGCGCTTTTCCTGTTGCCAGCGTTGTCAGATTGTATGCATGGGTATTCTGTTATTTAGATTTATTTTAACTCATTTTTACCTCCACATAGGCACTTTGCTCGCACAGCTCCTTTCAGATGGAAAACCTGCTTGGTCGAAATGGTCTTCGATTCTTAGAGATTTCCACCCGCAACAATGAAAAAATCTGTGACCTAGATACATTTTTGGTAGTTTCAATAAAAAAAGAAAGTGTGTATGCCAGTCAAGTTTGAGCCCGATTTCCAACTAACGATTTCCACCTAAACTGGAACGACAGCTAGTGACCATTTTTGAGTCCGCAATTAGTGGTACGTATCTTTCAATGATCGGAGTCATTTTCTTTCCTAAATTACCCTGGTAAAAATTGGCAGTAGAATCTGTGTTCCAAAATACCATAGACCTACAGCCGGCTGTAAGATTCCCAATAGCTTCTACAGCCGGCAACACAATTTCTTATAGCCTTTATATAGCCGATGGCGACTAAGCAACAGACTGGCGATAAAGTGTACTACCGCTCTCTTTTTGGGCCGTAGTATCTTGGTTTATTTTGCGAGGAAAGCTCCGTACTTTTGAAGGACGCCTGCCATTCCTAATATGTTGGAGCGCCTTCAATTTCGTATGATACTGTGCAATACCTCTGCTGTGAAATAGTAGCTTCAAGCGCCGTGGTACGCTGCGGCGCGGCGGGCGGGCAGCCAGCGCGGAACGCGCATTGGCGCCTACAAACCTAACAGGGATACTTCACGCATTGCGCAGTGCGTGAAGTATCCCTGTTAGGTTTGTAGGCGCCAGTGCGCCGCCGCTCCGCTTTGTGTTAGGCTCTAATATTTAATCTCGTGGAGTCAACGTTTTTCAACTCATGACTTTGAAATGTTTGCACACTCTGTATGGATTATTCTCATTGTAATTGATGAAAATAAATATGTACTAATGTGCGTTTTGTAAATATTAAGGTGTTTCCGAACAAACTTGCGGATTTACAAAGCCTACGAATTTCTGCACAATTTCCTAAAGCCTTTTATAGCCGATGGCGAAAAAGCAACAGCCAGGCGATATAGTGTAAAGCCCGGTGATAGGAACTATAGCCCGGCTGTATAATTTTGTATCGCTTCATGGAGCCCGCTCGTATGATTTTTTCCACTTTCTACAGCCAGCTATATGATTTTCTATCGCCTTCCTCAGTCGGCTATAAGAACTCCTATGGTATTTTGAAACGCAGCTTCTATCGCCAATTTTTACCAGGGTATATTTGATCGTCAAAGGGTCATATCGCGGTGGACCTTTTTACGCGATTTTGCCAATGAAACCTTTGCCACGATTGCATTTCTATTTACTAGCTTCCTATTTGTCCGAAAATTGCTGACAGTTCATATGGTTGAAATATCGAAGACAGTGTGACAAAGAAATACAGTAGACAACCTCAATTCTGTTTCTCTAGACTGGCCTTTTTTGTTCCGATACTTTTGAATCCGGCAACGTCATTTTTGCGATATTCAGGAGGGTTTTTGATGGTGAGCTATTACTCAGTACTCACGCCACAAAGGACTTGAAAACTATAAAATTATGTATGTTCATTTTTAATTGTGTTACCACCTCGGGACTTACCACAACTGTAATCTATCTAATGCCGAAATGTATTGAACTGCGCCGACTGACAACTTTGCGGTCCAACCTCCCCGAAGCGCTTCGTTCCTCAGACGTTGTACGTGACTCGTCACTCTCATGATTTTCCATTAAAGAGTAAGTATGATTTAAAGTTTCCACTTTTCGAATCGGTCACTCTTAGCAAGCCCGAGGCATTTAGGTCCTTTTCACAAAACTCTTCATATTAATTGAAGATTTTTTTTTTTAAATTTCCAAGTGGCAAATCTGCGGCGAGTTTCGTTGAGGCTGTTAAAAGGACGAGAGCTGGAAATGGGCTTTCAATCGCAACGCGGCCATTTTTCATTAAATTCTAAAAGAGCCGCCCGCCATGAGGAAAAAAAAGGACAGCTTCCGCGGATTATCGGAGCCGGATTCTTTTTTCTGATCATGTGACAAAGCCTTCCTCCCCCGGCCTCCCCCCGGCCTCCCCTCGACCTCCCCTCGGCCTCCGATGACGGAACTGTGGACGTCCGTCCGTGCGCAATCCCCGCAACAGCTCGAATTATTCATCCTTCATTTCCCATCGTTTATTTTAACAGGCAGAGTAAATAAAACTTCCGCGTGGATTTCTTCACGCATCCGCGGCTCTCGTAAGACTTTGATTTTTGTTATTTTTAGTTTGGAAAAGGAAATATAAATATCATCTCTTCCACAATTAAAAATATGTATTTTCAACAGAGGTACCCATGCAAAATTTAATAACATTCGACGTCAGCTGTTGATTTTTCATAAAAAAATCAAGAAAAGCCAATTTGAGTGGAGGGAGAGGTCGGACAGCGCGTAACGATTTGGGGGGACTTTTTACGAAGTAGCCAGTTTAGTCTATACACTTTAAAATTACATTCCTTCTTCTTGAGTTTGATATGGTGTTTCCACTTAAGTTTAGTGCGATAGATATAGCGTCGAATAAAAGCGTTTCAGAAAAAATTTCATAGAACAAAAAAAGTCTCATTTCGACCCTAAAATGGATCCTGAAGTCGTGGTGCAGATACAGGGACACCATATATACCACGTCACACTAACTGCCCGGAAATGACGTCGTCCACGACGCTTTATCCAACAGTTGAACGTATTTCTGTCAAACGGAACTATGTGCATTATGACGTGAGCCCTGTTATGCATATATTCTCATGGGTCTCAGGGCTCATGTCTTAGTGCATATAGTTCCGTTTGACATAAATACGTCCAATTTCAATAATCAGCCCGCAGACCTGTGTTACGATGGGAGGGGGGGGGGGGTGTCTTTCTGAACTTGGAACCCCGTATACTGTTGAAAGTAGGTGTCTCACCTTTGGGACGAAACGGAGAGTGGCGGGGAAATGAGGCAAGTTGAAGAGCTCACTCGCTCACACTGCCATACTAAGGAAGAGCGCCGTATGAACCTTCAGGCGTTGCCAAATATCCTTTGATAAAACAAGAATATCCTGGCAAGCATATGAATATATTTCTTCCAATTTTTCATATCATTTTGTTCGCAATTTCACTTGAAGTTCCTGAAAGTTTCGAGGAAAAATATTCATATCTAGCCTCAAAAATGAACATTTTATCTTGGGAAGTTTGGCAACTCCCGAATGTTCATACGGCGTTTTTCCATAAGACGGTAGCACACTAGAGAGGAACCTCGGGACCACACCCTGACACACGTCAAGTACGGCCGGGAGTGTATTGACTCGAGTCGGGAGTCGGGCTGACCAGGAGAATAATTAATAAGCCCAACAGCTCGGGGCATTTCTTCCTGGCGTCAACCCTCCGCAAAGGCCCACGCCCTTGACTCGCCCTTCGCGGCAACCCCGTCTCCGTCGCGCGACGCCGCGCCGCGGCCCGGGGCGCTTTCGGGGCAGAGGGCACGCCGCCCCCCGCCCCCGCCCTAGATGGGGGTCGAACGCTGTTTCGTGATAAATGCTCGTTTTCGGAAGATGAGTCCCGGCGCCCCGCCACCGGGCACTGTTGTCGGCTCGCAGAGGAATATCCTCATCTTAGCAGAGGGTAGTTCCAGTCGGGGAAAACTAGGACTCGTAGTCGTGGTCCCTCCTTAGACAGCTCCTACCTTCAGGGAGCCCTAAATGCTTGACATTCTTATAAAGGGAGGATCACCAAGGTTCCTAACAAAGCATCATAAAAATGACAAGTTTTGTCAATCTTGAGTAGTCGTTATGTAGACAGCTCCTTCCTTTGGAGGGCCTTATGCATATGCTTAACAACGTGATTAAGGGAGGATCACCAAGGTCCTTAACATAATATCATCAAAAATGACAAGTTTTGCCAATCTTGAGTAGTCGTTCCTTAGACAGCTCCTTCCTCCAGGGAGCCTTATAATGGTCAACCTTTTAATCGAGAGAGGATCACGGAGGTCTTTAACATAGCATCTTGAAAATTACAATTTTTTTCAATCTTGAGTAATTGTATGTTCAGCCGTATAAGGCTGGAAATGGATCCTTGCAAGGGATTACAACGATTTTGTGATGCAAAAAATAGAAAATTTGGAAGAATAAAGAACGATTTTGTCGATTTTGAAGATAAGTGCGGACACCCCTTAAAATTTACAAAACTCGCATTGAAGTTGCTGTAGTTCTTTGTATTTTGTATAGTGGTAAGTCATTGTAAACCCTTGTAAGGATCTATATTTAAAGTTATCATTTTTTGAATTTTACTCGAGGTTGACAAACATTGTTCTTTTTATGATGTATGTTAAGGCTCCCTTTGATGCCCCCGTTGTAACAATGAAAACAATATGAGGTCCCCTTGGGAAGAATCTGTTTAAGTTTATAAGGAACGACCAGTGGCGTGGCGTGTTTTGCGATCCATCGATATTTTCCCATTTGAAGCCGTGGTAATTAATCGATTATTAAGTTGTTCACTGCGAACACCCTGTTTATCGATACTTTTCCATTGGTATAAATGACCGATCAATCGATACATCGCAAAACACGCCACGCCACGGAGAACGACCATGCATACGACCCTAGATCGTTTGTATACGGGAGGAAGTATTGCCTCGTTTGCACGCTCTCTGATATTCACGCCGCTTAAACGTGTTTTATGAATACAAATTATGGGTGATCGTCCACGAAAGAAGAATCATTCGTGCAAAAACATACACAAATTAGATATTCGCGCCTCATCGTTAAAGAGCTTTCCATAAACATGTCCGCATTAGACAAAAAGAAGATAAAAATTATTAATAATAATCTAAAGACTTTCGTTCTTCCATATTATTTTGTAGCTCAAAACTCTCTGTATTACAACTATACGCATTAACCTTTTTTAAGAGATGCCTATGGGTGCTATACATTTTGACCTAATTTTACATCCTCCTGTAACTTATTCTTGGGTCACTTGCGAATCCTTCCGTCGTAAATTGAAATGCTGATTTTCTGCTACAACTTGACAAAAGTTGCTCTTTCTGTAAAATCTTTCCGTGCTCAGAGGTTCCTAGCCCCGTTAACGGTCTCATTTAAGTAATCGGAAAAGAACAATTCAAGCAATTACTCCTAACAGCTAAGGCACCGCCCAGCCTTTCAAAAAAAAAAAAAAAAAAACCCGCTATGGTTCAGTACGTACTCAGTAAATCCTTTCCATGTAGAAACTGCTGATTGAACGTTTTGCGATTGTTAAACATTTTATCGATGAAAAAGCATCTTAAAATATTTTTAGACTAAATATTTAATAATTTACAACATCGATTTTTTTTTAATAATTTTATGTTGCGAAATTAGTTGCGACCGGGCAAAAAATTTTGTTTTCGGTGGCAATTAGTTTTGCCGACGTGAAGTTCTGCCCAAAAATTAGGCATATCGATGGTGAAATTAGCAGAACATGTATCTTGTTTGCGGTGTTTTAAAAATCTCCGCTCCCATTTTATTTTATTTTTTTGAACGAGAACAAAGCAATATCATTTAATAAAATTTTCACAGAGTTTTCTTCGCACAGAGGAGAAAAAACAAGAAAGTTGTCAAGAATTGACGTCGAGTGGTTATCCATTTAAAAAATAAAGTATGATAGGAAGTCTACAACGTGGCAAACCGAGATACGTGGTCTGGTAGTTTCACTGTCGATATCTTATTTAGCCCTATTGTTTTGACTGAAACTAGGTTTAGACGCCAACATTTATCGAGGACAATTTATCTAACGGCAAAATTGATAATGTCATAGTTAGATGTTAACGCAACTAAGTCTTTATACCTAGAACTGTAATACATTTTTAACAAATACTGATCAAAATGTTCATCAAGTCCCGATGAAATTTTTTCCACGATGACTCCTATATTTTCTTTAAAGTTTGACTACATTTTGATGTAACAATTTTTATAGAATTTTAATCAAATTGCGGTCGAATTTCGCGAAAGTTTAGCCTGAGGTCAAAATTAATGGATATTCATGATATGCGTGTCATCTGGCTATGACGTAGGTCTGATTCAGACCATGAGGTAGTCTGATACGTCGTGGCAACATGGCGCCAACGGAGACCTTTCAGATATACGAATTCTCGCCACTCTCACAACAGGAAGCCTTCACCTTTCGTCGTGAAAGGTTAACGGTGAAAACCTGAGGTCGCTCGAACAAGTTTTTATCCTAAAAAAAGAAAATATAGGCCTTTCAGAACTAATTTTCACCCCCGGAAATTGACCCGATTAGCGTTCCACAAACTGCTCCTCGTGCACTTCGCATGCAGACTCGTTTGGAAAAAATCTGCACAGTCACTTTCTGCTCTTTACTCAGGGAAGAGCTTTGTAAAATCTGTTTCAGCAATTTCAGAATTGTGAAAGTATTTGTAATTAGTCGAATTTGCAGACTCGAGACAAGTAGATGACGCAAGGAATAGTGCTTCGCAGATAAAAAGAACTGATGAGCTTACAATGCATTGCAATAAGGGGCTGCTATTTTGGCTCTTTAAGGCAGAATTTATGTGCCATTTGTGTCCCCATGCAGATCAGTGGCAAGGTGTGCATGATTCATTATCGATATTTCCCCATTTGAGGCTATGGTATAAAGGATTGATTATAAATAAGGTGTTCGTTGCGAGCATCCCATTTATCGATTCTTTTCCATAGGTTCAAATGACAGATCAATCGATGTATCGCAAAGCACGTCACTGATGCAGATATACATATAGGTGATTACATGGCTGAGCCAGAAATAGAGGTTTCTTATTGCAAAATGAAGTCGAATTTTTCCATTTTTTTCTGGTAGCTACCCTTCCTCCTCTCCAGTAATTAATCCTTAAGGTGATTCGATGGACGCCATATTTTGTGTCAAAACCACATGCGATATCGCATCGATTGATTCCGTTTTTCAGCTACTTCTCATTATCTCGAATTTTGAGATCGCAATTCTGTTGTCAGGAGACTAAAGAATTCCCTTACTAATTTAGACAAACAAATTCAACGTAACATAGGTGTAGTTTTTTTCGAGGAAAAATATCGCATTCGATACTAATATTTAAACTGCACTGGAATGCGATATTTTCTCTCTAAAAAACTACGCCTATATTACGTTGAATTTGTTTGTCAAAGTTGCGGTAAGTGAATTCTTTACACTCCTGACAGTAAAATTGAGATCTCAAAATTCGAGATAAATTAGAAGTAGCTGAAAAAATGGAACTAATCGATGCAATATATCGCACGTCGTTCTGTCACAAAATATAGCGTCCATTGAAACACCTTAATGCAAATATGGAGTAGAATTTGGTGGAAGCACCGGTTGCATGTTAAAATTACCTGAAATTCAGGGTTCTCACCAGTTGTTGAAATTTGGAAATTTTATTAACTTTTCAGTTGGTGCTCAACCGAGCATAAACCACGTTTCCACGCGTACTCTTCATCCGACTTGCGCACTTTTTTTTTTATAAAGGGAGCTTGAAAAACCCCGAAAATGGGATGTTGAAGCGCGGGTGGAACTGTGCGCAGTTGCGAGGGCAAAGGGGGCGTTTGAGCCTGCGCTGCGCCCTTGAGCCGGGAGCGTAACTCCAAAACGGTGAAGCCATAAAAAAGCATACGGACCCAAATTAGCCGGAACTAATTTCCCTAGAAACATTTAGACGTCCGTCAGACTTCCGTGTTCCGCATCCTCGCCGATACGTCGCCCCCGCCCCCGCCCCCGCCTTCGGAAAGCGAGTTTTACAACTTCGGGACAGTGTTGCCAGCTTTTTTCGCACCATCGCTCGATGCACGAGTTGCGCCAATATTCGTTGCAATCCATTGCGCAATGAGCACTGGACAGGGCTTGGGCTAGACTCCCGTCCGCCGTGTTAAGGAAAGACACCGGTTTCGGCTCATCATTAAAATTGATTCACAATGCGACCGACAAAGAAAGGAGAAACAGAGCGCTCCTACAGGTTGAAACGTCTTATTATTAAGGTTTATGATATTGTACCGAAGCCACCATATTTGATCTCTTGAATGACATGCTTGAATCCTCAAAACATCATAATAACAGAGAAGCTCCCATTGACCAGAGAATATGAACATCAGGAACGCTTTTGGAATTAAAAATGTGAATGCGCGCCAAAAAATCGGCTGAAGGGCGAGAGAATTCGATATTAGTATCTGGATGGATTTATATGGTCTTATTCAAGAATATCCTCGGAAGAGGGAGGAAACTTCGGTTTCTCATCAGGGAATGAGCTCCTGAAAACCGAGGAAAATCAGGGGAAAATCAGGGAATGAGCTGCACATGGTCGAGCATTCTAGACAGCGGATTCTGTAGCTGTGAAGTTCTGCTTTGGTGAGTCAATGCTGAATGGACCACTAGACAAGGTACAAATTAAAGGATTCTGATAAATGTTTCTTCACCAAAATTTCACGTTGAACACGATTCCCGTAACAAAAGTTACTGAAACCAACTCCTAACGAAGATATTAACGTTTTTATTTCACATTGGTTACGAGGAATTTGAACTGCCCGCTCACAAGAAACTCAAAGCTCTGCGTGAGTCAAATCGCGCACTGCAACGGTTTCGGCAATCTTCTTAATCGAGCAATGTTCATTTCCCACCATGTGTTGTTCAAACTATAAGCAACTTGCTATAGCTGAGCCAAAGCGTCAAGATTGAGGTTGCCAGATGTTTATATCGCAGAGACTGTCATGATAACGTTTAGCGCGCGATGTGAATCACGTACAGCATTGAGTTTTCATGAGCGGGTGGTTTGAATTCACGCATCAGGAATCATTAAATATCTTCGTAAGGAGTTGATTTCGGTAATTTTCGTTGTGCGCATCGTGTTCTAAGTGAAAATTTTGTTAAGAAATATGTATCAGAATGCTGAAATTCGTACCTTGTCTAGTGGTCCATTGAGAAAAGATCATCCTGTTTATGAAGTACTAACTTTAACGTACCGAGGAATCGAAGACTCCGGGGAATTGGGGATAGTTAGGTACCAAGGAAGGGAACAAAAACTTTCACGAGTTTTCAGGAACGTCTATAGCTTCTCATTAATTTTGTAAACAGCATCGTATCTTGCTTTGCGTAAACTTCCTGCCATATTTTATTTTAATTTGGGGAAATCAACCATTATAATCGGCGCCTTTAGGCAGATAGGTACTCAGCCTACTTGCATTTAACTTTGCATAATTTCATGTTATGTTTTATTTATTTATTTATTTTTGAATAGAAATCGGAGTTGTTCAAAATCGGTCCATTTAAAATGGGTCTGTTGCCTACAAAAGATACAGCCAACCGAATATATTTTCTGAGGGTGACTTCGTTCGAAAATCACGTCGGGTTCATAATAAAAATCTGCTGGGAGTCTCCTTGGAAATTTTAAAACCACCTAGCGTGACACTTACACCCACAAAACATTATTAAAAAAAAAAAAAATCATTTGCGCGCAATTTGCATAGTTTGTAACATGATTTTTCTTTACCGCGTATGCGGAGAGTTTTTCTTGGGAGTCAGGTTTTTGCAGTCAATACTGCAATTTCCTAGCCGATTAATGTTCTTTCTTATGTTTTACATAACTTTCAACCATTTTTATGCCATTTTATTTGCGATAAGCGATAGATATAGCACTCACAGCAACGCATTTGCTGATGGCGCTCCGTGAAATTTTTGACCCGCGCGGAGAGGAGGTGGGTTCAGAAAAATCCACTTTTCTAGAGTTTGGTTAAACTAAATCTAAAAATCTACAACGTGTTAGGAAGCTGAAATTAGTGGCTTTACAACGCTCTTTACAGATTTTCTTTATCTATCTTAATTTAGGAGAAAGAGCGTGTCACTACACAAACTACGCAGATTGATTGACCACAGGGGAAAATTTCATGAACGCCGCCGCCCGCGGCGCATATGGTCCAAAACTCAAGAATAGGAAGAAATATGTCCGATAATGATTGAAAGATCACGAAAGTTTCGAAACTGATGTTTTTTGGAGTCGCTTATTTCGAATTTGATGTCAAATTGCCCGCATTTTAACGCCCTGACTTACAAATTGTGGGCAAGTTTATGGCACGCTGCGGCGCGGCGTGCTGCCAGCTCGAAACGCGCACTGACGCCTTCAAACCTAAGGGGATACTTCAAGCATTGTCGCCGCGGCGCGGCGCTCCCGGCGGGCTGGTGGTGAATGATTTCGAATGGGGAGAGCTCCCTAGCGGAGAAACTTGTGTACCGTGTAAATGTTTTTTTTTTTCTTTTAAATTTTTGACTTTTAAAATTACACACTGGTCGTGTGAAGTAATTAGTGAACTCTCAACGCTAAATGAAGTGTGATAATGAAAGGCCGAAGGTTAATGAAGGTCGTACGTGTGCCATGCGCGCTGCGGACGGCGCAGAGCGGCTCATGAAATTCTCTCCTGTACTCTGTCGCTGCGCAGATTGCGCGCTAAGGAATGGATTTCAGATTTTTTGCTAAACGTGATTTTCGTGCGATTTAAACGGTGAAGAGTATACTTATTTGGCTGTTTATCCCGCGTGCAACAGACCCATTCAGGGTTTCAGTGCGCATCTCTCTGCTTCAGGTTTTCAATGGGTATTGAACGCTTACATTAACGCACCTTCAGCTTATTTAGTGAATAACCCATGTTCACTGGGAGCAAAAGGTCTTTTGCCCTGCATCCAACTACTTAGCTGTTCGGGTGTCAGCGTTCAGGGAAAAGCAGCCATGTATCACAAAAAGGAACTCGCTCATACCTTTTTTTGACTTGGCGAATAATCACGGTCTCCAGGTTCACTTATCGTGGGGTCGCAGGGGGTGGGAGAGGGGGGTGAAAAGGGGGGAGGGGTAATATTTTCGAAAAGAGCTCGACCTGCTCGAAAGGGAGCTGCGGCTCGACTGTTGAATGGATATCGAATGACTTTGATGGATAAAAAGCATTGCTAAGATAGGAAGTTATCGATCAGGATCATTCGATAGCGATTCAACAATCGACCCGCTGCTCTCTCTTCTGACTATGACTCTTGAGCAGGTTAATGGGAAAATGGCTCCGCTTCGGTAGGAAGCCGATTTTCGCCCGTGCGCTACGCATTAAGCTTTAGAATGAAGGACGTATAAAAAGCTTTATATTGCCCCCTGACATTAGAAAATCGGCACCTACGGTGACGAGAGGTTGTGATTTTCGGGAGAAAAAAGTGAATTTAAACCTTATAATCGCCTGAAGTTGTAAGGCTGATACAAAGTTTAAACCGTCAAGTTGCGGGGCTGAAATTGACCTCGGAGGGAACGCTGCACAAACTTTATAATTCATGCGAGTTTTTTGTGTGAAATTTTGACAGACTTTAACAGAAACGCACGGAGTATCGTTGATTTTGGATTGAGAAAATAAGGTTTGAAATTTTATTCCCACAGATAACTATAAAAGACGGAGTTTAAATATTCTCTTTTCATGCTCAAAATATGTTCCCCGTCTTTAAAATAACAGGAGGAAATTCTCGACTCGTTGAATTCAAACCTATTCCAAAATAGTTTATTTCCCAATTGCGATTTTGTGCGTCACTAATCAACTCGGTCCATTTATCCTCTAGCTACCTTCAATTCGGAAATTAAAGGAACTTGTATTTTTTATCTGGTTTTTTCCCCTCGGCGAAAAAAAAATTGGATCATTTTGACACACCTTATCTTAATAATTGGTGCTTTGCATCAACTTATTGATACGCGTCCTGCACAGCAAACCTATTGGCTTTGTGATCCAATTAATATGTGCTCTAACTAATATGAGCTATTAAGTTGGATTCCAACTCCAATAAGTTTACAATTAAGTAGCAGTTGGTGTGCATAACTTACCAAACGGTGTTAGCTGTCTCAATATCCTTTTTTTCAGCGCACTTCTGTTCACCCCGAAATCAGATCTGAGTTATTCGAGAGACAATATTTGAATTAATTCTAATTAGAACTAATTAAGGTTTTTATTTTTACTTCCTGTGTGTGTATTATGCCATGCTAATGCAAATTTCCCTGATAAAACGTGTATATTTGACGCAATTTAAGCATGTTTTCCTTGAAATTTGCAGATGTTTTAGATTAAATTGCGTACAAAATAGCCTGGAAATTTTATTTGGGGGGAATATTCACAATTATGCCGGTAAATTCGGTTTTTATTGACGGAAATTTGGCAACGTCTGAAGGCTCATACGGCATGTTTCCTTAGGACGGCACTTTTCCCTCAATTTTTTTTTAGTGCAGGTCGGCAACGATGCAAGTGCAATGCTCGCGTCACAAGAAAATTTGCGTGTTTCCGTCGAAAAGGTTTAAAATGGATTTCATTTATTCCGTATCTTACATTAAGATTAAGATAAGGGTAGGACTCGCTCGGCGCTTTTAATTACTCGCGCCGTGTTTTAGTGATTTAAATCTGCATTTTAATTATCTCCAGTTTGAATCTAATTCAATTTTTAAGTGCCCCTTTAATCCTTTTTTGGGTGTTTGGTAATGACGCGAGGTGAGCTGTTTCGTTTTATTATTTTAATGAAGACGCTTTTTATAAGGTTTTCAAAAGTTTTATCACGCTCTCTTAAAACGGATTGGATATTATGTCTGTTGGTCTCAGAACCTCTGCGTAAAAGCAATATTAAAAGAGCCTTGTGCGTAACCCAATTCCGACTGTGGGAATGAAGATCAGAATTTTGATTAAATTTAACCAGAGAAGTTGTTTTTTATTCAATTCCAAGAAATCTACACGCTTAAATCAAAATTCGCGTTGTTATAAGTTTCCAACCAACCTTTTTCAAATGTACGTATTTACCTTTTCAAAGTTTTAATTCAATATGAGCTGGATTCAGATTTCAATATTTCAATACCAGAAAAGTAGGTACGTGTTTTTTTTTTACTAATTACCTGCACAAAAAAGGCAGTTTGCGCAAGACTCAATAAGCCTGTGATTGTTTAGTCACTCATTCTGTAATCCTATCCTCGGGAATCGAAGATACAACCCTCATGAACCAACCTCAAGCCCTCATCATTTCATTTGGGATGTACCAGGCAATGAATATAATATGCAGGCAAGTTTTCTTTGACAGACCACATAGTTTACAAAGCGCATTTCCTAACCGTTCTTAACCGAAGACTGCAAGAATTAAAGCGACGTGGATTACAGATGGCCTTTGATCCGAGCATACATGACAGAAAACCACAACAAAGGATTTTCTCTTGCCCGCATCCGGCGCATCTCCTCTGAGACGCGGAGACGCGTGGATGATGCAGGACCTCAAGACAGTACTTGTCTAAAGCTACACTGAAAAAAAAATCTCGGTGTATTTACTAAGAAAAGGGTAAAATTACCAAGAATTCAGGGTTCCATTTGATCCCAGTTTTTTCTTGGTAAAATTACCATTTATGGAATTGGTAATTTTACCGAGAAATCTCGGTAAAATTATTGAGCTTTCTCGTTAATTTTATTGGACCTTGGTAAAAACGCCAATATTTTTTATCGACTGTGGTAGAATTACCGAGATAAAATGGTAAAGGTACCGGGAATTGATTACCAATAAAAGTGGTATTCTTACCTGAAAAAACAGTAAAAATACCGGTTTTTAGGTAAGCCTACCAGTCTGTCTTGGTAAAATTACCAATAATTGGTAAAAAAGTGAGATGGTAAAGGTACCAACGGACCTTTGTAAAAACGCCGTGAATTTTTTTTCAGTGTACAAAAATGGACTCTGCTCCTAATGAATTTCATTGCAAAATTAAGGAGAAACATTGTTCAGCCGAGATAGGTTCATTGGAAATACTTTGCTCTTGTCCTGCCTACCTACTGATATTTATTATTTATGTAAGGTTTGTAATATTTTTGTAGTTGACTATCAACGAACCAAAATAGACGCTTTTGGAAAAATCAAGCTATTTTCATTAAGGATATATTTAGAAAAGGATCTGCATATTAGGGAGGGGACACATTTTATGACTTTTAACTTTAAATCCAATTTAAATGATTTTGAGTGGAAACTGCGCTGCAGGAAATGGAGCTGTCACGTGGTTTCCCTCTTATTTCACGGGGTACAAATATCCGAGCTTGGAAATCGGGGGATTGTGTCTCTCAAAACTAAAGGAGAATCGACATGTCTTCAAGCCATTCCAGGATTCAAACCGATTTTCCTCCCATCCTCTCGCAGAATAAGCATGGTAGAGAATACAGGATACAACTATTCGAACTTGAAAGTAGTGGGGGTGGTATCATTCCAAAATGAAGGCGCTCGAATCGTTGAAAATGTTGTTACGGTCCCGTGGCCCGTAACTACAGACATAATACTAATCCTTGAACTTGTAGCTCTGATTTTTCCGCAAAGTAAAGTGAACCTACGGCTTTTCTACCATCATGTTACGCAAGTAATTCGAGAAAAACGTTGAGTAATTTTTTTCATTGATTGTACCTTAGTTGATAACCACGATCATTCTTTCGATGTGCATTATCGATGATAACTTTCATCCGCATGAACCAATGACTCAATCGAAAATGCCAGGAACAATTTACCATACCTGAAACAAAACCAGAGCACATTAGTTTGGATTGCCATGTATGTAAATAATAAAATTGGAAGATGGCATTCCTAAAAGTTGGACGTATTTCTGTTAAACGGAACTAAGCGCCAAATGCAGTGCCTTTTGAGGAATTTAGAATCCCGGAAAGCGCGTTTTGTGAAACGGATCTAAACACCATGGAAAAGCATTGTATGAATAGGACGTAACGAGCTCTGGGGTCCGCAGCACCCGCCAATTTAACCCTTATTCTCCTTCTTCCTTCTGTATCACTTTTTATAGTTAGATCCGTATAAAAGAAATACGTCCAGTTATTATTCATAAATCTCCGTCCAAAATGTAAAAAAACGACAATTTCTTCGGAAAATTGGGGGCTGTAGCTCTCTCAAGAGTCACTTAAGGTGATTCGACGGTTGCCATTTTTTGTGCTAGAGCGACGTGCGATATGTCGCATCAATTCGTTCCATAATTTCAATTAATTGTCATTTTTTTCGAATTTTCAGATCGCACTTCTGTTTTCGTGAGACTAAAGAATTTATGTACCAAATTTGGCAAAGAAATTCAACGTATTAAGGGCAGGGTTTTTTTAAAGGAAAAATATCGCATTCGAGTGCAGTTTCGATATCAGTATCTAATAAGATATTATTCATTTAAAAAAAGCCTACCATTAATACGTTGAATTTCTGTGTCAAATTTGGTACGTGGATTCTTTAGTCTCATGACAACAGAAGTGCGATCTGAAAATTCGAAAAAAATGATAAGTAGCTGAAATTATGGAAGGACTTGATGCAACATATCGCAGGTCGCTCTTAACACAAAAAATGGCAAGCGTCGAATCACCTTAAGGAAAATGAATTAAAGAATCACATAAGACGTTCCGGTAGTATTGGCGTTTTGAGCATCGGACACCGAAGGATGATGGAAAAGTCGAGGATTTGAATTTCCTTTTGGATGAGGGAAAACCTGGAGGAGGGAATTATGAGTGAGGCCCCGAAGCGAAAGTCGGCTGAAGAGTCGCGAGTCAGGTTGTGACCTTTATCCGCACCTGACGAACGTAATCCGCTTTTCAGCGGCCGAAAACACGCCTTCCGTCTGACAGTGTAACTGCCGTCACCGTCTAATTGATTTGAACCCTGTTCTCTCCTTGTCAAACATCAAACACGCTCTCGTCCGGATACATTTCTACCCGCAGCGGCCGCAGCGTTGTCAACTTCAAACTTGACTCCCAATGCAGCCTTGCCGCGCCTCTCAAACAGCTAGGAAATCCATGGCCCGAGTACGAAACCACGTATCCCCTTTACCATGGTTGAAAATCTCCGCTCCGATTTCATTTTTCCTACAGTAACAAACCAACATCATAGTTTGAAATTTAAACAGAATATTTCTCTAACAGAAAAGAAAAAGCAAGTGAGTTTTCGAGAAATTACGTTAACTAGCTTTCCAAAGAAAAATTTAAGTGTGATAGGAATAAGTCTGCAGCGTCGCAAACGGACGGAGATACGTGGTTTCGTAGTTGGACGTATTTCTACCAAACAGACCTATGTGCAAGTGAGAAATATGAGGTGTGCTCGTTAGTTCTCTTTGCGTAAGAGTGAATGAGAATAATAAAGCGCCAGTGACGTCAGCGGCAATTTGAGTCGCGGCTCGACGGGGGATCTCGTTATTGGATGGAGTCTTTAACTCATGAGCCCTGTCCACAACGCTCTCTTGCCATGCCCGCGGCTCATGAGTTCCGCATTCAGTTGGCACATAGGCCCGTTTGATAGAATGTAATATCCTGCTTTTCCAATTCTACAAAAGGAATCACGCCCACTTTGACATTGCTTCTTATGCAGCTTCGACGAGCACACCCCATATTTCTCACCTCCACATAGGTCTGTTTGATAGAAATAACTCCAGTTTGCCCTCAAAATGCCAGGGAAAAGTTTTCGGGAAGAGCTACCAAATGTGCCTCCGGGCGCAATGCATCCGTTTTTTGCCAAACATGCAAAGAGAAACCAGTATCGTAAAATTGTTGTAAACTTGTGGCATGAAAATTGCCCGGCAAATCACTCATACGAACTATGACCAAAAATATTATTCGGAATTCAGAGACGTTTTCACACTAAAAATTCTCCATCTCAGTCGCCAATGTCGTGCAAATTTTTCATCCGGTGTTCATGTTAATCCTATGTTCTATCAGCTTGAATATTAGCTCATAATTCATGCCCATTCACATCAGCACAAAGCGAGAGTTCAGTGATGGCATCATAAAATGTCAAATACGATATATTATAGTGATTAAGCGAGCGAATATATTTTGCATGTTTCAGCATCGCTAAAAAGAGACATTATGAAAAAAAATGTCAGGAGCAGTTAAAAAGAGGCCGTTCATAAATTGCCCCGGTCTGTTGTGATGGCGAGCGGTTCCGCATGACGTCACAGGAAAGAGCCGATTACCCCCGAATGAAATCAGCATTTAATGCAAATTTTTCTGAGCGCTATTTCGAATCCAAATGATGATCCCTACAAATCGTGGCTCCCCTGACGTAACGGTGTATCTCGATTCCCGCTCGAGCCTCAAAATCCATGGATTTATATGCACTGAAAAGAAATTCTCGGGGTTTTTACCAAGGTCCGTTGGTACCTTTACCATCTCACTTTTTTTACCAAGACAGACTGGTAAGCTTACCTAAAAACCGGTATTTTTACTGTTTTTTTTCAGGTAACAATACCACTTTTATTGGTAATCAATTCCCGGTAACTTTGCCATTTTATCTCAGTAATTCTACCACAGTCGATAAAAAATATTGGCGTTTTTACCGGGGTCCAGTAAAATTACCGAGAAAGTCGATAATTTTACCGAGATTTCTCGGTAAAATTACCAATACCATAAATGGTAATTTTACCAAGAAAAAACTGGGATCAAATATAACCCTGAATTCTTGGTAATTTTACCCTTTTCTTAGTAAATACACCGAGATTTTTTTTCAGTGCATGTAAAAGAAGGCTCAAGTGGGAATAGAGATACGCCCTCTAGTCAGAGGAGCGACGGAATGAGATCTTAATTCACGGAGAAGCTGTCCCTGTCGAAATATCGGACATTCTGTTATCGACCAACGATAACTGAACCGGTTATTTGAAGAAGGGCGTAACCGTCACTGAAAGGCTATCGACGAGGGGCGATTTGGGCCCACCCTTGCTAAATTTCTTCAACTCTGCGATTTTTTGCTTGTGGATGGTCTTTTTTACGGATTGTATCATGATTCAGATCTCAAAAATCAAAGCCTGGTCCTTCAGGTCCGGGTTTGGCATCGGATTGACTCCTCGATACTTAAAAAAAGTACATTGTCGAAACCTCAAATCCTTTTGCCTCGGTATCAATGGAATTCAACGGAAAAATCGACAAAAGTTCTGGAAACGGACCCTTTTATTTGGATGTGCAGGGCATTTCGATGAAATTGACGGAGGTGGTATCGGAGGTAGAAAGTCGCGATGTGGATTTGAGAAGTACAGAAAAAAGGGCGAATATTGTGATTTGGTCATTTCCGGTCTCTTTTCAGGTCTAATACTGACCTTAACGTGGGTCTCGAGGCCTATTTTGTCGCGAAATGCGAGTTTTGAGGATTTGTGGTTGAATGCCAAAAAATCCGCATTTATCGCCGTAATCGGCCTTGAGACCCACGTTTAGGTCAGTATTAGACCTGAAAAGAGACCGAAAGTAGTCATGATTGATTCCGTAAAATTGAACCTGCAATGCGCTAAAATCGAATGAGTTGGAGGAATTTAGGATGGGTCCAAAAACGATCCCCATCGATACCCCTCCTTTTCTGAAATTCAGTTTTCAACGGAATGCTATTTCTTAAAGGTGGGCGCATCTTGGTACCGAGTGATTCTACCAAAATTGAACCGATAATTTTCCAAGTCACGTAAGCGTAAACCTCTATTTTGGTGGTAGAGGGATTGTTTTTCCTTTGTTTCCTCTGGTACAATCAATCATGTCTGATTTCAAAATAGCCCTCTAAAAGAACATACATTTTTTGGAATTCGAAGATTGTCAACAAAGCGAATAAAACGAGTTTTCGTGGTTTTCTATCATTCGCAATTTTGACGTTAACATGATTTGAAAAATAATCGGTTCCTGCCAAACGGAACTATGTGCATTAAGACATGAGCCCTGAGACCCATAAGAATATATGCATACCAAGGCTTACGTCATAATGCACATTCTTCCGTTCGGTAGAAATACGTCCATTGGGCCTGTTGCAAACTTTTGCCAGCGCAAAAATAAGAGTTGTTACTCATAGAAAGTGTCTTACAAATCGCGATGAGCGCATCGGCAAAGTCTGAAATGCAATCCTTACTTCACAAAAAATTTGCACTATTCGAGCTTCCCGCTTCAAAAACGATACCACGGCACAGATGAATATTTCGTTAGAGGAGTCATTCCATCCAACCCCTGCTCACAAGGATACTACGCAATATTCAACATAGCCGACGCCAATCCGCCAAAATACATGTGACGGGACAATAATTCCAACCACCTGATAACAATCGGCGTGTTTACGTTCACATTTTTCTCGCGTTGATAGATATCCGCCTTGATTGACCTCGTGCTCTCAACTCGCGCGCGGAAGCGTCGGCCATTTTGAGCTGGGATTGAATGGAACGACTCCTCCAACGAAATGTTCACCTGTGCTATAGTATCCTTTTTGAAGCGGGAAGGTTAAAAAAACGCAAATTTCTTACGTAGATTGTGAAGTTAAGAATGCATTCCCGAGTTTGCCGATGCGTTGATCGTGATTTTTGAGTCAACTCCTATTTATGCTCTAGCAAAAGTTTGCAAGAGGCCCATTGCTCTTTACACGTCTTTATATTTATGGAATAGCTCTGAAAAGTCTGTGGAGAGTGTAAGTGAGGAAATTTGAGAATGGAGGAAAATTTGCCCGGGTAGACTGCTCATTAATATCTCTGGGTTGATTAGGTTCATTTGAAGCGAAGTTGTGTGGCGTCCTTGCGGGTGGCAACGAAGACGGCGGCGACGACGACGACGACGACGACGACGACGCGACGTCCGGATATCAATCAGTCATCGGCCGTCGGCGTCGGCGTCGGCGTCGCCTTTGGCATCGGATCGCGAGTCGCTCACGTGACGCCCGGGAAGCCTTTCAATTCTTGTATTGTGCGCTAATCTGATCGATACCCAACTGGAACTGGAACTGGATCAGCCTCCAATCCCAGCCCCCGCCCCCACCTCCAACCCCGCTTTTCAACCTCGGATTTTGCCCATGTCGAGTTTCTTACGCCCACCCACCCCCCACCCCGCACAGTAGATCCAGTCAATTACAGAGATCCCACATCAATTTTTGCACTATAAATCAATATTTTCATGTTTATTTCGTCTTATAGAGAATTGGCAGGTGCCTGAAATTTGACGAATTTCGTGTTTAAGTGGAAACTACTGAGTGAACTGATCACATGCATGAATTGAACAATTATTGGAGGAGATATGACGAAACGATTTAATCTGCTAAAATACATGTGTTTAAACGGAAAATACCGCCATATGGCGTCACCAGGCGGTGCTTTTAAATCACTTTTTCAAATCACTAGGTCACTTTAAAATCTATTTTCATACTATTTCCCATATCAGAAAAAAAATTATAAAAAATACTGTGAAATCAGCTCTTTAAGCACTGTCGGATGAAGCAATGAAGAATGTGCGTGCAAATTCTTCATTTTAAGTTTCAAGGGGTGTTTCTCAGAGAGAATTTCACGAAGATATACCCATGGAACCACTTTTAAAAGCTCAAAGTTTCGTATAAACTGAGTTATGAGCCCTTAAAGTCCGTAAATTTTGTCGTAGCTCCCCCATTGACTGGATGCCCTGCGCCCCGAGCCCGACAAGAAGAGGATCACCCGAGGCGGAGACTCCCTTCGAACTCCCAACTCCCAATCGAGCTGTCGTCAACTTTTCAAGAGCTCGTCGCCTTCTTTCCCTCACGATTTAACCAACTTAATTCCAAAGTTGCTAAATTTACTCAACCTTTTGCATTTTATTTATTTATTTTTCTACAAAATCACTTCTGTGATTTCGACACTAAAACCAAGGAACTTGTTTACTTAAGATGGGTATTTTGCAAGAAAAATAAGATCTTGAAATTTCAAAAATTTATGAAATATATTGAAAAAGACCGGTTCTTTTTTGTGTTTCGCAAAATGTAAACATTGCCACTTTCTTCTTTTTTGATGTGTTTGAGTGCGGGTTGCATACTTTGGCTCCTGAAGAATATGAAATATTTCACAGCCGCGTGAAATTTTATGAAATACTAGCAGTCTTGCGTGCGCTTCGCGCATCCGTCACGGGTAGCCAAGGGGCTGCGCCCACAGGACCCCCAGTTACTCGCTACAATAGTGACATTCGGAACCCTCTTCCTAGGTAGTTGAGCATTTAATAACCAAGTTGTATACATTTTAGAGACTCTCGTCCTTTGCAGACCCTACTGCTGCCAGCAGGTATGCTGCTTTGCCAGTACTTTTCCCCATTCAAACCCATGTAAAATTCACATTATCGCACAATCTGGCAATAAAACTGGTATGAAAGGTGGAATGAATGAAAAAGTATAAAAGTGAAATCCTTCAAAGTTTATATTAATATTAATGGTGATCAATGATTTCGTTGAAATTTCAAACCTTTTCAATCTTTCTTTTCCTTCAATCCACCCACGGTTTAAAAAATGTTGGGGGTTATCCCCTAAAATTGTGACACTATCCCAATTTTTTGCGATGGGAAGTCTATCGTTGTTAAAACTCTAGCCTGATTGTTGAAATTGCATCCGGCCTCGTTAGCAAAATAAGATGTAGAAAATCTACAATCCGAATAATCTTCTCGAGATTTTCTCTGAATATTTTTCAAGTTCCCTTTTAAAAAATATAACCTGAACGGAGATTTGAAGCATTTGAGTACACATCTTTCCACTCGAGCCATTAATATCATGCATTCCTCTATACCCTCATATCGTCGCCCCTCAGACGTAAGGGCGTATCTCATTTCTGACATGAGCCCCTCATTTTACATATGGAGCCATGCTTTCTGAGGCTCATGCGGAAATAGAGATACGCCCTTACGTTAGAGGAGCAACGATATTACAGTAAGAAAATTTAGGCTCGCTCCCCATTGTTGCCAGATTGTGCTAAAAATTCGGCAGATTTCTTCATTTACTCAATGTTCAATTTCCATATCCTTTCACACAATCTGGCAACGTTGTCGTTCTCTCTTAACCACGTGGCATCCTTGCAGTGCCCTTAAGTACAAAATAAAGTTATTTATGTATTTATTTATTCATTGTTGAACTGAGCTGGGACTCGTCCACTACAGCCTCCCCTCCCCCCAAATCCACCCGATAGCCGATTTACTTTGGAGCCTCTTAGGGGTCGAGAAAGGACGGATAAAAAACGAGGGAACAGAAGCACTCTTCCGGAACGGAGTTAACAACTGTGGAGAAAATCTTATTAAACGCCGCATATCAGGGCCCGGGACGGGAGCGGCTCAAGTTTTTCCATTATAACTTTGATGACATCGCATAGACAATGCCTCAACACTTGTGGTCGAGTTCGTGAATCGCGCAATGATTGGCTCCTTAGGCCGTCACGCACGCCATGTTGCCTCTTCGTCTTAACAATTCACCTTATCATCCTGGATGATTTTATTAGGTTCCATACCATGTGGATCGCATTTAGCAAAAAAGAGCCAGCGCGATTACAGCGTTTCCAAAATCGTCCAACTTCTTCTTTCCTTCTAAAAATACTCAATATATGTACGGTATTCAATTAATGTGCACAATTATTTTTCTTTGAAATCGACAATTTTTTTTGTGGGAAGCAAAACATATTTGCTATTCTGAGAACCTTTCTAGATAATTATGAAGAAGCATCATTTTTACTACACTGTAATCGCGGTGGTTCCTTTTTCTAAATGGGATCTATATGTTTTATCACAAGGCCGTAATAGAGGAGCAACCCGATTGTTGAAATTGATAGACAAAGCGATAGACGATGAAGACATAAGGAGTATGGAGCGGTCCTATCGGTTGAAATGGGTAGTATTCCTATAGACGAATGAAGGGAGAAAGTGATGGACTAACTAAATGGTCCCTCGTGGGTTGCCGTTGTCTATTACCTACCTCCTTTGTCCATTGCAACCACCCGCCTCCATCAATAGGATCCCTCCTTATCCTTCTTGTTTTCTTTGTCTATCGCTTTGTCTACCGATTTCATCAGTCAGCCCGCAGTAGACAAGGGGAGAATGTGCGCATTGTAAGTCATGCCTTTTCACTAATGCTTTGTATACGGACGTATTTATGCCAAAAGGAACTGTGTTAAACGTAAGCCCTATGCACATAGTTCCTTTTAGCATACATAGTTCATAGCATAGTTCCTTTCTACATATGGACGTATTTATGCTGAAAGGAACTATGTGCATAGGGCTTACGTGTAACATAATTCCTTTTAGGATAAATACTTCCATATGTAGAACACTATTATTTGTACGTCAAAAATTACTGAATGCAGCTTCTAACCAAGGTTTCAACATTTTTCGAAGCATAAATTAAAATTTCCCTTCCTGAAAAAGTAAAAAAATAAATAAATACAAAAAAAATCCTACACATCAGCTCAGCCATTGCACATTGTTCAGTGTTTAAGTAACTCGGGGTGGAAGAACACGTTGCTCAATTGAGAAGCCTGCCAAAACTGTTTTGGAGCGGAATTTGACTGAAGTTGACTCTTGTTTTCACGTGAGCGAAAAAATTCAAATTTTTCGCAACTGATGTCGAGAGTTTATATTCCAGTAATTTTTGCTTGGCCCATTTCGCGCTGAAATGTGAGAGGGCCCGATGTGGAAATACTTCTTTCTTGAAACCATTTTTTTCTTAGAAAGTTATCATTTCTTAAAATCCGGCACCGTGAATGATGCTCCGAACTTTGCGCTCATAAACTTAGACGAATGTCTGTATTTTTCTTTCTCTTATTTTCTGTACGATATCGTGGAGTGCTTTTCTGGTCTCCTCTCATTCTTCGGTCCGTGTTCAGTGTCCAGTTCTAAGTTGTAGGACAGATGAAAAAACAAAGAGATAATGGAGCGATCCCAATGATCGATTATCGATATTCCCCCATTTGAAGATGTGGTGAAGAATCGATCATTAAAGTGTTCGCTGCGAACACCCTGCCTATCGATCCTTTTCCACGGGTTTGAATGGCAGAGAAATCGATACATCGCAAAGCACGCCACGCCACTGGTTGCAATGAACATAGGAGCCAAGTTATGAGTCCATATTTTACCACCCTGTTTCAATCAATAGGAAAGTTCCATATTCCCTTTGTCTTGTTTGTCTATAGCTTCGTCTATCAATTTCAGTAATTGGACCGCAGATCCCCTCGGAAGGTTGCATCTATTTGCCCTCAATGCCACCTCATTGAGAAAATTCTTAGTTCCTATTTGTCCGCGAAGTTGACTTTTGCATCTTCCGTTTTCATCGCTTGCATAGCCAAAATGGGATCCAAAATATTTTATCTCTTGCCGTGGCGGATTCCACCGCGCCAAAGAAGAACGCCGCATAAACATCTAATTGTTGCCAAATTTTTCCCGATATAATCTTAATTTTTGAGGAAAGTTCCGTATTTTTTTCCTTGAAATTTTGCTGATACTGGCGATCAAATTGCGAATACAATCCCCGAAAAAATTCTCTGACAAATATTCCAAGGTTTCTCTGAAAAGGCGTATTTAATGGAAGGACATTTGGCAAAGTGTGAAAGCTCATACGGGGTTTTTCCGGGTTGACGGCGGAATTGGTAGCAGCCGGTGTGGCCCAGCCTGGGCACGTTGCGAACGTACGTGTCCCGAGCTTGAGGTCTCATCCAGCGGAATCACACCAAAACTTTTAAGGCATCCCACATTTTTTCGCCCGGATAGCCTCCTTTACTCCAGCATCGGGGAAATTTAACCCTAGGCGTATCCGCCCCCTTAAATGAATCTACCGACAGCACGGTTGCCAAATCGTGAAGCATTTTATCCCTCGAAATGGAGATCCTCAAATGGACGGGTTATTTTCACCGTGTTAAGCAGAAACGAACCAAGCCACATCAGCTATTACAGAAAATTGGGAAATGTAATTTTCTGCATGAAAACGGTTGTGTGGACATTTCTGCAAGTGTCAGCGTATTTTAGCACAGTACGAAGCAAATTCCTCGAATTTTTCAAAGATATCAGACAAACGTTCTCTTGTACAAAATTGAATCGTCCAGTTAATTTGACAATAGCTGATGTGGCTTGGTTCCTTTCTGTTAAATGCGGTCATTAAAACAAAAATTAAAAAAAAATAAACATTTTTTACACGAAAAACGAGTTTCTCCGCCAGGGAGCTCTCTCCGCATAAAATCGGTCGCCACCCACCCGCTGGGTTAGCCGCGGCGCGGCGTGCTGCCAGCGCAAAACGCGCACTGACGCCTACAAACCTAAGGGGCTACTTCACGCATTACGCAATGCTTGAAGTATCCCCTTGGGTTTGTAGGCGTCAGTACGCGTTTCGAGCTGGCAGCGTGCCATAACTTGCCCACCATTTATAGGTCAGGGTTTTAAAATGTAGGCAATTTGACATCAAATTAGAAATTAGCGACTCAAAAACCATTTGTTCCGAAACTTCCGTGATCTTTCAGTCATTATCCGACTTATTTCTTTCTATTCTTTGGTTTTGGACCATAGTGCGCCGCGGGTGAAAGGTGGCTCATGCAGTTCTTTCCTGTGCTCAACCGCGTCTTGCCCGAAAACAGATATCACCGTCTGCTGTTAAAGAAAGTGAATGAAAGTGTTAAAAACGAAAATTCGTTAAGAATACAAATTCATGTGTTTTTAGTGAGGTAGCTGTTTGTTCATTTTCGTCAACAACCGATATAGTCATATTTGTTTTGGGCCAAGACTGCAAAGTTGTGAAACTCAAGTCTCGCTTTAAAGAAGCTGTGCAAGGAATGATTGTGAAAACGGCCAGCAACAAGTTCCTTTTGGGCGCTTCTGGGTACCAGATGCGCCCTTTCCAACCGTTCGACTCCCCCGATGTAACATGTACTATACTACATGCCCTTTTGCCTTATGGGTAATGACGCCATTCTGGTACACCCGGGAAAATTGGATTTTTTTCTGCATCTGGTATTCGTAAAAGTTTTCGTGAAATGTTTTGCTTTTAAGCATAACAATCTCGCACGGACGTATTACCTGGTTAAAGTATTTTAGGGCCTCCTTATGCTTTAAATACTTATATCCGAGGCAGTACTTTCAGATCGATTTGAAAATATTACGAACAGTCACGTGATCTCTTCATTTTAGTGACGTATTACTGTGCTACTTTGTGATTGGTTCATTTTCTTGGCGCAGCATCGACACGTCAGCTGTTTGCGGCATTGAGCGGAAGGTTTAAGGTTATGTCATGGACCAAGAGAATGAATAAGGACCCCCAACTCCAGTTAGCGGAGACATAGCTAGCGCTGCCTATATTTTCATCCATGGCCGATGTCACCGCCGGCCGGCCGGTCCCTCTCTTCCCCGCGACCCGCGCTTCCCCTCCCCACTGGCTGAACTCCTCTTCACGCGGCCCCGCTACCCCGCGACCTGCGCGCCCTACCTCGCGGCGTCGCGACGCCGCTGTCCGCTAGATCGCGTTGACGCACCAGCTTTAGAGGTTCCGCCGCTCTTTCCCGTCGTCTGATTTACAGTGCATCCTTTATGTTTCCATTCACCACCAACTTAATTCATCACAAAGTCTTGTGGAATGTTTCAGATTTTCGCGGTCGATCTGAAGTTTTGAAGGGTTTTGCGGTTAAAGAATCCCACTTTAAATTCCATCTTCGACAGTCTTCGGGTACATTAGTTGGTAGTAATATGCTTTGTCAAAGAAGCGCCCTCCAACGCTTGGGCGTTGGAACTGCTTGTTTTCAAATGCAATAATTGAAAATTATTGAACAAGCTTATTGCATTCACATAATACGGATTTTTTTTCTGTAAGCTTGCATGGCAACCATATCCTCTTCCTAAAGTGTTACGCACGGATAATTATGAGTATAGCCTCTTTATCTACAACGTACCAGTTTGATGAAAACTTAAATGACTCAGGATTAAAATCATGTTTCACTCTTGGGTTGCCTCAAATAATGTTTCGATTTTTTTAGACTTTTTTCCCTCACCGTAGACCTTGAAAAAAAACCTAAATTCAAGCAAAAGAAAGTTTTAAATGCATATGGCCTTTTTTTTCACTGTCAAAATTCTCTAGACTACATTATATTCATGATAAATATAAAGAACATCGTCGTTAAAAGTTGAGTTCCCGGTTAGATTTAGAACTTTTTGTTTGGTTTACGGTTTTGTCAAGTGTTAATTCTCAGGGAAACTCAACTTCTGACGGCGATGTTCTTCAAATGTATCACGTGTATAATGAAATCTAGTGAGTTCTTACAGTGAAAAAAGGTCATGAACAATTGAATCTTTATTTTGCTTGAATTTAGGTTCTCTTTCATGGTCCACGGTAAGGACGATACGTCTTAAAAAAGTGAAAAGTTATAAAGCAACCCTCCTCATCCCTGTTCTGCCGTGCTAAGGAAAAACGCCGTATGAACATTCGAGAGTTGCAACATTTTGCTTGATTAAACGTGTACTGTTGACGCAATTTAAGCATATTTTTACTTGAAATTTTCAGATATTTTAGATTAAATTGCGTTCAAAATTGTCTGATAATTTTGGGAGATAATATTCAAAAATTTCCCAGTAAATTCGTTTTTTTATCGAAGGAAATTTGGCAACGTCTGAAGGCTCATACGGCGTTCTTCCTTGGCACGGCAGTGTTAGGTAGTCCACCTTGTCTTGGGATCCGGCAACGCCTCTTTGTGACTCATCTGTGGAAACACAGGAAAACAGGGCTTGTGAAGAAACTTGGAACATTAAATCGTCACTCGACCGGCGTTTAAGCTTATCTCGATTCTGGCATGAGCCGCAGAAAACATGGATCTATGCGTGAAAGAAGGCTCACGTGAAAATTAATTTACACCCCTACGTGATAGGGGCGACGAAATGAGGAGGTGGACGTGTCGTCGGCGGCGGAATAAGGAATTTGCAGATCCTTGATAAAAACTCCCGAGGAGCTGGCGACGTCCTCGCCGCGCCGCTCCGCCGAGGCCTAAGCTTCAAGATTAATTTTTTACTCGGCATTAATTTTATTCGCACTCTGATTTTTTCCCCTCTTTCTCACGTCAGCGCAGATAGGAAAAGTTTCCCGCCAGAAAATGGCGAGGAAAGCTCGGCTTTTCTTTCCATCTTGTTGCTCCGAGTCATGGAAAAATCTCCCGGCGTAACGTGTTTCCTTACCCTCGGCCTTGTCTCTGCTCGGCAGAAAAACACTCCGCCAATATCACCGAAAAGTTTTTCGCGTGAAAAAGTTTTTTCCTTGACGCCTAAGTGTATAATGTTCATAGAACCTCACAATGGGTTTCTAGACAGGGAGGGTATCAACTTAAGAACCACGCAACGTATTGTCTCTTCAAAATCAACCGGGGGCTAAACGAATCACGCAACGAGAAGTCTAGAACTCAATCCCTAAACATGTCTATAAGTCACTTCTTTATTTTACTTTATCGCTCATATTTTTCAAGATTCTGTGAAAACTATTTCTTTCCGATATTTTGAATAAATAGGAAAATCGCTAAAGTAAAGTTTTCACACTAAGCTCAAGTGTGTGAGTGCTTACAATTTGTAGTACCCAGAGGAGATACGTATATAACCTATGATAGAAAAATAAATAAAGCATAAAACCCTGGTGTGTTCAGTCAATTTTTCGACTTTTTATAGTTTTTAACGTCCCCGGCCTTCAAGATAACGCTAATGTAACGCTAACGTTAAGTTTAAGTCAACGATCAATACATGCTTCCTCTGTGTTGGATTCATCAAACACTTTGTGGCTACATTTTGCAATTGGAAACTACAATTTCTGACTTATACATACGTGAAAACACCTATCTGCACAGGGGAACTAATGGCTCATATGATGTTGCTAGAACGAGCCAGAAATTGGACTTCATTTTGCAATTAGGAACTATAATTCCTGCCTCATCCGTAAAAACACTTATGTGTATAGGGAAACTAACGGCACGTATGCTGTTTCAAAACTGAGCCAGGAATTGTAGTTCCCAATTGCAAAATGTAGTCCAATTGAGACTCTCATCAAGTAAAGTCGAATAGAAATTCGCAAATTCAACTTAGACCAAACTCAAATTTGCAAAAGATACTTTTTGTAATGAAAGAATTCCTCAAGTTGTTATTGTGAGTTTGACACAATTCCACACTAGAAGTAACTACGACTCTTGATTCATTTATCTCATTCACCCTCTACTTTCCTATGCTATTGTCACTCGGACTACAGCCAGGATTACTGACGCGTATATACCTCGAGGATAAAGCTTCGTCTATTACCACTCCGTTACCTTCTCACGTCATTATTTAATTACTAAACTTTTTCCATTTCTCACTTTTCATTCGCATTTTTACGCGGCGCAGGATTGCCAGATTCTTCTCAGGTCGCGTTTCAGACTTCTTTGGACTTGATGAAACTCTCTATGCTCGTCGCAAAGTGAAACGATCCTTAGAAAGAGGTCGGACATGGACTAAAACTGCATATTTAGATTTTTATTTTGTCACACCGTACATTTCAAGGGGCGCACTTAAAAGGCAATCGAAAGATAAGACAAATGAAACCACTTTCAAACTTCTAAGTTTTGTAATAAAGGAGATACAAGCTTAAAAGTGTCCACATCATGTCGAACCTCTCCCATTGACTTGCTCCGCTGTGCGTCTATCAACCGCGAAAACGCGTACCTTGACCGTCGCGTTAAAAAATAACTGCTATTCCTTTAATTTCTTGCAGTGTGAAATTTTGACTCTGACTCAGACTTTCTTCAAAATGGGATTTGGACCAAATATTGGCTCATACTGTAGTCTCGTCTTACAGCTGATGAACCAAGATTTGAATTCAATTGTGACACAGTTCCTACATTGACGACGGTCTACCTTAAATTTTATTGCCATTTTTCACTATGTGCAATAATATTCATTGGCATTTTTGGTAAATATTTCTGAAAAAATATCATAAAAGTTGTCGGAATTTGGTTAAAGGAAGGATAGTCGATCAGTCTTTAAAAAAGTAAATTATGACGGAAAAGCAACAACGTGACGTGCTTAGAAATATCTTTGATATCATAGTTGGTCGCCTACCTGACATAAAGGCGTAACTACACTCAGCAATGAACCCTGTCCTCCGTACAATGGGCCTGTTGCAGACTTTTGCTATATCAAAACTAAGATTTGTTTCTTATAGATAATGCCTCAATAATCACGATGAGCGCATTGGCAAAGTCTGAAATGCACTCATAACTTCACAATCTGCGTAAGAAATTTGCGGTTTTTTGAGCTTCCCGCTTCAAAAACGATACTACGGCACAGGTGAACATTTTGTTAGAGGAGGCGTTCCATCGTCGGCAATATTCATCATGGCCGACGCCAATTCGCCAAAACACGTATGATGAGACGAGATAACACCTGAGCAGCATTAGACCAGATAACAATCGGCGTGTTTACGTTCATATTTTCCTCGCCCGCCTTGATTGACCCTGAACTCACCTCGAATTACGCGCGGAACTGCGGAAGCGTCGGCCATGATGAACATTGCCGACGATGGAACGACTCCTCTAACAAAATGTTCACCTGTGCCGTAGTATCGTTTTTGAAGCGGGAAGCTCAAAAAAACGCAAATTTCTTACGCAGATTGTGAAGTTATGAGTGCATTTCAGACTTTGCCGATGCGCCCATCGTGATTTTTGAGGCATCATCTGTAGGAAACAACTCTTATATTTGCTCTAGCAAAAGTTTGCAACAGGCCCATTCAATGCGTTTTTGGGCTCATCTCAATGTGTAGTTACGCCCTTATGTCAGCCAAGCGACGACGGGTCAACTATCGAAACAAGATCCGAGCGTTAAGGGGTCATCTATAACGTAAGCCACACACTGGAGAAAGAGGAAGTGTTTGACACTATACAACGCAAAAATCGATGCAAAATCCTGCTTTTATCGAATTTTCGAACAGTTGTGGTGAAAATATCGACAAAAAATATAGATTTTTTACGCTGAAAAGAGAAAGGGTGTGCAACTAATCCTCGCGGAACTTTTCAACCGCGACGAAAGGGGGCATTACAGATCTACGTGACAAGTGCGTGACGAAAGGTGCGAGAATTAAATTTCTACATTTGAGCGGCCACCAACGACCAATCAAAATAATCCTCATACAATTCAACAAAAAGCACGAGGCTGCAACGATTCTCTAGAAATCTACCCTCATTTACTCGTAAAGAAGCTGAACTAATGATCGCTTGAAGTTGTAACTAATGATGGAGGATCGTGTCATCACAATCAGAAAGTCCATGTCTCGGTGATTAGTGGCAACGCTGTTGGAGTCTCATTTCCGCTCTCTCATTACGTCGTTCGCACTCCCGGAAATTAAGGCGCGGTAATTTTTTACACTTCCCTCTTTTTGGCCAGAGCGGTCTCGTGCCTGCTCCTCGACAAAGGAGGGTGGTAAATCTTAAAAGTTTTCAGATTCCTGTCAAAGAACTCACCCGAGTTGAGAAGGAAAGTTATTCCAGAGAAAAGAATGAGATATAATGGGAAAACACGGGAGCGCAACTTTAGCAATGTCCGAGACCAATCGACGGCTATGGAAAAATACCGCTCAGCTGAGAATTTTGCCGATGATGTTTTGGCGGCTTTGTCGCATTCTACTGTGCCGCCGTGCTAAGGAAGAACGCCGTATGAACCTTCAGACGTTGCCAAATATTCTTAAATAAAAATCGAATTTACTGGGAAAATTGTGAATATTTTTTCCTAAACTTTTTAGACAATTTCGCACGTTATTTAATGTAATACATCTGAAAATTTCGAGGAAAAATGAGCATGAATGTCGTCAAAAATACATGCTTTATTAAGGAAAATTTGGCAACTTTTGAATGTTCATGCGGCGTTCTTCCTTAGCACAGCAGAGTAGGTGTAAAATACGGAAGCTCATGTTTTTATGTTTTTTCGATTCCGTATGGGACCGCTGTAAAGTATAAAACAATTGCAAACCAAACCTTAAAATAACAAAAATAGCCTCGTCGAGTAAAATCGTCAGTTTGCAGAAAAGCCGTATCGTTCTTTTGCCATACATTTTTCAGCGACAAGGCATTTTCTCAGAGTTGTGGTGTTGCTTTTCTCGCATGACCTTCGGTGAAAAAATCAATAAGTTAAACAAAAATCATTTCTAGGAGAGAAAAAGCCCATGAAAATCGGAGCAATCAAAAGTCAGCAATCGAGTTGACCTAGCAAGGCGATGCGATGCCTCGATATGAGTTGAGCCAATTTCCAAACGCCGTTTCCCCCGCCCAGTCTTGGATTTTTCAAAAAGGGATTTTTTTTACCATGTAGGGTTTGAGAAAATTGAAAAAAATCCTAGGAGCTCAATGCACTCGGGACTTTCAAGGAATGCATTAACAATGTGAGTGCT
Source organism: Bemisia tabaci (assembly GCF_918797505.1). Lineage (NCBI taxonomy): Eukaryota > Metazoa > Arthropoda > Insecta > Hemiptera > Aleyrodidae > Bemisia > Bemisia tabaci. Next base: position 1,064,722 of record NC_092795.1, on the reverse strand, counting down.
ATGACTCATTTTGAAGAAATTCTGATTTTGAAACGTGGGTCGTTATTGCTCTCATGGATAATAGGAGCAGACTCTTGTCCAGATTTCCAGGGCGTGCGATAAAATGTGGATACTTTTAGCAGAATATCTTTTCCACATCTGTGGTAATTTTTCCGATCATCGATAATTATCGATTTATAAATTATTTGTGCGAAAATGATTTTGTGCGGCAGCGATAATCGGAAAAATTACCGCAAATGCACTTTGTGCGGAAAAGATAGTCAGCAAATATTTTACATTTGCTGGAATGCAGCATCCGACAAGAATGACTCTTTTACAAGCTCTGTGGAAATGCCGATGCAAATGCGGGTACCACGAGGCAACAATGAGTCCACATTCAAATGAGAACTAGATTAAACTTCATCCGGGGAAAAATTACTCAATTACCCTGCCGTGCAGGTTCCTTTCCGGCAGTTCTTCCCTTCCCCAACTTCTCATCTTATTAAACTGTCCATTTTCCTCTGGAAATGAGCGCTCCTCTACTCCAGACTTGTCAAGCTCACCTACACCACCCAGATGGGGCTGTCGTAAAATTCTTCAGAAAAAGCTTCGCTAAATGTTTGTTTTAACTTTAACTTTGAATTCCAACGAAGGGAAAAACTACCGTCATTTCTATTAATTTCAGAGACTTTTCGCTGTTTCCTTCGACATTTCCGAGTGAATTTTCTGCTCTTTCACTTTCTCTGCTTTCCCAAAAAACTTGAGCTACAAAACAAACTTTGGTTCGTACATCAAAGTCTCCACCTCAGGTTGTTTGGATGGTGGTGGTGGATGTGGTGCTGGTGGTGTTTGGGTGTTCGGGGGTTCGGGGGGTGGGAATTTTGGTCATAGTAACCGGAACTACTTTGAGAAACTTTGAAAACTTTGAGCACTTCTGCCGTGCTAAGGAAAAACGCGGTATGAAGCGACAGGCGTTGCCAAATTTCCTTTGATAAGGCACGAATTTCCTGTTAAACTTATGAATGTTTTTCTTCCAATTTTTCAGATAATTTTGCCCGCAATTTCACCGAAAAGTCCTGAGTATTTCAAGGGAACATATTCATAACTTTCCTAAAAATGAAAATTTTATCGAAGGAAATTGGGGAACTCTCAAATTTTCATACGGCGTTTTTCCTTAGCACGGTAGACTTGGAAAGAAGTGCGAAAACAAAACGGCCTTATAAACCAAGATAAGTTCTCGAGCCCTGCTCCCAGTTAACTTCACCGTGCTTTCAGGTGTTCTCTATCTTACCTCATTGCGAAAGCAGTTAAGTGACCTTGCTGTCATTAATACCCACTACCGCCGCGGCAAAGGTACATGCCAGAGGCTATATGTGTGTGCATGTTTTGTATTTTGTGTTTTTTTTTATTTGGCAAAATTTCACGCGAGAATAATGGGGAGAATGTTGGGAGTCTCTCGCCCTTGCAAGAACTCCATCCGTCTGTGGATAAAAGCATAAGTTGGATGATGGGAGGAAGTGAGGGGGGGGGATGACTCAGGAGTTGGGAAAGGGGAGGAAGGGACCCAGAAAAGTGGGAGCGAAAAGCTCCGAGATAAATCACAGTTCAATTATTCTCTCGCTCCCACTTAAAGCGCTTTTTCCGTCTACGACCGCGGCGCGGCGCGGCGGAGGGCGGCGGCCGTCGAGGCGGTAGAAAAAAGCGGGACTCGAGCTTCAGGGACACGTGACGTGACATGACGTGACGTTACGTGACGTCAGCGCCTCCTCCCGGGTTTCGTCTTTCTCAGAAGCGGCCGTATCTTTCCCCTAAGTTGTTTTCTCATCCCGCTCCCTCGACCGTGGCTTCGTCAAAGCCTACGTTCCTTCTTACGAGTCCTGCGTCGTCGGAGCTAAGCAAGAACGCAGCATGAGTTTTCTCAAGTTGCCCAATTTCCTTTGATAATAAATGAATAGAGAATTTGCAGGTGTCTCGAATTTGATGAATTTCGTGTTTAAGGGGTAACTACTGAGTGATCTGAACGCGAGGATACCCTTCACTGGAAAAAAGAACACATTGTATCTAGAGTCCAGGCTCTTGAAAATATTGACAAGAAAAAGGACTCTTGATTCAATCAGATTTAAGCTTAAATCAAAAGAAATCCGCTCAAATTAAGAGTCTTGGTTCTTGATTTAAGCTTAAATCTGATTGAATCAAGAGTATTTTTTCTTGTCGATGTTTTTAAGAGTCTCGACTCTAGATCCAATGTGTTTTTTTTTTTTTTTTTCTCCAGTGTTGGTTCATGAATTGAACAATTATTGGAGAAGATATGACAAAATAACCGATTCTGCTAAATTAAAATACATGTGTTTAAATGGGAAATGCCGCCAGATGACGTTACCAGGCGGTGCATTTTCTCACTCACTCACTCAAGAGTATTTTTTCTTGTCGATGTTTTTAAGAGTCTCGACTCTAGATCCAATGTGTTTTTTTTTTTTTTTTTTTTTTTTTTTTTTCCAGTGTTGGTTCATGAATTGAACAATTATTGGAGAAGATATGACAAAATAACCGATTCTGATAAACTAAAATACATGTGTTTAAATGGGAAATGCCGCCAAATGACGTTACCAGGCAGTGCATTTTCTCACTTTTAAATCAATTTTTAAAGCATTTCCCATGTCAGAAGAAAATTAAAAAGAATACTGTGTAATCAGCTCTTTAAGCACTTTCAGATGAAGGAATAAAAAATTTGCGTGCGAAATTCTCCATTGTCTCCCTTACTATGTAATAGACAAGCGCTGTAACGAATAAGATGGCTTCATTTCACGGTCTTCTCTTTGTCTTGAAGTTAGTCTATGAATTCTAATTATCGGGCCGCAGGTGCTATAGGTAAGATCTGCGTATCTTCATTGAAAAGAATACGGCCGTCTCGTCTCATTCGAATTCCAGGCAAGGTGACTCTTGAAGAAGACATATTGTATCCAGAATTTGTATTGAAACTTGTGGCCCTTAAATTTCCCGAATAGGCAACGTAGAAATCTGATTCAGTTGCATTGGGACGTGGGTATCAGGAATCGCCAGAGTGCAAAATCCAAGCTGTCGAGTCATATTAGCGTTAATCAAACGCTTCAATGAATCAAAGAGAGGTCAACGATGTTGCTCCCTCGAGTCCAACTGAAAAAAAATCAGGCAACCAGAAGTTCACTAATTATAAATAAAAGTAGTTGTAATCGGCTGATAGGCTGTTTTTGAAAGTACATGGGTGTAATCCGTCCGTCAAAAACATTATTATAATCCTATTTTGTCCAAATGAGTAATTCTGTTGCAAAATGTTGTCCAATCGAGAGTGAGCCAATGCTTTTGGGCACCACGTGTAACAAGAACTCTTCATTATCCGGCACCCTCACCTTGACGTTTAGGCGTATTTAGCGCATTTCGCCGCGCACAGACAGATCACTGTTCTGCCGTGCTAAGGAAAAACGCCGTATGGGCGGTCTGCTCTTGCCAAATTTCCTCCGACAAAATATTTATTTCCGAGAAAAGTCATGCGTATTTTTCCTTGAAATTTCCAGATGTTTTAGATTGAATTATGAACAAAATTGCCTGAAAAATTGGAGGAGAAATATTCAGTATTTTTTTAGTAAATTCGTTTTTTATTGAAGAAAATAAGTCAACGTTTGAAGACTCATACGGCGTTTTTCCCCAGGGCGGCACTGTTACAAAGCGCATCCATCCCAATGAGTCGTCCTCTTCCGGGGAGCCTCTCAGAACTGCCGTGCTAAGGAAGAACGCCGTATGAACATCCGAGAGTTGCCAAATTTCCTTCGATAATTCGTCCATTTTTTAGGAAAGATATGCATATTTTCTCTTGAAATTTTCAGGACTTTTCGGTAAAATTGCGAGGCATAATTATCCGAAGAATCGGAAGAAAAATATCCATAAGTTTACCAGGAAATTCGTGTTTTATCAAATGCAATTTGGCAACGCCTGAAAGTTCACACGGCGTTCTTCCTTAATATGGCAGAGAAGGAATGGAAGGAGATTGGGCCCCTGCGCCCTCCTAGTGAGCCGCGAGTGGAATCGGCGCCTACAAACCTAAGGGGATACCTCAAGCATTGCGCAATGCGTGAAGTATCCCTTAGGTTTGTAGGCGCCAAATCTCGAGTTGCGGTTGAGAGCTAATTGTGTGTTTTTTCTCCGGTTTTATCGCGGCGAACTTGTGAATTGCGGCAAATTGACGAGTTAGGGCGGCGTTGAGTGGTGGGCGGGGTCGGAACTGGAATTAAATCGATTGCGCGGCAAAATATGAAAAGGAAAACAAAGGAGACGAGTTGATTGCATAATGCACAAGTGCCTCCTTTGTCGGTGCAAATCCTGTATTCTTGTCATGTTGCCAAATGGATGTAGGTAAACAAGTGCATGTTACGCTAGCCACAATGAGCAACGCTTTATTCGTGCATTTTTTAGGATCAAACAAAGGATCGTAACTCCATACCAAGGTCCCAACAAAGTCTGACAAAATTCAAATTTTTACTAGCACTTAACTGTTCAGTTTCTTTCAAAAATATTTTCGATTTTTGTTCATGATCACAGAACAGATCGGTGACATTTTCAGTGAGTTACGGACAACAGATCACCAGTAAAAACACAATTTCCGAGGGGAATTTTGTAATCTCGAATTGTACTTAAGTTCTTTCATCTGAGAAACGAAGATTTTTGCTTTCACGGTTGACTTGCATCCATAAGCGTGAGGCTTCCATAAGAGGCTTTTAATTGGATTCCTTGATGCGAAAATCGCGTAAAATTAAGTATAGATGAATTGCGTGGCGTTACTCATAAGACCGTGGTTTACAAAATCCAACCACATTGCTCCCAAATTATTTTTCAGGCTTTAGAGAGGGCCGGAAGCTAGAAACATCGATCCGATTCGAAAATATATCTTCACTTAACATCTTGCCAACGAGAATCAAGACCTCTTTCACCCTGGTTGCTCTTATTTTTAGAAAAACAGCCATGCCCAATGCACATCGACGACACCCCTAAAACTTTATTCTACGTTGCCTTGCATTTTACCGTGTGCAAAACAATCCTGCTCGGAGTAGTCATCTTTTTGAAAAAAGTTTGCTACTTCGTCCAAGTTCTTCATCTGGTGCGCTGTAACGCCAAACTCCGACTAGTTTCTACCATTTTTGCAGATCTTGATCCTTCTCTGTTTTTTGTAATATAGGTGGTTCTCTCTAGAGTACCTATATAGCGAGAGTATGGACAGATTGTTTCATGGAGGGCCTAGGGCCCAAAAGTGCAGCTATTCTTCTAACCAACTTTTAACACCCAAAATTTCACTGCCAGTCTGCAGAGTCTGCAGACTCCAATTCTAACCTAGATGGCCAAGAATGTACAAAAATGAGCGCTCTTCTGCAAAAACTAAGTCGAATTTGTGCTTTATAAACGACGATTCCAAACAATTGTATTAGTAAATCGCTCTGGATAATTGAAATTCACAAGTTGGCTACATTTCTGGGCCCCAAATTTATTCGCGGAGGCATCTGTGAAGGCTTGATGGATTTTCGGAGTTTCACATCTGTCTATACTCTCGCTATACAGGTACCCTAGTTTCCTCAAGGCTCCTGTTTTGGAAGAAAACAGGAACTTCAAATCCTTAGAATTAATGGGATATTTTCATATTTTCGAGGGGCACGTGGCAACACGTTTGCTTCGAAAACAATGTCTCGCTCTCTTGCCTTCAAGTAACAAGCTTGTCAGTGCTCATGCTTCAACGTGGCCTTATTTCAACCCCCGATTTTGAGTGATATTTTTTCCCGCCCTACAGACTCCTTTCGCTTCCTCCGGAAATTTATTTGATTGACCGGGGGGCGGGGGGGGGGGGGGGCAAAGAGACAACGACGCCAATCAGAAAACTCTAATGAGAATCTCTGTGCACTGAAAAAAAGGGTATCACCATCTTTAGTATACTTCCAGCGGATTTTGGCGCCAGCCATAAAAGTAGTTGCATTAGCTACCAGCGAGCGGTATAATTAATCCTGCCACACTTATGCTGACTGCGAGGGCACCAGCTAGAGGTATGATTGATCCAGCCACACTTTCAGCTGACTTAACCATACCTCTGGCTTGTGCAAGTACTGTAATATCTGACGCTAAAATCAGCTAGGGGTATAGTTGGGATTGTGATACTTTTTTTCCGTGTGTTATGTGCAAAACTGACATCCTGCCGTAAATTGTCGTTCAAGTCATACTTGATTTAACCGTACGATGGCTTTAACACCGCCTCTGTTTACCGTGAAAACGTTCGAAATCAATGAATCATTCATAGATAAGCTAAAATCAATTCGATCCCTGAAAATGAGAGTAAATTCTTGGTATGTATCTTTCACTCACATGCCTCTCAACATACAATCATAATAAGGACAATTTTTCCCACTTAGAGTAAAATTCAGCAGTTTGACTTTGGAAAGGATCTTTAAGAGGGGTTCCAATGATTTGCTACTGCCAAGAGTTAAAGATACAAAACAAAAAATTCTATATAACTTTGAAAAGCTTCAAAGTAGGTGGAAACCTACTTTAAAATGTACAAAAATCGCATTAGTTTATCTTTCGTATTTCGTATTTTTTGTAGTTTTAAACCGTTTTAATCCTTTTCAAGGACCCATTTTCGAAAGTTATACTGCTGAATTCAATTCGAGGTTTTCAACCAAGTTCCTTTTTATGATGCGATGTTAAGGATCTCCTTGAAGCCCATTTTATGATAATGTTAACCATAGCGACGGTGAAACTGCAAAAATGCGTATCTCGTTGCGGTGTTTCTAAATCTCCGCTTCTATTTCATTTTTTTAAAAGAAGACCAGACCAACATCATGGCTTGAAGTTTCAACAGAATATTCTTCATAGAGAGAAGACAAATCACTGAAATTGGCACAAAACGAAGTTCTGTGGTTTTCCATGTAGAAAATAAAGTATGACAGGAAGTCTGAAACGCCGCAAATCGAGATACGCTTTCTGCAGTTTCACCATGTGTTGCCGTGCTAAGGAAGAACGCCTTATGAACATTCGAGAGTTGCCAAATTTTCCTCGATAATTAAGTATTTTTAACAACATTCATGCATGTTTTTACTCGAAATTTTCAGATATTTTAGATTAAATTACGTACAAAATTGTATGGAAATTTTGGGAGATAATATTCACAATTTTTCCAGTAAATTCGGTTTTTATCGGAGGAAAATTGGCAACGTCTGAAGGCTCGTACGGCGTTCTTCTTTAGCATGGCAGTATAGAGCCTTTTGAAGAGAGGAGCTAATCAAGAAGCGACCATGAATACGACCCTAAACCTTAGGTATGGAGCGCAACATCCGCACTGCCGTGATGAGGAAGAACGCCGTATGAACATTCGAGATTTGCCCAATTTTCTTCGATGAAATGTTTATTTTGGAGGAAAGTTATGAATATTTTCCCTCGAAATTCTCAGGAACTTTAGATGGAATTATCTTATTAACAAAATTATTATGATCTTAAAAACAGAAATTATCTTATTAACAAAATTATCTAATAAAAAATTGGAAGGAAAATATTGATAAGTTTACCAGGACATTCGTGTTTTATCCAAGAAATTTGGCAATGCTTGAAGGCTCATAGGGCGTTTTTCCTTAGCCCGGCAGCGCACCCCGGCTTCGTTTCTTTAAGTTCCAACATTGCACTTACTCGCTGGTTTAAACTCAAAGCTGTCACAGTAACACAAGGGATGTTCCTTGCTTAGGTTTTATCCGTGTATTATTTCAGCCGGAACATATGATTCAAAGGCTCCAATCGATGGCGTGCAGGACGCAACGGCTCCCTCCCCGTTGAGCTTATTAGCGTAATGGGTGTCCGCCAGCGCCGCCAGCGCCGCGAGGTGAGAACCTTGTTGCAAGGAACCCGAGTGACATGAGTTATGGCCGCCGCAATAAATCCTTCCAGTGACGTCATCCCAGTCAAAGCGGAACAACCGCCGTTGACGGGAAATCGCCCGCTTGACGAACGGGGCAGCCGCGGAATATCCAACTATCCAAACAAGGACCCTCCTCCATTTCCACGTGAACCCTCTTCTCCGAACAACACCATGCTTTCCTCGGCTCATGTGGGAATAGAGCTACGCCGCTATGTGAGGAGCTGGGTGGAAAGTGGTGCTTTCGTGCCCAGTTTCGTCGACGCCGGGATGTCGGCCGGGAATGTAATCACGGTGGAGTTTTTTGCCCCGCCGACTCCCCTTCACCAGTGCCGTGGCGCGCTTTGCGATACATCCATTTATCCGCCATTTAAACCTATGAAAAAGGATCGCTGAACACGCTTTTTGCAACCGACACCCTAATAGTCGATTGTGTTCTATAATTTCGAATAGGGAAATATCGATCATGGATCATTTACGCCTTGCCACCGCCCCTTACCCGAGCCTTGCGAAACGCACCCTGCGTCCTTCTCCCGCGCCAAGGAAGAACGAAAACGGCCTACGAACCCGCCAACGTTGTCGACTTTATTCTCATAAAACATGAATTTTTTATAAAACGTGCGAATATTCCCTTTGATTATTTTACAGAGTTTTACACGCACTTCAATTACGTAAATGCGTGGACCTTCCAAGGGAATAAATTTAGAACTCCAGTCAGGAAAATGTATTTTACCGGAGGATGTTTAGCAACAATCGGATTTTCATACGGCGTTTTCCCCTTAGCACGGGAGATAAGCATTAATTCGAACTTTTTGGATTTGAAAGTAGCATAGTTTTGTAAACAGGGGTTGCCAATGGGTCAGTTGCGCTGGTCATAGAATCGTGTTTTGATGCTTGATTCTTGTAGATTAGCTATAAAAATTATAAGATCCGTCCAGACAGCAACTCTCAACGTTCACTATAAACCGAGATATCGCCTTTTGAAAATTCGGGTTTTTGACGTCATCCACCTGAGAGCTTTTTATGAGGTTTGGAGTTGATTGCAGAGAAAACCAGTGGCATGATCGTGTCTCTCGCGAAATTTGACGCAGGATCTAGTGCTTAAATCGCAAATTTCCGACACATGCAACAGCTCCATTGCCGTTTTGATTATGATTTCTCAAGGGCCGCTTCAATCACGATGTGCAACATACGGTCCTTTCATCGGCGAATCCAGCAAATTGGCAACATAGCCTTCTCCATTTAAACCTGTGGAAATGCATCGATTCTTCGGGGACAGGTGCTCCGACAATAATCGATGATTTAGCATAGGTCTAAATGGAGGAAATCCGGTGTTGCCAAATTGCTGGGTCCGCCTCTCTGTCCTCTGGATGGACCCCTCCCGTCGGGCACATGAGCCTTTATTCGCTCAAGATCCAGGACGAAACTTTTGCCGGCCCGGAATGGGCTCACTTACGGCCGCCAGTTAGTTTCGGAGCATTACCATCGATAAAAAGACACCCGGCTCGAAGAGTTTATCGCCTCCAAGTTAACGGCCGCCGCGCGGCGCGTTTCGCCAAAAAAGCGGGCGCCCCTCGCGGAGTGGTGAATGGGCCGGGGCCGGGCACGGCATAAACGGCGGTGGGTCTTTATCCGGGTGGGGCGGGGATCAAAGGGAGTGTTTATGGCGGAGCTGCGGCGTTGGCTTCACACTTGACTCGAATTTAACGGCTGTTGAGAAGTCTTGGGTCTCCCGCCCGGGAAACGAGCTCAATCAAAAGTAGCGGTCGGCTCGGATCGCGCGTCGCTTTTTGATTAACTTCGGAAGCTCTAAAACTGACTTTGTTATCGCCCTTCCAGACGAAGAGCCCCCCCCCCCCAATCACCCCCGCCTTGTTGCCCTTCAAGGGAGGGCGGGCGTCGTTAAGGTGGGTGCATCCCCACACGCTGGGAAATCCGGCTCATTATACTCAGGTCGCATCCAGGAAAACGGGTCCGTCCCACTCATCTTTTTTTCTTCATTTTTTTTAAATTCAGGAATGAATGGAGAGATTCTTCGAACCTTGTTAAAAATCGAGGAGTGGAATTTGTCGCTGGAGTCTTCATAGTGCACGAAAACCTCCGAATGATATGAATGCCAAGTGAAATTAGTACCATAAAAACGAATGCCTCTCCGCAAAATGAGCAGATTCCGCTCGGTGATCGTGTAAGTTACTCTGAAAAAGAGTAGATTCCGCTCTGCATTTATATCACCTGCGGGCCAATTATTGAAATTGATAGATAAGGCGATAGACAAAGAAGACACAGGGAGAATGGAGCGATCCTATTGGTTGAAATGAGTGGTTCCAGTAGACTAAGAGAGAAAATGATGGACTAATTATCGGATCCCTCGTGGGTTGCCGTTACTTGGTCTGTTACCTACCTCCTCTGCCCATTGCAACCACCTGCTTCCACCAATGGGGTCCCTCTATATCTCTTTTGTTTTCTTTGTCTATAGCTTTGTCTATCCATTTCAATAATCGGCCCGCTGGGGTTTTTGGACGCTGTTTAGAGTGTAGTATATCTGTGCCGGAGCGCAGAACTTGGCTCCGACGTTTTCAACAATGAAGGAAGTGAGAACTATGTTCTGGGGATCTCATGAAGAAAATCATAGAAAAAGCGCCCGAGAGTTTATTACCTAACAGGAGGAAAACCAGCTCGCCTTCAGTTTTTAGGTATGCAACACGCTCATCCGCAAGGCAGAAATAAGTAGGTGCCTCAAGGCGTTGCGTTGCTGTCATCAGCGTCACGACGTCATTCGTCGGCTAAGATAGAATTTAATTAAATGAACTATGATCGTGTCCGCGAATTCGGAAGTTTGGCTTTAAGAACCGAAAGTTCCAAAAACCTAATCGAATTGTTCCGACTATCTTGAATTTTTCACCTGGCAATATGAGATTCAGTCTCTCACGGTAAACTCGGAGTGTAACAGTTGGACTTCATTTTGAAATGAGGGACTACTAATTGGACTTCATTTTGCACAGGAACTACAATTTCTGGCTTGGTTTAAAAACAACGTATGTACCATTAGTTTCTCCATGCACATAGGAGTTTTCATGGATGAGCCAGAAATTGTAGTTCCGAATTGCAAAATGTAGTCCAATTCTGGCTCATCCATAAAAGCACCTATTTGCATACGTTGTTTTGCAATTGAATTAGAAATTGTAGTTCCTGATTGCAAAATGTAGTCCAGTTGTGCAATATTTGTGCCATGATTACAATTAGACGTATTTCTGCCAAACGGAACTATGTGCATTAAGACATGAGCCCTGAGATCCATAAGAATATAAGCATAACAGGGCTCACGTCAAAGAGCACATAGTTCCGTTCGGCAGAAATTCGTCAAATTGTACTGAGGATGAACCAAAATCCAGGGTTTAGAAGGACCTCCAAAAGTATGTCAAGTATTTATGGCAATGGACGAGTAAGTTTTAAAAGCTTCTAAGAATGCCTTGTGCTTGAAATAGAAGCCTTTGCTCCTTTTACCTGTAATTCATGTCAACTATCATATACAGAAGCATATGGAGAACATGACGAAACTACGAAGAACTCTTGAATAGTTTGAAGAAATTCGATGAAAGGCGGTTTATTATAGCACTTGTTTTGCACGCCATTAACATCATGCTTTGAGAAAGAGAACTTGGTAGAGTATTAATGCCACAAAGCATAGTTTCATCAGATTTATTGTCCCTGAGAGGAGAATGGATTTGCCGCGGATTGATCTACTGCACGTCATCGTGTTGCAATCCAAGGACTGAGAACGCCGTAATGAATCGTCGTTTTCGAATTGTCTACGGAATCACGGAACCCAAAAGCGCTTCGGTGGACCCTTATCGAATCCATTTATAAAATGTTTAATCCTAGGATACGACCTTATTCATAGAAGGAAACTCAAGATGGAAGAAATCATAGTATGCACCAACATAGTGAATCGCGTCATCCAGTGAGTTTTTCTAAGAGTCACAATTATGTTCATATCGCGAGTAGAGACTCGAGGTAACCGAGGTCTCTCTGTATATTTATCATAAATATTCAACAAAGGACCATTCTTCGACCATGCAAGAGATCTACTGACCTTTTCATCCTCATTATTTCAAGGCAATGACCTCATTTTTGGTGTTCATGGTGCATAGAAATTCCTTGGTGTTTAGGTGTTAAATATAGATGGCTCAATTCAGGAGCCGCAAATCTCAATTGCGGTGTTTCCAAGTTTCCGCTCTGTTTTTAAGTTTGAAAGGAAACCAAACATTTCTTGGGCTTGATATATTCACCGAATTTCTTTAAAGAAGGAGAGCACCAGGAAAATGCTAGGAAGTTGTCGAGGTAGGTATTACGTCGTCGACAAGTTTTTCGATTGAAAGAAAAAGTAAGACGGGAAGTCTGCGACCCTGCAATCCGAGAAACATGGTTTCCGAACATAAACATCGATATCAACTCTCACACGAAAATACTTGCAAGAGGATTAATCGGATGGAATCAATCAATATCTGTCTAAATACATCAGACTTTGGCTAATTTACACTTGGCTTTTATTCTTTGAAAGAAAAATTAGCAACACTCTGACCCAGAATCTTGTGAGAATGTTTCATATATAGTCACCTCGGAAAATTCATGGAAAGTCTTGTAAATGGACATGTTGTTCAATTGTTTGTCCGAAAATGAAACGTGAAGGGAAAGTAGGCAATTTACAATGTGGCCAGGCTAATTTTGGTTTAATGCGTTCATTGACTTTTGAAGAATGGAACTTGAAAATCTGGTATAAGCGCCATCAGGTAATGCTAAGATTGTGCATAATGTTACTTACCGGATGTTACAAAAAAAAAAAAAGGTAATGCTTTTGCAACACAATTCTCAATTTTTCTCCAGATGTTGGTTTTATATCATGCCGAAAAATGTCAATTAGTAGACCGTTGGATTCTTTTTGAATCAGAGAAACAATTGCACAATCAAAGGAATATCTGATGGAGCTTATTAGGTTTTTACTTCCCCCTCTTCTTCCGTGGAAATAAACTTCTTCAGTTCTCATCCCAAATGTTATGCCAGGTGAAACGGCCTCCCTAGGAAAAGACCTCGAGCATTAAAAAAAGCTGCTCACCTGTAATATTCGTCTCTCCGACTGTGTTTTCACGCCAGCAGGAAGGCACCACAAGGGAATAAACACTGATTAAGAATCTGTTCTTTTCACCACGTCCTGCACTTTAATTTGAACGAATGCACTTCAAAACACGTTATAAACACAAAATAATGTAAAATGCGCGATGAGCAAGGAAACGAGGGGGGACACTGCCCGAATTATCTCCGGTAGGATCCGGTTCAGACGCAACTGTTTGAACAGTGAAACTTTCATCGGGAACTGATGTTCAATGTAAACAATATCCAGGAAACATTTGATTTATCGGCTGAGAGTAAAACTACACAAACGCCAATCACTAAAGACCAAATACATGTAATACAACTTTAAAAAAACGACAATTTGGTTAAGTAATCACGTTGCAAATCTTCAACAACTTACGAAATCGCGCGATAGAAATCGGAGTTATTAAGTGTCCATTTTCCTCGTTCACTAGCCACAATTAATAAAGGCAAACCATGACTTTATTTCCGAGCGTTATTTTGTTTTTTGTTTTTTTTTTAAAAAAAGGAGAGGTAAAGCCAGGGAGTGGAGCGTTAGTGCCCCATGATGGAGGTTTATCGGTGAGGGATATTTACGTTTCTCCGGAATTCTCACTGTGACGCAATTTTCGAGGTAGTTTAGGACTTTTTTCCCGACTCGCGATGACGTATGGAACTTTTGTCGGAAGTGGCGTGAAGACCTGCCGACGGTAAAAGCGTTGCGGGGGAAGCGGGGGTTTCCGGTGGCGGCACCGGAACTGGTTTTCGGGGCGGTGGGGCGCTTTGGGTTTCCGGTGGCGGGCGTTTTTCGGATTCCGAGGTGGGCGACGTGGGCTCGCCGCCGCGGTCTCGAGAGAACTGCCCGCGCCCGCCGCTCCGCCCGCCCGCCCGCCCGCCCGCCACGCGCAGGGTCGCCCGCGCCCGCGCCCCGCACGCACGCCCGCGCTCCAACCCCCTCCCTCTCCATTTCCTACGCCACTCTTTTTCGCGCCGTTTCGGAGGGGCCGCTAATGTTTTCGATTGAACCGCGAGGTGCTTGCACTTGGACGAGTTGATGGAGTCCTCACGTTTGTCGGAGGATCTCCATTCCTACCATCCTTCTCGTCGGCTAATTATTGAAATTCATGGATAAAGGAATCCAGTATCAAGCCAACAGTTGAGCCTATATCTTTCTGTCTATTGATGAAGAAAATAGATGATCATTATGATAACCCAACTTAACTGTTTCATTAGTATATAAGGACTATTTTTAACTTCTATATAATTAAAAGGATTATATATTATATAGAACAAATGTTAACCACAACAATGTACACAAAGATCGCTTTTCTATTGGTCAATTTTATTAATATTATTTAGTTTGTAATCAAAGGTAAATCAAGTAAAGGTGGTTCAAGTATTTCGTAACGCACTTGGGGGGGGGGGGGGTTAGAGCCATCGTTACTGTGCGTTACAAGGGGATCAAGCCCAGCGTTACGTAACAAATCTGAGCGGGGGGGGGGGGGGCGGCCAAGAAAAATACTTGCAACCAATTGAAAATCCCGCCCTTCCCGAATGAATCTTTCTCACCTTTGTTGATCTCTTCCTGTCGTATTTCAGCGGAATAGGTCCAAGAAAACCCCAGAATTTTTTCAAGCTATTTTCTCAGCGTTTTCTTGATTTTTTGAAAATTAAGGGGGGGGGGGGTCAGGCCAGCGTTAAGTAATTCAAAAGGGGGGTTCTAAGGCTACATTACGGGTGAGTTACAAGGGGAGGGGGTTGAGTGCGTTACGTAATACTTGAACGGCCCCAAAGCTATAGACATTGCCATCAGTGGCGTGGCGTGCTATGCGATACATCGATTGATCGGTCATTTAAACCTATGGAAAAGTATCGATAAACAGGGTGTTCGCAGCGAACACCTTAATAATCGATTATTTACTACAACTTCAAATGGGAAAATATCGATAGATCGCAAAGCACGCCACGCCACTGATTGCTACATAGCATGGTGTAGAGGGCCGTGGATAACCGAGCGGAAATAACCGGGAAAGCCGGGATTTATCAGGGAGCGGAAGACCTGTGGGAATAACAAGGAAAAATCAGGGAGCCTGTAACAGGAAATCTCTTCTTCTATCGCTTAGAGACCATTTCGTCTACCAATTTTATGGACATTTTCTGTACCTATTATTATTAAGGTTCGTGTTATTGTACCTAAGTAGCCACCATTGACCTCAGTCATTAAATCATCATAATAGAGAGGATTTCATCGACCAGAGAAAATAAACATCGGGAACTTTTTTTAAGTGTATTTGAATAAGCGGCAATGAATCGCCTAAAAGATGAAAAAGTTGAAATTTTGCCCGTGCAAATCTCGGAGAAGTGGGAGAAAACTTGGGTTTCGTATGAGGGAATGAGCTCTTCAAAATGAAGGAAATATCTGGGAATGAGCATGGTCAATGATCAGAAGACCTACCTTAAGTTTGTCAAAGTGAATTTCTTTTTTCGTATGTTGTAAATTTTGTAATGGCAAATCATTGTATTGTCTTTCAAGGGTCCATTTTCAAAGTCGTTTTTAGTGCTGAATTTCATTCGAGGTCGGCAAAAGTCATTTTTATGATGTCATGTTAAGAACCTCTTTGAACTCCTCTTAAAGCTTATGCAAACTTCTTAGTAAATCGGTCCATGAAATATTTCATTACAGGGGAGAATAAAATTGAGAGCGTAGAAACGACTGCTCACCATGCTTCTCGGGGGAGTGATACTCAGTTGAATACGTTTATTTGCAAAGAAATTCGGATACAATGCGTTGAGTTTGGAGAAAACGTGGGACGTGGGAAGCGATGGAGTCATTAATATTCTTGAACGGAACTCTTATTTGACGGGTGTCGAGTCGCCACTTGGACTCGTCCAGTTCACCCATCCATGTCACCCAACTTGGATCAAGGGGTCGCGTCGAATAACGACAATCCGCTGAAAATTTGTCTCTTGCGAACTTTTGCCAGAGCGATAAGAAGAGTCGCGCTTAGAAGATGATGATGAATGCACCAGGGAAGTCTGAAATTTTCTCAAAACTTCACAAACTGCGTAAAAAAAGGGTCTTTGTACAAGGTATGAACTAAATGACTGAGCAGTATGCTTGTTTATATTAGAAATTTTCGAGAGAAATGAATTGCAAAACGAGGAATATGGAGATGAACTCCTGAACAAGATATCATCAGTGTTTTAAACTAACGTTGGTATATTTATTTGGTCGTTGGATATCAAGAAGTAAAACTTGTCAAGTAAAAGTAATTTTGCAGACCGACTTACGTTTTTTTCTGTTTCACATTGCAATTTCATCAATTCGTTCACAAGTCTTCAATGATATAAAAGTTCAACTGTCAACGATTTCAAATGTTTAACTGATTGAAATATTGTTAAATTCTAGTTTTACATCATTTTAGGTATGATAAGTCTAATGAGGTAACCTATTCTTTCCATTCAATACAAGTCGTCTTTCGTTAACTAATTGTGACATCTTTTGTTGCTGTCGAATGCCCAATAATTTAAATGACTTATTTGAGTGTTCCCGAATAGATCTTAGAATCTTAAAAATATTTCATTCCGAAATTCTCGATTTCATTACCAACGGCAACAACAAATTAGACACAATGTCATCTCGATGTTTGTTTGGAATCTTCGAAATACATCCATTTATTATTAAATCCACGCCAAATAAGTTTACGCCCATATAGACTGCGACAGAAGATCTGCCAGTTTAAATGAATTCATGGTTACTTTATCAGATGATTGTCAATGTTTGAGTACTTTTTAGTCTTCGGTCTGGATATGTTTAGATTGTGTTGCAGGTTCATCTTCAGGTCGAAAAGTCGGACGTAAAAACGCTAACTTGTCGATAATTTAACGTAAATAAAAATAAATACGTTGCACTGCACTTTACTTCACGTTATCAGCGCGTATCTGTTCAGTGTTCACTCATCCGTGATTCTAATTCCGTGAGATCCGGCAAGGAGGGGAGGGGAAACAGGTGTGCCATTTGACTTTCTACCTAGGTGTTCAATAATTTACCAGTTTCTTTTCTTTTTCGATCGTGTCCGGATGTTCATTTTCCTGCCTTTTTTGCATTTTCTTAGGATGTTTATTCTACATTTGTCCACTAAAAACAATCTGAGCGTACCAGGATCGAAGACTAAAAAGTATGTGTACGTAAACATAGAAGATCTCGCACCCTCCATCGTAATCGAGGGGGATAGCGTTCTCAGTAAATTTTGTTTAAGCCTAAAGTATAATTCCTGCCTTTATTTAGTGTCTATTTTGTAAGCCAATATGGCATTTTGTAATTAATTGTTGCTTAATAAATAAATAAAAAAAAAACATAGAAGATCTGCCATTTTGAGCATTTCATATGCCTTAAACGCCAAACTTACGTCTCGCAATCTTCTGTCGAAGTCGAAAAGTGCGTAAACTTATTTGGAATGGACTCTATTTCAGGATCAGAAAACCAGACGCAAATCAAGGCAGGAGTTCTTGTAATTCCCGAGGACAAAGCCAGAGTTCAATGACAGACTTGAAGCTACGTATGAGTTTTAGATTTGCCTTCATTTTCGGACGATACCACACATCACAACAGCAGAGTTCGAATAGTTGTATCTCAATTTCCTCTCTCACTTTACCTCACCAGGTTGCGATCTCATCACTGCAATTTTGTTGATTTGCGCCGTCATAAATTGCCCTGCAGTGGATTTGGCCCTTGTGGCCAAAACCTTATATTTTGCGGTGCTATCAATCGATCGAGTTGAATAGTGGACGTCTAAACGAGGCATAAATTGTGGCGTTGAGCAGCATGTTATTTCATCGAAATTTCTCGAGGAACTTTAGGAAACAACTTCGGAACATATAAGTGTTGTTCAATCAATATTGGTCAACGGGTAAAAATGCAACTGGTCAGTTGCTCTGGTCACAGAATCGTGTTTTGATCCTTAATTCTTCTGGATCAGCTAAAGTAATAAAATCTGTTCAAACATCAACTTTCTACGTTCAACATGAACCGAGACATCGCGCTTTGAAAAGTCGAGTTTTTGACGCCATCCATTGCGGTAGTGACACCCTTGGTTTCTTCCACCTTGCTTTTATCCGAGTTTCACGTTGAGGAACCGATGAAAATGTGTCTCCTTGACAAATTTCAAGGTGGAAGAAACCAAAAGTCACTACCGCGGTGAATGACGTGATTAAACGATTTTTTTTAAAACCGCGATATCTCGGTTAGTTTTTTAATGAATATTGAACAAAGGAAGTTGATGTTTTAGCAGATCTTATTTTCTTCAGCTGATCTAGAAGAATTAAGGATCAAAACAGGATTCTGTGGCCAGCGCAAGCGACCATTGCCGAATCGCGTTCATTTAGTGTTCACCAGCATCATTTATTGAACTAAAGATGCTAAAATGATTGTCAGACCTTTGTCAGAAAAATATTTTGTAGCAGGAGATTTGCAACGTTGCAAGCAAGCGAGATACACGGTTTTGTACTTTCATAATCGATGTTCAAGCTTCAACCCTTAAACGAGGCTCATAGTGTAACTAATGCGTTGTGTAAAGTCAATATCTCGGATACTGAAACTTTTTCGTGGGCTATGATTTTGTGGCACGAGGGAGCACGTTACCATTTCAATACAAAATCCCTCCCAACTCTCTAACTTGGTTTTTTCCTCTCGAAAATTTGGTTGGCTCCCTTTCCGAAAAACTCAATCCAAGCGCACTAAAATCTTGAAAACTCAATGAGAGAATCTTCGACGTGAACTTTTCTACGGAGTCGTCCCCTGTAAGCCGGAGTCTGGAGGTGAATTATCTTTAAAATTGCCGCTTTCAATTTCAAAACCTCCCAAAACGACCCGAATAACTCGGTTACGAGCGGAACGGAATTGACTGAAGCAGGCTCTCGTGAAATGGGTTCGTGTAGCCGCTCCCGAATGTAAATACGATTTCCTTGCTCCAGGCCTCCATCCTCACGTTCCGAAAAATGTAAATTCAAAACAGATGGTTTTTCGCTCCAGCTCGCCTCCCGCCGAGCGCTTTTTGATAAACTTTTAAAACCGGGAAATTAAGTTAATATCACGCCGCGCCTCCACAACACTTCCAATCCGAGCCTGTTGCCGAAATGTCCAATGATATTTAGAATCACCCCTTGCATCCAAACTTACTCCAATATTCGGGTCGGAATCCCTCTGAAATTTCGGATTATTATGCCCCTA
Source organism: Bemisia tabaci (assembly GCF_918797505.1). Lineage (NCBI taxonomy): Eukaryota > Metazoa > Arthropoda > Insecta > Hemiptera > Aleyrodidae > Bemisia > Bemisia tabaci. The sequence goes on along the minus strand of NC_092795.1, from coordinate 1,045,469 downwards.
CATAGTTCAAAATTGCTGTTTTTTTTTTTTTTTTTTTTTTTTTTTTTTTTTAAATATAATTTGTAATAGAAGCATAATCCAGGGTTGCCACAGTCAGGGAAACCCGGGAAATGTCAGGGAATTTTAAAAAAGTTAGGGGAAACGGGGAAATGTTAGGGAAAATGACGAAAATCTCCGGGAAAATTTGTTAAATCACAAGTCGTGTGAAATACAACGTGAAGGAATGGTAAATTCTACCGATCTTTTTTTTCAGTGTTTCCTTACTGTCTTCGATCCAGGTTCGATCCTGGCAGTTCGCGCCCGATTTTTAACTAGGTCAACAATTTTCAACCCACAGATTTGGTCACTGCAGACCAAAGATTTAGTAAATGTAACCCTAAGAAAAAACCAACCAAAGAATGTTTACAGCACGTTTGGATTATTTTGTGTTCTACTTCCCGTATTAACACAAAGTTTTTGTTACTTTTTCTTACTTAGTAGTAACGTAGGTGCTGACTGGTATGCAAGGACAGAATTGAGTTTTATGCCATGTATCCGGGTAGATATCCAACCGCCGCGCCACCCGAAAAGGAATATTTCTACGATACAAATCTCGTGGCTGCTAGAACATGAAATCTCATAGCAGATCAATTGGAGGCAAGTCAATCCTCGTTCCTTCCCGTCAGTTTCCAATGACACAAATCTTACTGCTTAGGGAGATGAAATTGCCTAACTGATGAATTGAAGGCAGCTATCACCAACACCAATTTTCAGCGATAAAATTCTCAATGCTCCCAGGAGGAGTTGCAAATTTCCAACCTTAAGGTTTGATCAATGCAACTTAACGATTTGGCGAGTGTAATCCGCATCTTTCAGTTACTTTGCATTCTACTGTGTCTACATTACCAGTGCTCCATCCAGCCATGCAACATGTGTACTTGAGCACTGAACCCGAGGAGCCAAAATAAAGATCCGTCCAAGGCTGAAACCCCCTCGTTGGGGTTGGAACTGAAAGTGCGCGAGTTGTAAGTTGTAAGTTGGATTCAAATCAAAGACGGGGGATCAGGCGGAAGTGAGGCTCCGGCACGAGACAACGCTGTTCGGAGGGGGGGACGAGGGGCGGGGGCACTACCCCTTCCTCTTCCTTCCTCCGCTTAACAGCCCCCCCCCCCGCCAGCCTCCCCAGGTATCTCGATCAAATGAAACAATTAAGATTCCTTAATTAATGTTTACATAATCTCCCGCCAGGGGCTTCGCCGATGGATTACAGGCAAGGCTCAAGGCTCCGCGTGAATAATTATGGATTTACCTCCAAACTTTTTCGCTGTCCCACTAATTTTTTCGCCCTCGCCTTCGTATTTTTTCCGCCTCTAATTTAGAACGTCTAACGGAAGAAAAATGTTTATCCACCGCTTCGGCGACCGGTAAACAACACCATGTTCATCGTTTCGCCAGTGTCTACAGTGTTGAGATCACGAGTTTCCAAGTTTTTCTTCGTCCCCTTTTTCCGACGAGAAAATTAAGTTGAACTGGTCGAATTTAATCGGAAATAGCTCAACTACACAAGGCGTTGCCTTCTTTCCTTTCTTTTCTCTTCTTTTTTTTAACATATAAGTAATCAGGGAGCGCTACAAAATCACGTGACGCTCTAGGAAATGGGTAGTATGGACCTGCGTTACGAGCGGGGGGGAGGTCAGCATCAGCGTTACGCAGCGTTACAAGGGGGGAGGGGGGTCCAGCACCAGCGTTACGTGACCCTGTCTATCGGTCAAAACGCACAAATCTCTAACTAGTTATGTGTTAAAAAGATAAAACTTATTGGTAAATAGAACATGAAAGCAGTTCGGCTGATGCCAGTTGATTCCAATCGGACTTGGTTTTTTAAGAATAAGGAACTAATTTCTAGCTCATCCGTAAAAACATGTATATACGCAGGGCCGGCATAGGGAGTAACAATCGCTGGATCATGACTTGGACTTTTTCGAGAGGATGGCGCCAAAGGCATCCCCGCGATGTATCGCTTCTCTGCTGGGCTGAGGAAGGACTCCGTATGAATTTTCAACGCTTGTCAAAGTTCCTTCGGTACAATACGGACTTATTAGAAAAGTTGTCAATAATTTTCTTCCAATTTTTCAGACCATATTTTGTTGGCGGTTTACTCTAAAATATCTGAAAATACCGAGGAATAATATGCGTAACTCTCTTCTAAAATACATCTGTTGTCAGAGGAAATTTGACAACCTTTGAATGCTCATACGACGTTTATCCTTTGGACGGTATTTCTCGCGACCGCGGACGTGTGAAGGCGGCAAGGAGGGATCGGCGCCCCCCCCCCCCGCCCTCCTCCTTACGACCCTCCCTCCTCCCCCAACGGAGAGAATAAATTTGAATGCATTATCCAGAGTATAATTCCGATAAAAATATTTTATACCCCCGTCGAGGACTTTTTCGCCGGCCCGTGTTTTCGCCGCCTCTAATCAATCCCCGGAGCCATGGAGCCTCCAGCCCCCCCCCCCTCCCCTCTGCCTCCCTTTCCCCTGTCTTCTATTTCAACGATGGCTTTTTTGCAATGTTGCCGATTTCCATCCATAATTTTTATTTTCTTGCAGGCCCTCTTTATATTTTTTAGTTAAAGCAATCGGGCAGCTTGGGAGCTTTCATAAATTATGTGACGCTCTTTTTTTCGGTGAATCAGGCTCGATTACGTCTACCTTATCTTCGGTTCGGTGTGTTGCTAACGAGGGTCTGAAGCACTACCACAAATAAGACAAACGGAAACGAACACAATATGGAATCAGAGCAAGGAGAGCGAGGCGCGTCGATGACGGCGCAGAGATACAACTATTCGTGCCGGATGGATGTCCGTATTGCATGTGCAAAATTGAAGGCGCGATGGTGCGAGGCGTAAACTCACAATGCTCCGCTCTATGCTGTCAATAAAGTGTCGCTCCGATTTGGGGGAGAAGTTAAAAATGAAACCGGAGTTCATCTCTCCTAGTTTTGGCTGTATTGACTTTCGATTCGTCGTTTTCCTCACGAAAGAACGTAACTCCATTTCAATTTTGCCAAATTCCTCTTCGCAAATTGAATATTCAACGAGAGAATCTTGGGCATTTCTAACTGAAAATTTCACTGATTTTTTCTCAGATTCCAAGCAGAAATCATATAAATTTTTGATCAAAATTTCATGGGTACATTTTTGTGAAATAAGTTAATTTTTTCAGTCAATTTGGCAACCTTGGAATGAAGTCACGTTCCTTCGTCCGGGAGACGACGGATTGTTCCTTGTTTTTTCTTTTCAATTTGATGTATTTTTTTAAGAATGTATTTGTAGACATAAGCTTAAAGCTCGTATGTGCCGGCATCATAACTCCGTCAGAGGAGAAGTCGGGTCTATTTGACCTGTTTTGGGATTTCTAGGGGTAGATGTCAGATACAAAAATTACCTGCCTCTCGATCCCTCCCCCCCCCAGTTTGATGTGTGAATTTTTCTTTTACGATGTATTTGTGGACCTACCTCTTTAAAAGTTGGTATGTAGCGGTTTCTTAGAACCCACGGGCTATGTGTTTGTAGGAAGCCTCGGGTCAGTTTGTCCTGGCCTGGGCATTGAAGGGATAACCTGCGGATCGATGAAGTAGAGAGATTGTATGTGTGAACATGACAACTATCAAATATACAATTTCCCTTGTAAACAAAACGAATGAGCAAAATCAACGAAGCGGCGTTTGCTGACATTTGCCGGCAACCACGGAAGTAGCCTAAAGTTGCCGTTTCTCTGCAGACCCTGGAAATTTTAAGAAGTTTTAGGAGTAGATTTTAGACTTTTTTAAAGTGACCATTTTGATTTTTGTGTCTTTTTACCCTTTAAAAATCCATTCACACGGCTGTGTCTCTCGTGCGTACAATAGACCCAATATGGGAAATAACGCCACAAGTATAGCTAACTTTTCTTAACTTTCGTCGTTAAAAACCGGTAAATATTAGAGAATGTGATGTCATCGGGAACAATCAGAAAAATATGAGGAAAATGGATAATGGATCACAAAACTGCGTCCGAATGAAGCCTGTTTTAACTACAGGCAGTTAGCAGATGCGAAAGTGAAACATTTGATCCAATTCATGAAGGTTTTGAAAATCAAACGAGCATCAATTTACCCGCGCAAAACATGAGGGAAATGCGAAATGAAATTTTAATAGCTCGTAGCCTCTGGAGCCGGAATGCGAAATATGTAAATAAATCTGACGGAATGTCCCAGCCCGAGCACGAATCGGGAAAGCGATTCGGAACAAGTTGCGGGCGCTTCTGGAACGTCGAGCTGGAGCCGGCAAAGTCTATTCAAATTGATAAGCTCTCAAATTATGAGCGTCCCCGCTTGGGGGCCGGGGCCGGGGGAGGGGGGGGGCGTTAACTTTTCTATTATCCCTCCCGCGCGGCGCGGCGGCGGGAATAATTCGGATGCCCAACTTCTTTCATTTTTCAGGTCCATTTGATACGGGGAAGTTGAGCCCTTGAGCGGAAGCGACTTGGACGTCGACGTCGACGTCTCGGTCTCGGCTGGAACTCGATACGGACGAGGAGCACGTAAACAAACCTGGAACAGCCAAAAGACGAGGGTAAATAAAGGCAAGGGCCTTCGCTCCACGTCGGCGTTGAATAATCGCCAACTCAATTTCCTCTTTTTCTTCCGCGAATAGTTCTTTTCCCTCGAGGTGAATACAGAGTCCCTAAACGTGGAGAGTTCAGAGTACCTTTACACCCAGAGTGAAGACAGAACGAATCCATTCCTGATTGGTTCCAGTTGTTTAGGCCTCCCTAATGTCAGAACGGGAATAAACATTACGTTTTCACCAATTGCAGAGATTATAAACTAGGATGGATCGGGAAATTGGAGACACGACAAGGAACGGAAATTTCGGAAACGGAATGAGAGAGGGAACGGAGACAGGAATTCGGGAATGAGTTGATCAAAGATTACGAAAAATGTTCAATTTGTGTAATCTTCATTCCCGTTGGTGACATCCATGAGCCGCGTTGTCTCAAAAGGGACTCCAGGTGCAAAAAGGGCGAAATTTGCGTATTTTAGAACAAGTTTTTTTTTAAATTTTCCGCGTCTGTGAGAAGCTCTCAAGTCACCAGAAACGAGCAAACAGCAATTTCAGGCGGGCTCCGTAGTTGCTGGTAGTTGCCGATTCCTGGTCGTTTTTCATCATTTGTTTTCTTTACAAGTGACACGTGTTCCTGATAATGGTTCATGCACTCACACACCACATATTTTTCTCATCAATTTATCGGGTATGTTGTTCAATATTGTGTCTAGGAATGTCAGTTTTTGTCAACCACATGTTGCCGCGAGTTGCCGTTGCTTCTCGAAAAAATAAGTGTTAGGGGTTATCCCCTAAAATTGTGGTACCACCACAATTTGTTGGATGATATGGACATTTTCAATTAGTTGTGGTAGTTCTGCAACTCAAGTATTGGTGGATACGACTACAGTTGTGGTGGTATGCCGCAATTAAAGTTGTGGTGGTATGCCGCAACTGAAGTTGGGGTAATACCACAACATTCGGGTCAGTAACCTAATTTTTGAGGTACTATATCATAATTAATCGGGGTACATCCACAAACTTTTGGACGTATTTATGTTAAAAGGAACTATGTTTCATGCAAATCCCATGCACATAGTTCCTTTTAGCATAAATACGTCCAATTGGAAGTGCCCTTCATCATCCAACCCCCTTTCCCTGTTTTTTCCGTGTTGTTTTCAGCTACGGCGACTGAAAACTGCCCTCAGACGCGAGAAATTGGGAAAAGCGTGCACCAATCTACGCAAATGGCCCATTGCTGCGTAAATGTCAGACCTTTTTTTAGTGAATCATCGTTAATTTTGTTTGAGTATACTTTTGTAAAATCTATTCACGCGGCTGTATCTCTAGCGTGCAGTAGACCCATTGTATTATTTCTGACAACGTGTTGAGAATTGGCAGCATTGCTTTACGACTCACTACGTCGTATGGCGTCGTTGAATGGAAGAATGTTTCAGAAGAGAAGCGCAAGAGCCTGGAAAAAGCGCTTTTAAAAGCGGCCTGAATTGTTTGGGCGGTTGATTTCAGCTCTGCTAAGGGCCTGAGAACGTTTTCCCGTGCGTGAAACGCAAACGGCACAGGGAAAAATCGAATCTTAAGTAAGATTCCGCACGCGCCATGCAAATTCTAACAATAGCCGAGCAAATACTAGCTTATGCAAGTTGGCAACGTTGATTCCCCTTCATTAAAAAGTATGTGAAATAATTGACCCTTAGTGTCTCGGCTCATCACTGTGCGAGCAGCAAGTAACCCGGCGCGCCTTCACTTTACTGTTTATGCAACATGGACATCCGCAAGACACGAATAGTTGCATCCATGCGCCGCACAGTAAAGCGAGTCAATAGGAGAGGTCGGACAAAATTCGGAAACTTTAAACGCTTGTAACACCGTTTGAACAAAACTTTAAGGTTGTGAAAGTGGTTTTCTCGTGAAATTTTCTGTCGTAAATACCCCTTGAAAACTAAAATGTGGCTGAATAAACATCTAAATTTGCCGTTTTAGTCAAAAATTCCATGCTCAACCTCTCCAATTGACTCGATCCACCGTGCGCCGCGTCACAAGCAGTACATGAGCCTCGGGTACCGGTTGCTCAATTATTATAGAGAGGGCAAATGAGGCGATATTTTAGGGGGAAAAGTCTCCTCGTTGGGCGGTAGATATATGACATAATTTTAACATTGATTCGCTGGGAGGATTCTTCAACGAATTTACCGAACTCGTGTAAAATCGATTTTCATAATGGATTTAAACAGAGAGAAAACAGACTGCATACGTTACCAACGACCGCTGAGCACCCGTTGGTGATTCTTAAAAGTCGGCAATGCTGTTTTCACTCTATTCAATAAATGTATGAAAAACAATCGACTATCGGTGAGGCAACTTGCCTCACCTAGAATCTATATTTACCATAAGTTTAAATCAAAGAAAAATAAATGAAACATTATAAATGAAAGTCGAGCAGCCATTGGCGATTCTTACAAGTTGACCACTCCATTTAAATGTATATAGAAAGCAATCGATTATCGGTAAGGCAGTGTGTCTCGCCTAGAATCGATATTTGTCAAAGGTCTAAATGGATGAAATTAAACTAAGTTGCCAATTTTCGAAAATGCGTCCAATGATACGCCGCAATCACACGCTCAATGTGGGAGCTGAATGTGGTTTGAGGGTGGAAGTCATCGGGCCGATGCCCGAATTTTGCGCGTGCCGCGCAAAATTCAGCAACGATTCTCAGCGACCATCGGATACTATCATATTTGTCTGAACTATTCGAATAGATATGATACACATCTGGATGAAAGTAACTCGAATTTGCGAAATTTCAGCTGTTGAGCGATGACTGTTGACTCCCATATTTCAGCTGCCAAATTCAGCGTGTGATTGCGGCATCACATGTCGTCCTCCCGCGAACTTGAACTTATAAACCAATGATGTCCATTCGAATAATAAAATTAATAAATAGATACAAAATAATTGAGAGATATTGATCCCAGAGAATTTTTGACGACGTACATTTAAATAGTTGGAGAAATGTAAAGAAATGATGTCTGAATGAAAGAATCGTCGGGAAAAAATGAACGTAGCACACAGGATAGCACGAGGAAAGATCTGTACTTTTAAAGAATGCCTGTCATTCTTAATACGTTCAATTTCGTACAATACTGTGCAACACCTCTGTTGTGAAATAGTTGCTTCAGGCGCCGCCGCACGGCGCGGCGGGCGGGCGGCCAGCGCGGAACGCGCATTGGCGCCTACAAACCTAAGTGGATACTTCAAGCATTGCGCAATGCGTGAAGTATCCACTTAGGTTTGTAGGCGCCAGTGAGCCTCTCGCGCTGGCAGCACGCCGCTCCGCTCTGTTAGGCGTTAATATTTATACTCGCATAGTCAGCGTGTTTTAACTCATGATTTTGAAATGTTAGCACACTCTGCATTGATTATTCTCATTTAAATTGATGGGAAAAAAGTATGTATCAATTTATCAAAGGAGAATAATAATGTAATGTGTGTTTTTTAAATATTGGTGGTTCCGTGTCAAATTTAATGATTACCAAAGCACTTTAATTTTTTCTTTTACATTTTGTGCTTTTATTGTGCTGCAGCGAGGTGCACGCGCAACGAAACGCTCAAAATTTGACGTATTTGACTGTAAAAGATCGATGTACAAATGAGTTAAAACTAAAGATTGCGTGCTTCTTGGTTTTTCCCCTCTTTTATTCATTTTTGCAGTTTCTGTCGGCACAACTGCGGCTCATTGAGATTAATGTCGCTTGGAAAAGGTTTTACAAATATTTGTCACGTTTTAAAAGTATAAATGTTTTCAAAATGAAGTAATGATTTCGTAAAGAAAAAATAAAAAAAAATTTAAAAAAAAGTACCCATACATACATAAGGTATATTGTACACTCAATATTTTAAGGATAGAAATAAAACCAAGTATTCACCAATGACAATTTAAAAAGATGATTCAAAAGGAGAAAGTAATAACATGGGGGGGGGGGGGTATGCATCATATAAATGAGGAAATAAGAATAGGAATAAATGGGAAATTCTTATCTAAAAGTTGCGTATCCCTAAATAAGTTTAGTTATGAAGGTGAATTCCCTTAACTGGGTGGCAACTCTTTGTTTTCATCTATGCTGAAATGAGAGTGACACCGGTTTGGGCATGTGCCGCCGCGGGCCGCCCTGGGCTCCTCACTATCATTCGTCTTTGATCTGTCTACAGCTCCATTCAAGCCGAGCCTACCTCTCTGCGTCATTCCAACGAAACCTAAGACAACTGATTTCTCTCAGAGAATAGAGGCAGGTATTTTTACTCCCGCTCAACTAGCCACGAATCCTACGTTTACCATTTCCTTGACTCAACTCGAAAATCTCCATGTTTATTGTACCCTTTCAGAAACCTGGATTATTTTTCCGCAATAATATTAACCCACGTGTCTACTTGAACCTGTAAATCTTTTTGAATGAGTCTAAAAAATCCCAGCAAAATCAAAGAAATAATGTCGCTCGTACAGATGCTGCCTTGATGGCGATTTGCAACGTCGCTATTCGAAGCTCGGATTTTTGGATTTTAACCATCAATTTGTACATTTGAAACCATTGAAAGATTTCTTGTCTTTCTTCTTGTTTGAAATGTTAAGGACCGTTTATAAATGCAAGGGTTTTACGTGCCCTTCTTGTCGTGAAAAATTGTTTTAGGAAACCTAACCCGAGTAATTTGCAAAAAAAAAAAAAAAAAAAAAAAAAAAAAAAAAACTCTGTAGTAAAAAGCTCACTCGGATATATATTACTTGGATAGGTGAATGATACACTCAAAAAGTTGCTCATGGATCGTCTTTAGGCGAAAGTCTCCGAATTAAAGTATTGCCTCACTCGATAACACCGCTAAGATTGGAATGACGGAGTCTCTGAGATAAATTTTTTGTGAGGTCATGTTTCCAATGAGAAGGTAGTAGCTCCAATAATCTCGTGGATCGAAACGAAAAGACCCCGACGAGGCACCGCATGAGCAATCGAAGCAATCTAAAGCGACAATAAAGCAATCTAAGCAATGCAATCGGGTGAGTTTGGAGCAAAGAGAAAAGAAGAGCAGCGATTTGAATTGGACGTATTTCTATCAAACGGAACTAAGTGCATTATGACGTGAGCCCTGTCATGACACATATTCTTATGGGTCTCAGGGCTCATGTCTTAATTCACATAGTTCCGTTTGATAGAAATACGTCCAATTGCGGGTCGAAGGGCACCCCGTACTCTGCCGCCCCAAGGAAAAACGCCGTATGAACCTTCAAGCGTTGCTAAATTTCCTGTCGTAGATCACGTATTTTCGGGAAAATTTGTAAATATTTTTCTTCCCACTTTTCGGATAATTTTGTTCGCAATTTCATCCAAAGTTCCTGCAAATTTTAAGGAAAAGTATTCATAACATTCCTAAAAAAATTAACATTTTATCGGAGGAAATTTGGCGACTTTCGAATGTTCATACGGCGTTTTTCCTAAGCATGGCAGTATAGTCCCTGGTTTCTAGTGTAATTTTGCGAGGATAATGAGAAGTACGTTGAGCGGTGTGGCAACTTTAGTTTTCAGGCTTTTAAGCGGGGGTAATTGGGGGGGGGGGGGGGGCGTGTTTTCCGGGTCGGGTAGCCGAGGCGCGACCGTGGCACGATGGCTGGCTGCCTGCCGGTGTCAGTTTTGAGCGACGGACGGGCCGGCTCCCCGTCGCCGCGCCGACTTGGACGTCCATCAGGCATCGGAAATTGTCCGTGGTCATGAATCCGAGCCGTATCTGGCATTCCACCCAGCAACCCCCCCCCCCCCTCCCACCCCCCCCCCGGGTCGCCGTCAATGTCAACGTATCCCGCCGTCGTCAGAACCCGCATGAGCTCCCGTTTAATCCAATGTGAACGGGGTGAGAGAGCCCACGCTGCCGGGCTAAGGAAAAACCCCGTATGAGCCTTTAGGCCTTGCCAAATTTCCTCTGATAAAATACGAATTTATTAGAGAAATTTTAAATATTTTTCTTCCAATTTTTCAGACTATTTTGTGAGCAATTGAATCTAAAATATATCTGAAAATTTGAAGGAAAAATACGCATAAATTTCGTTAAGAATACATGTTTTATCCGGGGAAATTCGGCAACTCCCGAATGTTCATACGACGTTCTTCCTTAGCACGGCAGCACGGGCAAGCCTCCGTTTCAAGTCGCCATTATCGCCGGGATTCCTTCATTTTTTCCGTCTTTTGAGAATTTGCCGGTGTCTGAAACCCGATGAATTTAGTGCCTAAGTGGAAATTCTTGAGTTAACTGAGCACGAGGGTACTCTTGGTAAATTGAACAGTCATTGGAGATGATACGACGAAAATGATCAAATCTGCGAAAATATATGCGTTTAAATGGAAAATGCCGCCTGATGACATCACTATAGACGGTGCATTTTCTCACTTTTAAATCTATTTTTATACTATTTCCCTAATCATAAAAAATACCTTAAAAATTATTGTGGAATGGCTCTTTAAGCACCCTCAGATGAAGAAATAAAAATTCCCGCAAATTCTTCATTATTCTTTTTTGCAAACCAGGAAAAAATAACTGAGATATTTATCGAAAAGAGTACTCCTAAGAGATTTCCTTAGCCCCTAAATTTCCATTTTTGTCTCATGTCGAAGGAGTGCAAAAACTTGCGATCCTCAAAATAGGTGATAATGGATTTAACTCGTCTTGGTCTTGACATCGCCGATCGTTTTGAGACTTTTCAAATAAATTAAAAAAAGGAGCCTTCAGTGGCAATTTCATCAACACTTCTCAAGAGTCTAATTCTAAGACTCTCGACACAATTTTTCTTTCAAGTCGTAGCACTAAAGATACATGTATTATGACGGGAATGAAACATGTTATTCCCATGAATGACTGCAAATTTTGGGATGAGTCGATTGCGGAAACTGGCGAGTAGCGGCAGCCTGTTAGACGAGAGGGAAACCGGTTCTCTGTTGCTAGAAATAGGGGTTGCCACGGAGCTTTTGGTTTAGTGTGTGGCTCTTGCTCTCCCTTCCATGGAAATGGCAACACAGAAATTCGGCATAAACCGCACTCTTTTATGCATGCGTCTCCAGTTTGCACTCCTTTGGCGGGACAGATTTTCGCACTAATGCTCGTAGCACAGAAGCCTCTCAAATGCGGCTTATCAGACAGCTCACCATGGTTGCGGACGAGTCATTCTCCACAGAAATGCTTCCGCCAATTCCCTGTTTTTGTGGCATTTTCATGGTCTGAATCAATGGTTTGTTTAGAAACTCACCTATTTCCTGGGATTCTGGGCTCCGGGAAACTGACAGAAAAAAACACTCGCTCGATATTCACTCACACTTAAAACGTCCAACGCGAACGTTCTCGGGAAAGCTCCCGGAAACTTTCCCTCGCGAGACGAGTTTGGAATATGGTGGCGAGGCGTGAATGATCAATTATCGATATTTCCCCATTTGAAGCTACGGTAAAAGATCAATTAATAAGGTGTGCTTTACCAACACCCTGCCTATCGATCCTTTTCCATAGGTTTCAAGGCAGATCAATCGATATATCGCAAAGCACGCCATGCCACTGGTTCGAATACAGGAATCAAATGCGGATAAAAGTAATGATGATTTCAGCCATCTTCCTGCTATGGTTTTGGCGTCAGCCTGCAGAAGTGCGGTTCACCAGTCAGGCTCCGGTCAAACTCAACCACATTGCTGACTCGCACGAAAATCAGCCAGTGCAGAATTGAAATTATTTTTTTAGTGAGAATTGAAGGATCAGAAAATTTACTGTTGAGATATGTATCGAAACATTGATTAATCCCTAAATGAATCAGTTTTTAAAGTTATAATGTGAGGATACTTAATTTTCTACCGAACTTTAAGCACAGTGACTTAATAAAAAACTTAAAACTGGGAATGTAGAGTGGTCCTCGAGTGTGTAACAGATCCTGGTTTCAAAGCTTCTGTTTAACGTGAAGAACAATTTTATATCGGTCATTTATCTCTCCAAATTTTGCATGTGTCCAATTGAAAGACCAGGGAAATCTACAAGGGTCGTCCTGAGGAAAGTTTTCATCGTCTTTGAACAGTTCCATTCTTTAGGAGGCCTCATATTATTCACTGTCATCAATTAAGGATGAATGAAGTTTTGAACATAGCTGTCATAAAATAGACAACTTTTGCGAAACTCGAGTAAAATTTAGTATTATAACTCTGAAAACGGATGGACTGCAATGATTTGATGTACTACGAAAAGTACAACGTATAAAATAAGAACTATTAAGATTCAGACACACTTTAAGGTAGGCGCATACCTATTTTAAATTTTATGAAACTCGCAAAACATTTTCTTTTGTTTTATGCATTCTTTGTATCGGCAAACATGGTTTCAATACCTTGTGAGGATTAACTCTCGAGTTAAAGTACTGAATTTAACTCCAAGTCCACAAAAATTGTCTGTTTTATGAAGAAACATGTTCAAGGCCTCGTTAATCCTCCCTCGATCACAAGGTTAACCAAGGGCTCAGTCTCGCGGCGTGTTTTGCGATATATCGATGGATCGGCCACTTAAACCCATATGAAAAGGATCGATTTTTTAGCATAGCTTTAAATGGCGGAAATATCGATAATCGATGATTCAGGCTTGGCTACTGGTGGAGCCTCCGAATGAAGGAAAGGAGTTGTTTATGGAGCAATTATGAATACGGGCGCGAGTATTGTAGAAAGTTGTAAAAAATTGTGAATTTTGCTTGGAGCCCGGCGCGGCGTCGGCGGGGAAGCGACAGGGAGGAAATAATTAGATTTGACGGAAGCTTAGCGGCCGATGCAAATATTCCGAGGGAATCCTCATTACGCGATTATGATGAGTTATTCTGAGCGCGATTACGAGTATGTGCCCGCGCCGCCCCGCGCCGCCCGCAGAGGAAACTCCACCCCCAACTCCAGTTCAGTCACCCTTCCAAGGCTTCCTTTCATCTGCCTCTCCTAGTTGCCACAGCCACATTAACCTCAAAACAATACAACCTCTTCTGCCCTCCGCAAAACGAACCTCTAGCATAGAGCTAAGAATATCTGTGTTACGTTCGCCAAATCCCCAGCTTGGGCACTGGGCAACTTTTCCCCCATCCCATATGCAGATAGGCCTGCCCAGTGCTCATTTCCCAAGTTGGCAACGCTGTTTTTCCTCCATTTAAATCCATTGAAAATATCGATTTAATGTGAGGCAAGCTGCCTCACCAAGAATCCATTGTTTTACATACATTTAAATGGATGAACAAAAGTGTTGCCAATATGCAAAATTACCACGGGGCCTGGCCATCCCCGTTGCCTAGTCTGTGAACTAGCCGATTTTTTTTTATTTAAAGATTTTTATTGAAACTGAAGAGTATTCTGATAAATACCAGGATAATCAATTCACTTTGCAATTTATGTTAATTAATTTTTACAATTTTTTATCCATCCGAAGAGTTTTTACAAAAATTTACTAGTTGTTTTACAAACCTGTTGTCCGGGCAACCAAACTCGAGCAATGGAACTCTATCGAGATAGATATGAATGAAACTAACAAGGAAATGATAATTTTGGATGAAAATATCCATGAAAGTTTGTTCCGAACTAATAGGTGAAAATACCCAGTTTGTTCCAACTTTATTCTAAAAGTTGGAAATCATAAAAATCCATGTAAGCCTGAAGTTGGTAGACCTATCAGAGAGCGGCTTATTTATTTTTTTTAAACAGAAAAATGATCGAGACGACGACGATTGCCTTAATGAAAAGGGTTCGGTCACTTCATCGGATCAACATTTTCTTCCTTCAGATTTCCTGTGGTTATTTCAATTGAGCGTGTATACGCCCTTTTTCCGAAAATTGCAGAAATGGATGCTTCGTATCCTAATCTATTATACGCCCCGATTTTCAGGTTAATTAATCAACTTTCGAGCCAAGAGACCAAGCTTCGTACGGTTAAGTGAGTGATTATAGGCTATATCTCTGGGAAAAGGGCGCATGGCGTAAGTGCCCTTTTGGGAAATTGCAGTTAAGCCAATTTTCCGGAATCAGTTATGTGTAAGTACAGCTGGAATGGTAGCAGAGTTGGCCGCAAATTGCTACCTCACGACGTATGGACAGGACCTCATCGATCTACCTCTGAGTACGGCTGCCGTGGCCGTACGGCACAATGGATCAAGTCAATAGGAGAGGTCGGACAAAATTTGGAAACTTTAAACACTTGTAACTCCGTTTATACAAATCTCTGAGGTTCTAAAAGTGGTCCCATTGGTTTCCCCGTGGTACTTTTTTCTCAAAGCACCTCTTAAATCTGAAATGTGACGAAATAAACAACAAAATCTGCAATTTTAGTCAAACATTTCATGTTCAACCTCTCTTACTGACTCGATTCACTGTGCGACAGCGACGCGACGTTGCAGAGATAGCGCAAGGCCCTATAAACGATGGGCGGGGAATAATTTTGACATCAAAGAAGATGTTTTATATTTTTATCCCACAGAAGAGATAAATAGACTTTATTTTTGTCTAGAAACTCATTCATATTCTAAAAGTCCAGTTTCAAAAGTCAAAACCTATGACTATTGCTCCATTTCCGGAAAAAGGGCACATAATAGAAAAATTTAAAACATTCCTCCCACAACAATAAAACAAGTATAAGGCTTACTATTGGTCTTTATTCATCCTAGGGTGTATAAAATTTGATTCAAGCGTCCAGGTGCGGATGTAAGTCACCATCAGTGGCCAGAATGTAATAATGAAAATTTCAAATGCGTCCTTCTCGCAATGTGATTTTTCGGTATGTGCCCTTTTTCCGGAAAGAACCTCAATTTCCGTACATAAGTACGCTGTTATTCGGGTGCTGGAACTTTCGCGCATCTATATGATTAGGTGAGAATAAGGGAAGTGCCTTCAATTTTGAACATGCAACACGCTAATCCGATTGTATAGTTGCATCAAGGTCCCACAATGAACTCAGAAATGTGCCAAGATAAAAGCTAATTTGAACAAAAACTGGTAAGTTTTTAAAGAAAATTTTGTGAGGAATTAAAAAACAAGTAAATTGCATTTTTTAAAATAACCTGTAAGTTGTTTCGATACTCTGAAGTCTCGTTTATAATCTCGCGAATTATTCGTCATAAATCGGTCAGTGGGGGTCAGACGAGCGATACAGGTCAGGAAAGGTTTTTCGAGTAGTTTCTTTCCGCAAAATTCAGTCCTATTGTTTTTTTTATTTTTGTTAAAATGAAAAATGGTTTTTTTTTAAGATAAAAAAAAAACTCCCCACGAACGAGATAAAAGGAGAGTTCAGTTTTACTCATTGCTTACTGTTGTGGACGCGGTAGCTTTTTTATTATCGTCCATACCATGAACTCTAACTGTATTAAAGTTTTTTCCAACTTTCTTTTTGAAAGCAAATTTTATTGCAGAAAAACCAACGAAAATCCATATTTTATATTTTCTCTATAATTGTGGCACACTACCGGGAGCCCATATCGACAAAATTAAACATGTTGGTGAACAGGATTCTATGTAATCAAGCATCATACGTGAATAAAAAATGCAAAATCTTAAATGGAGTCATTGCGAGGCGCGTTTGCTGCAATGCTAAGTAAAAACGCCGTATGAGCATTCAAATGTTGCCAAATATCCTGCCAGAAAATATTTATTCTAGAAAGAAGTTATGCACTTTCTAGATCAAATTACGAACGCAATCCTCCGAAAAATGAGAAGAGAAATATTTACAAATTGTCCTGAAAATTTGTGATTTGTCGAAGGAAATTCGGCAACGCCTGATGGCTTATACGGCGTTCTTCCGTAGCACGGCAGAATGGTGTGGTCGATCTCTATTACGCGAGTTGTGCTTTTTGCCGCGTCGCAAGATTGAAGGCGTTTTTTCCTCGTTTGCTTCTAGTTTGACGGAAGGACGCTCAACGGGAGGCTTCAACAGTCTTGTGGCGGAGTCGCTAGGAATCTGGCTGATGCAATCGGGAGACTCATCGATGATCCACCGATTTTCATTTCAGCAGTCGGGGATGATCTATTCGGGAAAACGCTCGTTGAAAGTCTTCCACACGTGGTAAGTTTCCCCATTATTATTCCTTCCTTTCGTTACAAGAATGCAGATTGCAAGTGTCTGAAATTTTTTTAAATTCCATGTTTGAAACTGCTAAACAAAACTGAGCACGAGGATATTCTTGTTTCTAAATTGAACAGTTATTGGAGGAATTATGACGGAATAACCTAATCTGCCAAACTACATGTATTTAAATGGAAAATGCCGCTAGGTGACGTCTCACAAGGCGGCACATTTCCTCACTTTTAAATCTATTTTCCTCCAATTCTCCATTTCAGAAAAAAATTATGAAAAATACTGCGAACTCAGCTTATTGAACACTTTCAGATGAAGCAATCAAAACGACTTTAAATTTTGAACCAAATCTTCTGCTATCGAATACGAAAAATCATGGAGAATTTAAGTTTTATGTTGACCAGCTTCTCGAAAGAAAAATAAAATTTCTAAGGAAGTCTGCAACGTCGCAAATGGAGAAACGTCGTCTCTCATTTTGCTCAATAATATGTATGTATAAAATTGAAGGCATTATGACTGGCCTCTCTCAACTTATATTCGTCTGTAACGATAAACAATGGGACGCGCTTGCTACGGCGCCTTGATACAACTATACAACCTCGACGGATGTCCGTATTGCGTTCAAAAATTTGAAGGCGTTTTGACTTCCTACGCATAATACCTGTAGTTGATTCGATCGACAAACGCGTTGGTCGGCGGTGACGGGGACTTGATGCAACTATTTAAGCTTGTTGGATGTCCGTATCGGTCCGACTGAAGTGCGAAACCACGTATCTCCAGTGCGGTGTTTCAAAATTTCCGTTCTTATTTCATCTCTTCCATGAGAAACAATCCAAATTGTGTGCAAATTCTCCATTAGACGAAGCAGAAAGTATGAAGGAGAAAACAGGAAATGTCAGGAAATCTTAATAATCTAAATGGTAAACAGACAGCAAAGGCATGTATTAATTCTGAGTGTCGAAAGGTAATACACGATTTTATTTGTCTGGAATATGTCAGGGCATTTTAGCATCATACCGCCAGTATTTTCTTGGTAACATCAAGAAGTTAGAGTGATGAGTCAAACGATTTCAGCTCAAGTACTCAAGGATTCTTTTTCTTCATAAAAGGTTAACACGAAGAAAAATTGTCCTCTCAATAACCGCCTTATCGGATTTCAATTTAAGACAACTGGAAATTTTATTGTAGACCCAATGAGATTCTCGTTACAACAATCAGGATCCCAATAGAACAACAGAAATTTTGGTTGTCCCGTATAGAAACAGATGAAGAAATTATTATAGTGGATCTTCAACTTTTTCGCAATGCATTCTGTGAACTATTGATACACGAGTATCTCAAATAACCTTTAAATGAAATATTTTGGGAAAATCTAAATATCAGTATGTAGATTAATCTTTGAAGAATTTTCGTGCCAAGAATCATCCTCCAAAATCTTAAAACAAAGTCAAAAGTACTGTTTCTACGTAACCATCGATATCGAAACATTGAAATTGGTTGCAAAATGGAAACAGTACTTTTGACTTTATTTTAAGATTTTAGAGAATGATTTTCCCGCTTGAATGCTGTCAAAAAGATTCATTCGAAAACGTGGACACTTCTTGACTACGGGAGTAAAAATATGAAAAACAATAACCAGAAATTTACACGGATTTTCCTATGAGCTTATGTTTCCTAAAATTGCGTGTTCACCCTGAGTGTGCCGTGTGATCCCAAGCTAGAATCATGGCGACTTAGTTAGAATCATGGCGACATAGTTCTCATCATACGAATGAAGCATTTTAACTGAAGTATCACCAAAAAAATGTCTTAAATGTAGATATACATTATACAGCTTGAAAAAGAAAAATCCTCAAAATCATCGAAGAAAGAGGGGGGAGGGGAGGGGCTCAAGATCCACGTATAAATGTGCGAGACCAAAATTTGACCCATATTCATAATAATGAGGTCCAGTAACACCAGGAATTTCGAGTGGAGCAAAGGTTTAAAAAAATATATATATATTTCTTAAAATACCTTAGTCCTGCTAGTTACTGCTTTTCTTATCAGAATTGATTATGTTCTTCTTCATCCTCAGGACACGGGAGCTGTTATAAAATCGGAAAAAGATTCGGCCTGCTGCTCTGCTATACTCGATAATTCAGGGGAGTGTCTTTTCATCGTCGCTGCGATGGACGTTTTTCAAGATATATCTCCTCACCAGGTAATTTTTCGCTCCTCCCTATTCCTACCTGAAATTGTGGATAATCCTTATTTTCCAAGTTTTGATGATCAAATTACACATTTTCCTTCTCGTCCTCCTCCTCCTTTTTTTCACCTTTTTGGGGTGAAAAACAGAAAAGAGTGTTAGGTCGTTACTAGCAAAAGAGTTTAGTGAAAGTGCTTAGTAGCATAGTGAAACAATGAGCCGTAGAAGCGTTCATATTTGGAGGAGATGAATCGTCAAATAATATTCAGGTAAATCCCGTAGGTTTGCCTTCAGTTTGCACGGTAGGCAAGAGTGGGTACTCGGGAGTCGCAAAAATTACATCAACATATTTCTACATTTTGTTTGTAAATCCATCAATTACAAGGACATCATGTTTGCAGCTTTTACCTAAATCAGTCCAATTGAAACAAATGCTTGCTCAAAGGAAGGAAATCCAAAAACTAATGAGTCCTGACTTTCTTTGATTACGTTCATGAGTTTTCGGCCTCATGACCTTTTAGCAGGCGTCCATTTAATTGTGTTTCATTTCCAGCACTTCATCTCGTGTTTTATGTTTTGACAAAAACTCGTGCTTGAAATGCATTGTGATTTCATGCGAATTTGTCCCAGGACATTTATCTACGAAATCTTGATCAAGTTTAATACGCTCATTGCACCCTACAATTCGACACTAAATAAGATGAAATATATGCCAAAAGTGCTTACATCGATGTTTCATTTGCTGATGCTTTATCATCTTATTTAGTACGAAATTCTGTTGAATCAAGTGTTATTTGGTGCTCTGTCAATAAATTAAACCCGAAATAAAGTATTTTCGAGTAAAATTCAGTAGACTGCGGCCAGAAATCAAGCTATTCAAGCGTTTTTCTATAATTGAAATTGATATGTTTATCAGTCTCTTTGTGTAATAGATAAATAAAATACCAGTATAGAATGCTTATAGCGTCTCGTGAAAAGCTCTTATCGACAGTAAAACAAACTTTTTGTTAACTATCCTCTATTTCAGCAAGCCAATGAAGATGAATAAATTTTTGGAGATTCTTGTCGTAATATATTATTATTTACCGTTTATTTGCAGATCTCTCGCCATGAAAACTTGATAAGAGAATCTAAATACATAGTTTTTGACGGTAACACTCCTCTAAAGTCCATGGAAGTTTTACTACAGATTAGTAGAGACCACAACGTTCCAGGTAAATTCCAATGTATAAGTCAAGTATTCTTTCTGTTTCCTCTTTCACAACTCCCACTGCTTTCATGACACATCTTAAATACGTCTATATCTATTATTCCATGAGAGATATCCGGAATAGTCGAGACAAGCGAAAGTAGAAAGTTTCAAGGACAGAAAAAAGCAGCCCATCTCCCATCTTGCTCCACTATTTGTAACTCGTGATCACAAGCCTCGAATGATTAAATATCCCTCTTTTTCAGATTGAAACCCACCGTAGTGAAATATACATTAACTTTTGTATAAAATTAATCTATGGTTGACCGATCCTATTCTTTGATGCCAACTTTCAATTTGGAGCTGAAACTACATGTCTTCCCCTGCTATAAATATTTCTAACTTGCAAATAAACCAATGCTCTCTTTTCTTTTCAGTTTGGTTTGAACCCACAGACATCACATTAGCATCGAAACCATTCAAAACGAAACTTTTTGAAAATATTACTTATATATCACCAAACATATACGAATTATTGGAAATATCAAAAACTTTGAATGAGGGTAAGCATCCGTTTTTTGTTGTTGTTTGTTGGTTTTTTTTTTTAAAATTATTTGAGGACGCAATTATAACGAAACAGAAGTTATAACGACCGATTAAAAGTAAAAAAAAAAAAATAACTCCAAAATTTCTCCATTAGCGCGCACTACATTCCTGTTCTTGTAAAAAAAAAATGTTCCAGTTGATG
Organism: Bemisia tabaci; assembly: GCF_918797505.1. Taxonomy (NCBI): domain Eukaryota; kingdom Metazoa; phylum Arthropoda; class Insecta; order Hemiptera; family Aleyrodidae; genus Bemisia; species Bemisia tabaci. The sequence continues at coordinate 1,024,666 of NC_092795.1, read as the reverse complement.
TCTACTCGTAATTTATTGATTAGTTCAATAATTTTTAAAACAAGCGGAATTCAATCTCTGATTAAAATATTTGCTTCGCCTGGTTTATTTCTTTTAAATTCTTTTTTATTTAGTCGCGGATAACCTGCTGTTGTCGGATCTTTGAAAGGAACGCAAAGTAAGGTGCAAAATTGGAAAATTCTTGTAATATCGTCATGTATTGAATACTATTGGCTGCTTATTTTATGTTTTGTGTAATCACAGGAAGAAATCTTAGATTTGAAATGGCGCAGTCAAACCCTGAGGACACTATCCGTCAAGCGGTTGAACATAGCCTACCTCTTCTGGATTCCATTCCAAACATAATGGTAACGCTTGGCACCCACGGTTCCCTGGTAAGCATATTTCCACGGATATAGAAATGTTTACGTAATATTCATGCATTTTTCAAAGAAAATTGTACCACTCTTAAAACACTTTTGCCCTCTTTCCATAAGTCGGCAAAAGGGGCACGTTATACTTCTGGGGCTGAGGGCTGTGTTCTTCGTTTATCAACGGCATATATGGAAGCGCGTAGCCTGTCTGTAATGTTCTAAGGTCTCCGCTCCCATAGTGTTTTATCAAACAAAAGAAAACGAAACGATATTATTATTCATACAATTTTTTACAGAATATGTTTTAACCGTAGAAAAAAAATCCAGAGAAGTTTTCAACCAATAATGTCGGGAATTGTTTTATTAAAGTAATAATCATGACAAGTAATGTCCAGCGTCGCAACCTAGGTACGATTTTTTGCAGTCTCACCGTTGATGTCTTCAAAGCCACCCGTTCGGACATGCTGAGCATGACGCTGCTCAAGCAAGATAACCTGAGTGCCTTCAATTCTTTGTGTATGCAACACCTATGTCCGCCAAGCTCAAACTGTTACACTTTCTCTGCCATGGTTGGAAACCTCACTGTATGCACGTAAAAATGTTGCCAAATTTCTCTCTGATGAAGTAAGGATTTTCTAAAAAAAACACGGTGATTTTTTTCCTCGATTTTTTTAGTGACTTTTATTCCCCTTTATTTTTAAGACAGGGTGCAAAGCGAGGCACGTGTTTTTGCAGTTTGCAGGTATCTCCTTTAAGGACGGATTTCTAAAATTTCTGATGTTCTACGAACAAAAAAATCAGAGAGCAAACCACTTGGAAGCTTGTGTATCTCGCTAGCTTTCTAAGGAAAATTAATCGGATCCGTTCTTCGTCATTTCTTCTGAAATTCGTACAAGTTTACCTTTCATTATTTTACAATTTCAGATCATATCTCGCGGTGAAAGCGGCCCCTCCATTCATCATTACAAACCACTCCGCGTTCCTAAAGTTGTAAGCGTCATGGGTGCTGGAGACTGGTGAGTATTTTACCATTTTTCCCTGTTTTGTCTGATGCTTGCCTACATGCCAAATGAGTTTTTGTTTTCTTTATGAGTATGCATGTTGTGACTTTAATGTGAGTTGTTGAGAGCTGCATGTGAATTGCCTCTAAGTTTTCGAACAATAGTACTTGAGTCAGGAATCTGAGCAAGTTTCAAAATCGTTCGAATTAAAACTTTTATAACGCAGTCGTACGTATCATATTAAATTCGACGTATTCTTGTGCGGTCTCCGCGGCGTATTAATTCGTCTTTATTGTCGTCAAAATCCTCAGGCGAGGTTTCTATTTTTTGTAAGCAAAATTTTTGAGACAAAATCCGATACAAGTCTTTACCCGGATGACTGGATGATAGCTTATATCGATGGTGAAAGTGCAGAAAAGCGCATCTCGGAAAACTCGATTTTCCAGGAGAGTAAAAAAACGGACTACATTCCTCCTTATTGTCAGTAGAAGGGTAATATTTCTTGAGTATAGCAAGAATAAGATGCTTTCTCAGACTCCATCAGCATTTTGAATATTTTCTCGAATTGTTAGAAAATATGGCAGAAATGCCGAGGTTCACGTTTTCGGCACTAAAAATTGACACTTCATCATGAGATACGCATTTCTGCAATCAGGACCGGATTTAGGGGGTGGCCACATTGGTCGCGACCCATGGCGGCAAATGTTGCAATTTTTTCAAATGCAGGTATCGAAGAAAAGAAAAAAAAAAAAAAAAAAAAAAAAAAAAAAAAAAAAAAAAAAAAAAAAAAAATACAAACGAGAAAGGCGACAAAATCTCTCATTTCCTGAGAGTTAAAATATAGTAATTTATAATTTATTCGTCTTTCGGTGATACAAGAGACAGCGCCTAGTTGAGAGAGAAACCAAACTCGCAATTTGGCCTGGAGCGGCGCGGCGCAGAGAGCAATGATGACGAGGACTTGAGATGAAAAGGAAAAGCCCTCAGCGCGCCGGTCATATTAGCGCCTACAAGACTCCACGAATACTTCACGCATTGCGTCAAACGTAGTGCGTTCAGCAGCGGTTATCGTGAAACTCATAGTGCCTACAAGACTGCATGAATACTTCACGCATTGCGTCAAAAACAGTGCGGTCGGCATGAAACGATAGCTCCTAGAGGAGGACTGTAGGGATATTTCACGCATTGCGCCAAACACAATGCGGTTGGCGCGGTGGCGGATATTAAAATTATTTAACCACATTCATGTTTATTCTTTCATAATTTCTTCGTTCATTTCTTATAAATGAAAGGCCTTGCCCACACAGAGATAGGTTTACGGAATTTAATTTCCGCGCAAAGTTGCGTGAACTTTTGCTAGTGTCGACAAGGCTTTCACAAAAAATGTGCCCAACACGAGTAAACGCGTCTTATGCAACCCCTCCTCCTCCGGCACGTTCACTTGATGGTTTTTATCGATGTTTCAAAACGAATGAGAAAGGGCGGCAAAATACTTAAGCCCGAGATACGCGAAAAAAGTTGGACTGTTTTAGGTGTCTTCCCAATTGTTTTCGATTATAATCTCTTGCTGCCAGATAGACGACATCTTCAACAACACGTTTATGCAGCTAACTCAAAACTGTCCAAAATCGAGATACGCACTTGTGCACTTTCACCATCGATATATCTAGATGATTGCATGGATAGACTTATGTGTGCACACATAATTCTCCCTGATTTACCTTAAAAATTCAAGGCTACTTGGATTTTATTTTGCAATTAGGAACTAAAATTTCTGGCTCAGTTTATAAACAATGTATGTACCATTAGTTTCACAATGCACATAAGTGTTTTTACTGATGAGTCAGAAATTTTAGTTCCCGATTGGAAAGCAAGTCCAATAGCAGTACCTTTTTGCGCATATTGTCTAAAGTTGTTGCGCTTGTTTTTACTCTAATTGCCCACCTTCTTTTCCCCAAATGCTTTCCGCTTTTGCGCACCTTTTTTCCGCTTATTGCTACCTTCTTTATCGTTCACCTATTTTGCGCTTATTGCGTACAGTTTTTACACTCACTGTCCACTTTTTTGCACTTTTTGCCTACCGTTTATGTGCTCCTGGTTTTTGCGTGTCGGGAAATTTTCGCTTTTAGACAGTGCACCGAAAAAAAAAGATTGGTAGAATTTCGCATTCCTTCACGCTGTGTTTCACACAGCGTTAATTTAGAGTCCATTCTGCCAGAGGAACGGTCACCTGTACCAGTTTATAGTAACGTTTACCTTTCTCCTGGCAGAACTGACTTAAAGATAGGTAGAATTTATCATTCCTTCACACTGTGTGAAATACAGCGTAAAGAAATAGTAAATTCTACCAATCTTTTTTTTTTCTTCAGTGAATGCCATATTTTTACGTTTGGATTCTGTTCTTGCGCAGTCTTGCGGCCGGATTTATTGCCGGATTGGTGAGAGGGCACTCGGAAGGAGTTTCCATGGCTGCTGGCCTAAACGCAGCGTCACTGGCCATCCAGTCCCAATTTACAGTATCTCCACTCCTCCGTTGGGTTCAATGCGAGGCTGCCCCTTTCACAACCCTCCAGTCGGCTCATTTCGGACATTTGAGGAGATAATTGTCAATTCCCCTCCTCCACTGTTTATTTTCTATTTTGCGTGTATTTTTATCTTTTTATCTCATTTATCAAGTTTAGACTGATCCGTTACCAACCCTGGTAAAAGTCGGCTCTTAAATAGTATTTTGAAACATACCTTGACTATAAAACCGTGCTGAGGATGAACGCAAGCTTGCAAACGTTGCCAAATTACCTTTGATTAAATATGAATTTTTAGAGAATTTTATTTGCAATCAGATGTAAAATATCCAAAATTTTCCAGAGAAAAGACTCATAACTCCTCAATTTCAACATTTTCATCGGAGGAAATTTTGGAACTCTCCAATGCTCATAAATCGTTTTTCCATAGGACGGCACTACAGGATTTGATATAGCCCGCTCGTAGGATTTCTCGCTGTCCCTATAGCCTAGCTATAAAGGCAATAACAAATCCTATTCCCGAGCTTCAGGGAAAACACGATATCTTGTAGCCGGGCTCTGTTCCAAAATACTATCGTACAGACGATTTTTGTCCGGAAATTCATACCATTTTTAACGTTTAAGTAATGTTATTGATTCTTAACTATAAGTGACTGATTTTTGCATTTTTTGTCTGGAAATTAAACTTAAAAAATTAAAATTAAAATTTATTTTAACTTTAAGTAATGTCACTGATTCTTAACCATAAGCGACTGATTTTTGAATTTTTGGATGTTTAACTAAACCAGTGCCTTCTGTGGAATTTTGTCACTCTTGATTTAACTTCTGTTCTCTTGTTCATAAACTAGCGGATCATCGTATGAGACGATAAAATAATTCCATTTCTCCCCCCGGCGCTTCGAGCCCAGTTCATTTATCCCGGTTTGCGCTCGCGAAGCGAATAAATCCCCCTCTGTATTTTTAGACGTACAGTAGCTCCAGTTACCTTGATTTATGAAAGAATCTCGCCTCGGTAGCTCCGTTTCCAGGGTTTTAATGTGACATTAAGATAAGAGATAACATTCCAATTTAAATACCAGTATTCCCGTATTTAGCAAGTCTGAAACATGCACCCTTCCACGTGCATTTGATATTTGAGCTATCCTCTGCTTCTCCCTAAAGTTGACGCCAGTCAGGTAATTGTCGATTCAAAGTATTTCGGTTTTTTTTTGTAAATCAAAATTTACACAAGTGGTCATTCTTTTAAGCCGTCCAGAAGACTCCTTACATATTTTTCCGTGACCATTGATTTTATTAAGTCTAATTTAACTTGAAGTTGATTACCAATTAGTATTTTGTATTAATCTCCTTAGTTTTTGTAATCAGCTCACGTTTTTTTTAAATATATAATTTCATTCTTTTGATTCTTTAATTAACTGTAGTTCCATCTCCGATGTATGTCTCTTTGATTTTTCTTTCAAAAAAATATATTTTGACCAATTTTCACGGTTCGTAAATCAGTAGGTTACGTATCAGTAGGACACACCACATGTTTCGAGAATATCCTCTCATGAGTATAAGTAATAGCTTGTAATCAATTCATCAGTTCATTCTGCATCTCATCTTTCAAGTGGATTAAGGAGTTGTATGGAGCTTCACGAGACAAGAAGCTCCGTTTCCAATGTGCACCTGTGGACTTAGTTTTAAGAACCCATTTAAGCCATTTGTTTTAAAAACTTTAAATTTGAATTTTCGTACTATAAGCGCAAAAAGGAATTAAGGTCCCCTCTTTCTTCTTATTTTTGTTAAAAATGTCGCGGCTGATGGCCTCATAAAACTCTCTGGCTCGTTATCAGCTGTTGATTCTTTCTATCCATTTCGATGTCCTTTCGTAGATTGCGAATTATTGTGCGCAAAAAAATATTGTACTTTCATAATAGAATATACTTTTTCATTTATTACTCATGATGATTCTTTTAAGCAGTGTAAAACAAATTTACAACGAGGGACCTATTTCCGCACAAGCCACGTAATGAAAATTTTAAAGCACATTATTAACTCACTTGCGACGAATTTTTTTTTGGCGGCAGACGCGTTTCGAACTACGGTTCATCATCGGTGCGAAGAAAACTTCGTCGCAAGTAAGTCAATAATTTGCTTTAAAATTTTAATTAATGTAAAACAAACTTTAGTTTTTAATATTTACTCGACGATTATCTTGAATATGAGGTGTATTTTGCACAGCTTTGTTAAGCAACAAAATTAAGTTGCTTCCATTACGAAGCCTTCTCGGCTTTTTAACGTATTTAGTTTGTATGTAAGGCTTTCATATGTTTCATTTTTTTTTGTTTCTCAGAGTCTATTAAAATATTGAAATCTCAAAAACACTTTTTTTTTTATCGACCAAAAACTCTATGAAGGAAAACAAATCAATCAAAAGTTGGGAACAGTCAAAACTCACTTACACGCAGAACAACAATTTCTGGCTCAGTTCAGAAACAATGTATGTACCTTTAATTTCCTTATGTACATAAGTGTTTTTACGTATGAACCAGTAATTGTAGTTTCTAATTGCAAAATTAAGTCCATTTCCCTCGTACTTCAAAATCATTCTCTCTCTTTCTTCTTTTTTCCAGCGTCCCTTGGATCTTATGACCAACTCACACACGAAAGTCATCATTTTTTTTGTTTATCTAAATTTTATTGAAATAATTTCTCATCCGTTAAAAAGTATTTTGCTACAAAATTCTAACTGTACACTAAAAAAATTCTGAAGTAAACCTGTACAAAACTTGAGATGGGTAAAAATTTCTTAAAATTACAAAACAAACAATAGGAAAGTAATTCAGACATTTCGTCAATTCTGAACGAGTATCAGTGGCGAGGGGTAAATTATCGATTTTCGATATTTTTCCATTTGAAACCATGGTAAAGAATCGATTATGAAAGTGTTCTTTGCGATCCTCCTGTTAATCGATCCTTTTCCATAGGTTCAAATGGCAGATCAATCAATGTATCGCAAAGCAAGTCTCGCCACTGACGAATATGTTAAACGGGTTTTGGGTTTCAACTCATTTGTTTGATTAGCTTGCCCCTAAAGCTTAAATATAACATGGGAACTTAGGAAGAGACCTCTAGTATTATATTGAAATACTAACACAACGCACGTAACGTGACTTTCGTCCGCGCTAAATGCCCAGTTTTCCGCCTCTGAGGGATTGAGCTAAACGTTGTGCGTAAATAAAAGGAGGGATCATAAAAAGACTGAATAAGATGAGGAAAGTAAAAATAAAATGTATCAGTGAACGTTGCCGTCACATGAATACGTTTAAAAGTATTAAGGCACGTAAGAATGCACAGCTTTGTTTCCATAACTTTAAAAACAAGAAGGTAAACAAAAAAAACTTAGAAAGAATAAGACAGGTAAAAAAACCGAGAAACATAAAATCAATACATAATGAGTCATCCAGCCAGGAAATGTTTTTGAACTACACATTTTTGAAGTGTCTTTTGTTTTACTGGCCTACACAATGACGATTACAGAATTATCATGAAGGCTATGCAGCCGTAAACTTCATGAAGATCTTGGTTTTTCTTCGCGAGTAAGTATATTTTGTCGTTTAACCTGAGTTTTTAGGGAATCTTTGGAAGTAAGTCACTAGTCATTGAACCCATATACACGCAAAAATTAACTGACTTCCGACGGAATCTGCTTTTTCCCACGACCAAGTTGTCCATTTACAGATAAAAACCCTGATATTTTTCATACGTATTGATAGAAAATGAAAAGAAGATGAGACAAGAATTGAAATGAATGTTTGGCGTCTAACTTTTCATAGCCCACTCAGCACTTTATCGTGGAAACTAAACTGATTTTACAATTTATTTAACAATATATGCTGACTCCGGCAGTCCGTTAACCTGAACCGCCTTCCTCGATACGCTGCATGGAAAGTGCATCGAGGGAAGTTCGAAAGAGGTTGAAGAATTAGCTGTCTGCAGTGCTGCGGGCTGATTGTTGAAATTGGTAGACAAAGCGACAGACAAAGAAGATAAAAAGGGGATGGAGGGATCCTATTGGTGGAAGCGGGTCGTTGCAATGGACGTAGGACGTAGGTAATAGACTAACCAACGGCAACCCACGAGAGACCCGATACTTAGTCCATCATTTACCCCCTTAGTCTATGAGAACCACCCATTTCAACCAATAGGGTCGCTCCATACTCCTTATGTCTTATTTGTCAATAGCTTTGCCTATCAATTTCAACAGTCAGCTCGCAGGAGAATTTTCCCAGTGGGCTGATCACTGGAATTGATAATCGAAGCTATAGATAAAGAGGACGAAGGGAAAATGGATCCATCCTATTTTTTGAGGCGGGTAATTGTCTACACTGAAGGGGTTAATAATGAACTATAGGGTCTCTCTCGGTTGCTATTTGTTAGTCTATCAGTATGACACCGTCATTGTTCATCGCACAAACACGTTCCCACCAATATGATCACTCCATTTTCTTTTTGTTTATCATTTCTACTATTAATTTCAAAAATCAGCTCGCGGGAAAAATAAAATGTCCACAGTGGACTGCCAACCTTTATGTATTAGGCTTTTTTTTCAGAAATACACTAACTGAAAGTTCAGTTTTTTTTTTTATCGAAACGCCGTAAGAGGTGTTTCTCGCGGTAACATTTGAAACTGTAGCTCACAGGCCAATTTTACTTCTTTGCAAATAGGAATTTGCATGATCACAACTCTGACTCGTTTTAAGTGCTTACTCCGAATTATATACATAAATTAACTTATAGTAACATATTTATCTCTGTACAAAGCAGTATTTTTACATGTAATTTTACTATGAAAAAATATGACAAAAATCAAAACAATGACAAATCGAAGAATATCGGCTGTTTTCTTTTACAAAAATTTGGTGATCCATGCACCGGTTCACATTAAGACTTTATACTTCCAAATGAATCTGAAACCATCAACAATGGATCCAAAATCCAGCTGATAAAATAAAGCTAGCAATAAGTCGAAAAGCAACCGCCCACCGTAACTAAGGAGGTAAGTCTATGGTTATTTCCTTAATCAATATTTTCCTACGATTTTTCTTTTGATAATATGGTTTGAATATCAAATCGAATTTTTTTCTGATCTGCCTCTTTGTCTTGCTTAGAATTAGAGTAAGTCTAGAATGAGCATCGGGAACATACACCGATTAAATATAAAACGTAAAAAAGGACATAAATAGGTAACCGGTTTGTGAGCATCGAAAATCTCCATCAACTGGATATCAATAGCAGCTCTAAGTGATAATAAAACAATTACCGTAAAAATCCAAAATTCAGAAGAGGAAATCGTGCATAAAAGCGACCTTACTAACTGAAACCCTGGAAATGGCCCTGTTAATTTCGTAGCGTTTAATTAGTAAATAGACCTCTAGAAAAAGTCAAAACTGTGAAGAGAAAGTCACATATTTTCTCCTTAAAATGTTGCGTAAAAGACGATTCATACAATGAGAAGTTTGGAGATAAGGTCCTGAACAAGGCATTTAAAACTATTTTGAATTCAGATCAAATTGAAGTTGGATTATATAAATGGCACGTCATTTGTATCCATGTCATTTCACCACTATTAGTAGAAGTAGATTTCCAGAATTCCTATTCTATGACTAGTTTTCCTCGTAAAATTGTGAAGAGGGCACTTGTTTCGTAGTGCTTTTAATTCATAACTTGTCCAGGAGTCCATTCTTTTGAAACTTTGAGTCGTAGAACGTCAGAGTAGAAATTTTGGTCTTGAGAATTATCTTTAAGTAGCATGGGCTTCAAGCAGTATAAAAATGCATTGAATTTACATAGTTAGGCGGAAAAGACGGGATTTTGTCGATTTAACTCAGGAGTCAATCCGAAATCGGTGAAACTAGTTCGATGGAAGTTAACCCACGTAGTCGAGCTGATTGCCCCATGACGAAAGGAAGCAAATTTTCGTCCGTCAACTGTTGACGAAATCCGTGAACAGTTGTCCTGAGCGTTAACGAAGGTGGTATTTTTATCAACCAATCAGAGCCTGGTGGCCTGTTTCCCGGACTCTTTATGAGGTTCACTGTCTCAACGAGAATCGTCAATGGATCGTATTCGATAGTGGTTCGATGTATCGTTTGGTTAAAAACAATAGAACATAACCTCAAACCAAAATTTTCAGATATTTGTCAGAGAAGCTGATAGTGAGAAAGTTCGGGGCAATTTCTCTTCTCTTGGGCAATTAGCACTCATCCGAATCAGATCAATCTACCACAAAAAACCCGTTCCGTCAGATTACCCAATTGACTTTTGAGGTCATGTTTATGTTTTGAACCAATCGATATCGATACAATCTCATCCGTTTGATGTATCGAATACGATCTATAGGTTCGATAACATGGTCCGGAGCACTTTTACGAAACCATAAACCGTTGACGAAAATTAAATTACATTTAATTACGGGGGATTTGGGGGGAAAGGCTTCGCCATGCCCATTTAATCACAAACGGAGAAGGAAAATTTGTTTTGATGACGTATTTCGTAAACTGTTTACGGATTTCGTCAAGATTGAGGAAGAAAAATTTGCCTAAGGTATCCGTGAAGCGAAGAGATTTCTCTGATGAGTTTCCAGGAGCGTGAATTCAGTTCAAGAAGGGAGGGAGCGTTTGGTGATAATGATCCTGTTCGATCTTGATGCAACACTCGTCCTTGATCTGCATGTTGCCGGGCTGCCCGCTCATGTTAACGTTGTAGCCGCCAATGTTGGTCGTGCTCAGCTTGTCGTCTCCGTTGACGTCATCCACGTATTCCACCATGTTGCCCTTCTGCTCCAGCTCGAACGTCATCTGTCCCGGCTCCATGCCGCCCAGTTGCTCCGAGGGGTCCATCTCTTGCTCGAACCCTCCGTGCTCCACCTACGCCAAAAAATCAACTTTTTACCATCTGTTGCTCCACTTACACACTGACAGAAAGTAGGTAACCGAAATGTTGTCGCAATATACGGAGCAAAACACAAATAACTAAGGTGATTCGACGGTCCCCCTCCCTGTCCTTATTACGATGAATTAGTTCGTCAAAGGTACGTGAATTGTAGAGTATCATGGCAAAAGAATAGCGATCTGAAAATTCGAAAAAAATTGACAAGTAGCTGAAAATTATGGAAGAAATCGATGCGATATATCGCACGTCACTCGGACACAAAAAATGGCAACCGTCGAATCACCTTAATATTTGTTCCTTAGTTTTTCTTCAAGTTTCATTGACGAACCAGCCTGATAATAATTTTTTCGGGTTTTCCTTGTTTTGTTATGAGAGTTGTTCAGCAGCAACGGCAGATGGCGCGAGGATCACACTTTTGTGTCATGCCTCGGGTCATATCCATGACGGTGTTTTAATGCCGTCTTGGATTTTGCGGCATGTTAAGTTGGGCTCACTGCCGAGTGTGATCTGCTGATGAGGTCTAAAAAGGCCCAAACCGGTAAGGATCTCTCGGCGTGACTCAAACCTGATATTCCAATGCAAGCTGCCTGAGCTGAACAGTCTCCCCCCTCAGTTTCGTACTGGTACGCACTAGAGTTCAAAAATTTTAATTTTGACTGTAATTATAATTTTTGGAACTTGTTGGCTTTGTTTTGCCCGCGAAATGGTGTGGACCCAGGACGATTTCTCCACTTTGTCCACACCTGTAGTAGAGTGTACGTTGATTTTTCCCGTGTATTTTCTACATTTTCTTAGTCGTTGAGATATTTGTGGAGAGGACAAACCTGGGGGTCCTCGGGTAGATAGCGGCCCTGGTTCATTATGAGTTGGTGAGTGTAGGGGGGCGACTCCTCGCCGGTGAGGTACTCCTGATGCCGTCCGAGGAAGAGGTGGTCGTTGGCGAGGAGGGGGTAGGAGTAGGGGTTCGTGCCCGAGGCGGGGGTGGGCGCCGTGGAGTAGAGGGGCGGCGAGTAGGGGGCCGGAGGGGGGTTCGGGTTGAGGAGGTTCAGGTGGTTCAGGTCGTAGGAGGGGTTGTACCCGGGGTTGGACCACGCGTCCGAGGGGGCCGCCGGCGCCGGGTTCATGAGGCTCGTGTTGTGCCCTCCCGTGTTGAACGGGGACATCCCGCCCGTGTAAGTCGTTGAGCTGATGCTTGAGCTTGGCGAACCTGAAACATTATCAAACCTCCTATAATATGGACGGACGTATTCTATCAAACGGAACTAAGCGCAATTTGAGTTCCTTTTGAGGATTTTAGAGTCCTGGATAGCGCGTTCTGTCAAACGGAACTAAGCGCCATGGAAAAGCATTGCGAGTGTAGCATTCCGCAACACCCGCCAATCCAAGCCCCCCTCTCACTTCCTCCCCCGATGGCGCTTATAGTTCCGTTTGATAGAAGTACGTCCATATTGGAAAACTGCACTGGTATCCAAAATGTCATGTAACTTCTTCAAATTAATTTCCATGATTTTTTTTTAAAACTTCTGCTTTGGACTTAGTGTTTTAGGAAAATCATTGAAACAGTTGAGGGCCTTAGAGTACAAGGTGCCTAAGTGCAGTTTCTGGAAAAAGTCGAGATATTCATCAACTTAACTAAAACTAGTTTGAAAGTATATCCTGTGAAAAATTCACAACTAATATTCAACTATAAAGCATCAAAAAGTGAGTTTAAACTACCTTCCTCCCATAAGGCTCCGTACGTAATTTTGAAACTTTAAACGCGTATTTCTTGAAATAGCAAAAACTGCACTTATAGGCCTTGTCCTCCAAGCTTCTCAATTGAATCTCACTTTTGAAGTTTTGATGAAAAGAATATGAGTTAAAAATCGAAGTCTCCTGACGAATTCTGGAATAATTCCTCGTTTCCCGGACTTAAGAGCGTAAGTCCTACCATGCTAATTTTACCACCCTTGTGGTTAATTTAGCTTTCCACTATTGTAAAATGTACATTTCAAACATGTAGGACATATTTTTAATAATTTAATTGTTAAATCGGCGATTAATTTTTTTCCGTGAGAATTGGCTCGAACGATTCAATATTTTAGAAGAACGCACTTGTGCAGTTTTTGCTCAGAATGTCTCTAATTTTTGTAAGAGATCTGAAGATAAATCAGTGTAACATTCAGTTAGAAATTCCCAAGATTTTCTCTGTGAAAATGCAATTTGCGAGGGGAAGCCTGGCAACATTACAATGTAGTTACGTTCACGACGAATTAATGCAGGTTGCATACGCAGCTCCTAAATAATCGTTGACATTTCGTGGAACATGAAATTTCACTTTTCAGCAGAATGAAATTTCATGCCGTGGAATTTAATTTTGCTGAAAGTTTTGAATGTCTAAAATGGACAAGTCTTCTACAAGTTTTTTTTATTTGCTGAAAAGTCGTTGGTACTATACTGCCGTGCTAAGGAAAAACGTCGTATGAACATTCGAGAGTTGCCAAATTTATCCGAATAAATATGTATTTATGAGGAAAGTCATGCTTATTTTTCCTCGAAATTTTCAGATATTTTAAACTAAATTGCGGCCAAAACTGTCTAAAACTTTTGAAGAAAAATGATAAGAATTTTCCCGGTAAATTCGTTATTTAATGAAGAAGATATGGCAACGTCTGGAGGCTCACACGGCGTTCTTCCTCAGCACGGCAGTATAATTGTAATCTTTTTTTTTATTTCTATGTTAATGATTTCTCGTTAAATTCTACGTAAGTTAACATGTAATTTCGGCTTACCAGAGTTAGAGAGGTAAACCGTTTTCCTGGGAGGCTCCCTTTTGCGCCACTTGGCTCTCCTATTTTGAAACCAAACTTGGACTCGCGATTCGCTTAGATTGAGCTTCAAAGCCAATTCCTCACGAGCGAATACATCCGGGTATGGTGCACGCTCGAAAGCCCTCTCCAGTTCCTCCAGTTGATATGCCGTGAACGTCGTTCTGAAAACACCCACAAAACAATTTATTACAAACTCTCATTTTCTAGAATCCAGCCTTTGCTAGACTCATTTAAGGTGAATCCAGGGTTCGATTAGGGATAATTCAAGATCAGAGATAGCGCCACCAGTCACCGCTGAGAATTTCACTTTCCTTCGACGTTTACTGAAATAATATTCTCAAATTACAAAAAGCAGATCCACAAGATATAAATTATTTTTTGCCTGATTTTTTGAGCCAAAAATATTGGCAATTAGAATTACAAGCGCCGAGAAAGAACGGCTGAAACTTTCAGCTCAGCGGCGGCGGCCGAACGCGCAACCGAATCCTTCATGTTCTGTCTCTCTCTCTCCCATTGCCGCAGTGGGAATTACTTTCCGCCGTAGTTATGACTTTATTTTGGGAATTTTGAGAAGATTTGTTTACTGAGTGTTCCTCAAGTATGTTGCTATATCCCCTGGATCCCCATTTAAAGTCGATTTTTTAAGGATAAGGAACATGAGCAAAGGTTTGCAAAATCGCAATCCAAGATATGCATTTTAGTCGATTCTATAGAAGGGATGAAAAAGTCAGTTATTCTATGCTGCAGTTCCGTCACTTTCTCATGATTTTTTAATATCGACGGCATAAGTCCGCAATCACATATCTCCTTTGCAGTGTCTGAAAATCTCCGCCTCTATTTTATTTTTTCAAGGAGAACAAATTCACATCATTCCTTGAAGTTTTTGCAGAATTTTCTTCGCACAGACAAGAAAAATCACGGCAGTTTTAAAAAATTGTCGTTGAGTAGTTTTCCGTTTAAAAAATAAAGTATGATCAGAAACCCGCGACGTCCAAAACCGAGTTATGTCATTGCCGACTTGCACCTTCGATATTTTCAACCCAAAACAAAGCTCTAGAAAATTTCAGCATAAATTGGACATCTCCTCTTCCTAGAGGAGTAAAATCAGCTAAATTATGAAAGAAAAAAAGTAGCACGGAGTTTCAAAACATAATGAACACATTTCACATGAATCTTGAAAGGAAATATATAGCAACTTTAAGTGCAGTCCGGCTAATTATTGCAGGTGTCTCCTGTCTCCTGTCTAAACGTTCCACTCGATTTTGTATCTTTTTTATCTTTCTTTTTTTCCTTTTACTAATATACAATTGATATTACCACCTAAATTGAGAGGAACTGAGATTCTTCATGATTTCTACGTTTAATTGGAGAGCTGCTTCGATTAAGACTGTATCAGAGTCTACATTTGAAGCCGTGCACAATTCCATTAAAATTAATCACGTTATTTCTGCACGCGTTAACATCAATATTTTCAACACCCGAGGGTGAACACTGAGCTGAGCACACTTATGGCTCCGCGAAATTGAATCATCCCGCTCTTTACCGCACCGTTACAGAGTGCGCTGTCTCGCGGTGGTCTTAGGAAGTTTATCGTTTTGTGGACTTTGCCGCTACCACGACAGATGGCGCAGCTATGACATTGTTAAATACGCGCGAAATTATGAATTGCTGCTCTGTTCGACTGTTTAGTTAGACGGACTGACTGACACCTTTTCAGGCCGTTAGATGTAACCAAGTGTCTTGAATCCCAACCAATTAAAAAGTAGCAAAACAATACTTGCGATACCTATTCTTTTTTAATTATTTTGTTATGTTTCTTTCTCTTTATCATCACTCAATGCGGAATTTAACAAACCAATGTGTCTTTCCGCTTTAATCGATGGCCAAAGCTAGAAAACGGGTATCTCCATCCCGGCGTTGCCAAATGAAGCCTCTTTGTCTTTTTTATTTTTTCTTTTTGAAGAGAAACAAGCCAACGTTATGACTTGAAATGTTTACAGAATATTCTGCCAACAGAGTGAAAAAAAGTAACTAAAGGAAGTTTTCAAGGAAATACAATGACTAGTTTTCCCAAGCATTGGTATTGTAATGACCAGAAATCTGCAAAGTCGCAAGAGAGTTGTGCTTAGCCAGCGATACGCCCTTTTTACACAAAAGCGGCAAGGCAAATTGGACGTATTTATGCTCAATGAAACTATGTGCAAGTGGCAAGATGGGATGTGCTTGTTAGAGATCGGGCCATAAGAATGAATGGGAAATATAAACGCCGGTGACGTCATCGGGGTTTCAGGACATTTTGTCAACGATTTTTTGTCCGCGCACCTTTTTTGTCCAGTAGTTTACGCCCACACGTAAAATAAGCAACAGTGACTTGGTCCAAGCGTTATATTTTAGTCGGTATGTAAAATTATATTGACAATATGGAAATGAGAAATTGAGAGAGAAGGAGGTGTTGTTATGGTTGCTCATTTTCTAAATGAAATGTTATTACTTTCTCCTTTTGAATCATCTTTTAAATTGTCATTGGTGAATATTTGGTTTTATTTCTATCCTTAAAATATTGAGTGTACAATATACCTTATGTATGTATGGGTACTTTTTTTTTTAATTTTTTTTATTTTTCTTTACGAAATTATTACTTCATTTTGAAAACATTTATACTTTTAAAACGTGACAAATATTTGTAAAACCTTTTCCAAGCGACATTAATCTCAATGAGCCGCAGTTGTGCCGACAGAAACTGCAAAAATGAATAAAAGAGGAAAAAAAAACCAAGAAGCACGCAATCTTTAGTTTTAACTCATTTGTACATCGATCTTTTACAGTCAAATACGTCAAATTTTGAGCGTTTCGTTGCGCGTGCACCTCGCTGCAGCACAATAAAAGCACAAAATGTAAAAGAAAAAATTAAAGTGCTTTGGTAATCATTAAATTTGACACGGAACCACCAATATTTAAAAAACACACATTACATTATTATTCTCCTTTGATAAATTGATACATACTTTTTTCCCATCAATTTAAATGAGAATAATCAATGCAGAGTGTGCTAACATTTCAAAATCATGAGTTAAAAAACGCTGACTATGCGAGTATAAATATTAACGCCTAACAGAGCGGAGCGGCGTGCTGCCAGCGCGAGAGGCTCACTGGCGCCTACAAACCTAAGTGGATACTTCACGCATTGCGCAATGCTTGAAGTATCCACTTAGGTTTGTAGGCGCCAATGCGCGTTCCGCGCTGGCCGCCCGCCCGCCGCGCCGTGCGGCGGCGCCAGAAGCAACTATTTCACAACAGAGGTGTTGCACAGTATTATACGAAATTGAACGTATTAAGAATGGCAGGCATCCTTTAAAAGTGCAGATCTTTCCTCGCAAAATAAATCAAGATACTTATCGTACACAGGAAAAATCTAAGAGCCTTCAGCTGAGGCAAATATAGAGGTTCATCCGGTTCAGGTATAACAAGGTGGGAATTTCTTGAAAGATAATTAAGTCATGTTACACCAAAGAGGTGTAGAGAGTTTTAGTGCATTTTGTCTCATGGAATTGACGCTCCCCCATTTTTACCAAAACTCTCAATTCTCCGTTGGACCAAACAGACGAAACAAAAAAACAAGCAAACCTTCATTCTTCCAAGACATTATACATTTTCATCAAAAAACGTCGTGAGCAAGTGTCGTTTGTATTTACATGTAGGCAAATTAACTTTGGGTCTCAACTGGCACGTGGACCAAAACTCCATTGCCGAAAAAACGCGTGGACGTAAATTACTGGAAAAACCAGGTGCGCGGCCAAAAATCGTTGACGAAATGTCCTATAACCCGTCAACGGCAACGAGGATCGGGAAGGCGGTCTTTAACTCATGAACCCTATCCACAAAGGCTCTTGTCAGATGCCCACGGCTCATACGAGTTAGCGATCAGTTCCTTTTGATTTAATTTAACATCCCGCTGTTCTATTTTCTCAAAAAGAACTATATCCCATTTTACATTCTTTCTTATTCAGCTTCCACGAGCACACCTCATCTTTCCACTTCCACATAGTTCCTTTTAGCACAAATACATCCAATTATGCAATGCATATTCGCAATTTTATCCTCCGATAATCTTTCGTCCCCTCGCGCTTATTTTTCGGGCCGAAACTTTGTCTTTCTCGATTGTATTATTTTGCAAAATTTGTTTTGAGTATAAATTTATAGATTCTAATCGGAATACTCAGGGTTTATCAAGTGCGGAAACAAGAAGAATTGATGTTTCATGAAATGATATTACCGTATGACTATTTCCGCTCTCAGTTTCTTCGACGAAGATCCTATTTATTTTTTAAAAAAAAAGCAGAGGCGGATCCAGGCGGGGCAGAGAGCGTGCGCCTCCCCCCGTTCGCGCGAAAAAAGGAAGAAGAAAATGAGAACAAAAAAAAGGACGAAACGGAAGAAAGGAGGAGGAAGAACGCTTACATTTGGTAAATATTCATGAAGAAATTGACTCAAACTGCATGAAAGATTTACGAAAAGTTGAATTAGTCGCATTTATGGATATACACTATTTAACACAGTATCTATTACGATGATGACATTTTGATAATTTACTGGGGGGAGACCCCCTTCCGTCCCTTCCCCCATTCGAAGTGTCTGGATCCGCCTTATGAGAAAAAAAGTATACTATGTTTTAGAACAAATGAGCGTAGTCTAAATCAAATAGCCAGTTTAATACCATAATAGATATTTTGTTTAGTTGTATATATCCATAAGTGAGAGAAATTCAACTTTTAGTAAAATATTTCAATATTTATACACAGCTTGTGCTAAATTAAAGCAGCTTGCGTGGACTAAAAAAAAAAAAAAAAAAAAAAAACTAGGGAACTACCTATACAACTTAAACATTTTCCTAGTGTTTAGATCTTATAAAATTAGTAACGGTTCGAACAGTCCCTTCAAAGGATAAACATTATTCTCACCTCGTCTTTTTCTTCTTTATACCGTTGGAATCACTTTTTTTCTTCGTTTCTGATTTTTTTACGGCAGGCCTGGTCTCTGCGTTACCTGAAAACGTAGAATTGAGTCTGAGGTGAAGTTAATCATTGGGTATGGCATTTGCATTTATAGGAAGGGGAACAGGGAACATCCTAGCAGGGGGTGCTGCTATGTTATGATGCTCACGAATACTGAAGTCAATACTGAATTCTGTTGTATTAATGAAAAACGTCGTAAAAGCATTCTGTAGGATATCCCAAATATTCCCTGATAACTTTTTTTTAAGGAAAGTTATCAATACTTTTCCTTGAAATGTCCACTCACTTTTAATTTAATTACAATTAAAACTCTCTAAAAAATTGAAAGGGAAACATCCAAAATTTCACAGTTTCCTTAAAATTTCGTATTTTATGAAAGAAAATTTGGCAACGCTTGAATGCTAATCCAGCGTTCTTCGGTAGTCCGGCAGAATACCCTTCAAGCGGGCCGTTCATTGAAATTGATAGACGGAGCTACAATATGGACGTATTTCTGTCAAACGGAAGTATGTGCATTATGACGTGAGCCCTGTTATGCATGTATTCTTATGGGTCTTTGGGCTCATGTCTTAATGCACATACTTTCGTTTGATAAAAATACGTCCATAAAGACAAATAAAAAATGGAGCGATCCTATCGGTGAAACGGGTAGTTGTAATGGGTAATGGAGGTAAGCTACAGACAAATAACAGCAACCCACGAGAGACTCTGTGGTCCGTAAGAGTCACCCGTTTCGACCATTGGATGCCTCTATTATCCGTTTGTCATGAGACCGGAGTCATTGCAAAATTGACTCGTCATCACAAAATTGTATCTATCCACAATTGCTTCGATCCACAAAACTGTAGAGTCCCAAGGATGCGCTTTCATGGAAAAAACTAGGAATGTCAAACCGGTGATGACTCCATGTTTCTTAAGGCGCTGAAACGAACATGATTCCAATCATACACACAATTAAATTACAAATGGACTTCATTTTGCAATTGGGAACGACTGGGGAGCATTTTGCAATTAATTACTACAATTCCTGGCTTAGTTTATGAAGAAGTATACCTATACCATGAGTGTCTCCATGCACGGATGAGCCAGAAATTATAGTTGCTAATTGGAAAATGAAGTCCTTGACTCATCGGATAACATTTTGCAAAAAGGAGCCACTATCTTTGGCTCTCCCATAAAAGCACTTTTCTGCATAAAGAAACCAATGTCATGTATGTAGTTTCTAAAATGGGCCAGAAATAGTGGTTCCTTATTGCAAAATGTGTAATCCTATTTATAAAAGCACATGGATGTTGTTTCTAAAATGAGGCAGAAATTGTAGGAATTGAAAACTTTAACTCGTGTAGGCCCCTAACGGTATTCAAAGTGAGAAATTGTAGGTTCTTAGGAGAGAAAAAAATGGAGTTTTGGGTGTATTTTCTCTTACCTGTCGTGGTGGTCGGAGCGGGTGGCTGAGGCGCGGGGGAGCCGATGTTCCCGTCCTCGGGCTTCCGCTGGCCCGGCGAGTGGGGGTTCGGCGGGGGGAGGTGGACCCCAGGGACAGGCGAGTCCTGGAGAAGACCCCCCTCGAGTCCCGGGGTCGACGTCTGACCCACACTGCCCGGCCTGAACATGCAGTTGAAGTCCTGCGCCCCGTTGTGGGATTGTCCTTGCGCTTCGGGCAGTTTATCCAGTTGAGCCTGCGGCCCTGAGCCCAGCCCCAGCATGAGCTCCGAGGAGTGGTGGTAGAAATGGTGGTGTTGCAGGCCCAACATCACCTGCTCGAGGAGAAAATACTTTCTATCAGGTTGGACCGTCACCAATCAGATACAGCCTGACCAATGGTGAAATTTTGAAATGCTCTCATCTTCGCATGTCATGTCGCAAACAGATGCTAATGCCTAACAAAAAATCCACCTGGCAAGTCAACGCAAAACCGCGTATCTCAATTTGCGCAGTTTCAAAATGTCTACTCCTATTTTTTTTCCCCAGAAAAACAAGATGATTCTATGTCTTGGAATTTATACAGATTATTCTGCCACATCTGCTTGGGCAATTCAACTCTGTGGATGCAACTATATTAACGCAAAGGAAGTGTTCTTGCCTAATCACCCAACTGAAGGCGAACATCATTTGGATGTCATTTCGTAATAAGAAACCACTACCTCTGGCTCACCTCAGGAACAACGTGTGTGCCTTTAGTCTTCAGACGCATACGTGCTTTTTTGGGTGAGCCACAAATAGTAGCTCCTTATCGTAAAACTAGAGGGTAACCCCCAAACCGTTACGCGGCCCAACCCTGAGGCGGCGCTTTGTGTCCACCAAGGGGGTTTCACCACTTCACATTCCAACCCCCCAGCGTTTCGCTTCTTAGGCGCTAAACGTTACGCGTTACTGTTATGATTTTATATTTGGACCGCGTTAAGCAGAAAGGAACCAAGCCACATCAGCTATTACCAAATTGAATTAGGCAATTTAATTTTTTACATGATTACGGTTGTGCGGACTTTGGTGCAAATTTCAGAGAATTTTCTACATACAGGGTGTCCCACAGCACCCGTACCAGGCCTTTTTCCCGGTTGATTTACGTCGAATGAAGTCGGCAACCGCGGGGTTGAAAAGGGAATCCACCCCAAGGAATCCGAATTTCATGTTCTTGAAACCCTCTCCAGGCTCCCTTGGGGAGTAAAGGGGGGGGGGGTCACGATCCTAAAAGTTGGAGTTTTTGATCGAATTTCGATTCGATTAATTAGAATTGAAAAGTACGGAAAATTTCACGTGAAATCGACCCTTACAAATCCAAAATCGGAAATTTTTCCGCCCAAAAATGATCACCTAAAGAGGGGGACCGCGGCCCCTTCCATAATTTCCCTTTGGTCAAAAATTGACGCAGATTCTCCGGATATAAGTGGTTTACCAGATTATCGACCCCAAAGAATCCGACTTGTGGCCCCCCTAGCCTCCCTTGGCGGGTAAAATGGGGGGAGGGGCACAATTTCCCCTGAATTTTGAAATTTTGCCCTCTCCATTTACCTCCTACGGGAGGCTAGGGGGGCCTCGGGACCATAAAAATCGGATTCCTTGGGGTCAATTTCCTATTCAACCCCGCGATCGCCGACTTCATTCGACTTAAATCACCCGAGAAAAAGGCTTGGTACCTATACGGGCGATCTGGGACGCCCTGTAGTACGAACCGAATACTCTCTAATTTACAAAAGTATCTGCTTAAACGTTCTCTCGTAAAAAATTGGATTGCCCGGTTATATTCGGCAATAGCTGATTTGGTTGGTTCCCTTCTGCTAAACGCGGTTCATTTCAGAGTATGATTTTGGGGGTATAGTGGATATAACTTGTGAAACCATTAATTATTGGTACCTTGATGGAGTGGATATTGGAAGGGGAGTCTGCGTTGGGGGTTCTGGCGTCCCCGGAAGTGGGTGGGAGTTTGGGGTTGGAGACGAGGACGTTTCCGTTGTTGGGGAAGTCGGTGAAGATGGCGTCGTCGAAAGGGCCGGCTTCCATTTCTAGCCGCGGCCCCTGATATTCACTCCCTCCCTCCAGTTGTGGCCTCGGAACGCGGATTCAGGACAACCAGGGATCCATTGCTCCTCTCACAAGGATCAAAATTTATCCAAATCGCCTCTCCCTCCGGGCAGAAATCCGCATCCAGCTGCAACACACCCAGAATTGTTAATTAGTCCAAATCCATGTGGATGCCTCGAGTGCGTAAGCACGTATCTCCATCGCGGTCTCTCAACATTTTCGCTATTCTTTTATTCTTTCAAGTCAAACAAGACAACTTTATGGCCTGAAATTTATTCAGCATGAAGGCTTATCAAATGTCTGAAATTTTGAAGAAACTACCGAGTGAACTGAGCATGAGAAATCCTTGCTTTCTGGAGTGGACAATTATTGGTGGAGATATAACCAAATTACCTAATCTGCTAAAATACATGTGTTTAAATGGGGATCACTGCCTCATGACGTCACAAGGCGGCAAATTTTCTCTTTTGTATCTATTTTTCCACAAGTCCCCATGGCGAAAAAAAATCATGAAAAATACTACCAACCCAAATTGTAACCCAAAGACCAAACATATAACCGCACGTATAGGTTACATTATGTTCTGCATCCCATATCTATACTATAAGCTCCTAGACCTCCTAAATTTGCATGCCTGGTAACGCTTCGTTCCTGCGTTCTACCGAGCCGATTTTCATTATTTTTGCGGCTATTGACAGATAATTGTCACTAGATGAGCTCGCTGTAATCAGAATTTAAAAATAGGACCCAGGGTTTTTTTATATAAGAATAGGCAAGAGAGCATAGGAAGCGGAGCAAAATTTGAAATTCCCGCCCATGAAAAGTTGCCGGAATTTCAAATTTAGCGGAAATTTGAACCAAGCGGGAAATTTTGAATCTTGTTCCGTTAGAAGGGTAAGTTAAGTGAATCGAATTTGCTCCTTTGCTACAAACTATCCAAAAGCGACGATACGCTCCGTTCCGTTTCAGTCTTGGCGTAATGTTTAAAATACATGCCGATTTTTCGATTCGATTCTTATTGGTCCAGTCGCTCCCGGCCAGAGAAAGATTGGACAAATGAGAGTCAGGTACGAAAATATTTTAATTTTTTGGTCGTTTTTATGTCGACACGGGCCTAAGAGAGCGTGAAGTGGGGGGGGGGGGGTTGGGCTGCGTTTCGGCCAGGAGGCGTACCCCCTGTGTATATAAATACGAAAGTGTCGCTCCTCTGGCGTAAGGGCGTATCTCAATTTTCGCATGAGCCCCAGAAAGCATGGTTTTATAAGTAAAATAGGGTTCACGTGGAAATTGAGATACGTCCTTACGTCCGAGGGCCGACAATACATGAGTCAGTTTTTTTCACAGCGTGAGGAAAGTTGCTTTTTCGGGGAGAGTGAAGAAGAAGAGCCGCGGATGCGAAAGTTGGGCGGTGGGCGAGTGTGATGCGTGGCGTGTTGCCTAGACGCGGAGCGGGAGGCGCCGCGGTGGTCGATTGGATCGGATCAATTAGTCAATTAGCCGATTAGCGTGGCCAGCAGATGAATCTAAATTCGTGGCCGCGACCGCCCGAGGCCCGATCGTCGATTATTAAACTTGGAGGCAACAAAATATAAAAGCCAATTTAAACCAATTTTACTTGATGGAAGTCAATTTCGAGCGTGCAGACAATTGAAGTTGGCCAGAATAAGTTAGGTTAGTTAACTTGCGCCGGAGGGCTCGTGCGGACGACAAAGAATCCTGAGTCGCCACCCAGGAAAACGCTCCGGAGCACGCGGGAACGCTCCAAACACGACGGAAAAGTTCCAAAAAGGCGGGAACGCTCGCAAAAGGCGGGAAAGTTCGAAAAAAGTGTGAAAGTTCGAAAAAGGCGGGAACGCTCGAAACACGACGGGAAAGTTCGAAAAAGGCGGGAACGCTCGGAACACGACGGGGAAGTTCGAAAAAGGCGGGAAAGTTCGCACGGCGGGAAAGTTCGAAAAATATGCGAAAGTTCCAAAAAGGTGGGCGAAGTTCGAAAAAGGCGGTAAAGTTCGAAAAAGGTGAGTGGAGTTCGAAAAAGGTGGGTGGAGTTCGAAAAAGGCGGTAAAGTTCGAAAAAAGGTGAGCAAAGTTTGAAAAACGTGAGGAGACTACGTTTAAGCGGACGGCTCTTGCCACATCGCTGTCGGTAAGATGGAGTCGTTCCACTTTTTTGTGCCCTGTATATTCGATTTTTCTCACCCAAGATCTCGCAAGATATCTAATGTCTCTGGCTAAAATTCTACACAGTAAATTCTCAATCATCCGTGTCTTGATTATCATCGGTTTTTTAGGTTGCTTTGGCTGCTAAATGATGCAATTTTATGGCGCATATGTCTAAAAAAAATATTTTAAAAATTATGGTAGCCGAAATAACTTCTTTAAGGTGACATTCTCTCAGTTGTAACTAATTATTACATTTCTGTATATTATGTTTCGAGTGTTTTAATAGATTCTTTTAAAATACATCTTTTTCGATCCCTGTCCTAGTGAAACAGCTTGGTTTTGTGATTATCCGTGGTAGCTCCAGTCTCAATCACTGCGGGAATCGAGATTCTATTATATCATCAACAGCTTTTTTCTGTTTTTATGTTTTTTCTCTCTCATCTATCGGACGGCTTATTGTGGATTTACAGCGGATGCAAGCAAGTATACGTTGAGTTGGAGCAAATTTTGTTTTATCACTTGTTCCACCTCTAATTTTTAGCAAGAAACCAATCGAGTACGTCTAGAAGCCCATTACAGCTGTTTCTTTCTAATCCATTTTGTGAACCCTGAAATAAAACTGAAAGTTTGCTGACTCTAATCGAACGTTCCATTTTCGCGTGTGCATATTTACAGAATAAACTCCTTGCTCAAATGTCCCTCCAGTTAATCGATCTTAGTTTTGCCAAACATTAAAATTGAGACAGTATGTAAGCAAAATTTGTTCGATATCGCGATATTTGCTCAATCCCACCATAAATTCACCTTAACAAGAAATGAGGGGCTTAGAAGACAAGGCACACAAGTGCAGTTTTTATTTATTACACAACGTGAAATGTACTTACGCTATTTCTCGTCAAATTCTTCAAACTTTAACTGCAACACTCAGCATCTAAGATATTTATCCCTTTAAAAGTATTTGAAATCACAGTTCTCACGATCTTTCATTGGTATACGGAAATGCGTTTATTTTAAGACCTAACCGCATCAGAGATTAATATTTTAAAGCCAAAACAGAAACACTAAAACCCAAATAAGCTA
Source organism: Bemisia tabaci (assembly GCF_918797505.1). NCBI lineage: Eukaryota > Metazoa > Arthropoda > Insecta > Hemiptera > Aleyrodidae > Bemisia > Bemisia tabaci. The sequence continues at coordinate 999,268 of NC_092795.1, read as the reverse complement.
AAACACATTCAAAACAGAAGAAACTGTTCATAGCAACTCCTGCCAGAGATATTAGATATCCTCTAAAGCTTATGGTAAAGGCAAGTGATTCGAGATTGTAAAATTTAGTCTTGACTTGAATAAGTTTTTTGGCCTTTACCTGTGAGGGAGGCTCGGAAAAGAGTGAAGTGTAATAGTGCGAGTGCGAAAAATTCTAAGTGCTCGAAAGTTTATCGAAAAATACCAGGAAAAGTACGCGTGAACTTTTGCAAAGGTCTCTGCTGTCATGTGGAGTTGCACGGACCATAAAAAGTGTGTTTTCAGACGGCGGTTGTGGAGAACCGGGAATGTCTAAAGTGAAATGCTGTCTACCTACCAGCAGTTCTTTTTTGAAAGATATCACCTTGATGTTAAAAAAATATTCAAACTAGTAAAAAAACTTGTAGTTTAGGCAAGGTTTAAAATTACAGGAAAAAGGCGCGTTCCAAAACGTAGGAAAGTGCGCGGGAACGTGTGAAAAAGTGGAAAAATGTAAAAATGTAAAAAGCACCCGATCCGTACGGGTCTCTTACTTGTGGGTTCCGAAATTCTCTGAAACGTGTCGCAATGGTGCGAATGTGTATTTGAGTTGATGGATGTGCTTGATGAAAAAGCTGGGTGGTTTGAAGCTCGTATGGGGCGGTGACGGGGCGTGCTTTACGATATATCGATTCATCTGCCGTTTAAACCCATGAAAAAGGATCGACAAGCAGGGTATTCGCAAAGAACTCCGTAATAATCGATTCTTTACCACAGATTCAAACGGGGAACTGTCCAGAATCGATCATTCACGCCTCACCACTGGTATGAGGCCTTTTCAAGGGACGCATCATTCTTCCCGACGCGCACATCGGCGGATCCTGCTGCGGGCTGATTATTGAAATTGATAGACAAAGCAATAGACAAAGAAGACAAAAAGGATTTGGAGGGATCCTATTGGTAAAAGCGGGTGGTTTCAATGGACAAAGAAGGTAGGTAATAGACTAACTAACCGCAACCCATGAGGGACCCGATAGTTAGTCCATCATTTACCCCCTTAGTCTATGAGAACCACCCATTTCAACCAATAGGATTGCTTCATACCCCCTATGTCTTCTTTGTCTATAGCTTTGTCTATCAATTTCAATAATCGGTCCGCGGGTTGGCCAAATTGTATCCTCTCAATTTACACCTATGAAAATGTATCGATTCTCGACGGGGCCAGATGCGGTAGTGTATCTCACAAAGCGCGGATCCGCCCGCAGACTGTATTTCTGCCCCCCTCCCCCCCTCCCCAATACCCCGAGCGAGGCCCGATTCAGGGATTAAATTTATATTTTTTTTAAAAAAAAGAAAAATTCCACCAGGCGACTGGACCCTTAGATCGTGCCTCTCCCTCCCCCCTCTTCATTGCGGGCCGTATATTTACGGCATTGCCCCATTGGCTTGGTGCTCCTGCAAGAATCGATTATTTAACGTAGGTATAAATGAAGAAATGCTGTTGTTGCCAACCTGCTCGATTGCGCCTCCAGACGCGTCACACAATCAGAAGAGTAGCCTTTCTTAGCAAATAATTGAGTTATTCATTTAGCATAAATGCTCTTTGAAAGAAATTGTAGAGAGTCATACATCATCGTCAAAACACCTAAATTTTGAAACAAATTAAAAAAATTGACTGTTAATATTTACGAATTAGAGAACAGTTTTTCCACGCATTTTTTAGTGCAAGAAAGTGAAACGTATCAAGTTAATTACTTGACTTTTTCATAGTTTTCAATTGAAAAGTGAACCTTTTACCGTATATTGTAAATAATGTATGATTTTTGTTTTTAGTAAAATTACTTTTTTAGTTAAAAAGTGATAATATATTGTCTGAATTTTACGGGTCACCAAGGAGAAAGATGGCTTAAAAAATTGCCGACAATACCTATTACAGAAAATTTATGTGATTTTTGCGGATGATCACGAGAGGAAAAATCCATTTATTTGCTAAATTACATTTCGATCACTTACTCGGAATTTACAGATAGAACTTCATATTCCAATGCAAGTTGCTGAGCTGAACCCCCCCCCCCGCCCCCTCTCAGTCTTGTAACGGCACTCACCAGAGCTCAAAAATGTATGACCCCAATTGAAGTTTTTGAACTTTTTGACCTTTTTTCCCCCGCAAAATAGTGCGGACCTAGGTCTATCTCTCCACTTTGTTACGTACTTTTTAGCATGTTTTGAATATTAGAAAAAACTCTTTAAAGAAAGAACCTTTTTTTCAACGACAGTGGGAATTTTATGGCTCAAATCGAAACTTTTTTGGTACAATTAGCCTGTAGTAAAAGTCATGCGGATCAAAGGTGTTCGTTTGTTCAATGTCCCAGTTCAAAAGCTCACGAGCCCTAGCGTCCTCCGTGATCAACAAAAGCCAGGGCTCATGAGGTTTTGGACTTACGCCCGTCCGTCAAAAACCGATTCAATTACAATACGGACTTTTTTATTGCAGGATATCATTTTAATCGCATTTAAAAATGGGCAAAAAATACAATTTAATTAAATTATACTTTGCCGAAAAGAACAGTATTCATAACTTATCCATGAGGGCACATATCTGCATGGAGAAGGCATAGGCGCATATGATATATCTCTTAAATAATGGGTCCTCTTTTGCATAGTACAGCCCAATTATACATGTTTTCTCCCGGAAAAAATACCATTTCCAAATCCGAAGTAAGAAAAAAAGATCGTAGCCTCAAATTTTGGTGTCGTTATTCAAATATCGTACGCGCAGAGTAACCTTACCTCTACAAAGCAAACTTAAAAAAAAAAAAAAAAAACCGTAAGAGTTCATCATATACCTAATTTCACCACGAACAATGGAAATAGATTTGTTGATGAAGTGATAAATGATACTGGGTGACTGAAGTGGATTGTGCAAACAAAAAAAATTTGGAATTTGATAATTATCCAGCGGAGTTTGAATCGAAATCGTGTGTTGCAAAGGAAAAGCCACAGTAATGCACAGTAAATGCATGCCTTTTCTTAAATTTTAATCGTGTGTTGCGAAAAAAATCATGGCATCCTATTTTGCCATAAGGCATATAAAAATGTAGAAACTTATTTTCCATTTTTATCTCCTAAAATGCGGCCTGCAGAAAATGTATGATCTAGGAATTTTAAAAAAAGCCGAACCATCTTGAAATTTTAATGAAATGAAGTCCTCAGCACAGATTGCAATTAAATTAAAGGATTTTAAACAAATACCTCGTCACAGTTGAGCCTGCATATGAGGAAAAATAAGCAAATCAGGAAAGAAAATAGAAAAATTGAATTTAAGAATTTACGAGGTCTAGAATTAGGTACCTTGAAAAATAAAGTGAAAAACCAAAGCGATTACTGAAAAACAGACACTGAACTGCGTCTTTTATAGGAGGGTAGCTCGAAAGGTATATCAAACTTAAACTTCCAATCAACCTCATCCTTCCTTTTGGTTTCTCCTCTAAAATCTTGAAGGAAGATCCACAACAGAGCAGTGCAAACCATTTTTCGCGGATTAAATAAATTCGGAAGATGGATTTCGATTTTTCTCGATTTCATGTCACGTTCAAGCTGTGCATGAACAGAAAAAAAGACAGGCAAAACTGAAAGAGAAGCTTCCTCAATTATTGGATATGAGAATACAAAAAAGGTACTAAAAGGAGAAAAAACAGTTCATCGACTGAACACAATTTTTCCCAGGATTTTACAGCCGCGTATGAACATTAAACACATTTAAAACAAAAAGTAAAATAAAAATTATGGAGAACTAAATGCAAAACTAAGAAAAAGAACTAAACAAATAACCGCGAAGCATTCACTGTGGGGCACGCGCACTAAAGCAAGTGGCAACTTTAGGTGGAGTCGAAAAACAGAAATGAGCCACTCCCCTGGGAATAGTCATCATCAGGGGCTTCTCTCATCCCCCAAAACCTGACTTAACCTGAAATGCGTTTTCTCTCCTTCTCCAAAAGTAGGAAAGTAATTTTTCTGTTTGAAAAAAAAAAAAAAAGAATATAAAGAAGAAGAAAAGCAAATCAAAATGTAATTGAATCGGGACGTGCAAAAACCGCTAATGTCCATTTCTCCAGTATTCAGTGTTTTTGAGTTGATAAGTTGATAAGGATACAACCACGAGAGTGGCGTTAATACTCGTCTCCAGGTTACCTTAATCCCAAAACGAGTCCTTTCATCACTTTTATGGTTGTATCAACTCTTAAAAAGTATTATCAACTCAAAAAAACCGAAGACTGGAAAAATGGACATCAGGGGTTTTCGCATGTCCCCATTAAGTTGAAAATTAAATCCAAAATTAGGAAAACGGAACAGGTAAAAAACAAAACAAAAAAACTGCAAAGCATTAGGAGAAGAACACACACCATAAAACACGTCGTAATCCTGGGCAGAGTGGAAATCGGTCACAGTGAAAAAAAACCAATCAGCGGAATTAGTTTAGATTGGGAACCAATCAGCGGATTTGTGGATTCGTAGCCCGCGCGGAAACCCGAAAATCCGCGGCCGACCGCGGGGGCATCAATTAAAACCAATTTCGCACGAAATCTAATTAGGGCCCCGATCCAGGCTCGGCTCGGAAATTGAGCCCTTTAATTGACATTAACTCAGAAAAAAGGCTCCAATTTGTCCTACGGCCACGGGAAGGTTAAATTTGTTACGTCGGCTTAACTCTACTATTCGCTTTTTCGACGCTGGACTTTGAGCTTCGGCGCCTCGCGACGACACCACCGAACCCACCGCGAGCCCGACCAATCAGAGAGCACCCCTCCGCGGCTATCCACCAATGAGAGGCTCCGGGGCGCGGCTCGCGTCGGCCAATCAGGGAGCGGTTCTCGAACGTGGGAGTCCGAGACCCGGCTGTGTCGAGTCCCTGCAGTGACCTCTCCAGGAGCCTGGGGTTTTTTGTGCGTCCAGAGGTCGTTTTTAAAGGTTTTTCTCTCCGTTTTGGGCGCGTTTATCGCTTCCTTTTTCGCACGTTCATCGGTTTCGGCCATTCCTTTTCGCGTTCGTCCCTTTTTGTTTTATTCTTCCGGTGTTGATGCTAATTTTTACCGATAAATGAGGCTATTGTTTTTGATATTAAATATCTATATTCGTTTGATAATATCTAATATTTTTTGAATTACAAATTTGATTATGATTATTTTTGGATAGAAATGAAATCAAGATAAGGGCTGTTCTTTCATCGGAATGAAATTAATCCAGCTGAACTCGACTTCTAAAAGCATCAATAAATCATCAATAAAAAAACATCGATAAAAAAACTGAATCTTGACGATTTTGCTGATTTTACTTGCCTTCGAGTGAAAGAAGTTAAAAGAAGTTAAAAGAAGTTTAAAAAGAAGCGAGAAGTGAGAAGTTAGTTCAGATGAAAGAAGATAATGAAATAAAAAGGGGGAAAATCACCAACAAATCAAAAAGTCTCCGTGGTAAGGACTTTAAGCAGAAGCGTAAAGAGTGATAGATTCAATCGGAATTTTGTGGTTTTATCTTGTAGCCAATATCTTACCAAAATCTCAACATTATACGTAAGAAAAAAAACCACCATCAGCAATTTAATCAATTCGAATCACTCATTCCTATTTACAGGCACTGATTGTAAGATCAGTCACTGTTGAGTGTTGAGGTTTCTTTTCCCCCCTGAAAAGTCTTGCAATTTTTTTTTATTTAAACATGAAATGAACTTTTAGGATTTATCTTGGTGCTTTAGATTTTCTAACCTGGTTTTTTTAGAGCGGGAACTACTTTTTTTTCTTCTTTCCTTTTTTTTTTAAAAAAAAAAAAAAAAAAAAACCTCTTTACCTCTTTGTTTGTCCGACGCATCTCAACCTCCAAAATATTACATCGTGCTAAGCACATTCGCACAATCTCAGTCGTTAATTAGCTATTTATTTCTTAAGAAACACTTAAAACAGTCAACAAAGTTCGAAAGCTATGCGAATAATGAGATGTTTCGGTTTGCTTTTGGGTGATGCATGTTTTGTTATTGCATGATACCTCTGCGTGCAACGAATATACTAATTTTTTCTTTCAGAATACCTGCACATGCGTACTTAACCACATTAAGTTAACGTTTTCCATGAAGTAAGAATTTCAATAGAATACTTTATCATTAAACCTAAAATAAAAATTTGAATGACTTTATTTTTGAACAATATGTAACAAAATATACTCCTAATTAAATTGATAAAAACAAACCCATTTCTGTTTCATGAATTTTCAGTTATTCAAGTCATTAAATCAAATAGCAGGAAGCCTCTATGCGAACTTTTTGTCACTTAAAATTAAGTTACGAAGAAATCAAGTAAAAATTATCAAGAAAAATCAGTACAGAAAAATGTGTGCTAACCCACTGACTTGATTCCCGCTAAGTTTAACGACAGTTTCAGTTTAGCGTCGTGCTGAAATAATAATGACGTGCGTTCAAAAGGAGAGGGAAAATACTCTGTGAAAATGCAGTGATGGTTTTTTTTAAACTAGTTTAGTGCAGTCAAATTACCCATTTTCCTTTTATGAGCCATTAAATTTTAAGTGAAGGATTTAAGACATTTAATTTCGAAATAGTTAGAGTTCCTATCAAATTGATGAGGCTTCCTCTTGGATTTAGTCTTATTAATCTATCAGTATAGGGAGTACGCATGGTGAGAGAGAAATTTTTTTGAGCGTTTGACTGTGTTGTATATATTTAGCTACGGAAAGGCACTAAAAATTTTAGTAACGCACAAATTATTCAAGAATAATTTACCATTACTTAGTTTAATATAAAAAGAAATGAAATAAAAAAAAACCCTGTACGAAAGTAGTTAAATAGGCCAAAAAAGAAATACCACGGAGTTTTTTGCATAAGAGAAATACGTAATGCGTCAACTACTTTTTTTTACCCATAAGTGCATGTTCACGAATTTTTGACATAGCATTCTTGAAATCATGTTCTTCACAACTTCGGCGCGATTCTTTTAAGTGCAAATTTTGAACTTGTCTATATTATACAGCTACGAGCAAAATCTTGGAAGCACTATTTCTGACGAACTGCCGGACCGATAAGGATGATCTTTACATGTATGTCATCTGTAGTAGATGTAGATGTGCAAAAAATTATGAAACCCCGAACTTTTAATGTTGTAGAGCTTTTAAAGCTCATGTCACTTAAGTCCAATGTTAATAGCGTGAGAGATATGTCGTTTTCGCTGGAAACGTCAAGGTGTGGGATTCTACCTGAGTGACTCGAATAAACAATAAAACAATGGAAAAGCTCGTGAAGGGCTCCTCATTCGAAGAGTTGAGGAACGGTACATCGCTCAGGGTTCAAGGTTCAAGGTTCAAGGTCCAAGGTATAAGGTTTAACTCAATTTTTCTTGCGTTCTTCCGGCTTCGATTTACGGAATTGGTCAATTTACTTGACTGCTGAATTTCAATTAATATTTACAGCAGATACAAAGTGAGAAGGCAAGCACTGCGTCGCGTCAGGTCGGACCAAATATTATTAACTCTTAACGGTCGAAATCTTTTTTTTTTTTTTTTTTTTTTTTTTTTTTTTTTTTAAATAAGTATTTAAAAATATTACATTACACCATCATTATTTACAAATCTGAGTGTTACGTCAAAAATTTTGAAATCGATGCAGCTCGAACACAAAATGGTGTATTAAAATGGAAGAACATTTTGCCTATACATAGGCGTATAGAGCCCGCGAAGCGGGCCTGAGAGCGCGAGGCGCTCTCCCGGGGGTTGGGCCGCGTAGCGGTCAGGGGGCAGGGCCCCCTAGTATGAATAATGTAGGTTTCACATTTTTACGGATTGATATATTATTTTATGAGCTGTTCCACCGAGAAAGAAAAGTAGATACAAATCACACAGCAGCTTTCCCAGACTTCTTTGTACACTAGGACTATCCGGTGATCTCATTAATTTTCCCATAAAAAGTATATAGCCATGTTTTAACTGTAATACTACTTCAAATGTAAATGTGAAGTCGGTTTCTCTGTCTGTTTTCTGCGTTTTCTCTCACAAAGACTCATAATTCAGGCAATACTCTTACAAAAATCTATTTCTTGAGCATTGAGAATAAAAGCTGGTACATATGCCATTTTCCCGGTTTATTAATCACGGGGATTTTTTGGTGATTCAATGAAAGAAAAAAAGTAACTCCATCATTTCGAAGCGTTTTAAGGTGCGTGGAGTGAAATGCTTGAAAAATGCACATCTGTCCGACTGGCGCCCCTGATTCCTGTGTAAAGCCATAATTGGACTGCATTTTGCAATTTGGAACTATAAATTCTGGCCCGGTTTAAAAACAACGTGTGTGCCATTAGTTTCCCTATGCACATACGTGTTTTTCAGATGAGACAGAATTTATAGCTCCAAATTGCAAAATGCAGTCCAATTCAAATTCTACCTGTTCAAGCTGGGGACCATATCTATGGTCCCCTTATATGCGTCCCCCTTTTTTTACCTAACTAATGACCCCGGCAAGGGACCGTCCATAAATTACGTCACAAAAGTCATTGTACACGTACCAGCTTTTACTCTATGGGCACGGATGAGAGTGGTTTATTTGAAAGTAGTGTTGATGAAGAATGAGTCTTGGCGAGAAAAGCTGGAAAGGGAAGAGAATATTGGGACGGAATGAGCCACATTGACAATCGATCAATTTATTCATGAAGCGCACTTTTGCTCTTGAGTTCTCCATCATGTCTGCGCACACAAATCCCGCACGCGACTCAGTCACCTTGAGTGTGTGAAAGTAAAATTCATGAATGGGAAATATGCGTAAAGCTCTCACGATTAGCGCTATGAGCGCTCAGCATGGGGGCGTGTCACTATAATGAGTAAACATGTAACCATTCACAAAACAACGAAAACATCAATGACAAGTGGGCACGCCGATCTCACCGTCAAGAGAACGGATGAAAGGGTAGCGATTGAGTGGCCGAGAGGTGGGATCAGGATCAGGGCAGGTTTCGGCACCGCAGGAGGGAGCCAAGGACAACCCCTCCCATTTTGACTTTTAGCAGAGGGAATTCTGAGAATGTGATCCATCGGGCTTTATCTTTGCATCTTCACTTTGTGCAAACTCAGCTTGTATGATGAATTATTAGAGCCTTCGCTTGGCCAAGAGAGCACCCTGTGAATCAGCAGTGTTTTTAAATCTTGTCAATAGTTTTAGAATGCCTTTGATGATAACACTATTGCAAACATGTTTTTCAAAACTCTCCGCCGGAATTTTAAAACTTCTTTCATGTGAATAAAAAGATATGAAAATCAGAGAAACCTAAGATGGAAGAAGCTGTGAAAGTAAAATTGGATTGTGATAGGTCGACGGGGTTGAAAATAAGAAGGCTATCAAAATGACAGAGAATATCCAAATGACAAGTTTAAACAAGCTGATTGACGTCAGTTATCGCTTTATATCTAGTTGATTCGTCATTAGGCGCTGATTTTCGAACTTTCGTGTATGGTTTCCCACTTATTTGCTGCCAATAGCTGAGAGTTTCACCCCCAAACTTTAGCGGAGGATAACAACTTGTGTTTCCTCTCCTCTTCGTCGGCCAGAAAACCAATAATGAGCTGAAAAATTTCTCACAGCACAGCAGAGGTGGTATTTTATACGGGAGAAGATCAAGATACCAAAATTGGTGGTGTTTTTACAACCCCTGTGAAGTTAACAATAATCGCGCTGATCCTATCAAACCCTCTTTTTATCGCTCGCTTTAATGACAACACCTCTTCATTTGCTACCCTTCGCTTGTTGCCAGGTCGTTTGATTTTCTACTTTCCTGTTGTCCCTTATTTTGCTCAGAAAGTCGGGTCAATTAGGCGCTCTTTAATGATGAATATTGTCAGCATTGCTGCAAGTAAAGAAAACACCCAGTTTCAGTCTCCGTCAATTACAGTAGTTTTAAGAAATTTGGGGGTGCTAATGACTGATTTTTGTCTAATCTATGTGGGGTGAAAAACAAAAATTGTCCTAAACTTGTTAAAATACCATATTCAATTTTAATGTTTGAATAAAAACGGAACTTCTACATTGCTGATTGCAATTTGTTTTACCCATCCAGAGAAACAAAAAAAAAAAAATAAATAAAACTTTTTACCTACGCTTTCAGATAAATGTCGATTATATTCCTTAATTTCCTCGCAAATGCCATTTTTGCATCTGGATTTATTCATTTTTGTTCAAAGAGGTAATCGCAAAATTTCCTTAACATTGCGATGCACTCGTTTCCTGCTCCGTCCAAAATACAGTCAAATCGATTCACTCAAATTTTAGTTATTCCCTTAAAAACTAAAGTGCGTCGTCAATTTTACAAGTGAGTTACATTAGAAATTATTCATCGCATAAAATGCACTGAAGATCAATGCAGAGACGCATCTCTCTATGTGACGTCGCAGATTCTCTGTCATATTTAAATTTTTACTTTCTGGCTCCTCTTGCGGGTGGTTAAGTATTGTCATCTTCAAGAAAGAATTTTAAAAAAGAAATGGAAATTTCACAATTTTAGGGATTTTAAGGTGCCTAGAGTGGAAAAAAGCACTTGAAAGGGATGGAATGTGATTTGTTTATTTAAAGATTGGGACGTTGGACAACTGGGACGAATGAAATGGTAACTACACAAGGCTGGTTATCCTCGCCTATCCTCGGGTGAATAAATTACTGAAATAGACTCGGCAACAGGGTACAGGGGGGTTGCTCTGAAGGGAGGGCGCGCGCGGCCGGGAATTTAGGGATATTCGGCGCGGTGATGCGGGTATGCAAGCAGAACTATGTACGGGTCGCGTGCCGCTCGGCTATCCGACTCGCCCTTCATCCCTCGCCAGTTCGCACGCTTCACTCGGCACTCCGCCACCAGGTGCTCATGCCGCAACATATCCACCACCAACTCATATTTTCCATCAACGAAAACAACCATGCTAACAATAACAATAAATCTAGAGACTTTCTCATAAATCCAGTACAAAAGACCGAGGCAGCGTCTTTCCTTCCAAGGCACCAAATGCTTTTACATCCTCATTAAGGGCCGTTTTGAGAGCCGTTCCTCAAACAGCTCCTTCTCGCTCCGAGGTCCCCCATTGTTTATAATCTCATTAGGGGAGTTTTTAGGAAATCCTTATCATAGTATCATAGAAAAGGACAACTTTTGCAAACCGCGAGGATTATCCAACCGTAGAACTTTAGAAATGGATCCTTGCAAGGGATTTAAATGATTAATTACTATGAAAAGTACCATGAATGAAAGAAAATTTATCAGGGGTTTTATAAATATTGAGATAGGTCCGCAAACTACCTTAAAGTTTATTAAAATCCTGTAATTTTTCATTCTGTTTTTTGTTCATCGCGTAGAGGTAAATGATTGTAATCTCTTGCATGGATCCATTTATAAAGTCATACTGCTAAATATTATCCTCGGCGGACAAAAATTTACCTTTTTTAATGGTCTCCTAAAACCTTCCCCGATGACAATTTCAATCATGTGGGGTCTTCCAAGGAAAAGATGTGTTGAAGGAATGGCTACGAATATAGCCCTAACAATGTTTCGACGTGATTTCCGAACTCAAAACCGAAATATATCCATGGCCAAAGTTCGAAACCTCGTATCTCCGTCCGCGCCGTTACTTCATTTTTTCCTTAGAAAACTAGTCTACGTAATTTCTTGAAAACTCTCCTGATTTTTTCTCTGGATCTGCAGAAAATTCTGTACGACTTTTAAGTTATTTGGTTGCCTCATTTTCTTCGAAAAATTAAAACAGTGGTATAATTACATCAACGCGCCGCACTTAAGGAGCCGTTCAAGAATTAACGCACTTTTCCAGATTTTCGACCCCCCTCCCCGCCCTTGCAAACCCATCCGTAACGCAGCCCCACACCGCCCTTTGAATTACGTAACGCTGGCCTGAGCCCCCCCCCCCCCCATTTCAAAAAAATCAATAAAACTCTGAGAAAAAATGGGGTGAGGGGTTGGGCAAGTGCGACAGTGCGAAACGCGATGCATCGCGTCGGCTGGGTCACGCGCCGAAAAGATTCATTCGGGAAGGGCGGAATTTTCAATCTTTCGGACGTTTCTTTCAAAGTTTTTCCTTCCGGCTCGGATTTGTTGCGTAACCTTGGGCTTGACACCCCCTCTTCTCCTCATAACGCACTGTAACGCTGGCTTAAACCCCCCTCCCCCCCTAAGTGCGTTACGTAACACTTGAACGGCCCGTGGTAGGAGAAGCATGTTCTCGCTTTTTGGCCATCACTGGAAAAAAAAGGCGCTTGGATCTAGAGTCCAAACTCTTAAAAACATTGACAGGAAAAAATACTCTTGATTCAATCAGATTTTTCCTTGAATCGGAGAGCCGAGCATCTCGATTTAGGCGGATTTCCTTTTGATTCAGGCAAAAAGGCCGATTGAATCAAGAGTATTTTTTCTTGTCAATGTTTTTAAGAGTCTGTACTCTAGATCCAAGCGACTTTCTTTCCAGTGATAAGGCAATTATAGGATGATGCCCATGAGTTGGTTTTCCTCGAGCGGGAGTCGCTACCGCCACTTTTGATATCCTACATAAAATTGAAGGAATTGTCTCGACTCATGAGTGATTTTTGCGAGGATCCGCTCGACCTCGTGGAAAATGACTCGTCGCTAAACAAACAACTGGACCACATTTTGCAATAAGGGAGCACTATTTTTTACTCATTTCAGAAGCAACATAAATACCATTGGTTTCCCTATGGAGGAAGGCGCTTTTAAAGAAGCGCCAGAGATAGTGGTTCCTCATTGGAAAATGCAATGCAACTGATAGAAGCCTTTGAATAAAAGCGAGGGTCTCGGATGAGGAATCGGAGCCGCTGAGCAGGAGCACCACTCGTCAACGTATAAGGATGTATCTCAACCGGGTGAGCTCTATAATGCATGAGTTTACATGTAAAACAGGGCTCACATAGTAGTTGAGATACGCCCTTTTATTTCGTGAGGGTAGCGATGCTTCGTCGCGTGACCTACTGGCACCAGACCGCATCATCGAGGGACGGAGCCAACTCCCGACCTAAGAAGGGATGAGGGTGTCACCCGCAGCCATGACGTCACGCGTCCATGACGTCACGCGTCCTTGACGCCGCCGCCGCCGCATACTAGAGTCCCTTTATACTGAGAGTCAAGACAATTCGGCTCATGGATGTCACAAACGGGAATAAAGATTACAGAAATTGAACGTTTTTCGTAATCTTTGATCGGCCCATTCTCAAATGCCTTTCTCCGTTCCTCCTCTCATTCCGTTTGTTCCTTGCCGAACCCGTAATTCCCTGGTCCATTCCAGATTATAATCTTTACAATTGGTGAAAATGTAATCTTTATTCCCGTTTGTGACACTGTGGAGGCCTAAAATACGGGAACCAATCAGAAATGGATTCAAATTGTCTTGACTCTCAGTATAAGGGGACTCTACCGCATACTGGATCGAGTCAATAGAAGAAGTCGCACAAAATCTGGAAACTTTGAAAGCTCATATTTTCCAAGACATGAAACAAAAAAGTTTAAGAGTGGCTCCATTGGTTTTTTAGGTGCGGGTTGCATTACCCAGCCCCTGAATAATACGTTTTAAAAATATAAATTGGTAAGTTTGACGGGCCCGTGAAATTTCTGACAGCGTCTCACGAGAATTTCTAACGTTTCGTGTCTTTCTTACTTTTCATGACACCCTGAGCACATTCTGTGGGTCCGAAGGTATCTGGATTTTGACGTGAACCCTCTTCTCCGTATAACTCTGCGATTTTCGAGGCTCCTGTGGGAATTGAGATACGTCGTCCCGTCAAGGGAGCGAGGATTTTTTCGATTCTCAAATCGGGCACCCACGTCACGTGCTCCAATTGCTACTCCATCGAGTGCGTTGCGATCTTAGAGAGGCCGAGAGTGGGCCCGCATAGCTCGGCGCTCGCGTGGCCGGCTCCGGGCCCTCGGATTGGGGAGTGAGCCGCCGCACAGTCGACCGAGTCAATCACAGAAGTCGCACATTCATTCTTTTACTAAAACTCCAAATCTTGATTTTCAGTTTTAACGGGTCCTTTAAAAGAAAAGCGCGAAAGAGCGAACCAAGGGAACCACTTTTAAAATGTATAAGTTCCGATTTAATGGAGTTATAAGCTTTTAAAGTTTCCAAAATTCGTCCGACCTCCCTCACCGACTCGATCCACTGTGCGCCGTGGCGATTCCGCCAGTGACTAATCTCATCCTGTGACGTCATGTAGGGACGCGAGGGTGCAACTGGTGCCCCGCGCACATGACCCCGCTTTCTCCCGATCCTCGCGCAGTGTGATGCGGACGAGGCGTGAAAAAACACGACTCATCCTTTTCCCATCGCAACCCCCGCCCGCACCATGCTCTCGGAGGGATGTTACGAGGTGCATCACTGCATCACTTGTCCATTGTCTGTTTGTCTCTCTTCAGGGAAAGAATGGGAAGCACTCGTGGGGTGCCCGAGGCCACGTGGGTAAAACATACTCCTGAGAAACAACTATGAATCCAATGGACTCCATATCAAATCTCACAATAAGACATGAGATCAAATGCATTGCATTTTCCCAAATGGAACCATGAGCATCCCAATGTCGCTTAGATTGTGCAACTTTCTTCACCCTGCAAATCTAAACTGATCATATCCATATGTATAAATTTTATCTTTACTCTCAATATAATATGAATTCAAGAGGAAAATTATCCCTGTAAATAAGATTTTTTTTCATTACTTCAGTAATTATGTTGCAAAGAATGTACGTTGCAAAATCCTAGCAGCATTGGACTGCTCTTGGTTCCTTTTTGCAAAATGCAATTCATATCGTCATGCCAAAGTATCACATGTGTCAATTCAGCGCCACTTCCGTAAGACCAATGTGAAATGGAAACAGTTAATCACCACTCTTATGAGCACAACAGAGACATGCAATTTTAAAGACAGGTTTGTAATCACTCATATCATTCGGTTTAGATAAAATTTGAAGAAGAAAGTCAAATCAAGTGTTTATATTGGTGTTTAAATTACTCCATTTTTAGACCCCATGGCGCTTGTGATAAACCATTTTTTTTTTTTTTTTTTTTTTTTTTTTTTTTTTTTTTTTTAAGCAATAAATATAACGTACTCGTATTTATGCTATAAGGAACTAGAGACGTGTGGAAAGATGGGGTGTGCTCGTTTGAAGTGCTTAAGAAAGAATGTAAAAAGGGGCGCGATCCCTTTTGGAAGAATAGAAAAGTTTTGACATTATATCAAAAGGAACTAAGTGGCAAAATAGGTTAATTCGTGAGCCGTAGGCATGTGACAAGAGCGTTGTGGACGGGGTTCATGAGTTAAGAGTCCCGCCACCGATCTTCTTGTCGAGTTGACGCCCGGTCGTCGCCGCTGTCGTCACTGGCGCTTTGGAATTTCCATTTATTCTTACGGCCCTCAACTAAGGAGCACATTCCTTTTTCCTTACCCGTCTCTGGTTCCCTTTAGCATAAATACGTCCAATAAAACCAAAGACGATACATATTTTCCGAAAGTTAAAAATTATATTTTTTGATAGCTGAAACGCTATTAAATTAGAATCGTTGCGAACCACTAAAAATGATTCGGCATTCCAAATTGTCAAGAATGGAGATTGTGATTATTTGGCCAGAGGGTAAGAAGTCGGAGGCCGAAAGTATACTGCTGTGCTAAGGAAGAACACCGTATCAACATTCGGGAGTGGCCCAAACTTCGATAAAATGTTTATTTTTTAGAAAAGTTATGAATATCTTTCCTTTCAACTTTCAGAATCTTTAGGTGAAATTGTGAACAAAATCATCTGAAAAATTAGGAAGAAAATATTCATAGGTTTACAAGAAAATTAGCGTTTCATGAAAGGAAATTTGGCAAGGCCTGAAGGTTCATACGGCGTTTTTCCTTAGCACGGTAGTATCATAAGAGTAACGCATAACGCCTTAGGCCCGCAGCGCTTCGGTGGGTTGGACCGTTTGGGGAGCCCTGTAAATAATGCTATTCTTGATCTGCTGGTAATATTTGTAAAAACCTCTCTCTTGCTATGACAAGACTCACAACATACTTGTAGTAATGCTCACACACTTCGTTTGAGCGCTTAGTTTTTTACTTTGATCCACGCCTCAAACTTCGCGTCGAATGGATCCCTGCCTCAGAGAACATCCGTTCTGGGGGGGGGGACTCCTGAATCCGTCGCGTCGGCTCGGCAGTGACTCACCGCCACAAGGGAGGCCCAAGCTTGTGCAATTGCGCCGCCGCGCTAAGGAAAAACGCCGTATGAACATTTGGACTCTTGTCAAATTGCCTCTCTTCAATTAAAAATGCTCAGGAAAAATTTGTTGTGCGTTGACACTTTGAGCAACACAAGGCGGGGAATAAGGAACTCTGATCGAGTAAAATGGCAAGCGTTTTGATTCAAGTAGACTTTTTTTTTTTGTATTTTCGTTGCGCGAATTGTGTCCTACTTGACATTCTGATAAGAAAAAGTGCTTGAATTTGCACCGTGTCTTGTGATGCATCATGTCTTTGGTGCGTATACATGTTGAAACGCTAAACTAAAAAACTAGCAATTTTCTGGGCAGATGCTGCGAAGTTAGGAAAGAATTTCGGAGCCTCTCGACGCGCTCACTGTAACTTTCGAGTCAATTTCGTGAGAAGCAACTCTTTGTTTTGCGCTACCAAAAGTTCCTAGAAGAATCATTTTGATTGACACTTGATTTTGGCACTCGACTCCGTTGTTTCTGGTATCAAAGAAAGATATTTTCTAAAAAATGAATGTTTTACCGGAGGAGAAGTTAATAGCAACTCTTATTTTTACTCTTCCAAAAGTTTCTGAAAAACCATTTTGACTGAGCCTGGATTTTAACACTTGACCCCGTTATTTGAGGGTTAAAATGAAAATGTTCTCATATTTCCTAAAAGATGAATGTGTGTGGAAGAGAGGTAAGAAGTAACTCTTCCCTTTGCTCTACCAAAAAACTCATTTTGACTGAGCCTTGATTTTAACACATGACTCCATTGTTCCTGGTTTGAAAGAAGGATATTGTGATTTTTTCTCAAGAATGAATGTTTGAGCGGAGGGAAATTTGACAGCATTTGGATGGCTATGCGAGGTTGTTCTCGAGGACGGGACGGAAAAAGTGGCGGGGTTCCTTCGGCGGAGGAGTGCGGCGGGACGCCTGTCGCGGAGTCAATTTAAAACGTACCAGCATCAATTGAGCTTAATTGAGTCCAATTACGGGGTCGGTCAAGGATACTTAAACTCTGCCCGCTCGCCGGTCCCTCCCAGAGCCGCAGGGATCCTCTATCCAGCCTCCCGAGGGCTCGCCACGCACTCCCTCCACACCCTCATTCACCTTCAAGTTTCCTCATCAGGAGTCTAATCTCCAGGACGGGAGGCACAGTCTTCTGCCTTCCCCCTAAAATTTTAGGAGCCACCTTGGCCGGAAAGCCCAATTTTTAGGAGCTACCTGATATTTTTTGGAGCCAAAGTAAAGAGCTTGATGCAAAAACGGCTTTTTTCGCCCCCCCTCTGGAAGTTCTTCAGCCTTTGTCTATTGATTACTCATACTTGAGCGCTTCTTTTCCCAAACTTTCAGACCCCCAAAAAATTTTGGGGGGGAGCTAGGGGGAGTGGAAGTCAAAACCTGTGAACCTCGATATCTCTTGAACAAAGAAAGATATCGAGGTCCGGTTTGGACAAAAAATCGTCTAAAATTGCATACTTTAAGATTCTAAAGGTCGAAATCCCGATATCACATTTTTAAGTCAACATATGTGCTTTTTTCCAGTTTTTAGGTCTAGAAAATTTCCTTTAAACAAAAAATTTACAAATATCTCGATTTTTTATTTGAACCAAAACCAGTTTTTTAAATTGTTCGTCTTTTTCCGCATCCAACGAGTGGTCCATTAAGCTGGGGAACCAAACGGTTCCGGAGTTATGATCGATTGAAGTTTCCGCTCAACGCGCGCCGACCGATTTTCGCGCGCAAAAAAGTCGGATTTGACTGTTATTAGATCAGATTGAATGTTCAAACTGAGCAAAATGCTTTATTAGGGACTCTTGAGGGTCGCTGAGTTCAGAAATTACAGATACTTCCAAATAATTTACGTTTTTAAAATTACAGCTCCGCAGCGCTATTTTAGAGGCCCACTGAGCGCCGACCGGCCGCTCAGTGGTCCTGTCCGAAGCTGCAATTTTAAAAACGTAAATTATTTGGAAGTATCTGTAATTTCTGAACTCAGCGACCCTCAAGAGTCCCTAATAAAGCATTTTGCTCAGTTTGAACATTCAATCTGACCTAATAACAGTTAAATCCGACTTTTTTGCGCGCGAAAATCGGTCGGCGCGCGTTGAGCGGAAACTTCAATCGATCATAACTCCGGAACCGTTTGATTCCCCAGCTTAATGGACCACTCGTTGGATGCGGAAAAAGACGAACAATTTAAAAAACTGGTTTTGGTTTAAATAAAAAATTGAGATCTTTGTAAATTTTTCGTTTAAAAGAAATTTTCTAGACCTAAAAACTGGAAAAAAGCACATATGTTGACTTTAAAATGTGATATCGGGATTTCGACCTTTAGAATCGTAAAGTATGCAATTTTAGACGATTTTTCGTCCAAGCCGGACCTCGATATCTTTCTTTGTTCAAGAGATATCGAGGTTCACAGGTTTTGACTTCCACTCCCCCTAGATCCCCCCCAAAATTTTTTGGGGGTCTGAAAATTTGGGGAAAGAAGCGCTCAAGTATGAGTAATCAATAGACAAAGTCTGAAGAACTTCCAGAGGGGGGGCGAAAAAAGCCGTTTTTGCATCAAGCTCTTTTTGCATACGGGCCATGGTGATGCGCTGCGAACGGTGCGTATAGAGAGCGCTTCATCGCTACCGCAGCTGCTTCCCAATTGCGAGTATTCAATCTGTCAAATTTTTTAGGCGCCACGATGACCCAGCCCATCAATTTTTAGGCGCCAAGGCCCGATTTCAAGGCGCATTTGGCGCATGGCGCCCGGGGAAGGCAGAACACTGGAGGTTGAGCAACATAGCGGGTGTCTGCAAGTCTGAAAAGCAGGGAAAACGAGAATTGTCTCGACGGAATATAGGCGAAAATTGTTCCTCTTTAAAAAAATCAAAAAGGACCGAGGATTTTGAGGCATTTCCAATGGAGATGCGTGGTTTTGCTTTTTAATTATCTAAATGGCGAATGGATCAGCAATCACGAAGAGCGCATCGAGAGAGTCTCTATTCGCCTAACGTCACAATTTGCTTAAGAATTTCTCGTATTTTTGAGTTTCCCGCGACAAAAACCATGCTATTGTGACTCATCTTTGGAAAATGGGCCACTAGACAAGGTGCGAGTTTACGCATTCTGATGTCTTCGTCAGGAGCTTATGTCAGTAATTTTCGTTGCGCAAATTGTTTCCTTCTCAAAGATAAGGAGCCATGTATGAGAATGCTCAAACTCGCAGCTTATTGTTTACTGGTCCATTCGGTCCATTATCCGGAAACGTCATGAGAGGGATATCAGGGATAAGTAAGAGGTAATGAATTAAACTGGACATTGTTTTTCTATAAGTGCCTCTAAAATCACAGGGCTATAAATTAATTAATTCTGAAGTTGTATATTTTTTTTAAATAAGTAGGGTGGTATTGCTGTCATTACGCGGGAACATTTTTTTTGGAACTTTAAATTTCCAGAAGTAGGACACTTTGTCAGATGAGAATAGCATAGTAAAAATTAAATCAATCACAGCTAGGGAGGATTTGGCCGTTGCGTTGCCATTAAGCTCTTTGGTATTATTTAAATCTAACTACGTTAACTTTTATACAGCAAAAAACAGTACAGTTTTGTTCAATTTAATTTTTTGAATTTGTAATGAGCGCATCTAAAACGGCACTAAATTACTCTCTCCGTCGCGTATACTATGCGAGGGTAATGAGCTTATTTTTTAGTGTCTACGTTGAACTTGCGATGTCATCGAAGTTGTATCTTAAAAGATTGAAGGAGGAACTTGCCTCCATTTCACTCTTTACAGTTTCTTCTCGCCAAAAAATTATATAAATATCGATGACCAAAGTACAAAACCATGTATTTTCATTGCGGTGTTTCAAAAACTCCGCTAGTAGTATATTTTTTCGAAGAAAAACAAACTGTAACACTTTACAGCTTGAAATTTATGCAGAATATATTCTGCCGAGAGAGAGGAAAAATCAAATGTGTTTTCAAGATATTACGTCGACTAGATTTCTACGAAAACAAAAAGATACGAAAAAAAATGACAAGAGCACAACGTTGCAAAGGAGAAATACGTGGTTTTGCATTTTGGCGATGGATTATACGGACGTATTTCTGTCAAACGGAACTATGTGCATTAAGACATGAGTCCTAAGACCCATAAGAATATATGAATAACAGGGCTCACGTCATAATGCACATAGCTCCGTCTGACAGAAATACTCCACATCTCAAAATGACTGTATAAATTTTTCGGTTTTACGGTGATGCCAGAGCGGAAGACGGGGGTAACATGGTCAGCGACGTCCCTAGGGGCGGGCTGGGATGGCGGAAGCAACAAGTGGAGTGTCCTGGGGTGACGTCATGGATAAGTCAGGAGCTTGATCTGGAAGCCGATCCCCGTCCTGATCCCGCGCGCGGCGTGAAAGCAACAAGTACTCCCGCGGTCCCTTCTAAGGGTCGCCGCACGCCACCAGCATATCCCCGCCGTCCTCCGCAGCCACCATGCGGGACAAGCCCCAACGTTGCCAAGTCATAATTTATCATCCCTTTCCATCCATACTGCACAGGTTAACTCATAGCGCCTGCCTTTAGAAGCGCCTCATTAATATTGGACCAGTCCACAAGGTACCAACTTCAGCATTCTCATACCTGTTATCGGCCAAAACTTGTACAGAGAACATGATTCGCGCAACTACAATCACTGGTTCCAACTCCTTTCCTAAGATGTTAACGTTTTTCGTGGTTTGCATTATGACTAAAGGAGATTCACAGAGATCTTAACAGAGAATGATAAAGAAGACAATTTTTGCAAACCTGGAATAAAATTTAGCAATATATAGGTATTTGAAACCGGGAACCTCATAGGCATTACAATGGTTTCAAACTGCATAAAGTACAAAATATGGAAGGAAAAGTATTGCGAGTTGCGTGATTTTAAGGTAGGCTTGCTTCTTTCTTAGAGTTTGTAAACATTTTAGAATTTTTATTATCATATTGACATTGCGTACTTTTTGCAGTGGCAAATCATTTGCAAAGGTCCGTTTCCAAAGTAATATTGCTGAATTTTACCTGAGGTTGACATTATCCCTTTTGTAAGCTTCCAGGACTTTATGTCCACCTACCTTTCGTCCATTAAATAAATGCCCACCGCTATTTATGTCCACTAAACGTTAAGTCCAGTCTTTATTAAGTCCACATGATTTAATGTCCTACCATGAATATGTCCAAAATTGTCCAAATTGTAGACATGTTAAGTCCACATTTTTTTCTTCTCATTTAAATGACAGGAACCACCTCAAAAATAAATGCATACTAGTACTACCTTCATTCTTAAAACATTTCATTCATGAATCAAGTCATGAAAAAGAACAGACTCTAAGAGCAGATAAAAACATATGTTCATGTGTACACTGTACGGATATGATAAGATGAAAACCACAGCGGGAGCCAAAGAAACGCTCCAATGCCAAATTAAACATTTTTCAGTAACAGACTTTAACTAGTTATTTCGTGCGCCTTCAATCTTGTAGGATACTGTGCAACGCCTCTGACGCGAAATAGTCGCTTAAAGCGTTGCGGCGCGGCAGAAAACCAGCGTGACACGCGCATAGGCGCCTACAAACCTAACGGGATACTTCACGCGTTGCGCAATGCGTGAAGTATCCCGTTAGGTTTGTAGGTGCCAGTGCGCGTTCTGCGCTGCTAACACGCCGCTCCGCTCTGTTGGCTCTAATATTTTATTTAATGAAAGAACAACTTAATTTGGGGAAAAGGCTGCAAATAAAGAACAAAGAATAAACAAAACCCGGAACGTTTCAAAATAGTTACAATTTCATTTTCAACCGGAAAATAAATTAAAAACAAAAACGAGCCGTCACTACGCTGTTATTGCGAGACCGAGCGCAGGAACAAACTTTGTAATTACCGCGCTGATGTTGATGGTCTCTGTGCCTCTTATCACCAGTTTTTCCTTCCAGAGGGAGCTGGTGATTAAATTTCCATCCTTTTTGTAATCTTTGTCTTGTGTGCTTTGATTTTTCTGCACTGTGCCGAGTCTGTTTACCTGGTAATCAGTCTCGGTCTCGCAATAACAGCGTAGCGACGGCTCGTTTTTGTTTTTAATTTATTTTTCGGTCGAAAATGAAATTGTAACTATTTTGAAACGTTCCGGGTTTTGTTTATTCTTTGTTCTTAATTTGAAAAGATGAATCAAAAGAAAAAATTAACATTTCATTTAAAATATGAGTTACGATAACAACACCTAATTCTCTCTTAATTTTCTCATTTCGACATTGTCAATATAATTTTACACACGGACTAAAATATGACGCTTGAATTTGATTTTAGTGGACTTCACATTTGTGGACTTAAGTTAGTGGACGTTTAAGTAATGGACTTAACAATAGTGTGGGCTTAGAACTAAGGACGTAAAAATTGTGGACGAAAAGTCTGTGGACGTAAAAAAAGTGGACATAAAGTCCGTGTACCTTTTGTAATGCTATTCGAAGGGTCTATTTAATCCTTCCTCAGTCACAATCAGTGTTCTGCATTCCCCCTAAAATTTTAGGGGGCTTTTTATCCGGAAAGCCCAATTTTTAGGAGCCATCTACTATTTTTTAGGAGCCTAATTAAATTTTGCATATGGGCCATGGCTATGCTGCGAACGGTGCGTATAGAGAGCGCTTCATCGCTACCGCTGCCTCCCGATTGCGAGTTCAATCTGTCAAATTTTTTAGGCGCCACGATGGCCCAGCCCCCCAATTTTTAGGCGCCAAGGCCCGATTTTTAGGCGAATTTGGCGCATGGCGCTCGGGGAAGGCAGAACACTGCTCACACGGCTTTATTTCTCAGGATTGGGAGTATTGTGAAGCTATCGGGCGACATTCACCACTAATGGAAGCGTCGCGCGTCGTGTAGGAGAAAATGATTTGCCGGGCGAGTTGGCAAGAGCCCATTTCTGGCGATCCCTTTCGTGCGTTGAGAAGCGGGAGCCGCCAGCATTGCTTAGGATACACGTAGTCTCGTGGATCGGGAATTAGGGACCTCTCTTAGCTCAACCTTCAAAGCAAACTCACCCTTCTCTTCGCTCATCCATTATAATTCATTTTCCACAACACATCACTATTATACATCAGTGCCTTTTGTAATTTTCCCAATATTTCTTCTGACGCATGACAAGGACATACGTCTTTTCGGCTTGTTTTTCACAAGAGTGACTTGCAATCGAAAATGAGTATATCCAACATCGATGTATTGATTGGATCGCATTTAGTAAAAAGGAACCAGCGCGATTACAGTGTTTTCAAAGTCGTGCAACTTCCTCTTCTCTTTTAAAAATACTTAATATAAGCGAGAAAAAATAACACTAAGAAGTGGCCCGAACTGTATGAAACAGGTGCCTGGAGAAATGGGTCCACACCATTTCGCGGGGAAAACAAAGCCAAGAAGCCAAAAATTATAATTAGAGTCAAAAATAATTTTTTTAATTCTAATGAGTACCAGTACAAAACTGGGGGGGGGGGGGGGGTTGCTCCAATGCGAACTACCTGAGCTGAACACTCCCCCTCCTCCACCTCAGTTTTGTACCGGTACTCATTAGAGTTATAAAATTTATTTTTGACTTTAATTACAATTTTTGGAACTTCTTGGCTTTGTTTTCCTCGCGAAATGGTGTGGACCCAGCACCATTTCTCCACCTTGTTACTTAATATAAGAATAGTACTAAAATGTACACAATTATTTTTCTTTGAAATTAACAATATTTTGCTGGGAAGCAGAGACTGTTTGCAATTTTGGGAAATTTTTTAGATAGTTATGAGAAAGCATCATTTTTACAACACAGTAATCTTGTTGGTTCCACACATATAGGTCGCATGGCACTCCCTCGCGCTCTACGACACCTAACCTCCACTGCTCTCTGTCGAACCACAACCCTTGCTGGGGCATTGAGCACCTTAAAATTTCTGCTTCAAACCTCTCCCTCCAACATCTCATTGGGCGCCCTCTGCGCCTTCTCCCAGGAGGAACCCAATCATGGACCTCCTTCGGCAACATGTCCCTTGCCATTTTCTGAACTTGACCATACCAAATAAGTTGTTTTGTTGATTCCTCTTTGCTAAATGCAGTCCAATTGACCTTCGATGTATGAAAATATTTTTGCATGATCTTTTGATTACGAGACTATATTCATCTTTTGGAATTACACAAAATAGGTATCGCAAAATGAAGATGGTACTTTCATTGAAAATTTTGAATTCATTTATTTATTTGCCTCTCATTCACGACACAAAAAAGAAGTATGTGAATAAATAATTGAATAAATAAATAAATAGGTAACTAAATTGACAAAAGTAGAGATAAATAAATTAAACTATCGATAAATAAATATAATGGAAACGAATAAATTACTTTAGGAATAATTTAAATACATAGTTTTTCAAGTGGTTTCACCACCTGAAATAATTTATTGAATATTATCCTTGTTTAAAGCAAGAACAACTTCTTACATGATGGAATTTGATATGATTTTGATGATTTTCAAAAAATGAATGTAGAATTTGGTAACTCTGACAATGGTAACCTTAGTTGTCTCATCAAGTAGTTTTTCTCTAAATTTGAGACTGTAGGTAACCTGCACATAGGAAGGATGGTCCAACTGTATTATATTCTATAGAGATCTATGCAACATATTTTTTTTTTTTTTTTTTTTTGCTGCATTAAGTCACAAACGCCTGACCTGTAAAATAAACACTGGTGAAGCAATTTGAGAATTCATCGCTGTACATGATTTCATGTTGTAGAATTTTGAAAAACCCTGGAATTCAGTGTAATTTTGTTGATAACAAATGATTCTTTTATGTACTTTACCTCAAATTAAGTTATTTCGAATATAAATACATTGTTTTATTTTCAGAGAGTCCCATTTTCTATGAAGTGTATCATGATTCAATCAGGAACGAAGAGGAACTCATTGGTTAATGAGTGGATGAAAAGAATACATGATGTGTAATTTTGATTGGTATTAGCTCAAACATTTTCCCATTAAGGTCGAGCATGATGACCTGCAAAGTTGATTGCCAAACATAATGAGGCCATGCAGACCCCAAATATATTCACTTTCAAACGGATGCTTTTCACTCTTATTATCCTCTCATCTTGTTACATCGACTCGATCCACATTTCGAACATTTCTAGCTATGGATGCTTGAAAGCAATCCAAATCTTAACAACGTCGTGCCTTATTTTGCGACTTATGACTACGCGGTGGTTCTTGATTTATAATCTGTCATTTGGACGTATTTTTGTCAAACGGAACTTTGTGCACTATGACGTGAGCCCTGTTAAGCATATATCCTCATGGGACTCAGGGCTCATGTCTTAATGCACATAGTTCCGTTTGGCAGAAATACGTTCATTTGGATATTGAACAGGATCAAATCGATGCAACCTAACAGAATGTAATGTATCCTAGCGTAATGCTCAATAAAATGGCGCACACAAGAGCCAAGGGAGGAGAACCATGCAATGGCGAGTATACTCGAAGGATTCCGAGGTATCCTCTTTGTAAAGTAAAGTTATTTTGCCGTTTGAATTCTGTTAAGTCATCGGTGAAACATGGATGAAGTCATCGATGGAATCGTTGACGACTTGATCCCTGTATGGTCAGTAACGTCAATGATGAGATCATCAGTTTGGTAATTAGTGAATCGTCGTTGGCGCCACTGGTTAAGTCATCAGTAGAGTTCAGTTTGGTTGATCGTTAGGTTTGTTCAAGTTCATGAGGTAGTCGGCGAGTTTCAGAGAAAGGCATCGGTGGAGTCATCGATGACGTTATTGGTGAATCTTGAGTGATGTCAATCGGTAGAGTTTTTAGTGTGAAAAATGGTTGAAGTAACTGGTTAAGTCATCGGTGGAGGTTACTATGAAGGAAACTGTGAGTCATAGAGAAAAGTTATTTCAAGAATATTCACTCATTAGGTTTCAAGGTGTAGCCCCACGTGAGTATTAATCGGTCTCGGTGATGGTCGTTTAGTTGGATCCTTTTTTTTTTGCCACGTATACTCCTAGTATTCTCCTCCTCCTAAGACCGCATGGAGAGATCCACCGGATTTCAGTCGATAAGAAACATTTTGTTACCCGGAAGAACTGACATCTACTCAGTTCTTGGGGAAAACTTTGAGGAACGGTAAGCTTTTGAAGACTTTGTTGACGATATCGTCGATGAGCATGTTGACGACGGACTCGACGGCCGGTTTCACCTCGTCAATGATGTCTTTGGCGTTTTCGTTCAAGAAGGAGTTTGTTGCAGCTCCTGCGAAATAAAATCACCATAGAGAAATAATGAACCTATACTCACTAAGAATGGGGCAGAAATTTTAAGGGGACAATTGAAAATGAAAGGCAATTCAACGGAATTCATTTTTCGATTATTAAGACCCAAAATTGGACTACATTTTGCAATTAGGAACTATAAATTCCGGCCCGGTTTAAAAACAACGTGTGTGCCATTAGTTTCCCCACGCACATTAGTGTTTTTTTCAGATGAGCCAGAATTTATAGCTCCAAATTGCAAAATGCAATCTAATTCCGCCTGTGCATCTTTACTCTTGCAATCATCATAATGAATTCGTAGTCCTACGTGCCTACTTTTTTAGTCGTGTAGAGTTAGAAAGTATAGATGTTGCTCCTCCTAGGGAGGCAATAATCGCAGTTCTGAAGCCAATGTATCATTATTATTGGGGTCGAACTATTTATTGCCACAAGAATAACATCGTTACTACAACAAGAAAAGTAAGTGGGGCGTGTATTCCACCACGAGCACCAGTAACAGCTACGATTATTTTTCCCTGTGCTGTTCTACTCTTTCTTTAAGGGGGTTTTTAGAGTCAAGAAAAAGCTCAGTATGTAGATGATAGTGTTTCTTTTCCATCTTCTGATGAACGTCTATGCAAATTTTGAACTTATTTTGCACATTTGGATTGCATTTTGCAAAAAGGAACCACAAGCATTGCAATGATGCTAAGATTGTGTAAATTCATACTTTGTGGGAAAATAACTGAAATCATGATAAAAATATGAAATTTACATGATAATTTTTGTCTTAGATTCACGATTTTCAGCGAGTAAAATAGAAACTGTCAATGGATAATCAGGTTTTTTCCCAAGACAAAAGAAGTTGCACAATCTTAGCAATATTGCAATGCTCGTGGTTCCTTTTCGCAAAATGCAATGCATTTGTAACTTCGGGAATACATTTTTGCAAAAAATTCCAGTAATTTGCCACTGTACAAAATGAAAAGTGCGGAAGACTATAATTTTACAAACTTGGAGGTAAATACGAAGCTACCGTAAAATTTTCAAAACTTGCAAAACTTTTTCGTTCGTATTTTCAATTTTTTGTGGAGGCAAGTCATTGTAAACCCCTCTGCTGGCCTATTTCCAAAATTATACGGTCGAATATTATTTCAGACTCGTGGAAACTGTCCTCTCGTGTTGCTATGTGTAGGATCTCATTGAACCTTCCTGAATCATAATGTAAGTCTTATGGGGCCTCCTAAGGGAAGTAGCCCTTCAAAGAAAGATTATGAATGAATATGGCTCTAGTCAGAGAGACTCTAAAAGTTATCTCGCCAAACTCTAACTCCAAACTCACAAAGTATTCTCCGAAATGGTTAACCCCTAATCAACAGTGCCGCTACTTTAATTATGCTTACCTAAAGTTTTATCTCCGTTGAACAAGTTGCCAAAATGAGCTGTAGCTCCTCCGATATCTAATTTGACCATTGTGTCCTTCACCTCCAGGTATTCCTGTCCTTTACGGTCAACCAATTTTCCCTGCATCTTGACCTTGACTTTCGCGTCCGCTGCAAATAAAACATCCCATTAAATTAACATTGTGTCATTTAGACCGAAAGTAATTTCTAGAAACCCATTAAGTTCTCAAATCATGATCGTCTTGGCAACGTCTGAAGGTGCATACGGCGTTTTACCCTGGCGAGGTAGTATTAGTGTTTATTCTGTTTAAATTATTTTAAAAGTTAGTTAAGATACATAGCCTCCAGCGCTCATTAACATGTGCCTACAGAACGCATCATTAAGATAAATGGATTGAGTTATAAGGGAGACAATCACATCTGTATTGCGGTGTTTCAAAATTTCATGTCCTTTTTCATTTTTTTTGGAAGTAAACCAATCCCATTTTTCGCACAAAATTTTGTAGAAAGCGCCCTGTGACGGACAAGAAAAATGGCACAAATTGCAGATGAGGTGTCGGTTATTTTCTTTCCAAAAAATTAAAATGGGAGATAAGATATTCAAACACTGCGATGTAGATGTGACTGTTTTGCTTAACTCTATCTAAATGTAAGTTTGCAACAATTTCTTGCAAGGGGAAAGATGGAATCTGAGGTACAATCTTGAGAAAGAAGACTCTCGAAGCGTTTAGTACTTTATAATAAGAATGTTAATCGTCATTAAAATAATTTTTTGTAAGCGTGATCAAAGTTTCTTGAGTTTTGGGAAAAGTCAACTCATTCCTAAAAGTTCAAGAGTTCAACTTTCATGTAACAAACTCTAGTGTATACACCAGAACTACAACTCACCAAACGAAATAGGAGTGCCTGCGTCCGGTAAAGTATGCAACATAGTCCACGTTGATGCTGGCTAGTTTGCATGTTTTGTAAATTGAAGGCGTTTTTATGCCGTGCAAAACATTCATGCCGAGCATCAACTATTTTAACAACAGCAGACCGCAGACCCACAGTGGTAGTCCATGAGTTGTAAAAAATCTGGCCTTGAAAATGTTTTTTCAACGGTTTCATTGTTTGAGGAACGAATACCGATTTCATTTTCCAAATTCAACGTCAATTTTTTATTTCTCCATTGAGGCAAAGTACACCTCGGTACACCTCATCAAATGAGCGTGCTATTGAAGATTCCATTTTCCGCCCAAATATTCATTCCTGAAATCTTGAAATCTTGAAGCATCCAGGATTTATTTACATAGTGCATCACATATCATAGACTAAATCCGAAAAAAGCGTACCTGAAATTCAGGATTGAGACATGCCTCATTTTTTTTAAAAAAGAAAGCCAATCATCACGAAAACGTTATTGGCTTGAATATTTCAAGGTAAAATTTTGATTTTTGGGCTTGAGCCACTGGTTTGAATACTATTTCCCGATCCTTCCAAAATTCTCTGCATGTCGTCGTTTAAACGTATTAAGTTGAAGCGGAAATAAACTTACTCAAGTTAGCTTTGAAAATTCCGTTTCCTTGGATTGGGACGAGGAGTGCTCGGCCTCTGATAGTGTAGTCGGACTCCAAGTGGAGTACTGGGATTGAAAGCATACCACTCACCATCAACGTGTCTAAATTAAGGCTGAGAAAAGAGATTGAGAAAAAAGGTTCAGATGCGGATCATTCAGCATATAAATAAATAGGATACCAAATAAAATTTAAGTTTGTGACGTCATTGGTAATTACGTATGATAGGCGGCTAAGACTTAAGGGACAGACCTTAACAGACATGCACAAAGTTTTATCTATGGAAAAAAAATAATTCGGGGCAGTTTTGAATTCAAATTTAGAAATTAGAAATGTAAAAAAAAATTAGAAATTAGAAATTTTCACCTGTTCAAAATTCAAAGTCAAGATAAACATTTTGAACATTAAAATGACGGTAAACTTTGTTCTAATGTTGAGTCTATGGTGGGACAAAATTCAAACTTTTTTTTCATGTGCTAACTATGTATCTCTTAGCATATCTGGGAGATTTATGTAACAGACTTAAAGAAGGGTTTCGATAAGGGCTATTATTGGACCCATCCTAGCTGACTTACCTCAACTCAACGAATTTTTGCTCACTGAAGGTTTATATCAAACGGAATGCATCATGATTTGGTCCTTTCCAAGTCCAATGTTAGGTCGAATTCTGATATGAACGTGGGTTTGAAGACCAATTCAGGAGAAAGTTACGAGTTTTGCAGGTTTAGGTGAGGCCTACGGTTGAACTAGTATTAAACCAGAAACCTGACCCAAAAGTATCGAATCATGATGCATTCCGTAAAATATAGACCTTCATGCAGAACATTGTAGAGTTCGGGTAATTCATCGAGGGAGGATACAAAAACGGCCCTTCCTCCTGCCCCCCCCCCTAAATTTTTCATATCTCCCAGGTTTTCACGATCTCTAGCTCGGAGATTTCGGAAAACTGTAAATCTAATGAGGAAATGTTTGATGAACTGGATATCAAGCGTGAGTATCATTATTTGTATGAATGGATCTCGGAAGGCATGGACTAAAAGAGCCGGGAAAATGTTCTTATTTTCAATCAAAGAAAACCCAGGACTGGTGAAGAATTCCGTTCCTACAGTTTGAAACGTATTCCGCTCTGCGGAAGCTGGAATATCGATGATAGAAAAAGCAGATAGAGTTTTTCGTTGCGGAAAATCGGCATGGAACTTCCATGTAATAGAGTGCATGCATGGAGTAGCTGAGGACTTACTCAATTTTTTGGAATTTGTAGTGGCTGAGACCGTAAACTTTGAGATCCTTCAGCTTGGCCTTGTAGTTGACAGCCTGCGTCCCTTGTTCCAGGGTGACCATCGGAATGTGCAGAGGTTCTACGGACGGGATGTTCAACTCAGGAACCCCTGTAATAAAATGCAAGATGAAATCCTGGTTGCTCTGTTTATCATCTTATTGAGTAGGCTATTTCTTCATGGTATGCGAGGGTCGTCGAGGAAATAAGTTCACTTGTTCAATATTTCCTGAACTATGGTAGAAAAAGAAAATCTGTAGAAAGCGTTGAAAACCACTACTCTCAGCTTTCTAACGCGTTATAGATTTTTAAATTTGACTTAATAGAACTCAAGAAAAGTGGGTTTTTCTGAACCCGCCCTCGCTCCGTGAAATTTTGGACCCGTGCGGACTGCGGAGAGGAGGTGGGTTCAGGAAAACCCATTCTTCTTGAGTTCTATCAAACCAAATTTAAAAATAATAGCGCGTTAAAAAGCTGAGAGTAGTGGCTTTTCAACGTTCTTTACAGATTTTCTTTACCTACCTTAGTTTAGGAGATATTGAACAAGTGAACTTACTTTCTGGAAATTGACATACGCCGTCACGCCAGAGAAACGATGAAATATCCACGGTGAAATTACCAGACGACGTATCTCCTCTGCGTGTTTCAAAATTTCCGCTCTCATTTTATTTTTTCCAAGGAGAACAAATAATCCATATCATTCCTTGAAGTTTTATGAGTTTTCTTCGCATATAGAAGAAGAATCAGGGAAAATCTCAAGAATTGATGTTGAATAGTTTTTCATTTAAAAAATAAAGTATGATTGGAAGTCTGCGACGTCGTAACCCGAGGAACGTGGTTCAGTAGTTCACCGTCGACGTGCGGTAAATCAGAGTAAGTTCACGACCTCACGAAAACTCACGATAAATTAGCATAATTATGCTGATCTCTGTACTGCGCTGAATTCACTCCTTTAGCGCTTAATCTGCGTAGTTGTAACACGCTGTTTCAAATGCGAGCTTTATGCGGGCGGTTTTTTTGGGGTGGTCGGCAGTCAGGTTTGTCCAGAGAGAGACCTAACTTAAATAGACGAACAAGCTCTCGGGGGAAAAAAAGGGAATAAATGGTGGTCTGTTTTGCCATTTATTACCGTATCTAAAATCTGAACTCGGGGGAGTTCATTTTGAATCAGTGGAAGAGGTCAAACAAGCCGTCAACACTTTCATCCCCAGCCAATTGTAAGACTTCTACACGCGTGGTATCCAAAAGCTGTTCTCTTAGTCTCACAATCAGTGTCAGACCTGCTTGGATCGAGCTGGTTATGTGGAGAGGTGAGGTAAGCCCCTTAAATATTCTACAAAAACTTCTTTGATTTTTCGTCAGTGAAGAACGACTGAAGCGTTGGCAGAGAGGCTCTTCTCTCGTCGCGGACTTCAAATCTCCGCGGATTTGGCGGGAGCGGCGTGCACCTCAACGCGTTCAAACGGCTCGCGTTCGGCTGCACATGGTCCGATTTTATTGCGGTTTGTTTTGTTGAACTCAGTATATCCTAAGAAAGATTTTGAGCCCAAGTTTATTAAAATTGGTCCATTCCTATTGATTTTAGAGAGGGGGGATACTTACTTATTGAACGCCCCTCGTATATGCAATTGTCAGTGAAATATATTCATAACCATCCT
The DNA here is from genome assembly GCF_918797505.1 of Bemisia tabaci. Taxonomy (NCBI): domain Eukaryota; kingdom Metazoa; phylum Arthropoda; class Insecta; order Hemiptera; family Aleyrodidae; genus Bemisia; species Bemisia tabaci. Next base: position 966,808 of record NC_092795.1, on the reverse strand, counting down.
TAAAATAAATATTTAATCGGAAGCAATTTGGCAACATTTAAATGTTCGTACGGCGTTTTCCCTTAGGACGCGCGGCGACGCGCGGCAGTGCTGGTCTGATGCGTGGTGCGAGTCACACGTAGTGACACTGACCTCCCATGAGAAAACACTGAGTTCTATTGAACTTGTTTCTTCCACGTCCGATGATACACCGGGATTTGGCACCTTTCGCAAGTACGTCTAGACTATAACACCTTGTGTAATTGAATACAGTCCAAGATGACCGGTGACATTCAATCCTAATTGTAATTCCGTCAGTATAAAAGGAAGAACTCATTCTTTTTTCGCGTCCTTCCTTTGCGTAGGTTTTTGCACACTTGATGAGGATCAAGTCGGAATATTTTAATTATCTACATCTACATTCGACTGGTTCAGGACCTGGCAAAAAATCTGAAATTTGCCGCACGAAGGTCTTCTTTTCAAGTTCAAGTTGAATTTTTCCAAGACCAAGGAGAAATCTGACGTGCTAAGGAAAAATGCCGTATGAACATTCGAGAGTTGCCAGAGTCCCTCCGTTTAAATATTAATTTTTTTAGGAGAGATATGAATATTGCAACTTGAATTTTCAGATGACTTCGATCTGATCGTAAATGGATTCTCTGGAAGCTCAAAATCAAATATTTACAAGTTTCCTATAAAATTTATGGTTAATCAGAGGAAATTCGGTGAATTCTAAAGGCTAATACGACGTTCTTCCTTGACTGAGGTAAGAATTAAAAGGAATTATTGAGATTTTTTCTTGCTTCAAGAAAATGAATAACTTTTGGCAGTTTTGGGGATGGTCACGCCCAAGTCGATCTTTTTCCTTTTTTGACAACGTCAATGGAAAACACATATCCTCTTTACGAGTATAATACGCTTGCAAATACATGAAAACAGGAAAAATGTATGAGTTCCGCATAGTAAAGGGGGAAAAGCGTCAAAGCAATTTTAAGATTGGTTTTCTTCCTTACAGCTGTTTTCTATTTTTTTTCTTCGCTTTCAGTTTCATATCTTTTGAAACCAAATGTGACGTTTATTTTTTTAAACTGAAATAATTACCCTTTGCAATGTAAGGTTTTCCCTTTGTTACTTGTTGAAGTACACATTTGTTCAATTCTGGGTCGCTCTGCGGGCAAGGTTGAATGGTTGCTGAAACAAATAAAAAAATTTATGTTGAAGATTTCACTGTGCGGTTGGTTTTTCTAGCTACGAAAAATTGAAGAAAAAAGCAAAGGCAGGGAATATGAGCGATACGTTATTTTTATGCCACACTGCTCTGAATATACTTTCCGGTGAGAACTTGCTGCAATTGCAGTAAGTGTCGTGATTTTTCTTCACGAATCCAAGTCCAGAACTCAACTAAGTGTGAGTGATTTGATGACTTGCAGCCAACCTTTGCGATTTGCATTTTTTGGGAGATGGGTCCAGCATTTTGAAAGTGATCGCCATTATTGTCAACATAGAAAATTAAATAGCTTGTTTCTGGCAAGTATGTTGCACTTTTAAGCCACTTTGGCGTTACTAGCATTTCTTAACTTATCCAGTTTGGCCTGCCTATTTTAAGTTTGGCTCACATTTTGCAATAAGAAACTGTTTTATTTCTGACCCACCCATAAAGCACTTATCTGCACTGAGGGATTACTGGTACAGAAGCGTTTTTAAAATATAAAAAGTAAGTATATTGATTCTAAAATGTAGGACATTTTTGACACTTATATAATGTTTTTGAAATATTAATTCTGAAGCAGTAATTAATTTGAGCAATTTTTCTGTTCGCTCGTTTAAATCTCCAGCAAAGAGGAGGGAGACTACAGCCATTCGGGGGAAAAATGCGGCTATTAAGACACGCGACCATATCTCACTCTATAATGTAAAATCAATACAAAATCATGAGAGTGAATCAAAAAAATCTGTGACGCCAAGTGTTTCGGTCAGGGGGCGTAGCCCCTTTCCCCTAGTATTTTTTAAAGAAACCTCGCTTGTCAAAAGTCATTCTACGCAATAAGGTACGTTGAAACTTCAGACTTAAAACTGTCTGTGGCAATGATGAATAAACTTCGTCGTATGCAATTTTGAAGACTGGTTTTTGTGGGTAGTTTTATTTTCTTAATTTTACTTTCTATATAAATACATATTTCAAGGAGGACATATCAAGAAAAATAGATGAATGTGGCAGTTAGGCGTCGGAGAGCGCCAGTGAGCGTCGTGAAAACGGATATGTCACACCCATATTTGTTTTTTTTTATATTCTGATTTCATTATTTTTTTCCTTTCCATTTATTTCCTCTTATTATAAATAAAAAAATTGAACTTGCCCTTTAGTTTAAAAATTCCATAAAAAGAAAACCCAGCACACTGCAAGGAAACCGAGAGTATAGGCTTTTTACCGGTGTATCCAAAATTAATGTTTGCAACTTTAAGTTGTGCCTGTACAAAAATCGAAGCATGTCGCACATGGTATTAGAACAACCGCAGTAGACTGTAGAAATGTGTTCATCTTTACATTGACTTTCGTTGAATTCCACTTAGCAATGAAATGGGGCGTAAACCATGGCTATTGCAATTCAATTGGAAATGTCACGCCGGTTGGCAAACCTGCAGGCATGCGCGCAATTGTTGCATCTCTTTGGACAAACTTTGCACATAGGGTTTCAAGAAGTCTGGCTCCTCCCTCCTAACTTTTTGAAGACCCAATATATGGATTGAGTTTCACAAAGATCAACCGAGATTTTGAATAGCAAGAGGTCTGTTCGGTATCAAGTTTTTCCTCTTATTTATTGAAAAAAAAAAATTGCGTCTCATAATTTTAATTTTAGCAAACTACCGGAGTTCTTACTGTTTTTTCTGACCAAAGACGCCATATTTGCTGCTAAGATTATTAATTTTGTTCGAATTTTTAGTAAGTGAGTTCTCCTTCTCTGAAGGCAAAAAAGCCTTATCAAAAAAAAGTAAAAAATAAAAAAAAAAATAAAAAAAAATTGAGTGTTTAATAATTGATAAGATTTCCGAATGGCGAAATCAATTTAGGGAAAGAATCCTACTGCATGATGATGCTCAAATATTCCCTCCGATGCAAATGATGAGCACAGCTATTGTTTTCCAAGATAAAAAGGGTTTCTTCCTGTTCAAATCCGTATCTCAACCTTATCTGTATGCTGGACCCCTAAAGGCTTTATAAACCAGGAGGTTTTAAAAGTCAATTTGTAATTTGACCATTTTTATTGCACTCAATTCTTGGTTTTGTTAGTCTCAACTCACTTTAAAATCAGAACACAAAATATGCGTGGAATAGATTTGTAAAATCTGATGAATTTTTCATTTTTTAACAATGTCAGAGCGCACTAACCATTATCGCCCACTGATGAACCGGGACGCATTAACTTTTTTGTTATACTTGAATTGCATGTTTTCCTCGGCGTCTTGAATAACAACAATTAACAATTACAGAACAAAAGCCGGCAATGGAGGCCTCATTGAAAGTTGTAAATGAACTTAATAATTCACACAGGAGGACAGTAGTTGAACTATCAATTAACACGATCTCATGTATTTACTGATATCATTCTGTCTGGTTTTCGTCTTACATTTTTTTAGAACTGTCCGTATATAATAAGGACTAATACAGGAACCTTAATGCTCATACTTGTTTTATTTACGTACATATCGTACATGCAGTGGTGGCATCAAACAAGTATGAGCATCATGGTTCCTGTATTAGTTCTTATTATATTATTCATATATGCTACTCCAATCATGTTTAATTAACTGTCCATATCTTACCAGAAAAGAAATTCTTGAAGGATTTTATTCCTATGTCTTTGTGATTTTGCACATACAATAATTTGCGCTTTGATTCAGAAATGGATGACACAGATCTTGCGATTATCGATAGATTACTTTTTAACATGAATCATTTGTTTTTATTTATTTATTTTTATTTCATTGTTTTTAAATTCTTACTGTCTCGAAGTTCCGTTGTAGGTTTGTTACAGTTGTAGCCAAAGTGAATTGCATCAAGTTTGTCCGGTGATATATATATATTCGCAACAAAATATACTCTTGAGTGTATTCTTTTCACCCTCAATTTATTCGGTCAATCAGCGACTGTCCTTTGAGATTTTCAAAAGTGGGTCGAATTTTAAAGACACACATTAAGTCGTATTTTGGTAAAGAATGAGTTGGAGAAATGTTTATAATTTTGTTTTTTTTTAACATTTTTTCGCGGCAAAAGTTCCAAGTCGAGAAGAAATATTGTCAAGGGGAAAAAGTTAGGAAAAGGGGGGGAAATCCAGTCCATAACAATGAGTCTTATGGAGGAATGAAACTCCAAACTTCCTTTCCTCTCCTTTAACTTCATCGAAAACATTTCTTCTTATAAGATATTATACTGACTTAAAGAGCGTCGGTTCATTATCAACAAAATTTAATTTTTTAATATAAAATCCGTGCAGATTTAACTTAAAGTAAGATTTTTTTTAGTTAAAAAAACATCGTTTTGTTATTGTTAAGTTAAAGTAAAAAAAAAGCAATAACAAAACAACGATACTTCAATTTAAAAAAAAAACTAACTATAAGTTAAAAAAAAAAAAAAAATTGACAAGAAATGGCGCTGTAAGTCAAAATAATATCTCAAGAACTTTTTTTCAGCGTGACTTGTCTCTGTTACACTTGATCCAATTTAGTCTCTCGACGATGATTCGAGCCAGGGCTGTACGTTTGACAAAAGATAATTGACGAAGATATGGATAAATATGGTTCCACTTACGTAATTTATGTGCTGGTTTGGCTACCAGAGGAACAAGGCATATCACAGACAGGACGGTAAACACAACGAGGGCACTCATTTTGGGGGCGCGGGAAAAATGTAGAGTAATTTAAAATGAAACGTAGAAAGTGAGGAAAACGTGCCAACTGGGATCTTGGGAGTCGCACTAAATGTTTTGAGAGCTTTGGATGAGTTAAAAAAAATTAAAAAAAAAAGTTCAAATCCGTGGGCGAATTTCCTCAGGTACTCATGAGGTGTGCCGAGCGTTTGAATCTACAGTGCGCTTGAGCGCTCATCTCCCCTCCAAGCCACCCGCGATGCGCCCCCCGAGGGGTCGCCAAATCGCCCCCCGAAATCCCCGTGTATCGTCCGGGTGCCGCCGGATTTTCGAGCAACCCGACAACAATGCCATGGAACCAGTTTTGCCGAGCTTTCGGCTTGCGAACTAGGAAGATGCCTTACAATCGGCGTTGCCAAATTTTCACCAATCAATTAAAATCAACTAAAAAAAATCCATATCAAAAGGATTTTCTTAAATTTTACATTTTTGAGATATTGTGACCACGATCGGCCTTAAAGAGGGGAACCTTTGTATTTCTCAAAACAAAATCGCTGTCTCTACCCCAAGATTTTCAAAATACATTTTTTTTTTTCAATAAAATGTATTACAGACTCAAAAATTGCTCTTATGAAATATATTGCCTTTCGCTTCATATCAGAATTAAGAAGAGTTTGTGCGATGAAACAAATACAAAAAAATTTGGATTTTTCATACGTGTTTTGTTTTGCCAATAGAAAGGACAATTTGTTTTAAAACTAAACCAATGAGTAATGTATTTACCTTTGACAAAGTTCATTACCGGAAGTAAATTTTCGTTTATTGAAGATCATTCCTGTTTTCATTGCAAACAATCAAAGAAGCTTAGAGTGTCTTAGCACTTCTTTTTAGTACAAGGATGGTTCATTCTTTTTTTGTAAAATTGAACGAAAAAAATTGTTCTCTACGAATGCTTGAAGCTTTATTATTTTCATATCCAAATACCGCTCTCAATTCACATCAGCTCGTGCAGAGCTTCTTTGAAAACGCTCGTAAATCATAATTTAAAAACGTAATCCAAACAGTTCCATAAACACATTCTACATGCGTAGTGATACCTGGTGAATACATAGCTGAATGATTTGTATTGGGATTTTGTGATAGGATTTTTAAGTGATTTGACTAAAGCAATTTTAAAAGGAGTTCTTAAATCGTAGAAATCATGAAAGTATCAAAATGGAGGCGAAACCTCAATAAAAAAGTTTTGAAAGTTGATTTCGGTTTGAAATAGAAATGAGTTAATCCTTGCTGAAATTACTTACCTGATATCAATAGAAATTAGCACAAGCTCTCTGACCCCCTTTCCCCCTACTGTTATTTTTTTTAAACTGTTCGATCTAAACGGTTACTAAACTGATAGTCCGTAGGTGAGTTCCCTGTACTTTGATTAACTCACGAGGACGCTAAGAGCACACGGGGCGCTAGGCCGCGTAGTAACCATAGGCCGTAGCCCCCTAGTAGTCTCTAATAATTCTTGGTGGCTTGTAAAATCTCGTTTTTTTTAGGTGACATGGTGACCATGGTCGGAGCTTGCGCGAAGTCATTACACTGGCCCCAGGCGTGTTTGTTTAATGTTCGGTATTAATCATCATCATCACATTCTTCTTCTTCCACTCCTTTCCTTCTTCTTCTCATCTTGTCTCGCGTGCAATGCGTCCTGGCGCGTGATCACGCACTTGTGCCCTCAGAAGCGAGTGACCTCTTGACCCAGCGCGCGCGTTTCCTGGGCAATGAAATCTAGCTTCCCTGCAGGATATGACAAAAGTTCGGTGTTTTACATTTGAGCTTGTGACTTCCTTCCAGCTTTTTTCTTCCGTTTTTTTAGTCTGCTTTTAATGAGTCTACCGCTCACTAGCGAAATAGCAAACTGCAGGCAGATTATGGAAATTGATAGACATAGTGACCGGCAAAAGTGCAGCGATTCTATTGGTTGCTACGGGTTTTTGTTTTAGACTAAGGCGGATTGGTTGAAGGGTCTCCTGTGGTTAGTCTATTGCGTACCTCCTTTGTCCATTGCAACCACCTGCTACCTCCAATGAGAGCGCTCCATTTTCTCTTTGTCCTTTTTGTCTATTACTTTGTCCATCAATTTCAATAATCAGCCCACTGAGTAGATTTTTAATGGGTTAAAATTCATAAAAATCACGGGGAGCACATACATCCCACTCCTTTGTTCTAATTTTTTGTAGCCCGAATAGCACCTTTTCAAATTTACTACTTTTCTCTTGGTAGCCTCTGTAACCAAGTTCGGACTACGTAAATGGCACGTCTATGAGGGCATTTAGACATTTCTGATGTGTTCGGCGTATTGGCCGGGCCATTGGAGCTTATTGTTTAAAATTTATTTACTGAAAGAACGGAGTGAAGTAAGCTTCCAGGGATTTTTTTGAGCCTAAATGTCAAGAAACTCCCGTTTTGAAAATGCCACTAATGTGACCTGTTTAAAACGATACTTTTGGCGGGCTCTGGTGTAAAAGGCTGCGGCGAATCCAGACGAGGGAAACTGCGTTTGCTGATTGGCTGGTCTCAGCTTGAGTCATTGCCTTGGTACGTCGCACAGTGGATTGAGTCAATTAGAGACGTCTGACTTGAAATTTTTGACTAAAACAGCAAATTTTGTTGTATATTCCGTCACATTTTAAATTTATTGGGGCGCTTCTAAGAAAGAATTTTACAAGGAAACCAAAGAAACCACTTTGAGAACCTGCAAGTTTTGTATGAACGGATTTATAAGCGTTTAAAGTTTCCAAATTTTGTCCGACCTCTTCCATCGACTCGAACCGCTGTGCGTCGTTGACTCGACTGTCGGCGTTTTCCTTACGTAGAGATGATTTTTTGAACTTTTAAATGAAATTTATGGTTTTTTCACGATATTTTACCTCCGACGAGTTATATGTATTACAACCCTGCAAAAATTCCTTGGCACTGGCACATTGTTTTGTGAATGTATCTCTAAAAAGCGTCGATACTCTACTCGTTTGAATTTTATGAGTTCAACAGACTCATTCTGAAGGTTCATCCGAACACTCTTTGGCCTGGTGGTACTTCGTTTAACGATCTAGTATTTTATCTAGTCATGAAATTCGTGAGCTGAGATGGACACATTGAAAATATCTTAATTAAAAAAGAATGAGAATGAGCCATTAGTAATTTTTATTTCTAATTTTTTAGGGGTAGGCCGGTAGGGTGTCCCTTATTTTTTGAAATTTGAGTAAAGCTAAGCTCCGTTGGTCTCAAAACGTGCTATGAGGTGCAAAAATGAGGAATATTTTAAAAAATTAAAAACATTTTTCAAAGGTCTTTCAGGTGCCTTAACGAGCACGCATAAAAATTGATGTTTTAGCCCAAAAAGTGTTTTCTCTTAGAGGAAACCCTAAATTTACGCCCGTTTAGATTCAAAATGTGGTGCGTTTGGCTGTATCTGTAGCCGAAAAGCCGGAAACGGAGAATTCAGGCGCGGAAACCACCCTGCGCTGCGGCGCACTCTTTAGGTCACGCAGTGAACTTGACCCTCGCACTCCCGACATAGCCTTGCAAATGGTTCATCCCGCTAGAAATCGACGGTTTATGCTCTAGTGCCCGAAAATTTTCCGCCATTTTGCCGTAGCTCTGAATATGTTTGACCTTAAACTACCATTTTTGGGGGAGAGGTAAAGCTGCTCATCGGGCGCGTCCATGGATTCAGCTCTTTGTAGCACTGCCTATTCCATTTCGCCTGCTCTTTCTCAAGCTTACATCTCTCTTATCCTTACAGACAACTTGACTCGTGCGTTTTTCCTCTTCTCTTCGCTTTTTTTATTGAAAATATCATTCTTCTTGGGGGAAATATCCAAAACTATCGTTGAAGAGTTGCTTCCAACCGTTCAAGACACGGGATTGCTGGAGATTTCATGTCCGCGTTTCGATCTCATTTTCGTCTTCAGTCTTCTTTTAGAACTAAATTATGGAAAAAATTTGTGTTCTGAAGATGCGCGATTTGATGATTTACAGTAAGAGACGACATTACTTTTGGCAAATTACTAATTTTTAGATGTGCGTCCTTTTGACGGGCGCTTGAGAGATCTCTAAAAAAGTCTTTATTTTTTATTTTTTTTAAAGAAAAAAAGAAAAACTTATTTTTACACCTCATAGCATGTTTTGAGACCAAGGGAGCAAAAATGTTCTCAAATTTCAAAAATAAGGGACACCCGAAAGAAGGGCTACATGGTAAGAAGTTCATTTCAAGAAAGGGGGACCCAAAGCCACAAAATCACGAGAAATGACTTTTTGGAAACTATTTTCAGTAGTGGGGGGGAGGGAGGGCCGGAGGGGGGACATTGGAGTCCAAGTCTCGCGAATCCACCTCTTCTTGGCAACGCCACTCAGTATGGCAGATGGGAAAATCACTAAAAATAATCGCTGAAATAGCCTAATAACGCACCAACAAACTAGTATACCAATGCATCTATCTGAGCTGTGCACTTTCCTCTCTCAGTCCTGTACTGATACTCATTAGAGCCCTCAAATGTTCTATTCTTATTGAAAGTGTAATTTTTTAACCTATTGCTTTCCCCGGAAAAAAGTGTTGACCCAGCAGTATTTCGTCACCTCTCGGCCAAAGTATTACAAACGCCTTGCGACGTTTCAAAATTTTCTCCGGCCGTTTTATTTTTTTTACAGAGAAATTGTTGGTTAATCTGTTTGAAAACACTGAATTTTATCGGGGGCACAAAGAAAATCCAGTGGAATGTTCGGACAGCTTCGCTGAAGAATTTCTCTGCGAAAAAATAAAACTGCGGTGGATATTTTGGTGCCGCATGGCGCTTGTAATACTCTGGCTGGGAGATGAGGATTGCATCTTCTTGGATAGGCTAATACTAGATATTATGGTTTCTAAGGGATTCCTCTCTTGAAAACGCTCTCTTTCTCCGAGAAGAGCGTGAGTTTGCGCGCGGCGCCAGTGGCAGAAAGTTCAATAGACTTTAGACGAGATCCAATGGTCGGAGCGGAGTTCTCGGGGTGCGGGAAACGAGTGTTGGTGATTGAATGGCGGATTGTGTCATAGCGCCCGGAGGAGAGCCCGAGAGCGCAGCGCGCAGCGCGCAGCAGTGACTGCTCGGATAAAGTTGGTCACTCCCCGGACCCGAGACCCGGGCTCACCGGACTCACCGCAGCGGCACACTCACCGTCCACCGCCGCCGCGGCACACTCACCGTCCACCGCCGCCGCGGCACACTCACCGTCCACCGCCGCCGCGGCACACTCACCGTCCACCGCCGCCGCGCCGCGCCGCTTCTCACCAAGTTTAGAGTACCTATATTGAGAGAGTATGGCCACTGGGTCCCATGGAGAGGCTTAGGACCCAAAAATGCCGGTGCTTTGTTTTGGTTTTTGAGGATGGGAGGGGGGGTCATTGCCAACTTTTGATGGTTATCACCAACCGCACTTGCTGCCAACCTTACTACATCTAAGATCATTTTTCTCAAAAATTGCACACGATTAGCCTTAAAAATATGTAAAAAAGTCGCAATAGTGCATTTGGGTAAAGTTCTCGTTACGATAAGCAAAGACAACTACATTTTGAATCATTTTGCATTACATTAACTTTGTGGCGTCCGCCATTTTTGGGTCCTAAGGGCTCCATTCAGCCTAAGATGGCTGAGCCAATCAGAGGTGGTAACTCCAGTGGCCATACTCTCTCTTAATATAGGTACTCTGACCAAGTTCACCCACAAATCATCAGCTCCAACCTCAGAGACAAGATACCCTCCACTGGCCTCTTGGCGACAGGTGGAAGCTTTTACTTTCCGGCATTCAACACTTCCTTATGGACAAGCAAATATGGGAGATTCTTCGTTAAGGGAGCAATAGTCATCACTCTTTTTTCGGCTGTTGACCTACCTACAATACCTACATGGTGGATGATGAGCCTCGGGGGTGACGTCATGAGCCAAACAAGTTTCTCGAACTTTGACTTGCCTTGGCTTGTTTGCAAAACGAAACTGCCAACACGTTGTTAAACATAGCGTTGAGTGGTAGCGACCCCGTCAAGCCTGTAGAGATCTCCAACCGAGAAATACATTTTACGAGATTGATTTTTTTTTTTTTTTTATTTATTTAATTCAAGTTAAATTACAAGTATAAAGATACAAATAAGTAACTCAAATTTGGTGGCACCCGCGACAAATCCGCATTATGGCCACCGGGGAGAGATAACTCATCCGGATTACTTAATACAAGTAATTAGAATTAGTTTTGACACTTTTCGGTGTTTTACTACTTTAGAAATTAAAATACACTGGTGCATAGTTTAGACACATTGCGGTGTGTGACAACTGATAACATCAAAACAAAAACCCGGGGGAAAAAAGTGATGATGCTTAAAATTTTTCAACTTGGAATTTCTTCCATTAAATCTTCCTCTAGATAAAATACACTGGTAAATAGTTTAAACACATTGCGGTGTGTGACTACTGGTAACATCAAATAAAAACCCAAAGGGAAAAAAGTGATGATGCTTAAATTTTTCAACTTGGAATTTCTTCCATAAAAGCCTTCCTCTTGTTAAAATTTCCTCTAGTTTAATTCCTCTTGTTAAAATTTCCTCAGATAAAAATTTCCTCTTGTGGAGCCATAAAGATTTCCATTGGTTAGCAAAATTTCCATAGATTAATTTCATTAAAGATTCTCAAAATGCCCCCCCCCCATCCCTGTGTCCCTAGTACCCTTTCGCTTGTAACCCCTAGACATGCGATAAAGATGTCAAAACCACTGGGGAATCAAAGCTACACAAGGCACCAAAACACTATGTCTGGGAGGGTCGCACAAAAGTCACTTTAATGAAAGTCCGAAGTCTCCAGTTTGTCCGTGTTCCTGTTCAAAATCGTCCATAGTGTCCTAGTTTTCCTTGTTTGCCGTGTTCCGTCCTTTCAGATTGTCGTCGCGATTTCTCCAAGTTCTCCAGTTGCCATCACTTTGTCATTACTCGTATTCCGGTATTCGTAAATATCACATTGATCTATTGATAAGAGATAAAATCCCGAGCGAGTGTTTTATCAGCTCTAAGAGCTATTACGGTGTTGGCTTGAGCTAAAATTTCACAGTTTAATCAAAAACTAAGTCCGAAAATCCAATCAAAAATTAAAGATATCTTCCACAGTTTTTGAGATAACGATTCCAAACTTTCAGGATAGACGCACGGCACTAAAAGTTTCCGATATATCCAAAAGAATTTCCGAAAAAGACAGGATTTACACATTAATGAATTTCCGAGCCGGAGCGTGTCGCAACGTGCGACCGCCCGGCTCCGCTACATGAACATGACTCTCTACGAGATTGATGCAAATCGTCCTTTTTATGATTCTATGTTAAGGACCCAGAAATCCCCTCAATCAAGATGTGAATAATCCTAAAGTGACAGAGGGTTTGGTGCATTGCCTGGTGTGGATTTGTGCGTCCGACTAAGAGAGGCGCAAATCGTCTGTTCTGATGTGAGGGCGCGTCTTCATTGCTACGTGAGCCCCAATAAGCATGGAGAACAACAAGACTCACGCAGAAATCCAGTTACGCCCTTACGTCAGAGGAGCACCGAAACGAAGCTTTCTCCCTAGCGGTTCAAGCCGTTTTCCACCTCTGCAGCTTCAAGCTTCAACACGTATCCCATCGTGAAAATCCCCGACGAAAGAACGTTTGCAAAGTTTTACTAATTCACCCAGCAGCCAATCATTTGAAGGAAGCTATAATGGAGATGTTGCATGAGTGAGGAATTTGCGATTTGACTGCTGATTATAATGTAAAAGTTCGTGAGAAACACGATGGTGCCACTGGTTTTCTCTGAAATCAACTCCCAAGCTCAAAAAAAGCTCTCAATGTGAGGTCAAAATGGAGGGGATACCCCACCCTACCCTGAGAGTCCACATCTACATCAAGACAAACTCTCCATGCACAGATAGGGAGCAAATATATTGACAGGGCTGCCACTTTATTTGGGGACTCCAAAACTGAAAACACGGCAACCCTGCTAATGTATTTGCTCCCTATCTTTGCATGGAGAGTTTGTTTTGATGTAGAGGTGCACTCTCGGGGTAGGGTGGGATATCCCCTCCATGTTGGCCTTAACTTGAGAGCTTTTTTTGAGCTTGGGAGTTGATTTCAGAAAAAACCAGTAGCACCACCGTGTTTCTCGCGAACTTTTACATATGAATCAACAGTCAAATTGCAAATTCCTCGCATATGCAACATCTCCATTACTTTACCGGGGGCTTCCAAAGGAAATGAGCTGTTCGAGGAAGGAATTTGAATGCGACTATAGGCAATGTAATCGAGCAGCAAAGCAATGGTTCAGTCTTCTGAATTGAAGAACGTCCGTTGAACTTATCGGTTCATGTTTCGAGGTTGTCGATGGGTGACGTCATCCACCTTGATTTGCAAAGGGCGATAACCCGGTCAGTTTGTCAATAGAGGGCACTTTATTATTTCTGCCGTCTCCTATGCTTCAACTATTGAATGAGGATTTTGTGGCAGAGATCCCCTGACGGTCTCTCCGATATTCCTTTGAAATCCCAGTTTGGCGAGCCTCTCGGAAAGTAGTCTAGTGCCCCCCACCGGGCTGCTACTCTGACTCTGACGTCATACGAAAATGGCGGATATTGAAATTGGGTGCCAGTGGCCGCACTTACCAGTGTGGGTCTGCCCCCCGACGCGGGTTCACGCGGAGCCGTCAACGTCCAGCATTCCAGTGTCCGGCCGCCTCCTGCGTGGGTCTTAACCCAGTTAGCGTGACCTTTTCTCTTGCGCCGCTCCGTTCATGGGGTCGAAAAATTGTGTCTCCAGGTCTTCGAACCAGGTGTTTGCACGCTCTTGCGTCACGCATTCACACTGTTGCCACAATTTAAAAGAAAAAACAAGCAGTCAACTCCAACACAATGTGTTGATAAGGCGCGTCATCAACTCGCACATATCAACCCCTTTAGTTTTCATTTACAGATCTTTTAATGTATAGCTAAAAAGCACATGACATGAAGGGAATTCACGATCCAACACTACGAGGTCAACTACCCACCTCGACAAGACCGTGTATTGTGAACGTAGAAAGCCGTTCCAACGAGCTGTAAGTTTTTTGATCTGCCTTAAGTCAAAACTTACCAGATTCTTGAAGAACAATGTCTACTGAGTAATTTAAGCCAAAGAAGAAATAATTCTGTTGGGCTTCGGGAAAATACAGAAGATTAAAGGTCTGTTGGAACTGTAATAGCCAAATCACCGGTAGTAAATCGCGTCACATTATTGAAAAGAAATTGACTCGATATATAGGCAAATGCATTAAGTATGTATTGATTTTTTGTTTTTAACATATTGCATGAAGTTCAGCCTGTCCGATGCTTTATTCATTCGTGAATTGCAAGTTAGCAAATTACATTCCGAAAATCTACCAATTTGCCGTAAAAATTCATAAAATTTGGTGTTTCCACTCTTTAACTTGACAAATCAATTCCATAAGTGCAAAATATGTGAAAATCAATATGCTTCAGTCATTTTAGGTGCATTTATTTTTTCGTGAAACAACGATAAATAATTTCAATCTCAGAAAAAGATCAATTTTCCATTTAAAATCGACCGAACAAATCGATGAATGTCAACTTCCGACATAAAAATTCAATTCTACATGTAAAAATACTTATGCATCGATATGCTGAACAGAAACCATGTATGAACACAGAGGCCCGCGGCAACATCAATTCAACAAGAATACGGCAAAAATTAGATGGGATTCCAGTCCCTTTGCCCCCTCCCCTCGTAACTCGGGAACTGTTCCCATACTCATGCATCTTGATATTTTTCTCAGAGCTTTGGGTCATTATCAGCTTCCATTTAAACCCGGGTTCGGTGGCCGAATTGGCTGCCCAACAAGCAGGCCACTTTTTAGAGGGTTCTATGAGAAATTCTTGCAATTATTGGCCCTCAGGAAATTACCATCCGGCTAAAATTGGTAGTATAAGTGTCCGAGTAATTAAAATAATCGTATGGAAGAAACTCAGGCATTAAACTATACAGAGTCAATTTCTTTTCAATAATATAACGGGATTTACCAGCTGTGATTTTTCAATTGTAGCCCTAAAATATTTTTAAGTAGCCTTTATTGTCTTTATTTTATATATTTATATTTTATTTATTATATTATATATCCTGAAATCATAACCAATTGCTTATGAGCATTTTTCACCCGACCATGCATTGCAACTAGAATAACCTCTTGACATCAAGACGGATAAAAATTAAGCGAGATGAATAACCCACTCGTTGTGTATGTGACTTCCATCATCGGGTGAATGTTACATCTGACGTCCTTTATCGAATATTTCATCCGTGAACCCATAAATTGTCCCTCATAAAATGACTTCGAAACTGAATTGCATTGCTGAGGTGCCGATCAAGATTAACTTTAAAAAATCGGCAATATTTAGCGTGGATATGTTCACAAGGGCCCTTGCGGATTATGATTTTGCATAATTCAAAAGCTCACACCTGAACGATGCACCTGATATCTTCACGGGAAGTACTCCTGTTTTTCACTGGAATGTTTATCATCACGAAACTAAGCGTAAAATTCTTCGGAATTCGTTGCTCATTCAGTTCCTCTTATATTCTCAGTGATGGATTAAATTGAACCAGAGATAATAGAATTTAGATTTACATAAAATTCAGTTCATATTTAAATTGCGTTCGTTATGTTTTAACAAATTTATTCTCTGTTCCTATATGGACGTGTTTTCGGTTTACTCATCCCTGCTTTCGGTTCATTTGACTATGATTTCAAATCATTTAAAAAGTGTCTATTTTGTTCCATTCAGATGTGTTTCCAAGCTGAATTGACTCGTAGATAGACAGGGGTGCAGAAACTTCCAAGGGTTCCCGCAAAATAAACGGTTCCCTCATTTTAAGTTTTCGCAGAATTTTGCCCAACACATAAAGTAACGTTGTAGACAGTTGAGTTCTCTCAAAACAGCGCGGCCCACAGTTTGGTTCGCCCAAAAACAGCACGCTTGAATGTTTCGTTCACCCAAAAACAGTGCGTTTGACAGTTAGGTCCCCTTAAAGTAGCGTGCTCAACAGTCAAGTTCCCCCTAAACCCTTAAACAAAAAAAAGAAAAGCTCCCTAGGTTCCACCAATTTTTTTGTCCTCGCATGGGTTCCCCCATTTTTCTCGTCTTCACATGGGTTCCCCATTTCACGCGAACGACCGGTCGTGTGGTTGGGAAGTTTCTGCACCCCTGCTCGTAGAGGGACCTCGATTATAAAGAGCAGAAATAATAATCAAAAGAACCGAAAGATGCATTTCCTAAACCGAGAATTTAGTCACTCCACCCTAGAGTTTAGTCACAGGAACCGAAATTTTGACCACAACACGCCCGAATGCATGGACACCCGCATCCCGCATCGACCCGAACATCGACACAGCATCACATTTGCATGCACATTTGCACTTAGGTGTGTACCGGAGTGCTTCAGATGTGTGACCCGAACCTTTCGGTATATATCGAAGTACTTCAGATGTCTGACCCGAACTTCGGCAGCTGGACCTCAAGTTTTTAGATACGTGATCCGAAAACTTCAGAGATCCATATGACCTCAACTTCGGGTCCCACGCACAAAGTTTTTTTTCTCTGTGAAGGAAAAACTTGTACGGGCAAACACTGCGCCCATGCGATTCATACAATATAGCGTATCTTGGCAGTGCTACGTGAACTAAAAAAGGAAAAATCAATTAAAATTAACCTTAAGATACTCTTGAGTTTGTGTGTCTTGAATTCGCTTTGAGTTGTTCAGTACGACTCTCCTACCGAAAATCAAATGTCTGCATAGAATGTATATTAACGTGCAAACTAGTTTGTTTTCTTTCCCGGCCCAGCGAGTCCCATACATCGAAAAAAGTATGGTCACTGCTACAATTACTCGACTTGATTTATGACGAAGTAATATGTTTTGGGTATGAAAGTGACAATAGAGACTCCTGGTAACATCCACATTACGTATGGCAAATTCTGACAGAAATTGGGTGTGCGTCACGATGGAATTTATCAGTAATAACCATACTCCGATGTTCTATCAAAATTCACGGTTTTATTAGTAGGGAGGGATGAAACTTTGTACCCATTTTCCTCCGTTCCACTGTCACTTCACTTGATTATCTTTTTGTCAAGACTGCACCCATTTATGACCTGGAGCAAGATGTGTACTGGTTCGGAAAATCCAGAAATAGTACTGGCTTTTTTGAGGCGGTCCAAAAGCACTGAAAAAGTCCGCAAATGCAACAAGAAGGTCCGAAATTGTTTGCCTCATACCGAGCGTGTCTTTTAAGACACCTGCAACCTGCAAAGTATGCAGTCCTTTACGGATGAATTCTTGTGTATAGTATCTTCTCGCTAGTTTGCGATTGTGCAGTCAGTGTATCTTCGCCGCCAATGGTCTAAAAACTTCGTGGCCACGTCATTTTTGACACAATTCGGGTGTGAATCTTGAAATTTTGCTAATTTTTTCACTAAAAAAGTACTGAATTTTTCGGGAAAGTACTGAAAAAGTGCTGTAAAATCACTGACTTTTGCTGGCCAGTACTGATAGATACCCTGCTTAGGAGTCTGCTGTGGTCTCTGTAAAATATCAAAGAGAAAACTTGTATTACGGCGCCGAGGATGTTACTCCTCGACTTCCGTGCTAAGGAAGAATGCCGTACAAACATTCGAGAGTTGCCAAATTTCCTTCGATGAAACGTTCATTTTTATGGAAAGTATTCAATATTTTTCCTTGAAATTCTCAGGAACTTTAGGTGAAATTTCCAACAAAATTATTTGATCAATGAGAAAAAAACTATTCATAAGCTTACCAGAAAATTCGTGTTTCATCAAATGAAATTTGGCAACGCCTGAAGGCTCATACGGCGTTTTTCCTTACCACGGCAGCATAATGCTCCATCGATTCAGCTGCTTTAAATTCGACTCGTGATTCGAATTAGGTATGCGGTACTCTCGTGGATTTCCTGAACAAGAAACCTTCCACCTCTCTCCGCTGCATGCGTACAAGTCATGTCTGCGAGGGGGGGGGGGGGGGGGCTGAGGCATGCAAAGTGAATGACAAAAAAATGAGAGTAATAAAAGTAAAAATAAAGCGATGACAAGGATTGTGCGTGGCCGCGGGCGGTCCAACGAGAGGACTGTCCACTGCCGACTACTCTTTTCCCTCCCAAGGAAGAAATCTGGACGTTAGGTCACCAGATCATGAGGTCAACAGAAACGAGTGCGAATTGGCGTCCGTCGATGACTCCAGGTCAAATCCGCAAGAAAAACGATGACCGCTCATCGAAATTGACCCGACCCCCGGATTGGACGCCTCACAATGAAAGTACCTCAAAAATGTTTCCTCATCAAAATTTATCAAGTGCACAATGTAGTCCCGGCAAGCTTGGCGTTAAATTGGACGTATTCATGCCAAAAGGAACTACGTTCATAGGGTTTGCGTGATACATAGTTCCTTTTAGCATAAACACGTCCAATATTAGAAGACGGCATGAGCCACTAAGCAAAGTATGGGTCGAAGCATGACACGTTCCTTTGTATAGTTCCTTTTGGGAAAATGGACAAGCGGGATTTGACATTAAATCAAAAGGAACTGAGCACTAACTCGAGAGCCGTGGACATATGACAAGAGCATTGTGGACACAAGGCTCATGAGTTAAAGCTCGCAACCGTTATGCGTCTTGATCATCGCCGCTGACGACACTGGCGCTTTAAAATCCCCATTCATTCTTATGGCCCGACCACGAACGAGCACACCTCATCTTTCCACTTGCACATAGTTCCATTTAGCATAACTACGTCCAATTGGCACAACGGGAAGTCTAGAAATCCAACTGCTTCCGAAATAAGTTTTATTACAAACAAGTTGGATTTTGCAATCGCTAGCGATAGCAATATTTGTCATGGGAACTTTAGCTTCTGGGATATGAAAATGTTAAGGTAAAGTTCGTTTGTAGTATCTTCTGAATTGAAGGGGCTATGTAATTTTGTGTTGACATCTCTTTTTGAACATTTTTAATTATTTTCTTTGCATACAAGAAAGCTGTTATGTACCAATTATTTATTTTCGTTGGATTATATATGGTTTTCGGAAGTTAACGCATTTAAGTTTCAGGTTCGCTTTTTCGGCGTGAAGTATGATATTTTTACTCTACACATATGCCCGAATACGTATCATAAGTGACCTATGTGCTTCCTAAGTTGCCAAGTATTAATTATTGTTTGATGATTGGTCTAAAACAAACTCCGTTCCCATGCCAACAGGGGAACTCCGTTCCCATGTCAAAACTCCATTCCCATGCCAAAATTACATTTTAACTGCGGCTAGAAATGAGAGGGTCCAGCATCGGTACTCTGAGAGCAACGCTTATTTTTTCTTCGCGCATATTTTACGCTCAGAGAAGGTCTCGCGGCATCGGCAAGAAGTGTTTACAAACAGATTGGCGGATTATTAAAACCATTTGCTCGTATTAGTAATTCAATTACTCGTAATTATTTAACTGAATCATTCATGTAATTGAATTGGCTCTCCTGTAATCGAGGCAAACTAGCAATGATGTACATTCTGGATTTTGGCCAAAGTGAGCACCTGCATTTT
This sequence comes from Bemisia tabaci, assembly GCF_918797505.1. Classification (NCBI taxonomy): domain Eukaryota; kingdom Metazoa; phylum Arthropoda; class Insecta; order Hemiptera; family Aleyrodidae; genus Bemisia; species Bemisia tabaci. The sequence continues at coordinate 947,279 of NC_092795.1, read as the reverse complement.
TACTGCTGAGACGATCCAGCAACTAAAAGTGGCTCTCTCGTGTAAATTGATAAGTTTGCGCCTTGTTGCCGCTCAACGTGCCTTCATCTCCTATTTCCCTATGAATAAGACAACAGACTGTAAATCCTTTACGGGATAGGAACCACCATATTGCCCTCAAACTCAAAATCGAAATATCGCTACCACCATTTGGAAACGTTGTTTACGAATATTCGGGCACAAACAACAATGCCAAGTATATCGAATCGTAGCCTAATTATGACGATAAAATAACTCTTATCAAATACCTTCAATGAACCACCAGATAACTCAGAATTAAAAACTGCAGGTATTTTTCTCTCGTTAAAATCATGCACAAAGCAAGTGCAACCCCAGATAAGACATAATATTTTTACAATATTGGGCAAATATTGTCAGTACTGTCGCAATATTTACACAATACTGACAATATTTTGATAATATTATAATCAAAATTATTTTTTTAGAAAATATTTAAAGAATCATCATTTAGTATTTTTAAAAATAATATGTTTACCCAAAACATCATAAAAATATTTTCAAAATATTTGTATTTCAATACTGTAAAAATTTATATCGTGAGAGTATTTTTAAAATATCAGTACATATAATATTTATATTCAAAATATTTATTATATATTTTAAAAACATTTTAAAAGACAGTAATGCATTGGTAAGTATTTTCAAAATATTTTGAAAATATTTTAAACAATAATACTGCTATTCAAAATATTTTTAAAATATTTTCGATATCCTAATCGGTATAAGTCATCATACTAAATGCCTGCCCATAACGAAAAGTATTAAACATAATAAGGCTTAGATTTAAGACGTAGCTCAAATGTGTTCTTTCTGAACAATTATCCATTATTTTCAACCTTATTATTCATAAAGGTTATTGCAGTTGTTGTCAAATTTAATATAATATAATATATATTTTTTTGCCTCCCAAGAAATTGTTGAATTTCCACCTCCTTGAGGTCATTTTCAATGTATTTGCGCGTGATCTCAGTTTATTTCTTTTTTTGTTTCGTTTGTAGTTCATGTACTGTTGTGAATATTATCATTGAATGAGAATGTTATCATTCATTCACATCTGGTTGTTTATTTTTTATTTTTCAAATTTCAAATGAAACATTTAAATTCAACTGAAGAAGAAATTCTTGATCTCGTGTGCTTATTGGTCTCCTGTAGAACTTGCACTTAGTAGCTGTGCAGCTGTGAGATTATGGCAATCGCACCTGCATAGTCTTTATGAGGAAGACATCAAACTGCAATCAAATGCAAAATGCATCTCAGAATGTCGATGAAAAATTTAAAGAGAAAAAAATAAATAAAATAATAGAATGGTGGAAATAATAGAATAACAGAGACAAAAGAAGAGAAATAAAATGAAGTAAATCAAATTAATGATAAAATGAAGTCAAAGACTAAACTGAAGTAAAACATTAGAGGGAGCAAGGAGATGAAGTAAAAAAACCGAGATGAAGAAAAAAATAAAGTATAAGGGAAAAAACTAAATGAGGTTAAAGAATAGAATGAATTTAAAGAATTAACTGAAGTCAAAAAAATTATGATGAAGTATTAAAATAAATTACAGTAAAACAAAACAAAGTAAAGGAATAAGAAGTAAATAATTAAAGAAAAAAAATGAAGTGCTTGAAAAAAAAAAAAAAATAGAGTGAAGAAAAAAAAAGTAAAACGATAAAATAAATTTAAAAAATATAGTAAAGTAAAAAGTAAAATAAATACACGGACAAATCCAGGCAGATGGAAAATATCCTAGTTGCCCGTCCAACTCGACGTTAAATACCGGTTTTAAGTCACTAAAATACATCGTCTAGTGAAGCTCAATCGGTAGGGTCGTCGGTTAGTGTTAGGTAGGTCCCGGTTCAATCCCCAAGGTGGATGAAAAATTTCTAATCTGCAAAATCGATTCAATAACATCCCAGTGGTTTCATTATTTTTATTTTTCATGGTTTCTAAAATTATTTCCACAATTAACCCTTTTCCACCATCCCCTAGCTGCGAACCCCTAAATTGATTCAATATTGGTGTAGTATTGTCTCAATATTGATATCCAAATACTTTCCCTTTGAAGTACTGGCACAGTATTCTCAGCCAAAGTATTGGCACAGTATTTATGCCAAAAGGAAAGATGGTGTACGATTTTAACATTGGCTCAATATTTAACCAATATTGACCCAATGTTTGAATAAATACCAAAACAATATTGTTTAAATATTGGCTAAATATTCCTGTCTTATCTGGGACATGTCGGGAAAACCCCAAATTTAACTGATAAGTAAGAAAGCCGTGTTTATAGTTTACGTTTGATAATAATTACATTACAATTTCCTACTCGTGGAAAAACCTAAATTAACAAATTGGCTATCCAAAAGAATCCTATAACTTCTCAAATACTTAATTTTGGATTTTGAAAAAATTTACTCTTTATTTTGACCGTAACCTTGTAGAGAAATATTCCTCACACTAAGACAATTGTATCGCAAAGAATAGTCAATTCAGTTCAGTGGCCAATTTTTAAAGTTACTATTACAACAAATTTGATAGTTTGGCACAACTTTGGTGTCCTTTTATCGACGTAATTTACCTGAATTACATTTATTGATGCTTGGGTCAGACAGATACACGGACTGATAACCTTACTTCTGAATAAAGACATCACTTGAACATTTTAAGAGAAACTAATGAAATAGTGTATCGGGCTCTGGCAGAAGACGTGCGACGTAATAATATAAGTGTGTAAAAATATTAGTTAGCTTCTACAGAGGATTGAACTCTTATATTATATTAAATCATAAATCTGTTCTCAACTAGTTAGAGTTAGAAGTTGGTAACGAGGGGAATTTCGTTCCCAACAAACAATACCGCTTGAAAATTTTGGCAAAAATGAGTTAGCCACTTTGCCGCATCCTATAGTATAAAATACGCGAGCTGATATACGCTCGCTGTTGTTCGATTTTTCCAATTCCATATAAGAGAGCTGTATCGACGTTGCGTCGCGGTACAAACAAATCTAATTGCAATATTAGAAAAAAACAACACATTTTTTTCCTCTTCCTGTGAATGTCAGTTTGTAATTAGCGGTATTGAGGCAGAATCATAAAGAGGACAATTATTATGGATAATCTCGAGTTTTCAACAGGACAACTTCGGAAATAGATCGCTGCAAAGGATGAAAATGATCTGTCATTGCAATTTAATTGTTAAATCTGCAATTTAATTTCTTCCGTGTACTTCAACATTTTCAAAACCTGCAAATTGTTTTCGTAAGTATTTTTAAATTTGTGGAGGAAAGATAATTTGACCTCTTGAAAAGAGATCTATGTTCAAGGATATACCGTTGAATCAAACTTGGAATGCGTGAACATTGACCTTTTTTTAGAGTCATATCAAGGATCAGCTTAAACCTCCTTCAATCAAATTGTTAATTTTATGGGACCTCCTAGGAGCTGGATAGAGAACGATTATAAATGCAACCCCAATATAATTATGCGGCGGCAAAAACCTGTTCGGTCCCTCTCATGTGGACGTATTTCTATCAAACGGAACTATGTGCATTAAGACATGAGCCCTGAAAATCATAAGAATACATGCATAACAGGGCTCATGCGTGATAATGCACATAGTTCAGTTTGATAGAAATACGTCCATGTAGTGATACACTTTTGACGAGCGACTCAAAAGAAGCGCGCTGAGCTGCGTGCTTTGCTCCTCTGGAAAGATATAGAAGCGCCTGCAATTTTTTGTGTCTGCAACACGGACATCCCTAAAACACGTATAGTTGCATCAAGGCGATAGTATCATCATCGCTTTGCATTCTAAGGCCGAGACAGTATACAGAGGCGCCTTGCCTCATTCCGTCTCTCCTTGAAGCGTAATGATTTCTGTTGATTACTGCTTGATTTTCGTTATAGTGGGCTAAAGTACAGTTTCTCAATACACTCGGAGTCCCCGCTCACGGCGAAACCCCTTTTCATGTACTTAACGTCACTCCTGCTTACAGCGGCGTCATTTAGAGCTATTGTCATAAGGGAAATACCATGACTAAGAATCTGAGGGGCCGCTTCAAACTATTCTGGAAATTGTCTAAGTCCTCATGGATTCTGATTTTTCCCCGCATCTCATATGAGATCGCTGTTTGGCCGCCCTAGTTGACATCTTCTTCTTCTTCTTCTTCTTCCCCCTCGGTCAGATAGACTAAAACGACTTGGTCGGTCGACCAAATTTTTTGTTATATTGACCGTAACTGTGGGTTAATTTGAGACATTTCATCATGAAGGGAGTGCACTGCTGAACAAACGAACGAACGTTTTGCTCCATGTCACTCAGGGGTTGCGACTTGCAAGTGACTATCGAATTTGGCTACCTCTGATGCAATCCAGATTTGAACTACATTTTGCAATTAGGAACTATGAATTCCGGCCCAGTTTAAAAACAACGTATGCACCATTAGTTTCCCTATGCACATAAGTGTTTTTTTCAGATGAGCCAGAATTTATAGGTCCAAATTGCAACATGTAGTCCATTTGATCCCGGCGGCTTGCGCCCGACTTTCATAGAGGTTGCCAATTTTTAACCCCAAAGATATGGTGAATGTAACCCAAAGAAAAATTAACCAAAAAAGATACCTGAATTCAACATGAATATTAAAAAGTTGATACCTACATTCGAGACGTTTGGAGGACAACCCGCATATAAGTACAATGCTCGACAAATTCGAGGTATCGACGATTTTAACTTAAACTGGTCCTAAAATATAGTCTGTGAAACATTTTCTATCTGAGATCTAATTTTAAAATGTCTAAAAATCCGGTCGAACTTTCATTCCTACTTAAGATGCCGTGTAAATGTTGAAACTTCAGGCACAAACTTCTTGAGAAAACAGAAGCTGATTTTCGCGGCTTGTCCTTCATACCTCTTCTTAATCGAGCTCCATTTTGCAATCTGGAACTACAATTTCAAGCTCATCCGTAAAACTATTCCTTTTTTATAGAGAAACTAATGGTACGCACGTTGTTTCTGAACTAAGCCAGAAATGGAGCTCTTGCTCAGGAATCTGCGATTTAAGCACAGATTCTTACGTAAAACTCGTGAAAAACACGATGGTGCCACTGGTTATCTCTGAAACAAAATTCATAGCTCAAAAAAGCTCTTAAAGTTTAGGCCGTATTGAAGGAGATACATCCTACGCTACCCTGAAACCTCACCTCTAAATTAAGACAAACTCAATTTGCAAAGATAGGGGGCAGATACATTGACAGGGTTGCCGTGTTTTCAGTTTTAGAGTCCCCCAACAAAGTGGCAACCCTGTTATGTATTGGCTCCCTATCTTTGCATAGAGATTTGTCTTGACACAAAGGTGGCCTCTCAGGGTAGCGTGGGATATCTCCACCAATACGGCCTAAACTTTATGAGCTTTTCTGAGCTTTGAATTTTGTTTCAGAGAAAACCAGTGGCGTCATCGAGTTTCTCGCGAAATTTACCATAGGTTATAGTACCTAAATCGTAAATTCCTGACACATGCAAGGGCTCCATTGTAGTTCAAAATTGCAAAATTCCGTCCAATTTCCAATTAATGTATGGAATGGGGATTGATTTGACAGAGGCTAGAAATGAGATGTATGCTGCCGTCTTGAGGAAGAACGCCGTATAAACTTCCAGACGTTGCCAAATTTCCTGGTAAATTGATGAATATTTTCCTCCCAATTTCTCTGAAAATTTAGTTCGCAAATTTTACCTGAAGATTCTGAAAAGCTATAGGAAAAATATTCATAACTTTCCTAAAAAACAAATATTTGATCTGTGGAAATTTGGCAATTCTGGAATGTTGATACGGCGTTGTTCCTTAGGACGGCGGTATGTATTTAGGCGCGAAGCGGCAGCGCGGGTTGGCGGGATTTGGGAGCGTTGCCCGGGGGCTGCGCCCATGAGCTGTGCCGCTCGACTCGGCGCGTGCGCGTCGGCGAGGCGTCGCGGCGCGGCGCGGCGCGGCGGCCAAGGCCGGCTCCCGACCTTGTCCAGCTGACCATCCTCTCAGCTCGGCGGTGCTCTTCTTCCGACGTGGCTCGTGACTCAAGTTGGCGGCGGCACGTTCACACCGCCCCCTCCCCTCCCCTCCCCTCCGCCGCCCCGTCGGGCGTCTGCCGTGGATCCGCGTGGCGGGTGTCGGGCGGCGGTGCCCCGTTTCCGGCGTGCCCCCGGGCCCCGGGTCTCCGGATCCGAGCTCAAACCGGAAGGAGGATTGCCCCACACCCGGAATCGAGTCGTGTTTGTTTCTTGTGAGGAGGCGCTGCGCTAGGGCCAGATACATCTCGCACGGGGATGAGCTTCCTCACCCAACTAATTGGTCCGCTGCGCGGCGGCGTTTGTTTACTCTAGCGCCTCCGTGTCAAACAATGTGCGTAGGTTTTCGCGTGTGAGGGTTGCCGCTCCAAGCTAAATGATCCGAATAGCACTAGAACTACATCTTCCAATTATCAACTAATATTCTAGACTTATTTTAAAAACAACGTATGCGCTACGCAGAAAAAATGCTTCCTCATCTTCTTCGTCCTCATCTTCTTCTCCTCCTTCTTCCACATGCATTTCTTCTCATATTCTTCTTAGCCAAAGTCTTACAATGTAACAGGCCCCTCTATATGGAGTGGTCGGGTGAGAATCCTGGACTACAGATTCCAGAGTCCTTTCAAGTAACTCACAATTTTCAGCGATTCTCAAATCGGGTACCCACGGGTTCCAAATGAACCACTTGACACACGGAGGAGAAAACCTCCTGCGTGGGACCCGAAGTTTAGGTCATATGGATCTCTGAAGTTTTCAGATTGAGCATCTGAACACTTTAGGTCTAGCTATCGAGGTTCGGATCACACATCTGAAACTTCAGTTCCTACATTTGAAGTACTTCAAATGTGAGAACCGAAGTTTTTCGGATGTGAAAACCGAGATACTTCAGATGTAAGCACTGAAGTTTCAGATGTGTGATCCAAACCTCAGTAGCTGGACCTTAAGTGTTCGGATGCTCAATCCGAAAACTTCAGAGATCCATATGACCTAAACTTTGGGTCCCACGAACGAAGTTTTTTTTCAATGCAATGGGTACAAATTAAAGTACTTTAATATATTTTTTCTCATTAAAATTTCTCGTAAAACATAATTATGACAATGAAAGTTACTGATAGTAACTCCTCACAAAGATATTAACGTTTTAAATACATGATTTTAAATTTCCCGCTCCTAGAAAACAAAATAATTTACTTGAGTTTAATTGCACGTCAAACGTCACCGTGACAATCTCTGGTGTATGAAAATATGAGAAGCTCATCTCGGCGCTTTGGCTCAGCTATCACAAGTTCTTTACACTCAGAGAACACAGGGTAGGGATGGAAGACTGCCTCTCGAGAAGCCTGCCAAAGCCGTTGTAGCACGCCATTTGATTCTAGTGGGCTCCGGTTTTTCATGTGATTTAGAAGCTTACATTTTTCGTAATTTATGCTAAATAAGAACTTCAATGTCTTAGTTGGAGTTAATGCCAGTTATTTGCCGTGCGCAAACTATTTTCTCCGTAAACGTTTGAAGAAGAAGCATATATAAAAATTCTTAAAATTGCACTTTGTCTAGTGGTCTACTTTAATTTGAACTACATTTTTTAATTAAAAACTAATATTTCAGACTCATTTTAAAAACAACGTATGCAATGTTTAGGTTACTACACGGAGAATGCTGCTGTTTCTTCTTCTATTACTTTCTGTTCTTCCTCCTTCCCTCCCACTTGATGTTTCCTATGCAGATAGGTGCTTTTCAGTATTAACCAAAACTATTAGTTCCTCATGCCAAAATGCAGTTTATTTGACTGGCGACATTTAATAGAAGTGAATACTCCGTCAAATTATAATTTAACGCGAACGAAGTGGCAGCTATGTGGGGATGAAGAAGGCGAGCAGGAAACGGATATAACCTCTAATTAAGCTCCGTCCGTGCTGATCGAGCTTTTAGAAAAAATGAATTAATGGAGTGACCCAAGTTCTGATTCTCGAATAGCCGGTCGGCGACTTTATCCTTTATGCGCAAAGGAGCTTTTTTCTAAGTTTTCTCTTACGGAAGTTGCGGACCTGGATAAATTAACGGGAAAACACGTTGGTTGATTATGACGAAGTGAAAAAGCGGAGTAATTCACTCGTTGATCTTGATGCAAAAAATCGGAGCAGACAGAGAATTTTACGTTCCGAATGATAATTACCCGATACAAAGGCACGATCCACACTTGTCTGACACCTGTCACCTTGAGAAATTAATCACTTGGTTTGCCGATTCTTCAGCCAACGTTGTGGCTTCCATGTGAGTGCTCTCAAAAAGAAATCAATCCATCAGTGACCAAAAAATGTGCGACTCACCTGCAGGCCCGCCACATCCCATCTCGGGCCCTGGTACCAGTTTTAAGGTCCGGGCCCCAAGCACGGAGGGGCATCCCTTGAGAAATCTTAGACTTTATACGACTATTCGGACGCATTTTGAAGCTTCCATAAAGAATTTTTCCATCAATTTCTGCGGAATAATTATGTTTTTTTTTCTACTTTCAGCACAAAATACTTGCGAATTGTTGCATTCAAAACATCTGGAAAATTTTTATTTTTTTTTTGGGGGGGGGGGGGGCATATGATACTATTTTCAGTTCTAAGAGGGCCAGGCCCCCCTGGACTCCCCCTTCGTTTGTCTATGGCAAGGGAGTTGAGCCATGAGCCATTGAAGTCGAGGATGCCCAGACTGGAGACTCTTAGCATCTGACAACGGAAGAAAATGAAACGCAGTTACTAAAAATAACCCTCTGTACTGAAAATCTTGAAAATAGATAGAAATTTTCCAAGAAGTATACTTCTTTGAAAATTTAAGAAGAATTCTACAGTGCCCCAGCGTGTTTCTGAAAATCTATTCACCTTTTGCGAAATTTTTAGGGTAAATTTTTCACTTTTTCTTACGAAACAAGGGTTGCATGTGAATTCGTAGTGTTTTTTCACGGGTAACACGGGCCCCCTCCGGGGCCCGGGCCCCGGTACCAGGGACCCAGTATCCCCCCCTTGTGGCGGGCCTGCCTTCATGCACGCTGGGCTTGTCGATTTCCTTTGACATTTTTGCAGTGGTGAATGCAAAGCTGAAGTGCGCTCCAGCTAGAATTGTATATAGCAAATGGGTAATTTTTATAGGAGGATTATAAATAAACAAGTGACACGGAATATGACAAAAGAATATGAACTATGCAAAACGATTATTCAGATATCGGAACTTGGCTGATTTGAAAACGCCTTCAAATGCGGAGTGATACCTCACGCATTCCGGAGAGTTCAAATAGTTGTATCATTGCGCCGTAAGAATGTGACGGAAGATTTAAATGGAGATAGCCTCCATGCACGCTGGCCTTTTCGATTTCCGTTAACATTTTTGCAGTCATGAATGCGCTTAAGTGCGCTTCAGCTAGAATTGTATTTAGCAAATGGGTGGTTTTTATAGGAGGATTATAATTAAACAAGTGGTTAGAAATGGAAACAAAATAATATGAACTATGCAAAACGATGATTCCGATAACGGAACTTGGCTGTTTTGAAAACGCCTTCAAATGCGGCGTGATACCTCACGCATTCCGGAGAGTTCAAATAGTTGTATCATTGCGCCGTAAGAATGTGACGGAAGATTTAAATGGAAGATAGCCTTAATGAGTCACTGGAACAATGTTTTGTGCAAATGCACCTTTTGGAAAGTCTGAAGAAAGCTTTATTTTCTTTGGAAATAATTTTTTGGAGCATTTTAGGTCAATTTGAGTACAATTGGACGGATCAGCCTAACTGCAGTTCACGTTGCCTTCTTTTCTCGCGTGTTTTTTCGGTTTTTTTCATTTTTCTATTGACATAGAACTATGAAAAACCTGACGTATTTAAATTTCCTGTGAATTAACCCTAGAGTATGAAGTGCATACTGATCAGACAAGATTCAGTGTGGCTTAGTCTTCTGTTCAAAAAATAAAACATGAGTAAAAATAAGGCAACTTCTGGCGTAGTTACGCTAATTCCGGTTTAAATAGTTCAATTAGACTTACATACACACAGAAACCGGTTTCATAGCGCTCTTTGGCGCTCTGCGACCCCCAGCCGCTAATGTCCCCTATCCTCCGAAAGCTCTTCAGGGATTTGGCACTCCCTCATTTCCTCTAAAACCACCGTCGCACTGTGGACCGAGTCAATTAGAAAGGTCGGACGTGGAATTTTTAACTAAAACCGCAAATTTTGTGTATTTTTCGCCACGTATTACATTTCAAGGGGTGCTTAAAGAAGAAAATTTCCCGAGGAAACCGATGGAACCACTATTAGAACCTGAAAGTTTTGTATTAACGGCAGTTGTAAGCGTTTATTGTTTCAACATTTTGTCCGACCTTTCCTATTGACTCCGTTCACTTTGCGTCGCCACCCTTTCACTGGACGCTCTCCCACGTCTCCTTCCAGGAGAAACCCAATCAAGCATCTTCTTCGGCAGTCCTCCTTCCGTCATCCTCGCAATCAGAGGAGCTACAATTTCTAGCACAATTTAGAATTAAAAGCTTTTGTGCTATAAGTTTCCCTGTGCAGGTAGGTGCTTTTATGGATGAGCCTAAAATTGTAGTTCCCAATTGCAAAACGTAGTCCAAGCGATTGTCATGTATATTGGTGATTAGCAATCTACTGAATATTCTATGTAGAGAAAAAGTACCCTGATATTTAATGCTTACAGTGTTGGTCAATTAAGTCCGAAACCACGTTTGTAACGTTGCATACAGCCTGTCGTACTTTATTTTTTCTTCGGAAAACTAGGAGTCAATATAATTTCTCAAAAAGTTCCTTTGGTTTTTCTTCTCTGCTAGTAGAGTATTCTACAAGAATTTCCAGTTATAAAATTTGTCTGTTTCTCTTCAATAAAATAAACTAGGAGCGGAAATTCTGAAACACCATAATGGGAATACGTGACTTTATTCTTTAATCATCTACATAAAACTTCATTTTGACACTAAAACGATTCGGCTCTTAGAAAGCATAGGCATAGGTAATGAATAGTTAAAATACCCAATCTAGTTTGCAGGGAACTTGCATGGATTCGAGGAAAGTTCCGGTGAAAGTTATTAAAATCCATGAGCTCGAGAAAATCCTGCTTTTAGGGATATCTAATATGCGAGGCTTTTTGGGCTGTGACACAGAAGCTAGATTTCTCGCTTGGAGACAATATATTTTCGAGAGTTTGCACCGGAATCTTCCCTGAAGTGTAAAAGTTACTTTTCAAATTCAACGTCCGCACTTACCCGATGATGACTAATGACAAAGAAGTTGGACAATTGATTCAAGAATTCCATCCTAATTTGTAAAATTTCGCCGAGCATAGTTCTAACCGAGACACTCATCAGTCATCATTTGCCGTATTTCATGCCCAACATCCATGGCCAAAGTGAAAAACCACGTTTTTCCCTCTACAACGTTGCTTCTTATAAACAACCCATCAAGGTGGCATGTTTTTCTTCGAAAAAATAAAATAGGAGCGGAAATATTGAAACGCCGCAATGGAGGAGCGTAGTTTTTGCACTTTGGCCATCAATATTTGAACTGCATTTGCCAATAAGGAACTACAATTTCGAGCTCTTTTTGAAAACAACGGAGATGTCATTCCTTTCCTCATGTAAATGGGTGTTTTTACGGATGAACACGAAATTATAGTCCTTCATTGCAAAATGTGGTCCATGTAGTGGATCAAACATCAATCGGAGAAACACAGTATTGACTTCCAAATTTGATGTATATAGCGTGCCCAATTAGATGCTTGGAATTGCTATTGCGGGATACCCAAAATAAATCGTCATCTCTGTGTTGCCACGGGGTCATATTGTCTATGGCTTCGTTCTTCTTTCATGAGTAAAAGGCAGTTTGACTAATTAGAGGTTAATTAAAGGTCGCTGAGGTCTCAGGTATTCTGCCTCGATTTTTGCATCACTAGCAAGAATCTACTGAATCCAGGAAAAGTCGGACCGAACCTTGACATTTCTCCGCACAATGTAGCCTTCAATGCTCTTCCCACACCGACGACTTTTTAAGACACTTAATCCGAAGCATCGTAAGACTGGGTCGTAAAATGACTAACTCTGAGGAAAGTCACGCTCTTGCAATGAAAGATCATAACCCTATCGCCTATCCTATGGAAAAACGTCGTGTTTGCATTTCCATGTTACCGTATACTCGCAAAAAAATTAGGAATTTTCCGCAAAACCGTTGGTCTCTTCCGTTAGAGTCTTACAAAACATTTCATTCTTGACTGCATTCCTAATTTTCCTTCTTAAATCTAAAGTGAGTGAAAATATCTTCGGAAAAAAGATATCACAATGTCTCAAAAATAAGAATTGTATGGAGGGAAATCCGGCAACATTTGTAGGCTCGCGCGGTGTTTTTTTTCGCAGACGCGGTGGCACAAGTTGCCGGAAAACGGAAATCGTGCCTTTGGGTGATTTTCCCCAGCCATGCTCGTCGTTTGACCTTTCGTTTCCTCCTCTCTGGATAAGATGTATGTCTTGTTATTATTCGTCGGGTCGATTCCACTTGAGATGCAATCAGCAGCTCATCTCCATGAAGCTCCTAAAACCTAGCCAGCAGCCTCACCGACAATGCTGCGAAAAAACATTACTCATGTTAAGTGCCAAGGCCTTTCAAGCTCTACGTTTAACGAGAGCGAAATTTGCAAGTCCACATAACGAGCTGCTTTTAGAATTATGGAATCTCACACAGCCTAGCTATTGGATTTTGTCCGAGTATCCGGTGGTCAAGAAAGGAATTCTTTGAGAACTCACAAATGAATCAGTTGCGCGTGTCGCAGGCCGAAATTTTAGGACGCTTTTTAAAAATTCCTTGACTTGTAAACTTAAAATTCTATCAAGTATAAATCAGTTATACAGTGAACCTATTGACCTGAAACCAGATTTGAGTGCCTATACTTGATATTTGGACGTAATTTTGCTAAAAGGAATAGTTGGGAGAGAAGGGGTGTGTTCGTCAGTCGAGGGCCGTAAGAATGGATGGGAATTATAAAGCGCCAGTGACGTCAGCGGCGACGAAGCAGCCGCCACGCTTGTTCGTCGTCCCCTTTAACTCATGAGCCCTGTCCACAACGCCCTTTTGCCATGCCTACGGCGCATGAGTGCTGAGTTCAGTTGGCGCTTGGTTCCGTTCGATAGAATATAAAATCCCGCTTTTTCATCAGTCCAAAGGGTATATCACACCCACTTTTAAATTGTTTCTTATGCAGCTTTCTAGAGCACACCCCATTTTCCCCACTTGTCTACAGTTCCGTGCAGAAAAACGTCCATTCGTGTAGTTTGGAGGTAAAAGGGCGAGATACTAGGTTAGGCATATGCCATTTTTTGAGGAGCTTGACACTATGTTATGGAGCGTCATTTCGAAGGTGGAGTATCAAAAAAGCGCAAAATTATCACGAGAATTGGATATGGGTCCTTAAAATGCTTGAGAAACAGTATGCAATACACTTGAAGCCATTTACCAAATGTGATATCCTCTTCTTTGTACTCTCTTTAGGCGCTCTCGTAGAACGTCTCCTAGGAAAATTTGACGCAAAAACATTTTTGAGGCAAGTATTTTTGGCAATAAAAGAGGGACGAAGCTCTCTTAGTCCAAATCTATCTGCCGATAAAAAACTGTCAGGAAAAATTAGTTGTTGCGTCATACGTTATCTTAGAGTTCATTTGCCCTCGGGGAACACAACCGATTAGTTAATATCTGCGTCAGCAAAATAATAATTCATTTCCCCATTTCAGATAATTCTCATCTTGGTTGGTATCGGAAGTTTCGGCTCGCAATAAATCATTCGGAGCGGCTGGATAGTCGGCGATCCTCTGTCACATTAAGGATACATTGACTGCAATTCAGAACTTGTTATAAAATATACCTTTTTTGTTTCAAGCATTTATCAAAACCGTCGACAACGATGGCCGAAGAAAAAATTGTAAAAACTGGTAAAAGAAATTTCTAATCATTACTCAAGGTGATTCAATGGACGCCCTATTTTGTGTTAGAACAACATGCGATGTATCGCATCGAGTAGTTCCATTTTTCAGCTACTCGTCGTTTTTCTCAAATTTTGAGAATGCACTTCTGTTGTCAGAAGACTAAAGAATTTACTCACCAATTTTAACAAATAAATTCAACGTAATAAAGGCGTGATTTTTTTAGAGGAAAAATATCGCATTCGATTCTGATATCGAAACTGCACTCGAATGCGATATTTTCCCTCTAAAATTACCATTAACCACGCCTTTATTACGTTGAATTTCTTTGTCAAAATTAGTAAGTGAATTCTTTAGTCTTCTGACACCAGAAGTGCGATCTCAAAATTCGAAAAAAACGACAAATGGCTGAAAAATGGAAGCAATAGATGCGATATATCGCATGTCGTTCTGACACAAAATACAGCGTCTCCATTGAATCACCTTAAGGTTTTGCGCGGAGTGATACATAATGGACTAGTAGCTTAGGTGTGAATTTGAGTATTCTGATACAGGTACCCTAACCAAAATTTCACGTAGAACACGATTCACGTGACGAAAATTACTGAAGTCAACCTCTAACTAAGTTAGTAGCGTTTCTGGTTTACACTGATCACGGGAAATTTGGAATCCACAACCACACTACCACTTTTTGTGGAATAGTCCACAGAGGCACTAGGACTGCGCCCACAGTCTTTCCGCCCGATGTACTATTCATTCGTACGTTTTCACCCAATACTTTTTACCCACGGCTATTCACCCACAACTCTCTTAACCTACGTGTCTATACCTACAAGCGTTTTCATTAAGTCGCAAGTTAGAATTGAGCACCGCTCTCGCGATTGAGCCTGCTTAACTGGAAACTGGAGTTAGGAATCAAGTTCGCCTCCAACTCGATGGATGCAATTTGGGTGACTCAGGAGTTGAAATAGTTGTATCACGCATCTAATTTTAGCGTCATGTCCAGGGACGGGTGACTTTCGTTGTAATCTTTGTGTTTACAATGACCACCGTAGCAAAACGTCCAATAATTTTTACTCGACTCTCCCCACCGAAAAATATTTGTAAAATAACATTGAGGAAAGTTACGAAAGTTGGAATTGAGCAGTGCTCAGACGAACACGTCTGAATAACTAGGAGCTGGAGTTAGAAATCGAGTTGGCCCTCAACTCGACCTCCTCTACAACTTCAACGGGCCATGGTGTAAAAAAAATATAGGTGAAAACTTCTTCTTTGCAAAAATGTATGTTTACATCAGTTCATAGGGGCATAAATGCTGTGAGTGAAGAGTTGTAGGTGAAAAAATCATAGCGCGGGTCATGAGTTTGTGGGCGAGTAGTCCCGAAATAAAATGAAATCGCATACTTGAACGACTTTTGGGCGGCTTCGAGCTCCGTCATCGAGCCATGTTATATCCGCGCCTCGTGTTCTTCAAAGTGTTAACCCCGTGCACCAGCTGAGCTGAAGCGCTAACATTAACCTTGTCACATATTCATACCGCCGAGATTATTATCGTAGCGTTTGGTGTGCGCTTTCACTCTCCTTCAATATTGTTTCTTCATGTGCGGGAGCTTTGAATTTATGCGTCAAGAAACATTGAATATCTTAGATATACGTTAACTAGGGGGCTACGCCCCCTGGCCGCTACGCGGCCCAACCCCCTGAAGGCGCTCCGCGCCATCAATGGGCCGCTTCGCGGCCCTATTTTTACCCTCCTATCAGTGTTAGGTTTATTTTCCCCCTAAAAAATTACGATATGATGTATACTTTACTTGTAGAATGAAATAATTTTTGGTTTTGATGAATAAAGAAAAAAATAATTTTTTGAAGTCAAAAGAAAGCGTTTTAGAATGACTGCTTGATGAAGTATTGCAGTAAAACAACGAACAATGATAATCAGGTAATAATTAAGTATATCAAAAGTCGGGAATCGAACCCACATCGTAGTCAAAGTGGACGCATTCGACGTCTTAGACGACTCGGCCACCGCTCGTCTTGAGGGAGGAGGTGCGAATCTTGTGTAGATAAGTATAGAGCTGATGCGCAGGCTACACATCCACTGCGCAACCTCTTCGACCACTGCGCATCCTCCCGCGCATAGCGGTAGCAGTCCCGGAGCATTCTGTAAATTCACTCACTTTTATAACGTGATTTTAAAAAAACCTGGGTCCTATTTCCAAAATCTAATTAGAGCGGGCTCATCTAGGGCCAATTACCTGTCGATCTACGCAAAAATCATGGAAATCGGCCCGGTAGAACGCTCAAACGAACTATGACAAAAAGTATAAATTTACATTGTTTAAATGGGAGAATTCGCAACTTTACCACGTAATATAAAAAAACCTGGGCCATATTTTGAAAATCTGAAAAGAGTTGGCTTATCTAGAGACAATTGCCCGTCGATAGCCGCAAAAATCATGAAAATCGGCCCGGTAGAACGCTGGAACTAAGCGTCACCAGTTTCGCAAAATTAGGAGGTCTTGGAGCTTATAGTATAGATTACGGTCATTTTCGTCGCGCAAATTGTGTTTTACGTGAAATTTCAGTAAGGAAATATGTATGAGAAGGGTGAGCCCCGTGACCTGGTTTGTTTCAGATTTTTTTTGTCAACCCTTTACAAAACGGTTCCACTGTTGCCCGTGCGGACGCCGGTGGGAAATTCCTTTATGAGCGCCATTCCTCCGCAGCGTGTAAGTACTTTCAATTAGAGCTGGAATGCTTTGATTTATTTTCTGCGTAAATAGGCCGCGAGCTTTTAAGATTAGAGTGGTCGTTTTAATCTCGGCCTCTCGAGTGTTTCCTTGCGTTGGAGATGCAGATGCGATGATCGAAAACCCAACTCGCTTGTATCACGTACCATACGTGGTAAACTAACATTCCCGAAAATGTTGAGAAACGGAACAAAATGCAGAAGTAGTCGACAAGTTACCTAGCGTCTCTCGAATCACTCACACCGAACAGAATTGT
Organism: Bemisia tabaci; assembly: GCF_918797505.1. NCBI lineage: Eukaryota > Metazoa > Arthropoda > Insecta > Hemiptera > Aleyrodidae > Bemisia > Bemisia tabaci. The sequence continues at coordinate 930,214 of NC_092795.1, read as the reverse complement.
AAAAAAAAAAAAAAAAAACTTGTTTTCAAAAAAATTGACTGTCCGCGTCCGCGCACAATTCTTGAAGCGCAAAGTGCTTGGGGTGAGGAGGGATGGGAGGACCATGAAGTGGTCATAGTATTGTATACAATTAGTTAGGCATCACTTTATAGATTACGAGGGACACTCAAATGTGGAGGTTTCCTCTCGGATTCATATTTGGCGATGAGGACCTCACCTCTCTGACCTCGGAAGCTGAAACGTTAACCTAACGAAGGATAGAGCCAAGAACGGGAGTCAATCTAAAAGCATGACTCGTGAGCCATTTATTCGCTTGATTTATAGACAGATTGGCACTTCGTCACCGGCTCAATTCGCAGATCTTGAACTTTTCACTTCTCTTTTTGCAAGCGGCATACATTTCTGCAACCGGCACCAAACTCGCCAAACATTAGTCAGCGGAAATAATGAGCAGTATGATATTATCAGTAATGAGTGACAGACTTCAATTGGATCGCATTCACCAAAAAGCGCAATTTCAGTCTTCTCAAAATCCTGCAATTCCTTATTTCTTTTTAGAAATACTCAATATATGTGCAGTATCAAAATTTACTTAATTATTTTCCTTTAAAATTAATCACTTTTTTCGTAGGAAGCAAAACCAATTAGCTTTTCTGAGATATTTTTAGATCCTTATCAAGAAGCAACATTTTTACAACACTGTAATGGCGCTGGTTCATTTTTGCTAAACGCGAGCCAATTGGTCAATGTTAAAACATTTTGTTTTGTTCATCGGAGGAGCTTTGAGGAGCGATTATTCTCATATTATTTAGGGGTTATCAAGTAACAGAATATAGGGTTTCAGTATCGATCGATTGTCTCGTATTTTACTCGATAGATTGCTAAGTACTATTTATGTACTTATGTTAAGTATGTAGGTAATGAATACATTTCAATATATGGATTCTTAATCTTCTCAATTGACTGCGCTCCACGTTTCTATTTTTGCAGAAATTTGAATGAACGTAGAGGGAGAGGAAAGAAGTAAGATTAAGAAAAAGATAACATGTACGTCGGAGGAGCGATTAGCAATTAGGAATCCATCCCACAAAACCTTAATTTCGAGAAATTTGACGAGGAGCTCTGTTTAACTAAACGATTGAATTAACAAAAAGCCTCATTAGACTCTTCTGAAACTCTATGTTTAAAAAAAAAAAAAAAAAAAAATAATTTTATACTGAACCATTAAAATGAGGTCCAAAGGTAATGCATATTTTAGTTAATTAAACGAAATTTTGCATGATGCTCCTGAATTTGTATCAAATTGAAATAATTTTGATAGCTTTATCGAATGAGTTTAATGCATAGTAAAACGTTGAGAAAAGGAAGAAAAAAATTAGCTGGAGCAGATCATATTAGTTTGGACCGGCCTCTGCTCCTCAGTGTTCATGCTAAGTCAAAATCAATATCTCCAAGCAGACCATCCATGTAAAAATTCTAACCGAAACCTCCATTAAATATCAAAAAACTGTTAATTTTAAGAATGCATGCTTCTTGTGAGCTGTATGTACGTTCACCGTGCGATAGTGATTCTCTCGTGTAAATCGTGCAATGGATATGGTATCTCTGTCAATTGAAGGAGCTGGGAGACTTTTTAGTCTATCACAACATCGAATAGCTCAATGGCCGACTGAACGCGACGGCCACGTATTTCATCATTGATTATTTAATGTGTTCTTTGCACAATAATTAGTTGTTCTGATTTATTTTAACTCCGCACGTATACGGATTTATTTTACTTTGTAATTTCTATTCGGCTGATCGTCAAATCGTAACTTCTGGGGATCTTTACGAAATTTGGAAAATATGAATCATAGCTCTGATGTCTGATGCATCCTGTTGTTTTGTGGAAAACGGCACCATTTTTCTGCTGGCTTATTTATTTTAATTTGTCCGTCTTTTTATGACCACGCAAGCAAGCTGAGGGTCCTTCTGAATCCTAAAGGTTTCTATGAATTATTTTCCCTTTACATTCAAGTCGGATACTCGATTTCTTCTTTGTCAAATTGTGTTTGATAAAACCGGAGTGCTCTGAGAAATTTGTGAATATATTTCCTCAAATTTTGTCGATAATTTTTTCAGCAGTTTCACATAAAAAATCTGAACATTTTAAGGAGAAATATTCATGTCTTTCCTAAAAAACACATCTGTTATCGATGAAAATTTGGCAACTTCCGATAGCAAAGCCCTGAGTAAGTTCAATTGTTGGACTCCATTTTGCAATAAAGAGCTACTATTTGTGGCATCCAAAAAAGCACCTGTCAGCATAGCGCAACTATTGAAACTTACGTTGTTTCTAAGATGAATCAACAATTTGAATTCCTTATTGGAAGATGTAGCTCAATCACTGGGCCACTGGCGGCGCAACCCTACTCGGCTAGAATGAATTGACCCTGTATGAAAACACAAATCTCATTTTTGAAACGCGGGGAATTTTAAGGCGATTCGATGGATTTCGGAGTCTGTAAATAGAAGAAAACAATGTCAACTTGGGCGTGCCTCTTTGATGAACGTTTGCTCTCTGCGACGAATTAATGCTGTAACCACTTAGCGCCGCAGTTAATGGAGAGGAGGGAGGTGTCCAAACATTCGCCGCTTTTCCGATTAACCACGCTTCCAAGCTTTAAATGCCTCATAGATTTTTATCATGGAAAATTTGGCAATTTTAGAGCATATACCTCACATTAGAAATGGACTATGAGTTTAACAGAAATGCACCAAGTCCCATTTTCGGAAAATATGAGTTGAATTCAATTACTCCTACATATATTCCTATCAAAAACTCAAGGTCGAGAGAAAATATTTGAACGTGAAATTGGTCATGAAACTTTGTCCCTAATTTTGAGTATTTATCAAACTTCAAACCTCTTTCTCTTGGTTTAACCTTGATTCCACTTGGTGCGTGTCTGTCAGTAGCCAGGCGTCAATGATGGACTATCGATATTTCCTCTTTTGAAGCCATGGCAAAGAATCGATATCAGGTGATCGTTATGAACTACCTGTTAGATCGATCCTTTACCATAGGTTTAAATAGCAGATCGATCGCTGTATCGCACATGGCAAAGCACGCCACGCCACTGATGTCTATCAACGTGCTTTGAATCAAACCACATCGTTGAAATGAGAAACATACATTTTTGAGAAAATGCACTTCTGAGTGTGTAGGCGGAAAATAATTTGTATATGTACATAAGATTATATGATATTTGTGTATGGCATTCATGTCTTATTGAGAATGACCTATTCATTTGTCACGCACAAGTACATATAAGATTCAGTCCCCACGTCACAAATCGGCAGCGAGTCGAACGCGAAGAGTACAAAACGTTAATCGATGGTTAAAGTGAAAAACCACGGATCTTCACCGCGGTGTTTCAAAACTTCCGCTTCTGTTGTTGCTTTGAGGGGAAGCAAGCCAACTTTATAGCCTAAAATTTACACAGAATATTCTACCAATAGAGAATAAAAACCGAGGCATTTTCAAGAAATTAAGTCGACTAAGTATGACAGGAAGTCTGCAATGTCGCAAACGGAGATACGTGGTTTCACACCTTGGTCATGGAATATAGGTGACATTTTGTATTAAAAAAAAGGTGACATTTTGTATTAAAAAATGTCACCTACAGTATTCATTTACGGGAGGCTGGGAGGTCCTTGTTGTCCAACTCATGGCGCTTTGGCTACGTTTAGCAGCGCCGGAATCCCAATTGCATTACATAAGTCAATGACCTGTTATTTGAGGTCATTTTGCAATATGTCTATTGAGAAGAGCAAATGCTGGGCATACCATAATGATTCATGCACATTAGCAGATGGATTCGCTTTAGGAACAAATGTGGCCCCACTTACAGGTGTTCTCTACTCTGAGTCAGTATGTCGTTTTGTCAACATACGGTGAGACGATGATGATTGATTTGTTTATTGACTTACTCGTTTACTCGATACCCTACTTACCCTCCACTCCATTAGTTTGCACTCTATCGCGGAGACTCATGCATTCGACGTCGCACAGTGGAGCGGCTCCCAGTCGGACAAAATAAGTTCTAAAAGCTCACTACACGCTGTGGCTACTACACGATAAAGCTACCAGACCACGTATCTCGCTTTGCCACGTTGTAGACCTCCTGTCATACTTTATTTTTTAAATAGAAAACTACTCAACATCAATTCGAGAGAACTTCCCTCTTTTCTCCTCTTTATGCGAAGAAAAATCTGTGAAAATTTCAAAATTCCATAATTTTTCAATATTAAGACAACAACTGCAGTATATTAAGACAACAACTGCAAAATATTAAGACAACAACTGCAGTATTAAATACTGTTAGTTAGAATAATAAGTATCGTATTAGAATACTTATTATACGTTCTTTACTTTTAAAACTTTAACTTAATATTAAAAATAGTCAATAGATACCTTAGGTTAATTAGGTAGTAGTGACATTTATTGTATTGGTTAATATCAATAAAAATTAAAAAAAAAAAAAAAAAAATTCAAAATATAATACTCATTTGTTTCCCTTATAAAAAATAAAATTGCAGCGGAGATTTGTAAACACCGCAAACGAGATACGTGGTCTGGTAGTTTTACCGTCGACGCAAATGTCGGACTCCTTGTGCCCGTCAGCACTCAGGGCCTATGAGCGCTAATCTAGCCCTGTTCAGAGCCGTATTGGGCCCAAATAGAGACCGAAAATGATCAAATCATGATGCATTATGTAAGTCAAAGACCTTCAATGATAAAAAAATCGTAGCGTTGAGGAAATTGGAGATGGGTCCATTAACGGCCCCTCTCGATACTCTTCTTAAAATGGATCGCATTTTGCAAAAAGGAACCAAGAGCAATCCAATGTTGCCAGAATCGCGCAACTTAAATTCTTTGTAAGAAAATTACTCAAGTCATGCAAAAAATTAAATTTACAAAGGTAATTTTCGCCTTGAATTCATAATGGGCCTGTTGCAAACTTTTGCTAGAGCAAAAATAAGAGTTGTTTCTTATAGATAATGCCTCAGAAATCACGATGAGCGCATCGGCAAAGTCTGAAATGCACTCATAACTTCACAATCTGCGTAAGAAATTTGCGTTTTTTTAAGCTTCCCGCTTCAAAAACGATACTACGGCACAGGTGAGCATTTTGTTAGAGGAGTCGCTCCATCGTCGGCGATATTCATCATGGCTGACGCTTGCGCGCAGTTCCGCGCGTAATTCGAGGAGAGTTCAAGGTCAATCAATTCGGGCGTGGAATACATGAACGTTAAAACACGCCGATTGTTATCTGGTCTAATCTAGTTCAGGTATTATCTCGTCCCATCACACGTGTTTTGGCGGATTGGCGTCGGCCATGATGAGTATTGCCGACGATGGAACGACCATTCTTACAAAATGTTCACCTGTGCCGTAGTATCGCTTTTGAAGCGGGAAGCTCAAAAAACCGCAAATTTCTTACGCAGACTGTGAAGTTATGAGTGCATTTCAGACTTTGCCGATGCGCTCATCGTGATTTTTGAGGCATTATCTATAAGAAACAACTCTTATTTTTGCTCTAGCAAAAGTTTGCAACAGGCCCATTGATTAGTATAGTAAAGATGAAAGTTGTTTAGATGATCAGTTTATATTTGCGAGGTAAATAAAGTTGCACCATCTTAGCGACATTGGAATGCTATTGGTTCCTTTTTGCAAAATGCAATCCAAATACTCCTTAAAATGTATTATGTGGCGGAATAAACATGAAGATTCTGAGTTTTAGTCAATTATTTCGATAGCTCGAATCTCGGTCCCTCTGTGCGTTGGTTGGTGGTGGGTGGAGCGAGAGCACGGTTATTAATGAAAGATTCGAAGCTGATTGTGAGCCATGATCTAGAAAATATTGGCAATCGGAATCGGGCGGCACTTAATTCATTGTCAGTGTCAAGTGCTTAAGATCCTCATCACTGCCGTCATAGCCAAGAGAGCAGTAAGTGCATGTTGGAATGAACCTCGAGACATATCAAAGCATGGGCTAACCATGGCGCATACAGGAATGCACTTCCCGCTCTCTTTCCCATCACGGCTCAACATTGAGTCCATCCAAGGAAACTCACGCACACTAATGAGCTTTCCATTCATATCCTCCTTTTCAAAACGTTTCAAGGAAACCTACTTCCCTTATTTATGACCATGTCGTTGTGACATGCAGTTCAGTATGTCGATAGGATGTAAAAAAAAACATAAAAAATTAGGGGGAGAATTGTCTCCAAGGCCCTAGTAGCATTGGTTGTTTAAGGAAAAGTTAAGGAGCCTTTGAATTCTTAAAAGTGAACTCTTGAAAAAACTGTTAAAATACTCGAGTCAGGAAATCCTGTTTAGTTTTTTGTAAATGCCATCCTACATTTTCAAATTTGTTGAATTACCTTATTTTAGTATAAAGTTTTAGTTTAATACTAATATTACTCAAAATTATATATTTGCATGTTGGATTTTTTTTGTTAATTTTATGCTCAGTAGGAATATAATTGATTCTTAGAATTTGACAAAATTTTAATGCAAATTTTTTTCATGACCTCTTTAACATCAATTCTACTTTAATTTCATTTTGATAAGAAAGAAAAAGTTTCCTAAGTCGCAAATGTCATCCATTTTGTTACGCTCTTTGAAAGTCAAAATTTAACATTTATGTTACTCGGGCTGTCACGAAAAATAGAGATGACGGAGTGAAAAGAATGAATCCTCTAACAATGTTCATTGTGGATTGGAGGTCCAACTTACTTTTCTAGTTGTAGGTACAAGGTTACTTCGGTGGAAAAAAGTCTCATGCATAAACGGCCGTATTCTCCGTAGCTCCACCCGGGCCCGCCACATGGGGGGGGGGGGGGATACTGGGTCCTTGGTACCGGGGCCCGGGCCCTGGAGGGGCCCGTGACGCAGGTGACGAACCACTACGAATTTATGTGTAACCCTTGTCTCGTAGGGAAAAGTGAAAAAATTACCCTAAAAATTCCGCAAAAGGTGAATAAAGTTTCAAAAACACGCTAGGGCACTATAAAATTTTTCTTACTTTTTTAGAGATGTTCAAGATTTTGAGTATACGTAAAATGATATTTTTAGTAACTGTGTTTCATTTTCTTCCGTTGTCGGATGCTAAGAGGCTCCTTTCTGGGCATCCTCGACTTCAATGGCTTAACTCCCTTGCCATAGACGTACGAAAGGGGAATCCAGGGGGGCCCGGCTCCCCATAGAATTGAAAATTATCATCTGCCCCCTCAAAAAAAAATTTATAGATGTTTTGAATGCAACAATTCGAAAGTTTTTGGTGCTGAAAGTAAACAAAAAGGCGTAATTATTCTGCAGAAATTGATGGAAAATCTCCATCATAAGAGCTTCATAATGCGTCCAAATAGATTTAAATTTTCGAAAATTTCCCGGGGGAGGCCCCCCGGACCCCCCCCCCCTGTGCTAGGGGCCCGGGCCACAAAATTGGTACCAGGGCCCGAGATGGGATGTGGCGGGCCTGGCTCCACCAAGTTTCCATTAGATCCCAAAACATGGAAAATGGAAAAACGGAAACTGAAAACCAACCAGCAATAAAATGTTCATTTCAATAGTTTTCGTTGCGCGAATCGTGTTCTCTATGAAGTTCTGTTGAAGAATCATGTATCAGAGTGCTTAAATTCTTAACTTGTTTAATGGTTCATTCAATCTAAAAAAGCAAACATAGAAAACCTTTCTAACTTTTCTCAGGAAAAATGTTTTATCGGGAGAAACGAGGCAACGTTGGACTCCTCATACGGCGTCGAAACACAACATGGGCCTTTTATGCCCCATTTTTCGATGCAGCGATTGTCCTAACGCGAGTTCGAATAATCGCGCCGAACACGGCGCAGTCCGTGTCAAACTCATATCAGCGCCTGCAAGACTGCATGAATACTTCTCGCATTGCACAACGCAAACGCAATGCGACAGTTATTTGCGATAACTACTAGACCACGGGCTCGCTCCCTCGACTGAGCTCCCTCCCCTGGCTTACGCGACGCTAAAGTCGCCGCAAAACTAAACCATGCGTCATTTCTTTTGACGGTCCCTGCCTGGTTTTTGCCACAATTTAAGGGTAAACACAATTTAAGGGGTATCTTAATTGCAACCATTCAGCAAATCGGACGATGTTTAAACGAGTAAGCGATTCTGAAACTTGATTCGCGTAAAATTAATTTTGATTTAATAAAAAGAAAACAAAACGAACGGAAATATCGCATCGAAATTTGTTGTGATTAAATTTCAAATCATTCTGGGAATTTTTCGGAAACGTCTACAAAAACTGTGCGTAGCTTTTTTTTCTTTTTATTCTTTTTTTAAATTGATTAAAAATAAACAAAATTAGTAGAGATTTTCAACTTTGCAGTCGGGGATAAGAACACTTTTTTCCGCGTGCAGGCGTCGATTTTTGATTTCACTTACGGCAGGCGTAACGAGATAACTATTCGCCCATGGGTGTAGGCATATTGCCGCTAGCCGAATGGAAGGCGCGTCCCACTGCAACGATGACTCCACCCTTCCCTTTTCTAGCTCGTGCGACACTAAAGTCACCGTTAAACTAGGATTACGTGTCATCATGCTGGCCTCTCTGCTCCGGTTTTTACCGCAAGTGAAGGGAAAATATGTGTCCTCATTGTAACGATGCAGAAACTCGAGGGATATTTAATTATTTTGTTTTGTTACATAAATAGAAAACAGAATGAACGAAAATATAGCGTTGAAATTTTCGATGCTTACATTTCAGATCATGTCAGAAAATTCGTGTAAAAACAGTGTGTAGCTCTTTAAAACGGTGTACAAAAATGAAACATGGAAATTGGTACACAACGTTGCAATCGGAGATGAAAATGCTTTCTTTCGCATGCATTCGTCAGCTTTTGAATCCATTCATCTCTTAAATAACTTGAACGTGGTTGTTCTACTGTTTTTTACTTGTAGCTTTCTCAGTGGTTGGCGGCCGTGTAGCGGCCACAGGCCTCTAGTTGTATATAATTCAGCAATAGCGTATAACATCGAATATATTAAAAAAAAAAAAAAAAAAAAAAAAAAAAAAAAAAAAACCTCTCTGAATTCTTCGCTAATAATGTTTACAAAAACGTATGACCTCGTTGACAATCCGTTCTGTTCTTTGCAAAGGGAGTGGTCCCTTTTCACTACATCTTGACCCAAACACCTCACTAAAGATATGCGTAATCAATGATCAATATAGCAATCGGCACAATCGTAAGTTCCGAATCAAAGATGGAATACGGTTTCAGCCACAAATCAGTAAATGCCTATTAGGTGTAACAACTTGCGTGCTTTAACTTTTGTTGCATTAATTTTTTCACCAATTTGATGGTATTTGTTGACCACTTTTCTGCTACCCTGATTTACACCCATTCTTTTAATTTTATACTGGCAATTGAACGGATTTAAATCTAAATGATATACATCAGGATTGTATCACAAGCCCTAAGATACACATGATGAAAGGGCTCATGTTTCAATGAATATGGTTCCTTTTCGTTTAAATGCGTCTAATTGAATTACACCAAGAATAAACAAGTAATAAGATTTTTCGGAACTAAAAGCCTCTATGATCTAAATTGACTGAGATGCTGCTGCCCATGGAAAAACACGTACGATTTACGTGATCCACCGCAGTCGAGCTTCCACAGTTTTGAACCTCTTTGTTTCATCAAAGATTTAAGGAGAATAGCCTAAAGTTTAAGCTCCATTAATAAATTGAAGGAGGGAGGAACAAAATGTAAGCACGGCCAAGTTGGATGACGTCATATATAGCTAGTGCGTTTAGAACTGATTACAACCGCTCCAGTTTTACGTCCATTATGACATCTATCTGTTTAATTTACCAACTTAAATGAGGTTAAATGAAGCTACTTTGGGATTATCTTATGCTGAGACACTAAATCACGTGCTACAACTATTTCGAGTTAACGGTAGCGCAAATTGCCTAACCACTGAATGTAAGGCTAGCTTATTTCTCTTTTTTGTATGTTATACGAGTCTTTTGCGGTCTATTGTTACTATCAGACGTAGAGACTTTGCGTTTAAGCACAATTTATCATTATCTAGTAATATTCTATCACAGTTTTGCTTACTCATTATTACCATTTTTAACAGTTTAATTTTCGCAGTTTGTGATTAATGGGCGGTTGGAATAAAGTTCGTAGGAGTTTATCCATGACCAAAGTGCGAAACCTCGGACCTCCATTTGTGACGTTGCAGATTTCCTATCTTCCTTATTTTTTTCTGTAGATAGCTACTCGACGTAATTCCTTGGAAACTTCCTTAATGTTTCTTCTCTACTAGCAGAATATTTTGCATAAATTTCAAGTTATAAAGTTGGCTTCGCATTTTTGCGAAAAAATGAAATAAAGCGGTCATTTCGAAACAGCGTAATGGAAATTCGTGGTTTCGCACATTGATCGTCATGTTATCACTGCTAAGTTGAGTGCAACCTTACAAGAAATGCAGATGAAACACGATCAAAAATATGGTTTCGAGAGTTTCAATGCAGGCAATACATGCAATTACTATCGCAGGTGATTACTATATATCTTGTGGACACATTTTCGATAATAAAACAAAAATTGATGGAGGAAAATACTTTATTTACAAAACATACATGGTTGTCAATATACGTGGGCAAAGAATCAATACATAACATATTTTGTATAAAAATAAAGTAAAATCAGGAACTAAAACAGGTGGAAATTTTCTTGAGAAAGTATCAAAGATATGATTTTTCACACAAGACATTTCATACCGCACTTCAAACTACATTATCACAATCATTCGTAACAGACAATAATTAAAAAATTCTAATTGATTTCATCAGTGTGTGCGTCTATTGTAATAAAGTAAATTGGTGGGTCCATCTACGTCTATGGCTGATTCTGTGCTTTTGTGCGATGCAAAACATTTCAATCACAATATATTTTTGATAATCAAAACATCAATTTAATTATTTAATCACTTAAGTCTTCATTATTCTAAATAAATTATAAATTAAATCGGTGGTACATATTTATGTCTGATGTTGATTTTGTGCAACAATCCTTAACACTTGAGGCACATTAGATTCACGATGATAAAACATAAATACAATTGTATAAGTAAGTATATAGGTGGGTATGTTCATACTTGATCATTTGTGACTTTTTTTTTGCCTCCGGCGTTAAATTCATGTTCGCCGTATGTAAGCTACAGCATCGCATTTGCAAAATATTTTTGACAGTCAAACATGTATCTATAAATTTATCTAATAATAATTATTCGAATTAAGTATTTCGGTGGGTACGGTTACGTTTGATAACACATATCGGTGGAAAATGTAGCAACGATATGAATCATTGCTAAAATAATTGTTTACATCAAATTGAGTAAAGTAGGTGGGTACTTATCGTACGAGAAATACGAGAACTTTATCCATACGTTCGTCAACTTATCTTATACTTGTTTAGTGAGATGTTATTTTTTGTGATCCCAGATCCAAAAATATGTGCTGTTGTTCGAAAAAGATTTGTACAAAACAACTTTAACTGCGTAATCGGATTATATACCTAGGAACATTTGATTAGAAACTAAGCGTAAGGAACATTCAAGGACCATTTTACAGAGGGAAAACAAGAAGGCTCCTTCGGATATTTTCATTTTCTACCTCTCTTTCTGGAAAAGTTAATGCCTCTCATGAATTCAGTTTTACAATAATTCTTGTAAGACGATCATGAAATTTCAGATATTAAGAAATTGATGACCAATGATTTGGGGGATTTCCCCAGATACTTGGATTGCAATAGTAAGGAAATCATACTAATCAGAGAACCTTAGGAACTTAATTGCAAAAAAAGTATGATTTTATCCTCTAATTTGTGTAAATTTTAACTCCTAACTTGATGCATCAGATTGCATGTAACTTGTAAATGACTAGACTAAAAAAGATTCAGACTATTGAGCTCTTCACTGACTCAGACTTGGACCTCATTGAAAAGTTCCATTGAGATGGGTCAATGTGAGCAAACTATAAAGCTTGCTATACTTAAGTCTTAGAGAGAGGTATTTCTTGTTTTCTTAGCAATTAAAATGTAAGAGAAGGAAGCGAGGCCTCATTTCATACTTGTCCTCTGAGTCCCATCAACTCGATGAAAGTCCTTACAAAATTGTCCAACTTTTACGAATTCCATAAGTGGTCTTACCTACTTTTGCAAATTTCAATTGGACTTTCTGGTCGCACGGTTCGAATCAAAACGGAACCTCGCAATATTCCTACTTTTTAACTGCATTAGCTACTTAAACTAATCGTAACTGTTATGCGTGATGAAAGACAGTATAGATAGATCGTATGTTGTGAAATATCGTTATCGTCTAGGATATGAATGCTCTCTATAGTAATCAGTATTATTTTCAGGTTAATGTATCTAAGATCTTAAGCCTAATAGGATAGTTTAGATGAGACCTACTATGAGTATGAAAAGGAGCATCTTGAGGGGGAGGTGGAGGATTTGTTTGCCGACCCCTGATAACATGCGGTCGTTCCCGATGGCGCCCTTCTGGACGAGGGGGTGGTCATTGGTGAGGACGAGGGCCTCTTTCGGGCGGAGGTGGATTCTACTGGCGTCCACTTCGACGCCGACGGTGCGTTCGCTATTGGAGCTCGATGCGTAGACGGAGAGTTGCTTCGTGGGCAGGTTGAGCACCTGGCTCAGGTGGAGGTTCTCTTGGAAACTCCCCGTGTTGAACACCGTCACGAACACCGTGTTCCTAGATTTGTCGGCTCTCTCGATGACCAGGATTTTCCGCGTGGATTTCACATTCAGGCTCCCAAACTGGATCACCGGGTGATCCTTCAGCTGCAACAGGTTCCTGTATATCTGCAAACCCAATATTTTAATATCTCAGTCTTGAGTCGAATCAACCTGATCTTGTTACATCTTACTAACCTAAGGCTTCATTTGAATTTTATCTTCAAGTAAGGAGCCACAATTGTTAGCTTATCGATAAAAACACCTATCTGCACACATTGAAAAAAAAAAAAGATTGGTAGAATTTACCAATCCTTCACGCTGTATTTTACACGGCGTGAATTCAAAGTCGATTCTGCCAGAGGAATGGTTATCTGTATCAGTATATAGTAACGTTTACCTTTTTTTTTGGCAGGAGTGACTTTAAATTGACGGTGTGTGAAATACAGCGTAAAGAAATGGTGAATTCTACCATTATCTTTTTTCCAGTGCAGGGAAACTATTAACTGATAGAATTTAAGTCTTTTCTGAAATTAGCTAGAAATTGCAGTTCCTGATGGAAAATTGAAAGTACATTTAGAGGTAGTGGACAAAAATAATTATTATTTTTAGTGATTCATTTATGAGGCCAAAGTGCAAGACCACTGTCAGAATTGCGATGTTTCAAAATTCCTCCTCCTTTTTTATTTTTTCCAAGATAGACAAGTCAACATTATACCTTTTATTCAAAATATTCTGCTGACTGAGATGGAAATTTCAAAAATTTCGTTGACTAGTTTTCCAGAGAGAAAAAAAAGCATGGTAGGAAATCTGCAACGTCACAGACAGAGAGACGGAGTTTCGCATTTTGGCCTCGATATACATTGGCACGAAAAGTGACCAACTGACCATCGACCATTGAACTTAAAATTTATTTTTTCCTGGTATGTATCAGCCCTATCTCTATAGATGAAATTACTGTTAAAACAGCGGAATTCATCTTAATTGTATCAAAACGAGACATATGAGAAAGCCGTCAGTGCGAAAAAAAATGACGTAGTTTAGGCAATACAGCAGTGAGTGACAATATTCCTCCAGGGAGTCAATGGAAACAGTGCTTTCCAGTGAAGTGCCGCCCCTCTTCTGCCAATTTCTAACCTGAAAATGCGTTTGTTGTGTGTCCAAAACGCAAGCACGAAAGCATGCACTAATTGCAGAAAATAACACTCACGGCTGTCTTGCCTAACAATAACCTAGCATGGAAATGAAAAATACCCTCCTTATGTAATTGGAACGAAATCAGTGGATTTTCAATAATCCAAAGGACTTCCAGGAGTCTTTCGAACGATTAGTGGCAATGGAGAATTTGCAAGGGTCTAAAGTTTGATTAAATTCGTGTTGAAGTGGAATCTACTGAGTGAACTTAACACGAAGATATACCCTTGATTCATAAATTGAGCGATTATTAGAGGAGATATGACAAAATAACCGATTCTGCTAAAATATATGTATTTAAATAGGAAATGCCGCCAAAATGACGTCACAAGGTGGCAAATTTTCTCACTTTTAAATGAATTTTTCTCCAGTTTCTCATGTCAGAAAAAAATTATGAAAAATACTGCGAACTCTGCTCATTAGTCACTTTCAGATGAAGCAATACAATTTTTGCGTGCAAATTCTCCATTTGGACGTATTTCTATCAAACGGAACTAAGCACCACAGGGGAAGGAAGGGAAAGGGGGTGGGGGCTTGGATTGGTGGGTGTTCCGGAATGCGATGCTCGTTCCGTCCTATACTCGCAATGCTTTTCCATGGCGCTTAGTTCCGTTCGACAGAACGCGCTATCCGGGATTCTAAAACCCTCAAAAGGAACTCAATTTGGCGCTTCGTTCCGTTTGACAGAAATACGTCCATTTGACAAAGAACGGAGGGTTCTTGCAATAAAATTTTCCGGTCAGAAGCTTCTGAAGCGGTTTTCTGTGGACTTGATTTTTGGACTTAGTACTCTCATGGGAGAGTTGGGCCAGACTTACCCAGTAATGACTCCTCTCGTTCTTGGTCTGGCGCTGGAGGTTGGCCCTGTAGTAGTTTGGGTTGACGGGGAGCCAGGTGCGCGGATTATTGGAGAAACCAGCGCTGACGGAGCTGTCCCAGAGGAAGGGGGCTCGGCAGCCGTCCCTGGAGACGTCCAAGTAGTGCTCGCGGCCGACGTTGAGGGCGAACGGGTCCACGCTCTCGTCCCAGCGGATGAAGGCGTCCTCCATGCCGAGCTCGTCCCCGGCGTAGGTCACCGTCGTCCCCGGGAGCGTGAACTGGATCATGTGCAGGGCGTCCACCACCTCCGCCCCGAAGCGCGTCGCGATCCGCGGGTTGTCGTGGTTCCCCACCACCCAGTTCGCCCACTTCCCCGCCGGCATCGTCGTCATCCACGCGTTAATCACTCCCTGCAAAATCAAATACAGTCAGAGAAACTAATTCATGTTTTGTGTTTCACGAGAAAAACAAGGGAAGAAACCGGGAAACGAGCCTGAAATCTCAAACGAAAAAACCCGGGATGTTTCCACTCAAAACTGAGCCATTTTCAGTCGGAAAATAATTTAAAATTAAAAAATAGCCTTGCGTTTTTCTCGGATCTTGCGACCACCATTACATGTGGACGTATTTTTATCAAATGTAACTAAGCGCCGCGCCATAGGGGGAGGAACGGAGAGGGAGGGGGGCTTGGATTGGCCGGTGTTGCCGAACGCGATGCTCGTTCCGTCCTAAACTCGCAATGCTTTTCCTTGGCGCTTCCTTCCGTTTGACATAACGTCCTATGCGGTATTCTTAAATCCTCAAAAGGAACTCAATTTGGCGCTTAGTTCCGTTCGACAGAAATACGTCCAGCTCAGGGGCTGAAACTTATAAGCGGAGATATTTACCTGAAAGTCCTGGGCCTGAGACTCGCGGTTGAGTTCGGTGAGGAGGAAGAAGTTGAAGGCGAAATGGGCGCCCGGATGCGTGGAGTTGCCGTAGTACTGGACGGTGTGTTTCATGTCGGTGTAGGCCTCCGTGAGCATGGCCTTTGTCGAGGGCCTCCTCGGGCTCCCGTCGTCGGCGCTGGAGCACTCCTCCACTTGGGCAGCGCAGCCGCTCACCTCCAAGCCGCAGCTCTCCCTCTCGCCGTTGCAGGCCTCCATGCTCTCGGCGACGCAGCTCTGCCTTTGAGCGTCGCAGGCCGTTGTGCTTTGAGCTCCGCAGCTGTCTCTCTCGCTGTTGCAGGCTTCCACGATCCTCTCTGCGCATCTTTGTCTCTGAGCCGTGCAAGGGCCCTCGCCTTGGGTGCAGTTCCTTCTCTCAACGTCGCAGCCGACCACTCCAAGCTTCACGCATTCTGTCCTCTTCGTGTCGCAAACGCTCACCTAAAATTCAAGAAAATCCTACACTTTAGATGGGTAGGGTTTCAAGGTAGTGTTGTAAGGTGCTCAATCCCCCAAGATTTGTGGTTTGAACGAGAGCAGTGGAGGTTAGGAGTCGTAGAGCGCGAGGGAGTGCTGTAAAACGACTTATATGTATGTAGTGTTTCAAGACTATTTAGTCATTAGATTCATCTACTTTTCGGACATTAGAAAATCCGTTTTTATTATTATAATCTGCATTTTCTGGCCCAATTTCTCTGAAAAACTGTATTTAGATACCAACAGGGACTTCAAAACTGGTGTAGATGTTTCTGGTACCGAAATTGGACACATACAATATACGTGCCGAATGAGGGGACCATGTGAAAATGAGTGGAGTCAAAAGTAAGTATCATTGGCGAGGCGAGAATCATTGATTATCGGTATTTCCTCCATTTGAAGCTATAGTGAAGAATCGATTAATAAGGTGTTTGTTGCGAACACCCTGTCTATCGATCCCTTTCCTTAGGTTTAAATGGCAGGTCAATTGGACGTATTCCTGTCAAACGGAACTAAGCGCCATAGGGAGAGGAAGGTAGAGGGGGGCTTGGATTGGCGGCGGAAATGGGCGTCGGGCTCATTCCGTCCTATGCTCGCAATGTTTTTCCATGGCGCTTAGTTCTGTTTGATAGAACGCGGTATCCGGGATTCTAAATTCCTCAAAAGGAACTCAAATTGGCGCTTAGTTCCGTTTGGCAGAAATACGTCCAATTAATAGATATATGGAGCAAAGTACGCCTCGCCACGGGGAAGTATCGTAGTTCCTCTTGGTGTTATTCATCCGGATCGAATTCTGCAATGAAGAATTAACATTTGGACGTATGTCTGCCAAAAGGAACTATGTGCATCAAGACATGAGCCCCGAGACTCATAAGAATATATGTATAACAGGGCTCACATCATCATGCACATAGTTCCGTTTGGCAGAAATACGTCAATTTCTAACTCATTCTTAAAAGCACCTAGCTGCAATATGAAACTAATGGAACACATGTTGTTTCTGCATTGCGAGCCGGAAGTAGCTCCATGTCGGGAAGTGAAGTCCATGTTCTGCATTGACCCTGTGAAGCTTTGAATAGTCTGGTTTCTGATTCCCTAGATTTCTTACCTGAGTGATGCATGTCTCGCTTTTTTCGTAACAAGCGCTCGTACTCCGGGAACTGCAATCGTCTCTCCGAGCGTTGCAGACGGTGACACTCTGAGCGCAATTGGTTTTAGGGGCGCAGGCGCGTCCCTCGGCCTCGCTCCTGGCGTAGTCGTCGAGGAAGGCCCTGAATTTGCGGATGATCTCGTAGGTCTCCGGCTGGTTCTGGGTGAAGATGTGGTTGTGGTAGAAGATGCTCCCGGGTCTGGCGCCTGGCAGGAAGGACCTCGGCTCGTCCAGGAACCGGTCGTCCTCGACGAGGGTGTTGACCGAGTCCACGCGGAAGCCGTCCACGCCGGCGTCCAGCCAGAACTTCATCACGTCCAGCATCTCCTGCAAATCAACGAGCACACACTTCAAAACTCCACAACAAAAAGCTCCAATGGGCCTCTTGCTCCAACGGATACAGCCCTGTGTATAGACTTTTCACGCACTGGAAAAAAGTTCACGTGGATCTAGAGTCCAGACTCTTAAAAACATTGACAAGAAAAAATACTCTCGATTCAATCGGACTTTTCGCTTGAATCAAAAGGAAATCCGCTTAGGTCAAGTAGCTCGGCTCTTCGATTTAAGGAAAAATTGAATTGAATCAAGAGTATTTTTTCTTGTCAATGTTTTTAAGAGTCTGGACTCTAGATCCAAGCGACTTTTTTTCCAGTGCGGGTAAAATGGCACGGAAATCACGATAATCACGCTAAAATAAAGTATGAAATGAAGGACTTGCAGGACAAGACGCGTATGTGCAGTTTTTGAATAAATTGGGATATTAATGATTCCAAGTAAAACTAGTCCCAAAAAGTCAATTTGTACTTTCTTTCCGCCATGAGGATCCATGCGATTTCGCTACTTCAAACACGTATTTCCCGAAATAGCAAAAACTGCACTCGTGCGATTTGTCCTCCGAGCTCCTCAAATCTACTTTTTCGAGAGAAATTTGTGTGGTTTAGAAACACACTTTTTCAAATTCCAACGCACTTCCGAAGATATGATAAGCCGAAGAGCCTTCGATTTTTGACTATGCAACACGCGTAACCGTGGAACACGAATATTTGTATCAAGGCGCTGTGAGCAAATATTCGTAGGTCGAGATAATTACCAAATTATATGTCATGGATACTCTGCTCTCGTGTCACTGACTTGCAATTTTCTCCCTATATACATACTCAGATGCTTGAATGGTACAACCGACAAGTGTCGCACGCATCTCTGAAGAAGTAAGAAAAGTGGGAGAGCCTTCAAAGTTTGAACACGCAACACATCATTCGTAAAACACGAGTAGGCGCCGCGCCGCAATCAACTTACTTCATGAGATTTGCAACACGAAAGAAACAAATTCTATTCACACGGCTGTATCTCTTGCGTGCACAAGACTTATTCAAAACTAATATCATATACTTCACCATCCTTTGAAAGTTCCCTGCGGTTATTCTTTCCACGCTCAAGACCAGAAATAAATCGAGACTATCCAAATTCACCCGAGTATTGAGGATATCTTAGGCAAAAGGGTGACTAAGATTATGTAGTTTCAAACACAATTTTTACAAAAATTAATTATGTTACACCCAAATCATCTTCATTGAAGAATGAGGAAATGTATAGAGCTTATTTTTCAAAAAAGATTTGAGAAAAAAAAAAAAAAAAAAAAAAAAAACGTATCCCAGAGCTTTTGGGTAGGTCAGCAGTTTATTGATGGTCATTGTGTGAAACCATGTATCTCCGACAAAATTTAAGACTTTACTTTATTTTTCCTCACGAAAACTAGTCAACGTAATTTCTTTAAAATTCCCTTGATCTCCTCTCTTTGGTAGCAGAATATTCCGTTCATATTTCAAGTCTTAAAGTTGACTTGTTTCACTTGTTGTTGAAAATAGGAACGGAAAATGTAAGACACCGCAATAAAGATACGCAGTAATGGATTTTGACCATACATGGAAATAGAGGGATATGTTTAACAGCCTTGGTAGCATACAAGCCCTTTACTGGAGGTATCCTCAATATGAATAACCCGTTGGATTGGTAGAATGATTATTTTTGTTTGAAGGCGTTACCTGGAGCACGGCCGGGTTGCGATAGTTAAGATCGGGTTGCTTGGGGTGATACTGGCGGAGGTAGTACATCTGCCGCTGCTCGCTCCAGGTCCAAGCAGGGCCGTCGAAGAAGGACAACCAGTTGTTGGGGTAGGTCCGGGTCCCGTTCGCGAGGAGCTTGCCCTCGTGCCAAACGTAGTAGTCAGCGTAGTGGGGGTCGTTCTGGAGGGCCTTCTGGAACCACTCGTGCTCGTCGGAGGTGTGGTTGGGCACGAAGTCGAGGATGAGCTTCAAGCCGCGCTCGTGGACGCCGTCGCGGAGCCGCGCGAAGTCGGCCAGGCTCCCGTAGACGGGGTCGATCTTGCGGAAATCGGAGATGTCGTAGCCGAAATCCGCTTGCGGGGACTGGTAGATCGGGGAGAGCCACACGCCGGTGATCCCAAGGGTCTTGAGGTAGTCCAGCCGGGAGCCGATCCCGGGCAGATCCCCGACGCCGTCCCCGTTCGAGTCCTGGAAGGAGCGCGGGTAGATCTGGTAGAAGACGCCCCTCTGCCACCAGTCCAACGCCTCCACGTCCTCCAGTTCCTCTCGCTGGGCCCCGAGCCGCCATGCCGAGAGCATCACTAGCGTTAGCAACAGAGTCGCACCCATGTTTCTCCTTCTGGAATCAGAGTTAGCATTATTTCTCACTCGCATTAAAGGATCGTCTCTAGGACTGGGAAAACCCAGGATTCTTCCGCCAATCAAAAAATCCAGGAAAAATTAAATAATCTCTCCCGGATACCAGGAATCTTTTTTCGATAAAAATTAAAAACAATTCAAAAACCGATAATACCTGCAATTAGATGACTTACTTTTATTCTTTACGCACGATGAGCATTTCGGGCGGACCGCCCATCTTCAGGTGACTGAGGCGGGCACGGAAAAGTTAAAAGTTGGGCGTGAAGGTAGCCGCGCGTCGCGTCGGCGCGCTTATTATCACGACCCTCGTTCCCTCGATCATTTAATCTCACCTCAGATTTCATCACTGCATTCTTGATTTGAAATTTAATTGCATTGCATTATTTTGCATTTTAATTTGTATCGAAAAAAGTGTTCATAGTGCCGGTAAAGTGTTAGAAAAATTGTGCAATATGCTACAAAATAGCAGAAATCTTTTCTTCTAGCGCTTCCAGCAATTTTCTTTTCAAATCTTACCCAAATTCTAAACACATTTTGTTCTTAGGGTTTACGTTATTGCATCTGAGCCGCCGTCATTATTGACCTCTTGAATGACATATCTGAATAATGAAATCATCATCATAATGAAAATCAAGTTTTCACCGACCAGATAGTAAAAACCGATAGCGCTTTTTTAATTAAAACTTCGCCAGAGAATCGGCTGAAAGATATAAAAAAATCGACTCTCATATCTCTAAAAAGATTTATTTGGTTTTTCCCCAAGAAAATTCCGGGGGGGGGGGGGGGGACTTTGTTTTCTTATCAAGAAATGAGCTTCTGAAAATCAGGGAATGAGCATGGTCAAGAATTATAGACACCATAAAGGGACGTATTTCTGCCAAACGGAACTATGTGCATCAAGACAAGAGCCCTTTGACCCATGAGAATATGTGCATAAGAGGGCTCACGTCATAATGCACTTAGTTCCGTTTGATATAAATACGTCCAAATGAAGATGATTCGTCCCAGATTCTGGCGTGGTCGAACTGGCGTACGAGATATCATCGATCATTAGTAAAAAATCTTGATAGATTAGACTTTTTAGCCAAAAAAGGAGGAAAGCCCTGCGCGTGAGCCAATTCTAACCGAGAAATTGGCAAAATTTAGAGAAATAAGAGCAGGATTCTTCATGAAAAAAAACATCGTATTCGATACAGTAAAAAAAAAAAAATCCTGCTTTCATTTTTTTTGAATCTTGTCAGTTTTTCTGTTAAAGATTCATCAGGCGCATGCGCAGAGCGCAAACGCTATCATCTTTTCTTGGTTAGGAGGTTAAAATCTGCTGAGATCTCTTGATTAATGCGAAATATCTTGATTGTATCAAGCAGCCCTTTCCAGTTGTGTGCTCGAACACCTCTCATTCAAAGAGACTCAAAAACGTTCTTTACTGCGAAAATGTTGAACTTTTTTTCCAAATCTTAAAGTGCACCCTTATTAGGTCTCATTTAAAATAATAATCTCCTGAAAATAAGCTGCAATGTCATACAGTATTCCGAACTTTTCTATTGCCCTGGTAAAAATTGGCGATAAGAGCTGCGTTTCAAAATACCATAGGAATTCTTATAGCCGGCTAAAGAAGGCTTAGAAAATCATATAGCTGGCTGTAGAATGCGAAGAAAATCATACGGCTAGGCTATACGAAGCGATAAAAAATTATGCAGCCGGGCTATAGTTCCTATCGCCGGGCTTTACACTTTATCGCCTGGCTGTTGCTTTTTCGCCATCGATTATAAAAGGCTATAAGAAATTGTGTAGAAATTCGTGTGCTTTGGAAATCATTACGTTTGATACGGAACCACCTTAATATTTTCAAAACACACATTATATTTTCCTGTAATACATATTTTTTTTTCATCAATTAAAATGAGAATAACCCATACAGGATGTGCAAACATTTCAAAATCATGAGTTGAATAACGCTGACTCCGCCAGATTAAATATTAGAGCCTAACACAAAGCTGAGCGGCGACGCACTGGCGCCTACAAACCTAACAGGGATACTTCACGCATTGCGCAACGCGTGAAGTATCCCTGTTAGGTTTGTAGGCGCCAATGCGTGTTTCGCGCTGGCTGCAGTGGCTGCCCGCCTGCCGCGCCGCAGCGTGCCACGGCGCTTGAATCAACTATTTCACACCAGAGGTATTGCACAGTATCATACGAAACTGAAGGCGCTCTAATATATTAGTAATAGCAGGCATCCATCAAAAGTACGGAGCTTTCCTCGCAAAATAAATCAAGATGCAACGGCCCAAAAAGAGAGCAGTCTTCCAAAAACTCACTAAGTCCTAGCATCCGTAATTAGTAACGTTTAGCATAGGTACACTTTATCGCCTGGCTGTTGCTTAATCGCCATCGGCTATAAAAGGCTATAAGGAATTGTGTAGCCGGCTATAGAAGATATTGGAAATCTTACAGCCGGCTGTAGGTCTATGGTATTTTGGAACACAGATTCTACTGCCAATTTTTACCACGGTAATTACTTTAAATGCACTACATCAGCACTTTGTAGCAAAAGGGTCTTGACTTATATTTTTGAAAAGTCAAGTCACTCTCATGATCACTGTTTAGTACTCTTAGAAGGGTCTACGCTTCCACTGGTGTAAAAAATTCAATATGCTTCCCAATGTCAAACGATAGAGAGAAAACTCAAAAAGTTGCAAATTACATGGAAATTAGTTAGGCCACCGACGGCGCACAGCGGTTCGAGTCATCAAGGGAGATCGGACATAAGTTGGAAACTTTAAAAGCTTATAACTCCGTTTATACACAACTTTGAGGTTTTAAAACTGGTTCCATTGGTTTTCTTGTGAAATTATCTTCTCGAAGCACCGATTAAAATTTAAAATATGACGAGAAAAACTTTAGAATTTGCAGTTTTAGTCAAACATTTCATGTCCGACCTCTCCAATTGACTCGATCCACTGTACGGTGGGCTGCTTTCTCGTGATAATTCTGAAAGAAATACATTGTAGTTATAAACCTTTTTCTCCTGGGAACCATTACATTCAACTCTACTTTGGTACACTACTACTACTACGAGATTTTGGCGGTTTATAGGTTGCCAAATATTTTCGTGGGACAAACTAAACTCAAAAAAGGAAGAACGAAATTGGGATTCTTCAGAGAACACACGACATTTCAGGGGACAGAGATTCGCAAAAATCTGAGTAGCTCCTCAGTAAATAAGAGCTCTTGAGCAAGTTGGGTATTTTCAGACTTTTCGGGAATGTAACAATTTTTGACAGATTTGAATCAGGGAATGGGTGGTTTCACGATAACTGGAATAGTTTTGTCGCCGTAACAGACAACACATTTTTCGGTCATATTTTTAGTAGAAATGATTATCACTCAATTTTTTTCGCATTAATCTTGAAAAAGTTACGTATTATAACGCTTTCTAATTATTTATTGCCCTACTTCTCAATTAATATTAAGTAAATTCCGAAGACGTGTTGTCTGTTACGCTAAAAAAAGTCAGCGTAACAGACAGCACATTTTCGGCTATTTAAATATTAATATTGAAAAGTAGAGTGATTAATCTTCGGAAAGCGTTATGATAAGTTATGGTGAAACCACCCGGATACAAAGTTGCCGCTGAACCAAAAATCTACTGTGTGTAGTCTCGGAAAAACATTCAAGAATAGAGGCAAGTCAAAAAGCACACGGTATATGCACTCACTTTAAAGTGGGTTAGCAGCTGGAGGCTGCAATGCTATTCCGTGATTCGATATCTGCTCACGGTGCTCCTTCAGTTTCAATAAGTCGCAGGTCTAAGTTCTCCAGAGTATCCTCACACTTCCACTCAAAAACACTAAATCACTGTATGAGAAAATCCAGGTAAATCACTTGGGGCTCTCGAGCCGCTTATGAAAATAATCGATCCAAAACTCGCGCTTTTAAGGAAACGGAGGCACTTTATCGATAGCGCCTAAACAATTGGTGTTTGTTTTGGGCTAATGGACAGAAGACGATTCTCGACTGCAATTACATGAGTGGTTCTCAACATGTGGGTCTTGATCCTCCACTTGAGCAGATGGAAAATCCCTATGGAATACCTGCATCGTAGCCCAAACTGAAAACTTGGACACATACGGCTACACCACAGTTTCCATTCATGGAACTGAAGTTTTTGGTCGTAAAACTGACTTCGCTTTAGACTAAACAAAACACAAGAGAATGGGCAACCGAGGCTAAAAAATAAAGAAATAACAAACAGGTGACATTTTGGGGTGGTCTCAATCAAGAAACAAAACATATCAAATTATAAAAACCACGAAACCCCCTCGACCCCCACTCGAGATAACATAGGTCTAAAAGGTCTCAGGGTTTCTTGAATTTTACCATTTTATATTTCATGTTTTCTAGTCGAGGAGGGGGTTTTAAAAGATTCAAAAAAAAAAAAAAAAAAAAAAAAACCCGGGTGGTTTCAAATTGAAACCGTGACTCCCTTCAGTTTTTCACATAGGTAACAATTGCTGCACGCAGTAATTTTGTCGTATTCTTGTGAAAATGAAGGCGCAGTATAGACATTCATTTGCACGTCCAACCATAAGTCAAACCGAAACTACGCATTTTATAATGGTTTAACTCAGATAATTCATTGCGTTGAAAAAAATGATTTTTGAAATACAACAATTTTGTTCTTGTTCTTGTAATCGACGTAGCAATTATTTTATTTACATTGAAAAAAACTTGTGACGTTATTTTTTTTTCAAATATTATTTTCATTCCTAAGTTGGGCGATGGGCGCGAAAAGTTCTAAGAATCTTTTTTTAATAAACTTGAGCAGGTTCTCGCTCTCTTTCTCACGATGCACTTTCTTGTAGAATAGAGCGGCTCTTTCTTCGGTAAGGTCGGACTAGCTCGACGAATCATCCCTACACCTTTACCTCTACCCGGAGACAAAGAAATGATTTTTACAGTCTTTACTGTCTTTCTCACAAAGATGCACACGCCGGGTATCTGCTGTTTTGAAAGTTTGAGACCCACTGAGCAATCTGGATGTGACCGAGAGGTAAACAAAATCTGTGATTGGGTTGCACAAAATGTGCCAAGGTCTCGAACGGGACGAGCCCCCAGCTTCGATTTTCGCGCGGGTCATAATTTTTAATGGAATGGATTTTAATTAACATTACCCGCTTGGGAATCCCACCCTTTTTCAAGCGAGCCATGCATTGTTCTTGTTTGAATTGCCTCAAGTGTTTCTTTGTTGATACAAGCATAGTGCCAGCGATGCCCCGGCCGTCCGTATCTCACTCACAATTCTAATGGACCCAAGCTCCACCCTCCCTAGCTTCATCAGGGGCCATTGAACTAGAAACAAACAAACAAACAAACATTGCGAAATGGACGTATTTATGCGAATTAGAACTATGTGCAAGTGGAAAGATGGGGTGTGCTCCTTAGTGCTCGGGCCATAAGAATGAATGGGAATTTAAAAGCGCCAGTGACGTCAGCGGCAACCGGGGATAGCGAACACGAGGGGGAGATCGGTGGCGGGACTTTTTAACTCATGAGCGCTGTCCACAATGCTCTCGTCACATGCCCTCGGCTCACGAGTTAGCGCTCAGTTCCTTTTGATTTAATGTCAAATCCCGCTTTTCCATTTTCTCAAGAGGAACTATATCCACTGACCACATTGTTTCTGATGCAGCCTCCACGAGCACACCCCATCTTTCCTTTTCCACATAGTTCCTTTCAGCATAAATACGTCCAAATTTAACAATGCAGAAACCTACGACTGTCATCGTTCAATATGAAAGGGACCAATAAAGAAACACTAAAAATGCGTCCCTTATCATATGTTATAAGGTGGTAAAATGGCGCTGGGTCCTTACTATTTTGCGGAGAAAGCGAGGCCGAACAATTCAAAAATTGCCAAGGAGGGGGTCGGGGTATTCCAAGTAAAAGGTACTAGGAGTGGATGAGGGCGGATTTGGCATTAGGTTGCATAGGCTGTAGTCTAGAGGAGCCTAAAATTCTGAGCGGCGCACAACTTTTGAGAGTCCTAATTTATTCTTAAAACTTTACTGAAGATCTGTCAATTTTGAAAAGTCTACTCTCGTTATGAGGTGAATCCCGGCATTTCCTCATTTAAATCGTATATTCGATTTGATTTATGACTACAAATTATCGGACTCTCTTGAAATATGTTCTTGTCTCGCAAGTATATTACGAACTTCTGAGGCCAGAATTCCCAAAATTAATTAGATAGAGGCTTTACTGTGCGAACAAGGGTATCGATAAATCGAACTTTTCCCCCTCAAAATATTTAGGTATTTTTATCTCAAAATTTGATGCTGTACGTTTGATGAAACTCCCCTACTACGTGTCTCGGTTTGCGACGTTGCGAACTTCCTGTCATACTTTACTTTGCCAATGGAGAGCTACACAAGATCAATTTTTAAAATTCTTATTATTATTTTTCTTCTTTGCGAGAGGCAAATTCTAAAAAAAACTTCAAGGAATGATGCAGATTTATTCCTCTGCAAAAAAAGATAAATAAAATTGGAGTAGAGATTTTGAAACACCGCAAACGAGATACGTCGCACAGTGGATCGAGTCAATTTTACAAGTCGGGCATAATTTGGAAACTTCCGACGCTTATAACTCCGTTTATACAAACTTTAGGATTCCAAAATTGGTTTCATTGGTTTTTTTTGTAAATTTTTCTTCTAGAGGCACCCCTCAAAATTTAAAATGTGATGAAATAAAAATCAAAATTTGGAGTTTTAGTCACAAATTTCATGTGAGACCTCTCTAATTGACTCGATTCACTGTGCGTCGTTTGGACGTTTCATCGTCGATATATTTCTTGAAGAACTATTTTTTTCTGTAACTCCTCGCGTAAAATCAAAAAATTATGAATTTAACAGAGAGCAATACAACATGAATGACGGAACTACAAAAGCAATTATTTCGATGCGCTATGTTGCAAAGTCCCAATTACATTTTAATTTTCTTGATGACGAATGTTTATCATTATTGTATACTTTGTATAATATTTCCATGTCCTTCCAAGGATATTTGCTGAAAATTTCGTATACAGCTTTTTCGTAATACTTTCTTTAAAAATGAAGTTGGAACGAAAATTTGGAAACATCGCAACCAAAGTAGACGTTTTTATAGTCTCACCACCGCAGCGGCGCCCAGTGGATTGGGTCAATAGGAGAGGTCGGACAAAATTTTGAAACTTTAAACGCTTATAACTCCGTTTCTACAAAACTTCGAGGCTCTTAAAGTGATTCCATTGGTTTCCTCGTGAAATTTCTTATAAGATTCACTCCTTCAAATTTAAAATGTGACGAATTTAACATCAAAATTTGCAGTTTTAGATAAAAATTTCATGTCCAACCTCTCTAATTGACTCAATTCACTGTTTTATGATCCGGCAAGTTGCCAACATAGTTTTCTCTCAATATAAACCATGAAAATGTATCGATTCTGCGGGTCGATTATTGAATCGTTATCGAAAAAACTTGATCGATTTCTATGTTGACAATGCTATCTATCGATCAAGGTAATTCGATAACGATTCAAGAATCTCCCGCAGTTGCTCCAAGAAAAATCGATTTTTCAACACAGGGTTTAAATGAAGAAAAGCCTGTACCGCCAACATCCTGGATCTGCTGTCGACATGTAGCACAATCTATTTATTCACTGGAATGATGTCCATATGATATTTATCATAGAACAAGGAAAACTACGTTTCTATCAACATTTATTTTACAAAATGTAGTTTATCGAGGGTCGACGCAAATAAATAAAATTCAACAATATCACTAAACGGGAGGTAAGGGTGGGTGGGTGAACATGAAAGGAGGGTAAGAGTGGTGAAAAAATTTAAGCGGTTTGTTTGAGAATGTCTTCGAACGGCACTGTTTTCAGAATGTTGTTGACGATCTGACTGACTATTTCTACTGCTGTTTCTTCCGCAATCGGAGTTACCATACGTTCCAGTTGTTTCCTGTTCTCTTTGAAGAAAGTCCTAGCTGTTTGAACTGAAACAAACAAAAGAGGCACAACTTTAATATATCTCTCGTTCATGACACGAGGTATTTCTGGTGTTTTAAGAACTTGAGAGAAAGTTGCGTGGCTTGATCCTCAAATTTCAAAGTTCAAGGTAGTTTAACCTGCGAAATGTTTCATTCTCAGAGTGCTCAAAGGAGCTTTAAAATTCTAAAAGCATTAAGCAAATATAAAAAGAAATGAGGCAACATTTACGATTACAGACGATCCTCATCAAATCCGTCCAATGTATTCGCGAACATTGTCTAATGCATCTATTGAGCGTCCTGCTTTCTCACCAGCCATGTATTGACAAAAATGACATGCCTAATTTTATTTTATACTGCCTCCGTTGGAGTTGGCACTGTTGGCGACTCACCACTAAATTGACGACGCGAATAATCGAAAATAGATTCGCAGTTTCATATCTTGGGATCTCTAAGATTTGCAGTACTCAAACATTGACGCGAGTGATCGAAAAAATATTCGCCTTCAATGTATTAGTTATGCAATTTCATCTCCTATAGAGGCAGTAAGATTTGTAGCATTGGGAATTGACGCGAAACCCCGAGAATTTTTTCGCATTCAATTTATCTGCTTCACTTTAGAGCAGTTACATTCATATAATTGAAAAATCCTTTTTTGGTGGCGAAATGGCGAGATATTTAAACGAATATAGGGCTTAAAACTCATAGTGCTGCGTTTTTAGACTTGCTTAACATACTTGTATTTTCTTTTAATTTATTTCCACTGCTTGCATTTACTTTTTAAGTAAGCATTGTTCAATGTTTATTGTAGTTATTTGATCACTGACGAATGTCGTAATTCCTGAAAGACCTCTAGCAATGTATAAAACAATCTAAATTCATCTAGATAAGGGAGCCCGCCTCATCTAGAATCGATATTCTACATGGGTTTAAATGGAGGAAAAACAATTTTGTCAACTTCAAAAATCGCCATTCTCAAGTTTTTCTAGTCCTACACAGTGACGTAGGATTTTAACTGCGCTCGATAAGGTAAATATGAATCATTAATTACACCATTCATCTACATTTCCTGCGCAGATATTAATATGAAGAAGATAAATGAATATGGAAACCAGTGGTGAATGATCGATTATCGATATTTCCCTCATTGAAGCTATGGTCAAGAATCGATTGTTAAGGTGTTCGTTGCGAGCATCTTGTTTATCGATCCTTCACCATAGGTTTGAACGGGAAATCAATCGATACATCGCAAAGCACGTCACGCCACTGATGGAAACAGAGCTCTTCAGCTTCCCTCCGAGTTCTGATAGTAATAGGTGCCACTCCTCATCAGGTACTTAAGTCTATACGCGCCCTGAGAATGAAAGCTCTTCGTTTTACCGATGTTTGTATGTATCATGTTAAAGTGCAGTATGAAAACTGCACTTGCTTGTTTGATATAAAGTGAATCATTTACACGTGGAGTACAATTATCATGTGTTTTGATAATAAATACGATTGGATCATGGCAACAAATAATAGTGTTGGTTCAAACAATAGATTTTAGTGTCGAAATCATTGACGTACGTAACGAGGCTCGTTAAACTCGTAGATTAAGACATCCGCGATTCGATGCGGAATGAAGCTCATTTCATCTCAATCTCCTCAGCAATGGAGTGTTTTTTTTTTTTTTTTTTTTTTTTTTTTTTTTTTTTGTTTTAAATTGAGAATCACTGATATGAGTGTCAACTTTTAATTTTGACTCACATTTATTTAGAGTGCTTTCTCAATATAACATACTTTAGAAAAGTATTGAATGTGCCGTGTAACGTTACAACTGTATCAATCAAATAGAGGGTTTATCTATACCATAGGCTCTGAGACCTCCTAATTTGCGTATCTGGTAACGCTTGGTTCCAGCGTTCTACCGGGCCGATTTTCATTATTTTTGCAGCTACTGACAGGCGATAAATTGTCCCTAGATGAGCCCGCTATATTCAGATTTTGAAAATATGACCCAGGTTTTTCTATATAAGGGTAGACCAGGGAGCATGAAAAGGGGGGCAAAATATGAAATTTCCGCCCATGAAAAATTTTGGGAATTCCAAATTCAGCGGAAAATTGAGCTAATCGGGAAAAGTTGAATCTCGGTCTGTTAATAGTAGTGTAAGTGAATTGAAGGTATGCTTCTATGCTACAGACTATCCAAAAGCGACGAAATGCTCGGTTCCGTTTCGTTTCATTCTTCGAGTAAAGTTTGAAATAAATCCCTGTTTTTTTATTCGATTTTTATTGGTCCAATCGCTTCCGGCTAAAGGGAGTTTGGACAATAGAGAGTTGGGTATGAATATATTTTTATTTTTATTGGTCGTTCTTTTGTCGAAGCGGGTCTATAAGAGAGCGCAAAGCGCCCTCTGGGGGTTTGGCCGCGTATAGCGGCCAGAAGGCATAGCCCCCTAGTAATAGTTCACGACTCAGTAGCCAACAAAAATGAAGAATGGTTATTAAATTTTGAATTTCTATCAAGTTTTTCCCAGCCTCCCACTCAACTGTAATGACTCAAAAATGTAAAGAATGATGTTAAAATTTCAAACCATTCATTCAGCCGGGCAAAATATTGCGCAGTTTAAAAGCACTTACAGTTTTTGAGACGCATGTACCTATATTACCAAAGAAATGATTGCCTCTTTCTTCAAAATATCCTAGATATTTTCGAACTTTAATGCATCGGAATGTTAAGGATATAACGGTTAAAGGCCAGTTTAAAATTTGGCATTTTTTCCAAGTGTCTTGGGAGGGGGTCTCATTTTGAAGATTTACACAGATTTCTACATTTTGGAGAAGAACTCCGTCGTTTAGTCTCTGGTCAGCTTCAACAATCAAATTCGTAAGTACTCTGTAATGTTTAAAACACGACAAAAATTCGAAGTAATCGTTCTTATCGTCGCCTATATACCTGACATAAGGGCGTAACTACAATCTGCGATGAACCCTGGGCTCCATACAATTCAATGCTTTTCCAGGCTCATCTCAATGTGTAGTTACGCCCTTATGTCAGCCAAGCGACGTTATAAGCGTCAAACATACGGAAGGCGCAAGCGTAAAGGAAGACCTAAAGTGGTTCGTAATTTTACATAGAATTCTTACCTACTAATAATTAAAGATACAATCTAAAAGACAGTTTGTGCGAAATTCGGAATTTCAATCTGAAAGAGAATAATCGATTCTTGGCCTTGGCATTTGACAAAAGCCTTAATCGGCCCTCGATAAGGCGACTTGAAAATGTTTAACTGCGCAGTAACCTTCTTGGAGAAATTAATTTGCCAATAGATAACATAAAACAAAGGGTATCGCATCTTTAATCTAAAAAAATAAGAAGCAATAGCTCTAAGCAGCTCTGAGGGAGTCTGACGAGAGGAGCTAAGGCGGTTGAGAGTCGCAGAGCGCTGTAGAGCGGCTTTAATCGACCTTTTACATATTTTTAAGTAATTTATCCCAAGATCAGTTATTAGACTGTAAGTCTGGGACTTGTGCAACTGAAACTCGTGAATTAAATTTTGTGAATGATTGAAGACTGTATGAAATACGTACTCAAAGCATCGTCTTGTCGGCTGTTGGAGGTGCTCTTGTACTTGATGTTGGACATCTCGCCAGGGGTAGCCTTGATCTTGATAGTCTTCAGTTGCAAAAATTCACCTTCCTTTTGTTTGACTAGAGTTCCATCACCTTCAACGTTACACTTTGTATTTGCTGCAAATTGCCAAGACGTTTTGATTACAACATGAGCTAATAGCCAAAAAACTACTTGTAAAAATAGTTTATCGCTCCTTTCTCCGCTTTTCTTTGCAAAAATTTCAAACATTCTATTATTGTACCTCTCTTGTAATGGTGCTATGCATAAAAAGCATGAGTCTGAGGCTCATCTTGAACGCAGTCGAAGAGTTTCGTAAATTGAAGAGTTGAGTGACATTTTTGTGATATTTAATAAATAATTCATTTAAATTTGAGAAATTACACGGCAGTTTGTTAAAAAAAAAATGACCTTTAAACTTATATACTCTGGAGAAAAATAAGGCTCAAAAATTTAAATGTTTCAATCTTCAATGAACATAAAGTCATTGAAGCCCAACTATTCACACAAAAATGGAAATCACAATCAATTTTCATGATTGATTTTTATCCATTAAATTTTGACTGATTGATTTTTACTCATTCAATTTTTTTCCTCTCATTTTGTTGCAGTTTTTTCATTAATCGTAGTCGTATTTTTGGAGCATTTTTTGGTGAGTTTAACTACAGTGTTTCAAATTTTTTTCCTCATTGATAACTTTGAGACGTTTAAAATACTAAATTACAAGTAAAACACCAGTTATAAAGTTCAATATTTTTAAAACATAAATCGGACTTATTGCATGCAGATTGATTTTTATGCGGAATTACTTAGAAGATGAAATTGCGATACTCGGTTAAACACGCAAAAGAGCCTAACGGCGCCTCATCCTACAAACTCAAATCTTAAAACGTCATTTTCTCTGTGCGCCCTGCCACAACTGAGTGGCAGAATTCTCCCGCCATTTAAACATTTTTTGTCCTTGATTCTCAAAATTGCCTTTTTGTCGATGCAAAGCGCTACAAACTTTAGTTGTAGGTTGAATTTTGGCAATTGCAAAGATTTCGTTAAAAACAACACCTGTGCAACAACTAAAAATAATCGAAGTTTACGTCTTCATCAAATAAAATTTTCATTTTCAGCAAATTCTGTTTTGAGTAAAATTTAAAGCTCAAAAGATATCCGTACTATGATATGCTGAACGTTAGGCCGTAGGTTAGGACGTACTTTTTAACGAATATCACTTATCGTTGAAACTCATTTTAAAGCTAAATCTTCTTGCTTGGTGAACCAGCATCAAATAGGGTTGGTTTCGAAAATCCGGCATAACATTACTATAGGCTCTCTGAGCCCCTAATTCTTCATTTTTTGTCGTAGTTCGTTCTACCATTTTTCGAAGCAGGTATCACGATTTTTACGGTTATTGACAGGTTTTCCAAGATGAGCCCTCTCTTTTTTTCAGATTTTGGAAATATGACCCAAACGTTTATTTTTCATATTGCGTGATGAAATTGTGACTTCTCCCATTTAAACAATGTAAATGCTTATATTTTGTCACATCTCGTTCCAAATATCTACTGGTCTTATTTTATACTTTTTGCGGCTATCAGGACGCGACAGGAAATAGCCCCTAGATAAGCGTGTTCTATTTAGAATAACTCAAAGGGGCGCGAAGTGCTCTCGGGGGGTTGGGCCGCTCCGCGGTCAGAGGGCGTATCCTCCTTGCAATCAGATGATTACCTTTGATAAACCAAAAGGCGTTATGATCTCTCTGATTTTTTAGGCACCACAATCGCTCGAATAATGCCTAGCTTCCCTCCTCAATCTGAAGATTAAATAATAATTCTTCGTGGTGCATTTCATCACGGGTGATCCTTTTATTTTCAAGTTGATTCTTTTGACAGTACTTACTCATGTTCCCGCTGAATTTTCCCTTGCCCTTGATGGGGAAGTTGAGAACTTTGCCGTCGAAATCAGCCTTAAATTCTCCGTAAAGTTTCGGTAGAGTCAATGCCATTTTCAGCTTCAGCTTGTCAGGATCAACGCTGTGGGCAAAAGCAATTCATTACTAAATGCTTCCAACATAGCATATCATCATAAGTACACAAAGCAGATTTATATACGTAAAAAGGAACGTTTCAGAAAATATTAACAATGACATAACTGTATTTTTGAAGAATGAATTGAGGTACGAACTTCAAAATATGTGCCTTTTGCTGCACTTGGATGTTTTCTTAGAAGGCTTTAAGAGAATTTGAAAGTTCACTTAAAAATTAAAAATGTATTTACAATCAATTTTTTAAAAATTTGGCGAAGATACTGAAAAAATCACTTTAAAATTTTCGAGCTTATTTCGTGTTGAGTGGCGAAGCGGAAACCTAAGACGAATAGTCGCTTAAGTCGGAATTTTTCTCGATCCCTCGCAAATTCTACTAAGGAAGATGTCCCTGTATCAGGAAAATAAACATCATTTAAGCTGTTCAATTGGATTTAAGCTAATGAACCTACAAAATTGGTTGTTTATAGATGAAGTGATGCATGCTAATGCAGTGAATTAATGACGATCTGACAATCTAGAAGAGCTTTCAATAACTCTTGATTACACAACTCCGAAACATTTACATATTGATCAATTAAACGTAATTAAGATCTGAACAGGCAAGCACGTGAATATTGAAGAAGAAGAATAGTTTAAAAACTGATGGCGAGGAAGAAGACTACAAAGTAAACGGTTACGTTGTGTTTTCCTCATTTATTTGTTTTTTTTATTTGGTTCGATTGTGATATAATTCACTAGTATCCGTGTCAGCAATTCGCACGATTAGTTGTATAGCTTTGTCGCGGCCACACAGGATACAATCCAAGACTGTTTATGAAGGTTTTAGGAGTCTATGCTCTGAATCAAAGTTTGACTCTTTATCATTTTCGTATAATATTTTCCCTCCCAAAATGTTCAGAGCTACGACTATCAACGTTTGAGAATTTTAAGTAATATCTCCTACAGTACTAAAATTTAGGAAGCGTCAGTGAGTTAAAGTCGACTAAAATCTGTAAAGCATATTAAAATGTATCTCTCTACTTGTTGACACCAAGAAAAGGAAAACGCTGCATAGTCTGGAGACACGCTACTGTACAGCCTTGTCTATATTGCGTATTTTTATTTTTCCCTCGTAAGTCGTCTCATTTTCTTAAATTGGTCTTCAAACAGGGGTTCGAA
The DNA here is from genome assembly GCF_918797505.1 of Bemisia tabaci. Taxonomy (NCBI): domain Eukaryota; kingdom Metazoa; phylum Arthropoda; class Insecta; order Hemiptera; family Aleyrodidae; genus Bemisia; species Bemisia tabaci. The sequence continues at coordinate 895,315 of NC_092795.1, read as the reverse complement.
ATACCGCCGGATTATTCGGATTTTTTAAGCCTTGGAAGGACAAAACCAAGTGTCTGCATTTGTTGGGTGAATTTTTTCTTGAGTAGAAGGGTCAACGCCTGGAATACATTTTCATCTGCGCATTAGCATTTCAAGGAAACAACACGTGTCCGTATTTCCCAGACTCACCTGAATCTCAATGCCATGTCAGGAAGAAACATCTCATGCGACGTCGGACATTGTCAAATTTCCTCGGATAATTTCTTTTTTTTTCTTTGTTTAAACTTTTGAGAGGATTTATTACTATGTATGCTTTTTGAAGTATATTTATCGTTTTTTTTTTACAAAATGAATATTATATACAGACAAATTTGGCAACGTGCTACGTATGACAGACTACGATTTTTCCTCAATACGGTGGCACAGTTTTCCGATGCATTCTCACTCTTTATTTAATATTTTTATTACTCTTGTCGCTCGCTAAAAATAACTCATCCGTGTGTTAAATTCAAATAGGTAAATAGAATTTTCCCCGTTTCCTTCCAATAGACGCATAAAAAACAAATCTTTCTTCAAACGGATGCAAATATGTCGACATGCTCTAGAAGCTGCAAGAATTTCATTTGTGACGTCCGAACATTCATATACACAATCACCTTTTTTTGACGAGTTTGCTTTTTACGGCTGATTTTGATGGTGCTGCTGCTTATTTTTTTCGTTCGTTGAAGGTTATGTTATAAAGGGCTTCAATCAAATACATGTAAGTCAGGTTGCAGCTCTAGGCACAGTTAAAAATTCCCGCGTTTCTGTTATTTTGGGTTATTATGAGTTACTTTTCTTGAGTCAAATCAACCAAAAGGACTTGGTTGATGGACCAAACTTGGAGTCAAATCGACTGCAATGCTGACGCGTTGATGCAACTATTTGTGCTCCGAGGATGTCCATGTTGCATCTACGAATAACTGAAGGGGCTTCGATAACCTCAAGTAGCTATCTTCGCGTCGGCTTCCTTGCGTAAGTGATGTACCGAATTGTGCACTTAGTAAAATTAGTAGCAGACACGTTGCTTTGAAAATCAGTCTAAAATATCGGCAGAATATCTTTTTCGCACAAAGTACATTAAATTTGTGGTAATTTTTCCGATTATCGTTGCCGCACAAAATCATTTTCGCACAAATTAGATCAACAATTTATGGAAGAAATAGCAAGAATTAAGAAGGAGTTGAAGTATAAGCACGCAGATGAAAATAATGGAAAATTCTCGGACGAAAATCTGGACCCTGACGATCCCTGTTGGACTGCTGAGTTAGGTAAGAAATAATTTTTTCAGTCTTTGTTCACTCATTTTTCTTAAATATTCCTCATATTTTTCTCGACGTTGCTATATACTAAAGAAAATTATTTGCGGCAACGATAATCAGAAAAATTACCACAAATGTACTTTGTGCGGAAAAGATAGTCAGCCAAAGTATCAGCACCAAATTGCAAAATGTATTACTGCTAATAGAAACTATGTGAATAGGGTTTTGCGTGGAACATACACAGTTAAAACTTTCCGTGCCTAAGGCTACATTGGGTTACATCGAATTACTTTTTTTCGGCCAGATCAACCTAAAGGACTTGGTTGATCGACCTTGGTTTGGTTAAATCGACAGAAACCGTATGTTACTCTGAGACATCAGAGAATGAAGAAAGTGTTCTGCTGAAGTAATGCACTTTTGTTCCTCTCTTCGTCACTCAAAGATTGCGACATGCAAGGGGCTAGCGCAGTGGACCATCTCAAATAGACGTATTTCTACCATACGGAACTATGTGTAATAAGACATGAACCCTGAGACCCATCAGGGTATATGCATAACAGGACTCACGTCATAATGCACATAGTTCCGTTTGGCAGAAATACATCCAAATACGATCCAAGTTTGATCTTGGCAGGTCGCACCCAAGTTTCAATGTGGTTGTTTTCAAATTTCCTACCCAAAAATTTGGTGAATGAAACCCAAGGAAGAACTAATAGAAGAATATTAAAAGCACGTTTAGCTTACTTTGTATTCTACTACTCATATCAACACAAAAAGTCGGTTCCTTTTACTGCGTATAAACGCTTAATAACGCTCGCTTAGTAGACGATATTAGTGAATAGCGACTATTAAACGAGCACCTAGGTGTCTGTTTATACCCATGAACTGAACGTATTTCTGCCAAACGAAACTTTGTGCATTGAGACATGAGCCCTGAGACCTGTAGGAATATATGCATAACACGGCTCACGCCGTAATGCACATAGTTCTGTTTGACAAAAATACGTCCAACCGGTGTTGGCAGGCGGGAAATCTCTGGCAAATTGCCAAAACTCATCAGCAAGTGCTGAAATAAGGAGCTGCCAAATGTGGCGCTGTCTCCGTAAGAAGCGATGAGTCCGGGCTTGTAGCGGCAGCATTGCGGCAACATTGAGCCGGACTAACTCCAGTTCATGAGTCAGCTGCGCTAAGCTCCGATAATTAAGAAAATGAAGAAGTTCAAGGTCAGTTCGTCAGGATTCAAGGTCGTGATTGAGACTTTATCGCGTGCGCTTGTCGGTTCCTGTTAATTTGCCTTCTTGTACAGGGGTCAAAACCTCGCTACTTTGACAAAAGGGCGTATCTAGGTTCCCGTATGAGCCCCAGAAAGCATGGATCTATACGAAAAACAGAGCTCACGTGCAAATTGAGATACGCTCTTACACTGAAAAAAAAAAAAAAAGATTGGTAGAATTTACCATTCCTTCACGCTGTATTTCACACAGCGTAATTCTACCATTTTTTTTTTTTTTTTTTTTTTTTTTTTTTTTTTTTTTTTTTTTTTTTTTTTTTTTTGTGTATATCTTTACGGTAGAGGGGCGAAGAAATGACGCTACTGCTCGCCTCCCCACCTCTTCTCACTTTGTTTTATAAAAACCTCAACGCTCTTTGTGTAATAATCTAAGAGCTGTATCATGCTCCTTCCCTAAACAAATCCTTCCCATTGTTTTTGGACTTATCAAGCTCCTTGTCTTGTTTTCAATGCTAATCATTTCCTTTCCTCGGGAGGCTCAATATGATTTGTATTGTAACTAATTGTAAGGGAGGTCTAAGGAGAACCTTAACATACTATATCATGAGAACAACAATTTTGGCAAATCTTCAGTACAGTTTAGTCGTGAACCTCTGGAAATGGACCCTCCAGAAGGGTTACAATGGTTTGTCACGGCAAAAAGTACACATACAGAAGAATATATTATGCATGTTTGTCAATTTTCTCAATTTTGTAAAAAAATCTCAAGGTTTGCACCTTACTCAGAGGTTGTTCAAATCAACTACGTTTTTCTTTTATATTTTGTACTTTTTGGAAATAGGAAATCATTTTTATACCTTTTAAAGGTCCATTTCCAGAGTTGCACTACTGATTTTACTCGATTCGCAAATATTGTCCTTTATATGACACTATGTTAAGGATTTCCTTAAGGCCCCCTTAGTGGATATGTAAAGCAGATGGGTCGCTCTAAATAAAGGAGCTGTGTAAGGAACGACTATGAATATCCAATGCCACCCAAAGGGTACTTCCTACGGAGAGATCCTGTTTAAGAACCGAACATGAATATGGCTCCTAGTCTTGGGATTGAACCATTAAACCATTGACAGATTTTACTGGCTTGGAAACGAAAAGCGCAGTAACTTTGAAACAGCGGCTATTTATATTTTTGTACTAAATGTATACAAATAAAAAAAGAACTGTCTTTTTTCGATTGGGACCCTGAAACGCAAGTATGAGCATAACAGAGTCCATGCCATAATTTGACGGAGTGAAACAGAAAGGAACCAAGCCACATCGGGATCGAACCGAGAAAAAGAGGTTTAAAGTTTGGCTCTTGCATAAGACTCAATGTAAAAGATAAACTTCAAGTTCAATTTCTACAAAATTTGCTCCAACAAAAACTTTGAATTTTTGGTGATAGATAGTAGAGCATTGGTTGAGTTCAAAACCACTCATAACTCAATTTTTTCCAAAATGTGGGGTTGGTTCCTTTCTGCTTAACTCAGTCCAATTGAGATAGTTCCCTTTGATATGAAGACGTCCATTTGAGTGGCGATTTTTGAGAGTTGGTAAAACTGTTTTTCCTCCATTTAAATATGTAAGCAAAACAATGGATTCTCGGTGAGGCTCCTTGCCTCACCTAATATCGATATTTTTGATGATTTAAACGGAAGAAAAACAGTGTTGGCAAAGTGGAAACTCGCCTCTGGTCCATTTTCTGAACGGCACACAGTGGATCGAGTCAATAGGAGAGGTCCGACAAAATGTGGACACTTTAAACGCTCATGACACCGTTTATACAAAACTTTGAGCTTCTAAAAGTGATTCTATTGGTTGTCACGTAAAATTTTCCTCAAGAAATACCCCTTAAAGTAAAGTTTGAAATGTGACGAAATGACCATCAAAATTTGCAGTTTCAGTCACAAACATGTCCAACCTCTCTAATTGACCCGATCCACTGTGCGGCACCAGGCAGATGTCCAACTGCACAGTGCATCTGAAGTGTGAAAATCTTAAGTCCTGCTCTACACTGCGATCCTACAGGTGGCTGATGAGAGAGCGGTATACTCACTTGAGACTGTTGATGACGAAGCCACTGCAGCCCCAAATGGTGACGTTCTCAGCGTTAGCTTTGATCTTAAGGTTCTCCAGATTCCTGTTGATGAGTAGCTTGGGTATCGTCAAAGGTTCAAGTCGTGGCACCTGAAGCCTCGGGATACCTGTATCAAAATAAGAGCAAATTCATATTTTTTCCGCTTAGAATAATACAAGTATGCGATACATATTTTAGATCTCTAGTCATACTTCAACTGGTAAGGTCATCATCTCTCCCAAACCAATGAACGTCTCTTCATTCCAAGGTTGTAAAGTTGACGCAAATGTTTTTTTCTTCTTTTTTTTCGGTATATTGTTGCTCCTCTAACGTAATGGTGCATCTCAATTCCTATAATGTGAGCCTTCTTCTCCGTATACTTTATGCTTTCCGAGGCTCATGTGGGAGCAGAGATACACCCTCATTTCAGAGGAGCGAAACATGACTAACTTGTCAGCAATATACGCCCAATGTTGAAATGCAGAAACGCTCTTTTGTCATGGAAAACACCGATTTGTTGTCGGGGCTAGCAGCTTCGAATCTGAAGCGCCAATCATTGAGCCCGAATCGCAGGCGTGGTGTCTACTCAGTCTGTAGAATTGAATCAGTCACTCTCAAAAAGACTTATACGCCCGATATGAAAATATAAGAAAAACACTAAATTATATGATCGATCCCTTTTAAACCTCGTTTCTAGTAATAATGTGATTAATCGATCAAATGCTTTAATATTTTGAAGCTGTTAGATTTGGAACGGGTCTATTTAAACGGGGGTTTTTTTTTCTCGTATTGTCAGATCGAGCGCTCAAGTCTTTTTAAGAATGACCGATTCGATTATGGCTCTCGCGTTGCCATACTCAGGAAGAACGCCGTATGAGCCCTCGGACGTTGCGCAATTTCCTTAAATAAAAAATTATTTTTTAGGGAAACTCATGAACATTTTTCGTCGAATTTTCTAGATAAATTTATCTGCGGTTAGATCTGAAGTATTTCAAACATTTACGGAATTTTTAACTCACTTCAAAAATAAATATTTTATAGGATGAAACCTTGAAACCTGTGAATGTTCCTGTGGCGCTATTCCTTACCACAGCACTATTCTCAAAGTGTTCATTTTCGCGTAAGGTGACCCAATTCTGAGGATACAACTATACATAATCTGTATTAACGTGCATGAAGGATGTGTTTTTGCCTAGCCACCCAACTGAAGGCGCACATTATTTGGACGTTACTTTCCAAACAGGGACCACTATTTTTGACTCTGTAGAAGCGATATTTCGTCGGTGAGACCGCATCAGGAATGTGTTTGCCCGTTTGAGACATCGAAAACTGTTCGTTACACTTTTATTTCATAAATGGAAAAATACTGAAAAGCATTATTGCTATAAAACGTCCCTGATTTTTCTTCTGAATGTAAAGAAGGATCTACGAACATTCTATGCAACAGCGTCACAGTGTTTGTTGCCCTGTAATAAAATAAAGTGGAAGCGGATATTTTGAAACATATTGAACAGTATACACGTTCCTGCAGTTTCAACGTTGACAGGTATGTGCCATTCGTTGCAACATGCCATTCAGAGTTCCGCCTTTTACGGATGACTTCTTACATGGTCTACAGAATAGACTGTTTGTGAATGAACATCTAGCATGTGCTTCCTGGCGCAATTTCATCCGGTTTTTGCCAATAATTGAGAAAGCAAGAAGACTTAACAATGTATCGATAGTCGCCTAGAACTGTATTCATAGTTGTTGCTCAAAAGCATAGAGTACAATACATAGAGTCGCAATGTACTGGATCGCCAATCAAGTCAATCCATGAAAGGGCCATTCCGAGCCTCTTGTTCGCCGAAAGTGTGAACCAAACGGCATTCTTTAACACGGCGGCTTATTAGAGAAGTGCAGGCTGCGAGTGGTCTTCGGAATTTATTCATTTAAATCGAAGATTATATTTGCGAATGTTGGCAAATTATGTCGACCAAAGTCATAACAAAATCAGAGATGTACGAAACTCTCGGTTTTGATGAAATAAATTTCCTGTATTTTCTAAGCGAAGCCCGGAGCTTGGACCCCGCGTATACGGCATCGCCAGTCGCCGTACGCACTAGTCTCATCATACTGGACAAAAGAAAAAGTGACTTTACCGGCGCTCCAGTGCATTGAGACTCTTTTTTATTGTATACTCTATGCTCAAAAGTTCCTTCCTAGGCGAGACCCCGTAAGGTTTACATTTTAATGAAGGGGGGTTTCAGGATGCTTCGAACGTAGCATCATAAAAATAACAATTTTCATGAAACTTGAGTAACATACATCAGTTTGATTTCAAAAGCAGACCCTTGCAAGAGATGAATTATTGCAAAAAACATAAGATACGAAAGAACATATGGATTGCAATTTGCAAAAAGGAACCACTAGCATTGCAATGATGCTAAGATTGTGCAACTTCATCCTTTGCAATAAAATTGCGGGAATTGTGAAAAACCATGAAATTTAGATGGAAATTTTTGTCTTAAATTTACAGTTTTTAGCGAGTAAAATGGAAACTATTAAGAGATAATCTGGTTTTTCCTCCAAGACAAAAGAAGTTGCACAATCTTAGCAACATTGCAATGCTAATGGTTCCGTTTTGCAAAATGCAATCCATATGTATGTATTACAAATTTTGCCAAAGATTCATGTCCCAACAGACCATAAAGTTTTCTAAAATCATAACTTATTTTTATTGCGGTACATATTTTTTGCACCGGCTTTTTCGTGGGAAATGTCCGCTTTATTATGCTACGTCGGAGGGATTCTTAAACATTTTAACCACACTGAAAACGATACGGAGCCTCCCCCGAGTCCTTCGAAAAAGGAGCCGATTGAAACGGGCTGTGCGCTGTGCTCTCTCTTAAAGTTACCTCAAATCAGCTTCAATCGAAGTCCTGGCAGCTCAAAAGGTAATCAATAGATTCACGAATCACACGAATCTGCTCACCTCAAAGTATGCGCCAATGCTCTGCCTAATTAGGCACCTACGCTCGAAAAAGATTCGAATTTATCCTTCAACTTGACCCTGCGGTTGAGTTCGGATTCGGTGTTACCGGTCCTGGCCGGTGTTGCCAACTCGATGAGATATTCTCGTCCGATATTTATTGCAACATGCTGAAGAAGAACGCCGTATGAATATTCAAATGATGCCAAATTTCCCCCGACAAAATATTTATTTTTGAAGAAAGTTATGCATATATTTTCTCGGTATTTTTGGATATTTTAGATTACATTGCGAACAAAATTGTTTGAAAAATTTGAAAATAAAATTTCAGGATTTTCATTATTAATTCGAGTTTTACTAACGACAAAATGGCAACGCTTGAAGGCTCATACGCTGTTTTTCCTTAGCTTGGCAGTATTGAAACACACTAAAATGGCGCTATTGATTTCCTAATGTCAACGTGTGGGACTTGGATAAAGGAAAAAGTGATGGGACTTACCCTTGGCCAGTTGCGGTCGAAGCTCATTGATCAGCTTGATTATGCATTCGTTGAGTTTCGGATCGCTCCTCTTGCATTTTGATAGGAACTCCGCTGCGGACACAAATAAAACAACGTCAACACAGAGTTATATAACACTTCGAATTAAATATTATTTCTTCAAAACTAGTCGGAGATGGAAACACACTCAAAACCGCCTCAACTCGTCGTTTTTCAGACGAAGAAACGGAGCTACGGGTAGAATTCGTAATCATTTCTTTAACAGCCTATTTTTCCGGGATCCCTATCTACAACAAAGCATAGGAGAGCAATTTTACGAATCCCGAGTAACATTCAAGAGTACAGCTCTGTAAATAGACCCTTGCAAGGGATTACGACCATTATTTGCTTATGTAATTAATTAAAAAGACGGAGGAAACACTGGACCACTGGACAGGATCTGAACTAGAGATAAACATTCCTTGAGTTCTCTTCAAAATCTTACATAGAAAAGGAATCATTCATCAATCATCAATCAACAGGGATTTTGGAAATCAACTCCTGAGCGAGATATTATCAAATATTTTTAACACTGATCAATTGGCAGTTAGACTATTCACAAATGTTCATTGTAAACACTTATATCTTGTTTCGGAGTTGATTTTCAGACTTCTCGTTGCGTGATTCGTTTGTCGTTAAATTTGGAAGAGAAAACATCTTGCGCACTGTTTCAATTCGTAATTTGTATAGAGCCACATACTGAGTTTAACCGACAGGTAGGTATGTGAAGATTGTTCTATAGTTTTTATTATTTTAAAGAAGAACAGTATCGTAATCTATGGATAAGGTTTATTTACAAGGTTATGTAATTTAAGTTTACTTGAGGTTCGTTGAAAATGTCCTTTTTATGGTGCTTTTGTTAAGGGACTCCTAAAACTTCCTTTAATCCCAATGTGAACCCATTAGGGGCTTCCTGGGAAAAAAAGCAGCTTGAGGAACGATTATGATTACGACCCTACATAATAACGTACAAAAACGTCCATTGAAATAGTTCCACACTCTTAGGTTTTTTGTATCTATCTACTTGTTCCAAAATTTTTCATAGACACCTTTTACCCGGTGACTAGGGTAACCTAGAATAAAAGCGGGTCAGTGGCGAAAATGTAGGGGGCATGGCTCTAGGGGTACCCAATAGCCTGCTTCAATCTTCGATTTTTTGTTAAAATTGAATTCCTTAATCGAGCCGTGGGGGAGGGGGTGGGGGGAGTTCATCGAGGTTTACCCAGAAATACGGTCTGCGGGCGGATTCGCGCTTTGTAAGTTGGACGTATTTCTATCAAACGGAACTACGTGCATTAAGACATGAGCCCTGATACTCGTAAGAATACATGCATAACAGGGCTCACGTCATAATGCGCATAGTTCTGTTTGACAGAAATACGTCCATTTATGCAACTGAGGCGGGTACCCGCGTTCCTGTCTTGCGCGGAGAAGCTATCGACCAATCAAAAAATGGACTATCCGTGAAATGCGGTCTGGAATCGCCGTTTAAGAAAGCATTGGAGACGGCTAATCCATTTTCTGATTAGTCAAGTGATTTGAAGCGCGCGGAACGTCCATAAGCGAGGCGTTGAAGGGATTTTAGAGGTAAAGTTCTTGCAAACCTACCAATATAATAACATGAAATATGATGACATGAAAATAGTAGGTGTGTCTCCAACATTTCAGATACTCGGCACGCTTTTCCAACATATTCATGTTGAATTTTTCCTCTTGTTTTCTGTTAAGAAAGACTAGTGGCATTTCTGTCTTGTCTAAAGTTGACGTTTTCAATTTTAATTTTACGATACAAGATAAGCTGCGAATTTTTCCGGGAAACTTGATGATTAATTACTGACTTGTTTTAATTATCATCGTTTTCCAGGAGAAACCCGCTCCCTTAGTGGCTTGTGCTTGAGTGCACCCGCCCTCACAAAAAATTCATACTTTCTCTCGAGATCGTATATCAATTATCTGAATGTGGATTAACCGGATAAGAGCTGAAATAGCTGAACCCTCGTTAAATCATTAGCCTGCTTTAATTTAGTGCTAAACCGCTTTGTTGGTCTCGTTTATAATGCATTCACATAATTTTTAAGATGTCTGTAATTTCCTTTCGAAAGTGCAACTGCCAACGCCCACGGTTTTCCTTTTCAATTTCAAAAGATTACTTAAGAGCTCGTGAGATCATTGGGACGAAGTTCGGCATTTTACTTCAAATTTTCAGTTTTTAAATCCTGCCTTGATTTTTCATTATTCTTGATTCTAATCAAGTGCACCAAAATTTCGGGAAGTTCAGACCTTGGAGTCTAAAGACGACTTGTTACACATCAGATTTCTCTTTTTATTAAAAATGTATTTGTATTTTTTGTTTTTTTGTGTTTTTATTCGCCTTTTACTTGGGACTGTACAGACGCCTGCGAGACGGAGGTTTCCTTTTTTAAAACTAGGAAACATTTAAAGTACATCTCTAAAATAAAGAATAAATCCATTTCTTTCCTACATGAGCTTGCCGGTACCACTAAATTGTTCAACAATTCTTTTTTTTTAAAAAAAAGGGTAAAAGAAAAAAACCTATTAAGCCTCCATCAGCACACTGGAAAAAAATTGACGGAAGGAATTCACATGTTATTCATATATTTCCACCTTATTTCTTTCCCCAATCTATATTTTGCTCGACATCAGAGGTGAGGATATATTTCAGGTTGGTTTAGACACTGGAAGTAATTTAAGTCCATTTACATCAGGCATTAATCTTTTTCTGAAAATGGAATCTTCAACTTTGAAATTTGTCACTGTGATCTCGAATGTGCGTAATCCGTATGTATTCATTTTCAATCTGGGATCCTTTCCACGTTATGTTCTCGTATTTGCATTAGTTTTGGATACGATTTGTTGTAGTTACCTCATTCTAACTGAAATTCTGATAAATAGTGTATCAAAGACCTGCATTCTTTTCCATGGTTTGTAAAAACCTTCAAAATCAGTTGAAAATTTTCAAAATATTTTTGTTCCCGACACTCTTGTTATGCACAACCCATGCAACTGAAGGTTCGTATAATCGGGAAGAGTGCTCTTTAAACAATTAGGTGTAACCAAATATCCTTCAATGAAAAACGAGATTTGCAAATATAATGCAAAATATAAAAAAAATTCAAGGAAAAACATACATAAATGTTTTAAAAAAATAAATATTTTATCGAAAGAAATGAAAAAAAGGCGTGACTTAGAATATAGAACGGGATTTTAGCATGTTTTTGGGATCAGTGCGAGTCGGTCAATCCCTTTTGGAGAATGGCTAATTTAGAGGGTGGGTACGGGATGTGGCAGCAAAATTCGGACCCTATAGCTAGACATTCCACAAATCCTTTACCCTTGCAGCAACTCCACGAACAAAAACATTGGCAATTTGTTCAATGTTTCTGCGAATTTGCTACAACGACAACGACCTTGCCGGTTCCCGGGACAGGAAGAGGAGTTCATTTAAACCCTCGTCATATACTGCCGTGCTAAGGAAGACCGCCGTATGAACATTCGAAAGTTGCCAAATTTCCTTCGATAAAATGTCTATTTTTAAGGACAATTTTGAATATATTTTCTCGAAATTTTCAAAAGTTTTGAATCAAATTAGGAACTAAATTATCTGAGAAATTGGGAGACAAATATTAAAAAATGTCCCTGAAAATGATTGATTTGCCAGGGTAAAGGCAAGGCCTGAAGGCTCATACAGCGTTCTTCCTTAGCACGGCAGTATACGTCGTCCCTGTGACGTGTCGGGCCTAGCTCAATTTCCACAAAGCCCTCTTTTACATGTAAATACATGTTTTATGCATTTTCATACGTGTTTTCTGGGGCTCGTGCCCCACACTTTTTTTCAGAAATGGAATACCTCGTATCAAAAGCTTTTTCCATTCGTCGACATGTTTTTTTCCAGTTTTTTATTTTCTTCGGAGTTGGGCATTTTTCGAAACAAGCCATTCCGTTTGTAGTTTTTTAGTACAGCTGTGCACTCGTAGAGCTACATTTACAATATCTGATTGAAAATCGTTTTTTTCTAGGACCATAGGATTAAAATTGGGATTTAAAGAGATCGATGGATGCCAGAATACAAGAATGCGGCAGTCCGAGTGAACTTCGCGCAAATTTCAAAGACATGTCTTTTTAGATTGGTTCTTTATAGCGATTGAAAATGTTGATGATTTTGATTATTTTGACAGTTACAAGGCCAAGAGGATGTACCCCAACTATTTAAAATATCATAAACTTTGTCTTCAGTTTTTTGGATTTGTCAAAATTTTAAAGGTGAAGCCCTAACTTTGTGTAAAACATAAGAGCAAAAATTAATACGATTCTCATCAGCTGAGTTTTTTCATAACCTCCGGTGCAATATAAGAAAAAGTCGATACACCGAACCGAGTGTTCTTATTTCGTAAATCCCTTATTTTTCCCTGCATCCCTACGGGTTATGGGCCCAGGTCGTTTTTACTTGGTCCTTTGAAGCATTTATTTGAAAGTGAAGTGACTTTGAAGTGTTAATATGGACCTTAAGTCTAAAAAGAACATTAAACCATTTAATGGTGAAAAGTACAGCATATGGAAACTTCGAATTCGCGGGCTGTTAACGAAGAAAAATTTAATTGATGTGATTGATGGACCATCTAGTGAAAATAGTGAATCTAGTGACTGGCAGGCCAAAAATGTGCTAGCAAAAGCTATCGTGCTTGAAAATTTAGCAGATTCTCATCTGCATTTCGCAACTCCGGAGCGGACGGCTCAGGAGGTTATAAAAAGTTTGGATGACCTATATGAAAGAAAGAGTATTGCCGCTCAAATCGCCGTGAAAAAGCGATTATTTTCTCTGAAGTTTGACTCAGATACTGCTTTGATAAAGCATTTTATTAAATTTGATGATCTGCTCACCGAACTGCAAGCTGCCGGTGCAGTGTTAGAGGAATCAGACAAGATTGCTCACCTTCTTGTGACCCTCCCCCCGGCCTATAATGGTATCATCACAGCGATTGAAACTTTGAGTGATGACAATTTAAGTGTCGCGTTCGTTAAAATAAAATTGTTAGATCACGAACTAAAATTAAAAACTGATCAATCTGACAACAGCGCGAAAATTCTTCAAGCAAGTGACAGTGCTACCAGTGCTCCCAAAGGAAAAAGACAATTCAGAAATTCTAAATTTGTGAAAAACTTTAGACAAAAACCAAAGCAAGTAAATCGAAATAATTTTAAAGCCTGTTATCACTGCGGCAGGAAAAATCATATGATCAAAGATTGTGTCTTTTACAAGAAAACTTTGAAATCAAAAACAACTCATCCTCAAAGCAAATGGAATGAGTCCGTCAATGTTTCTACCGAAAATGAAAAACATCAAAGTATTTCGACTGTCTCAAGTTTTGCATTCATGGCTCAGGAGAACTCGAATAGTTCGGACAGTGATGACAACCTAACCTTCATTCTGGATTCTGGAGCTTCGACTCACATCGTAAAAACGGAGAGTGCATTCAAAAGCTTCGTACATCTGAACCCTCCGATAAAAATATCAGTGGCTAAAAACGGAGCTCATATCTTTGCCTACAAGAAAGGAAATATTCCAGTGAGGATTGAACCAGGATTTGAAGGAGTCCTTAAAGACGTATTGTATTGTCCGGAAGTCCCGTACAATTTGCTGTCTGTAAGAAAAATTCAGGAAGCTGGATTTGATGTGATCTTCAATCAGCAAGGAGTAACAATAAAAAAGGGAAGTACGGTTGTAATGATCGGTAAGCCATTTAATAATTTATTCTCTGTGAACTTCATGATTGACAAAACAATGGCTTACAGTGCATCATCTTTTGATAAGTACAAATTATGGCACGAAAGATTAGGTCACATAAGTAAAGCTAAATTTTTAGAGTTAAAAAGGTATCAGCTTATTGATGACGTAGATCAAATTGAAAATGTTATGCCGAGCGAAAATTTATGTGAAGCTTGTATTAGTGGTAAGCAAACAAAATTGCCATTTCAAAATTCTAAGGATAAAACGTATGTGCGAAGACCGCTCTTCATCGTGCATTCGGATGTATCAGGTCCTATCACTCCTCCGACTCATTTAAATCAAAATTATTTTGTGATTTTTGTAGATGAATTCACGCATTATTGCGTCACATACCTGATTCAACACAAATCAGATGTTTTCTCTGTTTTTAAAGATTTTGTTGCAAAGAGTGAAGCTCATTTTAACTTAAAATTAGTTAATCTATATTCCGATAATGGTGGCGAATATTTTTCTAATGAGATGAAACAGTTTTGTGTGCAAAGAGGCATCACGTATCACCCTACGATCCCGCGAACCCCACAGCAAAATGGAGTGTCAGAGCGTATGATAAGATCGATTACAGAGCGAGCTCGTGCAATGCTTAGTGGAGCTAAGTTGAACTTAGTATTTTGGGGAGAAGCTGTTCTTACAGCAACATATCTTGTAAACTTATCGCCAACGAGGGCCTTGAGTTCAGCTGTGACTCCATATGAAGCATGGCACAATAGAAAGCCGCAAATAAAATTTCTGAAAGTGTTTGGATCTACAGTCTACGTTCATAATGACACTAGAAAAAGGAAATTTGATGAAAAATCCTTTAAAGGCATTTTAGTTGGTTATGAACCAAATGGGTATAAAGTGTGGGATGCGGAGAAGAAAATATTTGTCAGAGTTAGAAATGTAATTGTCGATGAAACAAATTACTTAGAATCCAGACCTGCGTTAAAGTGCTCTGTGGATACAGAGAGTGAGAAAATAACTGATGCATCTGACTGTACGTCAAAATCAGAACTGAGAACTCAAGAGGGAACTGATGCAACTGACTGTGCGTCAACATCAGAACTGAGAACTCAAGAAGGAACTGATGCATCTGACTGTAAGTCAAAATCAGACCTGCATAAAGAACTTGAGATAAAGAAAAGCGCAGAACAGGATTATAACTCTAGTAAAGACAAAAAGGGTGATGCGAGGATCTATGTAGAGATGGATAAAAACTGTGTTTTGAAGCCCCAAAATCGTGAGAATGAGTTTTTTGGGTCAAGGAGGAGTGATCTAAATGAACTTGATGAATTCATTTTAAATGCACAATCCATTGACTGTGATGTACCCAAGACTTTTAATGAAGTTGAGAATAGAGCTGATAAAATTCAATGGCAACAGGCTATTAAAGAGGAGCTTGACTCTCTCGAATTCAACAAGACTTGGAGTCTTGTACCAAAGCCTGAGGATAAAAATATTGTTGATTGTAAATGGATTTTTACAATTAAGAAGGATGAATTTGGGAAACCTAAAAAACATAAAGCGCGGTTAGTTGCTCGTGGTTTCAGTCAAAAATATGCTGAAGACTATGATGAAACTTTTGCTCCTGTCACTCGAATAGCGAGTTTCAGAATTCTGGTGGCTTTTGCCAACCAATTTGATTTGCTAATTCATCAAATGGATGTAAAAACAGCTTTTCTAAATGGAACTTTGAGAGAGGAAATTTATATGAGAATTCCTGAGGGAGTTTTAAGTGATGGTAATCAAGTGTGCAAGCTCAATAAATCTTTATACGGTCTAAAACAAGCCGCTAGATGTTGGTTTGAGACTTTTGATGTGAAGCTCATTAAAGCAGGGTTTAAAACTTCACCTGCTGATCGGTGTGTTTATTTTTTGGACAAAGGAAGTGTTGATAAAAACATTTATGTTGTTTTGTACGTTGATGATGTCGTAATTATTTGCAAAGATATGGAAACAATGAATAATTTTAAACGATATTTGATGAGTGAATTTCGTATGGTGGACCTTGGAAATATTAGATTATTTCTGGGAATTAGAGTTGAGAGATGCGATGGGATTTTAACTTTGAGTCAATGTGCTTATATTGATACAGTTTTGAAGAAGTTTAATATGGCTGATTGTAATGCCGTTGACACCCCACTTCCAAGTAAATTAGATTTTGTAGAACTTAATTCAGTTGAAGCGAACGAAGCACCCTCTCAGAACCTCATTGGGTGTTTGATGTACATAATGATATGCACAAGACCTGATTTGTGCGCTGCAATAAGTATTTTATGCAGATATACTAGCAAGAACAATAAGATCTTGTGGCAGTACTTGAAAAGGGTGTTACGATACTTAAAAGGCTCAAGGAATTTGAAATTGACCTATACAAAGAAACTTGATTTTACGGATATCTTGAGTGGTCACTGTGATTCTGATTGGGCAACAGATGAGAACGATAGAAAGAGTACGACAGGCTTCCTATTTCAGTTATTTGAGAACTGTACCATTTGTTGGAATACCAAAAAGCAAAACTCTGTGGCTGCCTCATCCACCGAAGCAGAGTATATGGCGCTTTTTGAAGCTGTCAGGGAAGCTCTATGGTTGAAATCGTTTCTGAGTAGTGTTAATATGACTGCAATAACTCCCATTTCAATTTATGAAGACAACACCGGTTGTATAAGTATTGCGAAAAATCCTAGTAGCCACAAAAGATCAAAACATATAGATGTAAAGTATCATTTTTCTAGAGAACAGGTAGAAAAAGGGCTAATAAATGTGAAATATGTTCCAACAGGTGATCAGCTAGCCGATTTACTGACCAAGCCGTTATCCACCACAAAATTCAAGCGATTAAGACCAAGGCTGGGTCTTCAAAATTAGCAAATCAAAATCAGCAAGTCAAAATTCAAGTGGACTCGTCAAATATTCAAAATTCTAAACCTGTGTCAAAATTCAAGTGGACTCGTCAAAATTCAAGTAGATTCGTCAAAATTCAAGTGAACTGGTCAAATTCAAGTGGATCAAATTCAAAAATTGTTAAAAATTTAAGTCAAAATTTGTCATAATTCAAGTCAAAATTCTAAATTTGTTTGCAATTTTTTTCGGTCTGGTGAGGTTTTTCTGGGTTTCCCTCATCCGTTGCAACAAATGTTGGACCTGCATGTTTTCCCAGTGAGCATTCATTAATAATGAAATTAATTTTTGAGGAGGCGAGTTGAAATATGGCAATGCCGTAAGAGCAAAAATTAATACGATTCTCATCAGCTGAGTTTTTTCATAACCTCCGGTGCAATATAAGAAAAAGTCGATACACCGAACCGAGTGTTCTTATTTCGTAAATCCCTTATTTTTCCCTGCATCCCTACGAAACATTATTCACAAGCAAATTGAATTGAATTTCACCGGAAGTTGGACAACATTTTCTATTTCTTTGAACCGTTGAAAACCAACTATTTAACCTCTGTATCGTTGTGATGGGTTATTTTGATTTCACTCCCAAAAAATATTGACATTTTTTTAAGTTAACCGCCAGCAAGGAAAGGAGCCTTGTTACGCGGGCGCAAAATTTTCAGTCGAGAAATTTTTGTCGAAGTGGGTCAGAGAATTGGATCTTGAGATCGATGGGGATCAGAGTACGTAAGTATTAGTTGATTGCCCCCTTGCATCCAATTGAAATAACATTAAATAAAATTGAATCATTGAATGTAATTTTTCATCGCGTCAATCGCCTCTCTTTTACGAAGTTCGGACTGACATTTTGGCAACAAGGTACAAATAGCCAGCGGCTTCTGTTTGCGCCTTCGCGGCGGTCATGGTCAGCAAGGACTCATGGGTGTAACTCCATGGTGCTTAGGAAGAAAGGCCCAACTCTAATTGCTACCCTATGAGGATATGCCCTTTTGCCGCAGCATGACCGGGGAAGACCCTCATGTTCCGTGTCCTGCACTTTATCAAACTGGACCTTCAAACTCAAGTTGCTAGTTTGTCCCGTGCAGCTAACCTTTCATCAATCCATTATTGTCATAATTGCAATTGAGAATGCATTGGTGCACCAGTTATACCGCTCAGGGTTCAACAAAATGTCGTCTCTCAGAGAGTTAATCAATTATTTGCTTTCCAACTTACACAGAGAGAAAACTCAACACTAAAGTTTGGCTAGTAAGGGAAGTAAAGCATTACAACCAAGTTTTCGGTTGACTATGGGGTTTCCATTTTTTCCTGCGTTAAATTAACCGAAAACTGTACCAAAATTAAGATGGAATTTTTTTTTTTTTAGTGTGTGTGTTTCACTTCCTATAGCAACCAAAAGTAACACAAGAACACAAATATTTTTCTCCGTGTACGTATAGGTCTGGATATACGCTCAAATTCCCATCAATTGCCGATCAAATGGTCACTGGTGCGCAACATCTACCTTCAAATTTTTGCGGCCTACAAAAATTTTACCGTAATTTTTGTCGTCATTTTTATCGGAAATGGACGGAAATTTGAGCGTGTGTCCAGGCCTTTTGGAAATAACGCATCAATTTGATAGCTTCAGCAATCTGATGAGGCTGTCTTCTCAATAGAGAACCTTCAAACTGTGGGAACCCTCGTGACTATGACTGAGACCTATAGCGATAATTTACCATTAAAGTAATTTTTCCCTCAAGAGGTACTTACTTCAGAGTTGTTATTAGCTCCCTAACAAAATTTCGGATCTCCTTTAATCGAGAATCTTCAAATAATGGACAGCGATCATTTTAATCCTGAATGATAAATGAAAATTGGTCCAAGCTCTTTTACCAAGTTTTCCTCTTCCTTTTATGAAGATCCCCGCCACCTTGGTTGATGACCAGTTTAGTATTCGCAAATCGCACCTTTGAGAATTTGATTTGACTCAATAGCGCCATCATTTTCTTCGCGGTTCGCGAGGAAATCTGTTTTGAACGGGTTGCTCTAAAAGGGTGCAAGGTCTATCTGCTAAAAATGAGCCATATTACGCCAGTATCTTCACGTAGCCGAGGGCTCATCTTGAAAATGGACTTCTCTTTACGGAAAAACTCGTTCTTTTCTCGACGCTTCGCTCCGTGATTTTATTTTTTCCCTCTAAATTTCACTCATTTCTCGGCACTCTTTAATCTGCCCTCACAATTTTTCCCCCCTCCACCTTCTCTTGTTTCCACTTTCACCCAGACGAAAACAACAATTTTGTTGAAAGCCGATTTTTCTGGCCACACTGATGTATAAATAACCGGTTAGGGGATGCTGGGTCAACAGTCGATGAAGTATTTTTATCCGCAGTTACAAATCAGGGAGAGACGCCCTGATTTAGTACTTTTTCAATGCAAACTGATGCTTCCATAATAAATTTCTGATGGTATGTTTCGTTTTTTACATTTTGACTCGCACGTTTAGCAAACACGGGAAAGACAATTTTTTAGGCGACGATTTCAATTCTATAACCTCCTTGTGAGATCTCAGAATGAGAATCATTTTTCCGATGAAAGGGATGTCAATGAAAATCCATTACATGTTAAAAGGCAGAATTGTTACCATCCGCTCCATATCGTTACTTTACCTTCTGGACCCCACTTCCCCTCCCTCCCTGACTGTATGTGTTTATCACACATAGAAAGGGCAGCTCCACATAACTTTTAGATCGAAACTTAGATATTTTGAACTTCGCGCGCGAGTGGCAGCGTTCAGACCAGATTTTTGAAAGGTTTTTTTTTTACTTTCTTGAGTGACTTTAACGCGAATGTAAGAAAGTAAGATACACATAGAGAGGGCAGCTTCACATAATTTGTAGGTCGAAACTCAGACATTTTGAACTTCGCGCACGAGTGGCAGCGTTTGGACCAGATTTTTAAAAGATTGTTTTATTTTCTTAGGTGACTTTAACGCAAATGTAAGAAAGTAAGATACACACAGAGAGGGCAGCTTTACATAGTGTGAAGGTCAAAACTTACAAAATTTGGACTTGGCGCACGAATGATAGCGGTATGACCAGCTTTTTAATAGATCTTTTTATTTCCTTCAGTGACTTTAACGCAAATGTAAGAAAGTAAGATAGAGTCCGTTCATTTTTCAAACACAAAAAGTAATTAAACCTAAACGTTGTTTTCACTCGTAATTTGTATGTTCACCAGGAAACTGTTAAGCATTCTTGACTAAAAATTACACTGATTTTTTCTTTAAACGTAGGCAACCGCGAGCAAAATTTAAATAATAAATGCCTAGTTATATTTTCATTAAAACTTGAATTGTTTAAGTGAACTTTGGAACCTGGAATAGAGTTACGTTCCCTAGTCTGGGAAAAGACAAGTTCTACCTGCCCAGAAAACGCTGTATACTGCCGTGCTAAGGAAGAACGCCGTATGAACATTCGAGAGTGGCCAAATTTCCCTCAATAAAACGTTTATTTTTGAAGAAAGTAATGAATATTTTTCCTTGAAATTTTCAGGAACTTCACACTGAAAAAAAAAAAGTAGCTTGGATCAAGCATGATAATTCTTGAATTTGCCGCCAAGAATTTTCTTTATCTTACTTTAAGCTGACTTTTTCTTGATTCAAGAAAAATAATGCTTGGGTTAAGCAAAAAAGTAGCTTATATTAACCAGCAAAATTCTTGATTTAAGAAGAAATACTTCTTGGCGGCAAATTTAAGATTCTTTTTTGTTCCAGTGCAGGTGAAATTGCGAACAAAATTATTTGAAAAATTGGAGCGAAAATATTTGTAACTTTTCCAGAAAATTCGCGTTTTATCAAAGAAAATTTGGCAACGCCTGAAGGTCCATACGGCATTTTTTCTTACCACGGCAGTATATATAACCACATACAGTTCGCATCGAATTTAGGAAGTTATGACCAGCTTCGCTTCGAGAATGAACGCTGTATGAGCATTTAATTGTTTCGCTGATAAAGCATGTATTCTTTTTAGAGGGGTTTTCTTAATTTAGTCTTGAATTATTTTCACACATTTGATTGAATTGCGTTTTTACTTCTCGGACATTTTCTGGCGTATGCGATGTCCAATTTTCAAGTGTATTGAAACTCCGTAACGTGGAATTTGTAACGCCAAATTATTAGCGAAATGTTGCGCTTGAGCAGCTAATTATTAGCGTGGTAGCTCGTGTTGACTAAACTTAAAGTTGGAGGCGAACTGATATTGCGTTCAACTCGCCTCTTCCCGTCCGTTAAAAACTCATATTTGTGTGTGTCCGGAATATGCGTGCAATTTCACGATGATACCATTATCCGAGCACGGGAAAGCTCGTGTTGCCTACACTAATATTTGTAGGCGAACTGCAAATGCGTTAGAAGAACCTTACAACGGCCTCTCCACGTTCGACGTAAGAAGATGTTCTTTTATGTTCCAAACATAAAAGCAACTTCCAGACGTGACATTTGCAGTGACTCCGCCGTTCGACCACGTGAATCCCCAAAAAGTCGCTTGGATCTCGAGTCCAGACTCATAAAAACATTCAAAAGAAAAAATACTCTTGATTCAATAGGATTTTTTGTTTGAATCGAAAGGAAATCCGCCTAAATCAAGAGACTCGGCTCTTCGATTCAAGGAAAAATCGGGTTGAATCAAGAATATTTTATCTTGTCAATGTTATTAAGAGTATGGACTCTAGATCCAAGCGACTTTTGTTTCCAGTGTTTAGTGAAAGAAAGAGAAAATAGTAAATTGTGCACTTTTCTAATACGCTCGTCGTAATGTAATTCAAGAAATTTGAAAAATATTCGACTCTCCGTTTACCTGGAGCAAAAGTTTTTAACATTCCAGTTGTTCCACACGCGATTTATTGAAAGACATTTGCACTTTCTATCCTATTTGCCTTAATTTCGTATGATGAAAATTAAAACCCGCAAGGCATGCATCACAATGAAGTCATTAGTTACGCGCCTGGTTTTTCTGGAGCTCTTCACTTGAAATATCAACGAATACTTGGTTGGGAAACTCCCCGTTCATTATTTTATGAATCACGAAGATGTCTTGTGTTCTTTCTGGGCACGTGCTACTGGATAATGCTTGAAATTCAGTCACATGTTTTTCGCACGGAATATTTTGCCTTCTTTGAAAGCAAGTGGAGAATTCATTTATTTTTGAGAACGGGGGAAAATTTTTTAAATTTTTCGGCTGTAATAAAACTTCGATTCTAAACACCTCAAGTATGAGCTTCATGGACAGATTAACCAATAGAGTCTGTCGATTTATTTTGACCCAAGGTTTAATTTAAACCTTGATTGATCGGACCGAAAAGAAAGTATATCAAAATAATCATTGACCATGTTTAATTGAGTACACCCACCGATTCGAAACTACAATACATGTTCTCTCAATCCGGAATGGATAGCACTTCTATGAAGTCCGTTATAATAGAGACCGTCTTTTATTTACGTATATCATATACTTTACGTAACGTTTGGGGTGGGATCTGAGTCGGCGTCACGGGTGCGTCCCAAGGGGAGGAGGAGGACAAGACTGCGTTACGTAACGTAGAGTGGAAACGCAGCGCCGACGCTTCTAAAATCTAAGGTATCGTGCTTCCATATTTCAGCACAAAACGCAACGGTCGAAAAGCCTTTTTCAGGCTCTTTGTTACGGTCGTGTTACGAGGGGGAGGGAGGATTTAAACGACTGACTTTCAGCGTCACGTATTTTATGAAAGCGTTACGCGTTAGGGCTTTGAGTTTTTTTCGGTGCGAGGGAGAGGGCAGGTTACAACGATGGCACGATTGAAACATTAAGTTGGACAACCAGCATTGGAGAGGAACCCTCCAAGTTTTCAAAGAATTTTTCATTTAATTTTATTAAGATCCCTGGTTGCTCTTGAAATCCTCCCCATCCAAGTTTCTCTTTCCGAGACTCCGTGAAATTAATAATCATACGACGATGAGTGATCTGAAAGAAAATCATTATTTCTGGTACTTGCTCTTTTGAGATTGGAATAAGAAAGTAAATAAATTCTGTAATGCATTGGATTTTTCTTCGTTTTCCCCCTCCCCCCCATCCCATCCCTCCCTTTCTTTCTCTCTCACCATGAGCGCTGCTTTTGGAAGTCTCCTTATCATTTTCGTCGATCACTCTTTTAGCCCGATATGGTGTAAACAAAAGCTTAATGTGTGACGTTTCTCTTGCCCTTAGGATAAAAGAAAATTGTATAATTCTTTATAGCAGCGTAGTAACGATTCTGTAAAGCTGGCGAGCACAGTTCGGTTTTCATTTACAGAAACCCAAAATTTTAACCATGGTGAAATTGACCGCAAGACAAGGACACAGGCTCACCAGATACATTCAAAGCAAGTAATACAGTAATGTTTCCACATTTAAATTAGCAATTCGGCGGGCACATCAACAGTTTGCAAATGCAACTTTCAAACGAGAAATTTTCATTTTCTGCGTTCGAAAGTCCAAGAAAAGTCCCGCTCGTTAACAAATTGAAGTTTACCCAAATCAAATTTGGCACCGAGCTATCTCATTGTGCTTCACCATTAAATGATCTCATCTGCTTGTTAAATTACTTTTGAAAACTTAAGGATTACCAAATATCAAAAAGGTCTTGAAATATTATGACACCAGGCGCTGGTTACCCCTTTGATGTATGAGTTTATTTTCGATGAAAGAGTTGACTTACGTTGATCTTTGTTTTCAGGCAGCAGGAAATTTAAATTTTCTGGTCTGATTGTAAAGTCTATGGACCACTACGCAAATTGCGAATTCGTTCATTATATTACATTTTTACATCAAAATTTCACGTAAAACATGACTTGCACAACGGAATTTACGGAGAGTAACTTCTGAACAAGATATTAAAGTTTTTCCAAGCATGAGTTCAAACTTCCCGCTCATAAAAAAATAATCATAATCCACCCAAGTTAAACCGCGACATTTTTGGCAGTAAAAAAATGCGCCAATTCTACTATCGGTACTTTGGCTCAGCTGTTGCAGGTTGTTTACACTTTCAACAACACAGGGTAGACGAGGAACACCGTTCTTTGAGAATCCTGGCAAAACCGCTGTAGTGCGCAATTTGATTTAAGTAGACCATGGTTTTTCTTGCGAGCGGGAAATTCAAATTTTTCGTAAGCAAAGCCTGAGAAAAATGTTCGTATCTTGATTGGGGGTACTCTCAGTAATTTTCGTTGAGCAAAGTGTGTTCTAGATGCAATTTCGAAGAGCTAACATTTTGTCTAGCGCTCTATACTTCATACCTCATTCGACCTGCATATATGTGCAAGGCATTAAACTTACTGCGCGTGAAACTCGAAAGAGAAAATATGTGATGGGGTGGTTTGAGCTTCCCCCGTTGAATGGTTCATTTGGAAGAAATGCGTTTGGGAAACTCACGTGTGTATGGTTTCTTGGAGGGTTTGCTGGGTGCATCTGCGGGGAGAGTAGAGCTGTAGGCGATGCAAGCGAAGAGGAAGGTGGCGACAAGGGTTTTGGAAATCATTGTGAAAACTTAACTACAACTAAGATGAGAATAATTCACTCGGGGGAGCGCGCTCATGTAGATAGGTCAGTGTCAGTGGAAATGTTCACTTGGTGTGAGGCCGAGGCGCTGCGCCCGGGACACTTATTTCGCTGCCGACCGCGATAAGAGACGCCGGCTCACGCCAGCCACTTGTTGCCCTTGAGGACCCGAGCAAAAAAGAGCGGGGAAATCGCGAGAAAATCTCGCTTTCTCGGGAAATCTCCACTGGAAACCTCGTCTCTGAACCCCCGCGCCCCGTCTCTCTGAGAGTCTCCCTCTCCTCCCCTCAATAGAGAGATCCTCTACTATTCAAAAAGGCTTCCGATTAATCAGAGGCTTCAGAGGCCGTTCAAATATTTAGTGTGCCAGCGGACTGATTATTGAAATTGATTGACGAAGCTATGGACAAAGAAGACATAGAGAAAATGGAGGGGTCGCTGGAAAAGGGGGTTGGGTTATTCTGATCCAGCTGACTCAAATTGATATCGTGCACCAACTAATCGGTACTATACAGCAAGCTTACGGTGCTTCAACATAATGGAGCTGCACGGTTGACAAATAAGTTTCCTGTACGTTCAGTAGAAATAAGAGTGTGTACAATGCCAATTTGGGTTAGCTGAGTCTAAATAATCCAATCTTTTTTTTCAGTGCCTTTTGATGGAAGGATAATTTCGGATAGAATCAAGCAGAATAATAGCATCAACATAACGATGTTTCAGAATGTAATTTCCTTTTTTAATTTTTGGAAAAAACCAACCAACATTTATGTTTAAATTTTTGTAGAAAAAATCTTCACATGAGCAAGAAAAATTGCCAAAATTTCCCGTATGCACGTGTTAATAAGCGCTGGACGTTTTGATTTCTAACTTACTTTTAAAATATTTTAGGTAGAGTGGGCACTTTAAGTATAACGGCACTGTGGACTGATCGTCGAAATCGATAGACAGAGGAGAAATAAATCGTCCTTTATGTGGAAGTGGATGGTTGCATAGGCAAATGAGGTAGGTAATAGACTAACTAACGGCAATCCACGAATGACCTTTTAGTTAGTCTATCAATTTTCCCCTCAGTGCATAACAACCACCGGTTTCCACCGATAGAAGAGCTTCATTTTCCCGTCTTCTTCTGTGAGTTTCGCTTTGTTTATCAAAGTCGCACGGAGTGCGCAGAAAATCATGGTCAATATTTTGAAATTCGACGATTCAGAAAATCCAATTCTTTGCCGTACATTTCGATCGACTATAGTAAAAAAGAGTCAATTTTTTTGTAAGAAAAGAGGCCTGCTTGTTATAGAATTTATTTTTTTTCCTCCACAGAAAAGTATCCATGTAAATCTTTCAATCTTAATGAACTTGAGGAGCTTTGGTTGTTTCTAGTGGACCAATAAGTTCAAATTAGGTACAAAAATCAAATTTTTTTAATTAACTTAGATCCTTTCTTTTGATTGCAACGTCAGGATCAGAATGCAACCATCAGTTGGATTACATATTGTGATTCGGAACAATAATTTTTGGCTCATCGGTAGAAACACGTATGTGCGTAGGGAAACTAACGGTTGTATATGTTGTTTCTGCATTGAAATAGGTATTGTAGTTCCTAATTGCAAAGTGTGGTCCAATTCAGAGAAAAGGAGAAAAACGAAGTAGGTCCCACATCACATTGCCTAATGCTGAGATTAGTTCAGAGAAAGGAACCAAATCTGTATTCATTTAAATTCACCCATCCCGTAACGCCCAGCCCCTAGTATCATAACAGCGGAAAAATTTGCAAAAAAATTGGCCCTTAAATTACCGTTTAACCGTTTGTGGATGAATGTCTGATCAGTCCAGAAATTCAAAATTATTCCACTTCGATTTTGCATTTCATCTTTCCTACTTGAAAATCACCATTTAAAAGTAGGACACTCAAGCTCCTCCGAGGAGAGAGAGAGAGGGAAATATCTCCTAATCCGATTTCTTTTTCATACAATGTTAAAACAATTTTCATACGCTCCCCTATTTTTTTTTAAATGATTCTTAAGGTCATACGATTCATAAAGTTTACGAGAAAAGTCCAGAGAGTCTTGAACATTTTTTAACTCAACTGATCAGTTATAAGCAAATTCTGTCGGTAATGATCAGTTTCAAAGGTCCAAAGTTTTGCAGAAATGAATGTTCTTACTTATATTGCTTCTAAAGGCATCAGGGCTCTTTCTGATTTGCTTTTTAAATTTATGAGAATT
This sequence comes from Bemisia tabaci, assembly GCF_918797505.1. Lineage (NCBI taxonomy): Eukaryota > Metazoa > Arthropoda > Insecta > Hemiptera > Aleyrodidae > Bemisia > Bemisia tabaci. The sequence continues at coordinate 868,725 of NC_092795.1, read as the reverse complement.
TCGAGGTCTCCAGATGTCGATTTTTTCAAAGTAACCTCGATGAAAATATTTAATTTTTTTTTCCTAAATATAATTTCATTCATTTGAACATTTTCCGCCTTTTATTTTGCGAAATACAGTTTACAAGGGTTAGAAATATACACGCAGAAAAGTTGGAATTGAGGGAGAAGAAGAAAATGATCTTTGCTCTACGGGACAAACATCGTCTCAAGATGATTAAATCGGAAATTTTCGTCCGGTTTTTATTGGGAGGCAAAAAAAAAAAAGAACCAAAATCTTCTTGCTGTGTTTTAAAATGTGTCTTATCACACCACTGGACCTGTCTAGAGTGAGTCAGGGTGGGGAAAGCACTTTCCAGTTTTTTACGTTTTTAGACAGGTTGCCATTCCTGCCATTCCATGTCTCGCGACTGTTTTATTTTTACTAAGATGACGTCATTCGCATTTTAAATATTTCAAGATTTCAACGATTCTTTTTTCTGGATTCATAAATTGTACCGGTTTTTAATCAGGAGAGAGATGACTGTCGGCTAGGTGACTGACCCCGTTGCTTACGCTTTTACTCAGATAAGCGCGGTTAGAGGTGTTAGCGCTATGTCACGGCTAAGAGAAGATTCCTCTTAAATAATTGATTACTTTAACTTGTATGGGGGACTGTTGTCACAGGTTTAGCATTCCTGCGGACCCCAGCTGGTAACCCCTACCTTATGGGATAGTGGAGATGGTCACCGGCTTCAAGGCGTATAAACCACCCATTGGAAGGGCATGCAGGGCTCTCAGCTGTAGTGGAAGCAACCTGTCTACTGTCTAGGAGAGGAAACTCCGAAATCAAACCCCGGTCCTCCAGGCTGGGGATAGAGTCATCGGGCTAACTCCCCAATACTCGGAAAAAGAAAGACTGTTCATAGACCCAATGACAATTGCCTCGGTACAAACGGAAATAAACGGATTCATCGGAAAAAATTAGGTAAACGGATTATGGTTTTTGGAAAATGTAACGTGCAAGGATTGCTTTAACTCGGTTCAAAGAGGTATTTTTTAAGAATAATTTTTGACTTGACCGGATCTTGAAGACATGATATTTGTGCCGCCAGATGCTGTACGTGAGTAAAGGGACCCCGTGTGTTTTCTAAAAATATTTCGGAGGCCTTACATAATTTTGGATCCAAGTTTAAATTTTGGACTCAGCAAATCATCGATTTTCTCATATCGATGGCCAAAGTGCAAAACCACGTAATTCCTCGCAGTGTTTCGTATTTTTCGCTCCGTTTTTATATTTTTTGAAGAGAAACGAGTCAATTTTATAGCTTGAAATGTATGTAGAATGTCCTGCTAACACAGAATAAAAATCAGGGAAGTTTTAAAAAAATTACGTCGACTAGTTTTTCAAAGAAAAAATAAAGTCTGACAGGAAGTCTGCAGTGTCGTAAATGGAGGTATGTGGTTTCTTTTTTTAGCCATCGATATATTTTGGAAATGCATTCTATGCTCATCCTGTCCTATAACCATCCAAACCTGGTCGAACTTATACGTCAAACTTTGATCAATTCATCTCTAGGAAGACTTTTTTGTTGTTAATTTTCCTAAGAAAGCAAATTTTCACTAATTACCTTAGAGATAGGACCTAATTATATGGGATTCTATTTACGGCTATTTTAACAACCCTTTTAGCCTTCTAACCCTCCTGACGCTAGATCTAATTGCCCCTCTTCCTAATTTCCAAAGATTACGCATCAAATGCATCAAAATCGGAGTGTCGCTTTCGAGAATGCAAAAAAGAAGAACATTGCATTCGAAAGACGAAGAATATGCTAGGAAAATGTTGTAGCCTTTCTGTTGATGTTTCAAAAATTACTCGAAATTACCCATTATTTGTCCGGAAACGCTTTGTTGCCTCGCTCTTCCTTTCCATCTCTCCTCTTGAATGGTAAGTAACCACTCTCCAAGCATTATACAGTGGGACTTGATTTTGCACTGAGTTACCACTTTCTCTGGTCCACCCATCAAAGCACCTTTTTGCACGGAGAAAATAATTGCACGTATGTTGTTACTATGATGAGCCAGAAATAGAGGATATGAGGTATCGAAAAATTTAGTCCAATCAATGTACGGCTAGACTGTTCCGATTCCCCGAGACAATTCAAAGCTCCCGTAACCAATGTACAATAAAAACGTTAATATCTTAGATAGAAGTTGATTTCAGTAGTTTTCGTTGCGCGGATCATGTTCTGCGTAAAATTCTGTTGAAGAATCATACATTAGAGTGCTTAAATTCGTAACTTGTTTAATGGTCCATTTAATCGTATCAAGCGAACATAGAAAACTTTCCTAACTTTTCTCAATTTTATAGGGAGAAACGAGGCAACGTTCGACTGCGCGTGCGGCGTCGAAAAACAGCATGGGCCTTTTAAGCCCCATTGTTCGATGCCGTGATTATCCTAACGCGAGTTCGAATAATCGCGCCGAATACGTTGCGGAAGGTGTCAGACTCATCGGGTGCCTGCAAGACTGTAGGAATACTTCACGCATTGCGCCAAACGGTCCGGTCGGCGTCAACCGCATATTAGCGCCTACAAGACTGCATGAATACTTCTCGCATTGCACCAAATGCAAGGCGAGCGTTATTTGCGATATAACTATTCGTCTACCGTTATGGGCACATTACCGCTAACTGGATTGAAGGCGCATCACACTCTGAAGACGACTCGACACTCGACCGCGCTCCCTTCCCTGGCTTGCGCGACGCTAAAATCACCGTAAAACTAGGACCACGCGTCATTACGTTTGACGGTCCCTGCCCGATTTTTACCACAATAAAAGAGTAAATAAGTATCATAATTGCAACGCTTCGGCAACTCGGACGATGTTTAAATGATGCAGGATTATGAATCATCATTATTGACTCTCTGCTCCGGTTTTTACCATAAGTAAAGGAAAAATATATATCCTCATTGCAACGATTCAGAAACTCGCATGATATTTAATTTTTTTTTATTTATTTTTTTTTTGTTACATAGAAAGAAAATAGAATGATAACGAAAATATCGCGTCGAAATTTTCAATTCTTACATTTGAGATCATTTAAGAACATTCGTGAGAAAAACTGTGGGAAGCTTTTTAAAAATGGTGCTAAAAAAAACATACAAATTGGTGTAAAACGTTGCAATTGGAGATAAATATGCTTTCTTCCGCGTGCACCCGTCGTCTTTTAAATCCATTCATCTCCTAAATAACTTGAACGTGGTTGTTCTACTATTTTTACGTGTAGTTTTTCTCAGTGGTTGGAGGCCACGTGGCGGCCACAGGCCTCTAGTAGAGTATATTTTCAACGGATTGAATATTCTTTTCAGTTTTTCAATGCAGACATTTACTTGCAATTCAAGTGCGTGACATATTCAATTTAAATGGTACGTCAGAGATGTAGAGATTTTTTTTTCACTTTCACTCGAGACAAGCAACTTTTGAAACAGCATATTTACCAGGAAAACCGTCCAAGAGTAACAGATTTTATGAATTCAGTCGGCAACAAACGTAATAGGGTTGTTTCGTGGTCTGAGAATTCCCTTGGAAACAGGTGTTTCTCGATTAAACAGAGAGCAACCTATTTACGAGCTCAAAAAATCTCAACAGCTTTTTTGACTAGGAAAAGATGCTGAAAACTGTAGCAAAAAGAAAAGCATTTCTCATTATTCTGAAGCTTATGGTGTCGTATGAAGCCAAAATTCTTGGTTTCAACCTCTCAGAATCCAATGGAAGATATTTTTCATTTCTCATCCTCTCTGGCGGGACATTGGCAGTTATCGAGACCCTGAAAAGGAAATTACGTTTTGACGAATTTGCCGGGAAGATAGAAAAAAGCAAAATTGGTGAAACATGAGCTCTTCCGAAAGATCCAAAACAAAATGTGTCATAGTATAGTCAATTACCCGAAGCAACTCTCGGTAGGCGCGTGAAAATTATACGCAGAGTTATCTGTTTATTTTAAAAGTTAATCATTTTGCATGAATCGACGCGATGAAAATTAGAAGGAAACATGTTTATTGGCAACGACGTATCATCATAATTGGAGGGTACGCGAGCCACGTTCCTCGTCATTGAGCGGCAGATCAAAACGCAAGTGATTCTAATAACGGAAAATCCCCCAAACAATGTGTTGGAACGGGTAATTTGCGTGTTCTTCGATCCGACCTCCTCACCGTCTTGGAGTAACTTCACATACTGCCGCCCGAAAGAAGTACACCGAATGAACGTTCAAATTTTGCCAAGTTTCTTTAATTAAATATTTTTCTTTGTTCAAAAAACCAATTCCGAATGTTTGTTCGTAAAAATTTCAGATACTTCAGATCAAATGGCGAACAAAATTCTTTAAAAAATTGATGGACAAATAGTCGTAAGTTTCCCATGGAATTCATGTTTTATTGAAATATGTTTGGCAACATTAGAATGCCCATTCGACATTTGTCCTGAACACGGCAGCACAAACGTCATGCCGCGTCGTTTCACCGCACATCGTACGTTGGACGTTATTGCGTATACTGCCGTACTAAGCAAGTACACCGCAAATCCATCAAGATTTTCCCTCGTTTTTTGGAACTTAACACTTGTTAAAATAAAAACTGTTTACCCATGCACCTCAAATTTTCATGTTAAGTTGTTGATAGTATTTGCAACAGGATTCTGGGAAAACATTGTCCCAAGGTACAAAAGTTTTTCTGCTATGATACATCGTTTCCAAACAGTTTAAAATGAGGTTTACGGCATTTTTGCGTTGCACGGCAATATATTGGAATGTATTATTTTTTTGGCTCCAACATATTTTTTTCCGAATTTAAAGCACCAAAATCTTACTTTTGGACCAACTTGCCCTCAGATTCTGTAATTTGAGAGATGGATAACCAAAGAAGCGAGCTTGGTAGGAAAAGTTTTTTATTTTTTTTAGTGTACTTAACAAATTTAGAATCGGCCATCGATTGCACTGGGCTGTTCACAATACTGCTTTTTATGATATTACTAGCTTCGCGGTCAAAGCCGTCGAAGCATTTCCCGCCTGAGGCGTTGTGCGTTTCGCGTTATTCTCGTGATTTTATATATTCCAAGCTATCAAACTGGGCAGTCACAATGGGCCAATAGACGAAGCTACGCCTTATACACAAAAGAAATGTATTTCCTCATTAAAATTGCATGCAGAACACGGCAGAGCACGGCAGAGAGATTAATTACCTATGAATAATTAATTAAAAGATAATTTAAAGAGCCAAATAATCATGGGATAATTTCTTACGAGATAGATTTCCAATTTTATCCCTTAAGTATCATTAATTATTCAATTTCCGTGCTCATCTGAACCTATCGAGTGGCCCACTTTACGACGTGCTCGCACTGTCCCGTTTTCAGGTAGAAATTTAATTCATCTTACGGGGAATCAAAGACACGCCCGCAAAGGAAAGAAGAAAAAAGAAAACCATTTCTAAATCCACATTCTAAGGACAATTCAGAAGAGGAGTATATGTGTCCATCTTGTGATGCACATTGGAGATTGGGTAATTCCATCGTTCTTTTACTTAGATAAAAGTTCGCAGTCCTACACAGAATTTTCAGGAAAATTACCATTCAAAAATTGAATATTAAAGAGGGCAAATATATAGTTTTAAAAGCCTTTGGATAACGAAGAAACGAATCAAAAGCTGCGCAATGTTAGCAATAACGAATTTTACCCCATGAAATAAAATTATGAGAGCAACAGCTTAACGCCTGAGGCGCGAAGCGCTTCGTAGGTTGGTAAAGGACGACATGCGAAGTCCCTAATGAATCGAAAATCGATCGGTCGGCATAATTGATAAATTGCTATGTTCGATGTACTCATTTTCGATACCATTTATTATTTTCGTCAAGCAAAACCCATAGATATACGACGGCGGCGCATGCGTAAAAAAATTTGAGAATCGCAAAGCAGGATGAAGACAGTGGAGAATAGATGCGACGAGGCCCGTTTTCGTGACATCATCATCCGACGAATCCGGTTCAAATCTACGTCAAAACAACAAACTCGGAAATGCGGGTTTTTGTCGTTGCCTCAGGCCAACTTCGCACAAGTTTCCATCGAGCATCTCCGCCAAGAGCTCCAGTTTACTGCGCTTCGAAGCCACTGAACTCACGGCGTATCACCGCTAAAGCCCCCCCCCCCCCCCCTCCATCCTCTCATAATTTTTCATTTTTGCACCGTTCTTTTCGCAAAGCGAGACTAAGGCCTCCCGGCTCTCAGGGATTCCCACCGTCTACGTAGGTCGAGAAAAAAATAAATCCGAATTGGAACAAAGTATAGTGTCGGAATAAAACAAGAACCAGGCCCCCGTTAGGTGTATAGTCGTATGAAATGCGATCTTCAGTCACTCTGACAGGAGGAAAAGTTTCCACTTTTATTACGCAGTCGGATTCACTTGGAGGGAAATTCCTCCAAAGCGAATTTGTTTTCGAAGAAAAACGAATGCACAGATGAAGGAAGAGCCAACTGCAAGAAGTCGGGTTCTTTCCAAAAGTCATGATAATTCAAAACCGAAGATAATTTTCTTTCATCAGAATACATCGGTAAAAAGTATTCGTTTTATCTTCTCCACAAATTCCAATTTTCCAAATCCTTGCACGCAATTTGTCGTTCCTCCTATGTAAAGGTGCGATTTAACTCCTTTTGGGGATGCTTTATATACTCAGTCGTATACCTATAGAAAAATTCCGTAGAGTTTCTAAGACATCCTGTTGACAATGTTCTCATCCGATTTCTTTTGAGATCACCGGAATTTTCGTTTTTCCAATTTAAAAATTCTTTCCACGGCTACCAAGAATCTCTTCGGAGCAGCAGAAATTCTGATTGTCTAAAAAAATCAGATTGGGAAAATATTAAGAGGAGGTTTTTTTAGGGTCGGTGGGAAATTTGTCTCCGGGGCACGTGTGAAAATAGGGGTAGGCCCTGACGTCAGAGAAGCGATGATTCAAGCACCGATGGACGGGAAACGTTGTTGTTGAACCCTTAGAGCTCAAATCTTGTTGTCGCATTAAACAATAATGTGATTGTGATACTAGTAGGTAAGTAACGCACCAATAGCGAGTCTCATTGGCGCTCGTAGTTCAGTTGAAGTTACTGGATGATGGATATTAATTGCCTCAGAAATCGCACTTGGATGCATTTATATGTATGCTAAAAAGAACAAAGTATGCGGAAATGAATTAACTCGAAAGGTATCCTGTGCATAGAGCTTGCATGATATATTATTTCTTTTGTTTAAATTATAATTTGCTCCCAGTTCCTTTGAGTTGTTTTCACTTGGGATCCGCGACGGTGATCGAATGGACCTTAAGCGTCTATAATAACTCAATCTACGCCTTGGCAAATGTGCTATGACGACGGTGGCACGTGAATCGATTGACCGGTGACAGCGCGTAAAGCGCGTGATCGCATGAATGAAATGTCGAGAAGAGAAGCACGCTGCTTAACATTAAACAAGATACTCCTCCAACTGCATCTCATGAGTCTATTCAAAAGCCACACAGTGGAGCCAGCCAATCGCAAAGTCGGACATGATTAGTAAACTTGAAAAAAGCTGTCTATCTCCGCTAATATCAAGTTTAAAAGTGGTTCCATCCAATTCCCTGTACAAATTCTTTCTGATATCATTTTTCAAAATTTAAAATGTGACGAAATGAGTATCGAGTTTCGCAGTTTTTGTCACACATTGCCTGCACGCCCGACCTTTCCTAAAAGATCATTCCCCTGTGAGCCGCTCTCCAGATGGGCTTCAGTGGAAACGAATTTTTCGCGAATCAAGAACATTATCGGCCTCAAATTCAGTGCTGGTCATTTTTTCTGCTAAAAACTCGTAGGCTGAGTCAAATGAGACTTCAACTCAGAGGCAATCGAGGTAATCTAGAATCAATTAGAGTCATTTTAAAGTCGATGGATGAAAATCTGCTTGAGAAAATTGTATTGCATCATATGAAACTCCGTAATAAGCTGAGTTCGCTGTATTTTTTACAATTTTTCTGATATGGAAAATTTGAGAAAATTATATTTAAATTTAAAAGCTAGGAAATGTTCTGCATTTTGACATAATATAGTGGCATTTTCAATTTAAATTAATGCGTTTTAGTTGATTAGGCAATTTTGCTAAATCTCCTCCAACAGTTTTCTTTAATCAAGAGACCAAAGATAATATCATGCTCAGTTCACCCAGCAGCCTTAGAATTAAACTAACCAAATTTTACACATCCACAAGTTCTTTATTAAGATCGGATCAATTGAAGCATACTCAATTGTAACTTAAAAGTAGAGTCGAAGTGACTCAATTCCCTCTTTAATATGTGGAGAAAGTTTTATTATTTTAGACATTTTTGGAAAAATCCATCTTCATTTAAGAAAGGACGGTAAAAGAATGAGTAAAGTGTAAAAGTTTTACATTCTTCGGAACTTCTGTTGTTAAAAAAACTAGCTGCAATGAGCGAGACTTTAGTGTCTGAGTCATTTTCAAGAACGGAGGAGGTATCTTATCGATGTTGGTGGATGCCGTATGTTCCAGAACCTTCTCAATTTAATTGGGGATTATCGTTTTGAAAACGACAAGGTCGTTTGCAAGAAAATCGATTAATTTTTACGGACATCAATCCTAATTTTGGAAGGGTCATGCTTACCAATCCTCAGAATTTTTAAGTATACGGCAACGCTTTAATCAAAAAGATACTGAACAATAGGTCACCATCCAAGTTATAATCAACGTTTCTCTAGTTCTTCTATTCTCTTATTGTTCTCTTACCGTAAGCAGGGCTTTCCTCAGAATGAAATTCCCTAAAAAATTTAGTATTTTTTCTTGATGTTTCCCTCTTTTGAAATACGTATGATAACTTTTGTCGCAAATGATCCAGCAATCTGCGTAGCATTAATTAGATTGAATTTTGCAAAAAGGAACCAATAGCATTTTAATGTTGCTAGAATTGTGCAACTTACGTTCTTTGCAATAAAATTAGTGAAGTAAAATTAGTTTTACCAAGGTAATTTTCGTCTTGAATTTATTGTTTATTTACAGTAAAGAAAAAACTTGTCCAGATGATCACTTCATATTTACTGGGTAAAACAAGTTGCACAATCTTAGCGAATTGGAAATGCTCTTGGTTCTTTTTTGCAAAATGCAATCCAATTTGCACGTTCATATTTTATTGAAACCGACCGCACGGGCCACCGGCCAAGTTCGTATAGTGGTTAACGCGCCTAATTCGTGTACAGCAGGTTTCAGGTACGGATTTAAGTAATTATTGCCTGTTATTCTTCTCACGATGAGTTTTTTTTTTCTTTTTTGATGCAAAAAACGTGTTTGTGCTACGACAATTTGAAACATTAAAATCGACCTGCCGCTCTGGCTCATGGATGGCAGTCTTTTTCCTAGCCTTGATGGGCCTGTGGACAAGGTATGGATTTATGTCCTACACAGTATGTTGCCTCTTCAAAATTTCACGAAAAAGACGAAACTTACAACAGGAAGTCTGAAAATCAACTCCTACAAACGAGGTGTAAGTGTTCACCATCAACCTTGCCTAAATGGCAAAAGTATAAATGACGTTATCAGTACAACTTAAGTTGCATTTGATCTTTGTCAAGTATACTTAATATAACTTGTTCAGGGGCTGATATTCAAATTTCCCGTTCTGGGAAAAGTTTTTTACGTAAAATTTTGAAGAGATCACTCGCGACTTTCTTCTCTAATTCAGACGTTGACTAGTGAACCACTCTGAAACAAGGGACCGCCCCTAAATTATGCAACACTCCAAGGGTGGGATCTTTACCAGCGTTACGTGCCAGTACAGAGGGGTGAGGGGTAAAAAGCAAAACGTTACGTAACAAATTTAAGTGATTTCCTCCTCGAATCACCGTAAAATTTTTCGTCCATTATCATTTAGAGTTTAAAGGTACTCGAAAATATTCTGTGCAATACTTTCAATTGTTTTCACTGAACAGAAACGCTTATCCATTCAGTAAACGTAGGGTGCTATTTGGATTATTTTTTACCTGAATTGAGGAGGGAGGGGTCCGGGTAAACGTTACATTATTTTTTTTTTTTTGGGGGGGGGGGGAGGGCTCTAGCAAAGCGTTCCGGAGCATTACGGGGGGGGGGGGGCGAAGGGGGTGCGATCAAAAAAAAACGCTAATTCAAGAACGGCTGACGGACTATATTTTCCGCATAAAGCACATTTGTGGTAATTTTTCCGATTATCGTTGCCGTGCAGAATCATTTTTTGTTCAGATATATTTCTTAAATATAGCTTCATATTTTTCTCGACGTTGCCACATACTACAGAAAATTATTTGTGCGAAAATGATTTTTTGCGGCAAAGATAATCGGAAAAATTACCACAAATGTACTGTGTGCGGAAAAGATAGTCAGCCGAACGGCTCCTAAGTGAAATTTTCAGTTGCATAAAGCTCATTAAAATTGTATCCACAGAGTATTGAAAATTGAAATTTAATTAGGCTACGGCACGACAGCTCACAATCAGGTTTCCAGGTTTTTTTCCCCTTCAAAACGCCAGTTTGATTGAACAAGTCGTTCGAAATTGAGAAAAAGCTTCCCCAAAGCAAAAACTAGTGAGCCACCACTGTCCATCGTCCGTGCTCCGTGCTGACTTTTTTTAGCATGGCCATGTGACTCATCACGTTCATCTGTGAGTTTCGTGCGATGACTTAATTAAAGTCGGATGATTCTTATTTTTATGCAAGTTACATTACACGCTCATCAGCTTTTTCAGTTCAGTTTCAACGTTGCTTGCTTTATTTGCGACTCGTCTGTTGTGATATTTTTAGCACAAGTCGTGCGATTAATTGATCCGAGTTTAAGTTTGAACGATCCAACTTTTGATGGGTTCATTAATTTCTCGTCTCGTGGAAAGGTGCGAGGAGTAGTCAAGGCTGAACAATGCCTCGTGTCCCAGAGCGGACGAGACAGCAGGTGAACATTGTCTGTGGTTTGCCTTCATTTCGCCGTGTAGGCAAAAACCGAGCTTCGGCGTTAAATTAGTCGCATTCTTTAAAATTGCTCGACCTGTATTATGTGTCTCAACGTGCTGGTAGAGGAGACTGCATGCACGTTGCTGTTCTGACGTTTGGTCAGGACCTTTTTAGAAATATGTCATTAGCTGGCCTGATCTTGATTAATTTCATACACATTTTGAAATGTAGTAATCCGAGAGTCCTTTCCAATGGGCTTAAAGAGTGTGTGCTAAATTGTAAATTCTAAAAACTGAAAAAATAAAACTTTGTGGAACAAAATAAACGTAATGTGAAAACTTTCTTGCTTAAATAAAAAGTTTTAAGATGGGTTTGGATCCTTCGAACAATGGTAAATCGCATGCACCTAATGACTCCTTGGGGACTGAGACACATTGGTGAAACATTTCAATTTTTGAGCAACTGAGTTAAGCTTTAGGTATTAGGTTATTTTAAAATTAGAATGACCAGAATGAATCCAGATATATTGATAACCGCCTGACCTGCTCCGAGTCAAACCCAAGAGGAGTTTTCCGTGGGTCTGTTAGTATATAATTTAATTACAGCATTACTCTTCTCGAGAAATTCTTGAACAGTGAGTTTTTATTCCATTTTTGACATGTGAGGAATATCATAAATTTACCATCCACAATTTTTTCTTATTCCTGCGTGTCTCATTTTAAGACCATTTGAAATGTTTTTTTCCAAAACCTTATTACGCGTCAATCATGTTTAAATCTAGTTTCTTTCATGGAGACTTTATCTCATACCTGCGATAAGACGCATAAATCCTGGTACAAACATTTTAATTAACTTTTACTGTTGCCTCTCGTAAGTCTCATGATCTACCTCACTTACTCTGCTATGATCAGTATGTAATATGTTTAGTAGTGTTGTTTATGTTGATCTACCGTTATCTTCCTTTCGAAAGGCAGGGTTTAGAGAAGAGGAATCAAGTGGCTTGGTCTTTGAACGGAAGAAAATAAGTTTGAGCTTTCATCCTCCATTTGGCTTGATGTTAAATATACACTTGTATACTTTAACTCAAATTTCCACATACTTAATCTAACCGGCCGATTTTGAATTTTTTGCAGGAGTGAATTCAGTTCTAGATGAACTCAAACATTTCCTTCTACGCGACATAGTTTTGAAACGACACGGTTTCCTTTCTCTAAACACTGTTCGAGATGCATAAGCCTTTGTGAAGATAAAATGCATCCTAAGGTCTAATACATATTGATTACTATAAAGGTCTATCACTAATAACTTTATTTCGCATTATGAAAGTAATAGCGTTTGCAATTTTTTGACTAGTCCGTGTGAATCACATAAGTATTGAACAAAAATATTAGGAAAAGAGGGAGAGGGGGATCAAAAAGGAACACTCTTATTGTTGTACAAAAATTGATTTTCTATCCATGAAATCAGCATTAGTCAGAACCCTCCATCAGAAATTAGTAGAAATGATGTATTGAATAGTTTTCGACGGTCTGATTAGTACTTGCTCCCAACCTTACCTCTCTATTAAAAAAAAAAAAATAAACAAATGAATAAAAAATATATATAAAAAAAAAATGCTCGGTCGAGAAAAGACTCAAGTCCAGGAAGATGAGGGTGTCTCTAATAAAATTCTTAGTTCGTAAACAGAGTTAAAAATAGAAAATTCCTGAAGCCGCTACCGGCGTAAAATTATGCTTCGAGTAATATAAAAATATCCTTATTGTAAATAAATCTGACGTATAATACCTGATATAGAATGAATGTTTGTGCTTGGGATACTGCCTGAATAATAATACGGATCTGCTCTGCCAAAATGATGATCTATTGCGCAAAAATTTGGTCAGGCCAAAGTTCAAACGATCTTGAAGGAAACCAGACCTCTCGTCGCTTTCATTGTTGCAAAATTGTCTTCCCCTAGTCCCCTCACTTAAAATGCTCATCTATCGCAAAAATGAGTGAAATTCACACTTTTGCATACAGAAAAATTTTGAAAGAAGCTTACTGGACTACTAGACAAGATGCGAATTTAAGCAATAGATGATATTTGTTCTCTCATCAATATTTCACGTAAAACACGATTAGCATAACAAAAATGACTGAAATTAACTTTCAACTATTATTCTTCACTTTTTTCATGCGTAAATCAAAACTTCCTGCTCACAAGAGCAGTGGCGAGGCGTAATAATCGATTGTCGATATTTCCCCATTTGAAGATATGATAATGAATCCATTATCTGGGATTTTGGTTCCCAAAAAACGAAATAAATCTCCACGTATCTACTCACCAATTACATTCAGAATTTTAAATAAAAAACACCAAGGTTTAGTGACCCCAGCATGGAGATGATAGCCCTCAAAAGCACTTTGTAAATGTCTTCATCCACGGCAACGAGACGTGCCATACTTTCTTACATCTCGAATTCAGATGCTTACGCTGCATTTTGACCTGGAGCCGAGTATGGTTGCACGGAAAAAATTAAATTGCTGATTTAACGATTCAATTGCTTAAAAAAGTGACTGCATGTTTCAATGTAGATTTTACAACAAAATAATGCTACTGTAACCACTATTGTAAGCTAATTTAGCCACGGGGGTGGTTTAAGAAGCATTTTTTTGTTGTAAAATCTACATTGAAACATTGCAGTCACTTTTTTTAGCTATTAAATTGTTAAATCAGCAATTTAATTTTTTCCGTGTGACTCAACGTAACTCAGCCTTCCTCAGTGTTAGTTACGGCCGACTTAAGCCACTCTCAAGTCAGGCGTAAGCTCTCTGATTGGCCGATACCAATACCAATCTGCTAATATCACGGTTATTCTTCCTCGATTTACGGCGCCCCAAGTCAAAAAAATTACGGCTTTCATCGTTCCAAGCACACCATGCCAATGAAAGTGAGGTGGAAAAATCGAAGCATACTTTGTCGCAATCAATGGTGTAAATCATGCATGTTTCATCATGCTGTAATTTCTGCCAACATTTGAGATGAGAACTACGAAACTGAATGGATTTCAGTATATTTTCTTTATTTAGTTCATTTCATTATTTAGTTTTCTTTATTTACCTACGGGTTTTTCTTTATGGTACTTTTTTGCAAAATTTCAATTTTTAATTCTATTCAGTTATGATTTTCATAGGTACACATAAATATTTTATTCTTAAAGTCATTCATACTTATTTTATGAGCAGTTTTTTGGTATCATTGTTTTTGTTTTTTGTTCTTTTTAAATTGTAATTGGATCCAGACCCATATTTTAGTCAAGTAGAAACTGTGTCATCAAGGAATGTTTGGGACCCTTATATCTTTGCATAAGCATTAAACTAATAAATAAATAGAAACATAAATAAATAAATAAATATTTTACTGATTAGTGCAGTTCAATAATAATAACACAATTCTGTGATTAGCGAGACTGATTTTTTGCATAATACATCTTGCGTTTAATTATCAAAGGTAATAAATTTAAAAACTAACATTTAAATCAGTAAAAAAAGTAGGGGAAATCCAACAGATGGGATAATTTTCCTCTATTTCGTGAGGAATAATATCTCGAGAGGACTGAACATTGATTAAGTGGCAACCCTACAACGCTGTAATCTGACACCTAATTAAAGGAAATGTGTGATGTAGTGTGACATTTGTCTATTTGCATGGTTATTTATCTGTTTACTTGTTTATTCCAGTCTTAACATGAAATTCTTGCTGCATAACTTATAATTCTTTGTTTTCGCAAGTCGTCAAAGGCTGCATTAACAATTAATTGTATTAAAGTCATGAGTCAACGCCAATACATACTATTTGTGCGTAGATTCAGTGATATCAACTACTCTAAAACTGAAACTGAAGATTTTATGCGGAAAACACTGCAATGTTCATCATAATTCTATTAGCTCTTTGAGTCTCTGACACCCCACCCACCTATTTTCATTCTTTTGTTATAGTTTTTCCTACGATCTTACCGGGCCGATATCCTGAGAAACACACTTCGGATTTAACTCGAAGATTTCTAACGGTTTACGCGAGTCGCGGAGGGTGGCGTGAAACAAAATAAACTAATGAAATATGGGACATTTTCGTGGAATGTTTTCTGAAATTTCACGAGACTGTGATATTTTTGAAAATAGATGAAACATTCATTTTAAGAACCTGCACTGACAAAATCCAATGATACAAAATTGCCTAATTTTTTTTCATTTAACTCTGGATTTTTATCATCTTTTTTCGTATGCATGCGGGAAATGTGAGCTATGAAAAGGAATAAAATAATGCCTCTTAACAGTTTTGACTGCCTTAATTGTGATAATTTTCGCTAGAGGTGATCATCCATGATTTCAGGTGTATCTTTCAATACATGTTTCGTATATCCCTGCAATTTCATTAAATATTTCTCTTAAATTTTCTCTAAAAATATCTTTTTTTTTTCACGAAATTTGCCACCCAAGACCCGCGCAATTCTTAGCACAATCAATAAGGCCGGGGCCTTTTTCCTTGGCATCTTTTTCCGGTGGTAATAAATGACTTAAAATGTTCTAGCCATACCACTGAGTTTATTAAAATTTCAAATTTCTGACATGGCAAATCAGAGGCCGTAACTGATGAGATAAGACTTATCGAGAAGCTTTGAACTTAGAGATAAAAATCACACAAATATCATCGTCATTTTGGCAACTCAGTTCGGGTTAATCGTTGCGTATTCACGTCGAGCGACTTCCAAGTTCACTCCTCCTGGCTCCAATCCACCCAGTCACCGGACGGTGCCATTTGTCTTCTACCGTCTTTTGCTTAGCTGCCAGAGTGTGTAGTAAAAGACTCTTTTTAATATTTCACCGTCCAAGCG
This sequence comes from Bemisia tabaci, assembly GCF_918797505.1. Lineage (NCBI taxonomy): Eukaryota > Metazoa > Arthropoda > Insecta > Hemiptera > Aleyrodidae > Bemisia > Bemisia tabaci. Next base: position 852,868 of record NC_092795.1, on the reverse strand, counting down.
AGGTAGTAAACCTCGAGTTTATGAATTTCATATTTAACCGTCTAGAGGAGTGTTGAATGGTCAAGAAAGGGGCCTGCACCGGAAAAAAATTATATAATATATTCACTAGAATCGAGAGGTTACGCGCATTGCTGTTTCGCCTTCAATTTCCGAGGTAGGCCGAAACACATCGTCCAATCATCGTTATCTGTTCGAGGATTTTTTTTTTTACGAATCCTGCCTTACAGTGCACACGCCAATCCCCAACCCGAAATTTTTATGCTACTTATCTTTGTATCTTTAAGTGTGAATGATTGAGAACCAATAAATAATTTACAGCAAATAATCCATTTTCAAACTTCAGGGAAGCAGTGCTAAATGCGTACCTCTGGCTGCGATATTGCAAATATTCTATCGTATTTAATTGTTTTAAAAGCAAATTAATCAAACATATTGGTTGAAATTCTCAAAGGAAATGACGAATATAGTTTAGCTGTACTTTTCTTTTAAAATACTGAAATATTATCGATGAATTTTAAACTTTGTAAATAGAAATTCAAAATGTTCGACTTTAGCCATGGATACGCAGAAAACGTTCGTCTCTCGCTCGAAAATGAAGCACGACGACATGACGAAAAGTTTGCCTACGTTGGCGACGAGGTCTCCATACAGGCGGATCCTTGCTCTTGGCAAGCGAGCGATAAAAATAACCTTCGTGGCGTGAAATTCGCTAGTATGCCATGTCCGAAAACGTCTTCCCGCCTTCCTGGAAATTTTGAAAATTTAATCACCCGGGTCCACCCATCCAGCGTGCTGCCGTCCAAAGGAAAAACGCCACATGAATTTTCAGGCGTTGCCAAGTTTACTTTCATAAAACGCGAATTTCCTGGTAAACTTATGAATATTTTCCTTCCAATTTTTCAGATAATTTTGTTCGCAATTTTACCTAAAGTCCCTGAAAATTTCAAGGAAAAATATTCGTATCTTTCCGCAAAAATATACACTTTACTGAAGGAAATTTGGCAACTCTCGAATGTTCATACGGCGTTCTTCCTTAGCACAGGAGCGTGGGTGCCGTAAAACCGCAAGCGCATCGCGCATGATTTGCCGGCATCTAGTACCGGAAGCTGGAGTTTAGTCAATGTTTACGGCTTGATCGTGTTTCTCGGTTGCGGTGGAGCGCAGTTGCGACGTTGCCTATCTGAGCCTCAATTTTATTCACCGCCCGTGCGTAAGCTCCAGGCTCTCCAAAGTTTGGAAATACTCCTAATTTTTAAGGGCGCTTTCAATCGAAAGTACTGAATATTTCCGGAAATTCCGCGAGAAGCTCCGCAATATTTCGGTGTATTCCACACGTGTTTTTTAAAACAGCTTTGGGGTGCAATCGCTTGCGAATAGTGCATTAAATCCAAAACCCCGAGTTGCACTCATAGTGCAGTATCAGCCTGCTAGATTGCGATTATGGAGTCGATCATCAGGCCACCAATTAGCTTCGAATTTTGTGTCAGCTTCATTTTTGTTGTCATTCCCGAGTGATTGTCAAATCCTCAACGTTTTGAGAATACCGCCACATTGGTCTAAAGGTCATTTCTCTGTTATGGAGGTACCGATGTTCTCGAGGATGAACTGAAAAAATACTGAGTTTTAGCCAGGCAGTTTTAGAAGCAGGGCCGGATTAAGAGGGTGGTCACATGGGCCGCGGTCCATGGCGGCAAATCTATAGGGGGCGGCAAATTTTGCAATTTTTTTAAATGTAGGTATTAAAAAAATCGGATTTAGAAAAAAAATTACAAACGAGAAAAGGCGACAAAATCTCTAATTTTCTGAGAGTATAGTAATTTCTACTTTTGTCGTCTTTCAGTCATACAAAAGACAGCACCTTTAATTAGTCGAGTTAAGAGAGAAACCAAACACGCAATTCGGCCTGGAACGGCTAGACGTACCTAGAGAGAAATCATGACAAGGACTTGAGATGAAAAGGAGAAGCCCTTGGCGCGGCGATCGGCATGTAACACATATTAGCGCCTACAAGACTGCATGAATACTTCAAGCATTGCATCAAACATAGTGCGGCCATTGCGGACAGCGTATTAGCGCCTACAAGACTGCATGAATACTTCAAGCATTGCATCAAACATAGTGCGGCCATTGCGGACAGCGTGAAACGGATAGCGCCTACAAGAACGCATGAATACCTCACGCATTGCGGCAAACACAGTGCGATCAGCGTGAGACGCATAGCGCCTACAAGACTGCGTGAATACTTCACGCATTGCGTCAAACACAGTGCGGTCTGCGAGGCGCGGCGGCGGAAGTTAAAATCATTAATCCACATTTATGTTTGTTCTTTCATAATTTTTTTGTTTATTTCTTATGAATGGAAGGCCTTGTCCACACAGAGATAGGTCTACGAAACTTAACTTTCGCGCAAAGTTCCGTGAACTTTTGCTAGTAGTGTTGACAGGGCTTCCCCAAAAAATGTGCTCATCGCCAGCGCCAGTAAACGCGTCTTATGCACCCCTCCCCCGCTGGCACGTTCATTTGATGGTTTTCATTGATGTTTCAAAACGAATGAGAAGTGGGCGTCAAAATACTAGCGGCCCATGGGCGGCAAGTAGGTAAATCCGGCCCTGTTTAGTAGATATACCCTGTAAGCTGTCTGAAAGGTCGGAGAGATTTCCGATGCGCTCTTGGTGGCTACATTCAACATTTGAGTGGATAGCATGCGTACAATCGCACATGTACCTACATATGTCTGTTTTTTCCAGTAAAAAACCGCGAGAAAGCGGATTTTAACAAAAAATTCCTGGACTTTGTCCCGGAGACGGGGAAGTTCTCACTTGTAGCCCCAGCCGAGCCTGTGCTGTTCTAGGTCACGTTCACTCGATTTGCGGCTAGCATGCCCGTACTTAACTTTTTACCGCCAATGTGATGTGGTTATCCGGTGGAAAAAATTATACATTAAAATGGGTCCGGGTAGGGTTCCTGAAAATTTGTCTCAAAATCTCGTCCCTTTTCAATAAGTTTGACCTATTGTTCTTCGAATCTTACCCTTGTAATTCTTCCCTCTGTAATTTGCGAACTTAAATTCTGCCACCTTTAGACAAGTACCCACGTTACCTACACGGTCAATCCTGGCAAAGCGGCTGGTCATAAGCCCACAAAATTTGGGCCTAAGCCTTACATTGGTAAACCGCTGCCTTGAGGACTCAGTAAGACCAAGTCTATCATCTTGACCCCGAATAGGGTATGGTCAGCCGACTGATCTCCGTTAATCTCCTCCACTCGACGAAAAAAGTTAGGCTTTGCTCCACCGCACGAGTCAGCACTGCACAAGAGTACATCAAAGGATTCGGCACATCGCTGCAGTTGATACTGGGCACAAACTATCACCATCCAGAGGTGGTTGGATATAATGACCAAGTAGGTCTACAACAGCATCTGTCTTGGTCTACACCATAAGTGGATTAGGCAGGTCAAAAACATTCAGATTGTGGGTAGATTTTTTTTCCGGGGCACAGAATGGTGAACGGAGTCCTCGGTAAGAAATAGCAGATGTTCTATTTAAAACACATTACGCATTTGTTTATTCTCACATAAGAGCTTACTAGTATAAAAACATTGGATTATATGGTGACGTAAGTAACGTTAGATCGTAGCTCAATTACCAAGTGAGCCCTGTGGCTCGTATAACTTCATGCTTTCCACGGCTCACTTTGAAAAGGAGATACGCTCTTGCGCCGGAGGAGCGACGAATGGACCACAAGACAGGACAAGAATTAAAGCACTGGATGCTATGTTCCCTTTAGAAAATTTCACTTAAAACATGTTAAATACGATAAACATTTTAAATGAAATAATAATAATTAAGCGTTCATAGTTCATATCAGAGTCATTGAATCTAAACTTCCCGCTCGAAACAAAACAAACATCATCGTAGGTCGAATCAGCCATTGAAAACTTACCACCATTCATCAAATAAGTACCTAGAATTTGGTTTACACAAGCTCCTGTCTCTTTTGGCACGCGGTACCTCTCCACTCATAAAAAAAAAAAAAAAAAAAAAAAAAAAAAAAAAAAAAAAAAAAATCAGAACTACAGAGGAAATATGATAATGGACACCATGCCAAGGTTAACATTTATTTATCCGATTTTACTCATATACATTTACCCACTTAGATTCTAATTTGTTAGTAAACATGGAACTTGAATTACCATGAACACAGAACGCCAATTTCTCACGTAAGGATTGAACGCCTTTAATGAAGTTGAAAAATATTCATTGTAAAGTTTAATACCTATCATACCTTCTTTAATCGTTCGTTAAAGGGCTCTGCGTGGTATTTTGAGCCGTGTTTATACAACAAAAGCATAACGTGTAAAATATTTTATTTTCGGGGTTACCTTCTTTCGACCCTTAAAATTACCTCCCTAATAGCTGCTCTCCGAGAATTCTCTGAATTTAGAAATATGTTAGCTGAGAAAGTAACATCAGGTAGCTCCTTGAAAAATGAAAAACTCATTTTTGTCCTGGAAAAAAAAAAGATTGCTGCTCAGAGATGATTGTTAAATATTATATTGTGTTGATTTTGGTGGTAATTAAAGTTTCGGAATTCTTCGATTGTACCCTGACCCTGAAAAATTCCATGAATTCAAGAATAATCAATATATTGAGTTGCTAGCGGAGCCTCGCGCTAAAATTATCGGAGTAACGTACCTTTCAATTTCTGCTCTTAACGGTTTTACATGTTACGTACAATATTGGACGAAAAAACTTTCACCGTAGTCGTAGTGCCTCAGTTCATACAACATTTACTGTCACATTTTTTACCACGCACTACTTGTTGTCGTTGCCATTTCGCCTTCAATTGATCTGGGAACTGTCCGTGGCAACTTGCACGTAGTTATGGTTGCATATTTTATAGGAGCGAGTTTCCATGAAAACAATATGTATCTCTCGCACTCTTGTTGGGGCCAGAAATGGAATACGCTACTTTTATGCCTCTGATCAGCACATTTTTCTCCCATCCATTGAGTCTTTTAACATGTTCTAAAATTATCCAGAAATGGTAGTTCCATATTACAGAATTGAGAGCGGTTGATCCCACTATGAAATATTATAATATCAGCGGTTCTGATACATGGACGAGGTTTAAGTTTTACTATAGCGATGATTTTTAGCCGGCCATACAATTCAGTGGCGTGGCGTGCTATGCGATACATCGATTGATCGGTAATTTAAACCTATGGAAAAGTATCGATAAACAGGGTGTTCGCAGCGAACACCTTAATAATCGATTATTTACTACAACTTCAAATGGGAAAATATCTATAGATCGCAAAGCACGCCACGCCACTGATACAATTTCCTTGATGAAATGAAATACCGTGAATATTGGTCTAAAAGCCAAAAATTACCATTACTCATGGCTTTTCCATTTTTGTAATTTTTCGACCAGAGCGCAATGGAGTACGCATCAGAGTGATATTTTCGTTAATTAACAAAAAGCTCAAAGCGGCTTAAAGTGCAAAAAACATTTCCAAATTGTAACTCGATACCACCGGTCAAAAAGGGACATCGTACTAAAAAAACTGTTTTTTTTTTTTTTTTAAAAAATTTATATTGCATTTTCCACATGTAATCTCATGGAGAAGGAAAAATTTGGACCCAATTTTTGTATCTTTCAACTTAACTGCGGACCAATTATTGAAATTGATAGACAGCCCTATAGACAAAGAAGACATAGGGAACATGGTGCGATCCGATTGGCGAAAACGGGTGGTTGTATTGGACTAAATGGGAGAATGATTGACTATAATCAATTAATCATGAATAATTATAACTATACACGGGCTATGGCGGTTTGTCGTCACTTTGTCTATTACTTACCTACTTTGTCCATTGCAACTACCTGCTTTCACCGATAGGATTGCTTTATTTTCAGTTTGTCTTCTTTGTCTATAGCTTTGTCTATGAATCTCAATAATCACTCTGCCGTACCCGGTTGTTCTATGTAAAACGCAGCTTAGCTGATCAGGCATATTCCGTCGTTAATGAAAGAAGGGTGTATCGTCTGTGTCACACTATCAAAATGCTCCATCAAAATGTCAAGGTCAAGTGCTGTGATGGATCCAAGTCATCGAATAAGCCATTTGATTACTGTATAATTGTGTTGTATAGTGTGCCAGTATTTTGATAGTGTGACACAGAATTATCTAAATTTCCACTTGAGCCCCGTCATCCATAAAATTGGACGTATATATCGACGGTGTATGTCGGCAATCACATAACTCGGTTTGCGACGTCGCAAACGTTCTGTCATACTTTATTTTTTAAACGGAGAACCACTCAACGGCAATTCTTCAAGACTGCCGTGATTTTTCATCTCTGTTCGTAGAAAATTCTGTAAAAGCTTCAAGGAATGATGTCAATTTGTTCTCCTTCAAAAAAAATAACATAGAGGCGGAGATTTTCAGACACGGCAAACGAGTTATGTGATTGCCGACTTACACCGTCGATATGCTAAAAGGAACTATGTGCGTAGGGTTTGCGTGAGACATAGTTCCTTTTGGCATAAAATCATCCAATTCCATGCCTTCCGGGGCTCATGCGGAAATAGAAATGCGCTCTCGCGGTAGCGGGGCGACGATTACGAACTAACATACCGTCGGTGAAACTACCAAACCACGTATCTCGGTTTGCGACGTCGCAGACTTCCTGTCATACTTTATTTTTTAAATGAGAAACTACTTAACATCCAGTCTTGAAAATTTCTGTGATTTTTCCTCTTTGTGCGGAGAAATTTCCGTGAAAATTTCAAGGAATGATATTGATTTGGTCTACTTCAAAAAAATAAAATGTGAGCGTAGATTTTTAAACACCGCAAACGAGATACGTGGTTCGGTAGTTTCACCGTCGATACATTTTTAGTTTCCCTCAGTCAAAAAATGCCCAACTTCTCAAGTGGCTTTTAGTTATAACAATTGAAATGTTGGTTTGAGTTGCTGCAAGTAGCCTTCCCTTCATTCTGTTCATATAATACACCTCAAATCTAATCATGACAACCGAAAATAAATTCTATTTACTTCATTAAATATACAATCATACACTTGGACATCAAAATTCTCATTACATCGCAGTTTGAAGCGTAAAATTATAACATTCATCGCAATATAATATGAGCAATATTCCGAGGATTACATCAAAAAATTTCAGTTTTAAATCGAATTCCATATGTCATGTCTGAATTGTTTGCACTATAAGTCGTAAAATTTGATGTTTCAGTCAATACAATTCTCGCTGCTCCCACCTAAAAGTTGAGCGGACAGAAAGTTCGTAAGAGGCGATTTTCCGCGGCCACATTTTCCACGAAAGTCATCTAGATCCAGGGCCCATATCATTCCGCCACCGAGGTTTTCGTTCTGGATCAGGCGCACCTGCCAACGAAAAATGTTCAACCACTTTAGAACGAATAGCATCACATAATGAACGGTTATTATTGTCATCGTTCAGTCCTGTGACAGTCAGTCTATTTCGAGCAGCAGTTTGAGGTAATCATCAACATTAAAAAAGGCATTATTTCACAAGAATCAACAACATTAATAGCATATCGCTGTTCTTAGTGACGTAAGTCGGTCACTGTTCTCGTTTTTCTTCATGAAAAATATTTGTCATAGCAAAAATGGTACATTTTTTGCTCAAATTCGTTTCACCTATTTCACATGACATCTCGCAGAGTGTATCGGAAAAATTTCAGGGAACTACAATTGGCTCTCTAGGTGGAAATCAGCACTTTCGCAAGAGATGTAGAACAAATATCTACGTATCTTCTGACTTAGGTCGCTCTCTTCCCTAGCACGCTAGACTTTGATGGAAGTCCTCAAAGAAAAATTTTGCAAATTTTGCTGACAAAGCGTCCTCTACCCGATTTAAAACAAAACCCTCTGATTTGCCCTACTTAGACCATATTGAGATTGGATTTTATATTACAGAAGCATCAAAATTTTTACAACGACATACTCATACATGCTAATTCTCGAGGAAGGTGACTTGGAGATTTTAAAGTTATAACATTCCCGAATATTTCGTCTCTGCCGGAGAGTGGGAAAGGCGAGGTCTTAAATTTCTTTGATATAATTTGTGATGGGCCCTAGTAGGAACCACGTAATGATAAAACATGCCTGGAGAAATATTCATGAAGAATAAAAAGGAAAAAAAGAAGAGGCCTTCATCATGGGAAAGAGATGTAAGGTCCTTCAGAAAGAGTGCGCTATCAATAACTCTGTAAGAATAAGCTTTGATTCAACTAACCTTTTTTCGAAGCTCTGGAATACCATCGTAACCAACCCATTGATTATTGTTGTAGATCCATCTCCCGTAATATTTGCCTTGGTACCTCGTTTCCATTTTCCAGCCGCCTTTCCGGTTCATGCAAATCTGAAAATTATGTTACAATATGTTTCCATTATGCTGTGTCTTTCAGAAATGGAAAACTGTAATAAGCAGAGCTGCCGTATAACATTAATCTCTGAGGCATCACCCTTTTTTGGGGGATGAAAATAATAATAACGGTTAGAATTACAATTTTACCGCCGAGATAGCTTAAAATTGAAGTTCTTGAGGAAAAAATCAATGCGTTTCTCGGAACGGAAAATTCTTCCACTGAGGTTTATACGCATACTCTGTAGTCTTCCTTAATAGAGTTGTAACATTTTAAACTGTTTATTTTGCTACTTTTCATTTTAACAACCTCATTACACTCATTTAAAATATGAACTTCCGCTGAAATGTGTATTTTTGGCATGGAAAGGACGGTAATGTTGGCAAAAAGCGTAGCGGATAATACTGCCGTGCTAAGGAAGAACGCCGTATGAGCATTCGAGAGGAGCCAAATTTCTTTCCATGAAATGCCTATTTTGCGGAAAGGTATACCTTGAAATTTCTCGAGGTTTAATATAAAATTGTGAACAAAATTACCTGAAAAATTTGAAGAGAATCATTCAAAATTTTTCCCGTAAATGTTTTTTTCACAACATGGTAACGCCTGAAGACTGATACGGCGTTTTTCCTCAGGATAGCAGAATACCACCATTAACAGTTAAATACCCCATCTCATCCAAAATCACCGCCATTCTTTTGGATCTGGAGAGGTTCCATATAGGATCCAGCGCCCATATTCCCTCAATAAAGGCCCTCTAGCATGCACGACTGATCTATCATGAAAATTCAGACTTTAACTTACCTCAAAGAAGGCCATAGTTCCATTGGATTGAGTGACAGTCCCGGGCTGTGAAGGTCCGACAGCTGGGCAGTTGACGGTGTGATGATTAGGATTCGTGAGGGTGTAGCCCTTTCCGTAAAGAGGCATGCCCAAAACGACTGCTTGTGGATATACACCGGCATTTAGCAAATACTGGATCGTGTACTCCTGTGAAATAATTAAATTCCACTCTTCTTGATCTCTCCAAAGTGTTTAAACCGAAAAAAATTGAAATACAATCATACGAAACATAGTTACCGTGATCGAAAAGATCTTTTCCTTTTAACCACTGAAACTCTGTTCATTTGTAAAATCATTTACCTAAAATATATTTCTTTATGCTGTATTGCGTGTATCCAAAATGACAGAGCACCTATCGTTCTTCGTTCATATTATAGAGACATCTATTAGGCAAGAGAAGTTTCTCTACAAATCACTTAGTTGATATAGCACATTGCTAAGCATGTGAGCAGCTATTCGCGCGTATTTGATGTTTTTCTAGTATAAATGAACGATTGAAGGCGCTCATCATTTCGGATTCTCGTAGCACAACCTGTTGCTGTCAAACCGTGGGTAAAGTGGTGAGTGGTGAGTGCTTGAAGAATCGAAACGCCTTCCCCTCCGTGTGTATGCAACATGGACATCTGTGAAGCTTTAATAGTTGCATCCAGGCATTATAATTAATTTCGCTTAGTCCTTGTTGTATGCGACACTAACTGAGAGCGTTTTTCTTGTTTCTCTGATACACCTTAACTTAATTCCTGCGTCATTTACTGTACCGATGAAGTAAACTAAAACTAAATCGTTGAATACTTTCGTCATTAAAGCACGCTTTTACATATGTAAATATTTTACATGCTTTTTCAAATCTCCAATTTTTCTTAGTGCTACATTTCAGATTTTTGGTTTTGACACATTTTCAGTTGCATTTTTTGCACCAAAGAGACTTGTCCTCGAGATGTATCTACTGCGCTGCTACCCTCACGGATGATGTAGAATTCAATACGTTACCACATTAAGTCTATTCGAGGCATTGGGTTGTGGCACTAAAGGCGCATGTAGATATGTCACTCCTGAGTTGACGCTGAAGTATTCATAACCCATAACACTGAACCAATCGGCATACTGTTGGAGTCCAACCAAATCATAACCTGGGCACGAGGTTAGAAAACAACGTTACACGTGAGATCTCTGAAATATCGTTTTTCAGATGACGATAAGACCTGTTCAAGTTGATCATCGCGATACAATAATTCCAAATGCCCGTTCCTCTTGTCTTACATCAAGTGGATATTATCATGAGTTTTCTGTACAATATCAGATTATATCAATTTCAAATTGCCTCAAAATTGTGCAAATTGATGTCCGTTTTTTTAATGAAATAATAAACACATAAGAGTCATTTATAATGAAATAATAATATTGAAAAGTCTGACAGGAAAAACTGATGTGAAACATTTTGAATGGTAGAATGTTAGAAAACTTGATTGTCTGATTAATTCATCTTTTTCGTGAAAAGGTGCTGGAAAATGGAGAACTCTTTAAGAAAAACACCAAGGTCTGGTAGGTTCTTTAAATTTGTTTGTCTGTTTTTGCATTTGACAAACTGCCCGATTTGAGCATTTGTCCATGGCACAAAATATCAATAATTGGACAGTGAAAAATGAATGAGGTAAGATAATGATGTTATATTTCTTACTGTAATTTATCCTTTGGCTATCAGCCGGGATGGCGATTGAGATTATCCAAGTCGTGTTTCCAAATGCTGTGTACATCCTTTTGACCATTCCTCTAAATCGCTCCCTCGATTTGGGATCCATGCAACTTCCCTTTGAATAACACGAATGAGCAAGCCTGAATTATACGTTGATACTTTTTACTTTTTGGCAAGAATGTTACTTGGCCTCTAGACAAGGTATGCACTAAAGCACTAACAATATAAGTCACTTTATTTTCTCTCCAAATTTTTACAAAGAAAACGGAGGACACAGCGGGATAAGTCTGAAAATCGGCTTGTAAGCAAGATATAAGTGTTTTCCATTCACATTGATTAAATGGCAAAAATATAAATGGCGTCATTTGTATAATCGAGCTTCCATTTGATTGGAGTTCAAAGCACCCATTAATATCTCGTTCAGGAATTGATTTTCAAACTTCCCGTTGAGTAAATCGTTTTCTATGTAAGCTTTTGTAGAGATGACTTATGACGTTTTCTTGTAGTTCAGTCCTCGCCCAGTGGCCCATTGCCTTGTTCTTTAGTAACCGGAGATTTTTAGGTCAATGGATACGATTCTCGGCTATGCAAATCCAGATTGTGTGAGCCATAATTTGCTTAAATGAAGGTATAAACCAATTATCTTCATGAAACTTGTACACCTGGGTAAATGGGATAAAATCTGTCCTGTTCTAATTGCACAATCAATTAGTCAAAGGTTCGTTCAAACTCAGTAGCCTGCATTCTCGCCTTTTCACAAATCTTTTAATCTGCTCTGCTTTAATTTTTCTATGTGACTTTACTTGTCAGAGTCGAGGTGAATTAATAGAGCGAAGGAAAGAAGTGTAAGAGAGCTAAGATGAAGTGATCGTCGAGAGAACGATACAAGGACAGAAGGAATAAAATGAAGGCCATCGAGTTCGTCCAGATTCACCGTGATCCCATAAAACTTATTGATTAATTACAATAAATCAAACAGGGTGGGGGGGGGGGAGAGAATTTAAAACATGGGTTAACAAGGCCAAAACATTAAAAAACACTAAAAGACAGGACTTTTCGAGCCGTTAAAAGCTCATTTTCAGCTGCAAAAACACGAAATATAAATGAAAAATTGAGTGGCGACCTGACCTCAGTCGTTATCACATAACTTAAGTCACGTTAGGTCACGTAACTTAGGTTACGTTAGGTCACGCATCGTAGGTTACGTGATACAGACTGGGGCCAGGTTGCCATTAAATGTTTTATTTATTTGTCGTGTTTTTACAGCTGAAAATGAGCTTTTGACGGCTCGAAACGGTCCTGCTTATTAGTGTTTTTTAATGCTTTAGCCTTGTTTACCCATGTTTTAAATCCCTCCCTATTTGTTCGTATATTCGGGCTACGTTTTTTGGTGCTTCATCCCTATGATAGAGCTGAATCTAGGTCTTATAAAAATAAATTTACACTCAGACACTGGATATAGGATATATAGGCTGGATCATATTCATAATCACTGCGTCATTTCCTCTAAATCATTGAATTAAGTTTTTTTCTTTTAAATAAAAAATAAAAATTGGAAAAAATAAATATTTTTAATGTACCACTAGACAAGGTACGAATTTCAGCATTCTGATACGTGTTTCTTCACAAAAATTTTACGTAGAACACGATACGCACAACGAAAATTACCGAAAACAACTCATTACGTAGATATTGAATGATTCTTGATGCGTGAATTCAAACCACCCGCGCATGAAAACTCAATGCTCTACGCGATTCACATCGCGCGCTAAACGTTTATCATGACAGTCTCTGCGATATAAAAATCTGGCAACCTCAATCTTGACGCTTTGGCTCAGCTATAGCAAATTGCTTATAGTTTGAACAACACATGGTGGGAAATGAACGTTGCTCGATAGAGAAGATTGCCGAAACCGTTGAAGTGCGCGATTTGACTCACGTTGAGCTTTGAGTTTCTTGTGAGCGGGCAGTTCAAATTCCTTGTAACCAATGTGAAATAAAAACGTTCATATCTTCGTTAAGAGTTGGTTTCAGTAATTTTCGTTGCACGAATCGTGCTTTACGTGAAATTCTGGGTAAGGAACATGTATCAGAATCCTTTAACTCGTACCTTGTCTAGTGGTCCATTAGTAGGAAGGAAGTTAAAATATACCTGGGGGCATCCTGGGTACTCGTAATCCAGTTCCACGCCCATGAAACCATACTTTTTGAACATTTGGATAATGGAAATAATAAACTGGTCCTGCTTTTTCGAATCCTTGAGGAGCTCTTCCCAAGCTTGACCACCGCTGTTGGTCCAACCACCAACTCCCAACATGGGAATGGCGCCTGCAGCTTTCACTTTGGTGCAGAATTTCTTGAAATAATCTAACAATAGGGAAAAATTATCACTCACTCACCTTATGAAAACTTCTGCATTTATTAATACATCCATTAATACATTCTCAGACACTGAGTATTGAGCAAGACAGAGGCTAATAAGATTGCTTTAGAACGATGGAGAGCTTAAGTGAGAGAATTCGGTAAAAGTTTGTTGGAGTCATTTTTCCTTTAAAATATAGAGAACGAAAAAGTTCCAATGTTTTTCAAATGTCATTCGAACAACAATGGAACATTTTTGTCTCTCAAATATTAATTTGGGTACATCCTGATGCCAGTGAACACAAAAAAAAAAGTCCGCAAATGCGGGTCATGATTATGAATACAATGGACTTCTGAAAATACGTAACACTCAAATTAGATGTAAATGAATATATTTTAGTCGCAATGAAATTTACTTGCAATTTCACCGTCAGATAGTCTACCCGTCAGTTGTATCTCATATGTGAAATAGACTCATTGTGATCATATTGAATAATTTCAAGCGCTCAGCCGATAGGGGGAGCTTTTTCTATTTGTTCAATTTTTAACAGATTTTTAATTTCTCTGAAAACAGACATTTTAAGGATGTTTACTAATTGCCAAACCGTGCGCACCCCTGTAATCATTGAAAAAATTGAGCCAGAGATATGAAATTTTGCGAGTACTCCTTTAATAGTCGATGAAAACGACTTCTGGGGCTCCCAAATTTTAAAGGGGATCGTGTTTGCCCCCAAAAAAGGACAAGAACCCAGGAGGTTATATGGGTGGTGCAGGACTTTTGGATCACCCTGTAATTGTGTGAATCTTGGAGTTAAAATTTTCACCAGCTTCTTACTTTTTTGGATGTCTAAATTCGGATCGGCAGGCACTGCTCTATACGTGGAGTTATCAAGCACGGCGAAAGCGTAAACGTAGTGTGTGCAGAGAGTGGCATCCATTGTCTCAACTGTGTATGACCAGCCTCCCGGTCTGTAGGTGGCCCAACTCGTAAAATAACATATGAATTTCTTCGAGCATCCTTCTTCAGAGGCTGGAAAAATAAAGACAAACAGGACACTGAAAAAAAAAAAAACTCCGGCCGTAGAAGCCGTAATTACAAGCTGTATAAACATATCGTCCGCGTTCCGGCCTCAGAGGTCGAAAGTTCTGGGTGTAGCACCCGAAGTAGTCGAATCTACGGCTCCAGCACCTGGAACTTTCGGCCTCAGAGCCCGGAAAAGACGGTATGTCTATAGAGCCCGCAGCTTTATGTAGTTTGTCTATGGCAAGGGAGTTGAGCCATGAGCCATTGAAGTCGAGGATGCCCAGACTGGAGACTCTTAGCATCTGACGACGGTAGAAAATGAAACGCAGTTCCTAAAAATATCCTTCTGTACTGGAAATCTTGAAAATACATAGAAATTTTCCAAGAAGTATATACTTCTTTGAAAAAAATTTATGAAGAATTCTATAGTGCCCCAGCGTGTTTCTGAAAATCTATTCACCTTTTGCAAAATTTTTAGGGTAATTATTTCACTTTTTCTTACGAAACAAGGGTTGCATGTGAATTCGTAGTGGTTTTTCACGGGTAACACGGGCCCCCTCCGGGGCCCGGGGGCCAGTATTCCCCCCTCTTGTGGCGGGCCTACCTTCATGCACGCTGGGCTTGTCCATTTCCTCTAAAATTTTTGCAGTGGTGAATGCATAGCTGAAGTGCGCTGCAGCTAGAATTGTACTTACAAATGGGTGGTTTTTCTACGAGGATTAAAAATAAACAAGTGGCACGGAATATAACAAAAGAACATGAACTATGCAAAACGATAATCCGGGTATCGGAACTTGGCTGTTTCGAAAACGCCTTCAAATGCGGTGTGACACCGCACGCATTCCGGAGAGTTCAAATAGTTGTATCATTGCGCCTTAGAAATGCGACGGAAGATTACAATTGAAATAGCCTTCATGCACGCTGGCCTTTTCGATTTCCGTTAACTTTTTTGCAGCCATGAATGCGCTTAAGTGCGCTTCAGCTAGAATTGTATTTAGCAAACGTGTGGTTTTAACGGGAGGATTATAATTAAGCAAGTGGTTAGAAATGGAAACAAAATAATATGAGCTATGCAAAACGATTATTCCGATAACGGAACTTGGCTGTTTTGAAAGCGCCTTCAAATGCGGCGTGATACCTCACGCATTCCGGAGAGTTTAAATAGTTGTATCATTGCGCCGTATGAATGTGACGGAAGATTTAAATGGAAATAGCCTTCATGCAGGCTCGCCACATCCCATCTCGGGCCCTGGTACCAGTTTTAAGGTCCGGGCCCAAAGCACGGAGGGGAGGGGGTCCAAGGGGCATCCCCCGAGAAATTTTAGAATTTATACGACTAATTGGACGCATTTTGAAGCTTCCATAAAGAATTTTTCCATCAATTTCTACGGAATAATTATGTTTTTTTATACTTTCAGCACAATTTTTTTTTTTTTTTTTTTTTTTTTTTTTTTTTTTTTTTTTTTTTTTTTTTTTTTTTTGGGTTTTTATGATACTATTTTCAGTTCTATGAGGGCCAGGCCCCCGTGGACTCTACCATTGTTTGCCTACGGCAAGGGAGTTGAGCCATGAGCCATTGAAGTTGCGGATGCCCAGACTGGAGACTCTTAGCATCTGACGACGGAAGAAAATGAAACGCAGTTACTAAAAATATCCCTCTGTACTGAAAATCTTGAAAATAGATAGAAATTTTCCAAGAAGTATACTTCTTTGAAAAAAATTTACGAAGAATTCTACAGTGCCTCAACGTGTTTCTGAAAATCTATTCACCTTTTGCGAAATTTTTAGGGTAAATATTTCACTTTTTCTTACGAAATAAGGGTTGCATGTGAATTCGTAGTGGTTTTTGACGGGTAACACGGGCCCCCTCCGGGGCCCGGGCCCCGGTACCAGGGACCCGGTATCCCTCCCTTGTGGCGGGCCTGGGTGACAGGACGTTGACGAAGAGATGTTGCGGTGTCAGTTTCCCGATAACCTCAGGGAGGATAGGCATTTGTGGCGTTTGGATGTCGCAGAACGCCAGAGTGCGTTGTGGGAGCGCCTTGCATATATTTTTATGCTTGAAAGCCATTCCCGCAAATGGTATGTACTCCTTTTTTGTATGGTTTAATTTTTATTGCCCCACTCGTGCGATTCACGGATCACGTTTCGCTAGTTTTCGCTCACAAGTTAGCAAAAAATACCGAGATTCGCTTAGAAGTCAAGTTTTCCTGTGATTACGTGAATTCATGATTGAAATATTTCAGGAGGCATCCTTTTTGAAAAGCAACGTATGACGTCATCTATTGCGGTAGAGAGTTACATATTTTTTTCCTACACCTCGGATTCATTAGGCGTGGAGGCAGGGACCACGCGATAATTTACACGGAATGGATCACGTCATGCATACGCTTTTTTGTTTTTGTTTTTCTTCGCGCTTAGTGCTAATTAAGACATGGCTTATCATTTTTTGCCTATCATTATGCAGTAAGTGTCACAACACGATTCCACGACTCGCAAGCAACGAACTCACTGACTCTCGTATAACTACAGAAAAAGTACGTTGTGATGAGTACAAAGTGATGTTAATTTCAGTCATCTTTTTATGAGAGAAGAATTTAATACTTTAAACCAACATGCTTCATGTACGTCCGATTTTATAGTTTTATGCTTCGTCCATAAAATACGTAACGCTTTGAGGGGGAGGAACCTGCGTCCGCTTTACGGGGGAAGGAGGGGGCTCAAAGTCGCTTCACGTAACATTTGATGCTGCATTTATTAATTCTTTTAAAAAGGATTTCTTATCATTTTTTATTTTCCATTTTCTTTTATTTTAATATTCCTTTCAATGTCTCACGAGTTCTCGCCTTTGATATTTTCGTTCATTTTTGCCTAAATTCCATTTTTGTAAAATGAAAATAGTTATAGAAAGGGTAAGAATGAAGTTTATTGATGATATATGAATACCAGTGAATTGTCTACTTTTTTTAAAGGAAGAACTTTATTCTAGGAGAATATTTAGAATTTTAAGAGAGGGATTTATAGCTGTAGTACTAAGAAAAAACGCCGTATGCGCATTCCAATGTTGCCAGCTTTTGTCTCGCAAAAAAATTATTTTCCAAGAAAGTTGTCACTATTTTTCTTTAAATTTTCCCACATTTTAGATCAAATTACAAAGAAAATCCTCTAAAAATCGGAATAAAAATGTTTACATATTTTTCCGGTGATTATTGATTTGTCGAGGTAAATTTGGAAACGTCTGAAGGCTTATACTGCGTTTTTAGCACGTCAGCACGTTATGAGTGCGTTGTAAGGGGATGGAAATGTGTGAAAAAAAATCTGAATTTTAGCGTTTTGTATCTGACGGACGGCCGCAGCCTCTTTGAATAACAATTGGACGTATTTCTATGAGACAGAACCATGGCAGGTGAGAAATATGGGGTGTGCTCTAGAAAACTGCGTAAGAAACAATGTGTTAGTGGGCATGATCCCTTTTGAAGAATTTGAAAAGCGAGATTTTAAATTCAGCAAACAGAACTATGTGCAAACTGAATGCGGGATTCATGAGCCTCTGGCATGGCACGAGAGCATTGTGGAGAGGGCTCATGAGTTAAAGCGCACTAGAGGAGCCGCGACGACGGCATCCATCTCCGTTGACGTCACTGGCGCTTTAATATTATCATTCACTCTCACGACCAGAAAACTGACGAGCACACCCCATATTTCTCACCTGCACATAAATCTGTTTCATAGAAATACGTCCATTTCACACTTACAGAAACTCGTACTACTGATGTCTGCCGATGATTTATCTCGAACCTCGACGGATACAAACTGTTGCGAACCATCATCCTGAATCAAAGCGCGTTCGGAGAGGCTCAACGACTCGACTTGATCGGCCGCTGAAAAACAGATACATTTCACTAGCAGCACCAACGCCCCGGGGAACGCGCTTTCCGGCCACCGCATTGTGCTTCAGTTTCGCGGCTCAATTGATAGTGAATTCCGCACTCCATGTGTTTCGGCTGTGGCCTTCAGCGGCAGATAAACGCGCGAATAATAAGCTGCGAGAAGCGAGTAGCGAGCCAGAGCCAACGGGAAGCGGCCATTGCGATCCAACGATTTACAGCCATCGAAATGGACGCTCCTCATTGGTTTCAAGAGGATTGATACTCGCAGGTGTAACCGGCGCTTAAGTGCTCAAAAACGCACAGAGGAAGCAGATGAGAGGGGATAGTCGTGCTCTTTCCGGGCCCGACTTTGCACCGTTGCTAGGTTTCACTAAAACTAATGCTTTAAAATCCTTTTTTTAAAACGTTTAAACGAAATTCTCCTCAGTTGGCAGAATGTGGTGGAAATTTGGGTCTGTCGTCAAGAAAACCATTATTTCCTTGAAATCTCGCAATTTTCTATTAAAAGTACGTGACGTTACACCCGCAACATTACGCAGCGTATCGCAGTACGTGACGCCCCCCCCCCCTCCCTCTTGAAGTGCATCTCGGAAATGTAGGTATGATCCCTTGTAAAAGGAGGCAAAAGTATTTGTGTGACTTAATCTTCACACTGCTGGAATGATAAAACTTGAATATTGAGATGGAATTATTTTTCGTATTTTCGCTTATATTCAATTTCGCAGTAGGAGCAGGCATAAGTTAAAACCAATTTTTTTTTTTTTTTTTTTTTTTTTTTTTTGCATCGAAAGTTATGAATTCATCCCTGAGATTCATTTTTGACGAACCGTTGAAGAAAGTCATCAACTTGGCAAAGTCATACCCGATTTGAAACTCAGCTGTTCAAATATGTGCAGTCTGTGATAATTATGTTTTAATAGCCCTGTCGAAAGAGGTGGGAGGGGGATTTGGTCTTTTTTCCAGCGCACAGATGATGGATACCGGGATGCGGAATGTTTAAACTTGAAATTTTCATCAATAGCCCTCGATTTCTTCGATTTACTGGTAAAATCTTAATAATACGTCACATATCTAATTACCTATAAAATTGCGAAATAGCTAGCCGCAATATGAAGTAGAATTATGGCATCATTTCCGTAACCCCGGGGAGAAACTTTTTTAACCGGGGGGGGGGGGAATCTTCTTTTAATGGGGGAGAAACTACTGTTACCGGGGAGAAACTCCCCCAGTAACAAAAATCCCCCCTGTAAAAAAAGTTTCTCCCCCATTAAAAAGTCCCCCCCCCCCCGGGAAAAAAAGTTTCTCCCCGGGGTTAGGGAAATGATACCATATAGAATTCTCTCAAATGAACGTCAATATAAAGTGCGGTTTCAAAAAAATTTAATATTCAAAATACAGGATATCCCTTCCCCCCCTCAATGCTCTTGATTCACTCTTTTAGAAGAACTGTTTCATCTGTCAGGATGCCGAATCAAAAAAATTGAAAATTCTGAGAGCATTTTTTAATATATAAACTTCGAAGGGTTTCACCTTTTCACTTTCCACCTTTTATTCCAGTCCGGCGCTGCCAGATAGTGCGATAATTGCAGGACCGCGATTTTTGCGAGTTCCGACTCGTGTATCCGTTGCCAGGCGATCTTCTTATGCACGTGAAAATCTGGAGCGTCCCTGTTTCGGATGAAATATTTCATTTTTGGGTATTGGTTTTGCTTTGTCAGTCCTTGTGTCTTCTCTGCGGAACCTTCTTTTTTATTTATTTATTTATTTATTTTTTTTTTTATGAAAATATATTGTTACGATAACGCAGCTGCCAGCTAAGTAATATAAAGTTCAACATGTGAATTTAATCTTCTTATATCATAAGAGGAAAATTCCATCCCCTTACAGCCAGTTTTAAATAACTTGTCATATTTTGTTGTACAAGCAATACCTATATGGAATTAGAAAAAAAATCTTCAGTTGAATTCCAGGCCTGCTCCCTTCCCTATCCCTTGAATACCCTGCACCTAAACCATTTAATAAAAATACAGGTATAGAGATATTGAGTATTATTTGTAGCATTTCACTGCCTAAACTAGAAAAATGGACACAGAAGGATTCAAAAATGTTAATTGCCTTAACCATTTCCTCTTTCAAAACACTATGGATTGTAATTCCTTAAAAATGTTAAAGTAAAAATTTTAAAATAAATTTGAATAATTGCGCCGAACACAGTGCAGTCAGAAACGCATATTAGCGTCTACGAGACCGCAAGAATACTTCACGCATTGCGTCAAATAGTGCGGTTGGCGAGCGGTGCATATTAGCGCCTACAAGGCCAGAGGAATACTTCACGCATTGCGCGTATCGTTGAAAATTCGTAATTTCTGTGGCTGGATTCACTACGGTTCACGCCATTTCTGTCTGTGAATCTGCAATCCACAGATGGAAGGATCACGGAGGTTTTGCCCGTCTGAAAGGTACCTGTTCCAAAAGTAGGTTTAATATACGAGACTTGCAGTGCGGGTCGTATTAGATATCTAAATTTTACTGAATTTTATTTATGAATGAAGAAAATCTGCAAAATTTGTATTCATAACCCTTCAATGTTCTTAGTGTAAAATAATTGAATGCCGATTTTTCATATTCAGCCATTCATTAATTAACTATTTTGGTGATTATAATTTTAGAATGAATAACATGGACCTTATGGAAGAAAGAATAATTTACTTGGATTAAATTGCCCCTCAAACGTCACAGTGACAATCTCAGTAATATGAAAATATGTCAACCTCAATCTTGACGCTAAGTTCAAGCTGTACACACTTTGAACAACGCAGTGTGGGGAAGAAACAAGGCTCGATTGAGTATAGTTAGCTAAAGCCGTTGTTGTGCGCAATTTGACTCGCATGGGGTTTTGCTTTTCTTGTGAGACCGGGCAATTCAAAGTTTCCGTGACCAATGTACAATAAAAACGTAAATATCTTAGCTAGAGGTTGATTTCAGTAGTTTTCGTTGTGCGAATCATGTTCTGCATGAAATTCGGTCGAAGAAACATACATTAGAGTGCTTAAATTCGTAACTTGTTTATTGGTCCATTTAATCTAAAAAAGCGGACTTAGAAAACTTTCCTCGCTTTTCTCAGATAAAAAATTGTATCGGGAGAAACGAGGCAACGTTGGCTTGCGCATGCGGCGTCGAAACACAACATGGACCTTTTAAGCCCCATTGTTCGATGCCGTGATTATCCCAACGTGAGTTCGAATAATCGCGCCGAACACGGTGCGGTCGGTGTCATACTTACATTCGCGCCTGCAAGACTGTAAGGATACTTCACGCATTGCGCTAAATGCAATTTGAGCGTTCTTTGCTATAACTATTTGACTATCGGTATAGGCACATTGCCGCTAACTGGATTGAAGGCGGATCATACCGTAAAGACGACTCTACAGCTACACACACCGCGCTCCCTTCCCTGGTTTGCGCGACGCTAAAATCGATGCTAATGTAGGACCATTGCTTAGGACCATTCCAATTTTCATATAGAAGTCGATAGTGCCAAGCTTTTTAGTTATATCGGCGGGTATCCCTGGCGAGATAAAATCCCCACCGACCTGACATCTGAAGATCCTTCCACCAAATTATTTCTAAAATTGGACCTATTTCAAAGATTATGTTTTGATTCTTTTCGATTTTAAATAAAATCGTAATTTATTCTGGACGCTTTATTTATTTTATTATTTCTTGCTGTAATGTTTCTTTTGAATTGTTTTGTTTCAAATGACAATTTGGAAAAACTATAATTTGACGACCGAATCTGCATCAGGTGAGAAATAGAAAGGAATAAGTCAATATTGATTTTTTATCGCCTTTTATTTTTCCTTTTTTTCTTCTGAGTAGAAAAACAACATTTAAAATGACGCACGCAAACAGGAAATAAAAACAAAAAGAACAAAACTTATCTAGAAAAATATCTCGTTTGACTAAAATGGCAAAATCAAACTATGTACAATTAGGGTCCGCATTAAGGGTAACTCGAGTTTCTAGGTTTGTAACTCTTTTTTTTTTTGTTGGTAACTAAACTTTTTTGCGTTTTACCGGTAACTTATTTATTTCAAAATTTACTGAGAAGTATTTTTTTAAGGCTCAGTAGCACATTTTAATTCGAAGTTTAGAAAATCGCATGCATTCGCTGTACACTTTAAAATGCCTCGAGTAGATCTAAACAGTGCACTCTGGTAAACATTACCTGCTAAGTACCACCATTTCTATAAAACAAAATTTGAGCAAGTAGAAGGCGCTGCTCTAAGGAATTCAAATTAGATCTTTAAAGATTTACTGACATAATTGCATGTACTCGTTTATTGGACGGATTTATACTCAACAGAACTATGTGCGAAGGAATTAAATAAAATGAAGCTGTATGAATAGACTTTGCGTGATACATACTTCCTCTTGATTCAATTCATTTACGGACAGATCATTTCATCATTGCTACGTCCATTTGGTCGATTTCTTTGGATTTTCAGTCGGCTTATAAAACTAAATTGTATATACACTGTACAGATTTGAAGTATCTCTTTCAATTTTGATTCATCGAAGCGATGCCAGTCTTTTAAGTAGGAGCAGGTTTCTTTCTTCCTCTTAGAAAATGAGTCGAAAGATATCTTTGGTCGATTGCAACTTCATGAAGTACATGAAATCCCGCTGCAAGTGAATCAACTCTTCATTGATTGAAGGTGCTGGTGCCCCTATCATATTCAGGTACATAATTTTTTCAAGCGCTGCTTGAACCTAGAACCTGTGAAAAAATTGCATAAAATTAGTGTATCTATTTTTTCAACTTCGCAAATTATAAAATCGGTGTTACTGAAAACTACGGAAACATCAAGATAATTAATTGTCAAAGTGTCAGTAGGATGGTTAGGTGGTTGGTTAGTATGTTGTTTTTAATGAAGAGGTGTCTATAAATATAAACAAATTTTGACATGGTTCGTATAGTTGATGATTTTCTTAGTTCACTAATTTTCTTTTAACGAATTTTGAGTCACTTGTATCAAAGAGTAAAAAGAGGTATTTTTATAAACCCTGACGTGATTAATTTGCCGAACCTATATATTCATTTTTAACGGTCAATGTAGCTTGCATAGATTTTAGTTTCTCTAACGAACACTGATTTCGCAAGCGATGCTGACTGAAAAAGTTAACATGAAACCTGGCAGTTGATTCGAGATTTTCCATCATCTCGAAAATTGTCAAACAAGCAATATTATAATGAGGAATCATGATTGTGATGAGACTACATAAATTCATTCTGTGACTAAATTTGGTTTGTTCTAGTTTTCTGCTAAGTGTCACGTCAATATATCATTTTTGTGATAGACATCATGTTTTTTTGCACAAAACGAAGTCACATTCGCTCTGTTGAAATAATGACTGCTTTACGAGCCGCTGAGTTTCAAACATTTCTTTTGAATCAATTTATAAGAGCTTTTGTCACGCTTAAACCTGCGTGCTTCAAGCATTTTTATTTTAGGTTCAAGGAGGCAATCTCCGGACGGCTTAAAGTTACGTTTTCTTGGGTTAAGTATTTTGTTATGATTTGAGTTAGTAACTACGGAACTACATAAATTTGGTTAGTCATTAAAAGAGTCCCTTTATACCCAGAGTTAAGACAACTCGATTATCAGCTGACTGGCAACCGGCCTTGGCTGGCCATGGAGGCCGAAACGAGTGCACCCAAACGAACGATATTGAGGGATAAGGATCAGGAATCCTGCGATGTCTGTCACACAAAAACAACAACGTCAACAAATTGATCAATTAAAAAGAAAATGAGATTGGTTTGTGAATAATTTCTTATTCTATTTTCATTTCGGACCGATGGAAATAACAATTTACTCTTGATAAACCACAATTAGGTAAGATTTTCATTATTCTTGTTCACATTCGAGGTACCGCCATATTGGTGCACTCGCTTCGGCCTCCGTGAACGAGAACCAATCAGATTTGGATTTTTTTAGGCCACTTTCAGCCCAACCCTGGCCCAACCAAAAGTGAGTTGTCTTAACTCTGGGTATAAAGGGACTCTAAGTCATTAACAGATGTGGCGAATGCATAGGATGGCTGCGTCACGTCACTAACCAGTCAAATCAGCCTTCGTCTTTCAGTCTTGTCAAAAAGTCATCTCGTAGACTTGGTCGAAATCTCTGTAAGGTCGATGTCGGTGTCGGTAGCCTAACCGATGGAGCTTCTTTCTCAGGCGTCGTTTTTTCTTCTGTCGACGTACAAAGTCCACGTGGTCATGCCGGTAAAACTTTACCGGTTCATGAATGAAGATGACTTTAGTTCGTGGCCGCGCTTTCCAAACGCTCGAAGACGACCTGAAAATGGATTTTTGAGTGAGTCGCAAAGCTTCCTTACCGTAGGCCGTAACTCACAAGTGAAGCGATGGGGAGAAACGTCGTAAGTGCTTTCGGACATCGCCAAATTCCGTCTGATAAATCACGAATTTCGCGGGAAAATGTTGGATATCTTTCCTCTAAATATTCAGAGAATTTTAATCGTGACTCAATCTAAAGTTTCCTAGAATTTCAAGGAACTTTAGGCATAACTTTCCTCGAAAATTGACTTTTAATTGGGGAAAATTCGGCGATGTCTGAAAACTCATACGGAATTCGTCCTCTCAGAGTAGAAAAGTAATGCTTTAAAAGACACTGTCTCAATGAAATTATTAAGATAATCAGGTTTTTGACTACTAAAAGGTGGCAACGATCTAGTACCTATTTATGCGGCAACAACGCGGCATTGCATGTGAAAGTTCATGAAAGCTAAATGATGGCATAAATAAAGGCTTTAGTTCTTCAGTTCGAAATCTCCCTTCGAAGCGATTGTGTTCCGAAATTTCTCTCAATCCGTGAACATGCTGACCTTTTGACCCCGGACAGGTTTTAAAGATTGTAATGAAAATCAGTATAATACTCACCACTTATGCCATTTGGGCTCATGGTAGATATGTTTGATCTTGTAAACGGGGACATGAACCGGGTATGGTTTGTACACCGTCACGGGCACCTTCTTCTCAACGGTGACGGGGTAGGGTTTTGGGACGGCGTAGGGCACCGGTTTCTCTACAGGGTAGGCCACCTGAAATCAATCCAGAATCAAACACGTTTAAATATTGTGTAGCGTAAAAACGTCGAATTTACTCAAACATTATGAAGGACTTGATTCTCAACCTCACGAGAATGAGCAAACAATAAATAAAAATATTTATCTTGATTTTCTTGGTTTTTTAATTGGTTTAATATTAAACAGAGGTAATTTTGCTCATATGTATGTTCATATACGTCTCCTCAGGGCATAATTTGCCTTAAACTGGATAATCAAATTGCGTTCGAAGAAAATCGTTCCTTACAATGGCAACAGCCCCGCAAGACCTTCTCTTTTTCTTTTCTGGTAAAATATGTCAAACCCCGCGGACCTTATGAACAGCAGTTTTATCGAATTTTCAATTTTCTCTCCCAAAATTTTAATTCATAATAGAGATTAAAGTTGTGGAATTTTCTTTGTTTAGTTTTGACAATATTTCTGCTGATTTCAACCCTGATCGGGTTGACAAGACTCACATGTTTGACGACTGGTACTTCAACGGGAACATGAACTGGAACCGGTTGGGGAACGTGGACGGCAACGGGGTGAGGAACATGAACGGGAACCGGATGAGGCACATGGACGGGGACCGGTTGGGGAACCGGAACGGCCACCGTCTTGTAGACGGGCACTGGGACCGGTTTCGAGACTTCAACTGTGTGCTGTACGCCGACTACGTTGGCAACTGGGTAGGTGGCTGCCGCGTATCTGCAAGAAAAAACATATGTCTCAGTCAGATTCCAGCCCTAATTGAACCCTTTTCAGGACGCTGATATATCTAAGAAGATAATTAAAAAAACAAAAAAAAACTATAGTCCATTTCACGTTACCTTGCGTGAATGTCGTGGGCAATTGGCAATTTGAGTGGCTTGAGTGTTGCCTATCTAAAAAAAATAAACGCATCCGAAGTGGAAAGGTTTCATCAGTAAAAATTTTCATAAGCACGAGCTCGGCTCGGAGCGCCTTCATGTCTTCTCGATACTTGACGCATTACTACAAAGTTGGTGTAATTGCCTACACAACCTCAACTCAACTGAAAACGCTGATGTCATAACGCACACATGCAAATGCATTGCTAAGGACAATCACGGTGCAAAAAAGGCATAGACTTTCAGAGAACATCAACTGAAGCTTGGCTCGATGACGAGGCATTTATGGACCGAGCTGGTCCCTCTTTTTTCACAAGTTAACATTTGCCGCAAAATATTCTTCATTGAAATACAGAGAGAAAGAGAGCATCACAATTGAATGACGCATACGGTAAAATTCGACGAATCTCGTAAATACTGTGCTCTCTCTCTCGGTAGAGCCCCACACAGCTTCTGCTATTCATTCGAGAAGAGAAAAGCTTCTAATGAAATGTGAGGCAAAACCATTGATACTCTCTTCTCGAGTCTTTATTTCCCACTTTTATCTTCTTCTAGTCGTAACAGGTGGTTATGCACTCGATTCTTACCTCCTTAGGTATGAGGTACTTAAATACGAAATTTTTCAAAATATTCGTCAGAATTGCCCTTCTGCCTCTAGTCTATGACGTGTGATTTACAGAATTAAGAGATATTTTGCCGCTAACGTATACATGGAACAGTTCCAGGAAATGATTAAGAGATCATTCCGATTTCACTATCCCCTGTAAAATATCCGAAGAAGCTCCGTAATACCATACAACTCGTCTAAAATCAACTCCCAGGTTCAAAAAGGCTCTCAAATTTGAAACAATGATGGATAAATACCCGTAGATACGGAAGAGAGTCAATTTCCATTTTCAGTCAAACTCTTTGTGCAGTGAAAAAGCTGAATACATTAGCAAGATTCTCACTCTAAGGACCCTTGGCGTCAAGAGGGTATAGCCACACTATGCGAGAATTGAAAATCATAAGCTTGAAATTGCGGCGGAATCACTCGGAGTAGTTGTCATGTACCTTTTCGCAACAACTCTTCTGGAGCTCTTACGCTGCGTCTATGTATAAGCATAAGATTTCAGGTTTAAAAGAACGTAGTATCGCGTCGATACTGTCAGCGGCCTGCGCATAGAAGAGGTAGAGTTCCTGAGTTTTGCTTGGTTAATGTTAATCCATGGTTGTCTAAATGTCTATCAGTTTCGGCGGCCATTAACTACCAAGAGTCTGGAGATAGGTTGGAGGAGTGATAGATAAATCGAGTTTTGCAAGAGACTTTCCAGATAAATGAAAATTTATTTCTTTTGCTTCATCTTAAAATTTAAATGCATATGAAATATTAACCGATAGAATCTAAACATTGTAGATCGACATTAACTTGAATCGATAATAGGCCAGTCTCTATATAATTTAAAGCAATTCCGAAACAATTATTTTTTCAAAGAAAAGCTTTTGTAAACAAAATAAACTGCCAAAAGGAGAGGTAAATGTACAACTTCAATAGAAATTTAAAATTGAAAAGTCAAAAATAAGTAATTTTAACTATTTCGATCGATCGTGTTTTTCTATACATACGTGAAGTAAGTACAGCGGCATGCATAAGTTGAATTTCAAAAAATTGCCTCAAATTCTGAGATTGTGAATAGGTCGATCGATGTTTTTGAGCTAATAATTTTTTCTTCAAAAATATCGACAAATAAAAGTTGTTTCATCAGAGCAAATAGGAAAACGTGTGCGTCAACGATAAGAAAAAAAAAATAATAATTACGATACGTTCGTACAAAGTGAGATCGACGAAGATAGTTTTTTAGGAGAAAAAAGTTAGCGCGATTTTTGAGCCAGTGTAGGTTTTTTTAGTTCTAAAAAGCAGATGTTTTTCTCCATTAACTTTTTATTGATAATTTTGCCTGAATTCAAAATAATATTTTTTTAATGGATGCTTTCGATACTTCTCGTTTTTAGCCGAAAAACTTGAGTTTTACAAAAAGCTGAATTGAAACGCTCAACGAGTATCTCTGCAATAGTGGATAATTTGAGAGATTCAACATTTTACATTGAGATATAGGATTGCCAGACCATATTGTTCATCAATCATCATTGGGCAAATCTAAGAGTTGACTTTCAAGAGTAACTTTTACATTTCAGGAATGACACCAATGCGGTACATTGTCTTCCAGCGGCAAAGCCTTTTTGCACTGAAAGGATCGAACTCTCAGGATCATATTAATAATTATTCTTGTAAGATCTCCCATTTTCAGGAGACCCTATGCGGTTTCCATTGTGATTAAGGGAGCTTCGAAGAAACTCTTAACATAACATCATGAAGAAGATCAGTTTTTACGAACCTCGAATCAAATTCACCAGTACATACATAAAGTCGCTTTTATAGCGCCGCCTCTTGCTCTGCGACGCCCAATCGCCATTGCCCCCTATCCTCCCAGAGATCATCAGGCAATTGGCACCTTCTGATCTCCTCCTCCACCCCTTGTCGCCAACCTTTCACAGGAAGTCCACGCCGTCGCCTTCCGGGAGGAACCCAATCGAAGACCTGCTTGAGCAACCGGTCGTCTGCCAGTATAATTTTGGAAATGGATCTCTAAAGGAGATTACGATAATTTACAACTTCAAAAAATGCAAAGTACTCCAGAAAATATATCACGAGTATTGTAATTTTTAAGGTAGGTTCGCACCTAACCTAACATTTGTCATAATTGTAGAATTTTTTCTTCCGTGTTTTGTACTTTCTGCTGTGGCAACTCATTGTAACCCCTTGTAAGGATCCATTTCCAAAAATTTCCTGCTGAATTTGATTCGAGGTCCGCAAAAGTTGTCATTTTTATGATGCCATGTTGAGGATATCTTTGAACCTCCCTTGATTTACAACGTAAACCATAGCGATGGGCAAAGTGCGAAACCACGTATCTCCGTTTGTGACGTCGTAAGCTTCTTTTCATACTTTATTTTTATGCTGGAAAACTGATCATTGTAATTTCTCGTAAACTTCCTTCATTTTTGGACTCTCTTAGCGGAATATTTTGTATACATTTGAAGCTATAAACCAAGTTTATTTTTCATCGAAAAAATAAGAAACGAGCGGATATTTTGAAACGCCGCAATGTAAATACGTGGTTCCTCATTTTGACCATTGCCACGAGGCTTCCGAAGGAAAGGAGCTGTGTAATAAGGAACGCGTAGTATACGACCCTCAGTTTTGGATCTATGACGTTGTCCAGGTGTTCTTCGGGTTGAATTTTTCGCACGATTCGACAACGGGGCAGCGCGTCACGATACGTCTGAGTAGCTCGGTGGCGATTCTTCATTAGTCTAATTAATCGATTCGTTCCCTCAGTTTTCCAAGCGTTTGATCCAGAATCGCGCATTTCATTTCACAATTAGACGTATTTCTGCCAAACGGAACTATGTGTATTGAGACATGATCCCTGAGACCCATAAGAATACATGCATATCAGGGCTCACGTCGTAATGCACATAGTTCCGTTTGACAGAAATGCGTCCAATTGAAACGGTGAACGCGGGCAGACAACACGTCTCCGCAACTTCGCGGCTGCTGTGGCCGGCGCTCTGAGGCCACCATGTTGTCAAATCTATCGAATACACCAGGTACCATCCTACCATCGGCTGCATTCCAGAAACGAATCTTGCAAATTGGCAACAATCCATGAATCCACAATCGATATCAGGTGAGACAGATCGATATTTTAAATTGATTTAAAGCATGTATTCATGTATTTTATGAGTTACTTACGAGAAGGCGAGGGTGCCCAGCCGTGCCTTATTGGGTCTTACAAGCGGTGAGGGGAGCCTATAGTCTATAATATTACCTAAGCCTCATTCTTTTTTCTTCTTTTCTTAAAGGGAATATTTTCTCATGAAAAAAAAAATGTTAGTTATTTTTCAAGATTTCCCCGCTATTCGCTGAAAACTTGGGAAAAGAAGTTAAGCCAACTGTAAGCAATTCGAAAAGGAGGTCGATAGGTTGTCGAGTGTCTTACAAGGGAGGGGGAGGTGGTAAAAAGTTGATCAAAGTCCCATACGTAATATTTGAACCGCTCTTGATTGGAGGAAAATCAGTGTTGCCGGTTGGCTGGAATGCAGCTGCAATTTCACTTTCCTCCGATAGACTCCCTCAAATAGTTGCCCCTTTTTTCCGGTAGCCAGAGAATCCATTAAAATGTGGTTGGTAAGCGATTTGATCTATCATAATTTTTAGAGATTGTTCAAAGGTGGTTTGGGAGTAGAGCAACACAAAGCTTACATTTTCAACAGACACACATGCATAGATGCATGCATAAGGGAATGCTAAGAATGTAGAATTTCCAATGCTGTATGAATACAAGCATCTACGAAATTATTCTAAAACCGTCAACGGAAGCTTGTATCATCTTGAGCTTTGATTTTAGCCACGTGTCGATGAAATCCTCAGTTTCCTCGAAAAGATGCAAGAAAGCCTTTCCTGGGAAATTAAGGTTCCTCTCCTTGAAAATTAAGGTTTTGTCAACCCGAGCTTGTCAGTTGTCTAACCAGAGAGAGTAGTATTACTACCAACAACTCATTCAAAATGGAGTTTTCCTCTGAATTAAACTAATCTAATTGTAATTTTAGAATAATATTGATCTCGTTTAGGAAAAAATCCTCGAACTACCTCATTGTAGGAAAAAATGGAGAAACATAAGAGGCACTAAGAAATTGCGATTATTTCCGACAAGATAGGAGCATGTGCATTGGTAGTGTGGTAGCCGTGAAGAAATCGTATCAATCAATATGCAATCCGCCTAATTATTAGGAGCTCGTCTCTGACAAGTAAACCAAGCGGAAACCTGGCCAAAACGAAACGACGGGCGACGAACGGTTGGTGTCATTCTACTCAATTTCGAAGGCATTGCCGTCAGCATGGTTCAGGTTCTAAGGTAGAATGGGCAGAATGGGCACATATCTTTCCGTTTGACCTGAATTTGGAGAATATCCAAGCACCATTCATCGACCCGAATCAATCAATTTTGACAATCTGCTCTTACATATCTCGTCAAAATCTCCATATTAGCGTTACCAGGATGTGAAATCATTTGTAGATTGATGATTCGATGATGAGTCCATTGTTGCATAATACGTGCGTACCCCAAGTTGCAAAACTGCTCATAAAATTAGACATTTTCTTCGATATGCGGAAGCTTTTAGGTAACTTTGTCTATTTTATCGACTTCCTCGTCCTATCTGCCACATTTCGCCTTCAATTTTGTTGGTAGGCTACTAAACACCCTTCGAGCAGAAATACACATATATTCGAGGATGAGTGTCTTGTACAGTCCATACAATTTGCCTCGCAGAAATCTTCGTCAAACGCTTCCCTGCTTGCAGACTGTTTAATGCAATTGTTAGAGAAAGCTATGTATAAAGAAGACCAAGGAACAATGGAGCTATCCTATTGGTTGAAAAGGGTGGTTCCTATAACTAAGGGGTAAAATGATAGACTAACAATAGGGTCTCTCGTTGGTTGCCGCTTGTTAGTCCATTACTTACTTCCTCCGTCCATTACAACCACCCGCCTCCACCAATAGGATCGGTCCATTTTTTCTAAGTCTTCTCTGTATTTTAATTGTCAGTCTTCAAAGTAGGACATAAATATTTGCATTTGAGGTTTTTCCGTCGACGCAGTACACGTAGCGAGCATTCGTAACGTATTATGAGAAAAAACAGTTCACCTCCAGTTTTTTGGGTATGCAACACGGCCATCCACAGAACAGTAGTAGTTGCATTCAGGCGTTGCTGCCATCAGCGTAAGGTCGCGTCTTGTGTTAGTTGAAGACAATAATAACACTGACACGGAGAGTATGGACTCGATCGACATGAAATGATCGAAAAATTATCAAAAAAAAAAAAAACCGCCGTCGATTCGATCGACATAAAACGATCGAAAAATAATGACGTGAATTAATCGACGCGATTCGTTCGACAATGATTCGATCGATTCATCGATTTTTCGATTGATTCACGGCTGTCGATGGAATCGCGTTGATTGGTTCGAATTTTAGTTTATCGATGGACACTGGGTTTTTATCTCATTAACTGTTGGTGGAATTGGTTTCAATGGAATAGAGAATTTGCAGGTGTCTGAAATTTGATGAATTTCGTTTTTAAGCAGAAACTATTGAGTGAACTGAACACGAGGATACCCTTGGTTCATGCATTGAACAGTTATTGGAGAAGATATGACAAAATGATCTAATCTGCTAAAATACGTGCGTTTAAATGGGAAATTCCGCCAGATGACGTCACACGGCTGTGCATTTTCTCACTTTTAAATCTATTTTTATACTATCTCCTATATGAGAAAAAAATTATAAAAAATACTGTGCGAGATGAGCTCTTTAAGCACTTTCAGACGAGGCAATAAAAAATGTGCATGGAAATTCTCCATTACACCAATCGGTCGACGATTTCGTTCTTCGGTGGATTCATGGCGATGGAATCCGCACTGGTTTTTGAATAACTTGTCGACCGAATTGATGTTGATCGGTTGGCATGGATGGATTCGGCAATTTTATGTATGGATAGATTCATGTGGATGGAATCTATGGCCTCCCTGTGACTCTACTTATGATAGTTGTATGATAGTTCTTACGGTGCGTAAGCAGCATCTGCATGGTAGGCGGGGGCCGGAGCAGGCTCAACACTTCTTTTAGCTGACTGGGACTCTCTGGCGTCATAGTCCTGGTAGCCTTGGCTCTGGTCCTGGTAAGCTTGGTAGTACGGCTGGTACGCCTCGTAGTCCTGAGACTGCACTCCCTCAGAAGCCCGACACGTCGCCACCAGTGTTGTGATGGCAACCTGTCAACAGAACCAAACATCCGTCATTAACATGACACAGCCTAGACAGTCAGAAAAACTAACCGGAATTTTGTAAAAAGGTGAATCTCGAACGGTGCATAGTAGGAAATTTTTCCCTGCAGGGATCCCGATTCACCCTAGTCATAAAAATATACATGAAAAATTATTTGCCATTTTCATTTCCCATCCCTCGCAAAATGTTCTCTGACAACTTAATTTTTTCAAACATATGAATACGCAGTTTTTGCTTAAAATGTTGCTGGTTTTTGCTTGGAATCGGGAGAAAAATCGGTGAAATATTCAGTTAAAAACGCTATTATTAAAACGTCCTTTTAAAAATTTAGTTCATGAGTTGAAAAGATACATTCGTTTGGGCAGAAAAGGACATTAAGTCCTTTGAGTTTATGTTAAAATTTTGAAGCATACCTTGAATTTTTTTAATGAGTCCCCTGTAGGCCACGATAACTTTCTTTTTTATTGAGTTTGAGAGTTAGAAAGATCTGCGGCGCGTGTAAAGTGCTAGCGGCAATTAATTTATGACTGGATTCGCAGGTGTTTTAACCTAACTCGCGATTTTCAGTGCGAATCCGCGAGTAAAAATCGAAGTTAACACTATATTTGAATGATCGATTATCGATACTTTGCTATTTGAGGATATGGTAAAAAATCAATTATTAAGGTGTTGGTTGCGAACACATGATTATCGATCCTTTTCTATTGGTTTAAACGTCAGATGAATGGATACATCGCAAAGCATGCCTCGCCGCTGAGTCAAACTGGTTTCCGCTCCAGTTTTGATTTGCATGAGAACTCGAAAGGCGGAATCGCAGATGAAACAATGGCCGATGCGTGGTCATAAAACGCGCCTGTATTAAAATTCATGCCATTCAGAAAGAACGATCCTCGCTTCATGCTCCGATTGCTCGAGATACAAATTCGAAGTTTTTGCGGCTTTTTTCGTTGCGCAAGTTCCATCAACGCTGTCTCGGACTTTTACTTTCGATCTCGAATTCTGAAATCGGCGGTCTCAGGCAAATGTCCGTGCTTCAATAATTTCAGTTAGCTCGATGAAATTTTGGTGAGATAATTCAGAGTTAATGCAGCGAAAGTTCTTTATTCTTGACATCCAGATGCGGTTTAATGACGGTTCGAAATTCACAAATGCGTAGCTCTGGTTGCGAAGTCATCAATTTCTTCTGACTTTTTACTTTTCTTCTTAAATCGAAACTCTACTCTAGGTATGTCCTGTGTGCCGGATTTTTTTTTTTTTTTTTCCTTCATTTTAGCACGCTTAAATCTATAAAGTATTAAGTAGATGAATGTTAGTCATAATAATGGCCGTAATTTTATAGATTTTTAGAAAGAATAATTTAAAAGGAAACTTACCAAGTGTTTTTATTATTTTCTTCTGTGACTTTTATTGCCCCATTTAAAAATATTGATCAAATATTTCAACGTAAGATTTTGATTAGTCCGCGTTTTAAAAAAAATGAAAGCTAATCGGATATATTGGTTTAAAGATCATGTTCACGTAATGGAGAGCATCATGCTGTGCATAAAATGTAAAAAACTCTGGCAAAAAACTATCACAAAAATGCCCAATTTGATAGAATAGCAGTCGAGTCAAAATTTTTATCCTGTCGTAACCCGGAATTGAAATCGGTCCGAATCAAATTTTGGGAATTGGTACAGGCGGATTTATTTTGGTGCTGCATTCTTGGTACCCCGCGGAATATTCTGATGGTTAATTGAGATAATGCTCAAAGATTGACTGTGATTTTGCGAGAAACTAAGGCATAAGATGACTGCATTCCATTGACAAACTCATACTCGGCGGTTTTAAGGGGGATCCATGTTCTAAAACTTTGAAAATTTTCAAGTAATGGACTAAAATAGAGAAAAATTGATTTGATGAAAGGTATCAATCGAGAATTATTCCTTCCATATTTACTGTGTCCTTAAAAAAAATGCCCCTAGTTAGACTATGAACATGTTGGGATGAAAAAAGCATAAATCCATTTAAAAATGAAGTTAGGAATGTAAAGGCACAAACCCTACGAAACTACGTAACTCGAACTACGAAACTCACATGGGGCACCAGGACAATGTAGACTCGAGCGCTTTTGCGATTTTCAGGTTTAACCGCAACTGTCCTGAGCTGTAATATAAGGTTTAGCGGAGAAAATCAATCTGGCCAAAAACCAGTTGGAGTTTTTTGCGGTCCTCTGAAAGTCAGAAAGAGCGACTTGGTGCATTTTGATCGTGCATGCCTCACTCTTGGGGTTAAAGAGGAGGGAGGAAGAGGGGAAACGACATCTTTTCCAATCGATGTGCACAGATGAAGAGGCTCTTTTCAAAAGAAAACAAGTCCATATTTAGATGAGCTCCAGTTAGCTCGGATTTAAGCGCACATGAGGGCTCATATAAAAGTGAAGTTGTTGGCATTGAAATGCACAGGATCGACAGCGCGATGATTGCTCCACTTGCCGGGAGAAAGATGCGTCCCAGTCAGGGGGCGTTCGTTACTCATGACGTCGCACAGTGGAGAGGGCCGAGTGTGTCGCAAAAAACCGGGTTTTTGCTCGCTTTCATTCTTTCCTTCTTTTATGTAACGCGCCCGTGCTCACAATTCCGCCGATAACTTGGTTCCTCGCCGGGCTGCCGTCTCGTTCAGACAGTCCCACTACGGGAAACAGCAGTATACTGCTGTCCTAAGAAAAAACGCCGCATGAACATTCAGGCGTTCCTGCATCTCCTTCATTAAAGGACGAAATTACTGGGGAAATTCTGAATATTTTTCTTACAATTTTCAGAGAATTTTGCTCACAATTGAATCTAAAATATCTGAAAATTTCGAGGAAAAATATGCAAACCCCTCTTCAAAAATACATGATTTATTTGGGAAAATTTGGCACTCTCGAATGTTCGTACGGCGTTCTTCTTTAGCACGGCAGAACAAGTCCATGGTCATAGTGCCAAACCACGTAACTCCGTTTGCGACGTTGCAGACTTCATGCCCTACTCTATTTTTTCCCAGGAAAACTAGTCTACGTAATTCCTCGAAAACTTCCATGATTTTCCATCTCTCTGAGTAGAATATTCTGTATTAATTTCAAGCTAACTGCTTTTTTCCCCTTGGAAAAAATAAACTAGGAGCGGAGATTTTGAAACACCGCAATGGAAATACTAATATTGCACTTTGGTCATCCTCGTGGTATTTCTCTGTGCTGCTCCAGAGTGCCGATAGGCTGATATGGGGCTAAGTCATTCTTACAATATTCCACGTATCAATGTCAGATAAAAGCGCCAATCGACGTAGTGGATTAGTTGTTCTTTGACACAGACTCGTTTGATCTAAACTTCTACTATTACGAGGGTTGGGACCAAGTGCAACAGGTGAAAATTATCAAAGACTGGCAACACCATTTTCCCATCCAGAGTATTGAAATTGATAGACAAAGCTATAGAAAAAGAAGACATAGGAGGTATAGAGCGATCCTATTGGTTCACATGTGTGGTTCTCATAGACTTAGGGAGAAAATGATGGACTAACTA
The DNA here is from genome assembly GCF_918797505.1 of Bemisia tabaci. NCBI lineage: Eukaryota > Metazoa > Arthropoda > Insecta > Hemiptera > Aleyrodidae > Bemisia > Bemisia tabaci. Next base: position 816,209 of record NC_092795.1, on the reverse strand, counting down.
AAGGGTTTCTCGTGGGTGCCGTTAGTTAGTCTATTACCCACCGCCTTTGTCCATTGCAACTACCAGCTTCCACCAATAGGCTCCCTCCATATTCCTTTTGTCATCTTTGTCTATACCTTTGTCTATCAATTTGAATAATCGGCCCGCAGCGGGCTGATTTTTGAAATTGATAGACAAAGCAATAGGCAAGGACAAAGGAGACAACGGAAAAATAGAGCGATCCCATCGGTGGAGATGGGTGATTGTAATGCACAAAAAAGATATGAGTAATAGATTGGCTGACGGCACAATGGACTTAATAGTTAGTCAATCATCAGAACCACCCTTTTCAATCAAAAGTCTCGCTCAAGTTTTCCGTTGCCTTCCTTATCAATCGCTGCGCCTATATCAGTATCAATAATCAGCTCGTAGACTTAACGTCTGTTTTTATCTTAATGGAATTCCAAATCGGTGTCTTATTTCCTCCTTATAGAAGTACAGTATGCTGCCCTGCTGAGGAAGAGTACAGTGAAAACGAAGAAAAGGCTTTCAGAGAAAACTGCCTTGAGCCTGATCCTGATTAAATGGCGTTATAAGAGCCGGTCTATGTTTATTCCCATTTTTGACGCATTTATATTTTGATGTTTGGTTTTCTAATTTTAGTGTGATGTCCTAACACGCGTGTGGAGTTAGGCATAAAACACAAGGACCTATGATAAGACTATTTCCCCGGACATTGTCAGCGTTGAAGCACATCTTGATACGCGTTGAGCAAAGCTCACTGTGAAATTCGCTTACTGCCGTTTTTTTGTAAGACGGTATGCAAGTCCGTTTCGATTTGAGCCTTCCACCAACTGTGGCGTTTGGTAAAATTCTAGCACGACAGTAAGCTCGTTTCGATTTGAGCCGTGAAGCGCATGAGGGTATACGCTGACCGTAGTTCATGGTGGAATTCGCTTACTCCTGTCTTTCGTGGCCCGGCAGTTGTAGAAATCGGTTTCCTGCTCTGTCGAAGGAGCTCCCTTTTAAATTAAATTTGATCGCAAGGCCTCTTGTGGATCGCTTCTATGTTCACCCTCATGTTTCAAACTTCAATAATTCAATTATTTTTATGTTATTTTAAACGCATAGAATACAATTTTAAAGAAGAGCGATGCAGGTAAACACCAAGCATATGTTTTTCCGCGCTGCTCAGTGCAGTTCGTTGCTTCCCGCACAAAGAAATGTAACCCCCTTTCTAGGTTGCAAAACCGGCTCAAGTAATAAAATTTTTGACAAAGATACCCTTATGCAATTTTTTCTCAAAATTGTTTTGATTTTTGGACGAGGCCAGAGGAAAAATCAGGGAGATCTCAGCTAGGAATGCCTAAGATTCTCCCGGGAAAAATGCAATTTACAAGGGAACATTTTGCAACATGGAAATGTAATTACGTTATTTCGTACAGGAAATGACGAATTCTACCGTGCCAAGGAAGAAAATTGTATGATGAAAATTCAAATGTTGCCTGGCAAACGTTAATTGTATTCTATTTTATCTTTCACAAAAGTTATGCATATATTTCCTTGTACCAGATCATACATTCTTAATAAAGTTTTTAAAAAAGTTAAAAGTCATATAAAAGTTTTCCATGATATCCGTATTTTATCAGAAAGAACTTGACAACGCACAAATACTCCCACAGCGCTCGCCTTTGAAGCGGCAGAGTTGGCAACGTTTGAATACATTTTTTGCAAGAAACGCAATTTTTTTCACGTCTCATCCTTTTTTGGGTGTTAGGCGGTAAGGTCAGTTTTCGGCCCGGCTCGAATATCTCCCTTTTCTCAAAATGCGCGGAGCAAAAAATGGTCGCAAATGCCAGTTTGGCCCGAAACTGGGGATTTAATTTATTAGCAGTTACTACGAAAGGATTCGGTTCAAAGAGCCGCCATCTGGTAACATCCGGCGAGCCCTCGACCGCCCGAGCTATGTCACCGTGAACTTCTGCGGGCGTGAGCTTTTTTTTTATTGAGTATTTAGCAATTAAACTGAATTCGACAGTTGGTGAGAATCAAATCAGCCGTACTTTCGACCTTTCTCTTGCCCTCTTTCACTCATATTTTATAACTCCTCGTCATAACAATTCACCGAAAAGAAAACTTTAGTAGTGTGAACCGAATCATGGAAATAAAATATCATCTGAATGTCGCGGTCCGTGAAACTGGCCCTTTCCATTATGCTAAGTTTTGTCCAATAAATAGTTCCGTTAAACAAAGAAGGTGGGGAGGACGAATTTGACAGAAATTAATTAGGGTCTTTTTAAAGGTTTGAAAAGCTCTTGAAAAAACCCACGAACCGAAAAAAGTAAAACACAAGTTTTCCTCTGTTTGGAATAACGGGAATTGGGATGAGAATTATTTCCAGGTGTCCTTTGAAATGTAATTTGATCCGTGAAAGATGTGACAATATTGAAAGACCCCTGACACAATATCTAAAAGATGAGAGGGAGCTGTAGGTTTCAGTATAAATTCCGGAAAACCTGATGGTTTACCATCATTTTTACATTTCTTAAAAATAAACAAGTTCAAAAATGCAATTCTCCGAGTTTCGTCTTTTCTTCGCACATCCACCTCCCTTAGCTTGTTCCCATTCTCTCGACTTTTATACGTGTCATTTTGCCATTCAATTTTAAGACTGAAAAGAGATTTTTATAAAATCGTTTTTGCTGACATTTTACATATTATTCATCTTATCCCATGAGATATCACACTGTTTAGAGAGCTTCATTATGACGATGAACATTTAGTCAAATAAACCAATTTAAAATTCCCCCTGTTGTCAAGTAAAGGCCTCTGAAAAGAAATTGAGTGTGATTTAAAAAAAAGAAAAGCCTGTTTAGGGTATAATTCCAAACATCTTACTTTGAAAAAAGATTTCGAATGCGCCTATAAGACACATAAACGTAAGCTGAGATTAACTGGGGGATTTTCAATATCAGTTTACTACAGCGCTATCTTTGAAGTATTTTCTGCGTAACTATACGCAGGTTTTATTTTACGCACCGTGCTCTTGTACAGGGTAAATTCAAAGTTATAATGTGATAATATAGTGGTATTATTAAGTTCAATCTATCGCCACACTCCGAGGAGAATACCCACGTTCAACTTCTAATAATAAATCAAAATTCACTTTTTTTCACTAAAAATCATGCTAGGATAAAATTGGCCAGCGATTGGCTACACAGTTTATAGAGGACAATGTTTTGCAAGTAATATTGGACTAAACAGTTTTTATTAAATACAAAAACCAAGTAAATAGTCGATGCATTTTTAAAAGGGTCTGTCTAAATGTCCGAATCAGACAATCAACCTTATTTCTAATAGAAAACCAAAAGCAGAGGTTCTATTGCATGGTCATAAAAGAACTAGATCAGTAGAGGGAAATCAACGGCAAATATATTGTTTCTGGAGGAAGTGAAAAAAGAACGAAGTTCATGCATTATGTGCAAAATGGCTTTCTTCAAATGTGAATTCATAGTAGTTATGTCATTTCCGAAATATATCGCAGAAGTTGATCCCTTATCAAACAAATGTTCGCAGAGCCACTTTTGTATCGCTGCGTTTAAGTCTCTCGGCAGACTGCCGCGGTTTGTTTATGCTCGGCAAGAAGCGCGCACTATAATAGTAATGTGATAGTGTAATAATAGTAATAAAAGTAACAGCACTATTAGTAATGTTCCTATCCTAAGGAAAAACGTCGTTTGAACAATCGAATGTTGCCAAATTTTTCGCGATGAAATTGTTGTTTATGAGAAATGTATGAATATTTTACTTTAATCGTCAGGTACGTTAAAATATTTTTGTGGTTTTGGAGTTCCTCTTCTCCAGGTAAATTTCCGTTTGCAAATATACTACTTGCTGCCATCAGCATTTAATGAATTGATGGATACATTTTGAGGTCACATCACAATTTGAAAAAAAAGAAAAAAAGAAGAAAAAAAAACACGAATAATTTAAAAAATATTTGCCCTCAGCCAAAATTGCCTTTTTTAACTCATAATAGGAAACCAAGATGATGGAACATGAAAAATTCAATGAAATGCATTTGAATGAAAGTGTGAAAGACGATTACATTTCTTTTCTGCTCTGATTTCTATTCCTTTTTTTATTTTTCTATATTTTCTCCCCGGCAAAATATCATGACTGGATAAAATGAACTTAGTAATTGATGAAATTAGCTGTTGATTAAACCCGATGAGTTGAATCAACTATTTTCTTATCAGTAAAGAATTCTAGGACCTACCAGGCATGCCAACTTGAACGCCATCGTAAGTGGAGTAAACCAAAATCACTTGTAACAACACCAATCGAACACGGTTATCAAACTGACCGACTGACGCTTTATACTCGGGTATATCTACACCGGGGCCGACTCCCCCCGGGTACCGCTTTCTCCCGCCACCCAATGGCGGGCCATTGTTTCCTGTCTCACCAAAGACTACAAGCGCTGCATCTATCGCTGCTCAGGCCCCCGCACGTGTGGGGTGTGTGTAATCTTTGCCTCGCTCGGACCGTGTAGAGTCAAAATAAGGGGAGGGGGGGCTCAAGTGGCCGAAAACGGAGATTCTTGATACTATCCTCGTCGTTTTCAAACAAATCTGCATCCCTTGAACGAAAGTTCAATGAATCTCTAGACAGCAGAGTAAACAATTAAAGACTATGGCATATGTTTACTTATCAAACTTATATGCAGAGCATATGATACGTATCTGAAGCCTTCTAACTTAACTAATTAGTGAGATATAAACGTCCGTAGTTTAGATTATGAACGGTAAATTCAAAGCACCCGCTCGCGAAAAATGTTGCCATCACCCTCGGTAAAATTCTCTTAAAATTATAAAATAGTAGGCATTACAAAAAAGAAATTAGCCAACAGGATTCAGAACAGTGAATTTGAGAAATGCTGTTAAAAAAGTAAAAAAGCTTACAGCAAGTAAAAAATAATTTTAATGCCGGAAAACTGAGAAATTACGTATTTGTAACACTGCCTATGCGAGGATTTTTTTTTAAAATATTTTGCAATGCAACCTTCGAATAATGTCTAATCAAGCTGAAGATATTACTTGTATAATTTTACGGTAAAAAAGTGTGTACCTCCAAAAAACATAGTCAAATTTTAGCCTGACTTGATGCGTAATCATGTGCGCCTGTTCTGTATTTCCAAAAAACTAATTCTACTTCACTCTCCCAAAATCCACAAAAAATGAGCTATGACGCTTGCAACCATTTCCCTCGGCCAATTATGTTTTTTCCGCCGAGAAATCAAATTCAGATTATTCGTTGCGAACTGAAAAATTGAAAAATTTAAAAAAAATGATTTTTCAGTATTGAAACTTACACCACACTTCAAGGTGAAACCAACTTGCACATCTTTTAAATAATAGAAATAGTCCAGGTGCCTAGTAAGTCTACCTGGGATTTCGGGTACACAGCTACTTTTTTGGCCTACTTTATGTCTTTTAGGTCGCTGAATCCGAATCTGAAGTTTCTTCACACGTGTTTGGTGTGCATCTGCCGCCATTTTGAAAAATGGCCTAAAAAGGCCTTTTTTGCGGTTTTTTTTTAAACTAGCGGCTATGCATGAGAATTAATCCTGGATTAAGCTAATGTTTTGAATAGCTGACGTAATTTAGATGAAAATTGTGCATCAATATGCTAGGTTTACTAAAAAATTTAGGAACTTCGGAACTTGGCGGACCGCGTTGACGGGTGCGCCGCGAAAACGTGAGTGAGCGCGATTTTCACGATGATATATCTTCCTCAATTTTTGAGCAAATTTTTCATATGTATTGACAAGTTTCTTCCAAAATACGTCAGCTATTCAAAACATTAGCTAAATTCAAGCTTAACAACTTGCTTTAACGTATAAGAAAACGTCCAAAGTTGAAAAAAAAAGAGAGAAAAAAAATTGGATTATTTGGAAGAAAGGTGATTTTTGTCACAGTGATGATCTGAGTTCTATAACTTTATTAAACCTATTTGTTTAATGAAATGTATGTCATAAGCTTGTCAATTTTGTGGCGTCTTGTTTCGACAAGATATGTCTTATTAATGCATTTAGTATGGTTTTGGTTCTGCTTCTGAGGCCTACATTAAGGTCCCTCTGTGGACGGTTGCAAGCAAACTTATCTGTACACGCGCGCAGTCATCAGAGAGTTTATAGGAAACCTTTATTGAGTATCAAGAATGGAGAACAACTTAATCAGCCAAAACACATAATAAAATGACACCTTAATTTGGGAGAAGGCTGCAAAAACAGAGGATAAATCAAGAACCCGGAACTTCGAAAAATTCGAAAAAAGAAAGATAAGTCGTTGATCCGCTGTTATTGCGAGATCGAGTATCCTCTATTTTTTTACAGCTTTTTTCCAAATCAAGCTGGTATTCTATTTCGTATAGCCCTGGTCTATTTAAAGTTTTCCAAAATTTTTCCAAGCGTTTTAAGTGCTTTGAAAATAAGTATAGTATATCTTTAACGTGTCTCTTAATTTTTTTTCCTACTTGAAAAGTTGCAATTCAAAACCTTGTACACATCATCACGTGTTGCTATGATTGTGCAATTTGTTCCTCATCTGTGGGGAATCCAGGGCTCTGAAAATAACACCTTTTTTCATAAAATTAAGATCAAATCCATCGATAGCACCTTTTTTAGAGGTATGCCAAACAATGTTCAGCCTAGGGCCGTCGAGGCGCCAAAAATCTTAATCCAGCCTTGAAGGTATTTCCTAAGAGATTTTCAACAGTCGTTTGCACCCTGAGACTAAGAGGTTCATTGGTATCTTGGCAATAGTTGATGCTTTTATTTTCGGGACTCCAACATTCAACTTTTGACCTATCTACTATAGGCGGATATTTACAAACGCGTTGAATATTTGGTTTTGCAAACAAACCAAAGCTTGGTAAACTTGTTTGGCTCATGACTTTATCCGAAGCTCCCTTGTAGGTAGGTCAAGAGCTGAAAAAAAAAGGTGATAACTGTTGCTCCTTTATAAGTGTCCATAAGGAAGGGTTGAATTCTCGGAAGTAAAAGTTTCCATCCATCGCCGAGAGGCCAGTCTTCCTTAACCTTTCTGTTTTTATCAGAAATGATTTCATTTTTTCATTGGCTCTGCAGTTCCTTGCGTTACACGAGGATTCCGATTTGGGATATGCCCCGATGAGGAAACATAAAATCGTGGCGTTTGGTTGCGGGACGGGGTGCGACCCGTCTTCACCGAACTCGGATGTGGATGCTCCAGTTGTGGCGCGCGCTCGAGCAGTGTGTCATCGGGCCTGCCGCCGCGCCGGCCGTTAGCGTTCGCTGCCGCTCGCGTAACCGCGCGCACATCCGCGGAAAAGGTCCGCACGCGAAAATGCCGAGACGTGATCGAAAGGGCCCACCGAGGGCCCACGGCCGAGGACCGCCCAGTCTTTATTGGACGCGGGGAGTGACCGGAACTTGCCGAAACACCCCGCGCCACCCCGCGGCGTGACGTCCAGAGAGTATGTGACGTCATATCCGAGGGCCCACGGAAATGGAGCTCCGCCGGGGTTCTATGGCAATCTCCGAGTTAATTAACTTAAAATGGGTCAGTCACACAAGTTGCAATATTGGATTTTGGTGGATTAAGCTGTTGGATGAGCAAAAAATAATAACATCCGCCTGGACGTCTAGTTTTTTAGACGTGCTATGATAACGGATGCACCAGATGCAGATCCAGCAATTTGGCAACACCGGATTGCCTCCATTTTAGCCTATGTTAAATAATCGATTCTTGTCGGAGCACATTGCCCCTCCAAGAATCGATACATTTCCATAGGTTTACATGGAGTAAAGACAATGTTGCCAATTTGCTGGATCCGCCAATGGGATGCACCGCTTCTTCTTCATCGCTTCTTCACAGCGTACGACCTCGCCCCTCGGGGGTGTACATACCATGTTTTTTTCTGCCTGCGATTGATCAACTGGACTACATTTTGCAATTTGGAGCTACAATTTCCGTCTTAGTTTAGAAACAACGTATGTACCATACGTTTTTCTACGCACGTAAGTTTTTTGGCAGTTGGGCCAGAAATTGTAGTTTTTAATTGCAATATTCAATTCGTCGTTCTATTCACGAAAAAACGTAACTACATTTCGATATTGCCAATTTTCCCCTCGTAAATTGAATTTTTTTCAAGAGAATCTTGGGCATTTTTAACTGAAAATTTCACTGATTTTTTTTCTGATCTCATGCAAAATCAGGAAAATTTTGGACAAAAATTGCACAGGTACTTTGAGTTGTTTGAGTCAATTCAGGAAATTTGGAATAAAGTTACGTTCCCACGTGCGGGAAACGACGAATTAAGCCTGTGTCACACTATCAAAATACTCCATCAAAATATCAAGGTCAAGTGCTTTGATTGGTCCAAGTCATCGAATAAGGCAATCTCAATACCTGACCTTGATCTTTTGATGGCTAGCTTTGATAGTGTGACACAGGCTTATTTGATGCACATATTTTGCACTGGTTGCTCAACTCAAATGGCGGATAAAACCAATGTGAAAGAAACCATGATATGCACCATCAAAATGAATGACGTCATACACAGTGTTTTTCAACTGATGATATTTCCGGTTATATTCGGCTTATAATTTGACGTTTTGGCGGATCTCATTAATTTGTTATAATCTTTAAGCTTAAACTACATAAAGACGATTCGGTGACTAGCGCAAGTGGCCCTCACAGTTAAAAATGTATCTAGTGGCATAGCCACAAGCCAGATGATATTAAAAAGAATAATTTGCTTTTTGGAATTGATTTAGAGTATTTTATTTCATGTGTATATATTTCACCAGTTTCGGATCTGATGTGCACCGATCCTTTCGCGAGAAACACGCACGTGCCACCGGTGCGGTACGAAATCCACTTCCAAGCCCAAAAAAAAGCTTGTAGATTTTAGTCCGTAATGACAGTCGAATATTAAGTGAGTTGGGCGTTCTACTTACAAAAAAGTCTTGATGCGGCAAAATTGTGTAGACCTTCAGAAATGGATGAGATCTGCGCTAAAAAGCCGAGTCGACATTGTCGAATATAAATGGGGATAGGACGGGGAAAGGGCTCTTTAAAATAAAATATGAAGAATGATGGTACCTACCTCAGTACAACTTATTTTGGTTTCCTTTCCCTCAGCTTTGATACGCACATATTGACCTGCATACTCCACGTGTATTGTACGCGTCTGTGACGAAGTGCGAATCATCGTCCGTCGATGTTCATCCATTTGAACATCTAGTAAAGAAACTATTTTTACGGTTATCACCTTAATATTTGATCATTTTCCATAGTGGTTTACATGGCAGAATAATGGATCCATAGCGCAGCATAATACGACCGGCACTTGCGTCACTGACTAAACCTCAACGGAAAATTCCGTGGTATTCACCAGCGAAATGGATGTTACGTCAATCACTGTTATGTTTTTCTAAAGGTCATTTGTCAGTTAATATGAAACGTGAAAATGTGACATGCCTATACCCTGTACCGATCTTTTTTCCCCTCCAAATCATGTAAAGTCAACACTTAAAACTCGCTTACACCATCGTGATTGGCACATTGGCTTTTCTCGCTAGAAAAATGGTCTGTGCGGGATCTCGTAAGATTTCGGAACCTTCCAGTTGCCGAAAAAGCTAGGAAGATGAGCGATTGCGAGTAATGGAGGACGAGAAACCATTATGAAATGTTATCGCATAGGGTAACAAGCGCCAAGGCGCCTAGATCCGCTCTATCAACGCATCGTGAGTTATTCATCTCCCTCCATATACGAATATGACTGAGAATGAGGTCTCACCGAATTAACATCTCAGTCCATAGATTCCATAGGGAGTCCGCCGTGTGGAGCACCTTCTTCATCACTCTACGTCAAAATCTAAGCCCGTCTTTCTCATCCACTCACTCTACCCGCATTTTATGGTATTTTCTCCAAAGTTGATGCGTATTATGACATTCTTTCAATAAAAGGGAAAGAGATGTGAGATTCTTACCAAGTTATAAATCAGTGATTGATCAACTTATCTCAAGATGTAGGAAATTGAATTCAGAGGTCGGTATGAGGACTTGGAAGAATGTAATGCGCGTACCATTCGCGTTGAATTGTTGAAGCACCATGTAATAACCACAGCAATGCAGCATTTCCGAAGTGACCGCGTGTAAACTGTCGGGGATACAGACCTGGGTTGACGTAATGTGTTTGAGCTGATTAAGTTTTCGTAAACAGTCGAATATTCCTAGTTGTTTCAAGTTAAATCCAAAGATCTCTCCGGTCAGGTTTTAATTATATCCGGAGAGCTTTGAGGACATGCATTTGTCTTCTGGATCAGATTTATTTGTTTGAGTGCTATGGATCACGATAGGATTTCGCTGCCTATCACTGATGGAGAACACGATCAGTTGACCAACGCCAAAACATATCTGATATCAATTATTACCAGTGTTTAATAACTAAGCGCCATAATCTCTACTGATATCAATTGATGTCAACTAAATTTTGACCGACTGATCAATTTTCCAGAGGAACTACCCGTAAGTAAATACGTTCCAATCGCGTGTAGTTCATTTACGCGCCAAAAGAGGGCGTAAAGTTGTTTTTCAATAAAAGTATGTTAAGCCTCAGCAATTTTTCTGACCATGTCCAAACACTGTCAAACGATAAGTTTCTTAGCCTCATGTGCAACATTTTGTGCTTGTCTACAAAATTTGTGTTTTTTTACTGAACTAATGGGAAATTAACGTCAGATACAGACGTCAACAGCTGTCCTAGATAGTAGGCTGACGATGACAAATTCTCGGTGCCTACGCGCAAAATTTGAACTGAAAATAAATTTGGCCCATGACACAGCTTTCAAAGTTTTTAGTTCGTTTACGAAAAGTATCATTTTTTTTTTAGTTAAAGTGGGAAATTTCGTGATCACGTGAAACACGTGGCACTGGCCGTGCCAAGAAGTAAGTACTAGTACTCACTATGAAAGGAGTCATATTACGTCAAATGGACGTCATAAAATCTGAGTACGTACGGAAATCCTCTCTAAATCTGAGTGATCTGTCAAAATTGAAATATTTAGGGAAGATGCACTTTACTAAAGTACTAATGGATCAAGAGAAGATATTCCGAAAAAAATTACATATGTCTCTAGCGTTCGGTTACGTCCAAAGTCGGAGTCTAGTCGCTCTGCTGCAAGGATAGAATCCATTGAGGATAGGATAGTAATACACTACAAGATACGAGCTGGCTTAGGTACGCAGAGTATTCCGCAAATGCAAAGCATTTCTAAAATCAACTCCTAAGTTAGAAATTAGAGTCTATACTTTAAGTTGACAACAATCAGTCTCTTCTGAGGGGCTTCTGGGGGATCATGGAACTATAAAACCAAAACGCCAAAGTGAATCAATGAAGTTAATAAATAGGTGAAACCAATTATTTTTTCTTCCCTAACAATGTGAACAATGGTTTTTCTAACGGTATAGACACAACCAACTTCTTAAATACTGATTAAATAAATTGGACGTATTTATGCTAAAAGGAACTATGTGCATAGGGTTTGGGTGAGACATAGTTCCTTTTGGCATAAATGAGTTCAATTAAGGTTCGTTTCATAAACATTTCTTTTCTCCTATAATACAGAGTTTTTTTTTCCAAGTTTTTTAGAATATTTAAGGCAGTATACAAATTATTCCATTTGCATGGTCAAACCGGCAAAAAAGACACACGTGCATAGGGATTTCACTGGAGATATGGCTTTTTTGCTAAGCACGGCGTGATGACAGGGCTGGGAAGCCTGGGCTCGGTGAGGGATAAAACTAAAACAGCTTGATTTATTAGGTCGTTCACTGGAACTGGACTGGGACTGAAACTGAGAAATATTGCCCAGTTCGCTGCAAGCGACTATTCCTGCTCCTGAGCCGCTCACATTGCCTACCAGCTTATTGAAGGCGAACTCGTAAGAATGAGCGCGACGCGCAACGTGCCGTGATGTGCGAATATGAGCGAACGGGTTATGTGAAGAAAGGCGTAAGCGTAAGCGAAGAAAGTCGAGTTTTGAGCCAACATGAAAAAACTTGATTTCTTCGACAATTCTTTATGTCTCTACACGACAAAATTAATCAGTAGTCCACATCCTATTCATAATCACACCCCAGTCACACGAACAGGGTCGGAGAAGTTAGGAAAGAAATATAATGTTTTATTTCAATTTTGGTTGATATGCCCTTCCTCCTCAAAACTGCTCACTACACTGTCATTTTTAGCAGTAACGTAACAATTAACCCGAGCGCGTTTGATAACATTGTTAAAAATCATAGATTGTGCATTCATGATTATCGTCATCAAGAAGTACCCTTTGCCAGGGAATGTGAGGGAAAGACCCTCAAAGAGCAATATTTCGGTAGAATAAATCGATAGTGAGGTGCTTCTACCCTCTACATGAAGAAAAAAACTTCGTGCATGGGACCCGAAGTTTTGGTCAAATGGATCTCTGAAGTTTTCCGATCGTACCAGCTTCCAAGGTTCGGGTCGTACATCTGAGGTACTTCGGTACCTCGGTGCTTCGGTGCTTCGGTTGAAACTTCTTTAGAGTCAACCGAAGTGCCGAAGTAATTTAGACGTTCGACTTAAACATCGGAAGCTGGACCACAAGTTTTGACATGCATGATACGGAAACTTCAAAAATCCACTTGGCCTGAATTTCGGGTCTCCTGCACGAGGTTTTCCTCTCCGTGAAACAATCTTATTCCGTCGGAAACTTAACAATTTCTGAAACTTCGATGGTCAAGCCCTCAAGCTCTTCTCCAAATAACCCGTCTTAATGATCTGTTTTGATGACAATCGTTTTCCCGCGCTTTTTAAGAGCGGCTTAATCTGATGGATATAACGAATGATAGAGCCCTTATACTGCCGCACTAAGGAAAAACGCCGTATACGCCTTCCGGCGCTGCCAAATTTTCTCTTGCAAGTCACTGATTTCCAGGAAAATTGGAAATTCGTGAATGTTTGTCTTTCGATTTTTTCAATAATTTTGTTTATAATTTGATCTAAAGTGTCGAAAAATTTTAAGGAAATACATTCCTGACTGAAACTTTCCTAAAAAGTAATAATTTTATCGGCGGAAATCTGGGAGCTTTTGAATGTTGATACGGCGTTGTACCATACTGCCGTGCCAAGGAAAAAGGCCGCACGGGCATTCGAGAGTTGCCAAATTTCCTTCAATGAAATGTTCATCTTTGAGGAAAGTTATGAATAATTTTCCTTGAAATCTTTAGGAACTTTGAGTGAAATTGCAAACAACATTATCTGAAAAATTGGAAGAACAATATTCATAAGTTTACCAGGAAATTCGTGTTTTATAAATAGAAATTTGGCAACGCCTGGAGGTTCATAAGGCGTTTTTCCTTAGCACGGCAGCACAGCACGGCAATATATAGATGAGTCTATTGCGGTGCATGAATGGGACTTGGCCCGAGGAGTGGGGCACCGCGCGACATCGCGACATTTAAAGTCGAGCGCAGGATGCTATGCGGTCCGGCGCGGCGCGCGGCGCGGCGATTGACTGTCCTCATCATAGATGGCCTGGGTGGGGGGGGGGGGGTGAGAGGGGGGAATAATAGGTTATTACACCTATTACGTTGTAGGGCGATAGGTAAGTAAACCTGTTACGGGACGTCGTCGCGTCGCGACGCGGGCCCGGCGCACCTGGGCGTGGATCCGCAGACACTTCCAAGTAAAGCTTCCTTCCAGAGCAAATCGCTTCCGAGTTCCTACAAGTCCCGCTTATGACAGACCGCATTGCCAAGCAACCCTAGAAAAAGCTCCACCCTAACCTGGTTTCGTTTCGCGCTCAGTCTCCATGGAGCAAACAAAGAGTCCCTTTTTTACCGGGATAGATCTTCTTCAGTGTTATTCTCCTCCATTTTCAAGCGAAAACAATGCGCAGCGGCAAGAACAGAATCAAATCGGAATCTTTCGATCGAACCGAATATCATGACATTTTGACTTGAAGGAAGCTTCTGGCGATGATTCTCATGAAAATTCTAGATTCAGATGTGTTTGTTTACGTCGTGGTGTCGTGACTGCTCAACCATGCTTCGACTTGTCTCGCGGGGAAAGCGATACAAGTCACGGGAGTTTCAGATATGAATATCCATTTTTCCATCTCTCAGCCGATCATTTGACGTACCTTTAAATTTTCAATTCCGAAAGCATTCCTGGTGTTGATTTTATCTGGTCGATAGAAGTTTCTCTAGTATTGTGATGATATGAAGATTTAGAGTTAAGCAAAGCAACGGCAAGTATTGAACCAAACCTCGCGTCCACGATATAAGATTCAGTAGGGCAAACTATATGCCCTAAAGACTTCCAGGATTTCACGTTCACTTTACTTGAGTCCATTTTAAGTCCAAAGTCCATCGCTAAGCTAGATGGGTAAGGAGAAGGGGGTAAGATAACTTTACTACACTTTACCGCAGAGGAGTTAGTTTTGCATTATTAAGCGCAGTGCCACTTATATTTTGCCGCCCCCTTCTCATTCGTTTTGAAACTCGATAGAAACCATCAAATGAACCTGCCAGCGGGGGAGGGACGCATTTACTCGTGTTTAACACATTTTTTGGGAAAGCCCTGTCAACACTACTATCAAAAGTTCACGAAACCTTGCGCGAAAGTTAAGTTCCGTAAACCTATCTCTGTGTGGCCAAGGCCTTCCATTTATAAGAAATGCACGAAAAAATTATGAAAGAACAAACATAAATGTGGTTCAATGATTTTAACTTCCGCCGCCGCGCCGACCGCAGCGTGTTTGGCGCAATGCGTGAAGTATTCACGCAGTCTTGTAGGCGCTATTCGTTTCACGCAGACCGCAATGACCGCACTGTGTTTGATGTGATGCGTGAAGTATTCGTGCAGTCTTGTAGGCGCTATTCGTTTCACGCCGACCGCAATGACCGCACTGTGTTTGATGTGATGCGTGAAGTATTCGTGCAGTCTTGTAGGCGCTATCCGTTTCATGCCGACCGCAATGACCGCACTGTGTTTGATACAATGTGTGAAGTATTCGTGCAGTCTTGTAAGCGCTAATATGTGTTACATGCCGATCGCCGCGCCGAGGGCTTCTCCTTTTCATCTCAAGTCCTTGTTATCATTTCTCTCTAAGTCGCGCCGTTCCAGGCCAAATTGCGTGTTTGGTCTCTCTCTTAACTCGACTTATTGAAGGTGCTGTCTCTTGTATCACTAAGAGACGACAAAATTAGAAATTACCATACTCTCAGGAAATGGGAGATTTTGTCGCATTTTCTCGTTTGTAATTTTGTTTTTATAAATCCGATTTTTTTAATACCTACACTTTAAAATATTGCAAATTTTTGCCACCCCTTAGATTTGCCGCCATGGGCCGCGGCCCATGTGGCCACCCCCTTAATCCGGCCCTGATTTAGCGCAAAAATTACTTAAAAAATCCTTAAAAACTAAAAATTATCCCTTTTGCAGCCATTTAAAGCTTGATGACGAAAAACAGGGAGTTCGAGAAAACCGTTGTTGAAGTTTGCCTACGCCTTTGCTACAGTCCTCGAAATGATTCACTTCAAACGTATTTGACATCATTAATATTGTAAATTATGACTTGCAACTTTGATCAATATTCTTGGAAGTATTAGAATATGATTAGCAACGAAAACTGAATATCTACTTTTCTACTTCTAGCAGCTTTGTTTGCTGCTTTTAAGAGTAATTTTAAGTTTCCATCTACTAAAGTCACATTTTGCCTTATGTTTAAAGTCTCATTCATATATATCGATCAAATAAAACGTGTGAGAATTACTTTGCTCGGATCGCGGGCCTATCCTTTAGAAGACGAATACTATTGCACAAGAAGTAAATGGCGCTAACCGCAAGTTTCTGGAAATTAATTAGCCGACATTTGAAATTAATTAGAGAGGAAGCTCTAAGTTGCAGGAAGATTCACTATGACGAACGGTGTGCCACTAACCGAATTCTTTGATGAATCCATTCGCATCGTGTCTTTGGAAACTTGCAGACTCCTTAACTTTCGTCGATTAAGGTTTAAAAGTTCAAAGATCAGATATTTCAGTCTTGCAACTTTTTTTGTCTAAAATTTCGTCTGATGGTATCGGCTAGTTGATGATACACAAGTCTTACCTACTTCCTAACATCGTTGCTGAACAGATGCTCCGTTTTAAGTGCTTCGCCGACACTGCAAAGTGCATTTCAATGGTGAAACTACAGGATTCGGATTGTCGTGTTGCAAATCCTCTGTCATGATTTATTTTTTAAGTAGGAAAATATTCAACGTCTTTCCTTGGAAACTTCCTTGATTTTTAATCTCTCTTTGAAAATTTCGACTAAAAGCATTGGTTTGTCCTCCATTGATAAAATAAAACGGGAGCGGAAATTTTAAAATAACGGAAACGAAAAAATGCAGCGTTCAGAAAACAGGGCTATGCCCTAGTAATTTGAAGAAGAAGGAGAAGAAAACGAATCAGGCGTTCCGCGTTCTCGCAGTTTTACTGTCGATTCTGACCAAATTAAGTCAAGGAGACCCAACTTGCACCAGATTTATTTACAGAAAAAGGGGTTAATGATAACAGACAGTGCATATCGATTGCTGAAGTGCGGAACCACGTATCTTCATTGCGAGGTTTCAAAATCTCTACTCTCTGCTCTTATTTTAATTTTTTCGAAGAGAAACAAGTCAACACTGTATAGCTTTTTCTGTGGAATATTTTGCCAACAGAATAGAAATATTACGGAAGTTCTCAAGAAATTACATCGATTAGTTTTCCAAAGAAAAACTAAATTATGACAGGAAGTTTGCAACGTCGCAAACGGAGGTGAGTGGTTTCGCACTTCAGCCATCGATATGATTTTCCTGATTCCCCTCCTATTTAGACAGAATCGCTCCGAAAAGCTCAAAACATGCCGCGTTGCCACGTGCTATCCTTCAGTTCTTAATCACTTGAAGGAGCACAACATCTTTTACGAACGTATTGGACACAGACGAAGAAAACGAAGCGAAAATGGAGTGATACTATCGGTGAGTAGGTGGTTGCAATAGACAAAGAAAGTAAGTAATGTACTAACTAATAGTGACCATACAATTAGTCCATCATTATCCCCTTTAATAGATAAAAATCACCCGTTTCAACCTATAGGATCACTCCATTAACCATCTATCTTCTTTGTCTACCGCTTCGTCTATCAATTTCAATAATCAACCAGTTTGATGATGAAACTTTATAACATTTCGAAGCAATCCCGATCACACTAGAGTAAGGGTTAATGATCAATGTTATCTATGTACTCTTCATTGACATGCACATCTTCATGAAGATCTTTCATCTCCTCATGTACATCTTTCATCTTTTCACTTACATCTTTGGCCCCAAACTGTGAGTAGAGTTAGGTACTTCAAAAAAAAAAAAAAAAAAAAAAAAAAAAAAAAAAAAAAAAAAAAGGAAAGAGCAACGTTAGTGCATGTTCAAAATCTGAGAAAAAACCACTACTCAAATTTTTAAAAATTGCGTGTTGCGGCGTAGTATTGCAATAACGTCGAATGTGAAACTGGCACTAGTTCTGATTTTGTGACAAAAAAGGAGCAGATACAAAAAGGGAACATTTTCATGGTCGACATCAAACTTGCGCGACATTTTTTGGCCGAGATGTGCACGGAGAAAAGTTCAGAAAAAAAAATTCGATCCGAATTTTGTTTTTAAAAAATCCGTCACAGTTCATCACTAGCACAGCTAAAATGTCAGAGCCTGTTTAAGTTTAGCCGTGCAAGCCAAACATCATCACATTGAACAAGCCCTCCAAGAGTACCTTAAATTCAAGATGACCGTTATTAAAATAGGTCCCCGGGGAGAAAATACGAAAGACTTACACGAGAAAATTGCATGACTGCAAGTACGACCGTCCCTTGGTCAAGAGTTTTAAATAAAGTGATGCAAAATTCTCCCCCAAGCAAGAGAAGAGAGGAGTGAAGATCACCTCCACAAAGAAGATACGGATTCCTTCCGAATGACCACCATATTGAACAAAAATGGAGGATGGAATGAGAATAATATACGACATTGTATGAATATGAATGTACCTAATGAGCTAAGCTCGTAATATTTTTACAGTTTTTCCGGATACGAAAATGAGTCCGTTGCACTTAAAAGATACAGCCAGGAGCAGTTGTTCGATAGACGGGCGGGAAGTGAAAATGACCAATTGCCATCTTCGCGTCATAATCTGGAATACATGGGATCTTGCGGGTGTTTTTACATTAAGCGATTTAGCGTTGAAATTTTAATCGTAAACTCACTTAAAGAATTTTTTTTATTGTTATGTTAACAACAATCTACAGAATATATATATGAGCTATATGTTTCATACTTTCACGTCTGGATCTTAGATTACAATATAGTCGCAATGTACTGGAGCGCCGATGAAGTCAATCCATGAACGGGTCATTCCGAGCCCCTTGTTCGCCGGAAAGTGCTAACCATTCTGGAACCGTTCGGCATTTTTTAACACTATGTACTACTATGCAGCTTAAGAGAGAATCGCGGGCTGCGAATGGTTTTCGGGATTTATTAATCTAAATTAATCATTATTTCCGCAAATTGGTTGCAATTGGTTGCGAATTTGATGTGAGTCATTGTTTAGCAATAGTCCCATAAGGAGCCATGGAAACCGACTATCCGGGTCCTAACCTAATTGTTGCTCCTTGTGTGTTACGAAATTCAAAATTGGCGCTGGCGTAGCATAGGATCCCCCCATATATAGTTTCTAGATCGTTGCCCAAAAATGGCGGCGCTTTGTTTTGGTTTTCAGGATAAGAGGGGGATCATTGCCAACTTTTAAGGGTCATCATCTGCTTATCACCAACCGCACTTGCTGCCAGCCTCATCACATTTAAGATGACTTTTCTTGAAAATTGCACACGATTAGTTGTAAAACTATGTAAATACGTCGTAACAATGCATATGAGTAAAGTTCTCGTCGCGATATGCAAATAAAATCACATTTCGAGTCATTTTGTATATGCATTTACTCACAGGGTCCGCCTATTTGGGGCCCCAGAAGGCTCCATTCAGCATAAGATGGCTGAGCCAATCAGAGGTGATAACTGAAGTGGCTATACTCCCCCTATAAAGGCACTCTAGTAAAGCAGCACAGAAATCCAGTTGAGCGCACCGGGAATATCTGAAATGAACTCCTGGACGCACAATTTTTTAAGTCCTGTTTATAGGTGCGCGATTTAAAATCCTCTGCTTCCGCGGGCTTTTTTTAGGTACTTCGCCGGCGATCAAGTTCCCCCATATTGTCCTCTATTTTTAGAAAGCACGTCAGAGGTCATTAAAAAAATCACCGGCGCACTATCTTTTTACGTCTATCTTTTTACAGGAATACGTTCCTGGAAACACTAATTGATATAGGATTGATTGCGATCATGTTTGACGTCAAAGATTCTCAACGGCTGTCATTTTTTCAACATTCCTGGAAACCGTCTTCATAGTGCTCTCTGGTTCCGTATGAAACGTAGATGGAAATACCCTTCCGGATAGGTATTGAATCTACGAGTATTAATTTTTGCGCGTATACGCAGTATACCGCCTTTGCGATCGTTTCGACCCCCTACTCGATACCATGTATCGAATGCCTGAGTTGCTCACCGAGAAGTGACTGGCAGGCTCGTTCTGAATCTTTAAGAGCTTGTAAAAAAGTTACTAATGCTTCAATCTTTTAGCTTGATAGATTTTCGTCATCGTCTGTATTTCCTTATTGTAAATCCTATAGATGTACAGGCTCCGTTCTTTGGTTTTTTTTTTAAATATTTATAAATCCGTGCCCCGCTGATTTGTTATTATTATCATGTATTTTTATACATAGAATTGAATTTTCACATTAGGGAGTCGACATTTCCGATTTTTTACGTCGATGTTTTCAATTTTATACGGAAATTTGATAGTTTTTTCGGATTGAAATTAGTTACTGCTGATTCACGAAAAAATTAATGCACCCCGAGACGACTAAAGCATATTAATTTTCACCTAATTGCACTCATGGAATTGATTTATAAAATAAACGAGTGGGTATGTCGACCTGGTATATAGAGTTTCTGCGAGTTTTTACGGCAGATCCGAGGATTTTCGGGATTTAAATTTTTAACTTTCAATTCACAAATGAATTTAGCATCAGACATGGCTGAACTTATTTGCATGGAAAGATGCTAAAAATAACAAAATTAAGACATATTAAAGGCAATTGCAATTATACCCTGGTAAAAATTGGCGATAAGAGCTGCGTTTCAAAATACCATAGGAATTCTTATAGCCGACTGAAGAAGGCTACAGAAAATCATATAGCTGGCTGTAGAATGCGGAGAAAATCACACGGCCGGGCTATACGAAGCGATAAAAAATTATGCAGCCGGGCTATAGTTCCTATCGCTGGGCTTTACACTTGGACGTATTTATACGAAAGGGAACTAAGCGCCAAATTTCCAAATTTCAGTTTTTAACGGATCTGGATTCTCCATGTAATAGGCTGCTCTCACACGTAAATATGCCCCCAAAATACTAATTTCATCCCCTGGAATCAGCCCCTGAAAAATCGCAAAACAGGGAATCAGCGATTACGAATAAAATCAAAAGGAACTATATGTAATTCCCTTTGATTTAATGCGCTAACCCGGATTCCGAATTAAATCAAAAGGCGCTATCTCCACTTGAATCACTTGATTGACGCGCGCGCGGCGAAGCTTGGTGGAAACTTGGTGAAATTTAGTACCGGGGGGTATTTTTGGACGGGAAACTCGAATTTCGGGTCAAATTTTGAAAATTCAGAAATCCAAGATGGCGGACATGGCCTAAAATGCTATCTCGGCCCCTATCCAGCCGATCTTGGTGAAACTTGGTATCAGGGGGTATTTTCGGACGGGAAACTTGAATTTCGGGTCAAATTTTAAAATTTCATAAATTCAAGATGGCGGATGTGGCCTAAAATGTTATCTCCTATTTAAACGCGCATCGCCAAAAAATCCCAGATGTCGTCCCCTGAGTGACGGTCACATATCGACCGTGCGTTCCCTCTGGCTCGATCGATGTCAGTGTGCACTGACATGGACAAGGGGCTTTTAACGAGCGAACAAATTAACGAACCCATCGGAATCACTTAATTTTCATTAAAATCACTGTTAGGTACTTTATTGGAATCGGAACAGTATTTAGAAATTCATGAGTATTAAGAGCGCGCTGGAAGGATTACGTGGTCAAAAGCGTGACCGTCACCTAGGGGTTCGTCAGGCCCCATCTTGACTTCCTCGGAGACGCGAGTTTAAATGGGAGCTCAGAATACGCAACTTCGAACTTGTTTTCCGTGGGTTAATAATGTTTCAAAAAATCGGAGAAAATTCCAGCGAACTGTGCGTACTCAATCCTCCAAAAAAAATGCAAAAATTAAAAATTACTGAATAACCTCATTGTTAAAATTTTAAACTCCAATATGGCGGATGTGGCCTTCAACAATAGCTCAATGCCTGAATCGTTTGTGTGAAGTTCGGTATTAGGGGCTCAAAAAGACAACAGAAACTGTTTTATTTAGATACGAAAATTTTAACATAGGTAATCAGCACATGAAGGGAATTCACGATCCGACGCTGCTAGGTAAACCACGCACCTCGACGAGGCGGTGTATTGTGAACGTACACGGAGAAAAAAACTTCGTGCGTGGGACCCGAAGTTTAGGTCATATGGATCTGTGAAGTTTTCGGATTGAGCATCTGAACACTTTCGGTCCAGCTGCTGAGGTTTTGATCACACATCTGAAACTTCAGTTCTTACATCTAAAGTACTTCGGTTTTCACATCCGAAATTCGTTCCATCCGAAAACTTCGGTTCTCACACCTGAAGACTTCAGACGTAAGAACTGAAGTTTCAGATGTGTGATCCGAACCTCGACAGCTAGACCTAAAGTGTTCAGATGCTCAATCCGAAAACTTCAGAGATCCATATGACCCAAACTTCGGGTCCCACGCACGAGTTTTTTTCTCCGTGTAGAGTGCCATATATTTAAAGTTTACAAACGTGGAAATTTCCACATCTCATCCACATTGGCAAGATGCAGCGGGAAAGCAGATTGAGGTTAGATAGGTATATTTGGGCTCCCACCACCTCCGGCCTTCACAACCCGGCCCGTGCGCTTTACGCAGGTTCATTGGCGGCCATTCTAGACGTGTAGTGCGTTTGTTTAAGAAATAGATATCATTTTAAGCCACATCCGCCATCTTGGATTTCTGAATTTTCAAAATTTGACCCGAAATTCGAGTTTCCCGTCCGAAAATACTCCCCGATGCCAAGTTTCACCAAGATCGGCTGGACAGGAGCCGAGATAGCATTTTAGGCCACATCCGCCATCTTGGATTTCTGAATTTTCAAAATTTGACCCGAAATTCGAGTTTCCCGTCCGAAAATACCCCTGATACCAAGTTTCACCAAGATCGGCTGGACAGGGGCCGAGATAGCATTTTAGGCCATGTCCGCCATCTTGGATTTCTGAATTTTCAAAATTTGACCCGAAATTCGAGTTTCCCGTCCGAAAATACCCCCTGATACCAAGTTTCACCAAGATCGGCTGGATAGGGGCCGAGATAGCATTTTAGGCCATGTCCGCCATCTTGGATTTCTGAATTTTCAAAATTTGACCCGAAATTCGAGTTTCCCGTCCGAAAATACCCCTGATACCAAGTTTCACCAAGATCGGCTGGATAGGGGCCGAGATAGCATTTTAGGCCATGTCCGCCATCTTGGATTTCTGAATTTTCAAAATTTGACCCGAAATTCGAGTTTCCCGTCCAAAAATACCCCCCGGTACTAAATTTCACCAAGTTTCCACCAAGCTTCGCCGCGCGCGCGTCAATCAAGTGATTCAAGTGGAGATAGCGCCTTTTGATTTAATTCGGAATCCGGGTTAGCGCATTAAATCAAATGGACCTACGTGCAAAAATCCCCTATATCTCGCTTAATATGCATTTTTTCCTAATTTTGGCAACGTACGTAATTAGAGGAACTCTTCAGCTTTCAAACAAGCTAAAGTAAACCAAAATCGGTCCATTAGTACGGAAACGCCAATTGTTTTAGTCAAACTTGCTTTACTGAGAAGTTTGGAAATGGCGTTTAGCGCCTTTTCGCATAAATACGTCCACTTTATCGCCTGGCTGTGGCTTTTTCGCCATCGATTATAAAAGGCTATAAAAAATTGTGTAGAAATTCGTGTGCTTTGGAAATCATTAAGTTTGATACGGAACCGCCTTAATATTGACAAAACACACATTATATTTTCCTTTAATACATATTTTTTTCATAAATTAAAACGAGAATAATCCATACAGAGTGTGCAAACATTTCAAAATCATGAGTTGAATAACGCTGACTCCGCCAGATTAAATATTAGAGCCTAACACAAAGCGGAGCGGCGACGCACTGGCGCCTACAAACCTAACAGGGATACTTCACGCATTGTGCAGCGCGTGAAGTATCCCTGTTAGGTTTGTAAGCGCCAATGCGCGTTTCGCGCTGGCTGCCCGCCTGCCTCGCCGCAGCGTGCCGCGGCGCTTGAAGCAACTATTTCACACCAGAGGTATTGCACAGTATCATACAAAACTGAAGGCGCTCTAATATATTAGTAATGGCAGGTATCCATCAAAAGTACGGAGCTTTCCTCGCAAAATAAGTCAAGATACTACGGCCCAAAAAGAGAGCAGCATTCCAAAAACTCACTAAGTCCTAGCATCCGTAATTAGTAACGCTTAGCATACACTTTATCGCCTGGCTGTTGCTTAATCGCCATCGGCTATAAAAGGCTATAAGAAATTGTGTAGCCGGCTATAGAAGCTATTGGAAATCTTACAGCCGGCTGTAGGTCTATGGTATTCTGGAACACAGATTCTACTGCCAATTTTTACCAGGGATATCGAGTCAATTTCTTTTCAATTGTATAACGGGATTTCCAACCGATGATTTGGCTGTCATATCCCCAAAATACCTTTAAATCGACTTTATTTTCAAGGAGCTCGACAGAATTTGTTCTCTTTTGGCTGAAATTACTCAGTAGACACTGCTTTTTAAGAGGCTGATAAGTTTTTGCCTGAGGCAGATCAAAAAACTTAAACTCGTTCAAATAGGTTTCCAAGTTTTAATTACAGGATCTCGTCGAAGTGCGTAGTTGGCCTCGCATCGTTAGATCGTGAGTTCTCTTGTTGTGCTTCTTGCCTATTTTGAAATCTCTGTAAATGAAAACTAATGGGGATGTGCGAGTCAATGACGCGCCTCTTCGACACATTGCGTTGGATTTCACTGGAGTCTACGGCCCCTCTCTATTTTTTCAACCTAGCTCGACGTCGCCCTCAAATCATACGGAAATCATCGAAACCCGTCGGTTTTTTATCAGCGTTTCTTTTTTCCGAGCGTCATGTTTGCGACTGTAAAAGCGCAATCGCGGCATCGTTCCCTGAGCCTGAACGCGCAGTTTCAGGAAGGCCGAAGCAACATAGAAAGTGGAGGATATTCCAGTCGGAAGCAATCAAGTTCAAGATGAGGTTCAGCCTCATATTTTTGGTCCCAGCAACTATTCTGCTATCACCTCTCCAGCCAGGCAAGTCAAAATTTACTTTTGTTTCATCGCGGACTCCCACCTTAAAATCTGACCCTTTCTACGCTTAGGTTTATTCAAATTCATACATTTCAAATTACCTGCAATTTACACTACTCTACTGATTTTTCCGAGTAGAAAAATATTTCTCGTGATGGATTGATAAACAAGTAAAATCAAATCAAAATTCTGCGTAGCTTTTTCTAAAAAATCCGTTTTGTAAAAACATAATTGTAGCCTAAATTCTGGTATGTATCGACATCTGTAGGCGTCTTTGGTTATGAAATATTTGTAGAAAATTTCTCTGTGGATTTGTATGAAGAACTTGATATCACGGGAAGGTGGGAAATCAACTCTTCAACGAGATATTGAGAAATATTTTTAACACAGCCCAAATGGGAGTCAGATTATATTAATGCCTTGACTTGTATTTTTGTCATTTAATTAATATAAATTGTAAAAACTCGGACCTCATACAGGAGTTGATTTCTAGACTTCTTGTTGTGTGACTTGTTTTGTTTTATTGGTGACCGTTTCGCGGACCAGCCCCCTGAAGCGTCTCTCGCGCCCAAGGCGTCATGCCTTGCGCATACCCTTATATGGACCGCGTGAAACAGAAAGGAACCAAGCCACATCTCAGCTATTGCCAAATTTAATCGGGCAATTTTATTTTTTACATGAAAACGGTTATGCGGATTTTCGCGCAAATTTCAGTGAAAATTCTCCATGGTACGAAGCAAATTCCTTAAAATTTTCAAAGAAATCCGAACAAACGTTCCCTCGTAAAAAATTTAATTGCCCAGTTAAACTTGGCAATAGCTGATGCGGTTTGGTTCCTTCCTGTAAAATTTGGTCCATATATCGACGGTCTAAGTCGCCAATCACACAACTCGATTTTTGGCGGTTTTGAGTTAGCTGAATAAATGAAGCGTATTAGATGCCCTTTACCTGCTATCAAACTATTTGAGTCGAAAAAAATGTGGAAGTCACCTGAAAACGTAGAACTCAAAACACATATCTCGGCGATAATTCCAATAACACATATCTCGTGCCGTCGCGCCGCATTTTTACACAACGCACGCTCTCCCGGGAAGAGTCGTGAACAGTTTAGTGGGGGAAATTAAAGGTTAGTACGTCATGAAATCTGCAAACAACAGCAACATTGTTAGTGTTTTAACATCTAATCCGACGGATAACCAAGTAATCGTCCGAGCAATCGTAATTGTTTTCAGGTGTCATTCTAAAGATTCGCTACCAATTAAAGTTTGTTAAAAGGAACGTTAGGATACTTTTAAAGTGAGAGGATACTTAAAGTGGCTGTCAAAACTCAGACGCCCAGTCATGCCTCTTCCAATAAAAAAAAAAATAAAAACAAATAAATAACTAAAAAATGGGCGAAGTCACATTGCTTTTCATGGGCGGTATGACAGTCGCTGTTAGACGAAAGGGGAGTAAACTTTTGGTATCCGTGTTGAATACGTGGGTATTTGAAGGCACTTGATCACTTAGGAACGCCATTGAAGAAGATTTAATAAAGAATAATACTTTTGGAGATGCCGGTTCCTTTTCCATCCTTTCAATTTTGTACCAGTACAACCATGAGATCCGAGTTTTTTATTGTATCCGATAATCCATATTATTCGCAAAGCAGGATGCTCCATCCATGCTGTGGGCTGTGGGACTAACTGAACCTTTTAAGAGGCAAATTGAAATCACAATCCTGTTAAACTCTATATTGAGTTTTTATTCAGTCAACATCAGCAAAGAATAGGTTTGAAACAGTAATTCGCCAAACACGTATCTCGAAATTCGGTGTTGGACCATAATTCCACAAACGCATTATTCGGTTTTTCGGTCATTTTTCCTGATAGACGAGAATATTATTCGAAATTATGATAGAGTCTTATAAAGCATCTTACCCTTGCTGTCTTCAAGAAATATTTCCCCTCTACCTTCAAAGATAAGGAATGTATATAGTTTTTTTCGTCTCCTGAAAAATCGCGTTTTCCGAGTTATATGATTGCATGCCGACTTACACCGTCGATTTGTAATTTCATATCATAGAGTAAGATTTGAAAAGAAAACATATTGCGCAGTCCTCTAATTTTATACTTTGTCTAAACGCCCAATTTGAGTTTTTGTTAGCGAGGATTTTTTTTCCGTGGACGGTCGTGTTGATGACCCTGCAAAGTGCGAGATCACGTATCTCCGTTTGCAACATTACAGACTTCCTGACATTCCTTGTTTTTTCTTTGGAAAAATATCTAGTCAACGTAATTTTTTGAAAACTTCTTCAATTTTTCCCTTTAAATGTTGGATAAGTTCCCGCGGGCCCTCCTAATAGATGTGTCCTTCTATACTGTCTTCTTCCCTACAATGTATTCCTGGCTCTGCTCTAGGCTACAGGAAGATTTTCTTGGAGGAGAACTTTTCCTTAAGGTGATTCGATGGACGCCATATTTTGTGTCAAAACGGCATGCGATATATCGCATTCGATACTGATATCGAAACTGCACTCGAATGCTATGTTTTCTCTCTAAAAAAACCACACCTTTATTACGTTGAATTTCTTTGTTGAAATTGGTAAGTGAGTGCTTAAGTCTCCTGACAACAGAATTGCGATCTCAAATTTGGAGAAAAATGACGAGGAGCTGAAAAAATGGAACCAATTGATGCGATGTATCGCTTGCCGTTTTGACACAAAATATGGCGTCCATCGAATCACCTTAAAACCTTATTCTTAAAATACACGAAAAATGATAGATTTTATAAAGGAGATTATTTGAAAGTGATTTTTTTAACAAACCAGCACTAAACTTTTACCCATCAACATTTCATAATCCATATGTAACATCAGGGTGGAATAGTTCGGACTCTAAGTTATTTTTTCACGACGAGTCTTATGAAAAAAGACTTCAAATTTCATTGTTTTGATTTTAAAGTGAGTTGGGTGGTTTATTCCTGATCTACTCGAATCAACCCAATATTAAAGCTATGATCATTCCTAACAGCTAAAACTTGTGCTTTTCTCCACAGATCTGTTGTGTTTATCAGCAGGAAGTTTTAGGTGGTGGGGTCCAAGGAGATGTAGTCCAAGTGGTTAGTTATTTCCTTTATTTATATTCTAGCAAACATTCTTGTATAATAATTTAAATCCTCCACACCCTGGTCCAACTAATTTCCAATTTTTGGATCATTTTGGTAATTTTAAATGTTTAAGTCTAATTTAGAACAATATTAGACGGATTCAATCGGATCAGCTTAACTGGATCAGACATTGTCTAACTGTCTCTGAGGTTTTGTATTTTAAGCATGAAGCTACGCAACATTGAAACTTGAAACTTTGTGATTCAAAATGTTGTACGTACGTCATAATCTTGGAAAAATTTGCTGAGACTTCAAAGGCCTAGGAGATAATTTGGCTGCGTAAAATGCAGTTAAGCTGACGTTGGTTAAATCTGTCCAGACGTCCACTAAGCCAATTTTATCTGTATAGTTACATATCAGATTTGTCAGCTAGGTTTTTGATTGGATTTGATAGGCACCGTCAGAAATCTAGTCGTGGCAACTAGATTTCCAGGAGATCATAACTAACGAGGGATAAAGTGACCACAAATTCCTTACGTTTTGTGCTTACCGCGGTGACAAATGAAGCGTCTTGACAGTAGTTGGCGTGTCTGATAGATATAGCAAAGATCCTGTCATAAATTTCCCCTTCTTGGGAGAACTCGGGTAGGTACTTTTTTTTATGTGGCTTAAATGCAACCTCTTGCTGATACAATCCTATAGTGAAAGTTCAGCTTGAGTTTATCATCAGCATTCGTGAGCATCGGAAAATAAAAAGGGATCAACTTTCTCAACCAAGAAGCTTCAAAATATTGGCATTTTTCAATTTTGAAAACATGTAAACTTTGTGAATCTGTATTCCCAAAACGAGCCTAAAACTCGTTTAGGCCACATTTGAACAAACTTTCTTAGTTACCCCAAAAGAGGGCACAAAAAAGCCAAAGGCATGTTCTTTGACAGTCATATCATAGCGATATATACCAAACTAGATTTCTGCTCATCGTCTGTTGGAGTATTTTTTCAAATTTAAACCTTAAAATTTCTGGTGTGTTGTAACGTACATTATAAGTAAGACTGGGGGGGGGGGTCCCTATATATATGTGGGTCCCTATATATATCGTGGGATAATATAAGTAAAGTGGGCTCATCTAGGGACTATATCGTATAGATAGCCAGAAAGCGATTTTCCGAATCAAAAAAGGAGGTAGAATTTATAAAAAAAAATTAATAATATACCCTTAGAATTATATTGCATGATAAATAATAATGATGCTTTACAACAAGAAAGAAAACATGTTCATAAATAGTAATTGACTTGTAAAAGAGAGTAAACAATTAAACATGAGTGAAGAGTAATAACAAAGAATACTTTTCTCAGGATAATCGAGAGATTCAATAATAATTATACTATAGCATTAGGAAGAAAACAATTTTATAAAGATTACCTCCCAATCACCGAAAAAATCACTGGAATCACACGAGTAAGTGAAAAAAGTAGAAATAAAAAAGCGAGCCCTTCTGGCACGCTTAAAACTGGGGAAAAACATAGCTACACCACACCAAACACAAAAAATCGTGTCGCTAAGTCGCAGAGAAAACCGACATGAAGTGTAAATATCCTGCAAAAAGCGACAAAACCCAGAAAGAGGGGGTGCAGAAAGACCTCTATATGACAGAGGGATGTTTCGGGGTTAAGAATTAACATTCCCTTTTTGTAGGGGTCTCTGATTGTATGTAATGTCAGCAGTATGTCTAATCTAGATCACCTCTAACTGTTGGTTTTTCGTCGGCCTGTTTCAAACGGTAATCAAGGTTGCATGCAATGGATGAGTCTGGGGCTTTTGAATAGATGCAGAAGAAGTTGCAACGATGCTCAGGGCTACTTCTTGAGTCGAGATGGACAAGACTTTCATGCGGCCTCAACACCGTTTATGTATCGGCTTGTGCAGTGCCGTTGTTCACCATCCAAAGCTCTGAAGAAACAAATAAGCCACACTTTCGACGAGCAGGTAAGATACACTGGCAAAGGGTAAAGTGGACACATTTTTGATCTATGACCACACTGTTAAAAATTCCGGCGCGAAACTCACGCCTACTCAGTTGCTATTTTGACCATCTGTTACTCTGAGTGCATGGATCCGGCGCGAAATTTTCGCTCTGGCGGGAGTGAAAATTTAACAGGCAAACGTAAAGCGGAACTGCCGCAGCTGGATTTGGACTCGGGTCGCGGCAGTGATAAACGAGTGCGCTACCACTTTGCTATTCGATACTCCTCTTAGGCGCACCTAAATGGACCGAGTTTAACAGAAAGGAACCAAGCCACATCAGCTATTGCAAAATTTAAGTGGGCAATAAATTTTTTTACGAGAGAACGTTTACGCGGATTCCTTTGAAATTTTTAAGGAATTTGCTTCAAACTGTGGAGAATTTTCACTGAAATTTGCACAAAAATCCGCACAACCGTTTTCATGTAAAACATTAAATTGCCCAATTAAATTTGGCAATAGCTGATGTGGCTTGGCTCCTTTCTGTTTAACGCAGTCCAAATACGCTACTTGCGGGAGCTCAACTAATTCGTCCGTCGTTGGTAATATTCATGCTCTGATCTATTCACTCAGAGTGCGGCGCGATATTCGTGCTGGTTTCTTTTTTTCACGCCGGCTATTCACTCAGACTAAATCATTGATTTTTAACAGTGTACTTTTTGCAATGTATTGTTCACGTACTCGATATCTTTTCTCCGATTCAGAAAATCTCGTAAGAATCGTAATATTTTAACCTGTCAAAATGAGCTTGCCGGAGCTGCCCTCCGTACAATAACATCTTCCGAAAAAACAAAGATAAGATTTTGTACAAAAGTTGTGCCCAATCCAAAAAAACTCACTAATTATATATAAAAAAAAAAAAAAAAAAAAAAAAAAAAAAAAAAAAAATTAAACACAAAAATCTGATGACTGCGTTGTAAGGATTCATCGTTTAAAAGTGAGTGATGTCAAAACGGCCCAGTTTACTCTTGATGACCATGTAATATACACCTCAAAGTTTTTTATGCAAAAAAAATTAAATACCTGAAAGCTATGGTGGCCTGGAACACGTTTTGATCCATCGCTGAAAAGGTGTGTTATAAAAACGGCCCATTTTCCTAGTACCTCATTTTCGGAATTCAAAAAAAAGTATATCAATAAGCGCCACTTTACCATTAACTTATTCGTTAATCATTTCCATTTTTGCCTGTATCGTCCGAAAGGTTGCCAATTCATACGAAAATTATGCAAACAGCGGAAAGTTAAGCACAGCGAGAACCCTTTTACTAAAGAAGGCTGCGGAAAAAAGAATACAACCTATTGTTTTCTACACGGCGGATGAGCTTCAGGAGTCACCACTGCTATATCCATTCGGCAGAGAGAGAGGTGCGGGTATATATTTTTATTTTGTAGTATCAGGATAAAACTATCCGTTGTGGGCGCGCCTCGCAAGTCCGTCCCGGCTATAGCCAAGGGGTGCGCCCCCCGCCCCCGGACCCCCGACGCGAGTGACATTCGGCTCGCTCCGCGGACCATTTTTCTGAGTAGTTGCACATTTATTCACCATGATGTATACATTTTGGAGACTCTCAAGACAAATATGATTTTGTCACAGAACCTTGTTACCGGAGCGTGCCATCATTCGCTCATTAATAAATACGATATGGGATGGGGATCGATCATTTCTTCAAAAACGCATTTGACAGGGACGTCGGTCCCATCCAGTGGAGGAGAGTGACAACCGTGCAGATCTCCTTCCGCGATTTGACTCCCTGAAGGAACATAAGCTCATCTTTGCCTCTCAAGAAGATTATCGGTGGAATAGTATAGCTCGAGTCCCGAATCGCTATGAGGCCACTTGTTTCTTATAGTTTCATTGCATATAAATTTCAAGTACAAATTATTGTATATTTATTGTATATATATTATATATTATAATTAATATAATTTGTAAATTTCATTTACAAATTATTACTTTAAAATAGCTTTCCCTAGAATACATTTGATGCTTCAAACGGAACCAATTTATTTTCATGACATTTCCGTCTAAATCATGGATTTTCCCAGGAAGGCAGCCTCTTGTTCCTCCCAGACTCTACTGTTGCCAGATAAGTTGCTTTTTTTTAACACTTTTCCATGTTCAAACCCATGAAAAATATTCACATTTATTGCAAAATATGGCAACTCTACCGGACTCAAATAAAAGGTGGAATGACGTGGAATCCCTCGAAGTTTACATTAATGATAATAAACTTGAGAAAAATGTTTTGGAAATTAAGGTAGAATTTGCCGGTAAGTAAACATATATGAATGCCAACCGTGCCGTTTCAATTTTTTCTTTCTTTTTTTTTTTTGACAAAATCTAGAAATAAATGCCACACCGAACTCATGAGTACGTATTCATCAGATACATTCTAATAAGACTTAGAGTGAAAGCTTTTGCAGTGAACTCTGAGAAATAGCTCCAAAGAGATATAGCTCATTTAAAACCCAAAACCGCCAAGAAAACTGGACAATTCAATGTGGGGAGAAAAAATATATTCCTAAAATACCCTCGCTCTTCTCATTCCTGTGTCAAAATGAAAAGAGATATACTTTCTATTGGAAAGGAAATGACATGAATCCTTTTTTTGGTTGTTGCAGAGAGTGGAGAATCGGTTTGTGTAAATCAACCGATCGACTGGATCTATACACATCGTTACCGACAAATTGGTCGGTCAGAGGTGAGCTGGCCACTCCGCCTAGAAAATAGCTATGTTCGTTGGCTAAAGGTGAGCGGAGGCAAGTGGTCCGCAATGCATCCTTTACCGCTCCCTGTATGGGGAACACCACGGCAACCGTATGAAATTAATTCTATGGAGGATTATAAAAGAGTGGTGGCTGCAATCGAACCTGTGTTGAAAAATGTAATGAAAGATAATAACTACGACCTCTTCACTAATCTTATTTTGTGAGTACTTTTTAGACACTTTGGTCTCAAAAACTGTTTGAAATGAGCGGCCGTAAGTAATCAGAGGCACCCAAGTAGTACAAGACATTGAAATTATTGAAATATAATTGTGATAATATTGCAATGTTTTTACCAAAAAATTTGAATATTATCACATCATTCGGTCAAAATGCCAATTTTAAACAATCAATAAAATATGTCAAGAAGAGAGGCAGTATCCAATGCAATGAAAAATTGCACCTTATTTCAATTGTATTGCAAGGAATTTCAATCAAAAGTGTTCCCTCGATCAGTAATTAGGCAACATACACAACACTCGGATGAAGCAGCCATAATTTTACCATGTAATTGCGATTCATTGATATCTTTGCTTGAGAGGTGGAAGAAAATCTTAGCTATTCGTCCACACTACTCTTGAATGCTCTGATTTAATACTGCCTTGCTAAGGATACCCAAATGGACATTATTTTGCGATAAGGATCTACCATCCCTGGTTCATCCGTAAAAATACTTATGTGCAAAGGCAACTAATTGTATACATATGGTGTTTATAACCTGAACCACATATTATAGTGCCTGACTGCATAATGTAGTCCAAATGGCGTATACACATCCGGGTGCTGCCAAATTCCTCCCCATGCAACATTCATTTTCGAGGAATGCTATGAATATTTTCCTTTGACATTTTCAGGAACTGTAAGTTATATTCCGAATCACATACTCTGGAAACTCAAAAATATCCGTGAATTTTCCTTTTATTATTTCTACATTGAAGGGGATTTCAGAACGCTTGAGGACTCATACGGCGTTTTTCCTTTGTATGTCAGCATCGCAATTATAAATACTTCGATGAGTATATGGGGAAAATGCGCATCTCAATTGCGTCGTTTAAATATATATCTCCAATTACGTTTCATTTTCGTCAAGTAAAACTAATCAAATACCTCTTTGCAATTTTGTGTGATTTTTTTAGAACGAGTGAAGGATATTTACAGTTTTTTAAAATTGGAAATGAGAGTTGATTGACTTTTAAAAACATGAAACATTCAGGGGAGACTTACAACGTTTCCATCTGAGGTACGCGATTTTCGACTTTCGCCATCGGAATATGACTGTTTATTATAGTTCTGATATCTATCGCCTCCTTATAAATTGACAAAAAACTACTTTAAAAAAACACGAAAAGTTCTTCAACAAATCAAAGGGTTTACTTTATAGGGCCGCAAAATGGCGTCGATAAAATAAAAAAATTTGGAGAGCATTCAGAGAGCAGGATAATTTCCTCGGTGGAGTAAAAGGATACGGATAGGCATCCGGGTATTTTATCCGCATGACGTTTGTTGAGCTGTTTTCAAGAAATTGCAAAAATAGGATCCCGAAAAATGGCGTCATCTTTGCGCTGGAGCCAGGAAGAAGACGCACACTTGAAGCGGTACGACAGACGCAGACACTGCGTTTGAAGGCGGACACGTGATCCCGCGGAATCTTCTTTTTGTAGTTTCTTGACATAACGCGACCTAGTAACAATGTTATTTAAACTCTCCGGCATAAAGATTCGCTCCGGATTACTATACACCATCACTGAAAAAGAAACTCCGGCCGTGGGAGCCGCAATTACGGGCTATATAGACATACCTTCCGTTCCGGGCTCAAAGGCCAAAAATTCCAACTGCTTGAGCCGTGACTTCGGCCTCTGAACCCGGAGCAATCGAAGCTACTCCTCCAGCAGCCGGAATTTTCGACATTTGAGCCCGGAACGGACGATATGTCTATATAGCTCGTAATTGCGGCTCCCACGGCCGGAGTTTTTTTTTTTCAGTGCAGTGTCCGAAACTCACCTTTGAGTTTCAGATGCCCTAGGGCGCAACAAGCTCGATTTTTAGGGGCCATCGAGGCTTTTTTGGGGTCAAATTCACTTTCTGCTTATACATCACAGCGCATTAACTTAGTGAAAATGGCGCAGAGCCTCCATTTTTTAGGCGTCATAACCGATTTCCTAGGCGCATTTGGCGCGTTGGCGCTTGTGAGTTTCGAACACTGTTATACACCCATAAAGGTCCGGACGTAACGATGCTTAAAGTCCAAAATGCCGCATTTTAGACGCGTTTATTGAGACGTTGATATTTCCGATTACGTTCGGCATTATTTACGGCGGATTTACATTATTACGTTCGGCAACATGAAACATTCACTATTATTTTTTAAATTTTTCTGAGATGTCAGACTATTTTTCTCTTCTTCAGACTCGGGCAATTTCACCCATAGGAAGTCTGTCCTATCCACTTGGCTGAATCTCTTGAGTGCAGCAGAACCATCACAAAATGGACTACATTTTTACAATATCAGGTTGCCGCCGGTCTGGAAAACCGAGAAAATCAGGGAATTGGCGACGACCGGAAAAAGTCACAGAATTTGTGGACAAAATCAGGGAATTTCTAACGCATCCTCTAATCGCTAGAGCTCCTCTAGTCTCAGTTCTAATCACTGATCCTCCAACTGTTTACCTTTTCTGGTCATTTTTTAAGGCTTGTCATCTTTTACCCCGCTTCTGAATTCTTTTATCCACAATTTGATTTCTAAACAAGGAAATTTAGTCGACACTTTAGGAAAAATCAGCGTATATATAAAAAAGAAGAAGAAGAAAAAAAGATAGAATTTTGTTCAAAGGTTAGGGAAACTCAGGGTATTAGAACATTTTGGACTTGTCTGGGAAATGCAAAAAAAATCAGGGGAAAGTCAGGGAATTTGAGGGTGAAGAAATTGTGGCAACCCTGAATTAGGAACTAAAATTTCTTGCCCATCTATAAAACAAAGTATTTCCATAGAGATACTGATGTTACATACTTTGTTTTTACACCGAGATAGAAATTGTAAGTCCTATTTGCCAAATGTAGTCCACATGTACTCCAGTTCCAACTCTCCTGGTATTTTTGTTTAAGGTTTTACAAAGCGTACAAAGGGAGCAAGCGACAGGAACTCGGCAAATTCCTCCGATGGTACATCCCACCGATACGGGCCAATTATCACACCTGTGTTGGGCAAGTGCTGGAACTCATGAACCGCCTTGGGAACCTAGAGTCTCGCTTTCCAGGCCTCACAGAAAAACTCTTCATAGCATCGGGACAAAAGCGCGTACCAAATTTTGAAAGTTACCTAAAGCTAAATCTAGAGCCGTCACTTGTGGAGAAATATCACGTTGTGGTTGCCTTGAATATCAAGATCAAATACGGAAACATTTACAGAAATGGGGTCCTACTTCTCGAGCCTGGTTTCCAAATCGCAAGCGTCATAACAGTCATGGAAGATAGAAACCACCCGCACACAGGTAATTTTTTCGTCGCCATTATTCTCGGCCAAGGGCTTAGCCCACGGTAACTGAAACGTGGGTGTGCTCTTCCCGACCCCTTTGGGAAAAACGCGGCTTTCTATTCCTTCTTTTGAGCCGAGGAGGGAGTTATGAATTTTGACAAGTTTGGCCAAAAGGAAATTTAATCGTCTGCTGTCGAGAAAAAAGGACAAATAGCTACATTCCTTACAAATTTTCTCACTCTGAATTTGTTTATTTTCATAAAAATTCGACGGTCATATATTAGTTTTCGGCCAACACCGCTAAGTTTTTGAGATTCAAATCCCGCGCCACGTCTCAGAGGGCGGGAACAAAAAGCTTATTTTCGGCTATGGGGGTCGGTGAGAGCATGCATACCTACATTTCACTTACCTTCGGCATAGCCAAGACTTTTTTTTTAGACGAAGAGGGTAAAGGTCCATGGGAAAATATTGTCTCTTACGTGAGAGGTCTAAATGTAAAAAAATTTCAAAATTCATCTCAAAATGGTACCAACGAAGTGGCAGGATACCTTAGTTTCCAGTGGTTGTTGGCTCGACAAAAAGGATTTTGGCATTAAGATATAAAATATTGAACCATCCTCAGGATCAGGGCCGGATGTATAATATAGCAGGCGCACCGAGCGCGCGCCTAGGGGCCTGCAGTCCTGCGCCGCAAGGTTTTTTTCATTTTTTCTTCGATTAAATGCTAAAATTTGTATCCACTCTCTGGCATTTCTTCTTAATTGGTCCGTCGCAAACTTTCGCCAGAAGAAAAATAAGAGAGGTATATTTTTGGTCTAAGTCTTTCCCTATTTTTCCCTTATAATGTATGTGACAAAAGTCTCTCAAATTGATTTTAGGAGAGGTTATTTCAAATCTCTCTGAGGGTGGCGTGGCCTCTAGACCCCCCTCTTTAAAAAATTGTGAATTTGGAGGGGAGGGGGGCACCACAGACTGCACCTAAGGGATTGATAATCGTAAATCCCGTGCTGTTCAGGATGCTGGTCTTAGAAATGACGGACAGTTACTATCGCAGTTATTTTCCGATCGGATGGGATGATGCTTAGTTTTCAAGTGATTTTGTAGTCCGATTCGATGTTTTGTGTTAGAAAAATTAAACCCGGAACCAGTTTCGTCCCTGATCCGGTGAAAAGCAACCGATACGCTGACTTCCTGCCATTTGTAAGACTCCAATCTTGAAAATTGTCCAATATTTTAAAGTGAGGACGTGCATTTCTTGATAAAAGAAATTAAAGATTTTACAGAAATAATATTGTTCGAAACATCAATTAAATAATTTCGTGAAACATATGGTCATGGTAAAAATAACAAGTTGCACCTGGGGATAGATCTGAGATGGTGGTCAGCGTTAAAGAACACGTAAAGTCAACGGCAAGAGAGGCTGAGATCACTACATTCTCAATATATTTTTTTTTTTAAAAAAAAGCTACACACCAAGTTTTTTCGGAGTTTCTGATAAATTTTCGGAATGATTTAAAATTAAATCGCAAAATATTTCGACGCGATATATTCGCTCGTTTTGCTTTCTTTCTATTAAGCCAAAATTAATTATACGCGAATCAAGTTTCAGAATCGAAGAATTGTTTAAAAAACGTCCAAATTTCTGAATCGTTGCAATTCAAATACATTTTTACCCTTTAATTATGGTAAAAACCGGGTAGGGGCCGTCAAAGGAAATGACACGTGGTCCTAGTTTTGAGGCGATTTTAGCGTCGCGCAAGCCAGGGAAGGGAGCGCGGTCGATTGTCGAGTCATTTTCACGGTGTGATGCGCCTTCAATCCAGGTAGTGGCAATTTGCCTATACCCGTAGACAAATAGTTACTGCAAATAACTCTCACAATGCGTTTAGTACAGTGCGAGAAGTATTCATGCAGTCTTGTAGGCGCTAATATGCGATTGACGCCGACCGCACTGTTTGGCGCAATGCGTGAAGTATTCCTACAGTCTTGCAGGCGCCAATATGAGTTTGACGCCGACCGCACCGTGTTTGGCGCGATTCTTTGAACTCGCGTCAGGATAATCGCGGTATCAAACAAGAGGGCTCAAAGGGCCCATGTTGTGTTTTGACGCCGTATGATCATTCCAATGTTGCCTCGTTTCTCATGATAAAATATTTTTGCTGAGAAAAGTGAAGAAAGTCCTCCATGTTTGCTTTTTTAGATTGAATGGACCACGAAACAAGGTACGAATTTATGCACTGTGATACACGAATCTTCACCAGAATTTCACGTAAACTACGATTCGCGAGACGAAAACTACTGAGATCAACTTCTAGCAAATATATTAACGTTTTTATTGTTCATTGGTTACGGGAATTCTGTATTGGCCGTTCACAAGAAAAACAAAACCCTACGCGAGTCAAATTGGGCACTACAACGGCTTTAGCAGACTACTCAATCGAGCATTATTTCTTTGCCACACTGAGTTGTTCAAAGTGTGTACAGCTTGAGCTGAGCGTCAAGATTGAGGTTGCCGTATTTTCATATTACTCAGAGGGACGTTTGGCGTGCAATTTAACCCAAGTTTTGCCACAATCACACGCTCAATTCAGCAGCTGAATGTGCAAGTCAACAGTCATCGCCCAACAGCTGAAATTTAGCAAATTCGAGTTATTTCCATCCAGATGTGTATCAAATCTACTCGAATAGTTCAGACAAATTCAACATTAGTCCGATGGTTGCTGAGAATCGTTGCTGAATTTTGGCCAAAATTCAGGCATCGGGCCGATGACTTCCACATTCAAGCCACATTCAGCTTCTACATTCAGCGTGTGATTGCGGCAAAAATTATACTTCCTTTCATGAGCGGAAAGGTTGAATTTATTCATTACAACGTTATTACCATGGGTCCATGGGTAGGAATTAATCTAGGGTCAGGATTTCGATCCCTCGAGCTTGGCGTCAAGCGATCCACATCCTCGTTTCCTATTGGTGTTCACACCGCGAGCTTACAATCCTGGGATCGAAGGATTGTGGACATTTTCCTGTTTCTTGTTTACTCATTTTTTTTTCATTTTTTTTTTTTTTAATGAGAAAGAATTTATATATATAATATTTATAAAATATATGTTGCCAAAGAAGAAGAAAAATTAAGAAGTTTTAAATGAATTACGTTGAGTATGGCAAGGAGTCTGCTTCTGCAATGTTGCAAAAAGCGAACCATGGCTTCGTACTTAGGTCATCGATTTGTTTATATCTTGTTCAAAACTTGATCTTTGAACATCCCGTTTTGTGAATATAGTTAATTTAGGTAACATTTTGAAGTACACTTCCGCCGTAAATCCATCAACCACGACGGTTTTCATGACGACAAACGCCTCTGGCAGCCGAATTATCAGCTGGCCAAAAAAAAAAAAAAAAAAGCGCCCGAAACTAATAAAAAATCGCGCATCTCCCGACGGGACGAACGGGATAAGCGATCTTTGAGTGGGTGGAAGGGGCGCGGCGCGGGGCCCGCCACGCGATCCCTCTGTTTTTCCGGCCGTCGCGGGACCGGAACGGTCAAGCCGGTACCACCTCGGATCGGCCCGCCGGGTCCCCCCTGAATTTTAACCCGGAGGATCGGGCTTATGGAATCAGATGATGATGATGATGATGATGATGATGATGATGATGATGATGATGATGTGATTGTGTTGATTGTGTTGTATGATTTGTTTTTACTGTTTCATCTCTCTTCTCTTACCATTGACCACTTTTGTGTTGAAGTTTTAATCGAAAACTATGTTTTAAAACAGGACTCTTCACCCAGAAAAAGGATTTAAACCGCATAAACAAGCACGAGTACTCATTCAGTGGATCTGATTACATCATTTGGGTCGCTACAGAAAATATAGGCACGCCTAATGAAAGAACTTTGAAAAGGATACTTTATGTGGGCAAACCATTTTACTCGCCTGTGGATGTGACCGAAAGAAGAATGTTGTGTTTCAATTTTCGTGCATTGTTATCGACGGATGAAAATGGCCAAATAATCACCGGGATGTATTTTGCAATCCCTTCTGATCCTAAAAAAGCCCCTGGCACAGCACTGACTCTCTTTTACACAATAGATGGTTCCCCGCAAATGTTTCAAATACCGTTCGAATCCTTTGGCTCTGATCCGGTATGTATGAACTCTTAATTTCTTCTCGTTTTTTTTCAAAAATAGCTTGAACCTCAGTAATATTATTTGTGAGTGAATGAATATGAAATGGTTGGATTTCAACGTACTATTTTCCTCTCTTCCCTAAAGGTCGAGCCAATGTGTTTATCTTCAATAACGTTTTTACAGTATAATTGTAAGAAAAATGTTCAATTTTTGCACTTTCGCGAGTGTATAAAATAAGTATATCGGCTTTTTATGTAAGTTGACAAAAAGCTACACCGAAATGCTTTAGAGGGCCTTTCTTAAATAGACGTCAAAGAAAATAAGAGTAGAAGGATTCAAGTAAAGTAGACTCAATTTGTTATCTTGACTCTTAACAATACAAGAAAAAAAATTAAATCGAAAACCTTCGGCACGATCCGTTAGGAGGGCTGTTCTATCGGTTATTGGTAAGCTACCGAAACAGTTCCGTCAAGAAAAAGTTACGATAAGAGCGCTCTTGCCGATAGACTGTAAGTTGAGGACATTATAGAAGGAAGAAAAATTCAAGCAGGTTGCATAACCCTGAAGGGGCTGAACCCGAAAAAAGAGACCTCACGTCTATTACATTTTTCTTGGACCCTAATCATGCAATTTACTTTTTTTTGGTGCGGGAAATATTCAGAACACGTCCTCGTAGGCGAATTTATACGAATCTTCTTTTTTTCGTATTCTGTACCTAGATACTTGTACTAAAGAAATCTAAGAAGAATGAAAAGAAAACAAATTCTTTTATACTGATCTTCTAACAAAGAAAAAGAAATCATCGGATGATTGGAGTCCGAGGTTAATGGCACATAGAAAAGAGCTATTTTTCCGGTTTTAGCCCCTTCAAGGGCCAAGGTATATCGACGGTGAAACTACCAAACCTCGTAATTCGTTTGCTGTGTTTAAAAATCTACGCTCACATTTTATTTTTTTGAAGTAGACCAAATCAATACCATTCCTTGAAATTTTCAAGGAATTTTCTCCGCACAAAGAGGAAAAATCACAGAAATTTTCAAGACTGGATGTTAAGTAGTTTTTCATTTAAAAAATAAAGTATGACAGGAAGTCTGCGACGTCGCAAACCGAGATACGTGGTTTGGTAGTTTCACCGTCGATATGTATCCTTCATGATAAAGTTTATTTTTCTGGGATCACCTGACTCAAGTAATCTTTTATAAATTTTTTAATAGAAGTAGGAAAAAATTACCAACATTCTGTTAATCTGCAGTTCATTGGCCATTACAATCAAGGAGTTTTTTTTATTCATTTTTTTTTTTTTGCCAGTTTTTGATTCGGCCCCTTAAGACTCATAACGTCCAATCTACATGTAATTCTTCCAGATGGAAAAAAAGTACGTGGATGCAATCGAAATAAGCAACCAACTGTTGAATTGGCCGGACAATTTGTTGATGTCCCGGCTCAAAACGGTGAGACAGATGCTGAACGACGAAAATTTTATACGTCAGATGATGGAATTGCATGAAATCTTCGACCGGATAACACAATTGAAATAGGTAATTTGGCACAGTGTTGATGGGCGATCACAAAGTGCTTTCATTAATTAATCAATCAGTTTGGTCCGCAAGCTTTTACTTATATGTTTCCTTATTTACTATTTGTGCCTTGTCTGTCGTCTGACGTATCTATTCTGTCGCATAAAATTTTCCCTCCACTTTCTGATCTCAATATCCTTACTTTCAAAGTTTTCTCATGAAATCCCTCTCCTCTTCAAACGAATTAATCTCCAAATTTAATGTATTCTTTCCTAGTCCTATCTTTTAATTTTGTGTACTACCCTTTTGAGACCCCTATTTTTTAATTTTTTTAAAGTCTGTACTACCCTATTTTGATCTCTCCTCTAAGGTGTTAATGACTTAGATGTTAAAATCACCAAATAAACGGATCTACCAACCAACCACACTTATCCTTTCGTTCATTAATACTTTTCCGATGTTAAGGCATCCCGTATAAGTAAACTCATTTTAATACTACTGCTCCACATTTTGCTGATTTCAATAACATATTATCAAAATATGTTAACCAAATACCTTCATCGTTCAGGAAAACTAATCTCTAAATTCGATCTATTTTCTCCTTTCCTCATTATTAGAGCGAATTTCTTTCCCACTCTTCCTTTCTATTTATTTGTCTTTTCCTACCCTTTTTTGACTTATTATTACTCTTTCTCTCTCTATCGCTCTATCTTCTTTAAGGTGTTCATAATTTAATTTTATTAAGCCACTTTAAATAAACGTATTTGCCAATTAACCAACCTTCTCGTATTTCTTTTCTCCCTTTCAAGTATTCTATTACTATTTTCTTTTATCGTGTCTTTTTTTCTATCCTCTAAATTTTACGTTCCTCTTTCCAATATTCCCGGGTAACAATTTACCTAGTTTGATACGAAACATGTTTCGTAATTAATTAAAAAAATCGAGCTACAAGCCAAAAATAAATTGAACAAGTAATATTTCAGTTATTATTATTGGTTATTATTTTAGTTTTTCTTTATCAATTACCATGTTCTATGCAGCTTAGCCAGCCAAATTTGGCATTAAAGTGTAATTGTTACGAAATTTGCTCTACAATCGCAGAGGTGCAAAGTTGCTGAGGCACCTCTATACAATAAACACTTTCTAACTACCACTACATTCCTCGTACCTACAGCTTCTTGGAGATGAGATTGTAAGCAGTGGAGTGGCGTGCTTTGCGATGTATCGATTGATTTGCCATTTAAACCTATGGGAAAGGATCGATAGACAGGTTGTTCGTATCGAACACCTTAATAATTGATTCTTTATCATAGCTTCAAATGTAGAAATATCGGTAGTTGATCATTCGCGCCTCGCCACTGATTGTAAGTCACGAACCGGTAAAACAGCAAACTCAGCTGGTTTCGAAAAGATCGATAAGTTCGGATTTGGAGGTCATGAATTGAAGTTTTTATGGTGAATTGTACTAAGAACTGCGCTCACATTAATGTGTGCTTTTCGAGTAGATACCTATTCATGCTCCTCGATAGGTTTATTGCCTATCTGGTGAAACTGAAGGCGAACCTCCATTGGACAACACCTAAAAATAGGTTGCATTATGCATTACGTGCTCTCCCGGTAGGTTTGTTGCTTATGCGGAAATATTGAAGGCGAAATTAAATTTGAGAATATGTTCTCCGTCAGTAACGACCTGTGGAGGACAAAGAGCGGGATGCATTATTCTAAGACTCCCAAAATGAGGGAAGAGAAAACAGAGGAGGAAGAGGAATAAAGACATGGAAAAGGAAATAAAGAAGAGAGAAGAGGGAGACAAATGGGAGAGAGAGTTTGAAATGAAACTCGGGTTGCAGCTTCAATTATTCCAGAGTTAACAAATCGCCTCTAGAGATGACTAAAGAGGGAAAAAATTGCATACCTACATGTAAAGAGATGAATAAGCGAAGGGTATCTCGGAGAATTTTATCTCTACGAGTTCAAACACCGTGAAGGAAAATTAAGCCCGATAATTCCAAAGGCTTTTTCTTTCACTCAAGTATTTGAATGTTTATGTGTGTAAGTAACCAGCAAGAGGCCAAGTGTCACTCCCAATTATTGCTGCTCACTTACGTAAGTGATCAGATTAGGAATCATTCTTGAGAAGAGTCAAATCATTCATTTTTGAGCATTGAATTTGAAGGCTTTCGAGAGAACTTTACATTCCCATTCAAATGTTGGAATTAATAAGAGATGAAACCATGAAAAGTATCCTGGAAGATCTCTATTAGGCACGAGTACCTATATCGGTGGTGAAAGTGCAGAAGTGCGTATCTCGGAAAACACGATTTACCAAGAGAGTAAAAGAACAGTCTACATTCCTCCTTATTGTCAGTAGAAGGGTAATAATTCTAAAGGAGAGCAAGAATAAGTTAATGCTTTTTCAGACGCTATCAGAATTTTAAATATTTTCTCGAACTGTTAATAAATATGGCAGAAATGCCGAGATTTGCGTTTTCGGCACTAATAATTGACACTATCACGAGGTACGCACTTATGTAATCGGTGTTTTTAACCTGTTGTTGGCGGATCTTGATCATTTAAAGACTATAAAAGAGTTTCACGCTTACAATTTCTTATCAGAAGCTTTAGTTTGATCTCTTACGGCCGGATCAAGCATTGTATGATTGGAAAATGACATTTGATCACGAGATACGCATTTCTGCAATTAGCGTTTTGAACCTGCTCTTGATCATTAAGATCAAAAATAGAGTTTATTCATACTTAAAACTTGTTTAGAAGCTTTAGTTGATCCAATACGGTGGATGAAGCATTGTATGACTCGATCGACTCCAATACAACCGACCGTTGTGATGAACCGTCAGTTCATGGTTGCTTTGGCCCAGAGA
Organism: Bemisia tabaci; assembly: GCF_918797505.1. NCBI lineage: Eukaryota > Metazoa > Arthropoda > Insecta > Hemiptera > Aleyrodidae > Bemisia > Bemisia tabaci. Next base: position 771,660 of record NC_092795.1, on the reverse strand, counting down.
GGATATGAATAATGGACATGAACGCCGCGCAATGCTGGTAATGGGTACCGATGAAGAAATGATACTGAAGGGCCTTTGAGAGATAGGCATTTAGCAACTTTTCAAAAGCAGCAAATTCCTGAAAATAAATAAAATAATAGAGCAGCTGATCGGCTGATGTATGCTGTTGGCAGGAAACGTTGAGGAGCGCGCGTTGTGCATAATACGCGGCGGATCAAATGAAGGGGCCAGAACGAGATACGCATTTCTCCACTGAAGCCCGAGATACGCGAGAAAAGTTTTACGCTTTTAGGTGACTTTCTGATTTGTTTCAATTATAATCTCTCGCTGGCAGATAGACGACATCTTCAACAACACGTTTATGCAGCTAATGCAAGACTGTCAAAAATCGTGATACGCACTTCTGTAATTTCACCATCAATGCAGTCAAACGTCTTACAGGGGAGGAGTTTTTAATCTCCTTTTTTTGATATGTATAGACCACGTGAAGTTTTCCTTCCGTTTTTCTGCTAATAAAACAAACATAGTTTACAAACTTTGTGCCTATATTGTTTGATAAAAATTAAAGTAATAATGAATCATACCAAGATGTAGTTTAAATGACCAAAAAATGACCATTTGTCATTCATCCTTAAATCATACGGCATCTTGAGATTATTTTTAATTATTCACTTGTATTATTCATTATTATATCCTCATTTAATTCGTAATTGTTAATCTTTATTAAAGATAACAAGTCCATCAGAAGGTCCTGTTCAAAAAGCACACCTTTATACCTCTGCATGCTTGAACTGAACTAATAAACGAAGAGCTATGATTACGTTGGTTGAGATCCACCATTTTATAAGTCCGCCTTCCACTATAGCGCATAGACATCACATCCCTTCTGGGGCGTAATCGCAACGAATTAAAAGCCTACATAATATAAACCTTACATTCATATCACTGTTATAGCTTGTATTGAACCGCTAAAGAAATGAAATGACGTAATGCTAGGTATTTACCTCTTGAAGTTCACCTTCAATATTTCCGCACAGGCAACAATCCTACTGAGGAGCACCAAAATGAATAATATCTATGAAATATCTATTGAAATATGAATATCTATTCGTAAAACACTCACTTATCACGCTTTAGAAGCTTTGATATAACCAACATACAACTTGTGAACCTATAGTCATGTACCGTACGCTTGGAATCCCCTTCACTTTTACCACATAGGCAACAAACCTACCTGTGAGTGAGAATAGTTATCTTTTCGTAACTTTTTGGGGTGTATAGGTTTGAAACAAAAACGGTCGTAAGCCTCGCATTTTCCCAGAAACTCTAGGTTATTGTAGTTCGATGGATGATTTCGTAAGTTTGGCATTACACCCTCAATTATCACTCTAGGAGTGAATCGCCGATTCAAAGAATCAAAGCTTCGATCACTAGATTACTGTCGAGACATTCTTTTCAAGAGCACCCACTTCCTCGTTGCCGTAACAAGTTGCCTTTTTCCTTGTGCGGCAGAAATTTTGATCGCCATCTTGAACGGAAGGAGGTTTTGTCTGAAAAATTGAGGCTGTTATGGTGATTCGACGGACGTCATTCTTTCTGCCAGAGCGGCGTGCGACATATCTGTGACAATGACAATCTATGTGTGAGATAAATGACAAGAAGCTGAAATTTTGGAACGAATCGATACGATACTCTGCACGTCGCTCTGACACAAAAAATGGCCTCCGTTGAATCACCTTATCGTCAATTTTTTATTCCTAGATAACAAGACAAAGAATACAGCCATAGGTACCGATTCTTACATACATCATCGTCCCAGGCAATACTAAAGTTTCCGCCCAGGAATGGTTATAACTATACGTTAGCTTAAGTCAAGCTTCTTAACCGTCGTCATTGCGCAACGGTATAAATCTATTATCTCGCAAACCAGTGGTCCAAACTTAAAAATCTATAGCTCGTTAGAAAGCTAAAATCTTGTAAATCAATCTGATGTTGTAATATTAACTTTTTTGTCCCTGTTTTCCTCCCCGAAAATTAGGGAAACTTAATGTTTCGAAAAAACCACGCATTTAACATAAAAATAGCTTTTATTTTCGAAAAGCCCGACAGATTTTTTTTTCGTTTTTGGCTTAAATGACAGTACTTGCATCCTACTTCAAGCTCCCGAAGAGACTTTTTGGTGTCATCGACTTTCCATTTAAAGGTGGTTCAGACGAGCCGTGCGAAGAAAGTCTAAGGAGTCAAAGGAAAAAAGGTTTTTGGAAATCTATGGAATAGAACCTGAAAAGGGTGTACTTTAGCATGAGTAAATTTTACATGGTGAAGATAAAAGACTCACGACTCCCCCGAATGTATTTTTTAAAATTTAGCCATATATATGGGATATACTATGCGCGTTTAGGATGTCCGACCCTGGACGACAAGGAAGGAAATCAAGGTGGCTGGCATCTAGCAACGGAGAAACAAATAAAAATTTCGCACCTTTCGCCGCTCAATAATGAGGTGTTTCCTAGCTCTACTCCAGTATTAGCTGAAGATTAATTAGTTTTAATTTAGCCTCTCATTGCGCGCTCCGTGGGCCGTGCCATCGTCGCCTATCCAAACATGATCCAGGGCGCTTCCTACACTCGCAGAAAAATGGGATTATGTCCATGGATTAACTCGGGATTTACAGTTATGTCAGCGCCAATCTGCAAAGCAACTACTCCAAGTTGCCAATTCGAAAAAATTCACCGTCGAATTCTCGACGACAGATGAAAATTTCCCTTTTTCGCGACTTCACTACTCCTTTAAAATCTCTCTCCCGTTGCCTCATAATAGAAAATCTTAGGGTGAAATTCGGAGGCATCTCTCACCGGAGCGTATTTTTCCCCCACGAGACTCGGCTGATATGAATAAGTATCGTATTGTCATAATTGCTCCTCAAACAGCTCCTTTCCTTAGCGGGTCCCACGTGGTTTACATTTTCATTAAGCTTTCATTTAAGTTGACCCTCGACGAAGCATCATAAAACAGCACAATTTAAACGGATCTCAAGTAAAATTCAAGAGTATAACAACATTGTTAATAGACCCTCTCAAGGGATAACGACAAATTGCCTCTAAAAATATTAAAAATGTTCTTGAAAAATAGGACAGTTTTAAAAATTTAAAGGTAGATTTGCTTCTACAAAATTTGAATTTTTCAAAATCATGGAAATTTTTCCGCTACATCTTTAACTTATTCGCAGTAGCAAATCATTTTAATCCCTTGCAAGGATCAATTTCTAAAGTTAGACTGCTGAATTATATTCGAGCCTGGTGAAATTTGTTCTTTTTCATAATACTAGGTTAACGATCTCTTTGAAATTTCGATCTCGAATATCATGCTATTTTGTGGACCTATCACGGCATACTAAGGTTTGTAAGCAACCAATCTTAGAAAAGGAATGTTTTTAGCAGAACAATAAATCTCGATCAGTCATTAATACACAAATGTACGCACTGAGGCATTTTATCTCTGTGACGCCAGGAAAGAGGAAGTCTCCTTTTCCCTGGCCTCAATTTATATTCACCTTCCTTGGCTCCTCCCAAAATTCAACTTTTTTAGTGCACCTCGCAAATTACATTCCGAGGTGAATCGGGATTGCATAGGCCGTGATAAGAGGGTTGGGTATGAATGAAGATACGAGTGAGGAAATAATAATTTATGAAACTTGTAGGGATATTTCAAAAAATCCGAGCCAAACTCTAACGAGGGTCCCATTTTGCATTTTGCAATGCGAAACTACAATTTCTGGTTCATACATAAAAACAACTATGAGCGTAGGGAAACTAACGCCACGTATGCTGTTTCTAAAATGAGCCAGATATTTGTAGTTCTTAATATTTAGAAAATGTAGTCCAATTGGATCACCGGCATAAATTTTTACTCATAAAAATTTCAGCAAGGACATTGGTAGTGAGCTATAAATGACCGAAATCGGGAAAACGAGGGTAATTAGCGTATAGAATCCTTGCGGTGTCATAGCAAAAATCTCCTGGGTCAATTTGATACCTGGGTTTTTAACAACTATGCGGCCGGCATTTCTATGAATTAGCTTTCAAGAAACTTTCGTTTCACTCCTGGTGTTCTTTCGGCCTGGTGCTACTGCGGGCCGATTAGTGAAATTGATAGACAAAGCCATAGACAAAGGAGACAAAAGAGATATGGAGAGATCCTATCGGTGGAAGCGGGTGGTTGCAAAGGACAAAGGAGGTAGGTAGTAGACTAAGTAACGGCAACCCACGAGAGACCCGACAGTTAGTCTATCATTTTCTCCCTTTGTCTATAGTAACCACCCGTTTCCATCAATAGGATGGTTCGGTACTCCCTATGTCTTCTTTGTCGATAGCTTTGTCCATAAATTTCAATAATGAGTCGGCAGGTATCTTTAATTTTCCTCTTTTTGTCGTCAAGAAATGCATGAATCTAGGAAAATCTTGGAAATTGATCTAGCGTCGTGATTTCCAAGCCGGCAACGGCGCAACCAGAGGTCCACTACCTTCCCTATGATTAGACGGGTACGTGATCCCCCGGGAATTAAGGGCGGGGGGCACCCGGGCTTGTCCCCGTTTGAAATTTACTCGGGCTTTTTCGGATCCTCCCAATCTCAATTTCTTATAAAAGCTCAGTGGGTGACTGTGTCTCAGTTCAGTGTGGGTTTTTTTTCGAGTCTTGTTAGTTTACCAGTTTTTGGACGCAATATGAAGTTTACACTATCTGTGAGTAAACAGTCATTTATTTCTTTGCTAGGGCTTAGTATAAGCACCTTTATAAAAAGCCATACATTTCAAAATGGAAAATCGATCAAAAGCTCGCTCCCACCCAATTTTAATTTTGGTCCGGTGGGTAAAATCATTAGACAGCGCGCATTTATCAAGGTTGACTAATCGCCATGGACATTTCTTAATTTAAGAGGAGAATGATTGGTTTTCCTGGTACTTTGACTTTTCTTACAATTTTCAATGTAAGCAAGAGCGATTACATTTCATCACTGTAATCTCTCTGAGCTCCTAAATTTTCGTATTTTGCCAAAGTTCGTTCAACCGTTCTAATGGGCCGATTTTCATTATTTTTGTGGCTATCGACAGGTGGCACTGGTGGCAGTCTCTGAATGAGTTCCCTTCATTTAGATTTTGGATGTATGATTCAGGTTTTTCTTTTATTACGTGATACAGCTGTGAAAATTCAATGTAAACAATGTAAATGTGTTCATTATTTGTCACAGTTTATTTTAGAAATCCATCAGGCCGATATTCACGATTCTAGTGACTATCAACAGGAGATAGCTCCTGGATGAGCCCGCTCTACTTAAATTAACTCACGGAGGTTTGCGACGCACGCCTTAGAAAGTGCGAAGCGCCCTGTGGGGGTTGGGTCGCGTACCCTCCTAGTATAATACAAAGTCAAATGAACTTAATTTCTAATTGTACGTCGTAATGCATGAATCTTTTCAGAGAGTTTAACGCAAGGCAGAAAAGTAGGCTCACCGAACAACGCGAGTTGCTTGACGCATGGAGACATTGTTATTTCGAAATTTGCTCATGCTGAACCACACTAAAGATTTTTCGGTCTTTGATGGCACTCGTTTACTCCTAGCCTGTGACTTGGATCGACGAAAAACGGGATTTGAAATGAGTGATGCGACTTGTTACAACTGCAAATGTGGCAAAGTTTGGGAGGCGGGGATTTGAAGGCATTTTTGGGGGGAAAATTTGCTAATCTCGTAAAAATTTGTATTTGCGGATTTCCTCTTCTTCTTCCACCAACGACCAGGGCATAGCCCTGTTTGTCAGGCCATCCAGTATCGAGCACAATAAACTATATAAATATTAAAAATCTAAAAATCACTAAAAATAGCGGACTCGTCGAATCAATAAAAACATCATAAAATCATTGATATCATCCTCAGGATAAAAGAGCCAGCTTTGTGCCCATCTCTTAGGCGGTCGTCCAGGTAATCTTTTCCCCAAGGGTTGTCCGTGTCCGGTCATACAAATTTTCGCTATTTTTTTTTCATCCATTCGGTCAACGTGCTCCGACCACATCCTTCTCTTTCACACAAGTCCACTTGGCTACATCTTGCACCCCAAGAGCATCCCTGATGGACTCGCTGATCTGCCGATCCCAAAGTGTAGAACCTGCTATCTTTCCTAGAACTTTCATCTGAAGGATGCGAAATTGTTGTTGGGTGCGCTTCGTTTGAGCCCTAGTCTCTGCGGCAAACGTTAACACCGTTTGCGGACCGTGTTTGCCGACGAATTCTCAAATGTTGAGCGGCAAGTCTTTGTGCCTCGCGTGCTACTTATATTGGCGGAAAGTGCGATTTGCAGGAGTGCGACTCATTACGGTCGCAAATGTGGCTTCATTCAGGTATACGAAAGTGTAATCGGAAAACCTTTCGGGGAGAACACTGTGCTAACCACGTGAAATTATGCTAAAAGTTGTGCCTGTAGACGAATTTCCAGACTTTTAGCCAAGCGCATTCATACCTTAGGAGCCTTGCCTCATTGCCCGAAAACGCCATTTCAACACAAGTCGATAATCCAATTTCGGAACTTCAGGATATTCAATTTATTCCTTGGGATTTTTCAAGATTTTGGAACACATGCAAAAAAATCTGTTTGGCATCAGCCGTTTTTCTAAGCAGGTGAAAACGGTTGAAAAAATCAACATTTTGAGACTCAATTTTCGGGAATAGCCTCATTTTGTGTTGAATTTAAGTATTTTCACCAGCCGTCACTCATATACTCCGTTCATGAAAAATTACAAGGTAAAATTGACAAAAAATTTGTGAAAATACAGGAGATGAAAATGAAGATGCTCTGGAGGGCCAAGGGAAAAATGGATGGAAATAGGGACAAAAAACTGGGCAAACGAAGGAGCTTGTACATCTCAGTATAAGAAAAGAAAACAAGACACAGGTGTGACTTTTTTTTCGGGTCTAATACTGGCCTAAACACGGGTCTAAAGGTCATTTTGGCGATGCGCGTTTTTGTGACTTTGCGGTCGAATGGCAAAATATCCGCATTAATCGGTTTTAAGACCCGCGTTTTGGCCATCATCAGACCCGAACATGACCAAATCATAATACAAACCGTTGAATCGACCTTCAATCAGCAGAAAGTCGTAGAGTGAAGGAGATTTAGCTGGGGTTGGCTCAAAAAGGGCCCTTATCGATACCGCTCCTTTTTTGTTGAACTCAGTTCTGAACGTCCAGTTTTATGGGGGAATAAAACTTAAAACCTTTTGTTTTCAATTGAAACATGGCGCAATTTGTTAGGATCCCGTGGAAGCAAGTTCATGGTGAAAAGATAATTTTACACGAGAATCTTTTGAGCGTCTGGTGGAGGAGGAGATTCTAGCGGGGAAATGCCGTGTAAATCCTCTAGGTCTTTGAAGCTCTAATTAAATTGGGATGAAAAGCGTTTAGCTGTCTAAGTAGGATGTAGGACGGTGACGATTGGCGATGAGCGTGGCTACGAGCCGTGAGAACGGTGAACTTGATGCAGCATTATTATCCTCCTGATTATCCTCAGGCTGATTATCCTCAGGCTGATTATCCTGAGTGGCTGAGGCCAGGTGGACACGCAATGATGAGTTGCCCGCAACCACAACCACCGTTGTCCATTCATCATGGCTCCAACCAAAGCTTCACTCCATCTCCTAAAACCGGCATTCATCACCCAATAAAAAAGCTCTCGGAACAATCAGGGAATCTCTTCCGGAAACCGGGAATCTCCTCTTCTACCGCCTAGAGACAATCTTAAGGAAAATGTTCATGCATGCACCTGGGCCCCATTATTCATTGACCTCTTGAATTTTCAAATCCTCAGGACAGTGCTTAAGCATTCCTTCATCAGATGATAATTATAATCATCAAAATACTTTTTGAATTCAAACTCGAATGTGCACCAAAGAATCGGCTGAAATATGATAAAATCCATACTCACATCTGCAACTCCGGAGAATTTTATAAATCTTCTTAAGAAAATCCGGGGGAAGTGAGAGATAAGTTTGGTTTCTAATCAGGGGATGAGTCCTCGAAAATCAGGGGAATCAGGGAATGAGCATGTTCAGGAATTACAGACACCATGCCCAACGCAAAACTAGCATAGCCTAATGCAAGGTATACCTTATTCACGGGAAGAGTAAACTGCTGAGTTACCGATAAGGAGACTAATGACATCCTAATCCTAGTAGTAATGTGGTGGTATGAATCGCTTTTCAAAAGTTCTTACGAAAATAGGTAGGTAATAGCTTACAGAAGACTCTTCTGAACTACTTTCCAGTGAAATTTACGGTAATAAAAATTACTCCTTTTGTATGAGCTTTTTACATTATTTTCAAACTTTTTGAGGGTTGAAGATTTGCGTTAAATCGGTCAAGAGTTTCATCACTCCTTTTAGCTTAAGTTTTACCGTTCTTAAATTTTACTCAAAATACAAAAAAAGGATTTCCTGAGAATAAATTTTGAAGGTTTGCTAAAAGGTGTCCTCTAAAAAGCGAGCTTTTTAAAAGGTTTTTAAGGGCTGTCGCAACTTGGGAATTTAGGGGAGCAAGTTTTCTTTGATCAGCTGATCTAATCTAAAAAACCTAAATAATTCTGTTAAAAGTGCAGATTTTTATTACATTAGCAAAACAAAAATATAAATTGTGAGAGTGCTGTTTACATGCGCAAAAAGTGACGCCATCTCAAAAAAAAACAGTGATGAGTCCACATTATCACAAATTACAATTTTCTTTAAAAAAAAAAATAAAAAAAGTAATCCACACTTTTAAAAAGTAATCCCCTTTTAAAAATAAAGAGCCCCCTAAGCCCCCCCCCCCTGGCTACGTGCCTGCAGCCGTGTGTTAGTTAGCACCTTTTTCTACCGAGTTCTGACCTTAAAGTTGGTTTAAAACGTAATCATACACGTTTACAGACAGTGGCACGTACGACATACCGCTGTCTTGCTCATAATGAAATGAATAAGCCTCTTCTTCATAGTCTCAATCACAATTGGTGACTCTTAAAAATGTAAATGATTCCTAAAAGTTCTTTTGGATGCTTGTTAACAAGAACTGTGAAAAAAAGTACAATTTGTTAAAAAAAAAAAAAAAAAAAAAAAAAAAAAAAAAAAAAAAAAAAAAAAAAAAGTTCTGCTTGGACTCTACTAGGTTTATTTTCTCAAAACTATACTTTACTTTCTCTCTTCAATAACGTGACAAAAGCGGGGCAATAAAAATATTTTATCACGGGAAGTTCCCGTTCGTATCGTTAGTACCAGCAGGTTTAGGTTACCATAAAAATTTTCCCAGTGACCAACGTAAACGAAGGCGCGATTATCATTTTTCTGTTGATATTTCGTGACGTTTTCGATTCGAATGGAATGTTTCTCCTCCTTTATCTAGAAAACACTTCGACGGAGAAACTACTAAATCACGTTTCTCGGTTTGCAGCGTCGTAGACTTCCTGTCATCCTTTATTTTTTAAATGAAAAACTCCTCAGCGTCAATTCTTGAAAACTTCCGTGTTATTTCCTCTCTATGCGAAGAAAACTCTGTGAAAGTTTCAAGGAATGATACTGATTTGTTCTCCTTCAAAAAAAAATAAATAAATAAAATAAAATGGGAGCGAATATTTTTAAACACTACAAAGAAGATACGTGGTCTGGTAGTTTCACCGTCGACTTGAAAAATTCTTCAAAATACGGTTGGAAGTCCAAATTTTACCCTTTACCCATTAATATACACTTCTCTCTTAGGAAATATATGTTATTGGCATTCTGCTCACGTAAATAGCGGACTTGGTAGCTGAAACGATACGAAGATGCCGTATCTGTGAGCAGAGTGAGCGAGGGTATCCGAAGCGCCTTCATTTTTTCTAGTACATTGATCATACAACATTGATCAACATTGATCAACATTGATCCCCATGAAGCACGAATAGTTGCATCTGGGCGTTGTGTTAAGGTGTGTGATGAGGGCTGACGTGGCCACGAACCCGCGCGCCTTAGGTACCGCATCTTGAGGGGCCTTTTTATGGGCCCTCAGGGCCGGATTTACTTACTTGCCGCCCATGGGCCGCCTGTATTTTGCCGCCCCTTTCTCATTCGTTTTGAAACATCAATAAAAACCACCAAGTGAACGTGCCGGAGGGAGAGAGGCGTATAAGACGCGTTTACTCGTGTTGGTCACATTTTTTGCCCTGTTGACACTACTAGCAAAAGTTCACAGAACTTGGCGCGAAAGTCAAGTTCCGTAAACCTATCTCTGTATATGAACGAGGCCCCCCATTTATAAGAAATGAACCAAAACATTATGAAAGAACAAACTTAAATGTGGTTTAATAATTTTAACTTCCGCCTCCGCGCCGCGCTGACCGCACTGTGTTTGGCGCAATACGTGAGGTATTCCTACAGTCATGTTGCATGCGCTATGCGTTTCGGGCCGACCGCTGCTGCATGCACTGTGTTTGACGCAATGCGTGAAGTATTCATGCAGTCTTGTAGGCGCCATGCGTCAGGCTGCCGCTGCTGACGGCTGCCCGCTGCTGACCGCAGCGACCGCACTGTCTTTGGCGCGATGCGTGAAGTATTCATGCAGTCTTGGAGGCGCTAATATGTGTTACATGCCGACCGCCGCACCGAGGGTTTCTCCTTTTCATCTCACGTTCTCGACATCATTGCTCTCTGCGCCGCGCCGTTCCAGGCCAAATTCCGTGTTCGGTTTCTCTCTTAGTCTTAACTCGACTAATTAAAGGTGCTGTCTATTGTACCACAGAGGGACGACAAAATTAGAGATGTACTCTCAGGAAATGAGAGATTTTGTCACCTTTCCTCGTTCGTATTTTTTTTTCTGAATCCGATTCTTCTTTATAGCTACATTTAAAAAAATTGCAAAATTTGCCACCCCCTTAATCCGGCCCTGTGGGCCCTCCCTCTTTCCCAGGAATCCCTATATGGTTGATATTGTGATTAGGGGCGCTCAAAGGAGATCTTTAACACAGTACCACAAAAAGGACAGTTTTTGCAAACCTTGAGAAAAATTTAGTGGTGAAACTCTAAATTTGGATCCTTACGAGGTATTACAATGATTTGACTCTACAAAACATTCGAGGCACAGAGGGAAATATACCGTCAGTTTTTTAAATTTTTAGGTAGGTTTCCACCTACTTCAAAGTTGCTCAAAATCATAGAATATCTTATTTTGTATTTCGTACTTATTGCGGTGGCAAGTCAAAGTAATCATCGAATGGATCCATTTTCAGAGTTTCACCACTGAATTTTACTCGAGGTTTGCAAAAACACCGATTTTGATGAAGAGTATGTTAGGAGTCTCCTTAAACCCTCCTTAATCACAATGCTAACCATGTGGGGACTCCTAACCAGAAACAAGAGACCCTCCACTGGCCTCTTGGCGACAGGTGGAAGCTTCCACTTTCGGGGATTCAACACTTCCTTATGGACAATTATAAGGGAGCAACAGTCATCACTCTTGTTTTGGCTGTTGACCTACCTACATGGTGGATGATGAGCTTCGGGTGACGTCATGAGCTGAACAAGTTTCCAAACTTCGACTTGTTTTGGCACGTTGTAAACATCAACCATGCAGGTAAGTCAACAGTTAATTGTTGAAGTCCCGAAAGAAAAAGCTTCCATAATAGCCGAGGTTCGAGTGGAGGGTCTCTTGTCTTTGCTCCTAACTCAAGGAGGTGTCTGGAGAACGACTATAAATGGAAACTCGAGCGAGAATTCTCCTCAAATGTTTTCCAGTGCGGCATGGCGCGCGACTGCGGCTGCGATGGCTCCAGAATGAGGTAATCGATCGCGACAAGAGGAAGTATTTATGACATAAAGCTCAAGAAGAAATGTCCGACGAGGAGAGGAACAAAATTACCTGAAATGAGTCATCTGGTCTGCCTTTGAGTAAGGCAGAGGAAGGAGAGAGAGGGAGATAGACCCTAGCGCAAGCGTGAGAGAGAATGAGCAGAGGTGAGCGAGGAGGGGCCCCACTGGGACAAGCTTTGAAAAAAGTTTAGACCCTCAGGGCTCATACAGATATCGGTACCGGCGAATCGTTTAAGCGCTCCGCTAATCTTGATTTCGCGCCGTCGCCGCCGGCCGCCGTGCACTCCTCTGTAAGTGCATGCCCTCAGTTGCGCGTTTTCGCTTCAAAACTTGGCTTTTTCACCGGCCACTCGGCCTCAGAGAGCCCTGTGGGGGTATAGGGCTAAACGGGGGCATACTCCCTCCAAAAATTGACTTGATTCCTCCCAAGAAATGCGAGGGATTTCGGTAAATAAGTGTGCGGCAAATTCAGATGTGAAATTTTAATGCGATCAAGTTCGTGATAAGAATTGCTTGAATTCCCTCTGAGACGACTCAATTCTTCAAAATTTGCTGGGGCAAGCCCCCTGGGCCCCCTTGGATGCCAGGAAAATCTCGTGAGCCCCCCTTTCGAGCTGGAAAATCTCACAAATGCCCCATAACGGTTTGTTTTTCAAGGCGCCCCAAGACGAGATGTCCTCCCTGATGTCCTTCAAAATTGTTATTGAAACTGAGTGAACAAACCTAACTATATAATTAGCGTAAAAATTTATGATACTGCATGCACGTGAGAGTACATTTTTAATCGTTTTGAGTGATCTTCTTGCTAAGTCCACCAAATTTTTATGGGTCCGAAACTGTCCAATGGAGCTTCTCAGATGGCTAAGGCAATCAGAAAGAGATCCTCAAGGGTAGATACTGGATCGTCAAAAATATTTGAATTTTTTTTGTTGGGAAAAAGCTCAACGCTGTGGGTAAAAAATGCAAACAATAAAACGATCCCTTTCCCTCTCAGTCATAAATTGTGTATACATTTTGTTTTCTCATCCAATAATTTGTCCCTTTTTTCCTCCCCAAATCGAATCACAGTGGCTAGTGTTTTGCTTTTAAAGAAGGGACCTTAACGAAAACGTAAAGAGCGAAAATGGCTTCATAATACCTGGACATTTTACTAATGTACGTTGTAGGTCTAGAAAAAGAAAGGGGCATGCCTATCACCATATCAGGGTGTAATTTGACAGCAATGCCTCTACTCTCGCGAGGTATGTCGGGTAGGACATAGTGAACATAAACGTGTGTCCACAGAGTTACTCGTAACTCATAGTTACAGGTTACAGAGCTGCGCCCGGAAAGACGCGACGCCGCGCGCGCCGCGCCGCGCGCCGCCCTGCGACGGACGCCACGTTCGCCTCATACTCTCGCTCCTCTGATGTGCATGTGAGGCACCTCGATTTCCGTATGAGCCCCCGAAAGCATGGACTAATGTGAAAACCAGGGCTCACGTGAAAATCCAGATACGCCCTTACGCCAGAGCAGCAACGATATGTCCTGCGCCTGACTCGGCCCCCCTCCCTCCCTATCTACTTAAGCGTAACTACCTCCACTAATTGCTCCCAATAATTCCTCTTATATCAACAAACGTAAGTGCCCAGTGCTTTAATCAGTCGATAATAAAACCCAACAAGTCCAAGGAATCAAATTTTACAGGAAAAGAAAAAAGTCCACTTAATGAATAAAGCTTCGATGAGCTTCGGCAATGAGGCCTTTAATGTTCCTGAAAGAGCATTAAGTGAGTTAGGACCGAAGCTCATAATTCTGCTTCATTTGCATTGAATTCATAAGCAAACGAGGGGGCTCGCTCCCTGAGCGTTTCGCGGTCCAACCCCGCGAGGTGCTTCGCGCCTCAGTCCTTACGCCTTAATCTTATGATTTTATACCGTAGAGTAAGATTTATAATCTCATGTTAAGTTTTTGCTTGGGATGACCCGCTACGGTGATTTGTGGTTTTAAATTTTTAGATTTTTTGCGTAATCCTCCTCTGGCGGTGGAAGTCCTCTTAAAGAAAAGGACTCCGCAAAAATACTCATTTCATATTTTTTTCTTACTTTTTAGATTTCCACGCTGACTAATCCACCGATAACAACAGGCTCCTTTTCCTGTTATTTACTAATTCATCTACTAGGTAATCTGGTTGTTCATCCTTCAATCGATATCATCAATATTAATGTAATATCAAACCACTCCCACTTCGTTTCATATTTGTATCATTAAAATTGAAAATGTAAGCTGTGCCATAAACTCTAAATTTTAGTCACTTTCTTCTTTTGTAGGATATTTTCCGTTTTTCTGTGCGTGAACCCTTAGAGAGCTTCATAAGTATTTCGACATTGCCTGGAAATATTTTCAGTATATTAAGGACTACCACCCGGTGACTGACGCTGCGCTGTGCTGAACGGTTCAGCCTGAACCTTTCCCCTACGTCTGACCGTTCCCCACTCCTCTGTCAATCGAACCATATGCCACCGCTTACGTATTGTCGCTCGCCCACCCAGGTACCTACCGGCCAGCGGTCAGTTGATGATAAATCTCGCTCATGCTCCTACGCAGCTACGCATTGATTACGCCAGCGAATTACTTTCCAAATAATTAGAATTTCTTCGATAATAGTTTTCTTTATTTATTCGACGGTATTTTTTCTCTGTTCTACTGTGATTTCCTTGGTTCTCTACTGTGTTTGACTGTGTTGAAATTTATATTAATACTCACACGGAGAAAAAACTTCGTGCATGGGACCCGACGTTGAGATCATATGAATCTCTTAAAACTTGAGGTCCAGCTGCCGAAATTCGGGTCAGAAATCTGAAACACTTCGGTATGCACCGAGTACTTCAGATGTGTGACCTGAAACCTTCGGTATTATTATTACGAGCTACATCGTAGACACATTCACAAGCGACGTAACTGGCATTAATATCTCGAAAATTTTAAGTGAATTCTCGCTTTACACTTATTTGGGATGGTCCTGTTTTGTTAGAAAAGCACCACGGTAGGAACCCAAGAATGGCGCAAATGCAATATTTGCACAACATTACCGAGGTAATTTCAACGACAATCTCAAAGGAATAACTTTGCAAACGGTTTTGCAACGGGTCACAAGCGCCGAGCTTAAGTCGGAGGTGGGCAAAATCTGTGAAGAGATCATCATCGGAGCAGAATCCTTCCTACATTGCTTGGTTCGTTGGGTATCTGGAGCCGTTTTTAATATCACCTGGGAGCACATCAGCTTCACAACATTCAACTCAAGAGGCTCCTTGATTTGCGCTCTTATCTCCAAATGTCACGTGACGCAATCGCGTTTATGAGGGCACTGTCAAGGAGGTGTCCACAGCTGTAACTTTTCGATTGAAACCTGATCTTTAAGCAGCGAGAGGTGTTGAATACCATCAATTAATATTTACTTTCATTATTGCGGGTGGCGTTACACTAAACTATTCATTTTACGAGTAACATTAACTCTTACTGGAGTAAGTATTGAAATAAGCTATAATTTTCTTGGCTCATCTCGAGTCATAAGCGTAGCATTTACAGTGACAGCATACTATTCGATCACAAGCGGGAACCCAGCCCATATGGATTACATTTTGCAATAAGGAGCCACTATTTCTGGCCTATTTTAGAAACAGCATACATGCCATTAGTTTCCCTATGCAGATATGCGCTTTTATGGGAGAGCCAGAAATAGCTGTTCCTTATTGCAAAATGTAATCCATGTTGCCTACGATAAAGAGTGCCTTTTCACGATGATAACACTATTCGGCCACAGGAGAGCTCGTGTTGCCTACTTTATGAATTGAAGGCGAACTGAAATAGAGTCTAAGTTATCTCCTCTAGTTCGGTAAAAATACATTTTTTGTGTGTGTTAACGATGATACCACTAGTCGACCACGTAAAAGATCGCGTTGCTTACATCTTTATTTTTCACAGCATCTCTCCTTGAATTTCGTTCCTTTAAATACACACTCATTTCTTCATTAAATGCCGCAAACATTCATTTCTTAATCATATTTGAATTTGATTTATTAGCTGCCAATTTTTGAAGACCACACGAACATTCGTATCTTCCGAGTTATTTTGGGGTTGAAAAGGAGCGGCATCAAGGACAATGATGCTAATTATTTGTATTTTGGGGATGTCTAAACTAGCGTGACGATCGCGTCATACAAGGGGTAGGTAGGTGTCAAACAATCAGAAAATTCGCGCTGTGTAATTTATGAACAGCCCCGTAGTGGATCTTTCGACTTAGTTTCGTCAAAAAATATGCGCGTCTTGTTTTCATACTATGTGCCTCAAATATAATATTATCAATATTATGAGGATAGTTTTAAAAGATAATGGATTAAAATCTAAAATTGATCCTACTGATGATGCGCCAACTATGCTAAGCCTCCCCGAACTCAAGGGTGGATGAGTGTGTGGCCTGCTTAATCTTTTAATGGCCTTCCAAATCTCTTTGGAGCTCTTCCGGTGCGGCAGCAGGTATCTGGTCTATCACGATTCATAAGCCGCCAAAAAATGACCCATTCACCTAGTTTTCTTTTTTCTCTCTTGCTACTAAACAAAGCCAGGCTTTACAAATGATTCCTCCTTTTTACAAGCTTTATCTGGACAAATTTTGCAATAGGCGAGTCCATATTGACTTACCACGAGCCAGCTTTTGTTGAGATATTCTCGCACTATTCAGAATCACATACTCCCAAAATATTGAGGGATCACTCAGAAGAGGGGCAAGAACTCTGGAGGAGACAGGAGTGGTGCAGTGTGCACTGGTCCAAGCCTTTTTGTGGAATAGTAATTTGGTCATTTTAATCATCATTTTTTTCACAATGAATGTGAGGCAAATTCGGAATGGAACCCAAGTAGCATTTTCCAAAGTAGTTAAGGCTGCAAGAAGTTGAGACAATATTGGGTAAAAGTCGCAACTAAGTTGCAACTCTCTGTCAACTTTTGGTCGATAAGTGCCGATTTTCGGCGATCTGATAGGGAGGAAAGTCACAACTTAGAGCAATTGAATTCCAGGAATCTTGCAACTTTTTGACGTTGCCAAGATGTGTACAATTGCTAAATTTTATCTGCATTGTCAAATTTTGCGGAAATTCTGAATTTTGCCACAACTTTGCCTGAATTCTCGAAAAGTCATGATTTTCAAAAACGTGAAAAGTTGAATTTTTTCCAAATTCCCCCCTGGGGAGGGGGAGCGGGGGGTTATATGAAAAACGGTTTTTTGGCTATAACTTTTGAACGGTTTGAGATATCGATTTGAACTTTTTTTTAAATGAAAGGTCGTTTAAAGAGCTTTCTTTTGGTATATTATGTTTAATAGTTAGGTCAATTTTTGACCAATTTATGGCCTGTCAAAAATTTTCCATGAGTCCAAAAATCAGATTTCTGTAGTTTAGAGCAGCGACGATCGCATGCAGATGAACAAAAAACTGTTCAACGTATAGCCCTCTCTTTGACGGTTAAAATGAGCCCAAGATCATCTTGGGGAAACGATTTGTCTCCGAGTTATGCTTCTTCAAAGTTGGCGCGGCGGGGTCCGCTTCCGCGGGGCAGCGCTCCGGAGTACGATAGTTCACTCCCACCCCCCTCCCGTCATGCCACGCGACGCAAACCGAGGAAGACTACCTTTAATGATCATTTGAACAGATAAATGCACACAATTTACTTTCGAATTTTACGGACGTTGCCAAAATTCTAGAGAAGTCAGGATATGCAACTTCTCGAAATTTTCAGCATTCTCGGAAACTATATACATTTTTTTGACGTCGTTAGGCGCGGAAATTTAAAATTTTACGATGATGTTGCCAAAATTATCGAAAAGGGTGAATTTTGACCAATGTCACCAAAATCTCGAAAAGTCTGGATTTTTCCATGAACGCCTCAAATCTCGGGAATTCTTGATTTTACCACCGTTGCCAAAATGCTAATAAATGCGAATCTTTAACAGCGTGCCAAGTACTTGGAAACTTTCCAGCGTAGGTAGAATTCTGGAAAGTTGATGTTTTTACCAAAATTTCTTGTAAGGACCGGGGCCGATATTGGATTTGGAACATGATTCAACTTAATTGCAACAAGTTCCAACAATGCTAGCTCCTTCGGAGGAAGGAGTAGGCAATCTGCTCGTCAATCTATTGGTTGGAAGAATCCAACGATTTTTTTGCAAGTTGTTGCAACCTGTGTTACTTGGGAAGTTTGGATTAGGATAAGAAAACGTTGTTTTATGTTTTAGGTGGCTGTGATTTCGTCGCTGGTGCTCTTGGCCCAGACGGACGAGAAGAAAGGAGTGGAGAAGCGGCACTTGGGCCTGGGCGCGCTAGGGTGGCCGTCAACCCCGACGTGGCCCTCGCCGTCCTGGGCGTCCCCATCAGGTTGGCCGTCGGCGGCCTCTTCAGGGTGGCCCTCGGCCTCTTCAGGGTGGCCCTCGGCCTCGACCGGTGTCGTGGACCTCACCTCGGCCACCGCCGGCCTCACTCCTTCCTGGCCTGAGGTCGGCTGGCCCTCCGCCTACAACCAGCCCGAACTCGCCTACTCCAAGGTAAACTCCACTTTCTTCTCCACATCCAAGTACCCATGATTCAGAGTCCTATTAAGGTGATTCGACGCTTACCATTTTTTGTGTCAGAGCCACGTGCGATATATCGCATCAATTCCTTCCGTAGTTTCAGCTACTTGTCATTTTTTTCAAATTTTCAGATCGCACTTCTATTGTCAAGAGACTTAAAGAATTTAGACAAAGAAATTCAACGTATATTAAAGGCAGGGTTTTTATCAGGGTTTTTTTTTTATCGCATTTGAGTGCAGTTTCGATATCAGTCTCGAATGCGACATTTTTCCTCTAAAAAAACCCTGTTTTTATTACGTTGAATTTTTTTGTCAAATTTGGTACATGAATTCTTTAGTCTCATGACAACAGAAGTGAGATCTGAAAATACGAAAAAATAACAAGTGACTGAAATGATGGAACGAATTGATCCAATATATTGCACGTCGCTCTGACACAAACAATGGCAACCGTCGAATCACCTTAAGTAATAGGAGAAGTTCCTGGCAACTCTCTCGCTGGCTCTTCAATGTATAGGTATGATTTTTCAAGCCAAAATTAGCACGATTATTACATCGTATGCGTTTAAAGTGAATAGTTTTTGAGGCTAGCATTGGCGCCGGCAAACTTTGAGATGCCTTCTTGATAGACAGTAGGTCTTAGCGGTGTTACCCGGTCCGGTGAGTAAAACACGGTGCCATGATTAAACCATGGCACTTTGTTAAAATCAGCATGTTGCCACGATTAAAACATAGCACTTTGTTGAGATCAGCATGTTACCACGATTAGACCAACACTATAGCATAGAAATCCCAACATCGTAGTAAACAAACTAGAAAACTCAGTTATCCTTCAATTTGGTGGTTATGCAGTAATCGAAACCATTCTTACGGAGTGGAGTCTCAAAAAAGTTGTGTCACGTGATTTAGTGCCTTAGCACAAAATAATCGTAACAAAAATGTGAGAGAAAGCAGTTATCCTTCAATTCGGTGCTTAGGCAATTTGTGCCACCGTGAAGTCAAAATAGTTGTATCACGTGGTTTAGTGTCTCAGCGCAACACACTCGTAACGAAACAAGCTGCATTTAACGTCACAAGCATGTATATTTGTAAATTAAACAGATAGATTCCAGAAAGGACCTAGTTGAACCTAGAGCAGGTGCAGTCAACTTTAAACAAACTTGCCAAAAATATGGTCATTGCAAACTTCGCTGTGTACCTATGTCTCAAACTCATAAAAATTTATCTTCTCCCGACCATGACTTTGAGTGAATTTTCTATTTCATGAACGTTATCTATGACAAAAGATGGAATTTGTGTTATTTATTGTAATCTAATTTATTGTTCTGCCATATTAGGGGCCTTATAAAGCTTCACTCCTCTTATAAATAAAATCTTCAATGAGACTCCTTTGAAAAATGTTTCTCGGCTCGGATTCTCAACTCGAGTCGGCATAATTCCTCGTTTTACCCCATGAAAGAATGTAACCACACTTCAATGTCGCCATATTCCTCCTCTAAATTTGTAATATTATTGAGAACTTTTGGGCTATTCTACTGGAAAATCTCACGGATTTTTCTTCGGATTATTTTTCAAAGTCAGTAAAATTTTAGACAGAGATTGCATATTTTTGTAAAAAATTAAAGTGCTAGAGTTCATCTTGCAACATCGGAATACTATTTCTCGTTTTGGAAAGAACTGAGCTACATTTCAATGTTGCCAAATTTCCCTTGCAAATTGTATTTTTACTAGAGGAATCCTGGGCATTTCTGACTGAAAATGTAACTAATTTTTCCTCTGAGCTTATGCAAAAATAGGAAATAATTTGGACAATTTATTGCACGGCTAGATTCTGGTGAAAAATTGAATTGCCTGAGTTAAGGTGGCAAAGGTGGAATGGAGTTACGTTCCTTCGTGCGGGAAACGACGAATCGGACGTATTTCTGCCCAACAGAAATATGTGCATTAAGCCATGAGCCCTGAGACGGATGAGAATATATGCATAAGAAGGCTCACGTCATAATGCCACAAAGTTCCGTTCGACAGAAATGCGTCCAATTATGTTTCTTGAGGCTGCGGGACAGGAGGATTGAGTGCGTGACTTTGCATCCACCTGCGATGCATCCACCCTTATGTAACTTCCCTAACCTACCCTACCCTAACCTAACCTAACGTAACCTAACCTACTTAACCTAATCTAATCCAAGCTAAGCTAAGCTAACGGCTGGGTGGATGCATGGCAGGTGGATGGAAGGTCCTGATCCGAGGAGGATTTGTGATTGGGATGTGTTTGTTGGCAGGCGGTGGCTCACACATCGGCCCTGAACGGAGTAGCAGCAATCAACGCAGCCGAAGTAGCAGCCGCCCTGACGGCAGCCAAAGAGGCCTCGACGGCAGCCGCGGTGGCGCAGCAACGCGTGCAGGCGGCCAAGGAGGCGGTCCTCGTGCAACAGCGGATCGCGGCGGCGAAGGAAGCGGCAGCAGCAGCGGCCATCCAGCGCTCCGAGGCGGCCGCTGCCACGGCGGCGGCCATCCAACGCTCCGAGGCGGCCGCCGCGGCCATCCAACGCACCGAAGCCGCCGCCCAGGCCGCCGCCGCCCTCCAACGCTCCGAGGCCGCAGCCGCAACCGCCGCCGCCATCCAACGATCCCAGGCCGCCTCCGCCGCCATCCACAAACAGGCCCAGCTCGCCGTCCACCCCGCCACCGCCCACTGGCAACCCTCCTCCAAGCCCTGGAACGCTTGGGGATAAGCGCACCCAGGAATCACCGCCCACACAACGTGGCTCGCCCACCAGCAGCATCCCAGATACCACTACCGCCTCATTCTTCAAATTCATAGACAAATCCATAGCCAAAGAAGACATGACCGAATGTGGAGCCATCCTCTTCCTTGAAATCGCTGCGCTTCTGCTTCCTGTAGACTAACGGAGAAAATGATCGACTAACCATAGGGTCTCTCCTGGGTTGCCGTCAGTTAGCCTATTAAGTACCAACCCCCTTAGTTCATTGAAACCACCCGCTTTCACCAGTTGGATCCCGCGGAAAGTCCAATTGGCAATAAATTTTACAAATCAGGTCTCATTGGATGTTTTTATTTTTTATGCGAACCAGGGCCGGATTTACCCACTTCCCGCCCATGGGCCGCCTGTTTTTTGCCGCCCCCCTCTCATTCGTTTTGAAACATCAATAAAAACCATCAAGTGAACGTGCCGGAGGGGGGGGGGGTGCATAAGACGAATTTACCTACTCGTGTTGAGTACATTTTTTGCGAAAGCCCTGTCAACACTACTAGGAAAATTTCACGGAACTTAGCGCGAAAGTTCAGTTCCGTAAACATATCTCTGCGTGAACAAGGTCCTCCTTCTATAAGAAATGAACCAAAAAATTGAAAGAACAAACATAAATGTGGTTAAATAATTTTAACTTCCGCCGCTGCGCCGGGTTCATCGCACTGTGTTTGGCGCACTGCGTGAAGTATTCCAGCAGTCTTGTAGGCGCTACGCGTTTCACGCCAACTGCTCCTGACCGGCGCACTGTGTTTGACGCAATGAGTGAAGTATTCATGCAGTCTTGTAGGCGCTAATATGTGTTACATATCGACCGCAGTCCTTTTCATCTCAAGTCCTCGTCATCATTCCTCTCTGCGCTGAGCTCCAGGCCAAATTGCGTGTTTAGTTCCTCTCTTAACTCGACTAATTAAAGATGCTGTCTCTTTTATCACCGAAAGACGATAAAATTAGAAATTACTATACTCTCAGGAAAGAGAGATTTTGTCCCCTTTTCTCATTGATAATTTTTTTTCTGATTCCGATTTTTTTTATACCTACATTTAAAAAAATTGCAAAATTTGCCGCCATGGGCCGCGGCCCATGTGGCAGCCCCCTTAATCCGGCCCTGGTGCGAACCATTCTAAAATGATCAGTAACGCTGGTCATAGAATCGTATCCAGATCTTGGCAGCTTATGGATTGGCTAAGAAAATGAAAGATAAAAATCTATCTAGACGCAAAAGTCTACGTCCAATATGAATGGAGGCAGACGCACATGAAAAAAACACGGGGTATGACATCATCCGCCGCGGCAGTGCACACATTGGTTTTTCATTTTAGTTTTATCAATCAATTATACTCTTATTTGCACTGGTCGTTCAAGGTACCTAAAACATGGATAAAGCTTAAGTGGAAGAATCCATGCACTAACGCGGCGGATGATGTCATACGCTGCGCTTTCCGCTGAGTGATATCTCCGTTGTTATTGGTCATAGAAATTAGGTGTTTGGACGAATCGTATACACACCTGTTGTTGCTAATCTATGTAAGCTTACAAATCAGACGATGAAAACATGATTCTAAGACTAGTGTAACTGACCCATTATTGCTGTTGTATCAGTATGTTGCCTATTCGGTAATTGAAGGTGTTCCTCTCGCTCATAGTTGTTTACTCTATATTTCTCATTTAGACGGCGTTTGGCCGCACATAGAGTAATTACCAGAGACATTGGCCGTAGCTCGTGACCACGCTGTTTGTATAAATATTGTTTTTTGATGATCAATACACGCTCACTTATACTTAACTGAAGCTTGTGTTTGTCTAATTCTTACCTATCCTCAGCCACGCCACTCTATCACGTGCTACATGTGGACAATATTTCAAAAGCGATTTTACTCAGTTTTTTCATGAGCCTGATTTTTTTTTTTTAGAAAACCAGGCAACTTGCGGGTGACCTAATGAAGATGATTTTGTTTCATGTTCCTTGAATTAGGCACATGTGGAAAGCTGGTACCTTGAATAAAATAACTCAAAATTAAAACCTGCTCTTTTTTTTTAATTCCTATCATTAGTAATTCATTTCTTTTAATGAAAAATAGACTAATTGAGGACACCGCACCAAGAACAGCCTATAATTGGAAACTGCGTTTTGAGAAAAACGCATTTATAGTTTTGTTTTTGATGAACTGCGCAGACTTTTCTATGCAGGTACCCTGTTTTGGTGTATTTGGGTGACCTAACCCTTCTATTGAAGGATGCCGAGTAGATTTTGCGATTCATTTTGGGTTTATACTCTCATATATTTCATTTAAAAAAGCGGTTTATAGGCCATTATTACGCCCAACGGTCATTTTGGTGGCAATATGAAGTATAAATCATTTTAATCACGCATGATTAATGCAAAATGAAAGAATATCGATAATGAGTAAAATTAGGGGTAACTAGCACCTTATAGGCCCGTTCATAGGTCGTTCTTGCACCCATCGATCCAGAGGCCTGACTTAACTCGGAAAAAAAAGGTTTTTCGACCTCGAGCCGTTACCTATCTATATTCTATCGCTACCACAGCATAGTCCAGAGTACGTAGAATCCGAAAAGCAGATGGGCATAATAACGACCTATACGCCTATAGGCTGTTCTTGGTGCGGTGTTCTCAATTATAATCTTCCGTCGCATTTCTAAGGCGCAATGATACAATTATTTGAACTCTACGGAATGTGTGAGGTGTCACGCCGCATTTGAAGGCGTTTTCAAAAGAGCGAAGTTCCGATACCCGGATTATCGTTTTGCAAAGTTCTTGTTATTATGTTTTATTTCCTACCATTTGTTTGTTTTCAATCCTCCTATAAGAACTACTCATTTGCTGAATACACTTCTGGTTGGAGCGCATTTTAGCTATGCATTCACGACTACTAAAATGTCAAAGGAAATTGACAAGACTAGCGTGTATGAAGGCTATTTCAATTGTAATCTGCCGTCGCATTTCTAAGGCGCAATGATACAACTATTTCAACTCTCCGGAATGCGTGAGGTATCACGCCGCATTTGAAGGCGTTTACAAAACAGCCAAGTTTAGATAAGGTTTGTAGTTTCGCAGGAAATTGGAGCACAAAATCAATAGAATGACTGATTTTACGAGCTAATGCAACTCAATAAATTTGTGTTTTATTTGGCGGAAGCGTTAGAAAACAGTTCGGTCAGAAATTTAAATCAACCTACGGTCCATTATATAGTTCATATTCTTTTTTTTGTTCCGTACCACATGTTTATTTTTAATCCGCAAAGAAAAACCACCCATTTGCTAAATACAATTCTAGCTGGAGCGCACTTCAGCTATGCTTTCACCACTGCAAACATGTCAAAGGAAATCGACAAGCCCAGCGTGTTATTGAAGGATGCCGGGTAGATTTTGCGATATATTTTGGGTTTATACTCTCACTAGGGGCCTGAGGCCGCTACGCGACCGCTACACACTGAAAGGGAACTGCTCGTAAGAAATCATTGAACAACCACGTTCAAGTTATTTATTATAATTGAATAGCAACTTGAATTGACAATAAATTTTGAACATAACATGCTCTGAAATTTTGGAAATTGGAATTGGAATTTTGAATTTATCATCATTTAATAACAATTTAAATTTATAATCTGGAAAAATGAAATTATTCCGGAAAATAATTTCGGACTTTTAAATGTGAAGTGCCAGTATTGTGATGCCTTGCATTTCAAAAAAGAGGAGGTGAACGTCCATTTTAACAGATGTTGTCATAATGGTCTTCTCAGACTTGCCGAGCCTGAAATCAAAGACCAACTTCCGGACCTCTTCTCCAAACCCGTTTTCATGACCAATATTTTGAGGTACAACAGTTGTGTGGCTTTTGCATCTCTGTCTGCTTCCAAAGCTCATATAATTTTGAACCAAATCTTCTGCTTCTCCATTGCGATGTTTCAAAATTTCCGTCCTTAATTCATCTCTTCCATGAGAAACAATCCAAATTTACGACTTTCAATTTTGGACCAAATCTTCCGCTATCGAATACGAAAAATCATGGATAATTTAAGTTTTATGTTTACCAGCTTCTCAAAAAAAAAAAAAAAAAAAAAAATTTCTAAGGAAGTCTGCAACGTCGCAAATGGAGGATCGTCGTCTCTCATTTTGCCCAAAAATATGTACGTATAAAATTGAAGGCATTATGACTGGCCTCTCTCAACTTATATTCGTATGTGACGATAAACAATGGGACGCGTTTGCTACGGCGCCTTGATACAACTATACAACCTCGACGGATGTCCGTAATGCGTTCAAAAAATGGAAGGCGTTTTGACCTCCTACGCATAATACCTGTAGTTGATTCGATCGACAAACGCGTTGGTCGGCGGTGACGGGGACTTGATGCATTTTTTTAAACTTGATGGATGTCCGCATTGCAGCGACTGAAGTGCGAAACCACGTATCTCCATTGCGATGTTTCAAAATTTCCGTCCTTAATTCATCTCTTCCATGAGAAAAAATCCAAATTTACGACTTTCAATTTTGAACCAAATCTTCCGCTATCGAATACGAAAAATCATGGATAATTTAAGTTTTATGTTTACCAGCTTCCAAAAAAAAAAAAAAAAAAAAAATTTCTAAGGAAGTCTGCAACGTCGCAAATGGAGGATCGTCGTCTCTCATTTTGCCCAAAAATATGTACGTATAAAATTGAAGGCATTATGACTGGCCTCTCTCAACTTATATTCGTATGTGACGATAAACAATGGGACGCGTTTGCTACGGCGCCTTGATACAACTATACAACCTCGACGGATGTCCGTATTGCGTTCAAAAAATGGAAGGCGTTTTGACCTCCTACGCATAATACCTGTAGTTGATTCGATCGTCGGATTTGACTGTTATTAGATCAGATTGAATGTTCAAACTGAGCAAAATGCTTTATTAGGGACTCTTGAGGGTCGATGAGTTCAGAAATTACCGATACTTCCAAAAAATTCACGTTTTTAAAATTGCAGCTTCGGACAGGACCACTGAGCGACGCCGCCAAACGACGTATTGCCGCAATATTGCTGCATGTTGTCAAAAGTGCCACATATGTCATGTAACTATCTCTCTAAATACATGCAGAAATATGTTGACAATATTGCTAAAATATTTCATGACAATATTGTAACAATATATTTATAAACATGTTTTAAATATATTTACAAAATATATTTATGTAATTACTTTTAAAACAGTTTGTAAAATATATTTACAAAATATTTTAAAATTATTTTAGAAATATTAGTTTAAAAATATTTGTTTAATATTATGTTAAAAATATTTTATAAATATTTTTGTAATATTTAAAAATTAATTGCTAAAATGGCAAAAAATGGTTTGCGATTTCTGCAATTTGCTTTTTTTGCTAAAATGCCCACCCTCGTGGCGAGAACGACAAAACAATTTGCAAAAGTGGTAATTTTATTGTGCGAAAATGGCAAACTATACTTTTGCGAAATTAACATTACTAGTTTATGCTATTATGGCTAAAATTTTTGCTAGATTTTCAAAATGTTTGCCAAATTAGCGTATGGTTTTGCTCTGTTTACCAATTATTTTGCGGAACTTACTAAAATCAATCGCTAGAAAAAAGAAAGGGGGGGGGGAAGAAAAGACAAAAAGAAGGGAAAAAAATAAATAACATAACATAAATACATCGACATAAATTCAAACTAGGAAAAAGCTCAAATAATTAAAACTGGAAAAAGACGCAATTATAAAAAACAGTAATTTGGTAAAGAAAAAAATGAGAGAGAGTTAAAAAAAACGAAAATTTGTAATACATGAATAGGAATATGTTGAGTACAATTAATAAAGAATTTGAAACACAAATTACAGGATGAAATAAAAAATAATAAATAAATAATAAATAATAAATTCTGCAACGTCCCGCAATGAGATCGAGTCGTCTCTCAATTTGCCCAAAAAATAGTACGTATAAAATTGAAGGCATTAGACTGCCTCTCTCAACTTATATTCGTATGTGACGATAAACAAGGGACGCTATTGCTACGGCGCCTTGATACAACTATACAACCTCGACGGATGGTCCGTCATTGCCGTTCAAACAAGGGAAGGCGGTATTTGGACCTCCTACGCATAATACCTGTAGTTGAATTCGATCGTCGGATTAGACTGGTATTAGATTCAGATTGAATGTTCAAACTGAGCAAAATGCTATATATTAGGGCCTCTTGAGGGCCGATGAGTTCAGAAATTACCGATACTCCAACAAAATCACGTGTTTAAAATTTGCAGCTTCGGCCAGGACCCACTGAGCGACCGGTTCGGCGCTCAGTGGGCCTCTAAAATAGCGCTGCGGAGCTGTAATTTTAAAAACGTAAATTATTTGGAAGTATCTGTAATTTCTGAACTCAGCGACCCTCAAGAGTCCCTAATAAAGCATTTTGCTCAGTTTGAACATTCAATCTGATCTAATAACAGTCAAATCCGACTTTTTTGCCCGCGAAAATCGGTCGGCGCGCGTTGAGCGGAAACTTCAATCGATCATAACTCCGGAACCGTTTGGTTCCCCAGCTTAATGGACCACTCGTTGGATGCGGAAAAAGACGAACAATTTAAAAAACTGGTTTTGGTTCAAATAAAAAATTGAGATATTTGTAAATTTTTTGTTTAAAGGAAATTTTCTAGACCTAAAAACTGGAAAAAAGCACATATGTTGACTTAAAAATGTGATATCGGGATTTCGACCTTTAGAATCTTAAAGTATGCAATTTTAGACGATTTTTTGTCCAAACCGGACCTCGATATCTTTCTTTGTTCAAGAGATATCGAGGTTCACAGGTTTTGACTTCCACCCCCCCCCCCCCCCTAGCTCCCCCCCAAAATTTTTTGGGAGTCTGAAAATTTGGGAAAAGAAGCGCTCTAGTATGAGTAATCAATAGACAAAGTCTGAAGAACTTCCAGGGGGGGGGGGGGGGGGGGCGAAAGAAGCCGTTTTTGTATCAAGCTCTTTAATTATTTTCTCTGCATTAAGTTTTTCTCTTCTCAAAAATTAGGGTTTTTTTTTCTTTTTTTTTTTTTTTTTTTTTTTTTTCTAAACTTATTCAAAACATGCTCAGGAGGATCAAAGGATTTTTGGTATTGAAAATTTCATTTTAGCTTCGGCTGTTGATTATACAGCTGACAAGATTTGCGGACTGAATGAATGCAGACTACTGACAGTATGTTAATACTTCTCCATTCTTGTTGTCCTTGCCCATCATAGAAATCAATGAGTGTGACTCTAGCCATTTTGTGTCATTCGATCAACAGGCAGAAATTAATGAGATAATTCTCCAGATTTTTCTTACTCCTTCTTTCAGATTAATGCATCCCATGAAGAGATGGTAACTGACCAGTAAAGTGAGTACCTTATGATGAAAGAGTGAGAGCTGTAAGGAACCATCTTAATTTTTACTGCAATACAAAACAGATCTCTTGCTCAGGCTAATTGTGACTTTATGATTTCAGATACACTAAAGTACATCTCATCTCAGATAATATATATAATAAAAAGTATAAATTGAGAGTATTCCAAAAAATACTCCTATTTTACAGATTCAAAATGCAATAGAAAAGGTAATGTTTCGCATTGTAAGCCTCTTGGTTAGATAATTTTGCTCCAACTCTGAATAGAAAGTTTTGTGAAAGAAGTTTGGAGAAAAAAAAAACCGCTGTAGATAGAGTCCTTGCAAAACAAGTATATGCATATGCACTCTCAGAGAGAAGATTCTTTGACGTCAGTTTAGCATGGGAAGTAAATGTAAGAATCAAGATGGTGGATCTTCTGTTGCATTCTAAAAGAGCATAAATTTACTTGACGTTGACTCAACCTTCTTCCAAAGAGAAAAATTTTCTCCACAAAATCATCAACACTGGATTTTATCTACAATAAAATTATTTATTTAAAGCCTTAAAAAAATAGAACAAAATATGGAGTAAAATGGCTGGTAGACTAAAAAGTGATGTAAAAAGGAATGTAAAGTAATCAATAAAATATAAATACAACTCTAAACAGATAAGTGTCTGCTTGGTCAACAGTCGTACAAATTTGGGGTTAAATCAATAATAATATTGAATATACATATACATATGACTTTTGTTCTCTATCAATGATTCTATTATCTATGCACGAGGATTTGCACACTCCATTTTATTCTCAAGATAATCTTGTGAGTTGAGGCCACCATTTTTCTTGGGTTAGAGGCGCAATCTGACCTCCAACTTTGAAATGGATAGTGTTTTTCGATAGAGCTCTATCTAAGGTTGTAAAATCTGAAAATCTTCCATGATTTGCCTTTAAGTACTTGGTAGAAGAGTAGATAGAAGAGGGAATGATATGAGAGTAATTTTTTCTTCTCTTTTTTGGGGAAAAAATTTCTAGGGGATGTTCTCGTGGTTTTTTCTGCTTGATTGATAGATCATGTGACTGATTTGCATTCACAAAAACCAAGCAAGTTTTCATACCTCAATTTGCTGTTCTTTCTTGTGAAAAATCGGCAAAAACAATTAAAATGTGGGAAGATATGTAATTTTTTTAATGCTTAATGTTTATTAGGGTGATTTAAGAATTCAGAATTGCTTTAGAAAAACTTTGATTAAAAACTCTCTCATAAGCTCAGGTTTCAAATTCAACAAGTCCCCGATATTTTGTTACAAGTGACTGATTAACTAAGAAAACAAGCAAATCTGAATTATTCAAGACATTTCGTATCTTTAAAGTGAAAAGGCTACTTTGAAACAAACAAAATACAGCTTTTCTTGAGGAAAGCTAGTGATTTGATGACAATTTTTTGATGAAAACTAGAGAATAATCAAAAAGTAAAGGAACGCGAATCGTAAAATGAAAAATAAGAGAACAGACACAAAAGGATACAGCAAACCCTAGAGACACAGTTTATCCAATAGTTTTTTGAGTCTTTAAACTTTGAAACTTATAAATGCACTATTTGATTTATTCATTTTAAAATTTTAAACCAAACGTTGACTAGAACCAGTGATCTTTGATCAAGTTAGCGAATCTATTCCTGAAAATTGCGAATAGAGCAAAACAAGTACCAAAACCGTTGGGAAATGCCTCACTTGGTGGCACATTGACAGAATTTCAAATACTGAAAAAATAGCTGCAAGTGCACTGAGGTACAAGATAAATTGCACAGAAAACGTGAATAGAAATATGTATAAAAGAAGAAGCTAAATTAGAGGTGCAAAAAATGCGCCTCTCTGACGAAAATAGATTAGCTGTTGGTGATGGCGGAAACCTGAAGAGTTTGCGATACTCTCGCTTTTACAATTCTTTTTTGACATGTGATGCTTGAAATGTGAAAAAATTTCTTTCCTAACCGAGGCACTGTCAGCAAGTAGGGTTTTCATAGATTGCCATCATTGTTTATTGTACTGATTTGTTCTTTTGAAAAAAAAAAAAAAAAAAAAAAAAAAAAAAAAAACTTGAAAAAGGCTATGAAAGCAATTTTTAAAAAGAAAAAAAGATGAAATTATAAAAATAGCGAGAAAAAATTGCTGATAATGATGACAATTGGTTTTTTCCTCTTATTTAGATTGGATTTAACTTAAAATTAATTTTAGCTAACTTTTCTTGAAAAGAATAAGTCAAAATTTCATTAACAGAAGAGAAGATAAACCTGAAGGATGTAATGGAAAAGTGGATGGATCCTCGATGTAGGCAGCTTATGTAAACTGAACAGGAAAAACAAGCATATATAAAATGGAGAAAAAATATTGCTTTCATACAGATCTAAAGGGCGATAAAACATTTTTAGAATCGTAACTTTTAAACTGGTGTTACCTAATTACGTAATGTAATGGTAGTGCTCAAAGATTCTATCGAAAATTTGATTGATGACACTGGAGAATCTTGACATTAGTACATAGGAAACACTTTCTTCAAATATTACAAATGATTCACAAGAATCTTATTGCACACATGATAAACATAAGCATAAATGCATGGAACTATCACAATTCAAATTTGATGAAATTAGTAGACCTGATTTTATGGAGGAATACTTACTTTTTAAGCACAAAAAAAGAGAACGTTGCATGAAAAATGAGAAAATTTGGACAGCATCAACGTCTTAGTGATGATAGAGAGTACTTAGTTTTTAAAGTGATTATTTAATTTTCATGTATGCTCAAAACATTGAAACTTTTATTAACAGGAGAACTTGCTAAAGTAACGTTGATACAAAAACACTGAAAAATTACTACATATTGCCCCCTCCCCCCCCCCCCCCCAAAAAAAAAAAAACATGAAAGGAAGTTATACACAGGTCTATGCTTCAAAACTTTTTCACTGCAAAACCTTGCACTGCGCTTACCTTGCGATACAACTTTAACTCTGAGTGTGTTTAAAATATCAGGTCAAGAGAGAATAATGCAGCAATATATTTTGTAACAACTTTGAAAGTACTCTTTAAATATTTTTTAAATTTTTTAGTTGGTAAATTTGCCATCCCTACAGAAAAAATTTCGACTTAAAAAGTGACTTAAATTTTCTCAACTCTTAATTCCAGTGACCAAAGCTTTCAGAGGGCCTAGTTGAAAATCAGTATTTTTCTTAGATTTTTAAGCCTCAAAGGTGTATATTCAAGATGCTAAAGAAGAAATAATAAGACTCTGATACAAACAGGCTTTTTCAGTTACAAGCAGGTTTTCAAAGCATAGGATTTAAACATCAAAATTAGGAATCAAAATCAAGCGAGAATTGTTGTCAAAAAATTTGTTCTGATGCTTGCATAGTTTTAGGCTAAAATTAACTTTTCATTTTATGTTCAGAAACATAAAGAATGTGTCTATTGTTTGATTCATAGAACGAGGGTTTGATCGTTAAATATCGCATGAATAAGCACAAGGTGAAAACATTTTTTCTAGACTCCCTACTCACAAAGTTTCTGTGCCCAAAGGTAATGAAGATTATGCTTGGGAATTCAGGGTCCATGATATCATCCACCAACATTCAAAAACGCAATTCATTGATGCAAGGGACTAACTCATTACCTCCTTGTGGTCTTATTATGAAAAAAACAAATCTTATTTTCAACAAGGCTATTGCTAGTTTGAAGTAATTCTAATTTATTATACAATGTAATTTTTGGGAAAAATTTAGGGAAATTGGTGTTTACTTTTCTGGCGTCTGAGACTGTCTTGTCCCTTTAAACTGAATGATGAGGCATAAAATACGCCAGAAATGATGACCAGGACTAAAGTAATTCATATTGATGTTGTACTGATCTACTGAGATATAAATGACCATCATTGTGTTAATGAGAATAAAGGAAAGAAAAATTATTGAAGTTGTCTGAGCTCTTCACTAAACTTCATCATTTCTCATAGCAACACTGCTCTCAGTTGCACATACAATGTTGATAAAATGTGTGATTAAAAGACACTTGAGAAATACAAGGATGGGTGTGTAAAACTTACAGAGCCCTGACAAGCTGCAGAAATATTCATTACATTTTATCACAAAAAACGTTGCTGTAGTTTCAGCCAATTCCATTTTAGATTACTCTATCGACAGAGAATAGATACACAAAAAAAAAAAAAAAAAAAAAAAAAAAAAAAAAAAAAAATAGATAAATAAAAAAAAAAAACTTTAATAAATAAATTAATTAGAGTACATAATAATTAAATTAGGAGCTTATATTATATAAATGCATTGAAGAAAAATTAATTACCAAGCAGGAATGTCTTACACATATCTAACTTTAGCAGTATTCTCTCCATAGAAGCTGCCTGAAAATATTGATTCAACTATCACTTGTGCAATGAAGAGACATGGGAGCATCAAGTTTGGAAACATACAAATTTTAGACATGGCACGATTGTTAAAACAAATTTCCTATCAATACACCAGGAGTTTAAATAGTAGTCCATTTTCACTGACTTGTGTGGGAAAAAATCAGATAATTTTTAAAGTATTTACAATTTCTTCCAGTTCGACAAACATCGAAAGAGTTCCTTTTTCAAAAAGTAAAAATAAAGGCAGAATTCTCAATTTAATTTGAACTTGTTGCAAACCGATAACCGCCTCTTTTCTCCCTCCTAAAGCAAGCTAATTTAAAGATACTAGTACGATCAAATGGACATATTTATGCTAAAAGGTGCTGTGTCACATGCACAAATGCACAATACTTCCTTTTAGTGTAAATACGTCCAAATGTGACAAATCACTTATACAAATTTCAGCTCCAGAAAAGTATCTACTGAGTCAAAAGAAAATAAATTGGAATTATTTTTAGCAGATGACTTTTAAAATGAAGACACAAATCTTACACCAAACGATTCAACAGATAAAAGTAAAAGTATGAATAAGACAAATTGGTTCTCTGAAGAGTTTCTACAACAAGTTGGACAAGCAAAAAAATGTAAAAATATAATTTTTCATTAAATTTTTTATACCCCAATTCTTGGGTTGGACGACCGAACATTGAAAATTTTAATAAAATCAGACAAATTATCCCTAAACAAGCCCTGCGATACTTCCCATATTACAGGCCAAGTTAAACCTTCACACTGCTTTAGCCTTGACTAAATCCTTAATCAGATTTTTCTGAGGAAGGTGGGAAGAAAGGGGGGTGGGAATATTGTTGTTAGTAAAATATGCATCAAGTGATTCTCTGCCAGTATCCTTAAATTAACAACATATTTAATACAGGCGACAAGTCACTCATACATAAGTCTCTCTAAAATGGTTGCCACAAAGCTGACCAAAGCAGAAGTACATAAATGCCTCAGAAATAAGAGAGAGGGCGTTGACAGTTATTATTGCAAAAATTCAAACCGGTGAAAATGTCTCTAAAGACATAAAAATGGTTCCACAGTCAAATTGTAATTATTTACATTGCTGAGAATGACACTATTTGATAAAGAGCAAAGTAATGATTTGAGATTGGTTTAAATAAATTAAAAGTTAGCCATGGGTCACGAGCATGGTAGCCTTTTTGGCACTTAAAACAAACTACACCCTCCTGTCTCCCTGACAAGCAATAATTCATTAGAAATAAAATGACTTCTGACATTTTTAGCATCATATTGCACACATTTTTTTTCAAACAGTCAAGTCTTTGGGAACAAAAGCTTAGGACTGAAGTAAGCTGCTAACTTTGGCCAACAATCATCAAAATTATGATTCCTCAGAGGGTGAGTTACAAATGAAATTATTTAACAACTTGTCTTAAATCCGCTTTCATTAAAGTATTACTGTAATAAAAGGTGAAAAAAAAACAATAAATCAGACAAGATTTCAGAGAGAATCTAAGATCCTTTAAGAACTGAAAAAAATATTTAACAGAGGGTTCAAGATAAGAAGTGATAAAGCCCGGTGGCAAGGCGTAGATGACCAACTACCTGTCCATATTTTTCCATTTAAAGCTTTGGTGAAAAAATTGATTTGTAAGGTGTACAATGCGAAAACCCTGATGATCGATCCTTCCTTATGAGATTAATCAGCAGGTCAATTGATTCATCGCAGAGCACACCGTGCCATTCCAGGAGCCGTTTTATAGAGGAATCCAAATCCCAACAATTGCAAAATTATTTTAGAGAACAATACTTTCCAGTTGCAATTTCATCGAAATACTAATGAAAACTAAGGTCTGCATTATTGAAGGAGAGGGGTTGTTTGATATTTGGCTTCTTGCCATGAGAATTTTTCTTTGGTCTATGAAAAATATTTTAAAACAAGATAATTCTAAGGTCTCTGGGATCTGATTATAATTTGAGGTAAGAGATCTCTCCTTTGCAGTAGTATAACGAAAAAGAGACAATAATTTTTTGAATAAGGCTTCAACTTCTTAAAAGTCAGAGTACTAGAATTTTTTTGAAAAGAAAAAAAAAAGTATTTTACAACAAAAATGAATTCCATTACGCAACTTTGACCTTCCTTGGTCCTCCAATAAAACAGTTAGCAGCTGAGGATATATCTGATAACTTGGGCCTCGGTTGGCAGGAGAGAGTTGGAGGTGAGGGAATCTCTTGAAACAAAAAGAGACAGCATCATACCCGAGTGGGTTTTTGATTCCTTTGAGAATTCAGAGATGACATCCTTCAATATTTCAGAATTTATACATACATTTTATTAATTTAGGTACCTACTTAAACTATGCTTAGATGGCCAAGACGGGTCTCCATACAAATACAGACAATTATTTTGGAAACTAGTCACACACAGAAAGATAGGCAAAAATAAAGCAGATTTACTTTAAAGATCACCTGCGATTAGT
This sequence comes from Bemisia tabaci, assembly GCF_918797505.1. Classification (NCBI taxonomy): domain Eukaryota; kingdom Metazoa; phylum Arthropoda; class Insecta; order Hemiptera; family Aleyrodidae; genus Bemisia; species Bemisia tabaci. The sequence continues at coordinate 736,172 of NC_092795.1, read as the reverse complement.
GTAATCATTCATTAAAAAATGCTTGCCAAATGATTGAGCCTTAGGCAGTTTCAATTCCAAGAGTTTCGGTCTTGCATCTTGAATACTTCGTCAGTACTATCAAATTAAACAATGAAAGTTACAGGGATTGGCTTTTAAGTCAGTTACTATTTTTTTTTTCAATGTTATTGAGTAACTGAATTGTTGAAAAAAAATTCAATCAACATTAAAGAATTTATGTATTTTTAAAAAAAATAAGATAACTTAGGGCTCAGAAGCACAGAGAAAAGGGATTCCCAATTTGAAATCTCCATAATTAAGCTTTATAACCCTTTTTTTCTTTACTTTATTTTCATTTTTATCAAAACTCTAATACCATTATTTTCCTTTCGCTTTTTTTTTGTCCAATAAACATCTAAAGATCGAAGATTCTCTCGAATGTAAGACTTAATACCAAATCGTTTAATTTTATTCTTATCAGTCTGCACAAATTAGAGCAAAATGGATGTCAATTGACTCGTGTGAGAAAGCTGCTCCGGTAAGATTATGGGAAAAAAAGACTAAAAGCTTTCAAATCCCAAAAATAAAAACAAAACAAAATGTTAAGTACACATAAATAAACAAGATAAAAACAAACATACTGTCAAATTCGCCCTAGTTCCTTAAGTCTGAAGGTTAGTGTAAATTGAGCATAAACAAAAAAGGCATGAAGCCTCACCTTACAAAAAGAAAAAGAAAAATTAAATTAAATTAAATAACACAGGCAAACTCCACATGTAAGTTACAACCTTACGATTATGTGAATAGTACGAAGATTGTTCTACTTCCATTTCATAACCTACTTATTCTTAGATCATATAGTCCACAGTTTTCGATACCTAAATTCCTCTCTTGTTGAAGGTGTTCATACAAAAAGAAAGATAAAAAAAGGGGGAGGAAAAATAAATACAAAATTCTGTGGAAATTGCCTAAGAAAGGATAATCAAGTAGGTACATAGTAAAAGATTATCTTTTTGCTTGAGCATCCTCAAAAATTCCACGTTCAAATAATATAGTTTAGGGAGGCTGAAACTACTTACAAATCACTTGGCTTTCAAAGTCAATAGTCCTACTGACTGGCACTCAAAATTTGGAAATAAACTTGAACGAAATTTGACGCAAATTTTAAAGAATCTTGGAACTGAAAAATTTTGTGATTATTAGACTAGCTTCTGTTGACTCCTTAGAAAATGAATAATTTTCCTGCCAGATATTTTAATAAGGGTTACATAGAGAGGAAAGATAGGTAAGAGAGTAAGAAAAAAAAGGGCTCTGATTGGAATTCAACCTTGTACAACTTTGATAAAAAAAAGTAGAGATCAGTTGAATTGGTCAGTTTAAAAAAAAACCTAATGCAGGTTTTTTTTGGCCTCTTAGTTTTTTGCGGAGAAGTTACTTTGAAGATATGCGTATTTCCTGTCGGAGGTATCTTTATTCATATTGGAACAGAGAATGTCCTTGATAGTTAAAAACTTTTGAGTCAAGGTGCTTCCACCAAAACAGTTCTCAAAACAAAGTACACTTAAGGTACATAGCTATCTGACGACGAGTTTTGTGCATGTATTCGGATTCCTTTGATGCTAACAAGCATACAAAATTAGATCTAGGACAAGACCCTTGAAGTAAATTAAAGAGGTAAAATGTTAAAAACAAACAAACAAAATAGAAAACCTGGTTTCCCTTTCTTATTCTAGATTTGATCACTCATTTGATCAATGATCAACGACTCGGAAAATATACAAAGCTGAAAAAAGAAGGCACAAGATTTACAAATGATACAGGTGGCTATTTACACGCAATGTACAGGCATTCTTCTTTGAGAAAAAAATAAACAAATTTGCATATTTTTGAACCTGTCAGGTTCCTAGCACAGAAAATATATTTGGTTGGTTTAAAAGGGATCCTCAGAGGAACGGAATGTCAAACGGAGCATTTTTTGCCACTGTTTTGTTTCAAATGACTAGTTAAAAGTGAGGAAAACTTCAGTAATAGTAAATCTCATTGGAAGCATGTACGCACATGATTGGAATACTGAGATAATTTAAATAGCTCGAAAGTCAACGGTTAGTATTTGCCTAATTGATAATTTTGATAAAATCGATACTTTGCTCAACGTCAATGGGCTACTATACAACTTCTGAAATAGATAAAAGAAAGTCATAAGTTTTCCCTTCAAAATCTTACATAGAAAACGATTCACACAACAGGAAGTTCAAAAATCAATTCCTGAATAAGATATTAATACATATTTTAGACACAGATCAAATAGAAGCTAGATGATACAAATAACATCATTTGAATTTTTGCCATTTAACCAATGTTAATTGTAAACACTTACACTTTGTTTAGTTGATTTCTACACTTTCCGTTGTGTGATTAATTTTCCTTGAGAAATTTTGAAGAAAGAACATGCTGTATAGTGGTTTAAATTCACACCTTGTCTTATTTTCCTCTCGTCTCCTCAAATTTTTGAATGCAAAATACACATGTCAAATACATGCAGTTCAAGATTTTGTCTTCTCATATTATTTTTCGAAGAGCTTTTTGAAAAAATATTGTTCGCTCCTTTGACACACAAATATCTACAGATATTTGGAGGAGTTCTGATGAGGTTAGACTCCAATACACTCTAAACTTTCATTCAATGAAGTTCCCTGACTGTTAAAGATTATATTAGATTTACGCACAACAATTCTTTTCATTTCCTTGGACTTTCCGTACTTTTTCCGGGCAAACCAAAAAAATCAAGTATTATTCTTTGCAAAGTTTCTTTTGTATCACTGAAACATCTTGGCTCTCCAAAAAAAATGCATTGCCTGTTTTGATTAGATGTTTGATTGCACAGTTTCTGGAGTGAGGTATGAGTGAGGTATCAAGAAAATCATCAGAGAAAATTCTAGCAATCAAGATCCAATCTAAAAACTGACCAGCAAAATTTGTGAGGAGAATAACATCATTTGTAACAGGAACCATCTCAAGGGAAGAAATATTTAACAAAAGGTTCATAGTTTAAGACGCTATTATGAAGCTCATTTTTATTGTCTTGTTAACATGGTTTCATCCCCATGTGTTTGAAGACATGGCTCATTAAATACAGATAATATATGGGATGAGGGAAATAATCTACACTTAATTGGACATATTTAAATAAAAAGGAGCTATTCCCATTGTGACATGGGCCCTGGGGCCTATAAGAGTACATGCATAACAGGGCCCATGTCTCAACGGCAATGGTTCCTTTTGATTTAGATAAGTTAAAGTAGAATTACATAGAATAAAAGCTAATGAGCCAGGAGTTGTGATACAGATCTAAGTTGAGGAAATGGAAAAAAATGACTAGCACTTTGACAGATCTCCTCATCAACCAAAATTTTTAAACAGCACCAGAGCCATCTGTTGCCAGAGCTTTAACTAAGGTAAGAATTCTACAGCGGCAAAGAAAGCTTCGGTAAAACAGTGCACGATTATCATAATTTTCAAAAATCAATCAACGATGCACTATGAATACAATTTGACTAACAAATAATGAGGGCTGTTTAATCAACTAACATGATGCAATGCAAAATTCGGATGAATATTTTAGCAAATCAATGTTACAGGAATAAAAATCTGTGGAAAAATTCTTAGATAGTTTAGATGTATGAATGGTTTAGAAGCAGGTGATAATTTGCTTTGCTAGATTATGATACAGATTTTTCATACCCGTTCATTTGCATTTGCCGCAACTGGACCGATCTTGATTCAGTTTGTCATGGGAATGGATGAGACACTTCTCACTTACTGTGGAAAAAATAAAAAACCATATTAATGATTGAAAATTTTAATTACTATCGTTATTTAATTAAAGATTCAGAGATAAAAAAAGCATACAGCTTGGGCTTATCAGTAATGACGCTCCTTCATACAGTGTTTGCAATGGTTTTATTTGACACTTTGAGTGCCACAGACAAAAATACACCTCACCTAAGTTCAGTCTGCGGCATGGTTAACATACCTAAGTCTCTCTTAGATTTGAAGCACGCTTTTGCTAATACACTAAAATGGCCAGCTAAAAAAGGCGCTAAAACCCAAAAAGCTGAGGAACGTACTACCAGTAAGTTTTTAGAATGCTATTGGTCGAAACAGCGGATTAATTATTTTCTCGAAGTTTGAGAGCTTTACCACCGAAAATTTGAAGTGGGGTTTCTTATTTAAACCTTGAATCAATCAATCAGCATTGCATAGATTTGCATCGGATGCTGTATTGGATCACTGATCAGACTAAGCTAGAAAAAACCATGGCGTGCCCTACAGCAGTAGATGATGTTGATAACTTTTTTACTAAAGGGAGATTTTCCGTTTATGATATACTAAGGAATTTTATTTTTGAACAGATATCTGTAAATCTCATAAACCTGTAAGTTAAAACAATCATCAAAAACCATTTAAATACTCAGTCGCAACTGTTATCATCAAAAACCACATAGATGATCAGTTGCAATTGTCTACTTGATTGTGCTGGGGATGCTGAAGAGGAATTTCAATGAAATATTAATATCAATTTACGCTTGAGTTTTTTAAGAGATTTTTTAACTGTTTCTTGAGCGTTTTCCATGGTTACTTTTGAACAATTATGCTACATTTCTATGACTTGAGTGACTAACTGATGCAAACTGACAAGCATGTATCATCTTTGGAGCGTTTCGAACTTACTGCTCCTTTCTTATTTTTTGAAGAGAAACAAACCAATTTAATGGCTTGAAATTTAAGCGGGATATTCTGCTAACAGAGAAGAAAAATCAAGTAAGTTTCCAAGAAATTATTTTGAATCATTTTCCAGAGAAAAAATAAATGAGGAACGGGGAGTCTGGAGGGTTGCAAACGGATATACGAGGTTTCGAACTTCAGCTATCAATGTATTGTAGGCGGTTAATAATGTCACTGGGAAAAATCCTCTTGATGGTTGAGCCGAGTTATCATCCTCACTGTACACGCATGGATCGTACAGTTAAGAATAGGGTGATTTGAGAGTCTTGAAATCTTTTTTTATGTGGTCTGATGAAGGTAAAATATGCAGATGGATTACTGTGCGAATTCAATTGGCAAATTCCTTCATGAATAAAATTCTGAATTTGAATGCAAAACGAGTTAATTAATTAGAGAACTGAGAAGCTCACCGTCTTAGCTACGACAAGAACTCGCGTTCCAATTCACTAATTGAGGGGCGACGTGCTCGATTGGACTCGTATTGTCGGTTAAGTCGCCTGGATGCCTGGAGGGGTATAGTGCTGTCCTGAACCTGGCCATGGATTGGAAGGTCAAGCAACGTTGCTTCTGTCATAGTTGCTGTGATGGGCGAGAACCGGACACGCGATACAGAGCTTGTTGAGTTCTCCTTGGCAGACACATAGCTGCTGTCTTCACTGGTCAGACTGTCGGGGGGAGTTGGATTCGTAGGCGTACCTAAAAACAACAAAATCAAGTCAAGGATTTTCGACACTGGATTTCCAAGATGGACCCTAACTCCTCAACGGCTCCCCGTGCCTCACTATTTGCGCTTAAATTAAAATAATACAAACAATGAACCTTGAGAGGGCCATGGACTTTATTTCTATTGGGATTTTTGAGCAATGAACTACTAAACTAGGCACAAATGGACCGCGTTTAACAGAAAGGAACCAAGCCACATCAGCTATTGCCAAATTTAACCGGGCAAGTCAATTTTTTACGAGAGAACATTTGTGCGGATTCCTTTGGAAATTTTAAGGAATTTGCGTCGTACTATGGAGAAAATTCATAAAATTTGCACGAAAATCCGCCCGACCGTTTTCATGTAAAAAATTATTTCGTCCAATTAGATTTGGCAATAGCTGATGTGGCTTGGTTCCTTTCTGTTAAACACGGTCCAAATTGAAGCATTCCAATAAATGCTCACCCTTTAAAAATTCCATGTAAGAATTTGATTTAAAAGACGAAAATTAATGGCATTCACTCCCAACTAAAATATTTAAGTTCTTATCCAGCATTGCTTATGAAAAATTTTAATTTCCTGCATACATGAGAACCAAAGCCTGCTTGAAAGAAATCGCACACTACAACAGCTTTGGTAGGCTTTTCAATTGAGTGGCGTTCCTTCCCCACCCTGTGTTGTCAAAAGTATAAATAGCATGCGATAGCTAAACTGAAGCGCCAAGATTGAGGCCGACATATTTTCAAACAGCGAAGACTAGCACAAAAACGTTAAAGAAACAATTTAATGAGTGGAAAGTTTGGGTTTATCCATGCATAAATGTCTTGGTTAGAAGTTACTTCCAGTAATTTTTTAAGAACAAATCGTTTTCCAGGTGAAATTTTGGTGAGTAGAATAAGTAATAATTAGAGTAGGGCCGGATTCTGGATGTCCAGCTCCGGCCGGATACGATTTTCGCGGATATCCGTATCCGGCCGGATAATTGCGATATCTGGTTTTTGGACCCGCCGGGTAGTGCTTTTACGGCCATGAAAATTTCGAGAAATTGTTGGTGATATTTTGGCATTTTTCGGCGCACTTTGAGTAGTCAATGTAATTGTTCAACTTTTTGAAACTTAATATCATTGGAATTAAGGACATTTCCTGTACATTTACACGATTGCAACGTGACCCTTAATTCCGAAATTCACAGCGTCAAAGCGCTATACGCAGTACGCAGCTTGTTATTGCAGCATCAAAGCGCTGTTTTCCACTTTTGTCTTGTTTAGGCACACTTCTAATAATATCTCTCTCTGCACATCAGATTCATCTGGTCCATCACACCATGAAGCCAATGAAAGCCATGCTGCTTATCTGCCAGGTCTTTTCTTTTAGTATTCGCCTTTTAGCGGGCTGACTCATTGGGTATCATTGAAAAATATGGAGGTTGCCAGACCGAGGGCACATACATCGTGGATGACGGTCTTGATGGTGTAATACGCAGTGTGCCTCTTGTCCCAAGCACGAAATAAGGAGATTTTTCTCACGCAAAAAAGCACTATCCAGATCTGGTATTATCCGGATCTGGTATTATCCAGTTTCAGCCGAATACCTTGGCGAATTATCCAGTATCCAGCTCCGGCCGGATACAAAAAATCAATATCCGTACCCGGATCCAGTGATGCGGAAAATCCGTTTCGGCCCAACTCTAGTCATAAAGCTTAAATTTGCACCTTGCTTAGTGGTCCATTAATTGCCATAAAGGAATTGAAATTAATTCTGACCTCCCAAAAATTGATTGCATCCTTCCTTAGGGTGCTCAAATAAAGGTCATTGGAGGAAATCAATTTTGCAAAAACATCTGGCGGAAACAAAACCTCAAAGAATGTTCTCCTCTCCATCACTGAAATTATTCTGAAATGGGCGGAACCCTGTTATCATCAGTTCATTTATGTATTCAGTTTTCAATTACCTGGTCCAGAGGATGATGAGCCAGTGTTTGGTTGCCGGTTGTGCCTCTTCAAACTTGAGCGGAGCCTGGTTGTTGAAACTTCCAGTGTTGTAGGCCTATCTGAACTGTTGGAGTCGATGGAATTCTGGCGGGAAAAGTAGCTAGAATAATCTCCGGCTCTTCGCACGTTCCCTGTCTCGAGGTATGCTGGGTAAGGGTGGTTATGGTTATAGAACTCTGAGTCATCTGCTTCGAGTCGAAAGCCTGGGTTGACGTTGGAGCCACTGGAGGCGTTGGAAACATTGGACGGTGTGCGACGGTGGGTAGGTCTACGGACAGGCGTGATGTTGGGGTTGTCATATGCATATGGCTGGTAGTATGGATCATCCTGGAGGGCAGGTGCTGGGTAGAGTCGTTCGGGGTAATGACTAGGATATTCAGGGGGGTAGTGATGGAAACCTGGAAGAAATACAGGAACAAATCTTCAATTTTTCATTGATCTGAAAGTCAATATTTATTGCTTCATTATGTATTTTATCATTTTTTAGGTAAGTCAGACCGAACTTAAGTTATAATGATTTGAGTTTTGCATCGTACTTTTGAAGAAACGTTACATAAAGTTTTAATTTGGTACACTTGGAGCTCAGGATAATAAACAATGCACTTTCAGGACTTTAATTGGCAAAAATAACCACAAAAGTCGCTTACAACTAATTTCATGGGATACTACAGTGTTTTTTGCCAATACATCAAATTCACATTTCTCGACCCTTATTGAAAAAAATCGCCCTCTTGGCAAAAAGCGACGCCAAGAATGGCACAATTTGGGCCAGAAGGAATTTTTCTGAAACCGGGCCCAAACGATACCTTATGATACCCTAAAACTCTGGTAAAAATTTTAGCTTGAGTATACGCACCGTTTTTGAGAAATGGGGGGGCAAAGTTGCCAAATCGCCATCATTCTAGACAGCATTTTTACAGCAAAAAGACGGGAAAAATGGACGAAAAAGTTACACCATTGATGGGTTTGGGCTGTAAATGTTCTTATTGAGCCCCCGTGCATGTGATTGTCTTCAGTTTCAAAAATTTTGGACGTACAGTGGTCTAAAATGGGGAGAAATCGTGGACAAAAAAGGATTATTTGTCAAACTTTTTAAAAATGGAAGTAAAATTGTTGGTCTCCTGCAGAGATCATGGGGAACAATGTTCTTATCGGTCTTCAATGCATTCAATTGGGTTCAGTTTATCAAATTTTCATCGCACAATGGTCGAAAATGGGAAATTAGTGGACAAATTAAGACCTTCTGCCTAATTTTTTAAAAATGATGTACGACTATTGGTTCCCGGTAGACTTTAGATCCCAGAAAAATTCTTTAAATTTTTTTTGACTATTTAAATCTTTCTTAAATTTTTTCTCTTCATTTTTCTTTCTTTTTTTTAAATTTCTGAAAGCTGCATATTTTATTGAAATAATGCTACAAAGTCTATTCTATAACAACGTTCTATAAACAATACGGTCTGACATATATAAATAATTAAAAAAAAAAAAATATGAATTTTTCCGGGATTTAAACTCTACTGGGGACCAACAGTTTGACAGAGGATCTTAATTTGTCCACTAATTCCCCCATTTTTGACCACTGTGCGATGTACATTTGTGAAGCTGAACACATTTTCATGCATTGAGGACCAGTAAGAACATTGTTAGCCATGAAAACTGCAGCGACCGACAATTTTACTTCCATTTCTAAAAATTTGACAAAGAATCCTGATTTGTCGACGATTTCTCCCCATTTTGGACCACTGTGCGACCAAAATTTTTGAAACTGAACACAGTTAAATGCTTGGGGGCCCAATGAGAACATTTACAGCCGAAACCCATCAAAGATTTGACTTTTTCGTCCATTTTCCCCGTCTTTTTGCTGTAGAAATGCTGTCCAGAATGATGGCGATTTGGCAACTTTGCCCCCTCATTTCTCAAAAACCGGGCGTATACTCAAGCTAAAATTTTTACCAGAGTTTTAGGGTATCATAAGGTATCGTTTGGGCCCGGTTTCAGAAAAATCCCCGCTGGCCCAAATTGTGCCAAAAAACGGTCGTTTTTGGCGTCGCTCTTTGCTTGTGAATAAATGTGTGTTACCTAATGGACAGATGCTTACTAAAAAAAACATACAGACCTAACTGCATGAAAGCGACTATTCTAAAATAGGAAATAAAAAAAATAAGTGAAACTTGATGGTGACAAAAGCTACACCATAAAACAAAATAAAGCTTTCTTCAATTGAACTGCTCAGTATTAAAAAATAACATGGCCATTAAATGATGAGCTGTAAAGTAAAGGAACTTATGGACTAAAGACTCAACAGAAAATGAACGCACTTAATACTTTTTAAGATCAGAGTTTCATTTATTAACTCCTTTTTTTACTTCTGCTGGGTGCTGCTTCAATATGATGATTAATAGTGAAACTATGAGAGGAGGAAATAATGCTAACCTGACGATAACTGGTGATCACTAAGCACAGGATTGTGATAATACTCTGTGCGTGAAGGGTATCGACGTGGACTTTCGTAGTTCCTTGTTTCTAAAACATCACAGGCAGCATAGGGGGCAGGAGGAGGAGGATAGTGAACCTGAAACAAACATTGAAATTTATTCGTTTGATTTTATGTTTTTATGTAAAAGATTCATAATCTTTTGAAAATGATTCCTGATATATTTTGGCGTCACATTAATATCTTTCATTTAAAATGACAAACTTCAACTGCCAGTATAAAAATTGAATGGATTTTTCCCTGAGGATACGAGACCACAGCTATTGAAACAGTTGCACAGCTATAGAACTCCACAGATGCAGAGATTTCAGCCGAATGGATGCCAACCATTTTTACAAAAAGTTTGAACTTTACAAAGCCCATTGATAAAAGCTGAATTAAGCAGTGGAAAAGATGTTTTTCATGATTGTAGTATAGTTTTTCTTCCTTTCGTGGAAAGACCAAAAAGTTCATTAAAAAGTTGGAAAAAGCATTCCTAAGCGGAAAAAACTAATTAAAATCCTACCAATGAGAAGCTGACAGCTAAGTTGATGCAGCAGGGAGATGCCTGAAGCTAGGTTCAGCCAATGAGCAAATGCTGGTTCCCCTGCTGGCTAACCCATCAGAGCCAGCCAAAGATATCTTTTCAAACCAGTCTCATTTTCGGCGATTTTAAAACGGGTTTTCTTTGACATTTCTGATTAAAAAAATTTGAAAAAATTCCTAGAAGCTTAGTTTAATCAGTACTTTCAGAAAATGAACTGAAAAATGGGTGCTGTTGATCCACTGGCCAAAGTTTGAACAGGCTCAGTTCTTTGTTAGCTTAATATTCAGTTTATGAACAAAGAGACACAACAAAAGAAAACACAAAAATGTATTTTCTTCTGAGAATACACTATAAATAGGAAGCCAAGGCTAAAAACAAACAGAACCTCTCTTTCTTCTTATCAAAAATGGGGGTCTGAGGGGTTTTTTGATTTTTATATTTTTGATTCCTGGTCGAGAAGGGGGCCCCAAGGAGGCTGAAGTCCCCCCGAAACGTCCCAGGTATTCTGTTTGATTTTAGCCTTGGTTTCCCATTTTCTTGTGTTTTGTTTTGTTGAATTATTCCAACTGTTTTTACGTATCATTCCAAAAGACACATTGACCTACCTCTCCTTCTATACTCGTACAACTAGACTTCCTCCGGGGAACAGGGTTTGGTTTCAATGAGGGATAATGTTGTGGCGAGTCCGTAAACCTAAGAGGCTTCGCAGCTTCAATACTATGTAGAAGCGGGGTGCGGTAGTGTTTGGTTGGCCCATGGTAAGTATTGTAACCAGAACTAGAGGAAAATTCAGGGGGCGAGTACTCACTTCCGCCCCATTTCTTTTCATCCTCTACAGCGTCACCTCTGAAAATAAGGAATAAGTTTATCACTCTAATTTTTCGTTAAAATTTATAACTTAAGATTAAATCACTATTCAAAGCTTCCAGTAAAAGCACATGAAAATGAATATAAAAAATTATAAATTCCCTCCATCTTTTAGTACAATGCCTGCTGCGACATTTTAGAAACTTTTTCCCCCAGTACTGAGGCACCCCCCTCCCAAATAAAACATAAAATCTCAGTGGTGCAAGCGATGCTGTTTCAATAATGTCTAAATATTCTCCAAAACTTTGCAATACTGAAAGGGAGAATGCCGCAATTACGAAACAACAATACATGCAAGACAGAAGGCTATATTTCAAAAGGATTTTATGAGACTATTAAAGGTCAAACTTTGCAGTAAGAGGGGTAAGTAATACTTTTCCCACCTGCATCTTGCTTTTTACTGTGTTGCACTACTGTTACTGCGACTTCTTTTGTTAGTATCACCATGCGGCATGTTTGAAAATGATTGCATCAATAATTTACTCACATTTACTCTCAATATTTTAAGGCAATATTCCTTAAAAATATCGCTTCCCGACTAAAAAGAAAACCGTAAGAGCATTTTTGCTACTTCTTGGGTGAACCTCTTGGTGTTTATCTCGTTGTACCTATTGAAAGACAGATTTTGCGAGAATTTACCTCCAGCTGGGCTGTAGCTTGGGATGAAGTGGTGTGACATTTGATAACCTAACATCATAGCCAGCAGCAAGACCGGCCAACATGGCAGCCATATTGTAGAGAGCCAATTCCATCAAAGATGGTTTTGATCCTGACTTAGAGCTCTTTGGTTGGGCCTCTGTCGGCGAACCATTGAATAAAGTTGGCAGTGGCACTGCTTCACCAGACCAGTCTGTCGATTCTGCACGACTACCATAATACCCTGAGAAAAAGAGATATTTTTTTATATTTTCACCAAAATGTTTAGCAGACAAAGAAATGATCCACAAATCAGGCACAAAAAGTTCTTAATTTTGTGTAAAATATCCAATGTTGGGGATAAATATTCAGTAAAAAGGCTTGCCTTCACAGGCTGATTATCAAAATTGTCAAGTTCTTTTTAGAGTGAGATAAGACTGAACTGGAAATATGATTAGTCCATAGAGAGTAGCCAAAGTGCTGAAATGCGTCTAACTTTAATCAAAAGTACACAAGTGAGTTTGAATATGATTTTAATCATACTTCAATCAAGTAAATACTGTTGCAATTAAATTTGGTCAAAAATAGATTTCAAAAATCTTCTTGCAGGAGTAAATTCTACAGAATTCTACACTTAAAAGGAAAAAATACCCAACAATTTTGTTGAAATTGTTAAATTCAGGGTCTGTCAGCAAGTAAAGAGCATAACACTGACCAAAATTTGGAAACAGACAGATGAATGCAAACTTGAAAATTGAAAAAGTAAACAATGAAAATATTGATAGTTAGAAGATAGACTTTGATGTGCCAAAACAAAAGTTATCCCCTGGGTTGAATCTCCTAAGGAGAGAGCGAAAACTTTCAAAGTTTTTCTACGCTATGATATAATGAGTAAACACTGTGAAATCAAATGCATAGACAAGCAAGCAAACTACTAATTACTGTAACACAAGCATTGACACAATGTAAAGGGTGAATAAAATGAATATTTCTTTAAAAATTACGCACACTGATACAAATTACGGCCAGAAACTCAAAACTTAATTAATAATGACAGAGTAAAATTGAAAACGAACAGACCAATGAACCAGTAGATTTGAATTCTAAAGAATAAGCAGTGTATAGTCCCATGCTACATTAAATGAAAACTGCACGTCAAAATATATGAATAAAAAGACTGAAATACACAAATATTTCAAAAAATTCATTTAATCTAAATTTAATCTTCATTTAAACTAAAATTTGATGAGAGGGGTTAGAATCTTACAAGTCAAATTGTTTTGGAAGTAATTTTATAAGCTACTTTCATACGGATAGTCTCCTGCAAAAATTCGACAAATTCAAGCTAAAGCAAAAAAAGGTCATCTTCTATGTTGCTCAGCTGAAGGAAAATTCTTCATGAACTAATTGCCCTTCCTCGCCTTCCAATTAATGATGAAAAAATTAGTTTCAGAGACACAAAGGGAGTATCGAGAAAGTCTGACAAGAATTTTCTGTATGAAATTCAATTTCTGGCTTATAAAGTCGTAGAGCGAACAGCGTTCTACTGCGTTCTTATTCATTACAACAGTTCAGATTCCGAATTTATGGTGTAACTGCATAAATGTGTATCTTGGTTTACAGGATTGCAGTCTTCCTGTCATACTTCGACGAAAATTACTGAACGTCGTTCCTTGAAAACTTCAGCGATTTTTCTTCTCTGTATGTATGAAGAACATTCTGCAAAATTTTCAAAAATAAAATACAGGTGAAAATTCTGAAATAGCACAACCAAGATACCCACTTTTGCAGTTTTACGTTTGTCAGTTTCAGTTTCGAGATGTAAATAGACTTCTTTTGCACAAATGCACTCAATGAAGAACGTGCTTTATTCAAAGAATGGGTTAATCAATTTTTGTGAGAAGATGAGCATGAAATTTGAAGGCCTAAACGAAGGAAAAAAGTAACAATAAAGTTGAGGAATAAGAAAAGAACAAAAAACTTACCTGGTACAATTGAAGAGTGAGTTAAATGTGAGAATCAATCATTTTAGTGTGTTGAGATGCAAAAAACAAAAGTTCAGGTAGTTCCAAAACCGTCAGATACTGGTAGAACTTAAAACTTACAGAAAAGGGGAACTTTACAGAAAACTAGTACTAAGTTTCCAAATGGCGATAAAAAAGGAGAAAATAGTTCCAAATGTATTCGCTATCAATTGAACAATTTTATTTGCCCAAAAATTACTAGATTGATCAATTCGCATTTTGCCAAATGCTTCCATTGCTGTCAGAAGTGACAGTGATTACATCAGTTTGCTAATATTAAACAGGAAAGTCATGATAAGCTTAACTTAGAATAATCTCTGATTACTTTTTTTAATTAAATGAGAGGACATTGCATATAAGTTTTATTCCTGACTTTCATCAATTTCAAGTACTTACTCTTTCCAGTCTTTCCTTCAACCACCATGTTTTTTAAATGTTGGGTCTTCTAGGAGAAAATAAAAACCTGATGACTCACTGCAAATGATCTTGGTGGTAAAGTGACAAGGTTCCTTTGGCCAGCCAAAAAGAGACTTTTTTACTCTTTAATTTTCCACATTACCACTAATCTTGTGAGTTTTTTCTGATACCTATTTACCTAAACCAATTTTGAAAACTAGATAATTTCCACCTTTACTACCTAATTTTCCACTTGAATTACGAAAAAATGATCAAATTTGATGAGAGTCTGTGGATGCTCCTACCATTCTCTAATGTAATCACTGCAAATGATGGGCATATTTTTTTTTCCATGATTTTAACAGAAGAATATTACAGTTGGAACAATTCAGTAACTATTTTGTAAAAAAAGGAAAGAAGCAAGAAAAGAAAGAAATAGCACATTAGTATTATTCCAAAAAGAAGAGGTCACAGTGAAGAGCTGTAATGTCAGAGCCTAATTTATCTCTGATGTAGATTAAAAACAAAAGTTGTGAAAAAGTTCATTTTAAGTTTCTAAACTTTAAACAAGACTTACTTAAGATTCCAAAAAGGTCAGTTTGCTCCTCCGTCTAAGATTACATTTAAGTTCTTTTTTCTTACCTCCTACTTTCTGTTCCTTATAATAAAGAGAACTTGGGGCCATTTATGAAATCCTACAAATTATTTATTTCCATAAAATCTTCAGTGACTACATTCCAGTTGGTAACTCGAGGTTATCGTGATTGATGTTTTTCCTTCTTTCTTTTTTTCTTCTTAAGTTTAAGTTTCCTAGTGGAAATCACGTGGAAACGACGCTGAAGGAAGAATGAAATGAAATCCAAGAAAAAAAAGTAAAAAAGTTTGCTGAAAATTCTTCCTATCGATCTATATGCCACACTTGATTCTGTTCCTTTCTTACTCTTCGATTTTACTAAACATTGTGCCATGCAACTGAGTAAACATCATGAACAAACAACACATTCTCAAAAATTTTACCAATCACTTTTGACTTACATTTTCCAATGTTCTCTTCCGATTGCGCTGAGCATAACAGACAAACAAACAGAGGTTAGATGATATGACTTGTCAATTTGACTACAAAAAAAGAATGAATCCCAACTATGATTCATTTTAAAGAGTCGCAAGGTGCTCAACTAGGACGAATTTGCTCGTTGTTACCACATATTGTGAGAAGAGATTAACCAATAAATAACTGATTATTTAGAGGACACAAAAGTGGGTCAGAAGGAAAGTCCCACGGCTCATCAAATTTCATTTCTTTTGAGATAATGATAATTTTGGAGCATGAAAAATATCACCTCTACCGTAACTAGGAAATCAAAGCAGATCCAACTTTTTTTATTGCAAAAAATAGATTTTAATTAAAGCTGGAGCCATGAAAAGACTTTGCTGCCTCTCAGTTGCAGAAGGAGAGAGGGTTCAAGTGTTGCATACCATACAAAAAATGACTTCCTCTTGCTTTTACACAGCACTCATAATGTGAACCCAAACTTTCCCCTAGGAACTCATCATTTGCCCCTCCATCACTTTCTTAATGAAATATTTGCTCCCTAAAAATAAGACGATTTTTCAATAATGATCTGGACCCAATATAAAACTTTAACCTGCTTAGCTTCATGTAAGAGATGTCTCTCCTGTCCCTAAAATGCATACACAACACTTACATGCCACTTGTCTTGATTTTTGCTTGGGCCTGTATTGAGGAACTTGCTTTAAAAAGGCCTTAAATAGGAATGACAGCCTTCTACTTAAGAAACCTTTTAAAATCAGCCTCATCAAATTCAAACCTTTTGAAACCTTTTTATTCAATTTGAATTTGGTAATGGGTCAGTCATAGGTATTCAGTTATTGGGAGCTTCAAATAAAGTACAATTTAAAATTGCAAATTTTATACCTAAAACTTCTTAGATTCTTTCTAACTTCTGAATATGTTCAACTCGTAAAGATAAAAAATTGGAAAACATTTGTATATATGGGGTATGGGTGAGGGATCGCTGCCAGTGATGGGTTGAGACTTTAATTTAAAATAAGAAAAAATATACTGAAAATACAAAAAGCGCTGGGAATGAAAAATGAAGGTCCCACTTTTTTTAATCAATATTGTTTTGCCCTCATTGTCATTTCTGCTTTTTTATACTTCTTTGTTGTGTTTAAGGCTATGACTGAGGCAGAAAAGCTACAAGGACATTGCTACAAGGGCTGAAAATCATTGCACAAATTGAAAAAAATCAAAAGCTGCACTACATTGAGGGTGAACTTCAGACCAAATGCGATTCCGGTTTGTCGGGGGTCAAAAGGTGCAATGAAAAGTCGGAGCAAGGAAGTGCATTGCAAACTTAACCAAAACCAAACTGAATCAAATCAAAAATAGAAATAAAATGATTTGTAGCCAACAGATAGGTATGCGGTTTATTGCAGAATTTCAAAACCAAAAACGAAGAAAAAAACAAAGTTGACAGACAATACAGGCACTTCTAAGAACTGATAAGATCACGATAATTCTAGGCCTTATGATAGGATTTTTAGAAAAAGGCAGTAACCGTATCTAAAAGAAAAATAAATTATAAAAATGCAAAAACACTACAGCATTTGCAAATTTTCTATTAAAAAAAAGAAAAATAAGGAAAAATTCCTTAAAATTTAGCAAAAACCTAAAAGAAGCCAGGAAAATAAACTTAAAGTAGAAGTAAGTGACTTAGCTTCAAACATAAAAAAAAGAAAGATAAAAACCTCTGCGAAAGTTCCACTACATAACAAATGATAACTTTTTAAGTGATAATATTGGCTTGGTCATGAGGGGGAAAAACAGAAAGCACAGGAAGCTCGACACACTAAATTCCCTACAACTTAGTGTCTTCCTATTAAACTTTATATAAGTACAAAATCAGAAAATTGCGATAAAATTCTGCAGATCAATTTATTTAAAAAAGTTCCACTCTCAAAACAATCCTATCTTGCTTTGCGGCTAGTTTTGGAATCTGTAGTAGCTGAACAATATGCTATACAACATTTTTATGGGTCAGTAAGCAACTTGAAATAACCTAAGTATCTTAATTTTAACACATTTAACTTAAATTCTAACTGTGAGTCAATCACACTCTAGGAGAAGAATAGTGGAGATTTTGGAGAAAATGAACTATCCAAAGAATTTTTGTAGAGAAAGTACTTTGTTCCTTGATCCGTGACTCAAAAAATTCAATTTTTATTCATATATTTGTTCTATTTCCTATTTTACAGCCTTTGAATTGTTATCTACAAAGGATCCTTCAAAAAGGATTGATAAACATTGACTCCCTCAACTTCCATTAATTTCAAGAGGATAAGTTCCCACAAAGAAAACCGAAAATCAGGGGTTGAATATATGAAGAAATAATCATGTTCTCATCAGACTGGATAGTAGTTCTTGGAGTCTCTTACTCATTGATCATGATATAAAAGCAATAAAAAAAGCTTGATGACATCCTGAATCTTAACTGCTTATGACTTACAAATCAGCATTAGTATTTTCATCATCGTCCATTTAATTATCCCTGCAGGCAGTTGTTCATCAAACATGGTTTATTCACTCTTCCGTCACTCTACATCTTTGAATGTCTACAGTATGCAATTAATAATGATTTAATCTCTCCATCTGATTTGCTTCCCAGCCACAATTATAATTCTAGGCATCATGGCATCAAAAACATCAAAATCTCAATACAGGTGTCCGAAAGTAATGTTAAATTTGCAACCATTCAATTTCTCAATTCGCTGCCACTAAGACTAAAGCTTCTGTTCAGGGACACAGGTTCCGCATCATTCATGTTGGAGCTGCAACATTTCCTACTGCAAGAAGCTTTTTATAGTATTGATGAGCTGATTCTGAAAGATTATGCTTCATGCTGATTTGTTGTTTTGTTGTTATTGTAATTTAAATTTGTTATTGACCTGCATTACATATGTTATGGACCTGTATTATTGCTGTAATTGCAGCTTTTATGTAGAAGAAGTTTAAAATAAATAAATAAATTGTCAGAGAGAGTTTCATTCTGATCCAAGGATCTCTTTTTGAGTGAAACTATGGTATGGTTTTGTATCCATACATTAAAAGTTATAGAAACGTCCACAGTAAAAGTACATTACAACTAAAAAGGTCACTTTCAATTAAAAAGACAAAAAAAGCACTTTCTTATGCGAGGCTCAGTATGAAATTGCTGTGATCAAATCTATAGCTTTAAAATATTTATAATTTCCATTAATTTGACCCTCTTTCGTTTATCTATCTCATCATAAATGATTTTGGTGGCTTGAGCAACAGGTCAGAGAGAATCTTCAATTTATAATTCAGTTGATCTACAACAATCATTTTGATAAGACGGGGAAAAATCAGATGGAGAACAATTTAAACTTAAACTATTTTAAATTCTTAATACTTTTTTCCTTGAGAAGTAATTTTTAGGAGAGGACAGATTTTTTTAGTTGTGTTGATGCAACATTCCAAAAATAAACTTAACAAAGAAGGAGTCTACATTAAATTTCATTCGATGGAGGGGAGGACGAGGGGAATCCTCTAGGGGAAGAAAATGTTAATGGAAAAGCTGGTAAAATAAATTAGCTGTCAATAGAATCAAGATGATGAGAACAAAGCATGACAATAGAAGGAGTTTTGAAGCCGTTAGAGAGAAAGACCCACTTCCAAGGCGTTACTTATAGAGAACTTTAGGAGGGTTTGCGTCTAAATGCTCTTGCACCACATAGGAGGGGGATGTCGTCGGATGGGTCAGGAGTTTCTTCCGTACCTATTTCTTGGAGCGCAGCAAAGTTCCCTGGTGTGGCCGAGCGCGTCAGGTGCTTCTCCAGGTTTGGAGCAGAGCGACTCCATTGCGCCTTGGGGCCGACGCCCGTAACTCGTTGAATAATATGGCCTCGTTCTCGCTGATGGCAAGTGCTTGGCCCCCACGTCTTGCCTTTGACCCCATCAGCCGGAACTGTAAAGATTCCATTGGGTCAGCTTTGATATTTTGCCCCGATTCAAAGCCTTGGCAAATTTAGCATAGCTTTTACAAAAAATGTATACCGTTCCTAATACTTTGTTCTTCCAGACAGCCTTGAGTTTATCCTTTGTTCCGTTTGAAATTACGAATAGAAATAAGGTCACAGAAAAAACAAAAAGGTGCATTAGAATGACACCTATCCAATGTTCTAGTAAGTTTTTGAAAATACTGAATTGCGATATAACCGCACTGAACTCTGATTTATCTGAGAAGAGTTTACTTTGAAAAATTAAGAGATTTGATTACATGCAGAGAAAAGCCTCTATCTATTTGCCTTATAGCCTTCATTTCCACTGTGTTTTCTGATGAATTACACTCTGGATGTTATTCCTGATTTTTCCAGGACCATAATTGTTATTTTCAAATGGAAATCAATAGCTCTCAAAGGAAGCTATTTAGAAAAAAAAGTTAAATAGTTAAAAAAAAAAAATTGTTAAGTATGGAATATATCATGAAGTTCAAAACGAATTCTTGGACATTTGGTATAAAAAACATCCTCCCTAGGTGAAAAGGGTGCTATGTCGTAGAATCCTAAGGGATCCAAAAGTCAAATAAATTGACATGAAAAAGCCTCAATATTTGTAAATAACCCATTACAGCTGTATATTATCTTTAATAAACCATGTCGAACATTTCTACGACAAGATCGTGATAAAGCTTTGATAACTTTCTCCCAAACTGAATGCACGCACCACACTTACAATGTACACTACAAGGAAGAAGGAAAACCCAAGATTTTGCAAAAAAAAATTGATACGAAATTCAGTTTTGTCAAAACGAGCAGACAGCTAAGACCGCAAAAAGTTTAAGAATTTCAAAACATAAAACTCACACACAACATACTGAGAGAATACAGATTTCAATTCTATGATCTATTCACTTACAAAATTAGGGGCCATTGATGAAATACATAACGCTCAGGAGAAAGAGAAGGGGCCGAGGAGCGTATTGCGTTATTTTATTTTTACGAGTTTAAGGTTAAGGACTCACATTACAAAAAATTGCGAGGGGGATGGCGGGTCAGTAAATTTGAAATTTAGTGCTTTGTATTTTATAAATGGCCCCTTAGGTATAATTCATGCAATTAAATGTGTCCACGCCTGCGAGTTTTCAGTGTGCAGATGAAAAACACTTTTTGCAGGAGAAAAAACAGATAATGGATTGAACTGATGGGGGTCTTGTTAAAATTATGTTTAAAATAAGGATTTCATGTGATTCTCATTAAATAGACTTTGAGGAAATTTAGAGGAAACCAAAAAAAGTTGTGTGTTTTACTTTGCAGGATGATCGGTCTTCTTAAATTAACTAAGAGTTATTGTCCTATGATCTACAACACAAAAAGAAGCGTCTGAAAGGCAGTATCAGATGAGCAGCTGAGTCTATTTCTTAAGGGTCGATTGGTTTTGGCTTGCCTCTAACCTTTGAATGTGCCAATGTACCTCCGTTACAACCCTTGAACAATACCCCCAAGCCAGTCACTAACTCTGCCCTTAGGCCTCCACTTTTCAAGCTGTAGACAATAGCATTTAGTTTTAAATGGGCCAACTTTTTCACATGGAGTTTTCCAACTTGACAGATTCCATCAGGCAGTTATGTTGCTATCAGAAGGTCTTATTGAAATTGCCAAAGTCCTCACTTCAGGCGTTGTTGCCCTGAGGGTCCATCATACAAATATAGCTACTTTGATATAAAAAATTCAGTATTACCACTTCAGAGAGCACTAGGGTGCGGCTTATTTTTGTCATTTCGGAAAATCGACGAGGTCCGGGTGGCAATTGATGCTATCTATGAAAATAATAGGCTGTATAAAATTTGAGCCAATTTGAAGCTTTTTTAGCTGATGCTCAAAGGGATGCAAAATTACATTGGTTTAAATGGGCGGAAAAACGCCTGATCTGCGCAAATGCGTTTTTTGCATCTAAAATGCGCTTGAATGAAGAAAACCTGACCAACTCTTAGAGAGGCATCTAAGGGCCCATTTGAAACGAGAAAATCACACTTTTGACCCATGGGTGAGGGTAGGGGGATCACTTGAGTGCAAGATAAAATATATACACTAATTTCGTTCAAGGCTCGAGAAATAGTATGTGAGGCAACATTGTAAAGGGCCAAGTATAGTTCTAAAGGGCTAAAACAACTATTATACATTATTTCTCATCAAGTTGTGAGATAAATTTGCCTCTTCAACTTCGGAACACTTATTTTGAGTTCGATCAGAAGTGAATTCTTAGCTCCGGGCGCGGCGCATCAAAACCGGCTACGCCGTGACTCCCCTGTCCCCACTCATGGGTCAAAAGTGTGATTTTCTCGTTTCGAATGGGCCCTTAGATGCCTCTCTAAGAGTTGGTCAGGTTTTCTTCATTCAAGCGCATTTTAGATCCAAAAAACGCATTTGCGCAGGTCAGGCGTTTTTCCGCCCATTTAAACCAATGTAATTTTGCCTGTAGTTTTGATCCCTTTGAGCATCAGCTAAAAAAGCTTCAAATTGGCTCAAATTTTATACAGCCTATTATTTTCATAGATAGCATAGATTGCCACCCGGACCTCGTCCATTTTCCAACATGACGAAAATAAGCCGCACCGTAAGAGAGCACTAATAGGAATCGGTATCGTATTTAATGATGGATCACTCATGTTGGATCGGAGGATTATAAAAACCAATGGAATATCTCTACAACTAATTGCAATCAATCATGTTGGCTCATAAATATTTGTTTGTGAAATAGCGGTAGAAATATTAATTACTTACGTGCTATTGCTCGCAACTGGCCGACGATTGGAGAGCTAGGAGGACTATTTGGTCCAGATGGACTGAGCGAATTCCTTTCCAAGGGGCCAGTCTGCTGAACTGTTATATGATGTCGAAAATCTAGAAAAAAACAAAGGGAAGAGAGTGGTGGAGAGGATGAAACATAAATAGATGATACAGTACTAATTTCAGCTACCTCTACAATTTGTTAAAGCCTCAGGTGAGAATTTTTATAACGAATTTAAAATGCTAAACTGTGGATCACTACAAACAGATGAGCCAAGGCGTATGAAAAAAGTCCCAGATTCTTCCAGGTTCGTAAAATAACAAATAATCAATAATTGAAAGAACCTTGCACAGAACAAGGGGCTCAATGGCTCGCAGAAGATTTTGATAAAATTTTAATAGATTGAAATAAAACTCATCATTAGCACAAAGCCAAAAGATTTGCTCATTCTAACAAGTAGAAGCCGAGACATTCGCAACTGAACCGGGAATATTTTCCGTCATATAACAGCATGACAGAGGACTTATGAATCCCCTCTCCTCTGTTTGTTTGGCGTTTTTGATGAGACCTCACACACAGGTGCTTATGCATTCAGCTAGTGCAAGGACTGTATGCCCTCCTCCTCCCTGCATCTGCCGATTCTGTTTCAGCAACTCTAACCATTTCAGAGGAGAGGTGCGAGAGATAAGAGGACTTCATATCGCACTGCCCGAGCTGGGCTCAAGCAGCTACCTGGAGGAGAGACGGACTTTCCTGCCTGAAGTGTTCAAGAACAAGAAAAGGCAACGAAGAGCGCCCATTTGTCCCTGCCACACCAAAAATGGCCTGTGAGTTACTTGTTACAATGAGCTAATTTTTTGGTTTTGTGCTATTGATTAACTTTGTTTTCATCTATTAAAGTTTCATCAAAATCTACTGGAAGCCACTGAGCCTCCTGTTCTGTGCGGAGTTCTTCAGGCCATCAATAACACCAGACAATTCATTGTCTCCCACACAAAGGAATGTAGCTTGTCTACGCTGTTTCAGTATTTCCATGAATATTTTATTTTTTCATGGGAGTACTGTCGTTTGAATTAGTCTAAAAATTTCAGAGTCTAGTCAAGCAAGGAGAAGAAAAATCACTAAAGATTTCAGGTAAACTCATGTGACTGTTTTCCTATGAACAAATACAGTGTAAGAAACACTAAAACAGCCTAATCAAGATACTTGTGTCCCTTGCTGCGGAAAATCGGTGTGGTTACACCGATGATTCATCAATGACTTCACAAATCGATTTGCGTTCGTTCACAAGATTCTCGTATTAGTAACTTCAAACTAAAATATGCTAAGATGTTTTTATCACATGTACTGTGTTCTTTCACATTTATTTAGTTCAAGACTTTTTCAACTATTTTTCATCTTTTAACCTGATTCAACTGTCTGCGCCATGCAGTTTTTGTGATATTTGTGTAATTGCAATGATTTGAAAGCATTTGACACACTTTTTGAATTTTGTATGTTTTGTTAATGCCCAGATGGTGGTTCAAGGCACCAACATGCATTGGTCCATTCATCAGTATGTTTTCTAATCAATCAATAAAAGTTTTTCCTGCGTTCAAGGACGTTCACATTAGTATTATCACATTAGTATTATCGTTCCTAAAATTACTTCACCGGCAACTTTATCAATAATGCTATCCATGACTTCACCAAGGACACTAAGTAAACAAAATAATAGAGACTTCATCTAAATAACATATCACTGATAGCACTGTTGACAATCCTCAGATTCAAGTCGTGGAAGGGTAGAAAAAGGTTCTTGCAAAATTAACTGATAAAAGTTCCTAGGAAATCAAATTTGCCAAAAAATCTGATTGTAAATAGACAACCCCTCCCCCCTCCCTTAGGAAAAAGGAAAATAATGTAGTTCTAGGTTAAGGTGATTTGATAAATGCCATATTTTGTGTCAGAAAGGTATGCGATGTATCGCATCGATTAGTTCCATTTTTCAGCTACCGTCATTGTTCTTGAATTTTGAGATCGCAATTCTGTTGTTAGGAGACTAAAGATTTCACTTACCAATTTTGACAAAAAAATTCAACGTAATAAAGGCGTGGTTTTTTTTAGAGGAAGAATATCCCATTCAAGTGCAGTTTCGATATCAGTATCAAATGTGATATTTTTCCTCTAGAAAAATCATGCCTTTATTAACTTGAATTTATTTATCAAAATTGGTGAGTAAATTCTTTAGTCTACTGACAACAGAATTGCAATCTCAAAATTCGAGAAAAATGAAAAGTAGCTGAAAAATGGAATCGCATGTCTTTCTGACACAAAATATGGTGTCTATCAAATCACCTGAAAAGAGAGAAAATAATTTTACAAAGCACACCAAAAGATAAGAGACATACTTGAAGGAAAACTAATGTTAGGGTTCTTCAGCAGCTTCTTTAGCTTTGTTCGCTTGAAATTGCCTCGACGTTGATGGGGTGTCGGCACCTGTTGCCACATGATAATGTACAGTTCACGTTTCAAGAGCTCTATTTCTCGTGCATGAAGGTCTTCCTCACGCTGACGCAAAAGTCTGTCGATTTCCTGCTGCTGTAGTTGTGCTTGGTTTAGTTCTTCCTCTCGATTTCTTAGCTCCTAGAAAAAGAGATAATTTAGGGTTACGTACAAAAGTTTTAGACAAACATTCATTGGAAACAATCAATGGCTGGACAGTGGACAGTCAATTAATTGGCTGGCTCAGCCGGAATCAGCCAAACTGTATTTTGCATTGCCTAATTTTCTCTCAAGTTTCATTTTTCAACGGAGAGCCAAAATAATTTAAGCCTTTAAACTTGCTGAGAATTTACTCTACATTTTGAAGGATACACAAAAAATTTCCAGTTTCAGTGTTGCTTCATTTTCTGGTTAAAAAATATAGACCAAATAAGTAGACAAGACTGTCAAAAACACAAGAGCTCGGTGCATGAGAGAACAACAAGACGTACAAAACAATAAACAAAACTCTAAATACAGAAATACTAGAAAAAAAAAAGCATACTAAAAAATACATAGACCATTACCAGAGATATAATAGTTCAGAATTTATGAACTATTTTATCATATTATTGTAATTTTCTGGTGCTACTTTGAAACATAAAATGAGTTTGGAACACAACAAAGCTTTTGATTGTACTCAGGGAAAGGAGCCTCCGCTTAGTTTTTCAGGAAAAAGCTCAAGAAATTCGAATCTGAGTTTCTGTTGTACATACACCCGAAAAGTAAGTTGGGAAAAATTTAGGTCCATCCTTTACCAATGAACGATTCTTTCACAATTAATAGTTGCCATAACATCCACTAATTTTGATCTTTGAACAAAGCAGGTGAAAACTTCTAGTAGTTATATGAATATTACATTTTTTGAGCCACTGATTTCAAACCTTCATGATTTTCATCTAATTAAATGTTCCAGATCTTTCTTGTGTCAAATTGTCCATAAAACACTCATCTAAGCAGCAGCAATATTATTGCTAAGTTTGACGACTTTAAGTAATTGAGTCCCAGGGCTCCTTTCCCCATGAAACATTAGAGTTCAGTTCTTCTCAGCATGTCAATCAACATGAATGGGTCTCCGGGTCTCCATGAATGAAACTCTTCTTTGACACTTGTATATCGATGATGAAACTACCAAACCACGTATCTCGGTTTGCGACGTCGCAGACTTCCTGTCATACTTTATTTTTTAAATGAAAAACTACTTAATGTCCAGTCTTGAGAATTTCTGTGATTTTTCCTCTTCGTGCGAAGAAAATTCTGTGAAAATTTCAAGGAATGATATTGATTTGGTCTATTTCAAAAAAATAAAATGCGAGCGTAGATTTTTAAACACTGCAAACGAGATACATGGTTTGGTAATTTCACCGTCGATATTCATGTAAACACATATCTGATTGACATTGAATAAAGTGCCCATGCAAGATTTTGAAAAATCATTTAAAAATACAATTCAGTGATGTTTTTGATGAATGGAGTATTTTTGTTGTGCTGCTCAATCTTTCATCTTGGTGTTTCAAATAATTGACCTTTTTGTTAAAACATTAAAATTTTACTTAAGAAGTAAAAATGAAAATTTCGTAAAATGACAAGGCAAATTTAACAGAGGACTATATTAAACACAAATAAATTTCAGTGCACCTTTTTCGATTAAACTGTCAAATCAAAGACCAAAAACTACAAATCAACGCAAAAGAAAAAGTTACCTCTTCTTTACTGAGAAAAGCCTTGAGTAGCATAAGGATAAAAATGAAAATTGGTTAATTGAGACAGGAACAGAAAAATATTCTCCTCATACTAGAAGAGGAAATTGGTCAGAAAAAACACTCACATAAAATCACTCACAAAAGTGAGGCTTTTTTTTTTAGACACGATCCGAACACCTGAGAATGTTCACAAAATTTTTCTCTGCTTTTATGAGAGTACATAATATAAACAACAAAATCAGAACAGTTAGGAGACATCAATCGGGCAAACACAGAGAAATAGGGGAAGGGGATGGATGAAACGTTTAGGGTTCTATCACGTCACTTTTTTGGATCAGAGGGGCTATAATTTTTCGATTGTGTCTATTAAAAAGGAGAAAAGGTTCTTATAGTTTAGCTACTTTTCCAAATTTTTGACTAAGTGCACTTTCCATGCAAGCAAAACTTTCCTGAAAATTTATACTTGGGAGCTTTCTGTGCCTTTCAAAAAACCTTCAAGATTTTAAAAATCACCTTGGAATTGGATATATTTCATTAAGGAAGGGCTGAGAACATTTTTCTACTACTTTGGTAAAATTTTGAAGTAAAATTTTGACATTATCACTGAAGTTCCCAGAGAAGTTTTCAGAAATTTCTTTGCAAAGATTCCCCCAAAAAATTGGTCACGGAAATTTTGAAAATTCTGTCCATCCATTTTACTTCTAGGAAAGTTAAAACTTATTATAAAAATAATAGACACAGGATACTTGATAATTTCTTATCAAACATCTGTACCTGCTTTCGTTTTTTATTTATTTCAAGGAAATTATGATTGTTTGCGACTCAATCATTACTGATTGTAAGTAAATCGATGGTGCCACTCATTATGAAGAACGTGATGGTCACAAAGAGCAATCTTTAATGGTCTTTGCTGATCATACTTTTTAACAAAGTTGATTTTGAAACAAAATTCGTTATACTGGCTTGTATAGTCACGAAGGACGCAAAAATTGGGTTCCCCAAATAAAAATCATGTGTATGGCTCATGTACAAATAGAACTTAAACGAAGAAACTTTTCCTTAGTTCGGTTTTCACTTTTTAGCAGTCATTAGGGCTGTAACTTGCGGCCAAAATGGCAGCTGAAGTGTTCTAAAAGTAAAATAGTGGATATTTTATAAAACTAATGGCGACATTATGTTGCTTACAGAATTTTACTGGAGAAAGAGGGTCATGGTGTCAAATCTAAAACTTGAAAAAATTCCGTTTCTGGATATGTGTTTCTGAGAACTCTCAAAAATCTCTACACAGGCTTTCAATTACCATATCATCTCAACAACCTCTCCTCTTATGGAGCTTAAATACTGCTGTTGTGATGGATTTCTGGAATTGAATGATTAAAAAAAAAAAAAAAAAAAAAAAAGCTTCAATTCATGGAAAAAATGTAAATTAAGAAATGTTATAGTTAAGAGAATTAAAATGGCTGAGACTTACATTTTCTTTCATGCGAAGCCCAAGCAGAACTTCTTGGATCTCTTTACGCCAGTCATTTTGCATTGTATGGAAGGACTCATGAGGGGTTTGTGTGAAGGCAGAATGCACGATTTCATCAAGAGCGTCTAGGATTTCCAGAAAAGGCGGACGATTATGAGGATCTGGCGCCCAACATGCTGCAAGAAAAATAATATTAAAATAAAAATGGGGAAAAAAGAGATTCAATAAAGAAGTACAAAAGATGGAGCTAACTGGAGGGATAGGTCACGTTTCAAATCATTTTCACATTGAAACTGAAAAATATAAAATATCCTATTTTCCGGACTTCACATTAAAAATAAATCAAACTCTAAGTACATCTTTTTAATCTGACTTCCTTATTTCAGGAGTAAAAAAAGGCTCCTTACAGGCAAGCTTATGTAGACCTTGAATAAAATGAGAACCTTTGAAAAATGTTTGGATGAAAACATTCGCTCATTAAAATTCCGATGATCATATCTGAGAAATCTACAATATTTCGAGCACAGTAAATTTCAAAAAGGTTATTCAGGTATACAGGGCGTCCTAGACCACCTGTACAAGGTTTCATTTCTCGATTGTTTCAGGTTGGATGAAGTCGGAGACTGCGGAGACGAATAAGGAATTGATAGTAAGGATCCAAATTTTAAGGTCATGCAGCTCATCTGTTCCCCCATGGACGGTAATCAGGAAGGGAGGAGGGTCTTGCTTTGAAAGTAAGGCTTTACAAGAAAATTTTCAAGTTATTCTATCAGAGTCAAAATGTACGGAAAATTACTTAAATTAACACCAAGAAATCTACGATCGGCCCTTCCATGTCCGAAATGTCCCCGGAAGGAGGGAGATGGAGCCAGCCCTGGAAATTAGCTAGTTTGATAAATTGGTGTAGAGGCTCGGAAAGAAGGCCTCCAGTATTCGACTTTATCTGACCTAAGATAACCAAGAAAAATGCCTAATAAGAATAGTTCGTGACATCCTTCATTCTTCTTCTTGTATGCTCTGTCATAAAAAACTGTGAAGATGATGTTATTGGTTAAAATTCTCTCAAAATGTGAGGCATATTTCTGCCATATCCTTGTTGAACTGGTGAGCCTTTGAATGGCTGCAACACTATTTTTCTATTATACTGGTGGCGGATGAAAAGCAAAAATTGATCCCTATCAACTGTGTGCATAAAACTGTACATACCTTCCATCAGAGCTCGCCATGATTCCGGACATGTTGAAGGAATGGGCAAACTTAGTTTATTAGTTGCGACACCATATGCCACAGCAAGTGCATCTATACCTTTGTAAGGAGTCTCTCCCGTCAACAGCTCCCACAAGAGGACTCCATAACTGAAAAATATTGTAAAGATGGATAAGTAAACCTACTCACTGTGTCAGGCATGAAATATTAAAAAAAAAATTAGGGTTCACCATTACTATCTTATTACTGCACACATTTTACAGGAAAAATTTAGAGAATCCTCAGTGTCTCTGAGATTTGAGCCCATTTTGATAATGTACACTTATGGTGCCGAGCGATGGAAGAGCGCTGTATGAGCTTTCAGACACTGCCATACTTCCTCCAATAAAAACTGAATGTACGGGAAAAATGGTGAATATTTTTCTTCAATTTTCTCGGAAAATTTTGTTTGCAATTTCATCTAAGATATCTGTAAATTTCAAGGAAAAATATGCATAATTTTCCTCAAAAATACAAGTTATATCTGGGGAGAATCGGCAACTCTCGAATGCATATAAAACGTTCTTCCTTAGCACGGCAGTAAGGTAACAGCTTTGCGTCCTTGAACTAAACATTTCAAATAGCTGTTGTTGTATATTACACTTTTTGAGAAGAAGCTTTGATCTTAAACAGACCATTTCTGGTGTGTCAGACCATTGAGGAAAATTTAATTAACGTTTAGTATCATCTCAATCATCAATTTTGATGTGTATTGGATAAAAGCACATAAATCAATCAACAATCAATTCTCATTATTTTTAGCGGAAATTAGAGAAACGCCAATTTATTGACAATCATGCTTCTTTCAATTTGTAATTAAGATGACCACCATGTGCAAGTAGGGTAAGGCTGAATAAATCCTCCAGCTAGGACTAGGAGATGCATTCTAAAGAATGAGGGACCGCATTGAGCAGAAAGGAACTAAATCACAGCAATCATTGCTAAATTCTATCACACCCATTATTTTTAACAGAAGAGCGGAATTTGCTTCACATCACGGAGGAAATTCCTGAAATTTTCGAAAGAATCTAAACTATCGTTCTCAAGTAGAAAAATTAAATAATGCAATGAAATTTAGCGATGATTGAAGATGTGACTTGGTTCCTCTATGTTAAATTCGGTCCAAGTGAGTGTGGACTCAACAATTAGGCATCAACACAGAACTTATTTCACCGCACCCTTTTCATGGGATATAAGGATGACTGAGAAAGCCCTTACCTCCAGACGTCACTGGCTTTTGAGAAAGTGGACGCTTTGATGACCTCCGGTGCCATCCATGCATATGTTCCTGCAGCAGACATCCGCGTCGTTTTGTACACCTCTCGAGCAAGCCCGAAATCCGTGATTTTCAACGTTTTGAACTGCAGATCGTCATTTTCCACAGGCTCGCTCAACAGAACTACAACAAAACGAGGCAAACAAATACTCATCAGTAAACAAAACGAGGGGAAAAAAATAAAAGGAAGGTCATACTTACGTCATTTTTACCAAAAATAAATGCGAATATAGAAACAGAGGATCACTTGCGTCGTTTAAAAAAAAAAAAAACATATCTTTTTAGGGAAAGAAGTTACATATTGCGTCTATTGAAAATTCATTTCGGATTTTCCTCATTTTTTAGGGAGAATTTCTTGATTTTTTGCGCTAAGTAATACCTAAATTGACACTCGTTTGATTTTACCAACCAACAGATGACGAATGGAATTAATGTTTCACTTTTTCATGTGCTCAACTACGTGTGGTTGAAAGATGCTCGACGCACTCGAAATTACCTGATACATGACCGGTTTACTAACATTTTCTTGATTTTTCCTGCTGAAATTGAATTTCCTAATATTTTTCTGTTTTTACTGACGTTAGATACCCTGTCACAATTAGGAAGTACTGTTTATTTGAAAAATATCCAAGTTCAAACTATTGATCAATGGACGAAACATTTATGAATCCAAGTCATAATACGTAACCAGAGCCAAAGAAGAAAAATTCCGTCCCTAATCTATGGACTATCAAAACATTAACCCAACTTAGTCCGTCAAAGGGGTTTCTGTAATGAGAACGTGAATGAAGAAATTCAAATTTTGAAAGACACAACGGCAAATCAATATTTTCTGAAGAACTGCCAATAATCACTAAAAGAGAAAAATTGACTGAGATAGGTTACAAATATTTATTGGATGTTTTTAAAAAAAAATTCACTTAAAGCAAGATTTTTTTTTTGGGGGGGGGGGGAGGGGGGCAGAAACCCTCAATGCAGTTCACTTGCCGTAGAGCTGGGATCTCTGGGACTGAGAGGGAGAGAATTTTACGTATTTTGATGAAGAAGCGGCCGAGGTCAATTTGACCTATGTTTGACAGATTAGAGTTAAAGATGGATCAATTTCATCGTTTTTCCATGCACTCATTTCTATACCATGTCACTAATCTGAAAAACAAAGCTTGTCAGGGTGTCTATTAAAACAGGCTGGTCAAAAATAAATACTTGTACAGTACTTTTCCAGTACCTTCTCAAGAAATTCAGTATAGGTACCTCCTTCAACAGAAAAATTCCGTACTTTTTCAGTACCTCCATTTGACGAAGTTAAAAAAATTTCAAAAATTTGAAATTGCGACAAAAATGACAAAAAATTAAAAAAAAAAAATCCGGACCTACTTGCGGAATTTCCGCTCTTTTTCAATACTTCCGAACCACCCTTAAAAAATCAGTACTATTTCCGGACTTTCCGGCCTTGTAGACACCCTGCTGGTAGACGTAAATGCAAGGATGCAGAAAGTTCTCCGATCCGATCCACGGAGTTTCGAGGAACCTGGGACTCGGCCTACGCACGATGACATTGCGCCTTCGCAGTAATTTTCACCAAAAATTAGCGCCTTCGTAGGAACGGTCTAAAAATTAAACGCGGGCGCATTTATTTTCTAAAAATTCGACGCTTGTGCATGCAAATCACTCCAAAAGTCAACTCTTTTGTACTAGTTCAGTAAAAATCAGTAAGATCGCAATAATTTTTACACAGTATCGACATCTTGTCGTGAATTTTCGTAAAAAATAGTGCGTTGAGCAGTCACTCCTGCGCGGATGTGTCTGGAGTCAACGTACCCGAAAAAGAAATCACATAAATTGGCAATGAGAAAATGAAAACGCTGGCGTCTTGAATTAAAAGTCACCGTTTGGATGTCCGTTGGATGGTTTTCGCATATCATGATCAGTAATGATCTGCCGACTGGAAATGATCGATACATTTTCAATAGCCTCCTTTTAAGAGAACCCTAGCAGGAGAAATCTTTATCGCGCCAATGAACCATGAGCCTGGAGACATATAAAATCATCGTGTTTTGCATAGTCCTTGATTTCTCTGTTTCCCTGATTTTTCCGTTACTTTCTACCCAACATTCCTCATATGATTTCCAAGTCTCTTCTAATTTTCCCCGAATTTTCTTGGGAAAACTGGATTTTTCTTCGGATTTTATGGGCATCACGTTTACGCTGTTCATCTCATACTGAATGGACCACGAGAAAAGGTGCCAAGTTGAGAATTCTAATTAATATTATTAAAAATTTCTAATATTTTATAATATTAATAAATCATGTAGAACACGATTTGCGCAGGAACCAACGAGAATACTACTGAAATCAACTCCTAACCATGTTTCCATTCGGCGATACTTAAAAAAAGGAAAAAATTGGAATTTCCTGCTTACACGAAAAACCAGAGTTTACTTGGATCAAATTGCGCACTGCAACGGTTTTGGCGCGCTTCTAAATCGAGCAGTGATCCTTATTCCCCGCCCTGTGTTGTTCAAAGAGCGAAAATCCGGGATTGAGGAGCTCATATTTTCACACCGCAGAGACTGCCACTGTAACATTTATTGTTGCTCTCCAATTCTGCCACTTAACTCAAGCAGATCATTATTTTTTCCATGAGCGGGAAGTTTCAATTTATTAATCAAAAACCGCTGTTCTTAGAGGAAGTTAATTTCAGTAATTTTTGTTGCGCGAATCGTGCTATGCGTGAAATTTTGATAGGAAGAACCATGTATCAGAATACTTAAATTCGTACCTGTCCACTGTGCTTAGCGACCTATACTTAGCGTACGAAAGTGAGATGCAACAATTCGGTCACCCGAGCGCAGCACAGTATCACTCGAAAATGAAGGCGAACTTAACGCACCGACTCAGTGAATTTTCATTTTTACTGTCCGTTTTCTTCCCCCTCCCCCAGAGTTTCAATTCCTCTCGATGAGCCCCATCAACTCGTATTATTCTGCCTGGGCAGATTTAAGCTCTAATGCATCCGATTTCATAGAATATGACAATCAAGCATGATGAAATGCACGATGAATGGCATATGATAGCTAATTGTAGTAAGTGCTAAGAAACGCGAAAACGTCATTTTTAATGAGAAATAACTTGAGCCTACGGTGGCTTACGGAGTTACCATTAAGACTAGAAGAAAGGCTAGAGTGATGACAACAACTCTCGAGTAAAATTACGAGGTGCAAAGAGGGGCAAAGTACATTTTTTGGGTCCTGCTTTTGCGATTTTATTGAAAAAACTGACTAGGTCTAAGGATTAGTTTAGAGCAAAGATATTACTACGAAAAAGAATAATTTCGGCATGTAAAATCTTCAAAATATCCTACATTTACTACTCCTTTGTTTTCTTTATCGTAAAGAGAGAAAGTAAGTCAATATCCTATATTTTGTGAATCAGGTGCCCAAACACTTTCAGGTACAGCGAAACAACGTAAACAAACCCTTCAACACAGCATTGCCGCTCGGTAACTGGGATCGTGCTCAAAAGTGCTCCGCGCGCCGCACTTCCTGTGCTTGTCACATCTTTATTAGTGCTTCGATCGTGTTATTTTACACAAGTTCTCTCTAAAGTGCGTGTACTATCGATTCACGTCTTCAAATCGAACTTTTTCAAACTTTATTTTTGCGATTTATTGCCGCTTAAATCGGGCAATGGGGCCATAGTGCAGCGTTAAAGGGGATGAGGGATGACCCGTTGATAAAAGAAGGCGCTGAAAGGAAAATGCTTAGCAGGTCACCGTATCGATCACCAAGAACTTTCCTCCCACAGGCAACATGAAGGCGAATAACCTCACTGTGACTTGAAATATTTGCACGACGTTAAGGACGCTGGGACGCATATTGCATACTGCACAGGATGTTGGGATGTTAGGATCTATGGATACTCGAGCAAAATTGTATCCGCGACAATTTTGTTTACTTGACATTTTTCACGTAAACGCAGCAGGGCCGGATTTACCTACTAGCCGCCCATGGGACGCCTGTTTTTTGCCGCTCCCTTCTCATTCGTTTTGAAACATCAATAAAAACCATCAAATGAACGTGCCAGCGGGGGAGGGGTGCATAAGACGCGTTTACTCGTGTTGGACACTTTTTTTGGGAAAGCACTGTCAACACTACTAGCAAAAGTTCACGGAACTTTGCGCAAAAGTTAAGTTCCGTAAACCTATCTTTGTCCGACAAGGCCTTATTCCATTCATAAGAAATGAACGAAAAAAATATGAAAGAACAAACATAAAAAATGTAGATTAATGATTTTAACTTCGGTCCCCTCGCCGCGCAGACCGCACCGTGTTTGGCGCAATGCGTGCAGTATTCATGCATTCTTGTAGGCGCTATCCGTTTCACACTGACCGCAATGACAGCACTGTGTTTGATGTAATGCGTGAAGTATTCGTGCAGTCTTGTAGGCGCTAATATGTGTTACATGCCGATCGCCGCGCCGAGGGCTTCTCCTTTTCATCTCAAGTCCTCGTCATCATTTTCTCATTAAGTCGCGTCCGCGTTCCAGGCAAAATTGCGTGTTTAGTTTCTCTCTTAACTCGACCGATTAAAAGTTGCTGTGTCTTTTATCACTGAAAGACGGCAAAAGTAGAAATTACTATACTCTCAGAAAGTGAGAGATTTTGTCGCCTTTTCTCGTTTATAATTTTTTCCTCTAAATCCGAATTTATTTTATATCTACATTTAAAAATATTGCAAAATTTGCCTCCCTATAGATTTGCCGCCATGGGCCGCGGCCCATGTGGCCATCCCCTTAATCCGGCCCTGAAACGCAGGCTTTCGGTGTAGACGTCCGGTAGACGACGGATTACATGAACCGAATGGTGCATCCATCTAATAGAACACCCTTCACACCCTTCACACGGCCCAACTTGTTTCCTCAGCGTATTCACGTCGCAGGAAAATAGAGAAATCGGGCATTTTATCAGATGCCTCGGCAGATAGTCAAATTTTGACGATTTTCCAAGTTTGGACTGTTTTCGACGAAAGGCTCTCGAGTTTCCAACGTATTCAGACAAAAAATTCAGAAAATCTACACAATTTCCTAGTGTGTCCCTCTCTAAATGCTTCTCGTATGTTTTAAGTGTAAACATCTGAAAAATTCTGTATGGTATGACATTCGGTTTTTGAAATAAATTTTACCTTAACGGCTAAAGACCTTCACAGATACCATTGTATAATGCAGATTTTTATATAAAGAATTATGTCCAACATAAGTAATTGATTATTCTTTCTAAAATCAGGAGGAGAACCAAAATTTCAATTCAAGTAAGATTACTTCCCTTTCCACCTAGGGATTTGACATAATGCCAGCGGGCTGATGGCTGACATTGATAGATCAAGCAACAGACAAAAATACACTAGACATACATAGACTACATACTAGACTACATTGACTAAGGGAGGAATCAATGAACTAACTATAGGGGCCTTTCGCCTCCGCCCCCTTCGGCCCTTCGCCTCCGCCCGCCGCCCCCTATGGCCCTTCGCCTCCGCCGCGCACCTGATATTAATACCAACGACTCTGATTCTCCGAGACGGAGCTCACGTCATGTCCACGTCACGTCACGTCGGACAATGGAAGGAGCCTATTGGAGATATCCCACATCAAGTTTATTACTAAAACTCTAAATTATCCTCCTGATTTTCTCACATTATAGAGTAAAAGGATGCTCATTGAAGGACATTTTCCGAGGGAAAGCAATGGTACCACTTTTAAAAGCGCCACGTTCCATCTTCACATAGATACGAGCTTCCGAAGTGAGGATATATTTGTCCAACTTATCCTCGTCATTCGCTCTTCTGTGCGTCGTTGGGGACAGCGACCGAGCCAGCCGAGTCGCGTCGCGTCGCCGGGTAGAGTACCTATATTGAGAGAGTATGGCCACTGGGCCCCATGGAGAGGCTTAGGACCCAAAAATGGCGGTGCTTTGTTTTGGTTTTTGTGGATGGGAGGGGGGTCATTGCCAACTTTTGACGGTTATCACCAACCGCACTTGCTGCCAACCTTACTACATCTAAGATAATTTTTCTCAAAAATTGCACACGATTAGCCTTAAAAATATGTAAAGATGTCGCAATAGTGCATTTGAGTAAATTTCTCGTTACGATTAGCAAAGAAAACTACATTTTGAGTCATTTTGCATTACATTAATTTCTGGCGTCCGCC
The DNA here is from genome assembly GCF_918797505.1 of Bemisia tabaci. Classification (NCBI taxonomy): domain Eukaryota; kingdom Metazoa; phylum Arthropoda; class Insecta; order Hemiptera; family Aleyrodidae; genus Bemisia; species Bemisia tabaci. The sequence goes on along the minus strand of NC_092795.1, from coordinate 699,515 downwards.
ATTTTTGGGTCCTAAGGGCTCCATTTAGCCGAAGATGGCTGAGCCAATCAGAGGTGGTAACCTCAGTGGCTGAGTTCGCCCTTGAAATTTCAGTGAAATTTCAAAAGGCCTCATAAATTTCAATTTTTTTGAAAAATTGATTTGTTTGCCCGTTAATTCCTTTTTTTCACTCATGCTCCTAAATTTAACAATAATACATTTTCTTGCTGTTCCTCACGCCTGTTTTTTCTTTCTTTCCGATTAGCTAGTCTTGTTACTCTCCTATAAATAATATGGCATCGTAAAACAATTGTGTCCCTCGAAAAATAGTCATGATTGTGCTATTCATTTCAGTAGGTAAAATTCTTCTCTAAGATTAGAATAAATAGTATGTACCTAAGTACCTTTCTTTTCTATTGCTCTAAACTTTATTTGCATTTAAATGATAAATTTCAAGAATTATAGATGAAGAGCCCAGTACTCAGTGCATTGTATGTAACGTTGGAGTACATATTTCTGCTGTTTTTTATTTTTTTGGTTTTTTCTACCGTTTTTTATTATTATTTTTTTTTCTTCTTTTTTTTTTTTACTGAAAATCATTTTCTTTGCAGTGAATACATGAAGTTTAGAGCCAAAAGAATACGAACAACGAAAAGTAAAGGTAGGAATTTTATGATCATTTTGTCTCAGTTGCCCGGCAAAAATCTACATTACCAAAAATCTATGGCACGAATGCGGACATAACAAACAACGACGGTTGAATCATTTCGATTTTAGCCGCCATTTTGTTGCGTGACGGCAAGAGGGCACGAGATACGACTCCCTAATACTCCCCATGCATATTCGTCTTGTTGTGGCAAGCAGTTGGGCAGAAAAAATTACTAGAATAAAAAAATTACTGAAAATCAAGCTTAGATTTTAATTTTTCACGGTCTCACTGAAATTTCATGAAATTTCAAGTGAAATTTCAAGTGAAATTTCAAAAGCTTAATTTTTCATGAAATTTTCCATCTCAGCTCAGTGGCCATACTCTCTCAATATAGGTACTCTATCGCCGGGTAGCGCCACGCAAAGTTGACCACTACCAGCGGCGATTCAGCGAGTTGGCAACACTGCTTTCCTTCCATTTAAATGTATGTAAAACACTCGAGTCTTGGCGAGACAGCTTCCATCACCTAAAATCGATATTTTCAATGGATTTAAATGAAGGAAACACAGTGTTGCCAACTTGCAAAATCCCCACTGACCACTGGACAAGGGTGCGAATTTGAAAAGGGTCTTGAGCTATTGCGCAATGCATTCTGGGCACGGGGGTATCACAATTTTCACGTGAGCCCTGTTCTCCGTATAACTCTATGCTTTCCGAAGCTCATGTCAGGCTCACGTTCTTACGTCAGAGTAGCGACGATAGCTGAAAGCGTCGAGTCATTGACTTCCACTTGAATACGGAATTGATACTTGGCTTTAAATATCAGGAGTAGATTTGTCCCTCATTGAGGGCTGCCTTAGATCTGAGGATAATCCGAGAAACGCATCTCCGTTGAAAGGCTTCAAGTTCCTTTATTTTAAAATGATACTTCACGTTTTGCACCTAGGTTAGTCCAGTTGCTTGTCGCGCTCAAACCCAACATAGAGAAAATGGCAACCTATTTGATGATGACCCGTTTTAATTTCGAGATCAGGATGATATCTGTGGCATCGGGTTCAAGTAAATGAGCCTATTTTGGATTTTATTGCACCCGATGCCTCGGGCCTCAGATTCCATCAATATTCCCGAAAGAATCATCAATCAAAAAATTTGCGCGCTTGTAGCTTGCCATTTTGGAGTTCTTATTCTTTGCCCAATTAAGAGTAAAAATACGCTTTTTCACAAACGGCAATCGTCAAAAGCAAACACATCGATTCCTTTTACTCACACTAGTCGTAAGTGTCCCACCACGATGTGCTTAAACGAATGGCTATTTAGTTGAGATCTTACACGGAGAAAAAAACTTTGTGCATTGGACCCGAAGTTGAGGTCATATGGATCTCTGAAGTTTTCGGATCACGCATCCGAAAACTTGAGGTCCAACTGTCAAAGTTTGGGTCAGACATCTGAAGTACTTAGGTACATACCGAAGTACTTCAGGTGTCTGACCCGAACTTCGACAGTTGGACCTCAAGTTTTTGAATGCGTGATCCAAAAAACAGAGATCCATATGACCTCAACTTCGGGTCCCATGCAAGAAGTTTTTTTCTCTCTGTAAAACATTTTATCTCGACCGGATCGCCTTTTTTTCGCGAGAGCGACTATACGTTTCACGAACAAATTCCCACCAAAAAATAGTTCTCGTTTCAAGAGGTCTTAGTAAAACCACGATTCCGGCTTCGAAACGCCTTCAATTTCACGTGAGACTTCACGCTTGATCACACAGTTAGTTCAGTTTCGTAGCCGAATCGGACCTAACTTACGGCATCGGACACGATTTCGGCATTGAAATTACCTTCAATTTTACTCAAAATTTTTCCAGCTGTAAGAACCGTAGTTGCTAGCAAAAACAGCATTAGCCATGAACTTAGGCTGTCTCTGAGTTCGAAACGAGAACAATGTGAGACTAGGTAAAAATGATGCTAGGAGTTGCGTTTAAGACGAGATAAATTGTTTTTGCGGGGTTTTAAAAAGACAAGCTACGAAGAAGACAGAGAAGAAGTCATTTATCTTCAAGATAATTCCTTAAAAGGAGGATTCAAGTATGAATTGGACTCAATTTTTCAATTTCTGAATGGCCGAGAAAAGCACCAATCTGCTCAGGGAAACAAATGAGCTAGAAATAGTGCTACTTCTTTGCATAATGCAATCCAAGTTTTCTCGCTTCCTTGTTAAGTATCCCACTACTTTAAATGAGGATTGCAAAAATTCAATAAAATTTCATGAAAGATATTTGTGGGGCTTTCAAAAGGTTCAGCTTCTAATGGCGCCAAAATAGCTTAGTTTTAGGAGCATTGCGCAGCTTAAACGTGCTCTTTTTCTTCTCCCTATCGCGAGGAGCTCGTAATCTCATATATTGTCAATTTCTATTGGAAGCGTGAATGACCTGAGATATTAGGGTATACCTCTTATTCAACCACTACTTTTCATTTTGTTCTGGGGATTATTTTTCATGTCATTAGAAAAAAAGAGATAAAAGTTGTCAAGTTTCTGGTGCTTTGTCTTCTGGCGAAACTTAAAGTCCACTTTCACTTTGACAACAGCGCCCGAGTTTCTGGATGAAGCGTGGCAGCTAATGAAAACGAGCGGAGCACGTCATTATTTTGCGCGGCGCGAATACGCCAAAATCGGCAACTGGAATCTCTCGTCCGCATAACCGTCGTCGTCGAGACGTATATTACGTGGTTGTCACATCGACGCGCCGAAAAAAACCACAATTCCAATGGATACATCAACAGAGGACACAATGAAGCTCCAGGATTCCGCGTTCGCTTTGGCAGACGGTGGAGTGTTAACCGGTGGCAGTTGGAAGCGTTCTTAATCTTTAAAAAAAATTCTATCTATTTCACGACGAGGCGCCACGTATCTGATATATCCTTAGAGCAGCGGAAATCTGCCGTGCTAAGGAAAAACGCCGTAAGAACATTCGAGAGTTGCCAAATTTCCTTTGACCAAAAGTTTATTTTGGAAGAAAACTAGGGATATTTTTCCTTTACATTTTCAGGAAACTCGGGTAAAATTGCGAACAAAATGATCGATAAAATCGGAGGAAAAATATTTACAAATTTTCCCGAAACTTAGTGATTTACCTAAGGGAATTCGGCAACACCTAAAGGTGCATACGGTGGTGTTCCTTTAAGCACGGCAGAAATGTTGTTCGGTGTTGCCCAAGTCACACAGTAGCGGCAATTAGGAAGCGATGAGTCTTGAAAGTGAAATCAACATCCACCATGGAAACAGCTCAAGTTACACACGGACAATACGCTTTACGGCTACACGATGCGAGACGTAATTGAACTTTTTTTTCAAAACTAACTGCCACCCGATTATCGAGACTGATAGACAAAGCGACTGAGAAAGACGGGCAAATGGAGCGCGATCTTATTGGTAAAAACGGGTGCTTGTTATTGACTAACAGCGAAAATCATGTACTATCTATAAGGTCTTCGATGGGTTGCGTTTATTAGTCTATTGCCTACCTCCTTTGTCCACCGATAGGATCCCTCCATTTGTCCTTTGTCTTTTTTGTCCATTGCTTTATCACCCCGCTGGCGGAAATACGATGGTTCCAATCCTTGAGGATCACCAACGGCCGAAGGTAACACATGGGTATTTTGAACGATACGGTGGCTATAACGTCGAAGAAATGAGGATGATACGTTTTGGATTGTGCGTGTTTTTTTGACGATAGAAATGGTTACCAACATAACGCTGGCACTGCCCGGAGTACCCGCCCCCCTCTTGTAACGCAGCGTAAGGAGGGATCGCACCCCCACCCCCTAGAGCGTTCCGTAATTTATGCACACTCCTTTAGGGTAAAGTCCGAAAATTCGAGGACACTCGAGGAGTGGCAAATTCTAAAGATACAAAAAAAATCCAGGATAGTTGATGACTTCTTAGGGCATTTTTACGAAATCCTTGGAACATTATCGATGCAGCTCATTGAATATAAAAACGAATGATAGACCCTCGGCGAAAGTGGACCGATTGTCCCATCCGCAGGTCCACTGCCGCGACGCGCAGTGGATCGAGTTAATGAGAGAGCTCGGACAAAATTTGGAAACTTTAAAAGCTCATAAATCCGTTCATACAAAGCTTTGAGGTTTTCAAAGCGGTTCCACTGGTTTCCTCGTAAAATAATCTCTTAGAAGCACCCTTCAAAATTTGAAATGTGACGAATTAAACATAAAAAATTGCATTCTTGGTAGAAATTTCATGTGCGACCTCTCTAATCAGGGTTGCCACAGAATTTAGAAAATGAAATTCCCTGACATTTCCCTGACACATTTTGGTGAAATTCTCTGACAATTGAAGATGTGACGGGTGGTTAAGAAGAAACATTCATTTTTAAGGCAAATTATTCATATTTTTCCTTGAATTTTTTAGATATTTTGCGGAATAAAGTGCGAACAATATTCTCTGAAGAACTTGGAAGAAAAATGTTCCACAATTTCCCGGTAAATTGTATTTTTATTGGAGGAAATTTGACAATGGTGGGATGCTCTTACGGCGTTTTTCCTTAAGACCGCAGGGAAGGGAACCTGGACCCTGCATTAACCTGTTGGTGACGCATAGGGGAGACGGTGGGCGCAATGCTTGAAGTATCCCTACAGTTTTGCAGGCGCTTCCCGCGATCGTTCTTCGCGCGAAGCTCTAAGTTTCGGACATTTTCTTCCGGAGGTTAAAGTCCCTTTTCACAGATCTGATCACAATTATGACGTGAATATCTTCCTGGCATATCCACAAAAATGGAAAAAAGCTTGGTCTCCTTTCCGCTGAGACAGAGATTTTCACGCACACTAGAAACGTTCGATGGGGCGAAACGCGTGATGCAACTATTTCAACTTTCACCTATGGGTAAAGTTGCAAATTTAGGAAATGAAGAAGAACGTAAAATCTTTTCGACTGACTCAGAGACTTTAACTCATGAGTAGAAAAGCTGGATAGGGCGAAACACGTGATACAAATATCCAAGAAATGAAGGAGAACATGATGTTCTTTATCATCCCAACTATACAGTTCGCTGAACTCAACTCTCAGTTCGTTAAACTCAACTTTCAGTTCGTTAAACTCAATTTTCAGTTCGTTAAACTCAACTTTCAGTTCGTGTAATCCAACTTATGAGGGTAAAACAACTGATAAAGGGAGTTCGATTACATGAACCGAACCTTAATTCAGTTGTAACCTAAACACGAATAAAAAAATAGGTTTCATCCTGAAGAGTGACCGCTCAACGGTTTGATTTTTACGAAAACTTGAGTCAAGAATGCTGATACTTGGTAAAAATTAGTGCGAACGCACTGATTGTTTTATAAAACTATGCGAAATCGTTGAATTTTTGAGAGAATTACTATGTAAATGCTGAATGTGTAAAAAAAATTACCGCGAATGCACTGAATTGCGCTAAAACCGAACAAACGATGCACTGAAAGCGTTGAGTTTTTAGAAAATGAATGCGGCCATATTTGATTTTTAGGAAACTACTGCGAACGCGCGATGTCATATTAGTGCGTATGCTGGATCCCTGGTTGCTCAAAACTGCGTAAGACGAGGAAATTTCTGCACCCCTGGAGTAAACTTCCTGACTTTTTCCAGTTTCCCGTGATATTTCAAGATCTTCTCACGCCGTAGTATCTGCAGGGGAAAAAAATATGCTTAATTGGTCCGATCCGTTGGCATAATAAAGCATTGGAAATTAGGAGGAAATTTCGTGATCGAAGAGTAAAAAAGAAACAAGAAGACATTCCAACATGAATATGTTGAAAAAGCGTACCGAACAACTGAAATGTTTGAGACATACTATTTTCATGTCTTTGCTATTTGTATCAATAGGTACTTTTTGCTTTTAGGAAAACATATTACCTAATCATGGATGTTGAATGTAAATTAACTTCATTGAAAAAAGAAAATCACATCATTGATTTGGGTGAACGTGTGGCTGATTGTATGAAGGAAGTATATTCCAGTATTTTTGTTTAACATATTAACTCACAAGAAAATGTTCGTACATTTTTTATCTAGTTTTAATTACTTTCAATTATTTTTTAGATGATTGGTCTTAAACATTCAATACAATCACTAAAAAAACCTCCCCAGTGGGACTCGAACCCGTACCGCGGATAATGGATCTCCAACATGCACACGAGCGGTGGTCCAGACGACTGAGCTATCGCGAATTACAATTTATGGCTACGCCGATCGAGAAATCACATTATCAGACTCGTAGATAGACTCGTATTTGGAGGGCGGAGCTTGGATCCAGCTCCCCAGGCTAGCTGCATAATGACAGAGAATGTAAGCGCATTTCTGTATAAGCCATAGTTAGCACATGCTTTTATGTGTCTCAAGGTTCATCCCAGCATGCGGTTACTGCTATTTCGCTATCACAGCAGTTGAGTTGCCTTTTCATGAAGTAAATCAATTAATCGTTCAAAATAAGTTCTCATTTTGGCTTCTGTAGCCGTAATGGGTCCTCCAGAGCAATTTTCCACCTTGTACGATGCTCATTTTAGTTTTACTTTTATTCTCAAAATTGGAAGTGGGATAATGGTTGCCTCTCAAGAGCCATCTTATGTTCATCCGCTTTTGATCGAACAAGAACTTATATTATGTCAAAGACACTCATGGGCTACAAAGTTGCGCGCGGCAGGATTTAAGCTTCTTATGCGTCGTTTGTGCGCAGAAAAGCTTATTTAAAGTTTCTGTCAGATGAAATAATACGTTTTTGACGGGGAAATGTTCTCAAGGGTTTCCCCTGAGAGGTCGATTCGGTTTTTCGGTGAATGACCATGAGAATTTGACAGTATGATGGTTCAAACATGAAAAAACGGATCCGGCGGGAAAAAAATTTGGACGGCCCATTAAATAGCATTGGTTTATTGGTGTGCTGTACAATGGTACATCCGAGTGATTTCAAAAAATGAGCCCTACTGGCACGCTTAAAACAGAAAGAAAAAAAGAGGAGAAAAAAACGCGCCACACCGGTTCCGTTTTTTCTACGATCACGTGAAACCACACCACCATACGAAAATATTAACTTACGCAATAAGATAAAGCTCCAATATTCGTCAAAGTTGAGGAATGAAATCGGGAGCACACCTGATACAGTGACGACTGGCGTCATGTCAATCTTGGAATAAAATTAAAGCCGCTGCGAACGGTGACGGACGCATTCGAGTCTTTCAAATTGTAAAATATTTTACTCGCGTCTGATTTTAGTTGGGGTTTAGTCAGTGGCGTTTCTTAAAAGTTGGCAACGCTTTTTCCTCCATTTATTTATGTATATACATACACACATATGGCGATATATATATATACATGGAGAAAAAACAGTGTTGCCAACTTGCCCCCAGACATAAACACCCCCCCCCCCCCCGGAAAAATATATGTACACACATATACGAGAATCGTCCAGAAAGTAAGTTTACCTGTTCAATATCTCCTAAACTATAAGATACAAATAGATAAAGAAAATCTGCATGAATCGTTGGAAGGCCACTACTCGAAGCTTTCTAACGAGCTTTAGATTTTGGAAGGTTCAATAGAATTTTACAAAAGGGGACTTTTCTGAGCCCACCTTCTCTCCTTGCAGGTCCGAGATTTCACGGAGCGCCATATAAGCAAAAGAGCTGCTGTGTCTACCATTACTTATTGCAAGAAAGTGGTTTAGAGATGGTTGAATTTCATGTAAAATTGGGGAAGATACGTTTCTTCATAAGAAAATCGCAGGTTCATTCGATTGTTAGTGGGTCTGGACTGCAATGCGTGAAAAGGCTAAGCTACAATTGGTTAACTCATGGAGTTGTGCCGCTGACTTTGGTTTCGGCGTGTGAATTGCGCTCTATAATTCGTTTTTCAACAAAAAAGGTGGCAAATGCTGCTCAAATTCAGGACAATTTACAGTAAAGATACTGTAAACGCTACACACGTATCAAAATTATGCATCTTTGAAGAAATTCATTCGAGAGCGGGCAGAGTAATGTGAATTGTGAAGGCCTATGAACAACTCAGTCATGAAAGTGAGAGTTAACGCTGACAATTCAGTAGACTTTTGTTCGAATACAACTGATTTTAAAGTAAACACAGTCAATATTGCAAATTCCTAGCTGATTAATGTTCTTCCTCTTGTTTTACATGATTTTCAACCATCTCTAAACCACTTTTTTTGCGATAAGCTATAGATACAGAACTTAGGTACAGCAACTCACGTGGGCGCTCCGTGAAATTTTGGACCCGTGCGAAGAGCAGGTGGGTTCAGAAAAATCCTGTTTTTTAGAGTTCTATTGAACTGATTTCAAAAATCTATAGCGCGTTAGAAAGCTGAGAGTAGTGGCTTCTTAACGCTTTTAATAGACTTTTTTTTTTGTCTTTCTTAGTCTAGTAGATATTGAATAGGTAAACTTACTATCTGGACGACCCTCGTGTAATTGATAAACTCCCTTACCAGAATATGCACTAGAGATCAAGAATGATGATTTTTTACATGGTTGCCGAGCCGGGCAAAAACTATCGAAAATCGCACGGATTTCAACGACGAAATCGAGGGATTCGAGCTGATAGGACTGTTAAAACTCTTGGAGTGAAATTCTGTTTCGGAGTCTCCGCTGCGCTCAAAAACGTGGCCAAGTGACATTACTCAATGCGGAGCGGAATCTATTCTCCTTTCGGAATGACTCACACTATTTACAGAGAGGGGTCTACTCTTTTACGGTGCTAATTTCACTTCGCATTTATATCACTCAGCGTGTTTTAGGGCGTTATGTAGACTCAGGCACCAATTTTCACCCCTTGATTTCCAACTGTACGTGGGCGTACGAACCAAGTAAAAATCTCCCTGATCCGGAAAACATTTGCTTGACCATGGTCCCTAAAAGCGAGAAACCAATTTTCTGCGTGTTTGCATAGTCACTGAAAAATATCCATGAAATCGTTTGAATACCAGTCAGATTTGTGTTTCAAGCATTTCTACGGACATGCCCATTTATATTATGCGTTTATTTTCTTTAAAAAGAACCTATTTCTCCTTGGGATAATGACTAGGTACAACTCTTTTATTACTAATCATTTACAATCATGTTCAACACCATTCAAGAAGATACAATATTACACGAATTTTGCATGGCAGTAACGTGGTTTCGCAGAGCACACCATCAATAGAGCTACGTTACGACCAGAAAGCTGGATGTTGCTTAAATTAGAATGTTTGAAAGGGATGCATCGCTACCGGTGGTTTTGAGATGATGCGTATATGCATTCCTATAAAGAGACAGTTCGGAGGGAAAAAGGTTAAAACTTTGCGATTGATAATACGAGGACAAGCGAATCCAAGGGAGACCGGATTACAAATCGGGTTTTCAACGTTGCCCCGACCCGATCTACTCGTAATTTTTTTCGCAAACAATTAAAAGCACAACTGGAGTTTAGCGACTCGCTTCACTTGGCGGAAGCAGGAGCGTACTTCACCGGATTAAAGATCGGGAAAACGGATTGAAATTCGGATATTCGAAGAAAGGAATCTCCGCGCACGAGGGCATATACTTAGCTGCACGAGCACGAAAATAAATTGGGTAAAATATTGCACTTCCAGTTTTCGACGGAGAACATTCTTTCCGACACCGAAGAATAAGCTCCGAACGGTTCCTTCCTTTTTTGCGCACATAAAGCACTTCATTTGAAGGAGTTGGAGGACATGGCGCATAAGTGGAATTTTTGCTATTTCCAGAAAAACGAGATTCAAGTTTCTAAATTATGTAAAGCCTTATGGCGGAAAGAAAGTTCAAACTCGCATTTTGATGCTTAAGAATTGGATTTTACCGATGAATTTCTCAAATAATTTATTTCAAACCTAGATTTAGTTAGAATCACTAATGTCTCAATTTTTTCGAAAACTGCACTTATGCGCCTTGTCCTCCAAGGCCTCTCAATTAGCATTTGAATCTGGCAATTTGAGCCCTAAAACAAGACAGATTATAAACGTCTCTAAACCTAAAATCTATATAAAAACAGTCCGTTTATTACAGGGTAGAACCATCGAATGTATCAAAAATCGAATGATGTAGTCACTACAATCGATGTAGGAACAGTCCGTTTATTACTGGGTGAACCATCGAATGTATCAAAAATCGAATGATGTAGTCACTACAATCGATGTAGGAACAGTCCGTTTATTACTGGGTGAACCATCGAATGTATCAAAAATCGAATGATGTTGTCACTACAATTGATATAGGAACAGTCCGTTTATTACGGGGTGAACCATCGAATGTATCAAAAATCGAATGATGTATAGTCACTAAGTAAATCATACTATCGACTCTAAGTAAGTTTGACGGAGGATGGATTCGAACAATGGCCGCGGTATACATCATGAAACAACAGAATTAACGGCTTGAATGTTTCTCTGCGTGAATTGCAACCCTGTTAATCGGGTTTAAAAAGGTGTTCTTCATAGCTTCACCGCCAAATGCGCCTAAAACAAAAGGCGCCGCGCCCAAGTGGCGCCTAAAATTGTTTGCAGACTTCATTTCTGTTGCAACGTTACTCCTCGCAGAATTGCTCGGCTTTGAAAAAAAAAAATATCCCAGAATGTCGACAGACTAGAGGAGGATTTCCTGAATTCCCCGGACTACACTGATCAAAATTCCCTGGTCTTTCACATCTACAATCAAAGCTGAGTATAAATTTAAGGCATTAATTTCACAGCAAATGACAGAAACATGTGAAATTTTTTTCTTTGGGTTTTCATCATTCGACTAACGATAATTGAAATTCCTTGTTGAAACTTACCGCTCTGTTCGTCTTTCAGGGAATGACTTAAGTACAGACCATTACTGCCGTGCTAAGGAAGAACGCTGTATAAGTACAGGCATGCCGCTGTTGCCAAATTTCCCCCCGACCAAATAGTTATTTTTGTAGAAAATTATGCATATTTTTCATTGAAAGTATCAAAAAGTCTCAGATCAAATTGCGAGCAAAATTGTCAGAAAAGTTGAAGGAAAGATAAGTATTTAGAATTTTCCCAATAAATTTGTTTTTATCGAGTTCGCTATGAACACGCTTTATACGCCGAAAATTATTGAAAGTAACTACTAACCAAGATACTCTGTTTTCCGATCCAATTCAAAATCCCTGTTCATAAGAAAAACTTGAGTTAAACACAAATTGAACGTCGGCAAACGGTCCAGCTGTTGCACGATGTTTACATTACACTTTGGAACTTTTAATTACATAGGACGGGAAGCGGCGAAACGCGACGATTGAAGCGCGCATAGCGGCGTATTCGCAATGCGTGAAGTATCCATGCAGTCTTGCAGGCACTAACAGCGCGCGCCGTGGAGTACGCGCAATGCGCGAAGTATCCATGCAGTTTTGCAGGCGCTAATGAGCTTTTCGTGCCGACCAAAATGTTGAGCAGCGTTTTCCAACTTGTGATTTTAAAGTTTTTTGCACAGGTACACTGCGAATGGACCATTTATCATTTACCGTGATAAAAAATTAAAAACTACACGAAATCCAACTGATTTTCTTCTCCTTATTTGCAACTGGTAATGGTTGGCAAAAAGCGGGAAAAGCAGGAAGAGAAATTGGGGGAGGAGAGATACCTCTAGAAAGGATAACGGTCTGAATGAACTGGGGGGGGGGGGGGTGATGTGTAAGGGGTAGGGAACACGCCCAGCGTTAGATATCGTTACGCGTTATGCGAAACGCATTATTTTTTAATTCCGAATTTTTTTTTCGGTGTCGTTTTGGACATTGCCTTACTTTCCTAACATTTTTCACAGTAAATACGTGATGACTTTTTATCTCTCTCTCTTTCTCTTCACTGTTGAAAATTTCCGAAACGTCTCCCGAAAAATCCAAATCATCGATAAATCGTCGAAATTTCCTCCGAAATTTTTTCTTAGATGTTGTATTAAACAGAAATTTCCTCACTTTCCCAAAAATGTCCTAATTTATCACACGACCCGTGAATGGGATGATTTTGCAGCACTGCAGGCTGATTGTTGAGATTGATAGGCCAAGCCATAGACAAAGAGACGAAAGGGATACGGAGGGATCCGGATCCTCCTGGTGGAAGTGGGTGGTTGCAATGGACAAAGGAGGTAAGAAATAGACTAAATAAAGGGAACCCACGAGAGAGCCTTTAATTAGTCCATCATTTATCCCTTCAGTCTAGAGGAAGCACCCACTTGAAGGAATAGGATGGCTCCATACTCCTTACGTCTTCTTTGTCTATGGATTTGTCTATGAATTTCAGGAATGAGCCGACCGCTTGGTGAATGACTACTAAAAGCTGCTCAAGGAGGGGAGCACATGGAAGCGGCGCGTGGAGTCATGGCGCTCGGGGGACAAGGAACTTGGTTTGCGGCGAGGCGAGCGCGAGGGTGCGAAGGGTACGGAGAGCGCACTCGGGCCAACTTGGAGAAGAAAAAAATGAGAAAATTCTAGGAATCAGAGGGCCCGGGGCGAAGGCGGTCGGCCTCGCTTTCTCTGTCCGAAATTGGACGACCAGCCGCAGACGACCAGACGACCCGGTGAGGAGCCACCCGTACATTAGCCAGCACCGCCCGGGCCCCGAGTGCCCGAGTCTACCCAGACCGACAACTTTCTTCATTATTTATTTCTTCTCCCCAATCAAAATCAAAAGAGAACCTTACTACTTAGTAGACATTCGTCTTCTTCCTCATCACTTTAGACTACCGTGCACCTACTCTCCCGTCCTAAGAAAAAACCCCGTATGAGTCTTTAGATCTCCTATAAAACCTTTAAAAACAAACGAATTTACTCGTAGAATTGTCTATATTTTTCTTCCAATTTTTCACACAAGTTTTTACGCAAGTCAAAATAAAATATCTGAAACTTTAAGGATAAATATGTACCCAACTCCTCAAAAGTAGATGTTTTATCCAGGGATATCGGGAAACCGTATCTCAATTTCGGTGTTCATAAATATCCGATCCTCCTTATTTGTTTGTTTGTTTTTTTTTTTCTTAAATAAGCGAATCAACATCATTCCTTTAAGTCTTTTTTAGAATTTACTTGGCACAGAGAGGAAAATCGTGGAAGTAATTAAGAATTGACACTAAGTAGATCTCATCTTGAAAAAAGCTTATTTTTTATTTTTTTTTATTTTTTTTTGGTGGGCGGCACATCCTCTACCGCAAGAGTAGCAAGAAAGTTATAAAGTATGACTGGAAGTTTGGAGGTCGCAACTTTATTCGTATGATCATCAAAGTAAATGTTTCAATTTTGGCTTTTACTCGTGTAAAAGGTATCCCACTCGTAAAAACGACCAGAAATATATTTTACTATTAAATGGTGAACCTACACCAAAATATGGATTTACTGATATTTGACCATGACACCATGACCGATCAATAGTGGCTACATACACGTTTGCCACAGAGATTCGAGAATGAAATTTCCTGAAAGTTCCCAGATTACCCTGACTTATTATGGTAAAATTCCCCGACATTTGACTGCATGTGTAAACTGCCACATCCAAACCTGAACTGAGGCACATTTCGTCTTTACCTGTTATCGGAAGCTTCTTAGTCAATCAGAAATAAGAAAAGACCAAAAATAAATGACAGTTCAAGGGAACACGTGAGTAAAAATATTTTTGGACTAATTAAAAGTAGTGTCGAGGGGAGGGGAATGATCCTGCAAATAATTTTGCCACATGTTGATAGGGAAAACAAAACCCACCAAAAAAACTATTCAAGAGGACTTTCCCCCCCCCTTTTTTTTGTCAACGGTTCCTACCTCGGTTCTAAAAAAAGGCAACCTCAAATGCTTTGACCTGATTATTTTTCAATTTAAATTCTTATAATCTTATATACCTTTCATCACCTATTGAAAATATACAGCTGAAGCAAGGCTCATTATTGAATCTTCCTCTAAATGACCCAACTTTGCAATACCCTTCATTACCCACACGCATACTCTTCATCATGAAGATGTGGATTTCCCAGTTTGCTACAACCTTCCACATTTACTCTGAGGGTATAAATACATCATATACAACTCTCACATTATACATGTGGACCCAAATATCACATTGATGAGCCCAGAATGATCTCTGCTCAACAAATTTGACCTGCCTAATCGGCGACGAGAATGGTGGCCATTTCCTTAGGATCCTTAGGGTTTACATACTTATACAGTAAAACCTGGGAACATCTGGCCTGACCCATGATGGATAATTAGAAGCTTCGATGCCAAAACCTAGCAACACAGCTCAGTAATCATTGTAGGGCGTACTCTTCGTATGTTGAGACAAAAGTCAAGTATTGTTTCGGTTACCACTCATCAGTCGTGCCCTCTAACTGCATGTATTAGCCTGCTGAGTGATGCTGATTCGGAAGTAATCAGGAATTGACAATTGTCTCAACATACAATGAGTCCGCTCTACATATTATGTACGGCCAACTTAAACTTGGCTTGAGTGCTTGAGGTATGCACTTAGGGGTCTTTGTTTCTTGGATTTAGCATGTCTTTTCCTCGCAAAATCACTGCGTTGCAAGAAACTTGGACTTTTGGCACTATTATACTGCACTGGTATTGTATGTATAAGTATAGTTGCTAAAACTAGGCCTGATGACCAAGGTTTTACTTTAGTTGAAAGTGCACAATAAGAAAGTGGGCTCAGGCCACTTCCAGAAGAGAAGAAGGAGAGAAAGGATTCACTCACCATTAGAAGATTTGAGATCTCTGTGAATTAAAGAAATGGGAGCTCCAGAGTGAAGATAATTCATTCCTCTTGCTATTTGAATTGCCCAGTCCACCAAAACATCTGGCCTGATCTTCCTGCCAGCAAGCACTCGATTTAACGATCCACCGCGAGCATATTCCATCACAAGACACAAATTTGGAGGCTTTAAACAAACCCCAATTAGAGATACGATATTTTCATGCTCTAACAGCCAAAATAACTTTGCTTCTTGCCGCACATTCTCCAACGTAGTTTCAATGTCACCATCATTATCATGTCTGGCAGCTTTCACTGCAACCTCTTGTTTCCGATAGAACCCACGATAAACTTTACCAAAACCACCAACACCAATGATTTCTTCGAGCTGGAGATCATTGAAATCGATTTCCGTTACTTGAACACCTCCGATCAAGTTCGAAACATTGTGGTTATGAATTATGTCGGTGTCTGTGACAAAATTGGCTGGGAAAATACCCACCTTATCACCAATCTTTCCTGTCCACCAACCTTCATCTCCGGAGATCTTGTAATCTGTAGAGAGAACTTGAACTATTTCACCACGGTGCAAGCTGAGCTCGTCTTCACCTTGAGCCTGGTAGTCGTAGAGGGCTGTCCATAGGGACAGCGGAGGTCCCTGTCTGGACGGTCGGTCCAGAGTGCCATGGTAAATTAGACTATTGTCAGTCGTGGAGGTGGAAGGTGTGTCCGAATATGGATCTCTGCTGTGACCATTACTGCTCCCATAAGTGGACTTTACCTGTTCCATCGACATCAAAAGAGGCGGCATTCGTTGACTCTTGGATGGATGTTTAGTCCTCCGCGTAAGATATTAAACCATTCAATTCTCCTGTTGAACAGCTGGCAGTGAGCTGAGCAGCGCTGGAAGTATTTACTTTTTCCTACTCCACTAAACAAAGATAAACTTGCACTATTAACACTATCTGCCAAATTCATGGCAAACACACTGAGACACGGCTCGGCTCAAACTGTTTATAATCACAGATTGAAAAATGCCATCACCGCCCGATGGAAAAAATTTCACTAAATTTATGATGACAATAAAATTGAAATTTAATTAAAATGGAAGGCAAAAGTTTAGAATCAAATCAAAAACATTTTAGGATACCCAAGTTGCAAAATAGTCTCAAGTCGCCATCTTGAATGAGTTCGGCAATGCAACCACAACAGTAAGCGCCAAAGTTTCGTGGAGAGACTCTGGAGGGAATTTTCTTGTAGTGGTTGGGAGTTTTTTGTCCTCTTCTTACGGTTTTCTGAAAATTTCCAGCGCGGTAATTTCAAAAATACCCCGCGACAGTGGGGCGCGCAATGGAAGAGGAAGTTATCAAATACTTCCTTCCTCCTTAATTTTAAGGTATTTATGGAGAAAAACTATTTTGGTACTATAATCAAAGAGAATGAAAACTACCAAATGGGGAGGTCCAATTATTGTTCTTTTTCGCGATAGTATTAAAGAAAAATGAATTCTGCATAACATTGTTAAAACCTTGTAAAACAAGGAAATGTGAGTGCAGTTATTTTGATGAGAATTATAATTTCATAAAAAATATTCCCAGGCTAAGTAAAGGCCCCAGGCTCCTATTAAAGATTATCAAATATTTTCCTTACAACAGAGGAATATCCTATAAGAAATATCATGATGGAATGTTGGAATGCAATGTTCATCAAGGGAACTACCTACTTACATTTGACAGAAGGGAACAAACTCGATTACAGTGTTCCAAAAATGTTTCAGCTGCTTCTATGCCTTCAAAAACAGTAAGTGTATTTACAAGAATAAAATTCACATAGACGTATGCCATTATTAATGTGAATTTTTTGGTGGAAGCCATGCATTTGCTATTCTGGCCTTTTTTAGATACTGAAGTATGAATGTGCACGATTTTTACTACTCTGAGCAGAGCACAAACAACCAACCATGGTGGGATCCAACTCAATAGTTGATTTCCACCTGTTAACTGCAATCCAAGTGATGGTTTTGCAAAAACTGAACAATCTACACCTGCTCATTAACCTCGATAGCCACGTTTAAAACTGAGGCAAATGAGCCTTCCACACGTTTCTCAACTTCAAATTGATGGCCAAAATGCAAAACCTTGCACCTCTGATTGAGACGCTGCAGACGTCTTATCATACTTTATTTCTTTTTTGGAGAGCTATTGAACGTAATTTCTTGAAAACTTTCTTGATTTTTCCTATCTGTTAGCTGAATATTTCATATAAATTTCAAGGCATCAAGTTAATTTGTTTCTCTGCAAAAAAATTACAGAGCACTCCAAAATTTTAAAACACCGGAATGAGATTTGTGGTTTTATACTTTGACCATCAAAATGTTATAAACTTTCAAGTTCCAAAATGTCACTGGACTTTTTCGTTACCCTCGATACCCTTCGATACCCATCTATGAACCACAATCAAGAATCACTACAAATAATGAGGAGCAAGGATTTCTGAGATTTTGACTAATATAATAATATATGTAGCAGAGTCTCCTTTCTCTTGGTAATAGAAGCCTCCAATGAATAAAGGAGGATGGAAAACGTTACAATTTTGAGAAAAATAACTTGAAAATTAGAGAGTTAATTGCAATATTCAGTCTTACTATGGCTCATCAAAAGCTCAAGGCTATGTAGCGAAGTAAAAAACAAGTTTTCAGGGTCATCTTTTGAAGTTTTTAAGACCCAATTTATGTTAAAAATCATCAACATTTCGATTTTTTAGGAACTTTCATTTATCTCCAAATAGTAAGAGCATCAAACTACAGATAAGATGTTTCTATGAAAGAATAGCTGGTCCTAGTTTCACAAATAAAATGAACGTCTCAAGTGAGATTAAAATTTTATGATTCCTCTACAATGTATTTCTTTCAAACAAGTTCATGGTCGAATGGAAATAAATAGATCAACTTCATCCGGCAGCATAAAATTGTATTTAAACTCTGGTAACGTCTACAACACATAAGTATAAATGAAATTAAAGGAATTTGAGTTTCATAAGAGAAATAAAATGTGTCCTAGTAAATTATTTGTACAAAACTTGGAGGATAAATATTAAAAAAGAAACTAAGATACAAAGAAATAGTATCATTAAAAAATAAAATATAAATAAATCCCTTAAAAATAAGGCTGCCTGAAACCTTCACTCGTTCCACACAGGCATACTTACATGTTGGCAGTGAAACTACCAGACCTTGTACCTATCTCGGTTTGCAACAATGCAGAATATCTGTCATACTTTATTTTTTAAACGGAAAATGACTCAATTTCAATTCTTGAAAAATGCCGTGATTTTTCTTCCCTATCCAAAAAAAGAAACTCTGTGAAAACTTCAAGGAATGATATTGCTTTGTCCTTCTTCAAAAAAAATGAAATGGGAGCGAAGATTTGTAAACACCACAAACAAGATACAAGGTTTGGTAGTTTCAGTGTTGATATGAATGGCCAAAGTGTAAAACCATGTACGTCCATTGCAATATTTCAAAATGTCCGCTATTTTACTTTTTCTGAGAGGAACAAGCCAACTTTATACCTTGAAGTTTACACTAAATATTCTGCTAACAGAACAGAAAAATTAAGGTAGGTTTAACCTACCTTAATACTGTAACCTTGTAACCTACTAGGTTACAAGACATTAAGTTGACTAGTTTTTAAAGGAAAAAATAAAATATAACAGGAAGTCTGCAATGTCACAAACAGAGAGACATAGTTTCGCTTGGCCATTGATACATGTGATATCGATGAAGTTTCTGATAAAAAATGGTTGCATGATGATCGCTAACTACGTTGCCAAATCAGTTTCATTACAATATTACATCCGAAGAGACTAGACTTAAAAACAGAAAGATGGCAAGGATGAGCATGCTCAATTTTTGTTAACAACAGGAAGAAAGACATTGGAAATTACTATTAGTAAAAATAGAGGGTACTTATAACTATTACAGTTCAGTCTTATGGTTTCCAAATGAGAGAGTGAAAATACTAGCATGGCCATTGACAATGCCGTACCCATGTGTACAAATCACCAGTATTGATTTTCATGATGGCTGTGTAAATTGTTTCCTGGAAAAAGTTATGGAGTCAAATTAGTGAAAAAGGCAAAAGTGGGAGATGAACATTTCAGAATTCGCCCTGAATAAGTTAGCAGACATTTTAAGTTGGCAGGAAGATTTATATGAAGATGGGTCAATTTAGTAAGAAATTGCTTGATTTTTTTCAAAGAGACATCTGCTGATGAGCAATACCTACAATTAATTTTAAAATTTACTTTGAAGTTCTTATTTTTTCTTACAAAGGTCAAATTTAAAATTAAATTGAAGATAATTAGGCATTATGAAACATTCTAGTTTTTTTCAAATGAAATTTTAGTGTTCAGATAATGTTTTTTCTCTGAGTTTCCCTGGATTTCTTCAACTATTTTTCTGCCTTTCACCCAAATTTCTCCTAACAGTTGAGGAAAGTAAAGGTGAAAGGAAATTGGAAAAACAAAAAATTTTTGGCTTTCTTCATGATATTTTTTTAATAAAATCCTGCGCTTATTTGTTCTGATGTTCTGACTCCGTAGATACCCTAATTTGGACACTCTGGCTTCTTCTTTGTCATTTATTCCCATTTAAAAATAAATTTTTTATCGCTGCTATTACCTGTTTACTATTTAGGCTTTCCTTACATGATTAAAGTATAATAAACAAACTGGAATATTAAGAATGCCACTTCCACCGGCTTGGGTTGTAAATTCATACTATCATTGATCTCAATTTAAGTCATATGTTTGTTAATTGAGTGACAAAATACTCAAACTTACTGTACTTCATTAGAGATTTCGAGGAAATCAGTTTAAAATGCCAACTTACATGGTTGAGAACAGGTACAGTGGAGAGAACACGGAACAATGTTGATGTGGTGTTCTTATTCCCGATGCTGTCGGCACAACGAACGACAGGTGTCACACGGTCGTCGAACAATGGCGGTGGCTTCCAGTGATCATAATTTGTTTGAACAAGGTACCAGTCCCCATCTTGATTGGCATATCTCGACCCAAAATTCCACACGTCGTAGCCACGGCGATCGCGAGTAATAACCGATGCCTGTGACACAGAGACAATCGTCAAGAAAAGGCCAAGACTTCTCCTTATATTTGAGAACACAATTTATACAACTTCACCTCCATTCTTTACATATAAGTATACATGCTGCTCATCCAGCACTCCTAAAAATAACATTACAAAAATATTGCTGCAACATCAATGGAGCTCTTGTATGCATCAGGAAAATTTTGCAAAAAGCATGATGATGCCATCGATTTTCTTTGAGACTAGGTCCCAAACTCAAAAAAAGCTCTCAAAGTTGAGGCCGTGATAAAGAGGTTCCAACCCGTGGTTCCAGCCTTGTGGTTCCCCCAAAAAATTGCA
Source organism: Bemisia tabaci (assembly GCF_918797505.1). NCBI lineage: Eukaryota > Metazoa > Arthropoda > Insecta > Hemiptera > Aleyrodidae > Bemisia > Bemisia tabaci. The sequence goes on along the minus strand of NC_092795.1, from coordinate 678,710 downwards.
ACTCTGCGTTATGTATTTAAGGACTTATATGTGACAATAGCAGTCGCTGACGTCCGCCATTTTTAGGAAAAAAGCTTTTTTTGAATTCTGGAGCCCTTAAGAATGCCTGTGCAAAGTTTCAGACTTATAGCGCAATTTTTCGGCAAGATATGACCTGAAAATCATGTTATTTGTGAAGCGGATTTGAGAATCCACTGTTTTCCCTGGCCAACGCAGCAGGACATCCGTGGAGATTTGAATGCACTTGTGATAACTACCTGCACACCGGCCATGGGCTGCAACTGACTCTCAAATGATACGTATCGGGACCGTCTCGCCAGAATTGTTGATTTTTTAACTGATTTTATAATTTGTTCCTTATTTTTGTTGTAGAAGGTACAAACGGTTTAGTTTTTTGTTCAATTTTATTAAATGACTCAGCATTGACTTACTTTTGGTTCATTTCAATCGTTTCACCAGCCTTACTCTTCCTAAAGACTTTGTTTCTCACATAATAAAATGTTCTCAATAAAAATAGCGGATGTGGCATTTTTTCCAAATCGCTGTTACTGTTTCAATTTTTCTTTTACATAAATCGTAAAACGCGGGTTTTTTACAAGAAAATTTTTATACGAATCCTGTAAGTTCTACAGGCGGCAAAATGCAAAGCTTCAAAAACTTCAAACGCAATTTTTTCACAATGTGAAAACTCAACATCCGCTATCCTAACATATAAGTCTTCATTTGCTCCCTATCCGTGCATGGAGAGATTGAGAGGGTTTATTGAGGTGGACTCTCAGTGTAGCTTAGGAGATACCCTCCAATACTGTCTCAACTTTTTTTGAGCTTGGAAAATGATTTCAGAGAATCTTGATGGCACCATTGTCTTTCTTCAAAATTTTAGATATGAATATTTAAAAACTAGGTTTAACATTGTCCAGCCTTCATCAAAGTTTAGGCTATCAACTGACCTCCAGTTTTTTGAAGACTAAAGAACAAAAAGACTAAAAGACTAAAGAATTTTGATGTAATTTTTAGTAATTTTGATTTATCATATTTGCTGCATTCTACAATATAAAGTTGGCAAGTTGATTTTTGTAGTTGTTTCCAATTCCACATGGAAGCGCTGTAATGCATAAAATAATTGCAAATCCAACCTTGAAATCACATAATGGCAGAGCTTTTCTTTGTTGTGACGAATTGTCAGTTTACAGATAGGTGGTACTGTTCCTTAACCATCGTTCTGTATTTTAAAGGAAAAATCCTTTAATTTTTTCAAACTCTAAAATAAAAAGTTTAGATGATTGCGACAAACCTGTTTGGAATTATTACTCGATAAGATGAAGTACACTGGAGCAAGCAATTTTGGTTTTTCTAGCATTTCCATAGCTTCTTCATAAGAAGTTGCCTCTTCCAATACTTGCCGCGTGAGGAATCCTACCCAATTCTGTTTACGAATGCCCATAATCCACTCTAAGAGGCCCACATATCCACCAAGAACCCGGAACCTTTCGTTGATTGATAGACTAAATTGACCCTGAAACAGGGGTGAGCAAAAACTTAAGTCTGAATTAATGAAAAAATGATTAATCAATAGGTAGATTGTAGAATAATTTAATCACATCTTCAACCTCAACCTAAAAATGCCAAGTATATTTGTTATTCGTAACACAAGACGGAGACATTTTGTTATGAGATTTAGCATGAAAATTCTCATGAAGACAATCATTGTTACCAGAAAGAATACATCAAATATTGACAATGTAGCTGCCAAACAACACATATTCATCTGCAACATTACTGACTTCTGTTATAATTTATTTTATTATCTACTCAACGTAAATTTTTAATGACTTCTGTGACTTTCCTTCTTTGCACAAAGCAAATTCTGAAATAATTTCAAGGAATGATGTTGATTCATTCTCCTTTAAAAAATTATGATAGGAATAGAGCTTATTACTATGCGTCGTTTAAGAGTTTCACCGTAGATATATTAGTGCCTGGGTGAGTTGTGTTACCATCCTATCTTTGGACGGTAGTTTCCCTCTGATTAAGTAAGTTCATTTTAATCTACTCAAACATATAATTTAATTTTATTTTGGTTTGAATAATTAAAAATAATAAAATAGGAGCGTTTTAATGGCCACTGTTAATTCTTCATTAAACAAAGGTACAGCGAAAAATAACAATTTTCGTCCTTGGCATTCTTGAATGATGTTTGAGACGGCTAGGAAGTGTAGGAAGAAACCAATTTATGCCAAACAGAATCACATGGCTACGTAAGACAACCAGGAAAATAACCACGAGAGCTTGATTTAGAATAAAGTCATTAAGGATTGTAGGTACCTATTTATAATAGTTTTTTAAACATTAAGGTTTCTTACACCATAGGAATCGATTGGTTACAGAGGCCTTGATATTTAAGGAACAACTATGAATAGGACTCTAAATGCTATGACACTAATTTATTGTGTCCTAACTGGGATGACACCCACAACTTGTCAACATGAAAGAATAAAAAAAGATCTGAGCATGAATGAAAAATGGCCAAAGGAGCCAAAAATAGCATATCTTTAAAAAGTGTGGGTGACTAGAAAAGAATTACTTTTGCAGTGAAAATTGCGGCGACTGAAAATATTGATGTAGATAATTTTTTTGAGCATACTAGATTTCAAGAAAATACACACACTTTTTTCATTTGCATGGAGGAAATACCAAAACACAGATAATTTTTTGGAGTGAGATATGTTGGACACGCAGTGCAAAATCACCCTAGATCTTGGTCTCTAATGGTGAGTGAGAATATGGTAAGCATAAATGAACTTAAAAAGTACTGGTTTTATTCCCTGAGGCTAGAAAGTATTAGCTCTTACTTTTTTAACACCGGTTAATATGCCAATGTAACCAGCAAAGTTGACAGATGAGAAAAGAACTCTTTTATCTTTCATGAAGTCAATTTTTACAGTCATATTCCGGAGATGTTGAGAGGACACCCAAGATTTGTTTTCCCTGTCCCACCTGCAAAAAAAGAGAGGAAAAAAGAGTTAGTGGTAAAAATCAAATATGAAAGGTTAAACATTGGAATAAGAGTAACAGAATAAAACCCGACTTCGGACAAAACAATTGATTTTTGCTTCCTTGGATTGAAAAAGGAAAACAGCAGTCAAACTCGTAGACCAAAAAATCGTCTCCAATCCAACTCTGAATACAAGACTCAAGTTAAGGACAAGTCTAAAGAGAAAACTGAAATATTTAGTGCCAGAAAACTGGGGGTGAAAATTTTTGCACGAAGAGAAAAATGGAAATATTTGTTGAATGAGTCAATCTGAAAAATTCCAGTGTGTTCGCAACACCAACTGATCACATGATCCTTAATTTATACCTGAATACTCATAAACTAGTTCACTCTGGACCATAAATATGGTTTCGGTCTTGCTCCGTACAACCACCCGTCTTTATTAGATATGCAGTATCAGTTGCTCATGTGATCCAATTCAAACACAAAGTAGTTTCGTAATACATTGCACTTATATTGAAAAAAAAAAAAAAAAAAAAAAAAAAAAAAAAAAAAACATTAGTGTGAATTTTTTCCTGGTACCTAACTCCATACAGATTAAAATCCAAGGATGATTTTTTATGCAATTTTGAGGGGATGAGAAAAATCCCTTTAAATATTACGATAACACAAATGTTAATTTGGACATTACTGCGCAAAGGAAATTCATCTATGGAGTCAGTTTTAAAAATATATGCTTCTTGATTTAGCTTTGCGGATTATAGTCAAGATACTTACATTTGCTTTAAAGAATCTCTGATGTAGACCATAAAATAGTAAAGCAAGTCTTTGCAGACCATGAAATTGTTTAAAATAAGTCAAGCTGAGTCTGAGTGAAAATGGCAATTTTTTTTGGCTTTTCAGTTACATGATTTTGTTACTTGGCTGACTAAAGAGCATAACTACATATAGAGATGAACCTGGGAAAGCCTTGAGTTATGTGGACGACGGGGTATCGAGGTGTGGTCACACCCTTATGTCAGGAGGCTAACGTTTTGTTTAGCCAAACTTTTTACTGCATTTGTTTCCAAGTATGATCAAACTTTAATTTGACATGATGCTGAATTTACTGCATAATGTTTACATTTTGCACGCTTCTTGAGAAATAAACTTGAAATTTTACAATTATCAATCCTTAACTCAGCAGTAGAACTGCAGTTTTATAAAACTTAGATACACAATATGTAAACTTAATTAAAATGGTGCTTAGATAACCGTTATTAATATCTTATACGTTCCTTAGGAAAGAGGAAAGTGAATCTTGCTACTAGGGTGAGACCTAGCGTATGTACTTAGAATTCATCTTAAAAAATCAACATAATTTTTAATTTTTAAGCAGAAAATTTGTATTCCCCAGAAGATACTGGCTAGCAATCCCTTTCGTTGTTGAAATTTTTTATCAGGGCGAGGCTGGTGAAATTCTTAAAATATTTAGATAACTGGTTTTTTCACTTGTAATTTTTCGATTCCCATTTCTTTCTTTAATAATTTTCAGATTGCAGTTTACCATGAGCAAAAAATTCTGGCAAATAAGACTGTATTTAAAAAATAGATGGACAAATCAAATCATCTTACGACATATAGGTTGTAAAATCAAGGTTTCGGCCATGATACATTGTTCCATCTTTCCCTTCCATGACGACTGACGTGCACAGAGAGAAGAACTCATAGAAAATGTTGAACAAGACAACATCCCCTACTTCCATTTCAGCTGTTTCAGCAATGCCTCTCATTTCCTTTTGGTAGATTGGTGGTAAAGATGGAAGCAACTTTGGTAAATACTTCTCTACGACTCGGAAGACTTTCTTCCCGAAAATTCGATCAGTATTGTTTCTGATAAACTGAAGGAACAGTTCCATCTAAAAATAAAACAAGTACAGTAAGTATTATGAGGAAAAATTATTACAGTGTGAAATCGGGTGCTGAAAAGGGTAGGGTTCATTGACTTTAGTTTAAAATCAAGCAGAATAATAGCTAATTTGAAGGAATCCACAAAGGCCTGTCATAATTTTTCCTTGCAAGGTTTAACTTTCTCCTCTTTACATTAACAGTCTGGTCTAGGCATCAGAATAATTTTAAGATGAATGAGTAAAATGTTTGTACCCTTTACTGCAATTTTTGAAAGTTTATGTAATTTTTTTTTCAAAATATCCATACTATTGAAGAGTCAGTAGCAAAATTTGGAGGAGAAATTTTCGATGTTACATATTTCATGTATGAAATAAATACTCCCAAATCTTAAAAAATTGAACCAAATTTTACAAAAGTCATATTCTTAATTTTAATTGTCTGCCGGATATCCAATTGCTTACAGAATGAATGTCTCCAAAAAATAAGTTTGAAATCGTCACCTCAACTGATGAGTACCTCTTTTTTTTTGGCTGTTACAACTTCTTTCCATCGCTGCTTTGGGGGAAGATCCAAGTCAACTTTGAAACTAGGGATACTTAACCTGAAATGAAAAAATTATAAAATATCTCAGAGAATGAAAAAATTAATAAAAACTATGCTGTTCAGACAGAAAGATACAAAACCTTCAACATTTATGCTTAGCAATTAATCTACCATTTAAACCGATGGAAAAGGATCAATTATAAATATGTTTGCAATGAACACTTCAATAATCAATTATTTACCATTGCTTCAAATGGAGAGATATTGATAGCCAATTATTAACGCTTGATCACTGTCAATAAGGCATAGTTTTCACCAGTTTTGTTAATAAATGGACCGGGGGTTAATGGCGCAACCTTCCACATTCTTTGTGACACCGACTGCTACTCTAAACATGCTAGCCACTTTTCTCGGCATTTTGCATTGAAAGATGTCTCCCCAAAAAATTATATCTCATCTAAAACTTTCCTTCACTTTTGGTTTCTGTCCCCACACCCTTACCATGTGCACTATCACAGCAAGGTTTCCACAGAATTTGGAAAATGAAATTCCTAGACATTTTCGTAAAATTCCCACAAATTCCCCACAATTGAAGATAAGCCAGATGGTTAAAAATACATAAAATGAAATGGTTTTCAAGCAAAATTTGTTGTTTGAAAAGTCAAACCCATTTTAAAAAGCAATTTTTTCCTGACACTTTCGTCATTTTCCCCGACATTTCCCAGCATTCCCTGATTGTGGCAACTCTGAGTACAAATAAAAGGAGGAAATATCTTGTAATTGAATACTTACGGTCCATGTATTGGAGGTACAGGCTCATTTGAACATTCTTGATGAAACTAAAAAAAAAAAAAAAAAAAAAAAAAAAAAAAAAAAAAAAAAAATAAAATAAAATAAATTATATAATAGTTAAGAACATGCAGAATGAATCAACTTTGTTTTATTTCATCGGTAGTGGGTGGAAGGCAGAAGGTGCACTTATGGTTGGACACAACTTTTGAAAAGGAGCGAAAATTAGACAGAAAAAATGAAAAGAAAGGATAATTTTTCATCACTTAATAGTCCCCATGGCTTTTATTGTTTGGCTTCGATGATTCAACAGGAAAATTTAACAGTTGACCAGGCACACTAACTACATGCACTGCACGCCAAGGGGCCTATGCCAAGATGATTTTTTTACGAACACATACCAGATCAAACAAGGATAAAAATTTAGTAGTTAGCAAAGTGACATGAATTAGCATTGGACACGATTCTCTCATATTAGACGAGAAAGACTAATGGCGTTTTTTCCTCCAAGAAATATAAACTGCTGATGCTATTAGTGCCACTATTTGTGATCGGATCTTTGAAAAGGAACCTCATCATTCGGGAGAAATATTTCAAGAGCGATTTTGAAACTGGCGATTTCGAACACTCCACAGGAGACACTCTCTAGAAGCCTTTGAAACAATCCAGATGGTTGAATTTTCTCACCACAGAGGGCATCAGCTCCTCCTTTGTTGTGCTCATATCAGAATTCTGAAAAAGGACCTGAACTATCCCCTGTAATTTTAAAGTTAGCCTAAAACTTAATAAATTACGTCTTAGAACTTCCAGAAATCAAATCACCTTCAATTTTTGAGCCTTCAAGTTCAAATTAACGAAAAAATTTCTAGATTTTCTTGCTCTTTGCAGTGGTATCAATGACTCAAGGAATTTTCTGAAAATTAGTTCCTTGTTACACATATGATCGCATTTGCAGACAATTCTGGGATTTGATTAACAATACTAGTATACGAGACAAAAGGAGACTTTACGAGTTTTACCTGTGGGAATTTGCTCTCTTCGGGCAGGAGATCCCTTCCTGACAGATGTGGCGGTAAGATGACATTTGATGTCAGGGAATTTGACAGGAGTGTTTGATCATCATTATACTTTTGAAATTTTTTACATTCTCCTTGAAATATCACAGATATGCTTGAACATACTAGTATTATTAAATATAAATTCTGGACAGCCATTGTTGGTAAGATCAGCACTTCATTACTGGAAAGAAAAAGAAGCAAAATTTTAATCATAAAGTTTTCAGACCAATTAATAACACAGGTATCACTATGGGAAACAAAGCTTCAGATACATGGGAAAACTACAATGTCGATGGACAAAGAGCGGAACCACGTATAATCCATTTGCGACATTGCATACTCCCTGTCATACTTGAATTTTTCTTGGGAAAATGAGTCGTAACTTGAAAACTTAATTTATTTCTTCTCTCTGACAGCAGTCAGTCTGTTGTATAAATTTTAAGCAACAGAAGTCTGCTTGTGGGTGGATTTACGATAACTGGAATGGTTTTGTCACCGTAACAGACAACACATTTTTTGGTCATATTTTTAGTAGTAATGATACTTAATCACTCCAATTATTTGTCATTCATATTTTACAGGGTTACGTGTTATAAGGCTTTTCAAAGATTTATCGCTCTACTTCTCAATTTTAATATAAAAATGGCCGAAAATGTGCTCTCTGTTACGCTGACTTTTTACCGCGTAATAGACAGCATATTTTCGGAATGTACATAATATTAATTGAGAAGTAGAGCAATAAATCACTAGAAAGCGTTATAATACGTAACCCTTCATGAATGCGAAAAAATTCGAGTGATTAGGTATCATTTCTACTAAAAATATGACCGAAAAACGTGTTGTCTGTTACGGCGACAAAACTATTCCAGTTATCGTAAAACCACCCTTGATCTTCAAAGTTTGGTGCAACGCAACGGAGATAGGCACGCGGTTCTGCACTTCGGTCATCCATATACTTTGAAACCAGTCAACTAATGCCAAATTGCCAAAGGGCATTTCATGAGCACTCATATAATTTTACAACATTTCAGACCTTTGGTAGACATTAACCCCCCCCCCCCCCCTCCCTTCCTCCTTTTTCTTCCTTGGTTTCATAGACAAACTTTGTCGAACGTTTTCTGGTGAAAATATGAATGAATTCCTCGGAAAGATGAAATAATTTCGTTGGAATTTACAACGTATTTAAATGGGACTGAGCAATTAATGCTAGCAGAAGAAGGAGAAAAATGAGGTGGGAGATAGGATGGAGTTGAGGATTAGTTACAGGTCTGACACGCCTTTTTAACATAAGAGAGTGTACACGATCTCATCAGTTTTTGGGTACGTCCTCACTTCTTTTTTATTCAATCCAGGATAGAGCTTTTGAGTACCTACTTTACGCTCGAAAATTCAAAGAGAAGCGCAAGAGATAAGAGATTTTATTTGTAGTATTAGTCAGGTCGCTTTTGTTTGTAGTCGTTAGCATTTATCAGTCTAATAAAACTTTCCGTTCGCATAACACGAAAAACAATACAAGTCAAATTGGCTACTAGACAGGAACTTTTTCGTTCGGCAAGTTTACGTAGAACCGGGTTCAGACGGTCAAACGTTTCGTCATGGTTTGTCGAACTGCGCTGTTTCGTAGAACTATGTAGTCTAATAAGCTAGGTAAAGTCTGATTCGTCTAACTACTGCGAGCGTGGATACACGCTAAAATTTCGGTCAATTTCCAATCAAAATTATGACAAAAATGGCGGTCGAGAGTTATCTAAATTGGTATCTATATAAAATTAATTAAAACAGCGTGTTGATTGAAATATAAGCATGAAATAAGCAGGGTTGTGTGGGAATCAGATGACGGATGAACCCCACAGTTACATTGTTCACCATCAAATTTGCGCAGGCCACAAAAAATTGATGGTAGATGGAGCGCACCAGTCACCATTTGATCGGAAATTAATGGTTAGAGCGTGCATCCAGGCCTTTTTTTAGAAGCTGCAACCGCTGGCTCGGTTTTTAGACAAAGAATGTGCCATTAGTTTCCCTATGCACGTAATAGTTTTTCCCAATGAGCAAGAAACTGTAGTTCCTGCTTGCAAAATGGAGTCCGATTAATTTTCTGTTAAAATTCTGATTAAAATTCTGTGGCAGCAATTTTAGGCAAATTTAGGGGGCGGCAAATTTTGCAATTTTTTTAAATACAGGTAGAAAAAAAATCGGATTCAGAAAAAAAATTGGCAATGAGAAAAGGGGACAAAATCTCTCTTTCCTGAGAGTATAGTAATTTCTAATTTTATCGTTTTTCGGTGATAAAAGAGAGTCGAGTTAAGAGAGAAACTAAACACGCAATTTGGCCTGGAGCTCAGCGCAGAGAGGAATGATAATGAGGACTTGGGATGAAAAGGACTGCGGTCAACATGTAACACATATTAGCGCCTACAAGACTGCATGAATACTTCACGCATTGCGTCAAACACAGTGCGCCGCGCCAGTCAGGAGCAGTTGGCGTGAAACGCGTAGCGCCTACAAGACTGCTGGAATACTTCACGCAGTGCGCCAAACACAGTGCGATCAGCCCGGCGAAGCGGCGGAAGTTAAAATTATTAAACCACATTTATGTTTGTTCTTTCAATTTGTTGGTTCATATCTCATAAAAGGAGGACCTTGTTCACGCAGAGATATGTTCACGGATTAACTTTCGCGCTAAGTTCCGTGAAATTTTCCTAGTAGTGTTGACAGGGCTTTCGCAAAAAATGTACTCAACACGAGTAGGTAAACGCGTCTTATGCACCCCTCCCCCTCCGGCACGTTCACTTGATGGTTTTTATTGATGTTTCAAAACGAATGAGAAGGGGGCGGAAAAAAACAGGCGGCCCATGGGCGGCAAGTAGGTAAATCCGGCCCTGATCTACCTAGCTCTAACTCATTATTTAAAATCTCCGCGGGTGAAATTAGGCACGAATGGGTCCTGCTTACGTTTTGATGACAGTTGGACGATGAAAAAAAAAATGAAAATAAAATACCAACGACAGAAATTTTTCCTTCTCGCTCACTTGAGGAGCCTCAAGGTGAGAGAGGAAACGTTTTTTGCCGTGCAAAAAATGGGAAACGCCTCCGATCTTCCGAGCCTGATGATAGTTTTTTATGCGTTTTGGCTTTGTCGGAAAAGACACTCGGCGATACCTAAATTCACGCTTCTTTGATATACAATTTTCTTTAGTCACTATACATTCTTCTTCTTTCTTATTGTTTTTTATAAATAGCTTTACGTTTTCGGTCCTTTTGCTATTCCACGGTCGCAATTAAATATTTAATCACAGTTTTTTTTAACATTTATAGTAAGTTAATTTTGTAATGGCTTAATCAATTGCGTAACTCGATATTCGACACGATTCTCGCTCAAATTTCATAGCTCTGAAAAAAAAAAATACCTGAAAGATAATCAAATATAACAACAGACGCGTACTTACGGTTATGTTTTCGGAGAATATCGAGATGTTCTTTCAAAAATACAAAAAAGAAAGAAAAAAAAGAAAGAGAGAAAGAAAAAAAAATTGGAGGGTTTTCTTGGTGTGAGTGGGAGAATTGCCCCCTCCGCGGACTGGCCACCCCGGTTGCCCTCTGAAAATGACGCCACAGGGGCCGGGGTCAGTCGTTATAAATTTAAATGCAATCTATGTGCTAACTAACAAATGTCCCTTGCAAAAGTTAGAATAAATCGATTGCTGCGTCGCGTAGTGTACGAAAGGGGTCGAAAATTTGTTATTTTACTGACAATTTAACTACAACGTTAAATGTTGCCGTTTAGAGTCATCTCTAAAGCTCCGCGAAGTATTTCTCGTAACTTCTGATGACAGAGTGATGACAGTTGAGCTCGAGGATAAAGGATCAGTGATAATTTCCGGATCATTAGGATGCAGAGAGGGGACTGATACACATAAAATAGGTACGTGCTTCTTTCCGCCGCGGAACCTAAGTACGTGACGTGTCCCGTCAAGGACGTGTTAAGATCATGGAAAATTCATGTTGACAGGAAACTAAGATTTTTGCTTTACTAAAGTGGAAAACCTATGAAACTTACTTTTTACGGATCAATTAATAATGTCAGCCACGTTATGTTTTTGACGGGGCGATTGAACACACTTTTTCAGCGGCTACGCTGAGTGGCTTTCGACGAGAAATTCGTACGTTTTCCATACTTCTGCATCAAACTTTCGAAATCTATGCTTTTTCAATACATCCGTATTTTTCTCTGTGTGCAAAACGTCTTCATTACTCGAATAAAAATGAACCTTTTCTGGTTTTTCGATAAAAATTAGAATTTTTAAACCTATTAGATGCCCAAGCCGGGTCAAATCGACACGAGGCTTGCTAAAACACACCCCTGCGAGTTCCATGAGACAGGTAGTACGCAGTGGCGTGGCGTGCTTTGCGATATATCGATTGATTGGCCATTTAAACCTATAGAAAAGTATCGATAAACAGGGTGTTCGCAGCGAACACCTTAATAATCGATTATTTACCACAGCTTCAAATGGGGAATTATCGATAGATCGCAAAGCACGCCACGCCACTGGTAGTACGTACGAATTTTATAGATAAAGGTCTACAAATACATCTTAAAAAAAGAATTAGACATCAAATTGAGAGAAAAAAAAGAAAATCAAGTGACAGGGAATTTTTTCTGGACAATTAGCCCTAGACATCTTAAGCCGGGTCAAATTTTCCCAACTATCTGCCCTCGGGAAACACAGCCGAAGATAGAAGAATCGTATTGGGGGCATTGGGGCCTCGTTTTTAACTTTCCTCCCAAATATGAGCGGCATCTCATTGGCATTTGGCACCATAGAGCGGAGTATTGAGAGTTCACGCCTCACGCCATCGCGCCTTCAAGTTCGCGGATGCAACACAGACATCCATCGAGCACGAGTAGTTGTATCTCTGCGCCATCATCAAGGCGCGTTGAAGTGCCTCTTATTTTTGAGATTAGAGAAACGTTAAGGCTAAGTTTGCTCAAAATTGCTACGTTCGGTTCAAATCCCTCACTGGAAAAAAAACACATTGGATCTAGAGTCCAGACTCTTAAAAACATCGACAAGAAAAAATACTCTTGATTCAATCGGATTTTTGCTTAAATCAAGAACCAAGCCTCTTAATTTGAACGGATTTCCTTTTGATTTAAGCAAAAATCTGATTGAATCAAGAGTATTTTTTCTTGTCAATGTTTTCAAGAGTCTGGACTCTAGATCCAATGTGTTTTTTTTCCAGTGTATACTTTTCTCTCATATCCCTCAACAGGCGTCTTGGCTGTTGATTCTCTCTTTACATGCAAGGGGTTTGAAACAGCATTATCGATACATTTTTCAGCACTTTCGCATTGGTTCAGCTACCCAAGCTCAGCTTATCGAAGACTCTTTTTCCAGCTACTACTTGCGACGCGAAAAAAAACACTTTACGACAACATTCACGTTTAAAATATACAGAAATCATCTGATTGGATACAATATAAAAATGAATTATTAAAGAATTAATTCTTATTAATTCTTGAAACGAGTTGTTTCCCATTCATCGAGGAGACTACTGCTGCTCGTGAAAGCTCATTTTGCCTACCTTACTTTTCTGAAGGTGATTTCATTTCCTCTTAATGCAGCTTTCCCCTCTTTGCTTCCAGGAGCTTTTTTGTCGAAAGAGTTGAATCTTCGCGAACGGTACAATCTTTTCCACACAAAGAACAATTGTGGTAATTTTTCCGATTATCGTTGCAGCACAAACTCATTATCGCACAAAACAGCTATCTCAAACATCTGGCAACATCGGCAAGGCATGCAGTTAGTTTCCCACAGTCAGTTCATAGTATAGCGGCTATTCGCGGGCAATGCAGCATGATTTTAATTCAGTTATCCGTGTCAATTTCAACGAATATGACGTAAATAGTTATTTTAGTAAATTTTTAATTGCGCATGTTTCAAGTTTTGTATTTTAATCGTAATATTGGGTATGCATTTTTAAAGAGTGTCTTAAATCAATATCATGCCCGAAAATTTTAAGATAATTGAAAGCAACCGGGGTAAAAATATGCTAGTTCATAAGAATGTGAAATACCGTTATTTTCGACTTCAAAAAAAGGAATCGTTTGGCGATGTTCCGTCGATAAAAGTTGCGATGCTAATTTTTTCGATCTTTGTTCACTGATTTTTCTTTAATATGCCTCATATTCTTCTCGACGTTGCCACATACTACAGAAAATTATTCGTGCGAAAATGACTTTGTGCGGCAACGATAATCGGAAAAAATACAACACATGTACTTTGTGCGGAAAATATGGTTAGCCTCGCAAACTTACTTATGACCGTCCGCAGCGGGCTGATGGTTGAAATTTATAGACAAAGCTATAGACAAAGCTATAGACAAAGAAGACAAAAGGAGATTTCGAGCCAAGCTGGATTGCACAACACTTAGGATTGAGTTATCGACGTAAAATGCTAAATCACTAAGATTCGGTTGCTATGCTTCAGTGCATTTTTGTCCAATGAAACACGTCGAGTTACCTTTAAATCGGATCATTAACAACCCCAAACAAGGCAGATTTACATTTTTAAAAAGCTTCTTCTTCAAACTGCTTCTTTTGAATTGAAAAATTCAAATCCTCATTACTGAAGGTTGGTCCAATTTAAGTAGTACTTTTGGTGCCAAAATGATCGTAGATCACTTCTCAAGGCAATGGTTACACTGCGTCATTCTGAGGGGTTTTTTTTTGTTGGCCCTGTGTCCCTTTTTCCGAGGTCGCTTTGAGTTATTGCTTATTTGGTTACCAACTTATTATAAACAACTTATTTATAGACATTTGCATATTTCGGTACGTTTGAAATACATTTTATTCACGTGGACATGGCTCATTTAAAAAAATACCTCGACGAAAAACAAAAGAGAGTACACCTCAAAGACCTAATATGAGACAATTTCAAAAAGATATCACTTCTTTTGTTAACTTTATCGGTCATACTTTATCAAATTTTGTAAAACTTTTTCTTACCGATTTTTCTTTTTTTTGCCGATTTTCTTAGAAAAATCGGGAAGAAAAAGTTTTACAAATTTGAATTTTAAAAAGACTAGCTTCAATAGAAATGAATAGATCGAGCAAATCTCCTGAGACAAAGATCTTCTATAATTTACCATTAAGGTGGTGCGGATTTTATTTTACTATTATAATGCCATTTTCTCCTCGTCTTTTTACGTGAATAAGAATCAACTTTGACGATTCAGTTACATATTGAAAAATTTCATGCATTAGTGTAGTGATTTTAAAATCCCGTGCGTGAAAATTAGTCTTTCACTTAACTCGAACACTTTAATGTAATTTTTGAAAATGTCATACCTCCGACTTGGTAATTTTAAAATCTCAGGGAAATGGCACCCAGATTACACATTGGTTAACATGACTGGAAAGCGATAAAGAGACACTCGCAAAACTGGATAAAGCGTGGCTGCGATTGGAAAAACTCAAGCTCCAACTAAACAAAGCAGGGCGCGAGGATGGATCAATTCACGGATCGAAATTCCGATTGGGTGGATGTCTTTGTTGGCTGCCCGAGGCGCACTCGGCGAGACATGGACGTAGAAAATGAGTCATTAGGTAAAACGGACAGCAGAAAAATGAGAAAAGTTGGCAGATGGAAAAAACGGCGACGGACAAGAAAGTTGCGACGCGCGCGGGACAGAACAACAAACTGTGCTCCGTGCAGCGAGCCGAGACAACGAACGGCTCACGCGCATCGCTCGACTCATGGGCAGATGGCGCATGGAGCGCGCGGAAAAACGAGAAACCTCGCGCCTCGTCACAGGAGGAGATGGGTTGTTTTTACAAGGAAGCACCGACGTGGATAGATGGACTGGGAACTGGATGATAAGGACAAAGGCGCTGCAAGGCTCCCGAGAGGGGGATTCTCAAAGGACCAAAGACTCATCTACTCATGAGCTCATGCAGCGCAGGCGCCCCGGGACCCGGGACCTAGATGAGTCACGCGCGGCGGCCGCGGGATTCACGACCGAGCGGGAGCAATGAGGAGAGAGGCAGGTTGCCGCTCCAGGCTAGGAATCAGGATTTCTTCCAGGGGAGCACACACCCGTGGGCATGGACCAATACTACCGGACCACAGGACTTACGGGTAGCCGGCCCAGCCCTCGGAGGACCCAGGTTTCCTTGTCATCAGAGCACACTCCACGGCTCCAAACTCTAGACCCGATCACGCCATCCACGGATTGCCTCATTCGTAAACAGTTCAAATGAAATGACCACCAACAAATATTTCCGGACAAATTCCCACGATTCATACATCTTTTCGACTTTTTCGGAGACGTCTTAAGCAGTCCACACAGCTACTACCCCCCCCCCCCCCTCCGCCCGTCTTTTTCCCGCCATAATGCAGAAGAAAATCGCCAAGCAAAAGTGTGAAGCTTCCGATGAACAATTTCCTTAATAAGAGGAAATTCTTGTCCGAGACGAGAAACGGCGCTCAATATTGCAATATTACAATATAAGCGTTCCATGATATTTCAACGATTTGTCCATCTTTTTGACTTTTCCGACTTCGAGTCTCTTGAGGAAAAAGTTCCTCATTCCAGGGAAGGAATCTCCTCGAGGAGAATGGAAATACATGAGTGGATTGCGTGAAACGTGATCAACTAAGTACACCCACGTGAGGAGTAAAAAAGAGAGAAGAAAAAAAATCATCACTTTGACAAATTTCGGGGAGTGAGGCAATCTCTAGACAGAAAGTGAGAATAGGTCAAACGGCACTTCTTGAAGCCCTGAAGGACGTCTTCGCGGGTCCCCCGTGAATTAATATGAAAAAAGCGGGCTTATTTAGGGACTATCTTCTATCGTTGGCTGCAAAAATCATAATAATTGGCCTGATGGATCTTTAGAGGAAACTGTGATAAAAAAATTAACAATTGCATCGTCCAACTGGGAGTATTCACAACTTAAAAACGCAAAAAAAAAAAAAAAAAAAAAACCCTGGGTCATACCTTCCAAAATCTGAAAGGAGCGGGCTCATCTGAGACCATCACCGGTCGATAGCCGCAAAAATTATGGAAATATAGGGAACTGTGACAGAGAATGAACATTGAAAGATTCAGAGAGCTTAGAGTAATGAAGAATAGTATACCTACATAGTGGTCCTACGAAGCACATACATTTTTTTCAGCACTCAATACCAACAACGTCAATAATTGCTCGGGAAGAAGTAAAAAAGAAAAGTTGATGAAAAATCGAAGAAAGCTTAGGGGAGTGGTTGGACCTACCCTTCCTTAGATATACGCCCCGCCAATGTTAAAACGTAAGCTGTGTAAGAGTCCGCAGAGGCCTGGCACCCCGCATACCGCAGAATTTTTTTATGAAATGAGGACAATAAGGGCCCCGGCCTCTACCTCCTTCTTATGCGACCTTCGGGGTCCGTTGGTTAATTTGATTATTACAGTTTTTATTCTCGAGGCCTCTTCATTTTTTCATGGGCCCCATTTAAATTTTTTAATATTATCATAATTTGGAGGCGAGAGCGAGGCTAGAGGTTGGGCTCGTGGAGACGGCGCGATGCTTGAAGTATCCCTACGGTCTTGCAGGCGCTTTCCGCGATCGTTCAAAGTTCCGGAAATTTTCTTTGGGAAGATATGTGTCTTCACGGATCCGATTACAATCGAACATATTAATACTGAAAGGAAAAATATTGGACGCAAACCCTGCGCGCATAGTTCTTTTTACCATAAAGATGTCCAAGTATGAAATGACAAAACATTCTCGCGTCATCCACAACAATGAAAAAGAGCTTGGTTTCTTTCCTGCTGACTCAGAGATTTTAACGAAAGAGAAAAAAAGAGGCATGGGGCGAAACGTGTGATGCATATATTTCGACTTCGAAGAAGGAATTGCATATCCACGAAATGAAGGAAAACGTGAACTCTTTGTGGCTGACACAGAGACTGTAATGCATGAGTAGAAAAGTTAGTTGGGACGAAACAAGTGATAAAAATACTATCATTTTCAAGAAGATAAAATTGCATATCCACATTATGCAGGAGAGCGTGGTGTTTTATTTCATCCCAACTATTTGATTTGTCAAACTCAACTTTCAGTTCACGTAACCGAACGTTCGGTTTGTACAAATAACCGAATATGAAGTTAAAAGAACTGAAAAAAATAAGTATGTTTGCATGAACTGGACGTTCGGTTACACTTATAAAAAAATCAGTTTTATTCAACAAAATGATCACTCAACAAACTGATTTTTACAAGATTTTTATGGTAAGTAAGGATGCGTTGATACTTCATAAAAATTAGGGCAAAGCACTGATTTTTACAAAACGAAGTAATGCAAAAGCGTTGAATTTTTGAGAAATTACTACCTGTATGTTAAATTTTGAAGAAAATTAGGTGCTGTTAAAGTGTTGAAATTTTGAAAAAATTACTGCGAAAGCGTAAAATTGATGAGAAATGAACTGAAAAAGCTTTGAATTTTGAGAAAATTAATGCAACTAGGTTTAATTTGAAGAGAATTACTGTGAACGCCCTACTTTTTGGCAAAAATTACTGTGAATGCACTATTTTTTTGGCAAAAATTACTGTGAATGCACTATTTTTTTGGCAAAAATTACTGTGAATGCACTATTTTTTTGGCAAAAATTACAGCAAATGCGCATTGTCATTGTTTAAACGCTGAATTCTTGGTTGCTCAAAACTGCGAAGGTCGATGAGCTTGTTGAACCGTGGTTTGAACCAATCCCTGAAGTGATTAGGGGGGAAAAAGGGAGGAGGTGGGAAGGAACCTGGAAGCGCTGTAAATCAGGGTTGGGGTGGCTGCAGCTGTGTCAGATGGAGCTGCATCAACGTTGTTAAGTGTTTTACTTCACATTCTCTCTATCTTTCTTTTCCCAGTTTCTCCCCCTCCCATCACTTAGGGCTTACTTATGGCCATAATACTTTAAAAAATTCACCAAAAGCTCTACCTTCAGGAGCCGCACTGCACCCTTTACCTGATCGGGCTCTCCTAAGGTGGGGTGGAAATAAGCTTGACAAATGAGTTTCCCTATTCTTCTTCCGAGTTGTGAATTATAGCTTCTGGCAATATAATGGAAACAATTGATATCGTCAAAACCCAAGAATCTTTTCATTAAACCATGCGAACTGAAATTTTCAAGTGGAAGCTGCACTAACCTAAGTAACAGCAGTGTGACTTTTCTTTTTACATATGAAGAGCAGAAATTCAAAACCTGGTGAGTGCTGTCAGGTGTTGCTATGATTGAGTAACAGTTTTTAAGCTAACAAGGGGAACTTCCCAAGCTGCCGCCTCCTAACAGGCTGAAAAAATTCGTCCAAACTTTTTATATGAATCCATTAGGACCGTGTTTTTTTTTCCAATGTGCCCTGGAAACACCCCTAAAAAATTCCGAAAAGTCCGCTTTGAGTGCGGATAAACAATGCGCGACAGGAGGGCTGGGCAAGGCAAAGAACGCTCCTTCGCCTCGCCCAGCGCACACAGGGTGTCCGGCCCGCACTGTCTACACGCGCTCAAAACCACTTTTCAGAATATTTTGAGGGTGTTTCCACAGCGCATTGGAAAAATAAAAAAACACAGTCCTAATGGATTCATCCAAAGAGTTTGAAAGTAGAAATTTTTTTTGCCTGATTGAAGGTGGCAGCCAGGGAAGTTCCCCTTAGAAGTAAAAGTATCGTGAGAAAGTGATAGGTTGAATACTCACTCAAAAGCAAAGTTCTTCATCGGTATCATCAAACTCCTCTTCTTCACCTTTGAACGTGTTGTCAAGTGGCTTCTGGGTGAGATTAAGTGTGATTGTATTGATATGCTCTGGATCATCCAGAACTGATGGATCCAACCTTGCTGCAGGAGTTTCTTTGCGACGTTGAGAGCTAGCAGGGGGCTGAGACCCTTCAGGGCCCCTGATATGATCAGGCAGGATGTATTCGTCTTTATCCAGACGGGAAACCTCCTGTTTTTCGGCTCTTAAATGTTGGTTGAGTTTGCGAATTTCTTGCAGGAGCTTATTCAGCATTGTGCGCTTCTGCTGAAGTTCCAATTTCTCATGTTGAAGATCTTCACAACACTTTTGTAGGTTCATTTTAGCCTGTTAAATTTAACTGACAAGAGCGTTCCGAAAAATGTTTGCGGCGACGAAATTCTCCTCTAATTACAATGAAAATTAAGAGAAAGTGATAAGTAGTTGGTACGGTAGGTATGATAACGGAGCTGAACTCCTTAGATGCTGATAATCACTATAATAACACTGCAGAACCGTATCAGTATCAAACTCGGAATTAATTTATTAAGAACTCTTTAACTTAAAGGAATCAGATCTTGTTTATAATTCATGTAAACTCGTGGTCGTAAAACTTCACGCTACATTCTGCGAGGGGGCAGATAAATTGTATACAAGATAAATCGTATACTCCCGTCGAAATCAGATAAATCATATACAGATGGATGGTGAGAGGATAATTCATATAATTTGCCAGTTTGTCAAACTGTTGGGCGATCGCGAAATTCACTCTGATTTCTGATCATTCATAATTTCATAGCCCTTCTTTCTCACAAATAATGTAAGGAATTTTTTTTACCTAATACCACCAATAATTCTCATTTGGATTATTAATTATTTCTGCACTAATATTTCCAAAGACATATATTTCACATCTAGATAAGGTGGATTGCCAATTATCGATACTATCCACAGACTGTCCAGCTTTTTGGGGTAACGTAACCAGTCTGTTGGCTTAAATTTTAAGCGTCTTTGAGAAGAACTTAGTTCATTCTGACATTGTTGAGTCCATATAAAATTTAAAAAATTCTAGTGAAGAACTGTGTGCTGCCCGTTTAGGAGTCCCCAATATTTTGTGTCAATCTGTGTGGCAGTGACCGTTCGTCTGTCCTGATTAGGACGGAGGCCAATTTTTAATAATTTTAAATAAGTTAAAGATACAGTCCTACAATTTCAGTAGTGTCTTGTCAGTGGGTCAGCTCTTTTAGTATTTGTGTCTCCAGATATCCGTCGAAGTTCATCCATGTGGAGCTCCTGCACCGAAGTGTCTTGCGTCCCCGTCCTTGACTTCATTCGTATCTGTTTTTTCCGAGTCACTTGAACAGCTTACTCATTTTTTCATTTAAAATCTTCCAAAAGGTCTGATGTTTGATCTCAACAGTTTACTTATCATAATTTAGTCAGGCCAATTTGTTCATCCTGCATGAATCATCTTGTTACCTACGTCTCATTCCTTTCAATACGTGTGTAGTCCTGGCAGCTTGATTTGGCTCGACGCTAGTTTGTTCACACTTTAAATTGAAGACCCCACTAACTCTAGTTGAGAAATCAAGAGATAACGGGAGTATAAGGAGTCTCCGACAAGGAAGCTTAGCCACTGAAAGTTTCTTGATAACCCAGCATTTGGATAAATGATAACAGCAAGTCAAACCGCAGGTTTGCTTGGTTTCAAGAAACCTTATTGGCAGCCTCTAAAACAAGCCACTAATTAGTGGCAATTGCTCCAAATCCTTGGTAACTAACATCATCACTCTATCTTTGAGCAGAGGTAAGTGAAATTGTCGTAACATCTTATGTCGTTAATAACTCTTGTAACTTATGTCGCAGCTGACAATGGAAGTAGAGAAAAATAGCCTCATATTTGAGGTTTTACATTTTCTGCTATCGCTGTCCAAATTACCAGAGACCTGAGTTGCTGGTGAGACCCACAGCTCAGCAAAACTTCGGTCTCTGCCTCCTAAAGTTTTTCCTTTTCATCATTGGGCCTTATTTGTACACTTTAGTACCTATCCTGAAGAGCCGCTTTCTGCTGACTTCAACTGGTCAAGGGCATGGAGAAAGGCAACAAAATACGTGATAGAAAGATAACTTCAGCGGCCTCGTCATATCGTTGGGTTTGTTCTAATTATCTTTTGTGAACATTAAAAAAAGTCGCTTGGTACCGAACGTCAAAATAATCAACAACTCTCGGGCCATCCTAGTCACCTTATTGGCTACTAATACCTAATTAATGATCACCATCTCTTCTTCCTTGAGGGTCCGAGGGTGAGATGTGTTTCAGATATTCTCAAGAATATCGACATTTCAAATAATAAATGTCAAATTCTGCTATCTATATTGCCCTTTTGCCTCTTCCGAAATGAGGTTAGTTTAAATTGTTGGTAGATTGCTAACAAATCATAACAAGAGTACAGTTTGATGTTCGGTACCCACCAACCAACAATTTGATGCTAGTATGCAATTTACCCATCGGACACCCAGTATATAAATTACCGTGTATGCGATTTATACTAACTCATTCTGCGATTGCGATTTTAAATTTTATTATCAATAATTCAATAAGTACTCAACTCAACTCATGTAAATGTAAACAAAACGGCAGACGGCAGGAGTGGTGGGAGCAGGTGGTGGCCGGTTGTATCGGAACTACGTCATCATAGTCATTAGCCAATAGAAGTCAAGTTGAGAGCGTCGGGCTCGCTGATTGGTGTTAGCCTCTTCATTTAAATGGCGGGAAATATAATGAATACACGATCATCATGTTAAAACTGAGGAAACAGGAAAGAGAAAAAGCACACATTGAGGAAAATTTCTCGAATCACCGAATAAAAATGCAAAATACTGTCACTTAAGAGTTTAGATCCATGTAATTCATTCTCTTTCAGATCTCAGCTTGCCTCAGCTGCCTCAGCAGACCGAGCTTTGGTTTTTGCCTACCGATTACTTGGAAGATAGCGGTGATCTCTACCCTGCGATTTAATAACGAGAGGTCATTAAATATAGAGAGTAGAAATTCAAAACCTGGTAAGTCCATCAGGAGTTACTAAGATTGTATACGATCTTGCTCTTTGTAAAGGCACCTAAGTATCCTCCCTGTATGAAGTTTTCATTCATAATTTTTTTTTTAATTTGGTTATATTTACAGGGCAAGAATTCTTGTTCTTCATTCCTTGGGTTCGTGTTGAATGAAAAAGATAGTTGCGCAATCGCAAAGCAAAACCACAGGTGCGATGCCATATACGATCTTGAATTTCTCTACAGGTCTTTAAAAGCTTTTTGATGGATTACTTCGATAGAAAGAAATGAAAAAAGTGTATAAAACGAGCGAAACCGAAAACCTTTAAAATAGATTACCCGTTATAACGCTTCCATTTGAAAGTTTTTCTCTTTATAAAATTTTTTTATTATTCATGATGAGACATGCGGAGTAATCCGTCAAAAAGCTTATAAAGACCTGAAGATGAGCTCCCCAAAGCTTGCAATGCACATAGTCTAGACATCCAAGTACAAAAGGAGATCAAGAACAAGAAATGAAAACAGGTACTATCACCGAATTTAGTTTCGCACATAGGCCGCCTCAAATCAAACGTAAACTATGCAACACTCACAGAGGAACGAGAGCGTCTTCATGACAGTGTTATCAGGCAACGCGCCGCGCTGTCGCAAAATAGTCACCGGAGACTCTGCGCGAAACTAAATTCGGCGATAGTACATACACTACTGCCAGATAAACTAACAAGCATATTCAACCAAACTGAATCATAAAATAATAATGAAAATTAGTTGATTAAATACCTTGATTTTCTAAGTGTGGTTCTTTCTGGGATTTGGTAAGATTGCTTTGAAAGGTGAGGATGTGGAGTGAGGAAAATACTTAAGTTAACTAGTTTTGTGTTTTCAATAATGCGTTTATTTAATGATTTTTTGATAGAAAGACTAAGTGGACACTCATTGTGATGGTGGCACTTGTTTCACCTGAGAGCATCATTTATAATGGTACACAATTTCATGACCTTGTCTCACTTTTTGAAAATATTAATGGATTTTTTCCTGATGAAAGGTGGTCTTCCTGTTACAATAAAGACATCTTCAAACGTATTTTCTTCTAAAAGCTTTTTTCCCACTCACTCTATTCTTCTGAGAATTATGCCACGAGGTAGAAGTGCTAGGTTTTAAGAAGCTGTCAGCGTTTTAAAACTTTTTACACCCCAACCTGAGAGCTCATTCCAAGCTAGAACTAAGAGAGGCAACATTTTGCAACTTTCCTTGATGAGGTTTTATGGTAAAGATCCACTACACTGTCCTCATCAATACTAGCTCTTCACTAAGATGACACACCAATTTCCTTGATCATAAAAACTCCTTTCTACAGAACAATTTTCTATGCTAATGCATAGCTGCACTAGTTCATCCTCTTCAAACACATGATAAAATCTGAGAAAAGTGGGGGCTTCTTCAACGTTTTTAGAGTCTCCATGTTTCAATATCCATGGGACAAGCAAGTTGTTGTGCTGAAAATTAGTGCGATTTGAATGAACGGGCAATGTAACACCGAAGCTTCTGATTTGATCATCGGGTGCCGTTTTAGGGTAATTACTCTCATCTAAACTGATAAACTTAGTGTGGTTGACACTAGTTTCTGCAGACTTTCTTCGATTCTTTCTGTCTTGCTTCAGATATGATGACATTTCTTCTTTGTTTTGGTTTTTTGCCCAAACGTAGATCAATGCCTTTCCGCCAGGCTTCAGGACACGAATAATCTCATTGATGGCTGCTTTTCTCCGTTCTTGTGTTGACAAATGATGAATAACAGCAATACTAATACACGCATTCACTGTGCAGCTGCGCAGAGGTAGAACCAAACAGTCACACTGGAAGACTTGGAAACCTCTCGTTGTGCATACTTCCATCAAATTAGAGCTACGATCACAGCCAATCTAAAACCAGACACTCAATTAAAACTAAAAATATTTTATTTAGGAAGGGGGGTTAAGTCAACAACATTATTATATTGTAATGCCTGAGTTTACATTGTTACTCTGTAAAATGATTGTTTTCATTGTTTTCTCGGACCCTTGTTTAGATGTTCATGAATGCATTGGCGAATTTTCAATTTGATAAAAAGGCACATGCAAAACCATTATCTGTTGTACAATTTTATTGATATTACTTTCTACAAGGGTCATCCAAGGTTCTGCGCATTTCACTCTGATTTGGATATTATTTAAGATTGGAGAAGTTCAATTTAAGCCCAAATTTTCAAGAGGGCTTTAATTGCAACTATCTGTAGATAAAATTGAATTTTTCTTATCTTGGATAACTTTTGAATAAGAGAAAATTGCGCAGGATTTTTGATAAGACTCTTAGGCTAATTTTTTAAATTATTAGCTGTTCAAGTCGCAGAGAAACTTGTTACTAATCTCAAACACATTTGCCGACTAGGGTAACTGTGTTTAAATTGAACTGATGACCAGTATCACAATAATGGCTATGGAGGCTAGAGCTTATAGATGAAAGAAATTAAGTGATGTCTATGTCTATGTCTAACCTCAACAATATATTTATTGTGTCCAAAATATTTTCCATTGCCGCAACCAACATCCAAAAGAATATCACCTGGTTTGAGAGACATTACAAAACTTAAGACATTTGGCCAAGGCTTATGTCTGGTATCACTGAAGTGCGAAGCAATTTCATTGTAAACCTGCAACAGCAATAATAAAAATATAAAACTAAGTAAAATTACCTATCCTAATAATGAAATTTCTGCACGAATAGTCATACTTACACTTCTAAATTTTTCACATGAGTCTGTTTTTTGAGTATCTGTGCTTTTTAATGTTTGCTTTGATGGAAAGAAGCTCATTATGAGGAAATCATTAAACTAACCTTTTCTAATCCTGCAGTATCGCTCTAGGTAATTTGTGCACACAAATTAAAAATATCAATGGCTGATTGCAAAAAATGTTTATCTCAATTGCAAACGTTTAAATGTCTCTGATTACATTTTACTTTCTTCACGGAAAACTGGTCAAAAATCTTTGCAATTTAGAATCATTTTGTGATTTTTTTAGAATGAGTCAAGAAAATTCACAACAAATTTTAGTAGAAATCGTTGGTTTCTATTACTTGAAAAAATAGAGTATAAGCGCCAAGCAGAGACTTACAACTTTGCAATCTGAGATACTAATTATCGACTTGATATTTGAATGGCAAAGAGGACGGAGCCCATTGTGATAATTCCAAGATATGAAAATGCAGACCTTTCAAGGGGAACTGCAGCATAGAATCAAACGAAAATAAAGAATACTTCTTCTATTTTTATTTCCTTGGCAGTTAGAACCCTGAAGAGGGAAGAGTTACGATGCATGCCAGTTCTCTTATGAATGTATGAGTTTCATGAAGTGCATGAAAGTTTGGCAGTAGAGAAATCTTCGAGGGAATAAAATCCAGTTTGACTAATCAGAATTAGGCCACGAGGGAAATTAAATTGATCATTTTAGTGATGCTAACATCAGCAAGTCATCAGGAGTGAATTGTAGATGAATGGACAGAAGAAGAAAATGCAGAACAAATAGGTCGAAACTAATGTTAAAGGTTATGTTAGGGAGCAAAGTGAACGAAATACTCTATGTCATGATTAGAGATGATAAGAAAACAAACTTCAAGGCGTTTACTTTCGGTCCACACTAAACATAAGCAATGCATGAACGGGTTGTTACAAACGATCAGAGACAAATATCTTGAAAACAACACAGTGAATCCCAGCAAGACTTCTGTTCAGAATGAGAAGTAGGGTGACATCTGGGATGTCTTTCTACAAAAATACACTTTCCATAAAAGGTAAATGTTCCTCTTAAGTGGGTAAAAAACATGTGCTCTTTTCTCTATACCTGATGGACATAAATTTTTTCCAGCTTTGATGCACAATCTTCAGTCAGCCTGTCAACCTGGGTTTCAGTCTTTGGCGTTTGAGAATCACAAAACTTTGGCCATTGGCACATACAGGGCCCCTCACGGCGCAACTGTCGAAAAGTAAAAGACACCCTCACTTCCCTGGCGCACACTGTCAAATTTCCTTCATGATTTTTGAGGATATCAGTTTTACGGGGAGTGATTCCATGAGTCCATGCATACCTACAAAAGTAGAAACAAAACTTTTCTTAAGAAAATCAATGATAATTAAAACAGGGCCATATATCTGACTCACAAACAAACAAAAAATTGAGACCAGTGTTCCTTTGAATATTAATTAGTCCCTATTAGATATATCATCTTCTTTCAAATAAGCGGGCTCATGACTAAGCTTCATAAGTCTATTACTTGAGGTGGGTAAAGGCGCTGGAATATCCTTCTACACTTTCCCAGCTCCTGGCTGGATCTATAAACCCTTTCTCCTCCATGTGAGTCCAAAAAGAACTCGACCAACCAGGTTTGCAAGAAATTTGAAGGAACTCAAAAAGGAGAACAAAATAAGACAAAAAGAATTTTTGGGATTTTTCTACATGTTCATATTATTTCTTGTATGGCTGGCCTATTTTTTTTGGAAAACAATTAAGGACATGATTTTTGCCAATGTAACAGTGTGACAAGCTCCTTTTTGTGCAAAGAAAATATCGACGGTGAAACTACCAAACCACGTATCTCGTTTGCGGTGTTTAAAAATCTACGCTCGCATTTTATTTTTTTGAAGTAGACCAAATCAATATCATTCCTTGAAATTTTCACAGAATTTTCTCCGCACGAAGAGGAAAAATCACAGAAATTTTCAAGACTGGATGTTAAGTAGTTTTTCATTTAAAAAATAAAGTATGACAGGAAGTCTGCGACGTCGCAAACCGAGATACGTGGTTTGGTAGTTTCACCGTCGATATGTAGTGAAGGTCGTGGTTTTATGTGGAAGAATTTTTAAAGACTACCTCAAAAAATTTGAAGGGAAAAAAGTCTTATGTGGACAGCAATGTGAAGGCAAAGAATATTCTGAGCTCTTGCATCTCCAGAAAACTCATTTAGAAGTCTTACATTAAAGGTAAATGCTTCATGAACATAGTTAAAACTGTGACTACTAATGAGATTATTGGTTTTAATGATGAACATAGCCTCCGCTCATCAGAAAAACAGAAAAGTTTAATTTTCCACAGGTTTCAGTAACCAAGAGGAGGAAAAAAATTGAAGATCTCAGAAGGAAACCCCCCTATATTAATTCAAAATTTTATTTCTTATGATTATATCTCTTTTCCTTTTCATAATAATGATGATTACCTATTTCAACTTTGCCAGGGAAACAGAATTTTTAAGATTCATTCCATATCTATCTTAGGATCATTAGTAACTTAGGCAGATAGCTGCAATGAGTTATTAAATTTTATTTAGATGAATGTTTAAAATGATTTACCTTGACTCAGAGGACATGATCAATAGAGATCTCCTGGGTAAAAGTACACTAAAGTGTTGCCTTTCAGAATTCCTCCATTCCATAACAATAGAAGCATTCAACGAAAGAGACAAGATCGGATCGTTGAACGCACTATGAGTATCTATGTGTGGAGGGATCCCTAGAGTAAATTTGAAGAAGTTATCAGATTGAAACAATACTATTGTAATGGAGAGAAATACTAGGAAAACCTAAAAGTGATAAGACTCATGCCGCCTTTTTTCGAGGTTCTGCCGCATCAACTTTGCTAGTTAGGAACTCAAAGTACGAGTGGCCAGTAATACGAGTAGAGTAATTTTGAGCGACTGCACACAATTCCAGATCTCCAAACTCACTTGAATTCAATTTCAAACAGAGCTTGCGGAAAATTGATTAGTCCTATCCACCCCTTTGCTCTTAGAAAAATTGACACATGTATGTCAGGAGTATTTTTGAGTCTGCTTGCGGATGAACAAAAATTGAAGCTTCATCTTTCATCATTCAAAAGCCATTGCAAAAAGTATTCAGAGAAAGAACATAATGAGTAGGACATTACATATAGAATAATAAGGGAATAAAAAGTTCAGCTTAAGCAGCACTTGTACAGAACAAAAACTATGGATTAACCTGCTGACTCCTCCTTTCCAGAAAGAAATCAACAGGGCACAGAATAACGGAACAGGGGAAAACCATCAGCTCAATAATCGAGTATGTACCTCATCAGTTTCAACAAGGACAAGGGCAGTGGCAACGACCTCCTGATTGAGCTCCCAAAAAAGGGAAGAAATAGGAGGTTACAGAGGCCGCCAACCAACCAAGGGCAATTGGCAATGACATTTTATTTGATAAATCAAATAAAAATAAAAATAAACAATACTTTACTAAAATTTTGTGATGTAACACTTTAGTCCTCAGCTCCAGGTAAATATGCACTAAAGCCTGAAATAGCAATCTGCTACTAATAAAGTAATTCTTTCCCATCTCGGTATGATCATTCTTTTAAAATTTATGGGATTTTTGGTATTTTGATTTCAAAAAGTTTTGTCATCAACTATCATAAAATTTGAACAAAGATTTCTTATTGGTTGTTACAAGTAAATATTGAACACTTTTGGGACATAAATATATTTGCATATAATTTTGATGCAAAAACGTTTTAAATGATACCTATACTTTCTATGCTATAACCCATCAAAACACTACTGCATTTCTGAAATTTTTACTGTAGAACTTTCGAATATTTGTCTCTTTGGACCACTATGTTGGAAAAGAAAAATATTCATACCTTGCCCTGGCTCATATTTATTCACTGTCAGCTGGTCAGGCATCCATAAGGACAGTTCAGGACGACTTTTGCTTAATCGCTCAAACAAAAATCCACACTCTTGCGGGATACTTTCCATCAGAGGCGCATCTTTATTAACATTGTTGTCACTGTATCTAAATTCGTAGCCAAAATGCTTCACTTGTCTATGCTTCAAACATTTCTCTGAAAGAAAAAGCTGCCATTAATTTCATTTAAGCCAAGGCTCCTGAGTAATAACTTATATTGTTAATGGGCATGTTGCAAACTTTTGCTAGAGCAAAAATAAGAGTTGTTATTGCTCTAAGAGAGTGTCTCAAAAATCACGATGAGAACATCGGCACAGTCTGAAATGCACTCCTTACTTCACAATTTGCATAAGAAATTTGCGTTTTTTCGAGCTTCCCGCCTCAAAAACACGATACCACAGCACGGGTGAACATTTTGCTAGAGGAGTCATTCCATCCAACCCCTGCTCACAAGGATACTACGTAAACATAGCTGATGCCAATCCAAAAAAACACATGTGATGGGACGATAATTCTAACCACATGATAACGATTGGCATGTTTACATTCACATTTTTCTCACTTTGATATATATCTGTCTTGATTGACATCGCACTCTCTTCAACTTGCGCGCGGAAGCATCGGCCATGTTAAGCAGAGATTGAATGGAATGACTCCTGTAACGAAATGTTCACCTGTACCGTAGTATCCTTTTTGAAGCAGGAAGCTTAAAAGAACGCAGATTGCTAAGTTAGGAGTGCATTTCAGAGTTTGCCAATGAGATCACTAGATTTGAGACACTATCTATAAGGAATGACTTTTATCTTTGCTCTAGCAAAAGTTTGCAACAGGCCCATTGTCTGGTAGGAGTTATTTTGGAAAAATAAACCATTACATCATTAGCACAAAAGAGTAAGAAGTTGGCATATTTCTGGCTCATTTTAGAGAAAAAATAGATGAAATTAGTTGAAAGATAAGTGATTCTATGGATGAACCTGAAATAGCAGTTCCTCATTGCAAAATGTACTTCGTCCAAGCAACTACCTGAGCAACTACTCATCTCAAGAAAAAGAACCATGCAAGTTAAAATAAACTTCTCAAAAAATTAACTGCCGCTCAACGCTCTGAAAACTGAAAAATCCGACAGAAAATGAATGACATATATATTCGTGATCTACGACTCGAGATTGGTGCTCTATACATGGTCCCAGGTCTAGGTCCCACCATGAGGGAGAACGCAATAGTGTATCTTTCCTTCGAAAAATACACTAAAAGCTGGAACAAGGCGATTAGACCTCTTGCAGACGTACCTTGATCTGAGTCAACAGATGACCAAATGACACAATTTAGAAGCATCTCTTCTTCATGTTCGTTGATGAAATTTTCTAGTAAAAGTAAACCGGGTGGCAGCACATCCTCATAAACTGACAAGGGTGGAACTGAAAACGTAAAGAAAATACTTAATCAGTTATTAAAACGCAGGTTCTTAAACTATTGAATTGTATTGGAAATTTTGAGGGAACGCATTCCGCAGAGAAGTCTAAATCCAAAAAAAAAAAAAAAAGCTCAGCATTTTCTATCTTGTTCCTTAAACTTTTTACTTACTGGCACTTTACTGCTTCTTCCTCAAAAGCTAACCTGGTTATACATAGGCTGTCCAAAAAGTACCGAGACTGGTTCTATAACTCAAAAACCAAGATAGCTAGAGGCTTGATCTTGGTCTTATTTAAAAGATCAACTCAATATCTATTGATTGAGACCAAAATCAAAACTTTCGGTCAAATATTTCAAAAGTTACAACACTGTTTGTAGAAAAAATATCTGGACCCCCTACCGTTTTTTATGACTATTTTCTCTTGCCGGGAACACTCTCTAAATTATTGATGATCAGTGCACGGTTCTTTTGCAACTAATCATGGCGAAACCTAATTGATTTGGAAACACTGTCAAGCCCCCATCGTCCGACTACGGGTATAAGAGTTCAAAATTCCACAGGGAAAGAATGAACCATCGGTCAGCCACCCCTAAAAAATCCAGGAAATTTTCGGCAGTTGCTGACAATTCACAGTGCGTGCGTGGTCTACGCTGCAGATAGTGAGTGGTTTTGTTTCTGTGTTCGAAATTTTTAATACCACTGCTTTATCTCTTTCCATATAGGTATCAAAAATATCTAACACAGAAACAAAATCACTCACTATCTGCAGCGTAGACCACGCACGCACTGTGAATTGTCAGCAACTGCCGAAAATTTCCTGGATTTTTTAGGGGTGGCTGACTGATGGTTCATTCTTTCCCCGTGGAATTTTGAACTCTTATACCCGTAGTCGGACAACGACGGCTTGACAGTGTTTCCAAATCAATTAGGTTTCGCCATGATTAGTTGCAAAAGAACCGTGCACTGATCATCAATAATTTAGAGAGTGTTCCCGGCAAGAGAAAATAGTCATAAAAAACGGTAGGGGGTCCAGATATTTTTTCTACAAACAGTGTTGTAACTTTTGAAATATTTGACCGAAAGTTTTGATTTTGGTCTTAATCGATAGATATTGAGTTGATCTTTTAAATAAGACCAAGATCAAGCCTCTAGCTATCTTGGTTTTTGAATTATAGAACCAGTCTCGGTACTTTTTGGACAGCCTATGTAATAACATTTCAGTCCTCTGCCCTCCCCCCATTTAATGAAAAACCACTCGATTTCATAAGAGTGAAATATTTCATTCTGAAGTACATAATTCCCCCAGACATGATTTTAGAATAGAATGAGAGTGAATCATCAAGTATTTTTTCTGGCACTTTCATATTCAGCTTAGTATGGAACAGGATGGTTGAATACCTGGGTGTAGCTACACTATTTTAAAGAAAAATTAAAGCCAGAAAAAAAACCAAAAATTAGAATCACCAGAGTGCTCTCATAGTTTTGCCCAGTGTATTTGAAAACAGTGATTACTTAGTTGGAGTTAGTCATCCAGACTATTAAAATAAGTCATAAAGAGACTGTGCGCTTCACTATTTATTCACATAAAAGAGCGCATTATATAGTTTTCTTCATATAAAAAGTAAGTAATGCTGCTTTCATATTTTTTTCCTTCTTTCAAGTGTCTTTGCATTTCTCTTACAACAAGCCTGTGACAGGCCTGTCAAGCACTTTCTGCACCCCTAGTTACTGTTGAAAGATGTTTCCCTTAAGAGAATGGTAGGCCCTGGCTCCTTTGTATATGATAAACAATTTTATTTTTTTAACAACAAAACATAAATCTTACCCTTATTAACAAAAAGAAGGTACAAACAGGAGTCCATGCTTGGTAAACCCTTTTGTCCATTCACCTCTTTGAAGGCCTTGATTGCATCATGTGTACGTTTGAATTTTATGAAGGAATAAGATTTGCCTGGTGACATGGATACCTCTTCAATGGCGCCAAATGATGAAAAAAACTGAACTAGCTCTTCTCGTTGATTACCGCTGACAAGTCCAGCGTTGCAAATCATCAGATTCTGGTAAGAAGGAAGATAAAGCTTTTTAAATAAAATATAAAACAAAAGCAATAGTAGCCTGGTCCATTAGCTTAGAGACCTATGAGTGACATCTAGAAATACTTTGACTTGCCTTTGCAGTTCAATTTATTTTTAGAGGAACCGCTATTGTTGATGAGAATAACACTTTTTCTTTCATACAGCAACAGTGACTGAATAGAATTCTTTTGTATCCAACTCCAGAGCGCTACAAATGTGGGATTGGATGCCATACAAACCAGTGTAAATGAAAAAAGAATGGACTCATTTGCACATCAAAATCCCACTCTAGTGCCAGCTGCAACAAGTAGTCTCCATCTCATTATTATTATGAAATTTCTGACAGTTTATTAATTTTATTTGCTATGCTTCCTTTTACTTGTAGCCCTTCTCACTGGTGAATGTTGTTCCTCAAATTAAATCTACTTCGATCTGTAAAAATTCGGTTTCCTCAATCACATTCACTATAGCCGTGAAAACAAGTTAAGCAGTAGTCATGTTAGGTAGCAGTAAAAAAGATGGGGGGTTGTCTGGTCACTCGTTTTGGGATACCTAGGTTTGCCAGTACCTAACACAAATAAAACAACATAAAGTCATTTTGTATTTACATTTTCGTAGAGCGTCCACAATTTTTGGGTCCGAAGACCTCCATGAAGCTCCGGGTGGAGGAGCAGGAGCCGATCGAAAACTGTAGCAACATGGTAATACTCTCTCTATCAGGGTACTTTACTTTCATTGGATGAAATGTTGACCATATGAATTGTGCTTAACTTTTTTTTACTTACCTTGATAGCAGAAAAAAAATTAATGATGTCTGGAAAGATCACACATCAATACATAAGTATGTTTAAGTAGCTGTTATGGTGCACTAGGGCGCTCTGCGACACCTACCTGCCATAGGAATCTGTCACGGTCATGGGCGTAGCTAGGGGGGTCCCCCCCCCCCAGAAAAACGGGATCCTTCATTCTTCACCCCCCCTCGCTCTCTTCACCACGAGAGGTGGTCCCATGCCCCCTCCCCCAGAGAAATTTCCTAGCAACACCCTTGGTCACGGTAGAGATCTTCTAGAAGCTAGCATCTTTCTTCTCTTGACGGATTCCCCCTACACCCTGTTTGGCTGGACTGAGGCGCCCTCTCTGACACTTACCTAGAGGGACCCACTCCTAAACCGTCTTTGGCATCCTGGTATCAGCCATCTTCTGCACATGCCCACCAGGGCCGGATTTACTTTTTTTGCGCCCTAGGCTAAACTTAGGGTGGCGCCCCTAAAAGTAGGCGCTCTCGTGGGGGGGGGGGGGATCTCCCAAACTCCCCTCCCCTCCAGATCAGAGGAAGGATGTTTGGTGTCAGGAAAATGATGACATTTGATGACATTTTTTAATAAGTCACGTTTTTGAATAAATTCTCAAAAATTTTGCGCCCCTCAGAATGTTGCACCCTAGGCTATAGCCTATGTAGCCTATTGGTAAATCCGGCCCTGATGCCCACACCATACCAACTGCTTGGTCATGATATCGTGCACAGTTGTTCCCTTTACTCCCATTATCACCGGGACACGTCTATACATATGACGCAAAACTTCTAATGACACTAACCTCCGACTCAATGGTGACAACAGCATCGGTTTCTTTGGTAAGCAAATGTTGGTATTTCCTCAATTTCCGTTTGGTTTTTAGTTTGAGGTCAAGATACAAAAGAGGTAGATCTTCCATATTCAATCGCAACTGCAGAACAGCTAGCCAGCACAGAAAAACAATGAAGAATGCACAAAACTGGGTGAGCTTCAAAAATGAACAAAATTATCATCTAGTTCCAAGAAACATGATGCATTGAACTAAAGAATCATAGAGCACCGTACATTACCAAATAACAAAAAACATGAACAAAACACATGCGGAATTAAATCTAAACATAGAATACCAGTACAGTTACACTTTAGAGTCACACTACTACAGTACACCTTTAAATTCTAACCTCATTTCTGAGGTGTTCGTTTGTTGTGAATATTTGGTGACATCACAAACACTGCTGGGCGACAGATGACGTAAGAAAATGGTTTGTAAACAATATTACCTCCGCTTTTATTGCTTTGTCCCGGGTCATACGTGCAATCATCATCTCTGTAGAATTCACTTCTTTTATCATCTTATTTCTCTCTCGTTCTTGTTTGTTTTATCAGATAGTTCATGGGTTTCTTGTCTCACTCTTTTCGTTCACGGGTTCACGATCGCGATCGCCTCCTCACACTATCGCACGACGGCACGAGACGTTAGGCGACGGTCGTTTCACTCGTTACGGATCGAAAAAGTCTGAAATTTTTTCGAGTTTGTTAATTCTAACCACAGTTCTGTCTTTGAGTTTCAGCCAAGACTCGAGAATCAAGCGCATTTTCAAGATGTCTTGACGTTTTTAGTCAAAATTTATTGTACCTACCCAATCCACCTGACCAGTGCACAGGAAGGTATGTATAGTTTTTTAACGATTTTTTACCCATTTGTTTCTAATTTTTTGCATCAGCTTCAAAACATAATTACTGATTCTCACTAGAACTATTCCCTGACCCCAAACTCGCTGTTCGGTACTTAAATAGCCCCTCGTCTTCCATCTATAAGGAACCCTTATCTTTTTATGATTTGTGATAAGAGTGAATCAAGCAAATACCCTACCAATTGCTTTACCATTAGTTCTTTACTGTTCAGTTACTTATCAGTGATTACAATGGCCAGATTTAATTTTTATTTCTGTGTTGAGTATTTTTAATTCCAACTCAAGTAATGAACTTGTTGTCTCGTAATTTTCTTTTCATCATTTTCAACTTGATCGATGTTATCTTTTGGAACTACTTAGTCACTGGTCACGCATCTGATCAAAAACATCTGGTACCTATTTGCCTTATAGTAGTTATTTTTCTATTTTTGAGTTCACACTACCTTAGTTTTTATTACTATCGTTTTTGGCTGATCTGAATCTGTTGTTATTCTGAATACTGAATCTATTGGTCAGAGATATTGTTTTCATGCATCTTGCATGGCTCTAACCTCAAACTGGAAACTGCAGCTGTTACATTCTTGCAGCTTTTAATGATGCGCTTATCACAATGTACTCTACTATGCCATCTCACAGCTTTTTCTGTGTCTTTTTAGGGCTAGACAGCTCCTTTGATGTACTTATGTCTCAAGTTAACTGATCGACTTCATGATGTGGAAAGTTTCATCATGATAATTGGTACTTACTTATCAGAGATTTTACAGGTTACTTACTGCTGTAAAGATAAGGTTCCTCAGAAGTGATAATTCTATTTTGAACACAGATTCTACAAGAATCAAATTATTTCATAATCCAAAAATCATTGATGTTGTCGGAAGTTTGTCAGCCCAAAACACTCCGTATTGTTCTCCTCTAAGAGTGTGTTTTTTCGAAATAACTACAGTACAAAAGACTATTGAATTTCAACTTTCAGGTGAGTTAAATTACTGATAGAGAAAGATAATTGTGAAATTTCTAATGTCGGAAATGTAAAGAAAGTAATGAACTTTCAAAGTTCGGTGAATCAGGGGAATTCGCAATAGGTAACCTGCGCCCCGTCAACCATATCTTGCCTGAGGATTCCAAGAGATTGAGCAAGACCCTTCTCCCTGCCTCTCAGAGCTGACGGCTCACTCCCCCCCGGTAAAAGAATAGTATTCAACGACTTTTGGAAAAAATTATTTCAAGGCTAAAGATTCAAAAAATGGTAATATAGGCACTTAAAGCAGGTGATGGTGAACTCCTATGCGGGTGCTACAGGTGGAAGGAGTTCGGCTCGTAGGTAGTAGCAAATTAGGGACTGTACTTGTTTCAGGAAAAATATGATAAGGCTATTAGTTTAAAAGGTTAGGAAAAAGCGCTGGAAAAGATGCAGACAGATGGGATTAGCCCTTGAGGGCTAGTTAAAAAAAATAAAAAAAAGAACAATAAAACTTTGGTCATTGGCAGAAAATTACAGCTGATAGTCTCTAACGGAACCCGACCTATCCGGAGGTGAACCAGCTGTATTATGAACGATAGCTGTATGTTCTTACAGTAGTAAACAATTTTGAAAGTTTGTAATTTTCTTGTTTTTTATTCACTACTGCGGAAATTTCACAGTTATCTCTCTTTCTTATCGGTCCAGTTTCCCCAAAAATAATACTTAAGTGAAAATCCAGCATTCTCATAGCATAGGTCAGCTACAATTTCTCCTATTCTTTTTTTATCAGAAAGCATATCGAAATTCACTATAAAATTATTCTCAGCTCCATTGGAATCTCTCTGACGTACCTTACCTGGATTGGAGCCACTTGTATCACAATTTCTTAGTATTGAGTGCTCCCTTTCCTAGGATGCTGCTTATTTCGATAAGTTTTAATGAAAAATTTCGTAATTGACAATGGATCTCGTGCAATTATTCAAAGTGATGAAAAAGCAAATTCTAGCAGAAACAATCTCGCTTTCGCTCAATCTCTAGAGGTTCGAAAGGATCGTCAAAATCAAATGGGGTTTTCTAGGAGGAATACGGAAAAAATTAAATTGCTGATTTAACAATTAAATTGCTAAAAAAAGTGACTGCAATGTTTCAACGGAGATTTTACTACAAAAAATTGCTACTTTAACCACTATTGTAAGCTAATTTAACCACAGGGGTGGTCAAAGTAGTATTTTTGTGTTGTGAAATCTACATTGAAACATTGCAGTCACTTTTTTAAGCAATTGAATTGTTAAGTCAGCAACTTAA
The DNA here is from genome assembly GCF_918797505.1 of Bemisia tabaci. Lineage (NCBI taxonomy): Eukaryota > Metazoa > Arthropoda > Insecta > Hemiptera > Aleyrodidae > Bemisia > Bemisia tabaci. The sequence continues at coordinate 641,639 of NC_092795.1, read as the reverse complement.
TTTTTTCTGTGAACCCCATTTTTTAACAAATTTGCATTTTTGAACAATGGGCCTGCTGCAAAATTTTGCCGTAGCAAAAAAATAAGAGTAGTTTCTATCAGTAAATGTCTCAGAAATCATGGTGAGCGTATTGGCAAAGTTTAAAATGCACTCCTAACTTCACAATCTGCGCAAAAAATTTGCGTTTTTTTGAGCTTCCCGCTTCTAAATCAGCACAGGTGAACATTTCATTAGAGGAGTCGTTTCACCCAACTCTTTTGCAACGGTAATACCCAACATAGCTGACGCTTCTGCGCGTAAATCGCAATCAGGAGCACAAGGTCAACCAAAGTGGAACTTTATCAATGTGAAGAAATCGTGAATGTAAACACCCTAGGTTTTCAACAAATTGTTGAAATCTCGTCCAGGCACATGTGTTTTGGCGAATTGGTGTCGGCCTAGTTGAATATTGTGCAGTATCCTAGTGGACAGGGGTCGGAAAGAACGACACCTCTAACTAAATGTTCACCTGTACTGTAGTATTGTTTTTGAAGGGGGAAGCTCAAAAAAATGCAAATTTCTGATGCAGATTGTGAAGTTAGGAGTGCATTTCAGACTTTGTCAAGGCGCTCATTGTCATTTTTGAGGCATTTACTGATAGATACAACTCTTATTTTTGCTCTAGCAAAAGTTTGCAATATGCCCATTGATCTATTCATTTTCTAAGTTTACCTGAAGTAAGTATGCTTGCCAAGTTCCAAAATGACAACAGTTTTCTCCTATCACATTGAAATTTTTTTAATAACTCAGGATCTTTGAAGATTGACGAAATGCAGTATTTTTCTACTGATTACCTTTTATTTTACACTACTCAGAATGTCTTGGCAGAGTGCCTCTTTAATTTTGATATTCATCATTTTAACTTACTGAAATAAGCTGCTACTGCTCCAACTCTGAACCACTTTTTCTGGGAGTCACATTAAATATTATGTTTTTCCTGCTTCAATATCTGTGTCAACTGATTTATTTTTTTTCTCTTGATCATAGTTTGCTTCCCAGAGAATGCTGATTGTTGTAGAGTAATCAAGAGCATTAGTTTTGAAGAACCTCACACACAACATAGTTTTCTCAGCTGTCTGTTTCAGGAGAATATTTCAAGTAAGTATTACACTAAATTTACATTCTTCTCTTAACATCTATTGTTTCCAACAAAATTTGGCTGTACGCAACCTGAGATAAAATGATCCAAGTTAATGTAATTAGACTCTGTCAAGATCATTTTTCTCAATTTTCATGACGAAAAAATGATCTTTTCGCTGCCCAAAAGTAAGTATTCTGAAAGTGCTCGATTGACCTATCCTGAGAGGATTGTAAAGGCACCTCAAAATGGGGAAGTAAGGTAGAGGCAAAAGGCATTTTAATGCGGAAAACCATTAAATGTGTTATATTTAGAAGGAAACCAACGAGTCCATTACTTTTAGCCAAGGAAACTATGTGAGTAACTTACTTCTTTTTTACAAAGAAAGGAGTGAAGCATGCTCTTTTATGCAATAACAATTCGCAGTCTTGTGTGGTTAATGCCTCAAAAAATATTATGGGGAAGTAGTTTTATGTGGGCAGCAATTTTAAGGCGGTCACAAGAAATGTATAGGCCAAAAACTCTCTATCCTCCTGGCGAGGAATGAAAAAAGAGAGGGTGGTGGTCAGTGTTTGAAACTCACAGGTGCCAACGCGCCTAATGCATCTAAGAAATCGGTCATGGCGCTTAAAAAATGAAGGCTCTGTGCCAACGTGGCCCCTAAAAATTGCCCCCCCTCCCCCCAAAAAAAAAAAAAACTTATTTTTCTGTTTAATGATTTATCGAAATTTCCCCCAAGTTACAGTTACTAGTCCTGTAACTAAAACATCTTGCGTCCAACTGTTCACTGAATGCGCTGTGATTTATAGGCAAAAAGTCAATCTGGCTCCCAAAAAATCTTCAATGGTCCCCATAAATGGCCAAGTGGCTTGATGCGCCGCATGGCTCCTGAAACTCAAAGGTGAGTTTTGAACACAGGTGGTGGTGAATTGATGATGGAGGTAGATTTTTTTGAGGCAGTATGCAACCACCGGCCTTATGAAAGACATTCAAAAGTTTGGTCATGCATAAGGCAGAGCAGCATCTGTTCCTAATGTCATTTCTGTGACTCAACCAATTTTGAAAACTTATCAATGAAGTGTGTCATTTTTCATCCAAATGTCTTACCCCTGTCTCATCTAGGATGCATTTCTTAAATGAGTAGATTCTCAACTTTAATGTTATTATAGGATAATAGTCTTTTCTTTTGGTCATTTCCAGGTCTTTTCGTTTGTTCCTGCTCATAGGTACGCTAGCTAAGTAGAATAAATTTAAAATGGAAAGTGGAAGTCGGAAAAATGATGACTGCTACTTCTATTACTACTCTACATGCACAAAGGTAAGGCAGCTGTCTCCGTTAAGAAGATGGCCACTTTTTACCATTATTACCTTATTCATTTTTACGCATTCATACATTTGTACCCATTCTCACATTAGCTTCTTCACTAAGGGAGGATACAATAATAGAAAACTTTCAAAGCTTTTTTAAGACCTTAATTTTTTTCTTTTTTCTTACTTAAGTCCTCTTTTATTCCAGATAATTTTTTTTGAATTCCATAGAAATTCATCTAAAATTCTTAATTAAAGTCATTTGAGACCCTTGTAAAGTTCTTCATTTTGATTTTTGAAAAGCTATAATAAGCTACTCAATTTTTGAGTGAAAATGTCGTTGGTTGCCCCTTCTCATTAATTTTCTTTATTTTTCAGGGTTCAGAGTGCCTGTTCAGGCATGAACCGACTGCATTAGGTTGTGAAGTAACGTGTAATCTCTGGCAGCAGGGAAAATGTATCAATTCTCATTGCAATCTCCGACACATGCTACTAAAGGTATATTCATTCTTTTCTTTATCTCTCCCAAGAATCATTTGGTGTGAAACCTGCTGGTCTTCACCTTTCAGATATGGATTTTTATGGAAATTTTTTTCCCAATCAAAATGAAATAACAATAGATTAAATGTTTTAAAATGTGAGCTTCTATGGTCCAAAGCTAGCCAAAAAATTATCCATTTAGTTTTTCTGAATTTTCAAGAACCTTTTTTTCAAATCCCTTTCATTGGAAAGATTATCCTAATAAAAAAGCGTACTTCGATCTCGGTTATTTCTGATTAAAATGAAAATTCAACATGATATCAATGAAAGTATACTAATTACTGTTAACTCTTTAGTTCAATGATTTCTAGGGCTGTGCGAGTATTCGCAATTCCGACTATTCGCGCCGTGAATCTTCGGCGAATATTCGCTTCGTCTGTCTCGCGCACTATTCGCAAATTGCGAATGATCGCGCTTTCGCGAATAGTGAATTTTTGAACTGACATTTTCAAATATTCGCGCCATCAAAAATAACGAATTTCCGAGTGACAATCGTGAAACGTTGCGAGGACCTGCGCAAGGCTTCCGCTTCCACCCGAGACATCGCGAACGGCGGATCTCCTTTGATCTTTACCGACTTTGCCGAGTTTACGAACAGCGAGCGCGATTGCGATTGGGGGAATAAGCGAAGAGCCCAAATCAAGGATTGAAAGACACAGAAATTTCTGAAATTGAAAAAAAAAGTTCATAAACACATTTTTATTTAAAGCGAAAAAAATAAAATACTAAAATGTGTCTAGTGATCCTTCGATACTAGCTTGACTGCCCGCGCAGTTACCTTCAAATCCTGGAAATGCATACGTAACTGCAGGGACAGTCAAGCCAGGATCTAGGGATCTTCGAACAAATTCTTAACAGCCTAGACTACTATCATAGCATTTCATTGTTTTCTGTGCAGGCGTATGAGCAAATGGAAAATTCTTAAAAATTAGTCACATTTTTTTTGTCGACTTTTGTAATATTCGCACACTTAAAAAAGTCATTTCCGATTATTCGTTTTACTATTTGTAGCTGTGAATAATTGACTTAAATTATTCGCTTTGCTATTCGCGAATAGTTGCTGTAATTATTCGCTATTTGCTTCGTTCGGAAAATTCACTATTCGCACAGCCCTAATGATTTCTCTTGTTGATTTTCAGAAAAACCGGAAAATGATACCATGCTATTGGGAGATGCAGCCAACCGGTTGTACCAAACCACATTGCCCTTTCCAGCACTCAGTACCTCGAGACAATGTAGCAACAACGGAAGGTAACGTCAGTAAATAATATTTCAAATTAAGGCTCGTCATCCTAAGAGAAGTGTTTACCCGTTCGCCCTACAATTTGTGTAGAGAACCTTCTCTTCGGCTGGTGTAACCCGGCCTCCCAGAAAAACATTGAAGAACTGCATCTCAAAAATTCTTGTCTTTTTACATACCTAAATGCCAGACTCAGTCTCACAAAAACTTTATCAATGTTTCACAAATTAGTGGTTATAGGGTTTCTCATTTTTTTAGAATCAATGTTTCTCTTGGCAGGAACCTTTGTAAGTGATTTGCGATTATTTAATTTTGAAAGTTTGAGTGTTGATAAATTTTTGTTTACGGAATGTTTAACCCATTGCCTTATTTATTGTCCACATACACAAGCGCCAAGTCAACTTTGAACTCTCGTAAGTAGAGCTATAGCTCACCCAATAATGTCGAAAATTTAAACAGTGCGCATTGATAATATTTTCGAAAAGATCGTAAAAAATTGCAATTAGTTACTTCTGTCAAAATTTCTATACTAGCAAGCTGGACCTAAAGTAACCAAATATCGAAGTCATGCTAAGCCCATTGGTGAGCTAAAACTGAATTATTTTTGCAAAGTATAAAATTACCTGCTGTACTTTATGTTGAGTCTGATTCATTGCTTGTATACGTCTTGACAAGTAATGCTAATTGTTGGAAACTTATTTAAAATACATTAACAGAAACACAAAGTCTCCGCCAATTTAGGTCTTGCTCGGTATGTTGACGATGAGTCCAGCTAGTCCAATTAAGTCAATGGGTTAAAGTCATGGTACTCACATAACTTTTAGTACCTTGAAAGTATTGTACTATTATTTTCTCCGATTCTAGAGGGAATCATTATCTGTGCTATTCTTATATTTTTCTGGAGCTCCCATTGTACAGAAAAATCAGAAAACTCTCTTAATCAAACACAACCACACTTTTCCACAATTCAGGAACCTCCTTGTACGTGTTTTGCCCTTTCTGTTTCATATCCCATTGTTTATATCTTTGGTTTTGATTTTATTGTGAAATTGGATAAACTGACATTCATGAATCGAAACTATTTCAGGTTTGAAAGGGTGAAAAAAGTGAGCTTCCAGTTTTCCACGAGACTACCATAGCGGTTTTCATCCAATCAGCAATATACTCCTCTTTCCATTTAGGGCAACTTGATTTCTTATTAACTAAAGTGTTCTGATACAGTGTCGTTGTGTGCTATGCCCAAAACAAAAGCATGTTACGCTACTGCGGTATTGTACAAAGTATAGTTATTTATATTGGAATCTCTATTTCATGCCCAGAGTCAAAAGCTGACCAGATTGTTTGAAAAATTGTTGACCAGAACATCACGTCCTAGTAGAATTTATTAAATACATCTAAAAATAATGTATTTCTTTGAAGCAAGAGTTTTTCCCAAATGCCTTTATGTTTAGGGTGCTCTGAATTTCAATTTGTACCGTAATTAATTAATAACTGTATTTACATTTGCTTTAGTGCTTGGACACAGTACCACGGGGTCACTTTATCTTGCCCTCACCATTGTGGCACTCATTTCTGCGATCATTCAGTGCAAATGGAATGAGCTGCCCGTTCTTTTTGACCAAATGTTTTTTTCATGTTTTTCCAATGATCTCCAATTTTTTGGCGGAAAAATACTTCAAATTATTTGTCTCTCTCTCTTTCAAACACACTCAAAAGTTAAACATGACTAATGCTGAGCCGTGTGAAGAAACAAGTTATTTTCACTCCATACTCATCGCCAGCACTGCAGTGAAAAATATGATTATGATTGATAACAGTCTGGTCGCTTTACAATTGAAACATGATTTCTGACATTTGAAAATCCTCTTCATTCAAGGCCTAATTTTTTTTTTCGTTTTCTTTTCAACCAGTGCTTCCAAAGCTGTCCTGCTCCCACTTTTTCCATTTTTCAAAAATTGCAAGCTTTGGTCTTATATTTCTTTTTTTATCTTATTCATTGAAAACTTTCCAGTTGCCCTTAAATTATACCGAAGTAAGCTAATAAATTAACGAAACTTTCAATTTTCCCCTCGGCTCATTTTAATTTCTCAATGCTTGAGTGATTTTCATTAATCAGTGCGTTTGTCTAAAGCCACCTTTTACTCAATGAATTAGTAGACAGTGTCTAAATTGAAGCACTATGCTATGTGTTTTTCTCCAAAATGTTGCATTAATAAAGATCGTACCAAGGATGGATCAGAGAATTTTTTTCAAGTGAGAAATATGAGTAGACATTTAATGTTAAATACATTGCAGTGCGTAAATGATATCATACATCTCTCTTTTGATCTATGTCAAATGAAGATTTCTATGTCTCACCTAGGAATTGCTTTTGGAACTGTAGGTTGTGTCTACTGTGTTTATGTATGATTTTAAGAGAAAACCCTTGAAAAAGTGCTTTATCTCTTATCTTGTTTTCTTGCCTTATCTGCCGATTTAAGGGAAAACGCTGTATGAACATTTGAGAGTTGCCAAATTGCCTCCAATATAACGTTTATTTTTAAAGAGAATTAGAAATGTTTTCTTTTGAAATTTTCAGATAATTCAGATCCGATTGTACCTAAAAGTCTGTGAAAAATTGGAAGAATAACGTTACTAGATTTCCCTGAAAATTCATATTTTATCCAAGGAAAATTGACAACGTCTGAAGGCTCATATGGCGCTCTCCCCTAAGACGACAGTATTCATGTGAAACAGAGTTGTTGAATGAAAAAAAACCCCTGCTGAAACCGGACTAATTCCTTAATTCTTGTCTTCCCGATCAAATTACAGAGATTAAAACACAAGCAGAAGTACCTTAACCCAATCAGTTATTGATGAGCTGATCATTAGTGGCAACACTCAAAGTATGGCAGATTCTTTTCCTCTTTTTTGCCAGGACTTTTTCTCTTTTTGTTAGGTTTTTCATCCAACAAATCCCATTTGTCCAACAGGGAACTTTTCGTAGAGCTTAACTCGTTTGATTTAAGTAACTGATTTTCTTGTAAGAAGCTAGCAGATAACTTGTTAACCATTTGTTATTTTGTTTTGTTTGCCTTAATTTTCTTTCTGTAACTGTTGGAAGAGAAATTTTATTTTGAGTAGTTATCGTTTACTTAGTTTATGTTTACTTTCTCTGTCGTAAAAGTTACGTCTGATTGTTCAGATCAACAGCTCCATCGAGTCATCGTTGTTACCATGTTTCCTTAGACTGTTGAGGGCGAGATGAAATGAGTTGAATTAGATTTGATGCAAAGATCTTTTTATGGCATGTGCAAGCCGAGATGAACATATTTTGTGCTACCTTTGAAAAGAAGAATGTAATTAATTATATTTGCGCCTCCTGAAAGTTCACTCAATTTACTTACTACCATTTTAGCAAAGGCTTTGTTCTAATCGGAGGTAAATCCATTTTTGTTCGTTTTATGCATGCTATGCATCAACAAGTTGTTTACAATCGCTTTCATGGTAGATTTTTGAATCAATACCTATTTTAGCCCCAGACTTACACTTCACTTTCTCATTAACTTTTTCATAACTTTGCTAAAATGTTGCACTAAATTTATTTTTCTTATAAGTATGTCAGCTGAGCTGAGTGAAAGGACTTACCTAAGTATTTCCTTCCCTGTAATTAATCTCAGTTTTCTCAGTATTGAATGAAAATTGTTGCTAGTTTGGCAGGTGAAGATTAATTTTCTGTACAAACAACTGTTTTTTTCCCCCTTTTTTTATTATTAAAAAAACTCACAGTAAAATTTTCTATGTTCTCTCGGCGATTCTAGCCTTAAAAGTGTCTTATGAAATCGCTCTCTATATGGTGTAACTGACAGTAACATGCAACTCCAAGCAATTTATCAGCATTCAAAAAAAAGCCAAAAATGTTGGCTGTTTTCAACACAATATGAATGATCAACAAAAATTGTGGGAAAAAATGTGTTTGTTTGAACCTCATTTCTGTTTGTCATGGTCTCATACAAGTAACCTGTATATGTAATTACTTAACATACATATTTTTTAAATTGTGGTGGTTTATTTTGTGTAAATGTCAATTGAGGTGCTTTTAGCAAAAAGTATCATGGAAAATGGAATCATGGTACATACCATGGAATGCTGTATGAGCCTGCATACATCTCGAAATTTCCTTTGATGCAAGGTCTGTTAAATAAGAAACCGTATTTTGGTAATAACTAGCCCATTGTGCGTCCTAATTAGATTTTCTTGGACTTTCCTGATAGCTGATAACAATTGAAGAACGCTAGATTCACAGATTTTGTTTATCTTGATCAGTGTTCATTCTGTGTCACCTTGAATATGAGTAAGTCTGGTGCCATCTGCGATTTTAATGATGCGATCACTTATAGAGCAAAGATTTAACATTAAATTTTGTTTTAAACTCGGTATCCCCTGCACCAAAACTTTAAATATGTGAAGTAAATTTTACCAAGATCATTGTATGAGTCGTTCCCAGTGTTTCGAGTGATTTAAAAAGTTCAAAAGTGGTCAAAAGTCCGTCGAAGATAAGGAGCACGGGAATCGACCATCAACAGCAACTGACATTTATCATGTGGAGAAAGTGCGGGCAAAAGAGCTAGAAAATGGTCATTTAATGATTCTCAAGCTTGCTAAACACGGTGATATTTCTGAAGGCTGTGTACATACAGTTTTGACAGAATATTTAGGCATGCATCGAGTCACAGCTAAACTTGTCCCGTGATCATTGTCCGTCAAACAAAAATCCAACCGAGTGTCAATTTTCCTTGAGCTTCTTGAACGTTCTAACAACGATCCTACATTTTTGGATAGGATAATTTCCGGTGGCGAAACTTGGGTGTACAACCACGATATGGAGACGAAGCTCCAGTCATCTGTGTGGGTTGAAAATGGTAGCGCAAGACCAAAAAAATTGCGACAAGTTCGGTCAAACATGAAAATTGCAGAACACCAATGAGGTTGCCTTACTTCAAGCCTTGTACCAACAAGCCTAATTAAAATTTTTCAAATTTGTGAATGTAGCGCTCTTAACTGTATATCAGCTATTAGGAAAGTCCAAGAAAACCCAATTCAGACGCACGGTGGGCTAGTTATCACCAAATCCGGTTTCTTATTCAACAGACCTTGTAAAATAAACATTTATTGAAGAATTTGTGAATGTTTCCCTCCCTATTTTTTTAGACGATTTTGTTCTCAATTAAATCTAAAATATCTGAAAATTTTATTACCAAGTATGCATAACTATCTCCTATAATAAGTTTTTATCAGAGGAAATTTGGCAACATACGAATGTTCATACGGTGTTTATCCTTAGCGTGGCAGAAATGCAATACTATCTTTTTCCTGTAAACAGCTCATGTAAGTTTCTTCACTTGCAGCTGGAAATGTTCCTAAGAAAGTTTGGAAAAGTTTCCATTGCTTCACCTAAACATTTCTATCAGTTCTCGAAAAATGAAAGTTTAGTGTAAATCACTCAAACCTTTTGTCAGAGGACCCCAATTTTAACCGCAAAAACAAATTTAGCAATGATGCTTTTTCTAATCAGTGGCTTTTAAGTGACTTAATTTTGAAAACTTAAATTGATTTCTGAGAATGAGTTTTGCATTCAGGTTGCTTTTTAGCAAATTCAATGTTTCCAATCCCTGAGCAATCAGTACGTTCCGATGTGACGGTGAAAACCAAAAATAATTTTTTTCTTGTTCACTTAATGTAGAAAACAATGAGTAATTTTGTGATTCTTCTCATTGAAATTTATTGTTTGAAATTGCAAATTGATTTTCATGAAGTTAGCAGTTATTTAAATTTAGGTAAAATTTTAATAGTAGGTCTAGGATTTGTCAGCCACTCAAATGCTCCTTTCATTGCATTTAAAATGAGTAAAATGTTGCCTTTAGTAGCCCTCATTCCCTTGGAAATGGAAAGCAATGTATGTATCCGAATTGACAATCTATCAGAGAACTATTAACCTTGGAATCTTGGATGTAAAATATCAGTGGTTAAAAATTAAATAAATTAAAATTAATGAAAATTACCTAGATCAGCTGAGGAAATGGTTGGTGGTGCTTACATAGGTTTTTGTCGGCAAGCTATTGGTATACACGTTTCAAAGTAGGACTAAACTCCAATAAGGCTGTCGTTGTTTAGAAACTGCCCTTATTGTAACTAATTGGTTTCTGAATCAGTGCGTCATTGCCCTGTTTGTCTGTCTGTATTGTTGCATTACCATGTAGTTAATAATACGGCGGTATGCAATTCATTTTTGAAAGCTCTGATCGCTATCGGTGAGGGTTCTCTTATTGGTCAGTAGAACCTTTTGATAACTTACAAGAAAAACCAATAGAACTGTTCTAATAATAATATATCAAATCTGTGTAACATTTATCATATATTAAATCTATACATGTAATATATGTAAGATTAAATGAAACAAATCGGCTAGTGTGCATTCTTTTTGTAGGTCCTTTCTATCCAAGGTTTTTACATCTCTTTTGTATTTTAGATTGCAATGCATTTTAAGAACTCCAATATAGAGCGAATAAATTTAGCAATTTTTCTGTTTTTTTGGCCGCAAGCTCTGTCCGAATTGCTGCAACCATTACTCTATGGGTGAGGTAGCCTCATTTTCATTTAAAGAACTTAGAAATCATGAATTTACAACTGAGATAATTTTCATAACTGCTTTTTTTCCTAATTCGATTCTAACTGTTTTTGTTGTATTTTGTTTCAATTGTACTTGTGCCGAGTCATTATTGTAGGTTAGTTTACTCAGTATCATATTTTAATAATTAAGATAGTCATCGACTCGTCGTGTTTTTTTTTTTTTTTTTTTTCTGCGATCTTTTCAAGTGAAGATGACTAAATACTTTATACATGTATCTATATTTATTTAAATTTTTGCTTCTCCAAGTGGGAATTTACCAGCCAAATTTTAACTGTCTGAATTTTTCTTGTGTGATCAGTTTGCCATCCAGTCTAATTGCCTCAGAGCTGTGGGTGTGCTCTAGAGCGGGTACGTAGTACCCTCTTAGGTTCCCTTGTTTTATTTATAAAATTATGTTGGATAGTGTAGCTTTTTTACTGACCGCTGGTTATTGTTGGTGTCTAATTAGACAATTATTCCCCTCATGCACCAAATTTTGCCTTTGAATGTAATTATAGTGGAGTTGTCTCAAAAGGAGGCTCCCGATACCTGATCAATTGCATCCTTCTTGTGATCCTTCAGCCCACTCAAGTCAGCAATGTTTTAGTAACATTTTTGGGAAAAATTGGACGTCTTTCAAATATCGCAGGTAATCAAAAAGAAGCGGGTGGGCATGCTTGAGATCTTGTTAAAATCTCCCAAGTGTTAATGGTACTTTTTTCGATTTAATGTAAACTTCATTATTAGGGGCTCATAATATGGCACAATAAATGATCAGTACCGATATAATGTGATTTGTTTCACTGACTGAATATAAGTTTTGAGGAAACCACTTCATTACTTTACATTTGATAACATTCACACAACATTTCTAAACTTGTGTAAACCTGAAAAGTTTGTTAATATGCATTCTGTTTGAAGAAAATAACTTCAATTTTCACAAAATGAAATTATTTTGATTCCATTTGATGCCCTTAGGCTTCATTCATTCATTGATTTATCTTTTGTTTTTTGGTTTCTGCTCATATTAAAATGTGAACAATTTCATGGAACACTGAAATTCATATTTGTTGACTCATTGTTTATTCATGCAATAAAGAAAATGCTGGTATTAATTCTCTGGCAAATTCTGCTTTTGAAAGAATGGTCAGACCAAATTTAACTAAGTTAAGCAGGGAGGAGCCAAATTACTTTTTTAAAATAACTGAGATGAGAACCTAACCAAAACAAAACGCCCTACATGAGAATTTGCTCGTATCACCAGGTGATGAGTAAAAACTGTACATTAAACCCTGTAAAGTATAGTTAAACATTGGAGCTGCCCTAGAACTTGTAAAGGGTGGAAATTTTAATCTAGTTTTGAGTTGGTTTCGCCTTGGGTAACTAAATCTATCCCTCTTAAATTAGATTGCTATGGAGCTCTTGTTTGCGTCCAGGATTTGCATTTCAAGTAGGTACTTTTTCTCATGGAAAATTTTGCCAGGCACATGGTGGTCTCTCTCACAATGGTTTTCTCTGAATAGAACTCCCAAGCTCGGAAAAATCTCTTGAAGTTGAGATGGTAAGGGAGTGGATCCCCCTGCTACGTTGAGAGTTCACCTCTATATCCAGCTAAACTCTCCATGCACAGGTAGGGAGCAAATACATTGGTAGGGTTCCCACTTTGTTTTGGGACTCAAAGGTTGGAACCATGAGAACCCTGCCAATGTATTTGCTTTTTATCAGTGCATGGGGAGTTTGACTAGATATAGAGGTGGACTCTTAGCATAGCATCAGAGATCCCCTCCATTACAGTCTTACAGATCTCTCTCCATTTGAGAGCTTTTTGAGCATGGGGGTTCGTTTCAGAGAAAACCAGTGGAACCATGGTGTTTCTCGGGAAATTTTTTGTGAAAAAAAGTACTTAAAGCGCAAGTCCCTGAAGCATTGTAGAGGTCCATTGGGACCAGATTAACTTGCAGGTCTGTAAGTCCTAAGTAAGGATTATGAAACCGCTCTAAATGTTGCCTTTTTCAAACACTTCTCATAGATTTTGTTCTCCTACTGCATTTTGTAAAACACAAGTAATTTGTGAAATATTTTGCTTATTCTTGCCATTTTGTTTAAGCAGGGTTCCTTAGCTTTGGAAAAAATTCTTTTTTTTTTTTGGCTTAAGCAACCCTGCTCTTCTGTCTTAGTATTAATTAGCACATGAAAGTATTCTGTTTATTTGATCTTGAGTTAACTTAAAGTGTCTGATTTGTACTGCAACTTGACTGAAAGCAATTCCGATTGCATATTAACTTGTTCATAATGTTCGTGAGAGCCCAGGGTGTTCACAGCGTTGGAAAACCGAGTTTATTCCAAAATACGGTGAGACTTTTCCCCTCACTTGATTTTTCTCTATTCAATGAGTTTCTGAAACCGATGGAATAAAAATTTCAAAAACGTGGAATGAGTCAGTTGCACTGGTCTCAGAATCGTTTTATAATGCTTGATTCTTGTCAATCAGCTGAAAATAATGAGATCCGTCCAAACAGCAACTTTCTACGTTCGATATTAACTGAGATATCCTGCTTTAAAAAAATCGGTTTATGACGTCATCCACTGCGGTAGTAACACCCTCGGTTTCTTCCACTCTGCTATCATCAGTCAGGGAAACACACATTGCTCAAGTTACTCAACAAGTAACTCAGATGAGCGCAAGGTGGAAGAAACTAAGGGTGTCACTACTGCGGTGGATGACACCTTGAACCGAATTTTTTATAGCGGGATGCCTCTGTTAATATTCAACGTAGAAAGTTGCTGTTTGGGCAGATCTCATTATTTTTAGCTAATCTTCAAGAATCAAGCATCAAAACACAATCCTGTAACCAGCGCAACTGACCCATTTGCAAAAGAAAAACTGAAAACTCCAAGATCAGTTTAATGATTATTGATAAACATTGACCCTTTCTTGATGCAGTTGATTCCTTATCGAAAGCGGCAGTAAACTTGGTGATTCTGGGGTTGGATAAATCTGTAGATAGATATTTAAGAATCATTTTTCCAAAGCCTGCCAACACCTTGAAGGCTCTACTAAGTGCATTTTTTTCTTCTTTTTTTTTCGTATAAGTAAAATCTCCTTTTGTTTTTATTTGCATTGTGGAGAAGCAATAAATCGATGTGAAAATATTATCAAGGTGGGCCTCTGAGTCATGAGTCATTGAAGTAAAAGCAAATTCATACATATCCTAATCATCTTGTATCAGTCATTGCTACTTATACCTTACTCTAAAGTGAGTATAGAATGTTCAAATAGTACACATTTTCTTCACAGACAGATCAGTCCCTTTTTCTTTCCCTGGTTCCAGGAGGGCAATTTTTTTCTAGTGGGAAATATTGTTGCCGAGAAACAGCAAACCCAAAGGACTACTAGATGAGGTGCGAATTTAAGCATCATAATATATGTTTTCACATCAAATTTTTCGTAGAATATGGTTTATACTGGGCAAATTACTGAAAGTAATTTTTAATGAAGAAATTAACTTTTTCGATGCATGGATTGAAACTTCCTGTTCATGAAAAAACCATAATCTAGTTTAGTTAAATCGCACATTAAATGTTATTGCGACAGTCTATGCAGCATGAGAATATGACAACCTAAATATCAGTGCTTCAGCTCAGCTGTTGCTCGTTGTTTACACTTTGAACAAAACAGGATAGGCAAAGAACAGTGCTTATTGGAAAGCCTCCCAAAACTATTTTAGTCCGCAGTTTGATTCAAGTAGACTCTGGTTTTTCATATGTGGAGGATATTCAAATTTTTTGTAACAGATGCTAAATAAATATTTTAATATCATGGTTAGGAGTTAATTTCTGTACCCAGATAATTTTCGTTGTGCAAGTGCTCTAGGTGACAATTTGAAGAAGATAACATATATCTGAATACTTTAATTCTTACCTTGTCTAGTAGTCTCTTGTCAATCTGGTTAGCATTGCCTTTTTTTATCTCCTCTCTTTTTGGTGGAGCATTTGAAGGGATACTTTTCATTGAGGTCTCAGCTCATTTTATCTCTTCCCCATGAGCAATCTAAATTTCCTTTTTTTTTTTGGTCTTTCAGGAAAAAATTATCCTTGTAGCTCAGTTGTATTTCTGGTAAAAAAAAACCAAATAATCTGTCTAGATCTGAAGGATACAAATCAATGTTATGTGACTGTTCAAAAAAGAAGCTACGCTTATAGCTGTCAGTGACTGTAGTTGACTGTTTTATTGAGGAATTAAAGCATACGGAATGTTTCTTTCTCACAAAGCTGAAGGAGCAAAAAACACTTATCACCATTTTTCCTTTTTTTTCTTTCTTTAAATTTATAAAATAATGAGTTTTGAAAGAACTGAAATACATTTTGTAATCTGATCTTAATTTGTTAGTTTATAAAATGTCTTATTTTTACCTCCTTGATGTATCTAAATATATCAACTTTCATTTATTGTAACTGCATTTTTTCCGTTTTTTATCATTTCAATCAAAGCATTTTTTATTTTACCACTTCATTTTGTAATGACCCATCTAAAAGATAGTTTTGATAAAAAAAAACTATGGGATAAAGATTGCTCAATGTATCACCAGACAATGAACGAATTTAAGCATTGCGATAGATCTTTCCTTCTCAAAATTTCGCATAGAACATGATTTGCACCACTGAAATTTTTGAAAGCAACTCCCCATCAAGATTGAGGTGAGGCCTACTAAGATGATTCTGTTTCGTGTGGGCATAACTCTCAATAGATCATGATCATATAAGCCGGGTTTTTGAATTAATGCATTAAACAACGTTAAAATATTGATTAGGAGTTACTTTGGTTCTATGTGAAATTTTGATGAGGAAACATTTGTTGTAGGTAATGCTTAAATTCGCACCTTGTCTGCAGTGGTCCATTCCTTTAGGCTGAATAGTGTAGGAAAAATAGTCTCTCATGAAAGAAATAAGATGCTATTCTTGCCCTCAAAGATTGGTCAAAACAATATATCCTTGAGATTGACCCCTCAAAATTTTTATAATTTTGAACTGCCATCATTCGCTATTCTAAGCACCTAGTTACACCTACACACCAACACAGAAATACCCTCTTGGGTTTTGTAATTTTCAGTTGTGGTAGCAGTAGACAAATATTTCATCCTTAGGTATCTCTCTCGCTGTTATTATTCAAATGGTGTTTAGTTTAATCTTAATTTGGTAAACTTTAGTTCACAGGTTTTAAAGATGAAAATATATAGCAAAAGCAAAAGAGCAGTTCGCTTATACCCAAAAAGAATCTTCATCTAGCCCTCTCTGCACAATGAGGGACCCCCCCCCCCCCCCTCTTAAAAAAATAAATTTTAAGCTTATTCAGTTTCTCATTACCTACCTCTAGACTTAGATTCCTGTGGATAGAAAATGTCCCAATGCCCTGTATCCCCAGGTTGATTCCAGGCACATCTCATTAGTGCATTTGCCCTTGCCCCGATACTTAGGTACTCCTAATAGGACATCATTTTGCAATTAGGAACTAAAATTTCTGGCTCAATTTAACAACAACGTTTATACCATTAGTTACCCTATGCACATATGATGTAGGTACTTTTACGGATGAGCCAGAAATTGCAGATCCTAGTTGCAAAAAGTAGTCAGATTGGCCTTTCTCACTTTCCTCTTTGACCCTTTTTATAAGCGCTCTACTGATAATCTAGGCAGCAATCGCAATTTTCTTAAAGCCTCGGCTAAGGCATTGAAGACATAGTAAAAAGAATCTGCACTAAGCTGGTGCACTAAGCACTAAGCTTGGTGGTATTAACACTGTTAATACCACCAAGTTAGTATCCATTCTTCTTTTAACAGCGCCCAACTGTTCTGATTTTACTGACTAAAATTGAATCACAGGAAGTAGGTACTATCACTAAGTATCAGTTCATCAACCAATGAAACATGTGAAGAGCTTTAAAATTGCATAGAATTTAACAGAAGGGAACCAAGTTGACTTCAATTTCGAAAATTGCGCATCTTCATCCAAAAAAAATGCCTAGCTTAACGAGTAGTTTTTTTTCTGTTGAAGAATGATTGCTGCTGAAAGAAAAATTTTGAGTTTGAATTTCCCGCCCTACCGGTCTAAGCGTTGGGTGTCATGTGTCATCACGGTCATCACGCACGGTATTCGCACTCGCACGACGCACATGGTTTGTGTTCGGAAGGTTAGGTTACAATTAGTGAGTCTTGATGAAATTTTGAATTTGATTGATTTTATTTTACCAAAACATTTACTTATTTTTATTCTTTGCCGTGCTGCGAAAAAATATCACTGTCTTCACTTGGAATGTCAAATCACTGGTTGTAGTGTTATAATGCAGAAAGCCACTTCAAGAAACTGGTGATCCGCCTTTCGGATGTTCATCCTCAGGTTCTTCAACACAGGAGCAAGCGATCACAATCGATCATGGTTTGCTATCTATCTCAGAAAGGCGGTGGTAGTCTGATCTCTCACAAACCTTGTTTTTCTTCAAACGCAAAGTAAGTTTTTTTTTTTTGGATGAATTCATCTCCGATCATAGCTTGTTTCAAAGGGAAGAACATGTATTATCAAGAGCGGCCCTGAGCGCTCATGTTTTAGTGACTGCAAAGAATGAACAATGGCTTATAGCTATCAATGCATTCATTTGTAGAATTACCCTGTAATTATTTCCAACAAGGAAATCTCTCTGCCGAGAGGGAACGCAATTCCCTTCCGCAAAACTCTACTTAGACGATGAGGGAAAAATATGCTGTGTTCACTGATAGCAAAATTCAATCAATATCATTATTCATAGTTGAGGGCATTTAGTGATGCTGCTTGTCAGTTGATGTCAGCATCATGTTTTAGTATTTTGTAAGTATGTCTGCGATAGCAAGTAATTAACCTCTGAATTAGCTAGAAATCAGGAAATGAATCCAGGTGAAGGCATTTGTTTACTTTCATCTGTTAGTGTCAGTTGACTAATTCATGTCTCTGCTTACGGCAACGGCGTTGCTCACAATGTTGCTGCAGATAATCCTCTGTCACTATTGGTCGGTTGCAAACGGAGAGTAAACAAGTGCCAACTTAGCTGATGCATGGAAGAAATAGCCTATGTCAACAGAAGCGAAAGCCACCGCCATTTTTACGTCATCAAATCAAAACTGAGCCAATCAGTACTGTTTGCTTCTGCAGTATGTCAACGTCACGGAGAGGCTGAATAATAATGGATACAGAGGTTTTTAGGCATGAAAAAGGATTTCTTACACTTATTTACCATTAATGCGGAAGAGTACTGTATAGTTTACTGAAACTTTACATTTCGTCCCAATTTTATAATCGTAGGTTAGCATCAAATAAGGTTTCAATAAGTACGATGATTGACCCACCCTGGGAAGAAAAATGTTAACATTGGTTCGTTTGGAGCTTTCCCTTCTGTTGATATAGTCTATTTATTCTATGGCTGATGGCACCTCTAAAAGTAGGGTAGAAGCATACTTCGTATTTTAACTACTACTTACTACTACTTGAAAACCCTTTTGGATGACTATCAAGGCCAGTCAAAACAGCGTACTCTGAATGGATCACCAGCCAGTATCGGCCGGTATCGGTATCGGTAAGGGCCATTTTTGTCCCTAGAGCACATCATCTAACTAAAACCAAACCAGGGTTAACATGTGTCCTAAAGCCTCTTTGATAATATATCAAAAGCTTGTTTTAGACAAGACGATGTGCTTGGTGTCACAAATGCCTTGAAGTGATAGAAAAACATGCATCTTTTGCTAAAATGTGCCTACAGACCTTTGTTCAGGCAACTGTCTAACACGTATCCAGTGGCCTATGGACCAAATCATGATTATCTCCGTAAACTAGATTGAGTCAACTCGAAAACCCCGCGTAAATTTCCAGATCCTGGGGAGGGGGGGAGCTTTTATCTATACCCCGCCTTTATTTAATAATGATGATGATGATGATATTAAAATAAGAAATAAAAAAAACAGCAACTAGTTCTAGTTGTAAAACTGTTATACCCTCAACAATTTTTTGTGATTGTTAAATTTATGTATTTTCTCTTTCTTTTTCATCTGTGAAACTATTTGTATCTACCCATCTATCTTGCTTAATGGCCATAAATAGCAACTAGACAGCCACCACACTAGCCCTTGGCTCATGGTAGCTGGATATGTAGTTCTTAAAAAATGTAAAATTTTTAATGAAACGTAAGTATCTAAATAATTAAATCTATACCTACTTAGTTTTTGTAAGTTACATTTGTTTGCTGTCTTTTGCAGATGTTTATATTATGGATGGGGATCAACTGTCAGAGAATATAATGCTGAAACTGGTGATTTGGTGAGAGAATTTCAACTAACTGACATAGTCCCGATCATTCCGGACAAAATAATTGGACTTTCGCTCTATCCAGGGTCGAAAGATGAGTTAGTTTCTGTATCTGAGAAAGGTGAATTGATTGTTTGGAATTTGAGTTCACATCAATCAAGTCGATACACGGTAAGTTAAAATAACTGATATTTTATTTTTTTTTGAGTTGCAGAAAAAAAGGGTAAGAGAAAGGTGAGGTTGAGGAAGATATCTTGAGGTGAAGTTTCTGAAGAAAGATTATTCATTGTTTACATCAAAATGAAGTGGTAAAATTCTGTAAACAATTAAGAAATTTGAAATTCAATAGATTTTCTCATAATCTTGAAAAGTTGTGCCAGTATGGTCTCAACTTTAAGTTTTTCATTGAGCGTTAGAGTTGATTTCGCAAAAAAACTAGTACACATGCATGAAGTTTCTCTTAATTGTTCAAGCAAGAACATCTAATTTAACACAAACTTTATTTCAAAACAATTATGTTAGCATCAGAGGTGCAGCAAATGCTTGATCACGCGCCCGGGCCTTGCCACATTTTCCAAAAAATTCCATTTTTCCAAGTCTCTTTAACCAGTTTCTACTTTCTAAGTCTTAATCAAGTGATTACTTTCTCATTATAACCATCAGCAATGGGAGTCTGAGGGTTTTTAAATTTGTACTAACTTTAATGTATTTTAGTTTCTTCGTCAAAGAAGGGGTTGAAACTACCCCAAAACGCTCCAGACATTTTGTTTAGTTTGTTTTCTAGCCTTGGCTGTTTATTTTCGTTAATGAAATAAATTTGTTACATTACTTTCTAATACTATACTTTTTCAGAAATTACTTTTGAAGAAGAAGACTGACGTTGTAGTCCATTTTGTGATCGTTCCAAGCTGCACTGATTATTCTCGATCAGATATTTTTCTGACAATTACTGATCCCTGCAGCAGAGGGAAGAAAAAAGCTTATGTGGCGCAATTTTGCGAAGAGTCTGGGCAAGCCTTATGGACGACTTATTTAGGGTGAGATCTCTAAGCATGTTATTTTTGTGTATGTAGTATCTGATCTGGTTTCTCGTAGACTGATTTAGTGACCACTTCATTTGATGTCTAGTCATGGAATTACACTGTCTGATAAAAGCGCAGCCAAATGATCAAGTATTATTTCTTACTCTATTATGGCAACTAGGAGCTACTGTTGGAAAAGCAAAAAGTTAAGGTAGCCAAATGGGGTATTTGTGTGCTCAAAAATCAGACATCATACATCACGGTCAACATGGCGGAAGGATCTTTAGTGGAAAAATACTCAGTAACACTGAGCTGTGTTGTTTACTGGAATGAGTTACTCTTCGAAAGCAAGGTTGTCCTTTCATGGTACTTACCCTTTCCATTACCAAGCTGGATTCTGTGTGGGCAATGTGTGCATGCCTCACAACAGATATTTAATGAAAGGGTGAAGAAACATAGTGGCAGAAGCAGTGCAGGGGTTTGGTACCCCCTTTGAAAACTTAAAAGTATACCAATTTTTATATGTTGGCTCAGTGTATTCTAGGTAAGACTCTAATTTAAAAAAATCATTCTTATTTTGTTTCAGAACAAACTTTTCAACTAAAAGTATACATGTCGGAGGCACCAAAAATAATCAGTTTCTTGCTTCCATACAGCAAGAGCGTCTTTCTGTAGTTGATTGTAAAACAAAGCAGCAAGTAACGTAAGTTTTTTTCTCAACAAATCATCAATATTTTCTTAAATTAAAGTTTTTCATTGTTAGCCTTGACTCCCATAAAAATCACAAAATTCAAAACTAAGAAACTCTGGGCATTTATTGACACTTTTTTATTCATTTTTAGACACAAGAAGTACATAGGCTGTCCAAAGAGTAATGCAATGATCAACTTTTAGAGTGAACGGAAAAAGCTAAAAAAAATCCGTGTACATATTCTTGTTGATGGAGCACAAAAAAATAAATAGAGACCTTGTTGAGCTCTTTTGGTTTAAAAATTGACCAAGGTATGACGTTTCTTCCGCAGCATATTGAGAGACCGCCTCCAGGATTTTAGGGATACTTTTGGAGAAGAAAAGAACAAGCCAGCGAAAAATACTGCTTCTGTCTAAACAATCGTCCTTGTACACTTCTTTCATTTTTTATACATATCATTTAACAACAATCCACCCTGAAAACAATAGTAGATGACGTAATGTTGTTATTTATATGTAATCTCAACGTTTTGTTTGCACTCAACATTGGGAAAAAGATGAGCAAAATTAACCACGTGACAGACCAGCCGACTCGGTTGCAATTATTTTCTCACACATAATATGTTGCCAAAATGTTGCAACTGCCTCGGCAAGCAGTGTTGCCAAACCCTCCCTTCATATTACCAATTTTATCTCGAAGTGTATTTTGTAAAAGATCAAACTTAATGTTGACTTTTTAAGACTTTTTGCAGGGATAAGTACCCCTAAAGTCCAGAAGGCGGTCTCTCAACTTGCCACGGGACAAACGTCTTATCTCTGTCAATTTTTGACCAAAAGAGCTCAACGAGGTCTTTTTTTATCGGTTTTTACTCTGTATACACGAATATGTACATCGATTTTTTCTTTTAGCTTTCCGTTTGCTCTAATTGTCACTCGTTCTTTTCTTTTCAAAAAGTACCCCTCAAATTCCGGAGGCGGTCTCTCAACATGCCACGGGAGGAATGTCATATCTTGGTCAATTTTTGATCAAAAAAGCTCAACAAGGTCTCTATTTATCGGTTTTTACCCCGTCTACACGAATATTGGTATTGATTTTTTTAGCTTTTTCCGTTCGCTCTGAAAGTTGATCATTGCATTAATTTTTGGACAACATATGTATATATATTACTTTTTTCTGATTGACTTAAGGGCATCCTTTCTGAAATTAATGCATTTGTTTTAATGTTATTACCTGATTTATTTTTTCGTCCTGGTTATCTTAAATTTCTTCTATTCAAGTAGCGATGTACATTTCGGAACACCTTATTCCATCTTCAGGCCACACATATTTCACTAGCACTATAATCCGTGCGCATTCGAGTTTCGAGAATACTTTAAAATGTTAAAAACCAAAAAATAAAAATAAAACTACACATAGACTAAAATTGACTGAGAACTGTACGAGGCGCGACTGATTTATTGATAGATAGTGCTAGTGAAATATGTATGGCCTGAAGATGGAATAAGGTGTTCCGAAATGTACATTGCTACTTGAATAGAAGAAATTTAAGATAACCATGACGAAAAAATAAATCAGGTAATAACATTTATCAAACCTGGAAAAATCAAATAACATTTGTTTTAAATTGTACGGCCCTCAAAATGTGCATCTCATTTTACTTTTAGTCATTTGATTGGGAGTGAAAGATACTTCACTTGCGTTGTTTGCCATCCCACCGAGCAGTGTATTGCTACAGGAGACAATACAGGGCGGATATTGTTGTGGCACAACATCTTCAAAAGGTATCCTGCGCAATCGGTGTATCATTGGCACACTCTTCCTGTTGTAGATGTGATATTTTCAGAAAATGGTGAGTGAGTAGGTAATCTTCGCTATCAAACCATTTCACACTTGTAATACCAGTCTTGATGAGGCAGAATCTGCTCCACTCAAGCAGAACCAGTTTTCCCAAAGGTGTCATTTGCAAAATGTGGACTTTGCTTGAAACCTTTTTTTGCAGGCATGGTCATTGGACCTCTAGAGAAGGTACGAATTTAAACATTCCAGCGTCAGCTCTCCTTTCAAAATTTTGCATGGAATATAATTTGTACAGCGAAAATTACTGACTTTTACTCCCAACCTAGATATTTTTTAACATCTTTATTCAGCATTGATTACAAAAAATTTGAATATCCTCCTCACATGAAAAACCAGAGTCTGCTTGAATCAAGTTGCACACTACAACGATTTTGGCAGGCTTCTTAATAAGCAGTGTTTTTTTCCCACCCTGTGTTGTTCAAAATCCGAACAAAGTGCAGTAGCCGAGCCAAGGTGCCAAGATTGAGGTTGTCATATTTTCATGCTGAAAAGACTGGAACATTAATGTTAAGCGTACGGTCAACACAAGTAGATTATGATTTTTTTCTAATGAGCAGGAAGTTGGAATCTCCGCTTAGAAAAAGATTAATAAACCCAGTTAGGAGTTACTTTCAGTAATTTTTGTTCTACAAATAATATTCCAAGTGAAATTTTGATGAGAAAACTTATCATAATACTTCAATGTGCACCACTTCTAATCGTCCATTCTGCTGTTTCTGCAGCTCAGTGAGCCATGCCAGAAAATTGTCTTATAGATGACCATACTAATAAACCTTTCTCCTCACTAAGTCGGCTCAGCCCACTAATTTTTACTGCAGTCCATTCTCTCTTTGAAAACTGCTTTACTTCTAATGACTCTGCACAAGAAGAAAGTCTCGCTACTGTAAGTGGACTGGATCAAAAATTTGATTTTTTTTTTTTTTTTTTTTTTTTTTGCTGAAATTTATTTATCAAACCATTTTTGCTCTTCTCAGGTTCTTCAAAGCATAAAACTTTTTTTTCTTTTTGAGTCATTTTTTTGTAAATCCCAAGTTAGTATCTGTACGCTCTCTTCTACTCCGTATAATCTTTTTGGTGTTACCATTTTTGCAGGGAGTCATTTGTACAGTGGAGGAGGTGAACATGTTTTAGTCAAGTGGAACGTCAGTGACTCTAACGTTAAACATTTTTTGCCGCGTTTACCAGCTCCCATCTCCCATGTTTCAGTTTCTGCAGAGAACACTTTTCTCAGTGTTTCAACAGATGACAATGGTATTTGTTTACTTCTTTTCTACTTCTGAATCAATCTTGCATCAAATTTAAATCTTTGAGAAATACAAGCGTGCAATGAAGAAAATGAAGTCTAGATCTGAAAAACATTGATTCTTGCCCTCCTGATGATAAGGGCTTTAATATCTTTTAGAATTTGCCTGTCTTTTTAATGCGTAAAAGAAAAGGAAAAAAGGGTAAATCGATGATTCATGAATTTATGGATTTTACAAACAATTTTTTCGCAATTAGTGTACCCAGTGGAGAACCACTCTACTATTTTTTCAAATGATGACCTTTGAAAATCTTTTTAGCTTCAAAAAGTAACATTTTTCAGTAACATAGGTTAGCCTAGTACCTTCCTTTATTGTCAGGTGTCGCTGCTTTAAACTTAATCCATAAAAATTGTTTGTTATTGTAATGAGCTCTCAGTGTCCTCTATCTAAGCACTGTGTTTAATGTATACAGGCATTCATATTTTGGATTCCAAGTTTCATCGTGTTTCAATCATTCAAGGCTTATCTTGGAATATATCTCCTGTGCCGGGTATGTCAATTTTTCCAGCAGGATTGAATTATGACCCGCGAACTCAATCTTTAGTTGTCAACGGGAGATCTGGCCATCTCCAGTTCTATTCTCCACAACATTTCAAACTGCTGTTTCATGTAAGTATGTGCCATAAATTACTCTCTTAAAATTACAGGTTCAGTATCAAGAGATGGCTGACACTTAAGTAAAGCCCCCAGGTGCATCTTTCAAAAAGTGCCAGAATTAATTGGCTCGTTGTTCAGTCCAATTTTTATCCTATTATGCTCTCCAAAATTTTAAAGACATAAACTTGACAACAGCAAGAAGAAAGTTCTATTCCTTTCAGAGCTATTTCAATGGAGATTCAGGGGTGCAGATAATTTCACCAGCTAAAAAACTGAATGTTTCATTATATGTCGTGAAATTGTTACTAGATTGTAGATTTTAGTAAAAAACAGCTTAGTCAGAGGAGTCATAGATTAGATCAAAGTTGTAAATATTCCAAGCAGATTTTTTCCAAAAATTTCCTAAAATGAATTCTTCAAGTTTTTAACATTGAACTTTTGTTTGAGGGTTGCCAGTCAAGGAAAACCTGGGAATGACAGGGAAAATGATGAAAGTGTCAGGGAAAAATTGTCCATCGCTATGACACTTGTTATCCAAATAAAAGCTCTTGTTTCCTCTCTCTCCACTCGGAATTCTCATTTTCTGCAATTTTTTTCGGCATCCTGTGAAGATCAAAGATGAATCCTGGCCACTAAATGAAACAATAATGTGTTAGAAATATTGCAAAAACTTCTCATCTCCATCATTGCATAGAATCTCACACTCAAGCCATGGATGGACGAGTTTTTGAGTGTCTAATAAAAGGAGATGGTTTTGTGGTTGGAAATCGGTGGAGCAGTAGGGAAACCCCGTTTTTTTGTTTAACATTACTCATTTCCTCATTTGGGTTTTCAGTTAGACGTCACTATGATGAACGTAGTAAGTCAGCTGCGAGATGAAGTCATCTTCAATCCAGAGGTCACAGCCGTAGCATTCAGTTCTGATGGCTTATGGCTTGGCACAGTGCAACAGCAATATCATTCAAATGATTGCTCTGACTGTACGCTAAGGTTTTGGAATTATGATCTTGCCAAACAAGAGTAAGTATCAGTCAAATTTTGTTTTAGTATTTTGACCGACCTCAAGTCGTTCCCGAAAATTTCAGAGACAGCCTTCATATTCAGTCCAGATATTTCAATTTTTTTGCCGAAAAAATGATCTTTCATGAGAAAACCAGTAAACATACATCCATCTTACTTTCAGGATGACTTCGTCATTCTGTCTGAAACTCCTACCAAAAAAAATGAAGCAAACTGGTCATCTGTTTTCTTCTAATAGAAAATTTTGTAAAATTTTTAGGGCTGTGCAAGCACTCAATATTTGAGCTTGGCTGGAAGGTTAGGTTCAAGCTTGAAGTTAAGTGGAAAGCTCAAATGGACGTATTTCTATCAAATGGAACTATGTGCATTATGATGTGAGCCCTGTTATGCACATATTCTTATGGGTCTCAGGGCTCATGTCATAATGCACATAGTTTTGCTTGATAGAAATATGTCAAAATGAGAGAAAATGAACGAGCCTTAATCGAGTTTGAGACTTACCTAAAAAAAATTGGAGGGAAAACTGAATTAGAGTTTCCAAAATAAATTTTATTTCTCAGAAAATAACCTGATCATTCATGATTTTAGCGAGTTGTGATCTCCACCTCCACGATGGAGCAACAAAAGAATTGGAGGGAATCAAATAAAAAAATTGATGATCCTTTAAAATAGACAAGTTCAAAGCGAAATGAAGGGACACAATGTACTTAATAAAACCGTAAAAAAATGTATCTTTAAATTTTAAGAAAGCTCGAGATTCACTCGAGCTTAATCCTTTTCACAAGCTCAAAAAAAGCTCAAGCTGGGCTTGCTTGAAAAAGTCTTAAACAGCTTGAACTCGGCTCGAACCAAAAAAATCAGGCTTGCACACACAGTTGCACAGTCTGCTCAGCCCTAAAAATTTTGATACTTGCGTCCTTGCAGTTGCCATCAGCAAAGGTTTCATCATTTCTCTCCTCAAAAATGTTCAACTGGTGAAAAAGAATGTTCTTGTTACATATCTTCAGTTTATCCTTTTAACTCCTTGCCTGTTTGTTTGCAGGTACCTTTTGAACTCCTCCATAGAATTAGAAAATTTTGGTCTCATAAAGAAAATAAGCTTTCAGCCCTTGACTTCAAAGACGTCTCCTTCCTACCTTGCAGCTACTCTCGGCACTGATTGCAAGTTTCGAATTTGGACTTTAGCTGATGACAGCTCAATTTACAGTAAGTTTTCCTCAACTTCATTTCTTCAGACGGGCAGAAAGAAATATTTCACCCAGGAATCAATAAAAAAATTAGTGTGGTCTAGAAAACATGCTTTGTCGCAAACAACTTGTTTGTCTGTCTTCATTCTCCTGAAGAGAAGGAAAGAAAGACAAGAGCTTATTTGATTTATTGGGTTGCATCAGCATACAAAACTTTTCTTTTGGCTCGAGGAAACATTATTTTTTGTAGGGCTTGTAAAGTACAAGACTGAATACTACTGCTCCACCACTCAGACTGAAGGGTTTCAAGGATTCTCATAATTTGTGCAATCTTGTGCAGGGAAGTATGGCTTTTCTTTTTCTTTGTCTGGAAACATTTCGATATTCTCATCCATCTGAACGTATAATTTCAGAGGAAAAGCAAGCATGGCATTGTGAAAGTATCGGATATTATCATGATTTATCTGCTCAAGACATGAGTTTCTCAAGTGATGGATCATTACTCGCTGTCGCTTTTGGACCCAGTCTCACACTGTGGGATGTGGACACAAACATCATGAAATCAAGTTTGACATACTCAAAGGATCATCTAAGGTAAGTTGTACCTCCAGGTACAGTAAGTCACGTTCCTTGTATATTTAATCATGCTCTGCGATTTTTAATACTTGATTACTTTTATCAGAGCCAGTTGAATTGGGAGAGAATATGGCTGTAACATAAGCTTTTTCTCTTTTGATTCATTTCTGGAGAGTATGATGCTAATTAGAAGACCTGTGTTTTTCCATCATTTTTGGCCGCCTTTGCGATCGTTTCGACCCACCACTCGATACAATAACCGAGTCCCTTAGTTCCTTACCGAAAAGTGACTACCGCGAACTTCTGAGATTTTCCAAAGCGTGTAAAAAGTTTACTAATCCGCCAATAATTATGATTTAAAGACAATAGCTCCTTAGCTCCCAGCGAGGCGGCGGCCGGCCGCCGGGACCCTAATTACTTTCGCTTGATTAACCATTTCACCGTCTCGCTAGGGTTCGTCCAGTTTTAAAAAAAATTGTTTCGCGCGTACGTAGCAATTTTTTCCTTTCTCTCCGTTAAAACACGAATTAAAAGAGGTCTCATTCATAATGTCTCATGATGTTGCCGCGGACTTCTGACTGTGTCCACACATGGTTTCTGTTCAGCATATCGATACAGAAGTATATTTTCAGGTAGAATCTAATTTTCATGTCAATGAGTCGACATATTCCGACTTTTTCGACTTTATACGGAAAATTGATGGTTTTTCAGGATTGACTTTACTTATTATCGTTTCATGAAAAATAAATGCACCCAATATGACTATAGCATATTGACTTTTACATTTATGCACTCACGAAATTGATTTGTAAATTCATTGAGTGGGTACATCAACCTGGTATATCAAGTTTCTGCAATTTTTTACGGCAAATCGGTAGATTTTCTGGATGTAGATTGTTTTCTTTCAATTCATAAATGAATGAAGCATGGACATGGTTGAACATCTTTGCATGGAAAGACGTTTAAAATAACAAAATTAAGATATATTTAATGCAATTGCATTTATATCGAGCCAATTTATTTTCAATAATAAAACGGGATTTATACTACCGGTGATTTGGGGTGAGCCCCAAAATACTTTTAAATCGACTTTATCTTTCAGGATTTAGACGGAAAATTTCCCTTCTTAACTTAAATTACTCCGTAGTTTTTTTCTTCAAGAATCGGATAAGATTTTGCTTGAGGCAGATCAAAAAACTCGTTTGAATGGCTTTCTACATTCACAATACACGGTCTTGTCAAGGTGCGTCGTTGACCTCGCAGTGTTGGATCGTGAATTCTCTTGTTGTGCTGCTTGCCTATTTTGAAATCTCTGTAAATGAAAACTAAAGGGGTTGATATGTGTGAGTTAATGACGCGCCTTATCAACACATTGTGTTGAAGAGACAAAAAGAGTTTGTAGGTTTGATGAGTTATTTTTCCAAAAATATTGAAAACTCGCGAGCTCTTCGCCGTAAATTCACAAAATTTTATAGATAACTATCTGCCTAGGCATTTGACAAAATGCCCGATTTCACTATTTGCCTGCGACAGATGTACTCACTATAATTTTTTTGTGATGGAGTATTTCTTCCTTTAAGGTCTTCTGTGGTGCTACATTGCAGTTTTCATGGTGGATAATGTGTTTTCTGAGTTAGATCAATATTATGAGGAATCATACTTATAATTATTGTTTCAAAATTATGAAAACGGAAAACGGTTAAATGTTCCTAAAAGTAAACATGAACAATAAGTGGAAATGCTTTGAAAATAACTTTCTCAGCTGTAAATTGGTTAAAATAAGAAAATACATGCGTAAAGCACTAATCACTTCCTTATTTTAAATCTTTTTTCAGAAATGACTGAAAGGGAGAAGAGGAGAATGCAACCTCTCTTCTATAACGTTACTGAACAGTGGAGCGACTATAATTTTTGCCGTTAGAAGTGGCTTTTTGTGGTGTAAATGTGCTCATCCTCGATTTAAAAGTGGAAAAAAAAAGAAAAAACTTATTTCAATGACATGCCAGAAAATAGAATTTTTTCCCCCGGCCCTCCTTACATTTTAAATCATAATGAAAATGTCTCTTGTCTCTATTTGTTGCAGCCGTGTGGAATTTGCTCACAATGAATGCAGCCATTTAATCATAGGAACAACCGAGTCACTGCTGATAGTCTGGGATTTACTGTCGCTTTCTGTTCTTTGGATGGTCCCTGTTAAGGTTTCTCTGTTGATAACAGATCCGTACTCCAATCATGCAACTGTTATCACCAAAAGAAATCACGGTAAGATTGAGTTTACTGCTTCCCATTAATTCATAAGGAGCAAAATGGCAGTGGACCACTAGATAAAGTGCGACTTTAAGCAATATGGTATATCGATTGCTGAAGTGTGACACCTTGTATCTCCATTTAGGTGTTTCAAAATCTCCTGTATTTATTTTTCTTTTTTGAAAAGAAACAAGTCAACTTTATCGTTTCAAATTTACACAGAATATTCTACCAACAGAGAAGAAAAATCAATGAAATTTTCAAGAAATTGGGTCGACCAGTCTTCCACAGGGAAAAAAAATGATGACTGGAAGTCTATAACGTCGTAAATTGAGGTGTGTGGTCTTGCACTTAAGCCATTGGTACTTGCTCTTATCAAATTTTCATATAGAACTCAATTCGCTCAACAGAAATAATTAAAATCAACTCCTAAGTAAAATATTTCTTGTTTTACAATGCGTCAATTCTAACCTCTCGCTCATGAAAAAACAAAAGTCTTCGCAAGTCAAATCATGCACTAAACATCACCATAACAGTCTCTGCTGTATGAGAATATGGTAGGCAATCTCAATCTTCACGCTTTGCCTCAGCTGTTGCACGTAGTTAACACTTTGAACAACAGAAAGTGGAGAAGGATCATTGCTCGATTGAGATGCCTGCCAAGACCATAGTAATGTGCAATTTGATTCAAGTAGACTATTGTTTTTCTTGTGAGCATGGAATACAAATTTCAATCAAAAACTCAAGCTCAATTCACAAAGTACCCTCAAATAATCGAATGAAGAAGAAGAAAAAACGAGTCAACTAACTCATTATAACTATATTTGTTTTTTGTCGCACCTACTTCAAGTACAGTTTGATAATCAGCCATTTCCTGTGTTTCAGTTTTTGTATTTGAAGTGACGTCTTCGACACCAGTTTACTACCAAGAAGATATTTGTGATAAAAATGAAACTGTACTATCAGCTCTACATTTGCCTTATTCAACTCATGAGGCTTTGGATAAGTCAACTCCTTCATGGCTACTTCATTCTCAGATATTTTTCCTGACATCTGGAAAGGTATTTCCTTTTCTAATTTTCTGCTGATATTCCATTATTGAAAAAGGGGGAGTACATTTAACAAAAAAAAAAAAAAAACTCCCTCTCTCAATTTGACACCATCATCTTATTTGAAATATATTGATCAGAGTCAAGAGTCAAACCAAAAAATTAACAGGCCGATTCAACATCTTTGATGCCAAAAATGTTTGTGATGATTTCGGAATTTTGACAACCACCAGAATTGATCAAGCGTTGCATTTTGAGTGAATTGAGTGCAAAAAAAAAAGAGAAAAAAAAAAAAAAAAAAAAAAAGTAATGGAGTGGAAAACCTCGATACTATTCCTTTGATTTAAAGACTTTTTACAACAATGATTTTCGCCTGTCCTGTCTAAATTTCTGAGATATATATATATATGTTAGCGTTAAAGTATGTAATCCGTTAATGTATACATTAACTAGTTAAAGTATACATTGACTGAAACGGCCAGTTAAAGTGTAGAATTTTTGTGGGTTGCACACTCTAGCTAGTTATTCTATAGAATAACGGGCGGCTCACAGGTAAAGTTTGAAAGAATTAAGTCAAATGATCAAAACAAAAACGATGCACGAACTGAATGTCCGTTATAAAAACATTACTCAAGCCCAAGTTAAAATTTTTTAGACTTTAGTGAAACTTGTCAGGTTAAGAAGAACGTCATGAAAAGGGGCATTGTTGTAAAACCTATAATTTTTCCCCACGTAAATAGTCGCTGTCAATTACATTTGATTGAGTTGCAGTCGCATCCCGATGGTGAATTCAAATTTATTTTTAATTATCAAGACTATCTTTCTAAACTCGTCAGTTTGCGAGCTTTAAAGACAAAAACAGCAGATGAGGTTGCGTACAACTTGCTAGACATTTTCACGATTTTTGGAGTCCCAGCAGTATTACAGTCGGACAACGACCGGGAAATTTGCAATTCAGTGATAGAGTGTCCGAGGGAAATATGGGCTGAATTAAAAATTGTGCACGGTAAACCGAGACGTAGTCAGGGTCAAGGGAGTGTAGAGAGGGCAAATCAAGACGTCAAGAATATGGTCTTTGCATGGTGTAAAGACAACGGAACAACGAAATGGAGTCAAGGTCTGAGATTTGTCCAATTTCAAAAAAACAGGGCCTTCCATTCGGGTATCAAAAGGAGCCCTTTTGAGGCGATGTTTGGATGTCCTCTGAAAGTGAGGCTCAAAGATTCCTCCCTTTTTATTCTTTAACTGACACGTCCCAGTTAATCTATGAATTAACTAGTTATTCTATAAAATAACTAGTTAAAGTGTGTAATAAAAATCTAATTACACACTTTAACTGGCTGCTTCAGTTAATGTATACTTTAACTAGTTAATGTATACATTAACTGAATTACATACTTTAACGCTAACATATATATATATATATATATATATTACACACCAATTATATTTATTATTTCTTTTATTTTTTTTTTAATCACACCATTGCAACAAGGCTTTACTTTAGCTGATAGTTATTTGATTTCCGGTTACAATTAAAAATAATTTAAAACTTTGCACATTTTTCAAGGAATTTAAGTGGTCAAAAATAATGCAAACAGTCACGGGGTTATCAATCCTGCGGACCCCAGCTGGTAGCCCCTGCCTTAAAAGGGGTAGTGGAGATGGTCACCTGCCTCTGGGTTTATGAACCACCCACTAAAAGGGCAAACAGAAAAAAAAAAGAAAAAAAAATGCATTGTTACAAATGAGCAACACCATGCCATAGAGGGTTCATATTATCATAGAAGAACCTTGCAACGTCACTGAGAGATCAGTGGCTATTGATTTATTTTGATCAAACTTTGATTGGTTAATTTAAAGTTTATTTTATTTTTTTCCTTACGTTTTTTTGTTAGAAATTATTTGCCATTGAACGGTCAGGCACGGAATCAGACTCGAGCAACATGCCGTCTATCCCAGAATCCTTCAACCTTCCGTTGACACCTTTCCAAGCCCTCGTTGCCACACTGAGTAAATCTGATGCCCAGAAAGCTAAACCTCTTCATCATGTACAGTTCGGCCAGCCGGCAGAAGCAGCTGTTCGCAAGGTAAGAGTTTACTTACCGTCCTTTTCATTTCAATACTTTGTCTATTCTGTACTCTCTACTGGACCGGCATACATCGATTTTCTTTACTCCAGCTCATTTTTTTCTTTTACGCAATGTGTCCTATGGACAGAAGCAAGAGCTACAGCATTATCCGCCTGTGTAGCTTTAACGCGCCCACTACCACTGAGGTGGACTTCATCTGCTTGCCTATTGTAGGATCATTTTGGTCCCATTCTTGGAGGAGCTTGCCATCTCCAGGGCTGATTTTGGCCAGACTGTGCTTTTTTTTTCATATATGTGAGTTTTTGGAGACAAAAATCATGTACCCTTCCGAACCCGTTATTATGTTATGCTTTGATGTGGTTGTCAAATCATCGTAAAACCTTGCCATAACTTTTGAAAGAATGGTCCTTCATTCAGTTTCTATAATAACTGGGGATGCAAAAGAGATAGGAAAGGGGAGTCATTAACTTTTTTCTCCTTTATGTAACATTTGTTTTTTCTTGGCGTTAGTTTATTGTTTAACTCTGACAGAAAAACTGACGGAAACTTGAAGTTTAGGTGTACAATTTTTCAATATAATCTGAATACTTAAACTAAATTACTGCTGCCCTAGTTCTAAAGATGTAGTAGGTATAACTTAAGACACCAACTGAATTAAAAAACATTTACTTCACTATATTTTTTAGATGTACTTAACCAGAGGTCTCTGGTACATCATAAGTACTGTGAATTGTGTGCCGCCATTTTTGACAATTTTCTCATCATCTTGAATTTTTCTCTCACCATACTTTTCGTCTGATTGCCCTAGCTCTGTTGAAATTGTCTTTGATTAAGAATAAGTAAATTTTAAGAATTTTCTGAAAAATTCACAGCTAATTAGAAAAATGCCAATGTGCACCTCAGTGCTTTAGTGCATTATGCTGAGATCATGGTTTGACATCAGATGGATATGTAAAAGGTTTCCTCCATTTCCTCTGATGTAGTCAATATTTTGTTTTATTAAACAAACGCCAACTCCGACAACGTTTTATCAAGTCCAGTTTCCTGTAACGTAGGCAGTGCCATTGAGGAATTTGCCGCATGTTTTCCACTTCCTAGAACAAAAACAAAACATAGTTTTATACCTTGCATTTATGTGTTCATAACACTGGCCGGTTTGCCAAAGTTTCGGTAACTGTTTGCACAGTTTTGAAACTAATTTTTTTGTATTACATCTAAAAAGGAAGAATCAGTTTGTACTTCTACTATGACTAAGTTGGTGAGAGGTAAGAGGTTGATAAATGTCAAAGGTTAGCAATAACAACCCCTTCTCACCCTCCTTGCCGCATTGAGGAAAAACGCTGTATGTACATCCAGAAGTTGCAAAATTTTCCCTCATTCAACATTCATTTTAGAGGAAAATTATGTATACATATTTTCTTTGAAATTTTCAGATGTGGTTGGTTTAATTGCGAAAGAAACTCTTTGCAAACTCTAGTGGAAATATCCATAAGTTTCCTTAAAAATTCTTGTTTTATCGACAGAAATTTGGCAATGTCTAAAGGCTCATATGGCGTTTTTTCTTAGCAGGGCAGCGCTCTCACCAAGAATTGCAGCCATTTGTTTGGCTCCCATGAGATTCAATGGCGATACTCTCCCCTCAAAGATACACCAGGGTAGCACTAGAATGAACTCCCAGATTTTTAAAAGTGCAAATTTTGGACGCGATCAACTGCACTTGTCTCATGGGGAAGTGGGGGAGCGGCTAGCACGGACTCGATGTTAGAGCAGCGTTTCCGGTCTGTCAATTGCCCAATATCCTTAATCCAATGCGGACACTGAAGTGAACCGGTTACAGCCAGATTTCAAATCCTTAAGTTTTTAAATAAGGTAACCAACTCGGAGCCGTCCTTCAATAGCGCGGTTTTGTGGCGACGCCCGGATACTTCCACGTCATCTCGAATTTTCTGATTTCTTTCCGTTTATTAGCGTTACCTGTGCGAGTTTCTATCCCAGAAACCACGTATAAGTTCGGTGAGTAAGTAATCGGGACCACTTATGAGTGTGTGCAAAGTCACATGAGTACGCAGATTCCGCTCAGCTAGGTCAATGCTGATGAAACCACAAAAACCCGCCAAATATCCTGAATTCTGACCGTCCATCGAAAAGGGAACTCAAGTTGGAGGAGGCAAAAGTTTCAATATTCTCAGCAATTTTTGTCGTGTATGCTCCACAACGAATCAGATTTCAAACTTTTAACGGACCACTCGCATAAATGGGTCAGTTGCGCTGGTCACAGAATTGTGTTTTCATGCCAGATTCTTGTAGATTAGCTAAAAATATTAAAATTTGTTCAATAATTATTGAACAGATTATAATCTGTTCAAAATATCAACGGAAATATAGTCATTTAAAAGTTCGGTTTTTGACGTCATCCACCGCGGTAGTGACACCCTTGGTTTCTTCCGTCCTGCTCTCATCCGCGTTTCACGTAGAGTAATCAGTGCTAATGTCTGTCTCAAAGACATAAAGGCGGATCGCCAGAAGAAAAAAAATGATGCAAATTCATGCAAACTCTTCGATTGGCAAGAGGATTGGCGGCGAAATCGGTACAAGTTTGAAATTCAAATATAGGGGACTGAATAAAATTGCGTAAAAAAAAAAGTATTCCAAGTTGATTTTTAATCGAATTCCATTACCCACTTATATTTTTTTAAGTTAATTAACTTATTTTTGGTCCGTCATCGACCGATTATTCTCATTTGGGAGTAATGGTCATCTAGCGACAGAGCACAGGGAAGAATTTCATGAGCTACCCTGCGCCGTCCACAGCGCGCATGGCGCACGACCCGCCTTTCATTATTACACTTCATCCAGCGTTGAGAGTTCACTAATTACTTCACACGACCAGTGTGAAATTTTAAAAGTCGAAAATTAAAAAAAAAAAAAAATTACACGATACACGAGTTTCTCCGGCAGGGAGCTCTCCCCGCAAGAAATCGTCCACCACCCGCCTGCCGCGCCGCGCCGGGAGAGCCGCGGCGACGTGCTGCCAGCGCAAAACGCGCTCTGACGCCTACAAACCTAAGGGGCTACTTCACGCATTGCGCAATGCTTGAAGTATCCCTGTAGGTTTGGAGGCGTCATCAGTGCGCGTTTCGAGCTGGCAGCACGCCGCGCCGTGCCGCGCTGCAGCATGTCATAAACTAGCCGACCATTAGCAGGTTAGGGTGTTAAAATGCAGGCGATTTTACATCAAATTCGAAATTAGCGAATCGTAAAACATCAGCAACGAAACTTTCGTGATATTTCAGTCATTATCCGACCTATTTCTTCCTATTCTTGAGTTTGGGACCATCGGCGCTCATGAAATTCTCCCGTGTGCTCAAGCGGTCATCTAGGACTGTAGTGGCCGGTTTGAACCGACAGGACCACCATGAGCAGAATAAAAACTAACTTTATCTGAGATCCTTGCTTGTTACCGAGCCAAAGTAGGTGTATTATACCAAGTCACCGTCCCAACTTTATTTATTTGTTCGTTTTAGTGACTTACAACGAGTTTAGAACAAGAAATGTGCAAAAATCAAGAGTACATAAGTTCAAATCAAATTTTCGTTTGCCGCCATGGATTCCCGCGCTTATTTACACACTCACACAAACGCAGAGCGCCAGGGCTGCAACACTTCTCCCCCGTGTTAGTAGATACGAGTGTTCCGTTTTCATGTCTTTGGTGTGTCTCCTTGACTGATAAAACCAAGGTGGAAGAAACCAAGGGTGTCACTACCGCGGTGGATGACTTCAAAAACCGACTTTTTAAAGGGCGATATCTTGGTTAATATTGAACGTAGAACGTTGCGGTTTAAACAGATCTTAATATTTTTAGCTAATCTACTAGGATTAAGCATCAAAGCACAATTCTGTGACCAGCGCAACCGACCCATTGCCGAAAAATGCACTTGTTAAACCCAATTTGCTCGAGATGGCTCACGAAATGCTCAATTCCAAAAGCTCATATTTCTCAGAAGATCTCAAGGAACAGCATATTATCAAAAAAAAAAAAACTCGAAATTTAGTTGGCGCTGAATTTCTTGGTATTCCGTGTTTGGACCTTTAACAATGGAGCATTTAAAAAACGAGTAAGAAATAACGTACCGAAATAGCCTGAAAATGGGCAAATTGCATAAATGCGAGGAAAGTATAGATTCTGTTGATAAAGCGGGGCGAAAAAATCGATTGAATGTTATCGACTTTTCTGGTTAAAAAAAGCAGTTTTTTGGTGGGATCGGTTAGAGTACCTGTATAGCGAGAGTATGGACAGATCGTCACCTTCCGGGCAAAGTATCACAAGCGCCATGCGACGTTTAAAAATTTCCGCCGCCATTTTATTTTTTTACAGAGAAATTTCTGGTTGAATTTGTCTGAAAATTTCACTGAATTTTATTGGCAGCACAAAGAAAATTCAGTAAAAGTTTTGGACAGCTTCGTTGAACAATTTCTCTGTAAAAAAATAAAATGGCGGCGGAAATTTTTAAACGTCGCATGGCGCTTGTGATACTTTGCCCGGAAGGTGACGAGATGTGAAACTCCGAAAATCCATCAGGCCTTCACCGATGCCTCCGTGAATGAAGTTAGGGCCCAGAAATGCAGCCAACCTATGAATTTCGAATGTCCAGAGCGATTTTTAAATACAATTGTTACGAACCGCCGTTTATAGAGCATGTATTTGGCTTACTTTTAGCATAAATTTACTTATTTTTGCAAAAGAACGCTCATTTATGTACATTCTTGGCCATCTTGGTTAGAATTGAACTCTGTAGGCTGGCAGTGAAATTTTGTGTGTTAGAAGTTGCTCAGAAGGGTGGCTGCACTTTTGGGCCCTAAGCCCTCCATCAAGCGATCTGTCCATACTCTCGCTATAAAGGTACTCTAGGATCGGTCACGAATGCGCACCCTTACTTGGCTAGTGGAAGATGTTGAGGATGGTCTTCATGTCGGGCGCCGTTGGGTAAGTTGGTTGCTCTTTGCTCTTAAATACTGTTGATGATTTTTGTCGACTGTCGCGGCCGCTTATTCCCCTCCAGGACGATGACGCCTTTTCTTTTAGTAGTGTCAAGTTGCTCCTAAACGGCTTATTCAATTTTCATTCATCAACACCCTGGCGCGGCGCGGCGCGGCGCGGCGCGGCGGCAAGTCAAGTGTGGCTGTGGCTGTGCCACTGGATTCTGAGTTGCGGTTGCCAAAGTTATTACACTTTTCATCTCGTCACTCTCTCATTCAGGCCCGCTTCTATCAACTCATGTCACGGACTCTTTCTCAAGTTAAGTTTTGGCAAGAATCTGGCTCAAGATTCTTGAAATCCATAGACAAATCTATAGACAAAGAAGACATAAGGAGTATAGAGCCATCCTATCGCTTGAAATGGGTCCTTCCTGTAGACTAAGGGAGAAAATGATGGACTTAGGAGTATTAAATGGTCTCTCAAGGGTTGCCGTTAGTTAGTCCATTATTTACCTTCTTTTTCCATTGCAACTACTCGCTTCTACCAATAGGATCCCTCCATATTCTTTTTGCCTTCTTTGTCTACAGCTTTGTCTACCGATTTCAACAATCAGCCCGTTGCAAAGGCCACGGAGTTGCTCGACACGAATCCATCGACAAATTTTAAAAAAACCGATGTCGATTTCGATCGAGATGAATCGATCCAAAAATATAAACGTGAAGCAATTGCCAATATTCTATCGATGCCCGGGTTAATTTGTCGATCGATCACAGGTTTTTTCGGTCGATTCTCAGATGTGATTGTCAATTTACGGTTGTTTATCGAATTACGATGTTCATTTTTCTTCACTCCCCTGTAACGCTCACATGTTGCCTCCAAGTTTTTTTTTTTTTTTCATTTTAATTACTCGAGATACGTAATAGATTCTCAACAACAGTATTCAATTAAATGAATGTCTCATCCTCATTTCTTTCTCTCACTGAAAAGACTTGAAATTTTATTCGCCCGTATATTCAACAGTTTTCCATACAATTTTTGGAATCTTAAAGGGAGGGAGGGCCGATCTTAAAGCGTTGAGTTATTATTTGGATTGCATTTTGAAAAAAGGAACCACTAGCATTGCAATGATGCTAAGATTGTGCAACTTCATCTTTTGCAATAAAATTGCGGAAATCGTGAAAAACTATGAAATTTAGATGGTAATTTTTGTCTTAAATTTACAGTTTTTAGCGAGTAAAATAGAAACTATGAATGGATAATCGGGTTTTTCCTCCAAGACAAAAGAAGTTGCACAATCTTAGCAACATTGCAGTGCTAGTGGTTCCTTTTTGCAAAATGTAATCCATTTGGGACTCCAGGGTCGCGTCACAAAGCGTAATAAGGGGATGGAGGGGGGGAGGTGTCGAAAAATGCCGAAAAAGTGAGTCACGTAATTTACGAATGCTCTTCGAACTGATTATGAGAAGTTGAAGGAAGGGAAATTTAATTTAGAAACTCGGAGTAAATTGGGCAGCAGTGTCGATGATTCGGCTAGAAATGAGTTGCGGCGCCTTCAGGCGGCCCGGCACGATCCTCCTAAAGGCCCCGTTTAATCCTGTTACGTTTCGGGAGCAACGTTTACTTAACACTCCCTCTAGCGTTCTAGCGACGATGTAAGCTTGACGTCACGTCACCGGAGGTGTTGACTTCCTTAGGAAGCCGTCTCGTCAGAACGACAAGGGACTTTCATGCTCCGCTCAGGGTTTAGTGTCCTCATGATCCAGGAACTTGCGCCCTTTAGAGGAATCCTATTCGACGAATAATACGCCATTTTGGGGTTCTCTGTCTTCACTTTGTCTAAATAAAACTACATTGTGAAATCTCGCTAATATTAAGTCGAACCACGGTCAAGACGAAATCCCTCTTAAATAATCAATTCCTCCGTTCCCCAGACAGCGCCATGAGGCGCAATGTATAAAAAAAAAAAAAAAAAAAAAAAAAAAAAAAAAAAAAAAAAAAAAAAAAATTAAGATGAAGACGAATTTGTGGCTTTTATCGCGGAGGAAGAGATACTTGTGTCGAAGTAAAATTCTCGGACGTCCTTTAAGCGGAAATAATTGTTGTATCCAGCCGCAGTATTTTGGTGGTATTTGATACATACATCTATAGAAGTGCTAAGGAAGCCGGGGTGCCTTTATTTATTGAAGAGGCAACACACACGCCCTTCAAGCATGACTAGTTGTATCCAGTCGCCGTAGCACCACTACGTCTTTCTGTTGAATTTTATACATATAGCACATCGAGCCGGGGTGAATTCATTTCTTTGCTTATGTAACACGGATACCAAATAAGCAGGAATAAGCCCTCCCTCTCTGGATTTTGGAGATTCTTTCCCGCCAGGAGAATCCATAGAAAAATGAAAGGGAATTTCGGGGTTTAATCAGAAAACTTGTCCGTGGGAATTAAGAAAAATCAGGGAATGATATACTAAAGAATTCTAGACATGATGATGATGTAGATGTTTTTTCACTAATTTTTTTTCCACGCCAAAGTTCTCAACGTTTTCTTCGATGCTCACCCAAGCCATGGGTGTTGGTCTAAGTTTAGAGAAGGCACAGATGTACCGATCCTCACTCTCAAAATTTTCAAATTTTAGTAATACTTCAATTTTTTTCATCTAACTACACACAGCTCTTTTGAAAATTAAACGTAACTTATCTGCCTGGCATAGGCGCAAAAGGCTTTTTTTCTTCCGAATTGTTTTGGGATTTTCGGATGATAAAAGACTCAATTTTTTTAGGAAATTAATCGGTAACTAAAGAAAATTAGAGAAAATGTATAATATTATTGTAGTTTTATTTACGAAATTTAATCCTTTTTAGTTTTTAAGCAACGTTGACGCACTCCAATTTGTTTTCGTTTTATCGAAGAGGATTCTAAATCCGCACCATTTTCTGCATCTACACCGTCAGCAAGTAATAAGCTCGCAAGACTCTCTAGACATGGATCAGTTTCGTAAGTTAGCGAGATACAGTTAAAAGTTACTCTCCCACGAGTTACAATGTCACCAAACACCTAACAAAGAGGAACATGCTCTATTTTTATTCCTGTTTTCCGTAGAACTTTGCGAATGCATCAACAATTTTACGGCTGGAAGAATCCACGTTTGGTTTTAGATCTCCGTCAGTGCATACATTTTGCTAGCCTGAATGAACATTTTTAAAAAAGCCACTACCAGTGAGCTGCTATTTCAAATTGCTAGACATAAGCAATAGATAACGAAGACCATTCTGATGCGAGAGAAGCATCATAGACGATTAGATAATTCTCGAATCAACGACTATTATCACCTAGGGGATTATTTTTGCCCAGCTCGAAAATCGAAGGCGAAATTGCTATTTCAGGTGGGGGTTACGGCGCGGCGTCACGCACACTGCTTTTACAGACTGTTTTCTTTTTAGAAATATTTTTTTTTTTTTTAAAAAAACCTGTTTTTGCGTTAGAGATTGATGAATATTGATTAAC
Organism: Bemisia tabaci; assembly: GCF_918797505.1. NCBI lineage: Eukaryota > Metazoa > Arthropoda > Insecta > Hemiptera > Aleyrodidae > Bemisia > Bemisia tabaci. Next base: position 600,334 of record NC_092795.1, on the reverse strand, counting down.
ATAAAGCAGAGCGTATCTAATGAGTTTTATACAAATAGCTTTAAACCTCGTTTTCTATTTTCAAGAATATTTTCGAAAAACTGAATCTCGCGTGAAAATTGCGTGAGGACAGGGTTACATTTTAAAGACTTTCTCGGTAAAAAGGCGTATGCGGCTTTCAATGCCGCTAAGATTATGATACGAAGTTCCAGGGGTGCAGAAACTTCCAAGGGTTCCCCCAAAATAAATTTAGGTTCCCCCATTTTAAATTTCCGCAGAATTTTGCCCAACACATATAGTAACGCGCGGTCGACAGTTAGGTTCCCTCAAAGTAGCGCACTCAACACTCAAGTTCCCCCTAAACCCTTAAAGAAGAAAATAAAGGGTTTCCCCAATTTTTTCGTCCCCACATGGGTTCCCCCATTTCATGCGGACGGCCAGTCGCGTGGTTGGGAAGTTTCTGCACCCCCCCTGCGTAGTTCTTTTATTACAAATGATCTATTCAAAAGCTCTTGTCATGAATTTTTCCCTGACTCTGCTCTGAATTTTTCCTCACTATTGTGTGGAAATAAGTTGACTGAGAATGATTTTCATTTGCTGTAAATGCCATGAAAAACTACACGATCTTAGCAGCATTGCAAGCCTCTTGCTCCTTTTTACCGAAGAAACCCTTCAATTTTTTGACCGACAAAATTTGATCTCGCCGTTCCGCAACATACAAAGGTAATCCTAAAGGTCTTCCGCGTTTTGCTCTCATTTCAAAACTATTAAAGATCGGGAAAATCCGATTAAATGTGCACATGAGACATACTCGCAGCTTTAATTTAAGCCCAAGTTTTTAAAAATCGGGTGAACAGGTTGCTCAGGAGGTCATTTCTCTCGCGTCGCCTTCGATGCGTTTCTCGCCACCTCCAAACGCACTGTATCCGTGGTAAGTAAAATATGCAGACCATTACGGCCAATCTGATCCGATAGCATTGAAATCCTTATCAATATTTTTCACCAGGTTGTTATCCTGTTCAGCATGCTGTTTTTTAGGCCTTCGATGATGAGTGGAATCAGTGTTCTTTCGACATTAGTGCAAGCTTATTGTGTAAAGTGCGTGGTAAAGTTATATGGCACTTTCAAAGCCAAAGAACTGTGAAGTTAATTCGGTCAGTAATTCAATTTTTGACTTTAGAAGGTGTTAGACCATGTGACATTATTCGCATACCTCAAGCAGTTCACTGGGAAAATGCGATGAGCGATGGGAATGTCCGGAGGTTGAGCCAATCGTTTCGCGAAGAAGAACAGAAGTGCACGATGAAGCCCGAGATGGCAGGCCAAGTGTGATCTATCGTGACTTAGTGCAATGAGTCGACGCTTTAACCCGCCAAGATTGCCGAGTGCCACTTAAAAAAATGCTCGAATATTTTCCTGTTATTTCTCGATATGTCTCGCATCAAATCGTTCATAAATGATTGAATTTAAAAAGATTCATGCCAGGTGGGCTCCGAAAAAGCTGGTTTATCGCGAGCCTGGAGGTGGCGGAAAACGCATCGGAGGCGGCGCGGGAGAAATAACCTCCTCAGCGTCCTGTTCATCCGATTTTTAAAAACTTGGGCTTCAATTAAAGCTGAATGTATGCCTCATATGAGCATCTAATCAGATTTTCCCTAGCATTAATAGTTTTAAAATGAGAGCAAAACGCGCAAGACTTTTGGGATTACCCTCGTATGAGGGTCATGCAGAAAATAAGGATCCCTACTTCATGTCTTCCAAATTATGAAGGAAATATTTAATGAATACCTGCGAAGTTTTCAAGCTTTGGGATTTTGAAGATAGGTAAGTTCAGAGACTCGAGAAGGAACTTAATTTTAATGAAACTACCTACGATCTCTGCGTGCCTCAATGGATCGCAGTAACGTTTCCTAATTTTTCGCCCTTAAGCAAACCACGTATGGAACAACAATGTTTTATCTCTCTCCATTCTCGCCTTCTTAGCTTTAACTTGGTACATTTGTGTTACACTTTTATGAGCATTCTTCCGATGAAAGCGATTTTTTTTTGCGACCATCTCTCTTTTGCAACGCGTTTCGATCTCTTTGAATCGAGCAATGTTTGTCACAGAAATCCTTTATCACGCTGACTTTTTGCAACATCTCAGCACTATTTTTGGTTGATTGTGAGACAGCTATGAACCTAACTCAACCTCATCGGTAAAGAATCAAGTACATACTGTAATATCAATTTTTTTGTACATTTTATAAAAATCAAAGAAGTAACTAATTAGATGAAAATCAAAGTGAACCAAAAATCAGTTGGATATCTTGGAATGGACGTAAAGGAATCGCATGCAATTTTATCGGTAGAGAATCAAATGCAGTGTATGCATTGGTAAAGTGAATCAATTGTATGTACAGTACGCAATTCACCATCGTTTCAAGAGGTAAAACACACGCTGCAGAGAGAAATCACCGCACAAAATTCGATTTTACGGAAAATTGGTTGATTCATAATGTTAAACTCAAATCAATCCACCACATTAAATTGTAAACTTCGAGAATCAAGATAAGTGTACCGCTTCTGTTTACACTGTCCTTTGCTTTTGAGGAAAACATTGTAGAATTTTCGTGCGATACAAAGTACAAAGGAAAGTAGTTTCGGTAAAAACGAGTCCTCGACTCGCGAACCCCACACTTCATTATCCAAAATCTTGGACTTATTTTGGAAGCTGAGAGCATGCGTATTTCTCATCACCTTGGCGAAAATTTAAAATGGGGGACATTTCAGGGTGAAAAAAGTTGAAAAATTAAGTTCATCATTTCCCCTGGAAGTTGTGTTTTCTTAATTCTAGACGATTTCTAGGATCTGCAAACGTATATGGTCCCAATGTTTTCAGAAATTTTTTTTTTACATAGTTTTTCCTTTTCAAATTTCAGTTATTTTTGACGGTCGCGAGTTTCGAAACAAATACGCAGCACGTGCCGCCATCTTTGGGAACAAACAAATAAGCACCAGATTTGTAGCTTGGTTCATACCCTTTAACACATAGCATGCACGATTTCATTGAAAAATATTTAAAAAAAAAAAAAAAAAAAAAAAAAAAAAAAAAAACCCAGTGTAACGGTCGTGAGTTCCCAAGAGAACAGAATTATTACTTGCCAACTGATGTTATTGCGAATCACCAAAAACTTCAACCTGGAAATGGTGAATACTTCATTTCTTTTCAGGGTATCCTTGGGGAACACCCACGCCGACCGAATTACGTTTACGCTACTTACTCGCTTTTTGGTATGAGCATTTATCTTTAGGATCTGTCGCGAGTAAACTTTTTTGAACGCTCTTATCCGCTTGTGGACGAATTACACTGCGAATTATTTTATTTATTTATAATAATTAATATTAAGTTATATTACTATTATCTTCTATTTTATTTTTTTACAACGAAGAAACTTTTTCAAATATTTAATTATGTGTAAGTTCTCGAATAACGTTTTACTCTTTGAGTTATAACAGAGCAAGCAAGAAACCATAGTGTCGAGATGCGGGACGGTCTTGAGTTTGACACCATTCAAAGGGTACAAAATTACCAAAAAACATTAATATTAGGCAATTGTTTAATGTACGTTTCTAGAAAAAAGTGTTTTCTTCATATTTAGGCTAAGAAAATAGGAATGCTAATGAAAGACCTGGAGGGACAAGAATGTCCTCTTTTTCAAATTTTCGCCCAACTACCAGTTTGAAATACCTATTTCAGATCTGATGATACGAAGTATGTAACTTCTTTTCAAGATATTAGGAAAATCTACTAATGGCAAACTGAAGGGTCCTATTTACCTCTTCTGGGCTTGCAGCTGGAAATGAATCGGTTTGTAGAGCCATGAAGACTATAACCAACGCTCCAAATAGGATGTACCTCGATGCGAACAAATATAAATATTTCCGTAAAGTTTTAAGCTGCATCGTGCCAGAGTTCAACGTTAGACTTGGATTTTCAGTCGACAGCGAAATCCCCAAAAAATCGCTTGAATTTTTAAGACCCGGTTATCTTTCAAACTGCCCAAGTTGTGAGTTTCCACCCGAGTCCAAAAAACTTTAATCGGTATCTCCCGATTCGCTTCTCTGGATTGTTTAGACAGTGTCTCGAGAATGAAGAACAGGTTTTCACTGCCTTGTATTTTCGCAGTTTATTCAAGTCTACCCTCGCGCACTAAATTAAAAAAAAGAAAAAGAAAGAAAAAAAAGTTATTTTCAGAAACTCAACACGTATTCCGTTTTGCGTTCCGCGTGGTTTTCGCAAAACGCGCCGAAATTCGCACTTTGGTTTGGCCCGTAGACAATGAAACTGCACTTTTGACCACTAAGCACTGGTTTCAAAACGGAGATAGCTCAAGTTGAGGCTCGAGTGAAGACCAAAGAGAACGCAACATCCCGTCTCCTGAGCTCCGGCAAATAGTTGTAAACTGCGGCGTGGATGCGTCTGACGCAACAGATAGGTTTTAACTGCTTAACAAGTGGTCTTGTCGCAGTACTTTCTTTTTATATCTCCCTCCTCCTCCTCCTCCTCCTCCTCCTCCTCCTCCTCCCCCGCCCGACGGCGACGTCTCGTCCTCCTTCATCCCTTCTTTGTTTTGATCCTTCCGGCTCATTCCTCTTCGTCTTGAATTTTATTCCGTTTTCAAATATTTACGCGGGTATCGCCGCGGGTTTCCCGCACCTACGCGCTGCGCGGCCCGCAATCCTCTTTCTCCGCTTTTCACTTTTTTTCTTCTTTTTACCCGGATGCAGCGTTGTCTGCTTGCATCTCTTCCGCCGTTGTGCCGCTCTTGGAAATCCAGGGGATCGTACACTTAAGTCGAGTGGATTTCCTTAAGTTTTAGACTTACTCCCAACCTCCGTCACAACAAAACGAAATTCCCCTCGGGCGATGGTGCGCCTACAGCAGTTGCTTTTCATGCTGCAGGGTGTCTACAAGTCCGGAAATAGTACTGCATTTTTAAGGCGGTCCAGAAGTACTGGAAAAGTGCGGAAATTCTGCAACAAGTTCCGGAATTTTTCTAATTTTTCTGTCATTTTTGTCTCAATTTGAGAGAAATTCAAATTTTTGGAATTTTGATAAACTTGGAGGTACTGAAAAAAGTACTGAATTTTTCTGTTGAGGAGGTACTGCATTTCTTGGGAATTTACCGAAAAAGTACTGTAAGAGTACTGATTTTTGGTCAGCCTGTTTAAGTAGACCTCCTGTGCTGGCAGCAATGACGGTCGTTTCCAAAATTCGCGAATCACCTCTCGAGGTGGGTCTAAAGGTCAATGGATGCAAGCGTAGGTCAAAATGTATTAAACAGCCAAGTTTAGTCCTTAAAATTAGCAGAGCGTTTTTCTCCATCGGGTTGGAACCCTACCGTCCTGATCGGAAAACTTGACTCAATATATACCCGCAGAAATTCGCCTATAGTCGTTCCTTATACAGCTCTTTTTCTTAGAGGGCCTCATGTGCCTTAAATTGCTATTGAGGAAGGGTTAAGGAGATCCTTCAAATAGCATTATGAATGAACAGTTTTTGCAAACCTCGAGTGAAAGGAATGAGCCGTAAAACTTTGAAAATGACCCCTTGAAAGGAATTACAGTGATTTACCACTGCAAAAAGTATACAATTTGAAAGAAAATATAGTGCGAGTTTTGATAATTTTAAAGCAGGTTCGCACCCACCTTAATTATCAAGGTGTCTACTGCACCAAAAAATCCGGAAATAGTATTGATTTTTTTGAAGCTGTCCGCAAGTATTGAAAAAGTACGGAAAATCCCCATAAGCTCCGGAATTTTTGCTTCGTGCCGCGGTTGTTTTTTAAAGTAGCCTGGAAAGTATGTAATCCGTTACGCAATGATTCTTAATGTAGTATTTTCCCGCTAGATTGTGATTGTGAAGCCAGTTGATTCTCAGGCCAGCAATGAGCTTCGAATTTCGTGGCTACGCTGTTTGTGTAGCGATTTCCGCGTAAATGTCTTCACTTAAAGGTACCAAAAAAGACTGAACTTTTCTGCTTATGAGGCACACACTGAATTTTTTTGGAAAGATACTGAAAAGTAATGCAAAAGTACTTGATATTTGCCAGCTAGCTGTAGTAGACACCGTATTTATGCGACACGAGAATTCCGGCATGGTAAGTTGGTAGTTTCGGAATCGCCTTCAATTGTGGTGTGATACCGCACGCATTCCGAGGAGTACGAATAGTTGTATCGTTGCGCCTTAGCAATGCGATGGAAGATTAATACTGAAGTAGCCTCCACGCTGGTCTTGTCGGTTTTTCTTTTGCCACTATTGTAGTTTTGAGCGCATAGTTTAAGCGTGCTCAAGGATCTATTTTCAAAGTTGTACAGTCGAATTTCACTCGAGGTTTGTTAAAATTGTTCATTTTTATGGTGCCATTTAAAGAATTCTCTTTAACCTCCCTTAATCACAATGTAAACCTAATGGAGCCTCTTTAGGAAAAGAACTGTTTTAGGAACAACCATGAACACTAACCCCAGCCTTTCCTTAGGGTTGAATAAAAATAAAATCAAAATGTGTCACGGAACTATACGGAATTGCGACTTGTTTGATATTTGACGTCAAAATATTTCATGAAATTGATCGAATTTGAGATATTTCATAAAATTCGTTTGCCATTGTGAAATTTAAATTTTTCGTGATCAATGTAGTTCCTTCTCTGGAAACTACGTTTTTTGAAGTGGTAGTATCAACGGCGCGGCGAAAAGGTTTGATTTTTTTGTTTTGAGAAGGAAAAAAGAAATGCTAGTGATAATATTGAAAGAATCGGATGGTACGATTGAGCATTGAGTAGTCCGGATTTCCCGGATCTTGAAGCCGCAACTACGGCCTCTGAACCCGGAACGGAGGCACGAGAAATAAGTCGTCCAAAATTTATATGAAATCATGTAGTCAGCCTTGTCGCTCGCATTGTGTAATCTACAGCCTAGCCGTAATATTAAATTAGACTCTCGCATCATTGATCCTTGAATTAGCGATTCCACGTGGACAATCCGGAGTCAAAGGGGAAAAAATAATCTTGGAATTTTTGTTGTAAGAACAATTAATGATGATGATAATACGAATTTTGTAAAATAAAGCGATAGCTTTAGGTCGGCTTTCATCGTGAACTGAAAGTTTGAATTCATTGTGTTTAATGTAAACTACCAAGTCTATTTAAGTTAATTTTGAAAATGTTTGATATGGCCGACATCTTTTGCTTGAGTTTTTGATAGGAAAACGCGTGGTTTAATTCTTACCTCGTCTCTGGGTGCACTGCTTTAAATATCGAGCACGTGTATATAGTATGCAAAAAGCTGGCAACTTGCATCCGAGGAACGCACATCTGTCTTGCGAGCTCAAAAGGGTAGATTCCAAGAAAGCTTTGCAATTATTCATCCGCATCTCTCGAGTATCCTTTGTGCTTTGTGTCACACTTTCTCATCCGCCCGTTTCTTACAATCGGAAGATTTTCCGTGAAAAACCCCTCGGAGCGTCATAACCAAATCCACCCTCAGAATCGTCCAGATTTGTTCTCAAGAATCAGATCAAAGCACCGCTTTCTATATTTTCCCCCAAACTCTTCTTTCCCTCGTAGTCGTTCAAGTGCGGTGAGCATCAGTACTTGTTGCTATTAAGCTAGTTTGGCCAAATTGCGGAATCTGAAGCTGAAATTTTCCCTGATTCAACTACACGGGTTATGACACAAAGTTCCGACTCGTTGTCATGAAAATTTAATGCTATTTGGTAACGCTCCGCGGATTTTTGGCTTAAAATTGATAGTTTCCCCGAAAAATGGAAATATCCGTCGAAATATGCAACTGGATTAGAGTTTTCGGATCATTTTCCATCCAAGATCATCAAATTCAAGCAATTCTTTGCCACGTCGTTTAGGTAATTAATTTGTCAAGTTGTGAGGAAAAAACAAATCCCAGGTTGATCCTCCTTTCTTTGATTTCAACTCGAGAACTTGAACGTGACTTCCACCGGCCCGAAACATGCTAACAACTTGCTTGAACCGTTTACATACCGCAGATTCTTGGTGTTGGGTCTATCATGTTCGGTATAGAACGATGGAGATGGTTGTTTACATACCGCAGATTCTTGGTGTTGGGTCTATCATGTTCGGTATAGAACGATGGAGAAGGTTGTTAGTTGTTGGATTTTGTTGGAGCCATGCGGGAAGTGCTTGTTTCCAAACACACTCGCTGGTGGCTGCTCGCAACCCGCTCAACTCTTCCGCGCCAAGGAAAAACGCCGTATGAGCATTCCAACGTTGCCAAATTTCCCCGCATCAAAATGTATGTTACAAGAAATTTCCTCAACGTTTTCACTGAAATTCTCACATTGTTTTCAATAAATTACCAAATAAATCGTTTGAAAAATTGGAAGAAAAATATACACCCGTTTCCCAATAGATTTGTATTTTATCTAAGGAAATTTGGCGAGGCATGAAAGTCGATACGGTGTTTTCCCTTAGCATGGCAGCCCTGTTTCATTGCTCATGTTTTTCAGTCATCGACCTCCGATCCTCGATTGAGCGAGAACTGAGTTCTGACGTCATGGATTTCGCCCGACACCATTTACTAATCGTTGCGGCAGGTCTCTTGAATTGAGATCCATCATAAGCGCTCATTGTTCTACATTTTGTAATCAGGAACCACCGTCTCTAACTCATTTTAAAAACAACTTTTGTGCCATTACTTTGTCTGCAAGCAGATATGTGCTTTCATGGATGAACTAGAAATAGCAGCCCCGTATTGTAAAATTGACTCCATTCTGCATTAAGGAGCTACAGTTTTTGGCTCATTTCATAAACAACGCATGTGTCATTAGTTTCCCAATGTAGATGGGTGTTTTTTTAGGTGAGCCAATTTTAAAACATAGTTCCGAAGGGCAAAATGCAATCCAAACAGAATTCAATTTTGCCATAATCTTCTCCATCAAACCCCCCAGTTTATTTCTATTTTATTTTATCAATTTAGCACGTAATAAGTCAAAACAACTTGACCACGGTACAGGTGAACTTACATTATCATACAACACATCACATTACATTACATACATTATAATACATACATCGTGTACGACGTTTTACTGATATGAAACAGTTTAGCACTTAAGTTCCAGGAATCCGTTTTGGCTGTAAAAAGCCTTTTCAATTATGAACTTTCTATGGGGGAAAATAATGCTGTAAAGTTCGAGTTCTTTAAATAAACTTTAATTTTTAAAGATTTGTCGATTATTTGGAGGTATTTCTGTCAAACGGAACTAAGCGCCAAATTGAGTTCCTTTTGAGGAATTTAGAATGCCGGATAGCGCGTTCTGTCAAACGGAACTAAGCGCCATGGAAAAGCATTGCGAGTATAGGACGGAATGAGCCCGACGCCCGATTCCAACGCCAATCCAAGTCCCCTCTACCTTCCTCCTCCGATGGCGCTTAGTTCCGTTTGACAGAAATACGTCCATTTGAAAATCTAAACAAATATTTAATATTATAGAACCCGAGATCTGTAACAAAAATTTGACGTTATCTGTACTTTTGTGTCCTCTGTTTTAGTTATGTTTAGGGAACATTGTATATGTTGGTGTTATCAGTCCATTAAGTACAGCGTATTTCATGCTCTGAAGAATGTATAGTGATGGGAGAGTATAAAGAGCATTATCATTAAATAACTGCCTGCAAGGATAGTTACATGGTTTGTTGGATTGTACCCGGATAATTTTGGTGGTCCATGATTTAAAGCCCATGCATGGTGAAACGAGAAAAGCCTGTAGCTCAAGTTGCGAGGGTCGAGCATTATGTGTCTCGGAATTTTGGTCTCAATTTAATCTTAAGCCGAGAAATTTCTGAGCCGCTCTACGTGATTTTCGTGCGATGTAACTTGAAACAGACTACTCTGTTGGCTGGATCTCATGTGTGGAGCAAAGCCTATGCAGTTAGCTCCTGAACATCGGCCGCTTCTCTGACATAAGAGCGTTACTACTATTCCAGTTGAGCCGTATCGTTCACTCGTAACCCCATGCTTTCCGCAACCCAAGCACGCCTGGAAACAGAGATACGCCCTCGCGTCAGAGAAGTTACGAATTTTCTACTCCTTTTCCAGCTCGTAAGTTGTAACACAGTCAATCACCACTCTATCGGAATCGGATGCACATCCTCGAGTAACTGCTTTTACTTTAGTCCAGTTGAAATCCCCTCATCAGATTCTTGGAAGGAAATGAGTCACTTAAATGTACGTAACTGACGTAAGTAAACACGTTGCGGGTCTCATGAATAAGGATTTGCATACGGAGTAACTTGAGTCGTATTTTCCAGCAGGGACTTTATTTTTAGATGTAAGAATCTGTGACGTTTTATTTTTAGACGGTATAATCAGCCTTTTTCCGCCTCGTAGTCATCGGTGACCAGTCCCTCGATTTATCCGATGTGACGTGGACTTTTCGCAAGGATATGCGTCACCGTTTCCGGCGAAAGGGACCTCATGACACGGAAGCGAAATTTACAAAGCTTATATCCATTGACAAAGTGTGAAACCACGTATCTCCATCACCCAGAAAAAATTCAAAGGTTTCAAAATGTTCGCTCCTGTTTCACTTTTTTGAAGAGAAACGAGCCGCCCTGGTGAAAATTGGCGATAAGAGCTGCGTTTCAAAATACCATAGGAATTCTTATAGCCGGCTAAAGAAGGCTACAGAAAATCATATAGCTGGCTGTAGAATGCGGAGAAAAACCATACGGCCGGGCTATACGAAGCGATAAAAAATTATACAGCCGGGCTATGGTTCTTATCGCCGGGCTTTACATTTTATCGCCTGGCTGTTGCTTTTTCGCCATCGATTATTAAAGGCTATAAGAAATTGTGTAGAAATTCGCGTGCTTTGGAAACCATTAAGTTTGATACGGAACCACCTTAAAGTAATATTTACAAAACACACGTTATATTTTCCTTTAATACATATTTTTTTTCATCAATTAAAATGAGAATAATCCATACAGGATGTGCAAACATTTCAAAATCATGAATTGAATAACGCTGACTCCGCCCGATTAATATTAGAGCCTAACACAAAGCGGAGCGGCGACGCAATGGCGCCTACAAACCTAACAGGGATACTTCACGCATTGCGCAATGTGTGAAGTATCCCAGTTAGGTTTGTAGGCGCCAATGCGCTGTCTGCCCGCCTTAGTGCCACGGCGCTTGAAGCACCTATTTCACACCAGAGGTATTGCACAGTATCGTACGAAACTGAAGGCGCTCTAATATATTAGGAATGGAAGGCATCCATCAAAAGTACGGAGCTTTCTTCACAAAATAAATCAAGATACTGCGGCCTAAAAAGAGAGCAGTAGTCCAAAAACTCACCCAAGTTCTAGCATCCGTAATTAGTAACGTTCAGCATACACTTTATCGCCTGGCTGTTGCTTAATCGCCATCGGCTATAAAAGGCTATAAGAAATTGTGTAGCCGGCTATAGAAGCTATTGGAAATCTTACGGCCGGCTGTAGGTCTATGGTATTTTGGAACACAGATTCTACTGCCAATTTTTACCAGGGCGACTTGATAGCTTGAAATTTTTTACAGAATATCCTCCTTACAGAGGAGAAAAATCAAAAAGGTTTCCAAGGAATTAGGTTGACTAGTTTTCCATGAACACGATTAAGTATGACAGTAAGTCTGCAACGTCACGGAGGTAGGTGGTTTCGCTCTTTAGACATCTGTTCTCATCAAGAATGAGAAACATCCGAGGAAATACGGATTCGTCAAGGAATTGGTGCTGAAAACCGGACATTTCTTCCTTCTCCACCCCGAAATCAAGTTATTTTTAAAATTGGTGGTTCTTGTTGGCTCTGTTTCAAAGAATCAGGAAAAAGATCAAAAAGTCCATTTTCTCCCTAAACTTTGAAGTGAAATTTTATTTTTTCCAAGAAAATCCAGAGACGAATAGGAGGAAATCCTTCGTTTCATAGGGGAATTTTCCAATGGAAATTAGATAGCTTCAAAAATAATCGGAGAAGAAGCAAACCAAGAAGTTTTGACGTTATGTGTATAGCAACTTGGGCTAACTCAACGCGCCGCGGTAGAGGTAGGTAGTGGTGAAGGAAAAGTCTGATTGTAAGCTCCTTCGTTTTTTGAATAAGCACCACAGAAGTCCTTTGAGCCGGAATAGTTCTATCAAATCGCCGCATCCGCGGCAGTACTCCCAAGCTTTTATACCTACCTTCTTTTTTTCATGGCATTACGCCAAAATATTGCATCCAGTTTCGATGTTACTGGCAACTTGGAACGTGAATTCTAAATGAGCGCATCTATTAATTTTTGCCCCCCCTGCTTTTGAATCTTGCTAACTTTAATTTTTTAGTACGTAGAAACCAGGCGTGAATCAAGACGCAGTGCAGTTGAGCCGAACGAAGCATGTAATGCATTTTTCATTTTATTTGTTTCAGTTTTTGAGTTTCCCATGCCACACAATGGCACCCGTCAGCACTTTATGCAATCCTTTGTTAAGGTCTTTCTTGATTTACAAGTGAGTTGTTTTAATTTTTGATCCTTTATTTTCAGCCCTTATTCTTATTTCATGACATCCTTCTCCGTACTTTCTCATATAAAGTGTTCCAGCATATGATTTTGCCCATATGTGTGCCCTTCATCTCGAAGTGGCTTCGATGCTGCATGCATTTTGAATTATTCAAATAAATTAAATCGAGTTGAAGCACAGAAAGGAGCCAAGTCGCTCATCAGCCGAATGCAACCAAGAATTCGAGGGTAGAAGTATCAATGACAGAGTTTGAGTTCAAGGTATATTTTCAAAATATTTTTTCTAGACTTTGAATTTTCGACAGGAAAAAACATGCGGCTAGTTATATTCAAAACTTCTCCTAGTTCATATTTTTCAAGAATACGCAATTTTTCCTCCTCGTTGCGTTACGCAACAGAATTAATGTAATGCGGATCGCTAGAAGTTTAGTATTGAGAATGCAAAATCGTCGAACAAGTGATGAGGAAGTCGACGCATGTGTTTTCGTCTTCCAATAACTTGTTCGTGAAAGAGAATCTTATTCCACCAAAATTAAAAATTGAGGGGAAAGAGGAGGAGGCTGATTGCCAAAAAATACTAATTTTGAAAATTGATACCATAAGACAGAGGAGTGCCCTATGAGCACTTGGAGACAAACCAAGCCCGTACGTTGCCGCAACGTTGCAAGGCAACATTTTTGATGATATTGCTTTGTAAAGGTAAAGCAGCAACGTTTAAGCAATGTTTCAGCAATGTTGCCTGACATTATATTTTAGACAATATTTTCAAAACGTTTTTAGAAATGTTTCTGGAACATTATTAAAAAACGTTTCAATAAATATTTCTTAGATATATTGTGACAACGTTGTTAAACATTATTAGTCAGGGAGAAACACGATTTGACCCGGAACAAATTGCTGAACAAACTTTTCCTATGTAAACGTCATCAGTAGGTCCTCCTGAAGAACATACCAAAAGTTTACCACGGTCCGACCCCGGAACACCCCCCAAAATGCCTAAATTTCAAAATGGCGGCCATAATAAGGCCTCTGGGATTTCGGTTTTTTAAAATGCGCATATAGTGTCATGTGAGGTATCAATCCCTGTGTAATTTTGGTCGTAGAACTCAGATATGAGGTCAAGCAGATGCTGTGCTGCAAATCGGAGGGGACACTTTTCCACTGTTTCAGGTGTTCTCCTTTCTGTTGTTTCTCAACAGATGATTTTCTCCAATCAATATAAGGGAATGCGCCCTCATACAATGTCGCAAAAATATGTATATGTATATACAAAAATAAACAAAAATTAATTGATAGATAATTCAAAAAATAAAAAAATTAACAATAAAAATATACAAATGAAGATAAAATTTAAAAAAATAAAAAAATAATTTAAAAATAAAAAATAAAATAAAAAAAATAAATATAAATAATTAGAAAATAATTTAATACAAAATAAAAATACCAAATAATTATAATAATAATAAATAATTATAATATAATTAAATAAATAATTAAAATAATAATAATTTTATTTATATAAAATGAATATATTTATTCAATTCTTTTTTAATTTTTTTTTCATACTCCTTTTTTTTAAAAACTTGATCTTCCTAATATTATGTTCAGTATCCTTCGTTGTAGAATTATGCACAGAAATGCAAGAATATCATTGCTTTCTATCATAAAAAAGTCACACTGAGCGGGAGAAAGGGTGGTCTGAAGGTGGTAGCTCTGCTCAAAAAACGTATAGTTTTGAAAGAGAGCTCTTTCAAATTCTGATTTGTTTTGTATGGGGTACGCACAAAATTGTCTGATTATATCGCAATTTTACACCAAGTTCAGAAAACACGGAACGCTAGAAATCGGATTTTTTTACTTCCCTCGCAACGCATCCGTAACACAGGTCTGCACTTCCTGAACAAATTCCGTACCGGTTTATCCTTTTCATCCCTTGAATTAGCGTTTTTTGATGAATTTCGGATGGAAAGTAGCTACTTCGCCTCGATTTTTCATCCGAGACTTTCGAAAAGTTGACGCCGTGCGCTCCTCCGTAACTCAGTCGGAGGCTCCTCTTCATCCCCTCGTAACGTAGGCTCAGACCTCCCTCCCTCCCCCTGCCGCCTAGAGCGTCAAGCATTTTATTAACGGCCCCTGAAAAGAGTTTTCTCAAACTTTGATTTTTGACTCGACTCAACAAAAGTCCTTGACTTGAATTTTTATCTCTTAAGATTTTGGCCCTTTTGCCCGCGCCAACGGTAATGCTTTTTAAATCATGTAGCGACTTTAATGACGAAAGTTGCCATCCTTCCTTCAGCCAGAAGTATCGTAATCAGATTTTACGTGAATTACGTGACGCAGTACCAAATACCCCTCCTCCTCCTCCTCCTCTCTCTCAGTTGTGAATCACTCGTTTCGTCCATCGTGTCGGTCCAGCCAGACCCCATTCTCCCGAAAGATTGACGTGATCATTCATGAGCGCCGAGCGGTCCCTGACATCGTTATCATTGATTTGCTGCACGGTCAACGACCATGAACGCTACGGCCGAAAAATACGTTCCCTACTATCACGACACGTTCGATACACGAAGCCATGCGTGAAGCCCCGTAAGTACCTTTATAGGGATAGTCAAGGCATTTTTCTAAGAAACCAATTTAGATTTTGATTCGAAAAAGCTTTGGTTTTTCGGTGGGTGAGGAGTTCAAATTGAGGAGTTTAGAGAACTTTAATTCTTATACCACCCTCACCCCTTCTTATTGTAACGTAACTTGGTATCCTTTCGCAGGTCTATACCCTTTTAAAAGTTACTTAACACTCAGTTGGGCCCCTCGTCCTCCGTTTTGTGAAACACTTTGGATAAAAATTGCCAGCATTTGTTGATTTTTTATCTTAGATGGGCGAAAAATCGTGGATATGCGCTTGTTGTAGCGTCACGTAACGCTGCCGCGAATGTTCCCTGGCTTGTACAACGCATGAGGGGTCGTGTCCTAGTCCGTTGCTGTCCCTTCAATCGCTCCTTTCCTCAGGAAGCCGCGATGTGGTCAAGTGAGTGATAAGGAGGGTTTCAGATCTTCAACATATGTATCATCAAATGGAGAAGTGTCGCCAGCCTCGAGTAAGATTCAAGGAATACGGCCCCAACGCAGGCTCAGACCCCCTTCCTCCTAGAGCGTTACGTACGTACAGTCGAGCCTGAATTATCCGCGGTGGCGTGGGGCCGGAGCTACCGCGGATCATCGGCAATCGCTACTAATTCCAAACTCAGCTATCTGGCCGAAAACAGTGATCAAGGACAACCCTTGACAAATATCAGACAGAAATTTTATTATAAGTCAAAAATCAATAGCTATTTTCTACCTCAGAAGAGGTAGTTTCAGCAAGCATCATACCTATGAGAATTTTGTTTACACAAGTTTGCGATCGTAACGGATTTAGGCTCCCATCTTCTCCAGGTGTTTAGAGAGAATCTGTCGCGAATTTGATTAGACTCACCCTTAAATTTCCTTCCACTCCATGGAAAAAGCCACCGGAAAAAACTGTAAATAATCCGAATGGCGGATAATCGGGACTCGACTGTAATTTCTAAACTGTCTCGATGGACAAATTCATGAAAGAAGAAACTCGTTCTCGGGTAATTTCTTAAACGGTATAGATGGCCTTATAAGTGCGAACGCGTGTATCTCTGTTTGCGACTTGGTCGTAGACTTCCCTTCATATCTTATTTTCTCTTGGGAGAATTGTTAAACTTAATTTCATGAAAGCCTCTTGATTTTTCCTCTTTATCAGGAGAATATTGCGTGTTGAGTTGAAGCAATATGTATAAAGTTGCCTTGTTTCTCTTGGAAGAAATAGGTAAAGTAGGTGGAGAGATTTTGAGAGGCCGCAATGGAGATACGTGGTTCGGGACTTGAGGCGTGGATATGAGGAAGGATTGGAGGAATCCTTGCGAGGTGAAGGCGGAAACGGCGCGTGGAGTGATGCAGTGGCACTGGGAGTCGGGTGAGAGCGGATCAAGTTGGTGGCCGGCGTGGCGCGGCGCGGCGCGGCGCGTCATGGCTCAAAGCGGAGTCAACGGAACGGACACGGGACGAAAGGGACCGCAGTGGCTCATGTCCCGTGTCCCCTCGTCCAGGTCCAGACCCAGGCCCAGGGTCCAGGCCAAGCCCCAGGGTCCAGGCCAAGCGTGGAACGTGTCCGAGTGAAGAGATGCACGTACACGTCTCGCGGCTCTGGCTTCTCATCCTCATCCTGGATGTGGGTTAAGTACCGTTTTATTGTGGCCGCCGCCGCCGCCGCCTCTCCCTCGGCCTCTTGGCCGGACTCAGTCTCGACGTCTCCTCCGGGATGCGTCTCCCTCTCGACCTCAGCCCGTCTCTAATTCTCCCGCCCTAAGGAACAACGCCGTATCTACCTTCAGGCCCTCCCAAATTTCCCAACATAAAACTCGAATTTCCTCCTAAACTTAGCTATCAATGTTTTCCTTCCAATTTTTCAGATAATTTTCCTCGCAATTTCACTTAGAGTCCCTGAAAATTTCGAGGGAAAATATTCATATCTTTCCGCAGAAATATACACTTAATTGAAGGAAATTTGGCAACTCTCGAATGTTCATACGGCGTTCTTCCTCAGCACGGCAGAATTCATGTTCATTCGGAGCACCTTCCGTTTAACTTTTGGCCCTTTGGGCAGCGCTCCTAAATTACCCAACACTCGAGGAGGAGGGAGAGCCTCCATTACACAGAACACGTTCAAGCCTAAAAAAAACTAAAACGAATGAACGTTACGGAAAACTTGTAAAATTAACGCATCCATGAGAAGTTGACCAGGCAGTTACATTATATACCGTCGTGTCTAGGACCGGTAAAAACCAGGCAAACTGGGATACATCGATTCCTCAAAGAGTGACCAATTTCAAGGGAAATCAGGGAATCTCCTATTTTACCGCTTCGAGACCATTTTAATAGGTATTTATGTTATTGCGTCGGAGTCGCCGTTATTGACCTCAGGGCCGGATTAAGGGGGTGGCCACATGGGCCGCGGCCCATGGCGGCAAATTTTGCAATTTTTTTAAATGCAGGTACAAAAAAAGCGGATTCAGAAAAAAATTACAAACAAGAAAAGGTGACAAAATCTCTCATTTTCTGAGAGTTCATTAATGTCTAATTTTTTCGTATTTCGGTGATACAAAAGACTGCGCACCTCTAATTAGTTGAGTTTAGAAAGAAACCAAACACTTAATTTGGCCTGGAGCGGCGCGGCGCAAAGAGAAATGATGACGAGGACTTGAGATGAGAAGGAGAAGCCCTCGACGAGGCGGTCGGCATGTAACACATATTAGCGCCTACGAGACTGCATGAATACTTCACGCATTGCGTCAAACACAGTACGGTCAACAGCGGTTGGCGCGGCGTGAAACGCACAGTGCCTACAAGACTACATGAATACTTCACGCATTGCGCCAAACAAAGTGTGGTCAGCGCGGCACGGCGGCGGAAGTTAAAATAATTAAACCACATTTATGTTTGTTCTTTCTTAATTTTCTAGTTCATTTCTTACAAATGAAAGGCCTTGTCCCCACAGAGATAGGTTTACGGAACTGAACTTTCGCGCGAAGTTCCGTGAACTTTTGCTAGTAGTGTTGACAGGGCTTACGCAAAAAATGTGTCCAACACGAGTGAACGCGTCTTATGCACCCTTCTCCCTCCGGCACGTTCACTTGATGGTTTTTATTGATGTTTCAAAATGCATGAGAAGAGGGCGGCAAAATACAGGCGGCCCATGGGCGGCAAGTAGGTAAATCCGGCCATGATTGACCTCATGAGTATTCGAATCGTCAGAACTGTTAAATGCTTTCATTGGCTTTATAATACAAGTATAAACTTCATAGGCGACGGCGTGGACGTCCTGTGAAAGGTTGGCGACAAGGGGTGGAGGAGGAGATCAGAAGGTGGCAATTGCCTGACGGTCTCTGGGAGGATGGGGGGCAATGGCGATTGGGCGTCGCAGAGCGCGAGGCTGCACTATAAAAGCGGCTTAATGTATGTATAAACATCAAAAACGCTTTTAGAATTAGAAATCTGAACAAGAGCCAAAGAATTGGCAAAAGGTTGATAAAAATTGATATTCATTGGTATCTGGAACTCTGTTGAGGTACTCGGTCTCTCATTAGGGAATGAGCCCCTGAAAAGTTCATGAATGAGCTCCTTTTCCTCGGTTCTGCCCATCCTCTAGAAATACTCCCCCCCCCCTTTCTACCCTCCCCAGATTCAGTTGATATGCAGTCCCTCCAAACAATCGTTGTTGAAATTATGAAACCACGTACGTTCAGTGTGTAATATTGTAGATATCCTGTCACAAAGTATTTACTTAAAGAAGAAACGGAAATTTTGAAAATCGTATCTGAGATATCGATGACCAACGTGGAAAACCACGTATCGCTGTTTGCGACCTAGCATAATTCCCGTCCTACTATATTTTTTCCTCGGAAAACTAGCGACTGTACTTTCTTGATAACTTCCATGATTTTTCTTCTCGGTTAGCTAAATATTCTGTTCAAATTCAAGCTATTAAGTTGGCTTGTTATTCCTTGATAGAATAAAAGAGGAAGGGAAATTAAGAAACATCGCAATGGAGAAGCGTGGTTTTGCACCTTGGCCATCGAGATGTGTTTTCAGTTTCAATGTCGATGGTTCGTTTAGTAAATATTCACAAGTTGAGGATAGAGATTTTTTTTATCGCTTATTGTGATGGGTGTTTTATTTGCCATTACATCGTGATTGAGAATCTCAATTTTTGAAGGGAGAGAGAATCTTGCTATCAAGAGTGTTTTGAGCATGCTTATATATTTACTCATATTTTCCCATAATTCTCTACTAAAATATGCTTTTTTTTTTCCTCGACAGGGAGAGAAAAACAAATTAAAGTATGTGGAACACTGCACTCTCAACTTCACCTCCTGTAATAAGGTTGCTCATGATTTGATTCTTTACAAGTGTCTCTATTGTTGTTGAGCCTAGAGTGTGTTTCTTTATAGTAAGGCAGTTGTCTTAATATAAGTTGCAATGAAGAATTTCAATGGTATCATCGATCATGTAAAATAATGTAACACGAACACCCACCAAAGAGTATTTTTGTTACATTACTTAATTTTTAGGAAAGGGTATTTTACTTTTATGTAATTAAAAAATTATGTAAATTTTTACTAAAAATGTATACAAAGTGCATGAAAGCGTCTAAAAAAATTGTATAATGATAAAAACAAAAATAAAATGAAATAAAAAAAAAGCTGTGAGTATGAATACTTTTTTTCTTCTTTTACTTAACCACTCTTTTTCCTGTACTTGTATTTATATGGTTAAAATAATTTTTTTCGATCAAAAAGTCAAGTTTAACTGAGCTCTTAAAAGAGGATCTTGGACATCTTATTTAAGGTGAGAGGAGAGTTTGGGTCTTTTTTTCTCTTGTATTAAGTACTGTGTGATCACACTTTCAATTTTTGACAAGATTCCAAATTGTACTTACCGAGTCTCATAGAAGTCAAGTTTAGTTGCGAAATATTGATTTAGAACATTCAGCACTATGGTGTTGGGCCACTGAGACTTTATGCATCACAAAAAATGTTAAAGGATCTGCCTATCAGAGTATTTTTTGTTTCTTTTTCTTTTTTTGGGTGGAAGGGGTTCAGTTAGATGCAGGAATAAGTACATGCATTATTGCACAGAATTTGTTTTTATTTTTTTTTATTTTTTTCATTCTTTTTTTTAACAAAAGGAGCATACTGAGAGCATGCTATTATACATCATATAATAAAACAAACAATATTCTAATATCACGGTTTTATTTTCTAGGAATAAACTGCGCAGAAGTATAGTTCCTTCGTCATGATGTATCCAAATTATTTTGAAATGAGGAAGAGCTAGACTTACTACTCAAATTGAATTGATTAGGAGGCACAGTTTGACTTGCATGCTGAAACACCAACAAAATGTTAATGAGATACAAGGGTAAGAGAGCAATTTTCAGGACACAAAGAGAAGTCTGCCTGACAGAATGGGGAAAGCTCATTAGATACGGGTCTCCCTGTTACATTTCTTTGTGTAGACCACCAGTATTACAACTTGATTGAGGAAATACTAGAGCTTTAATGTTACTTTGAGATTCTCCACAGAGGCAAAGGTTCACGGAACTTTCAGATGTGCATGATTTTCGCCCCTTTTCTGTCTGAAGTTATGACTCAGCTATATATTATTCTAGCAGAGTTCTGGGAGGTCTGCACGTGTGGACAAGATCTTGTAAAAATACATTACTCAAGTTCATTACATTCCCTGTAAAACTTTTTGAACTAAGATGGTATGTTGTAAAATAACTTAATTTGAAACCAAGGGTCTAGCTGCTGGTTGACAAAATTATTTAAAATCAGCGAACATTGAAATACAATGTCTGAAAGGTAGTAGCACTGAATATATTGGTATTTGGAGTGTAGCCGAGTGCTAGAAATAATGTAAAATTTTCTTTAAAAACTTACATTTTATTAACAAACTTAGACCGAAGCTTTTCGAAGCAAACGCTTCATCGTTAGGGTCACAAAATCGATATCAAAAAGGCCAAAATTTAATTTTAAACAAGGCAACAGATTTCATTGATGGTAAGAATTGATAACAAGCTATTAGATCAAAACACTCTTAATAATCAAACATTGTCAATGTATGCTTAGTACCTGTTTCTCATCAGAGATGGCAGCACATTTTATGTACAGGGGATTAGTTGCCAGATCTACCTCTTTTTGTACATTACATCTTCGAAAAGCTTCGGTCTAAGTTTGTTAATAAAATGTAAGTTTTTTAAAGAAAATTTTACATTATTTCTAGCACTCGACTACACTCCAAATGCCAAAATTATTTATATGGCTCGATTTCCGCGACTAGCTCAGAGGTGAACCCTTACCTTAAAAAAGTTTGTTCCCTGAGGTTTTCACTCTTAGTTGCTACTTGCAAGGTAAAACCCCAAGAGGTCGTCTTAGAGACTTTCAGATACGGGCCCCACGCGGCTTCGTCGGAAGGGATCTCCCCCTATTGGTTGGAAAGGCTCCGGCCCGGTACGACAGACCAATACCCGCGCACAACCAAGGTAAAACCCCAAGATGTACAATATCTAGACACCACCTTTTTCTATAAGTATGTGAATGGGTTAATAGCCCTTCCGTAAAAGTATTTTTCGAAAAAATCAATGACAGAAATATCTGTGCTTTCCTGGATGCTCAGAATGCGAACACTATCTTGGTTTTGCCATGTCTATGGGTCAATCGCACTGCAAAAAAGTATTATTACCTGCATCTGTTGTACTTTCTTGTCTGTTAGAGGATGGGCCTTCTTTTCTGGATATTGATAAAAGTCATATTTTCCAAAGGATGTCTGTTCTGAAAGTCCCCTCGTGATGCAAGAGCTATTTGATGAGGTATGGCACCTTATCTGGAAAATAAACATAAGTGAAAACACATCCAGTACATAATTTAATGACTCTCCATTATTGAAATAAATTCTTTCATACTGTCGTTCAATTGAAATAAAACCATCATTAGAGCAATAAACAACCAGTCTAAGTTTTTTACCTTGTCTATACTCTGAAGACAAAAAGACTAGTGTTGAAAAAGTGTGATATTGTAATGACCAGTCTAGAAGCACAGAGAAACGTCCGGAATTTTAATTGCATTCAATTCCTAGGTTTTGTTCTTTTCAACTAACTAAAAATTAAGAAACTGGAAATTCGCATGTTTTTTTGTGAAGCATGATAAATAGTGAATTTTTCTATCATTGTCGGAATGTTCTTTGTATTAACACGCCTCCGAAACATTTTTTGCATAGGAAAGACTGTCAAAATAGGTGATAATAAAGCAGGGCGCATAATCATAGAAGGAGTCGGTTTTTTGTCTTGCTGTGAAACTTAATCTAATTTTTCATATTGATATGATGAAAATGATAACCTAAGTAAAGCCCATGCTTGTGAAGAAAAAGATCTATTGAATTAGGCTACTTTTAAGCTGCGGTAAAAATTATTTGAAATGGATGTTACGTACCTTGTCATTCATCTCTGGAAGAATAGCACTTAAGTTGAAGTTCGTTAAAGTTGAAGATCCAGAGTTGGCTGTCGCATTGTAAATTAACTGCTCATTTGATGGCACATATTTTTGACTTGTAGGCGTCATTTTAATTGAGTTGATGGCAGTATCATTGTTGAAACTCGATGAGGGACCAATGTTGACTTGATCTACAAACTCTGGCCGGTTTTGAAAGGTATTCGGTAGATTTATAGGCTGATAGGAGATGCTATCTGACGTTGAATAAATACAACTAAAATTATTTGACGGGGCGCTCCCGGAGTTCAGCGGGAGCATTGGAGGAGCCAAACTAGTTTTGGAGGAAATAGAGGTTGTGACGCCTTTGACATTCATTGCACTGGAATGTTCTGTTGCATAATTTCCTCCGATTTGATGGATTAAAGCAGGTTTATAAGTTTCAAACATTGCCGGTGATTCAATTTGATTGGAGGATAAGGTGCTTTGATTATTCAGATTATTAGAGATGCAGCTGCTGTTTGGAAAACTTGTACCTTTGCTTACTACACATGGGTTACACGATTTCAGTACAGCTTTAGTGGAAGAATTCTCCTTATTGCTTGTTCTCAAACTAGTATCCTCTTGATTGAGCTTTTGGTTTGTAGAATGTACTTTTTTAGCCTCTGAATTGAGGACTTCAGCGCTGTTGGGTGCTTTTTTAGCAGACACAAAAGTTTTACAGGAGCCTGGGGAGGTTTTGGAGGATTTATTTGAGGATCGAGAGGCGGCAGGTGAAGATATTGAGAAATTGGATGAACACTGAACATCTGTAGAGCTGCATGGTGTATTAGCTACAGTGGATGGAGCAGAGTAAGAGATGAAATTTGCGGTTGAGTTTGATATTTGTGAATCGTGAGGCACGGCTGCGTTCAAGTTGACAGTGAAATAATTGCTGGAGGAAAAGCTGGAAGAAGGCAAATAGTTTGAGGTGTACGCTGAGTTGAGCGTTGAAACCGAATTAGGACCCTGATTACTGGTTGGCAAGGAAAGATAACTTGATGACATCATCGGCAGGTCTGATGGACTGTTTGAAAATATTGGTAAGTAAGTCGAAGATGAAGTGACCCCAGCTGTGTTCGAAAACACCGGTAAATAGCTTGAGCTGACCGCAGGATCACTTGTCTTGTTTGAAAAAACAGGTAAATGGTTTGTGGTTGGTCCATTCAATACACCACTATTACTTGTTGGTACATTCGAAATGTAGGGTTGATATGATGGTGTATTATTGTGGGCAAATTTATCTTGGGTTGAGGGAGCGTTTAATTTAGTGTTAGTGGGTGTGGATAATACATAGGACGATGAAGATGAATTGATATCTTGAGTCGAAACACTTGACCCAGTTGTGCTGATACTGGTGAGCGGTAAGTAAAGCGAAGCATCATTAACAGCAGGTAAAACAGAAGGCAAATAATTTGTTAAATTGCTGTTACTAAGGGTGTTAGTGGTCGGAATAACAGGAGACAAATAGTTTGACAAGCGGTTTTTATCGGCAGAGCTTGATGATGGAATAATATTGGGTAAATAGTTTGCTACTGTATTATTTCGAGTTGAGACTAAGGAACTTGTGGAAATGACTGGAGGAAGATAGGAGGAAATTTTATTTGTGTTACTAGAGATGGAAGCTGTTGAAATTATTGGTGGTAGATATGTTGCAGCGCCAGAACTAGTAACCGATTTAGATAATGAGCAACTTGAAGTCCGCTTCGTGTTTTTAGAAGTTGTAATTACTGGTGAGAGATAGTGGGAAAAGCTTACAGTGGGAGTAGATATTGTAGTGCTCGACCCAATAAAAGGAGGAAGATAATTTGAAGCAGTAGTACTGCTGCATACTGAAACTTCGCTAACTGTGATGGTGTTTGACGCTACAGTGAAGTTAGCGTTTATAGTGGAAATAGATGTACTACTTGAAGCAGTTGAGGAGGTATAATAGGGCATGTTATTCGTACTGACAGAGAGTGAATGAGTCGAAACAACTGGAGTTAAGAAGGGGAAACTCTTACTGTTACTGTTAAAATTTGATGGTAGAACATTAGTAGGTATCGACGTGGACGACAGGAATAAAGTGGCATTGTTAGAAGACGGAGGGATGAAAGCATTAGTGATTGACAGCGGATTTTGAGGAGTTTTAAAATTGCAGTCATCAAAAGGAGCATAATCTGAGATTGAGACACATGGTTTACGAATATTTTCATTTGAATAGTAGACAGATTGCTTTTCTACCTTGTTTGCACATGAAGATGATGATGTATTGGTATAAATTGGACCTGTCAGAGCAGAATTAGAAACAGAAACAGAAAAACTTGAAGCAAGAGAGGGTCTAGGAAAGGGAGGGGAGATGTGTGAGCCGATTCCATGATTCAGCTCGACGTTTGATGGATGCTTTTGATCAGCAACCTGTCTGCAAGATGTTCTCCTCTCTTTTGAATTTTTAGTAGGCGCTGAGGATGAGTAAGTTGACGGATAAAAATTAACAGCAAATTCCGATTTTGAAATGCTTGGATTTTTGTTCGAAAGAAGACAATTCATTGAAGAGGAAGCGGGGGCGTTATAGTCCAATCTTGGTTTCTCATTGCTGATGCTTGCGTCAGATCGGTAGCTCTGGTTTGAAAATTGGAATGATTCTCCGAAGGGGTTACTATCAGGAATTGTGGTTATCAGCTGTTGCTGATTACTCTGATACGGCTGAGCAGGAGGAATGAAGAAGTTACCGACACTCGAAGATTGAAGCTTTGCACTTTTGTCCATTGAGTAGTTTGGAGTATTGTGAAAATCTGAGATAGGAGTGAAGTTCATGACTTGAGAGTGATTATTCCCGCTGTTCAGTAGTGACTCAGTGCTGTAATTATTTGACTTGAAACCCGTGTCAAGGCTGGACGACTCTTTTGTACTTTGATGCTGCCAGCAATTATTGACACTCTCTGTTTTGCTGACAATGGAATGCTGATTAAAGACTCGTTGACCGTTGCCATTAACAAAATTTTCATGGTGGCCGTTATTCAAAGTTGCTGATCCTCTTTTGATTAAACGATGTTTGGGGTCGTATTTTTCACTAGTATTGTTGCTAAAGTTATTAAAGCTATTAGCGCTGTTTTTATTTTGCTGCTTCTGATGGGTGAAGTTTCGTTTGCTCCCAGACAAGACTTGATCATCTTGTATTCCATGTGATTTTACTTGATTTTGGTCGACTAATTGACTTACAGACAGGAAATTGGTGCCACTTGTTTGTTGAGATTTGTCATTAGACTCGGATTTCTTGAGTGCAGTTATTTTGTTGGGTTGCTGACTCTTTGCCGCAGGAGCACTTTGTTTACTTTCAAAACATGGGTGCTGATTGATGTTTTCTTTAATTTTACTCCTGGCTCCCGACAGATTTTCATTTGTGTTGACTTGAACTTTTTGGTTGTTTTCAGATCTATCATAGGATTTAAGATTGTCATTGATCGGTGGCTCACCAATTTTTTGCCCAGTATAATTATCAGGCACAGCCTCAAAAGACGCTACTTTAAAGGCATCCACGAAAGGAGTCGTGTTGGTGCCCAAAGCTAAATCACCTATCAATGTTGGCAGAGTGGATGGTATTATAAAATTGTTATCTGTATGCGTTCCAACGATATGATGAGGAAGCGAGCTTTTACTGGGGGACCAAACATTTGTTTGATTCAAAACTGCGGGGTAGTTAGGATTGTAGAGTTTATTGTTGTCAGTGGTTGACGAATATTCAAAAAGTTGGTCTATATTGGTCGTAGTGAATGAAGTGGAGTATGAGCTACATGCAACAGTAGACGAGGCCAGAAAGTCGAAATTTTGATACGGGAATAGCTCTGAATTACTAAATTGCTCAATACCATGTAAACGTACATCTGGGGTCGTCATCCAGTTGACAAGGGACTTGTTGTTGGAACCATTTTCATTCACGGTACTTGAATTGATTTTTTCTTTGCAGTTTTTAGCAGTAGTTTTAGTGACATCAGAGTTATTTGCAGAACTTAATTCAAATGCTCTAGCGTTCAGGGTATTATCTTTGCTTTTAATTTTATCCGAAGGTTTCCGGGAATTTTCAACAAACCTTTCTCCAGATTTCGGAGAGAGTTCTAAGCAAGCTGTTTTATCAGTTTTAGAACTATACAACTCTGAAAAAACTGGCAACAAATTATTGCTAACAGCCAAGAGAGATTTGGGAAGTTCCTTGGTGGTGCAGGTAGTGACGGTCTGCGCTGATGAACTGAGCTTTATGGACACATTTTGTCCTGTATCATCAGCAGTACTGGAAGTTGCAGGGATGTTGGCTTTTTTACCTGGTGAAATTTTATCAATTAATGTTTGCGAATTTTTACCAGCATGCTGATTTGAACCGTTAGATGAATCTGTTTTATTCTTAGAGCTTACAGCTTTACATGGCGAGTCACCAAAAACTGAACTCTTCTTGTTTGGATGGTTTGATGCATGAACAGGAGTGATATTTGAGGTGTCAAAACTTAAATTTTCATTGTATTTCTGATTTGATTCGATTTTGTCACAACTCTTCGACAGCCAATTAGGTTTAGGTATTTGCGCAAACTGCTGATCAAATAAAACTGCCTGCCCTTCAATTATTGCAGATGACGGAGATTCTAGGCTGCCTATTTGCATAATAGAAGTGGAATTATCATTTTGGCTCTCACACGAGAGTTCATTTTCATTCTCGTTGAGTAGCTCAGAATTTTTAGAGGTAGAAACGAGAGGAAAAGATAATAAAAATGCAGCAGTAGGAGATAAAGACTCTGAGTTGTGCAAATTGGAAGGAATCTGGAGAGAAGATAGAATATCTGACGAAAATTCTCGGACATCCTCCAGGTATGGAGGGAGTATAGGCAAAAAAGAGTTCTTTTCATATGTACCCAGTTGAGTTAAAACGTCTTTGCCACTGTTAAAATTGAAGGTTTCAACTAACTTCGGATCAAAATTAAAAGAATTATTTGTGTTCTGAGCGGAATAACTTTGAATCTGAGAGGAAGTCAATGCCTCTGTGGCATTCGAGTTCGTTTTTAACTGCAAATCACAACTGACTTTTTCACCAGTTTCTGGAAATAAATTTTTACTTAAAATAGAATCACTTGAAAAAGCACCTTTAGGACTTAAACTAAGAGACACCACACTTTTTGACGTATTTATAAAATCACAAGATTCAATTGAGGAAGTCACAATTGTCGATGATTGACTTCCACAAGTAGCATCAGAATTATTTGAGATTCTCTTCGAAATTTGGACTTCATTTACTTGCGTTGTACTTTCCTGTCTACTAGGAGAACCTAAATTAGATTTCTTTCTGACGATTAATTCATGACTTTGTGATGAACTCGTTCTTTTACTTGATAAGTGACTAGTCACACTTCCATGATTTGCAGACTTATTAAGTAAGATATGTTTCGGACTTTTTCGTTTTCTCTTTCGAAGTTTAATTTTCATCAAGTTAATTCTTTCAAACCTTTTAATTTTATGAACAGACGTCTCTTTATCTATTTTTGCCATAAGTTTTTCTTTGCTACTATTATTCCTATTTTTGATATTATCCTTCGAAAATTTCTTTAAGGTAGCCAATTTTGAATTTTGTCTCTTGTTCCTATTTTGTTTTCCTCCACTTATCATTTCAGTTCTCATTTCTTTCGTGCATTTTATGTTACTAAAGGTGAGATTCAAAGAAGGGATGGGTTTCTGCGAGCTAAAAGTGGTCCTGGTGATTTCACGTTTCGTTTTCGGATAAATAGGCCTGCAATTATTTGCCAACGGTTCGCGAGTACGATTATGATTTTGGATAATTATGGGTTGGCTATTAATGTTATTGTTGTTTTGCATTAGAAGAATTGGGGTCACAGGACGATTGATCAAGATCTGAGGTGCTATTTGAGGTATAATATGCGCTGGCTGCTGAACTGCCATCAGTTGTCCGTTGGATAGAATGTACGTCCCGACATTTGAGTTGTGAGCAAAATTTTGAACAGGTAGAGTTGGTGTTATGCTGGTTGCCATTATAGGGGCTGATATCAGGCTGACTGGTTTGTTGTTGACTGTGAGGCCGCTTTTGATTTCAGTTACATTTGAGCTGGTAGAAATGATGTTTACTTTAGAATTACTTTCTTGTAGTGGCACAACACAAGAGGGAGCGGCTACAGATTTTGCAGTCGTTCCTGTTGTTGCTGCATTAATATCAGTGATACTTAAAACTACCTTTGGTATGGAGGACAGTGAACCCAATTTATCATTAGTTTCTACCAGTCGAAAGACTTTCCTCTTTTGTTGGTAGAGTTTGGATGTTCTCGCTTGCTTTTTAGCTTGGCTAGACACTTGCTTGCTCTTTCCTGTAGACAGCTGTCTGGCTATCAATTTGTTTTTCTTGTTTTCTTTATCTGTAAAAATCAAAACAAAAAAGTTTTAGCAATTTTTAAATTATTTGAGATTCTTTACCGTCGGTGCAGACGTAAGGCTAGTACTGACTTCTGTATCATTACTTCTGTGAGCCATAGAATTTTGAGGATCACTAATTGACTCTGACAGTTAAATATAATCTTTCAAAGTTCTTGTGATGCGTACATCGAATTTTTCGAATTTGAGCTCCCATTTCGATGGTGTTTTCAGATCTTATGTATATTTACAGAGACAACAACAAATAATAATAAAAATTTCATATTTATTGCATCATAAAAAACTGTATGCAAAGTTAAAATAACAAGTTGTTTGCTCTTCATTTCTTTATCTTGCTATTTGTCACTATGTATTTATGTAGTTCTGAAGTTGTTGGTGGTTAGTACTCGTAAATTCAAATTGGATTCTGAGATATTGACATTTTAGACATCTGAATCATGCGTCTGTAATTTCCTTTTTCGGGTGTATTACTCAACATAATTCAGATTATTGTCATATTTTTTTTGAAAGCAATGAATGCAGCTGAAAAAATTCCTACCTCACGATAGAAAAGTTATATTTCCAACATTTTCTTTTTTTTTTTTTCATAATACCTACTTCTTTTTATATCATCAGCTTAGTATTCCTTTGAATTTAAGAAGAATGGAGATGGACAAGTTGACTGACTAGTGCTCAAGTTGGAGCTTGAAGGTGCTACTTGAAACTTTCTTTGAATTGGAACCTCTTTGAGAGCTTTCAGAGTACAGTAAACTTCCTGCATTGAAGTTACTTTCAAAGTAATTTCAAGTTCCAAAGGTTTCAAAAAACATCTTCAATCTGACTTATTTAGTGATCCTGAGTTGGAGTGAAAAATTTGTTGACATCTCCATCAAAGATCCTAATTTTAGGTTGCTTATTCTGAGAATGCTATAAAAATACCCAACAAAGAACAGAATGCAGTTCAATGTAGAGGTCGTTTAGACAGAGTTGGTGATTTTGCCATTTGCATTGTGTGATAAAAATTCAGTGTACAACTGCAAGGCTTTTTATATTGAAGTTTAACCTCACATGGCAAAATTCCCAACTCTGTCTAAAAATACATTTTAAATACTGAAAATTGATTTCCTTTTGGGTAGCATTTTCCTTGATCTTCCTACCATTGCCCCTTACTAAGAGATATAGAAT
Source organism: Bemisia tabaci (assembly GCF_918797505.1). Lineage (NCBI taxonomy): Eukaryota > Metazoa > Arthropoda > Insecta > Hemiptera > Aleyrodidae > Bemisia > Bemisia tabaci. The sequence goes on along the minus strand of NC_092795.1, from coordinate 570,152 downwards.
ATATAATTTATCACAGACCATTGTCTGATAGTTGCAAATTAAAAGGATATTCTTTTAAACAGCGTCTAAAGGATTTAAACAGAGCAAGTAATCATACTATGCAGACTGAAATACCTTCATTTAAGGACTTTGATGTTTTTCAGTACCATCTCCCAAACTTTACAAGAGCAGAAACATTAAAATACACCTCAACTAAAACTGTAGCCCATAAAGTGTATGGTATTAAGTGAAAACTGAACCAAGATTGCATGCTATAATTTTTAAAAAAATATTTAGCAACATGGCAGTGAACAAGATTGGCAGGGGTAAAGATGGAGAGAGGTTATGAATGTGCAGATAAATACATGCAAGAATTTAAATCTAAGATTACAGATGGTGCAAATCAAAAATGATTTTGGGCTGTTTTATGAATCTTTAATAATTCTAGTATGTAATTTCAACAATTATTTACTTTTGCCTCGGAGCATGATTTATGAATTGCCTTGAACATTACCAATTCCTTCAAAATCTTAATATATATGACTAAGAACTTGAGATTGCTGAGCTCTGAATTATTAATTTGCTCTACAATTTATTAAATAGGTACCTAGAAGACATATCTTATCTGTAATATTTTGACACAAGCCTTCTGTAATTTTAAATCTGGTTTCTCACTTGCACAGTGGCATATCAAGAGGTCAATGGCTTAAAGTGATGACTATCCTTGTTTTTTTTTTTTTTTTTTTTTTTTTTTTAATAATAAATTTGGACTAGTTCTGACGTCATAAATGAGAGGAAAGAGTTGCAGTATCACCTGTTTTATAATTAAGTTCTCTCTAAAATATTTACTTGATTTTTTGGCCCAGGCTTCCCTGAAAAGTGGAGGTACTTAAGGTAAAAATTATGTTTGCTTATTACTTCCATGCTATGGAAGAACCATGTACAAGCCTTCAGACGTTGCCAAATATCCTTTAATAATATACGAATTGTAATGGAAATCTGAGAATACTTTTCCTCCGATTTTTCAGAGAGCTTAATTCGCAGTTGGATCTAAATTACCTGAAAATTACAAGAGAAAAAATTCATAACTCTGCTTAAAAATCAACTTTTTAACAGAGAAAATTTAGCAACTCTCAAATGTTCATAAAATGTTTTTTCTTGGCATGCCAGATCACACCACTGGCTTGTATTTCTCTGCTTGTTTTCAATCTCTTGCTACTTTTGCCTATCTTACTTGTAACTCTCACCTACTCATTCAAAAATGATTAGAAAATTATTATTAGCTCTTAGAATTATTTGAATTTTCCTTGAGCAGATCCAAGACATGGAATCACTGCGACTTACTTTTATCGAGTACACTTTTCAATAATAATTCAACTTTCTTATCTCCTGCTTTCCCATTCCACTTGCAATGATTTCCAGGTGTGTAAGTGCTTGTAGGAGGCAAATTATCTGGAACCTTAATTTTGGCACTGTACATGACGTCCATTAATTGTCGAATGCGAGAAGACAAGTGCTTTACTTTGGCTCTTAAATTACAATTTTCTTTCTCTGAAAATAAGGGCAAAACAAGATTACACAAAGCTGTAAAGGCAGGGGTGCACTTGACTTCGGGAAAAGAGCACGATCTGGCTGAAAAAAGAAGCATGGCGTTTGTAGGAATCAATTTGATGAGAGATGCTTTGAATTAGAGTGGACAGAAACTGCATGATGAGCCATTCTTCCACCATATTTTTTCAGGCAAGAGCATTTGCTACGTCTGTTATTCAGAAATTTTAAAAACTGATAAGGATTTACTTCCTCATTTTATGGACAAGGCTGTTGAATGTTTCTTCTCTGATCAATCTTGATTTGTCTTTGATAACACACCTAATGTTTCAGTAGGGGTGCGCAAAATGCTCTTGAGTGGCTGCCTTGCTTTGAGCCTAGCTCAAGAGGAAAATTTTCTAACACCCTCTGTTTTCAGTTTTTCAGAATACTTCATGGGGAAAACCAGGGAATGTCCTCATTTTTTCATTTTTTTTTCAATAAACCAGGGTTGCAGGCCCTGGAAAAGTCAAGGAATTTAATTTGTTTAGTATTTCACAGGAGTGCGTGCAATTTAAAGGAAAAAGATCAAAGTGGAAATTTAATTCAAATATAAGGGAATCAAAAAATTTTGGAGTCGGGGAAAAGCAAAAATAGTCGGGAAAAATCAGGGAATTTTAAGATGAAGAAAGTATGGCAACGCTGATAAACTCATGCTTTTGGTCTTTTTGCAGAATGTGGAAATTTTTTAAGAATTTGGAAATTTTGAGGCTGACATTGACAGAGTAACAATGTTTATTTTAAAGAACTTACTTATCGAATGTATGTTCCCCTTTTTACCTCGTTCTCCTTTCCTTGTCACTCAAATTGTGAGTGCAGGGACAGACTTTTTATAAGAGATGTAAGATGAGACAGCTAAAGATAGTTATTTCACCCTTCAAATCTGACAGAACATATTTATTTGAATTGAAAATTTGTTCTTACCACAAGAACCATCCATTGTTTGGGATGGCTTGCATTGGTCCGCTTCAAGTTTCTTAATATAATCATAGGCTTTGGTCAAAATTTCAACTTTAGACAGAGAACTGATTGGATCGTAGTCTGGTAAGACTGATGAAAGTTGGTCAAAGGCCTTATTCAGTCTATCGCGTCTTTCTTTTTCGTACTCTTTTGATTGCCTGAAAATTATAGCCAGAGAAATAATGAGAAAACAAAGGTAGAAGTATTGATATTTACAGAGAGAGAGAGAGAGAGAGAGAGAGAGACCATGGGTAAAGGTGTGACTGAGCATTAAAGCTAAAGTTTCCGAAGGGTTCCCATGCCCCTTGCCCTTGCAAAAATCTTTAGCAACGCTCATTGAAAAAGTTCATCTCTGCCCATGTTTCAGTAATGGAGATGGTTTCATACTGATGGTCAGGAGAATGGTAGTTCAATACTTACGGTAAAGCTGACAGTCTCTACAGAACTGATCAAACTCTCATTCATAGAGCAGTATCAAGACGCAGATTGTAATAAGCAAAGCACTTACTCACAAGTACTTAATTTCATTCATTAACCCTTTGTAGTCACAATTAATTGTCTCTGTTCCCCCATAGCAACAATAAGCTCACAATGACGCCAATCTACCGAGAAGTTCCCTTAGGGACCACTAGGACTGCAGCACTTGTCAAGCGGGTGATCTTAGGCCCACTACACGACTCCACAGCTCGCCAAACTTCATGTTGGGTCAGGCCTGACTTCCGACCAGAACATGGCAAAATTTTTGTCAGGACATGCCTGACAAGTCAACCACAAAAGGCTAAAATACTTCTTGGCAATAGGTTGAGTTTTGAGACTTTTCAATGATTTTGGAAGATTTTCCCATTGCAATGGTACATTCAATAGATAATTTACAAGAACTTTTCTGTACCTTAACTACATTACAATTCAATAATCTTCCCTTGAAATCAAGAAAACTATTGAAAAACTGAGAAGTTAACGCTTTTTGCAAGGGGTTAAAAACCTTATTGGCTTGTAAGTAAGGCATTTTATTCTCTAGATAATTTTTGAAATGATGTTTAAAATGTAAATTTTGGGGGTTTACACTAACAAGTATGCTTAGACACTATGCTTGTGTCATTTGTGTACCTACTCAAATGTAAATAAATAAATAAATACAATAATAGTGGTAGAGGGAGCTAGTTACACTCATCGCCCAATCACTACAAGAGAATATTACTTAGTTACTTTGAGTAAATTAAATATTTTATATTAAGTCAATACTTACAGATCAATTTTTTTGAAATCAATACAGAATACTAGGGAGATCATCTCCAAACTTAAATTTAACATTACATCAATTCAATTTACGGTCTTAAGATCTCCTGCAGGCGGAATTTCAGCTTTCAGCCTCGATTTGTCATCACTAGATAGCGGTCAGTAGGTAATTTGATTAGCTCGGTAGAATACAAAATCGTGAATATATAGAGCTGAACCTTGAGGATGACAGACCTTCCAAGATAGGTAAGTTATGATCTAAAAATATTGGCTGAAAGTTATTCATCCGCCTTCCTTCACATTGGCAAACTTCTCTAAGTACCAAGTAGTTCTGCAGTCCCACAATAACTGGATTGTGACATCATATTTCAATTTCCATCTACCTAGCCTCTAAGATGCACTCTACTACAGGTATGGACAAACGGGGTGCCAAACTGGCAGCGCTGAGAATAAAGGCCATCCAGTGACCGTCATACCGTCTTGACCGCGCAGTTCAAAATGACCTTCTTCCGACAGCAGAGCAAAGAACGCATGCAAAATAAGCTATCAGATAAACATTGATAAAACTCAAAATAACTTAACTAAGAGCACAAAAAAATAATACGAAATTGCAGAGACCCACTCTCAGAACAGAAAGTAAACAAGTTTTCAATATGGCGTGGCAATCGTACCATTGGATGCTGTCAAATCTAAGCGTCTCAAGGACTTTCTAAAATTCCATTTGTCCAAACCAGTAGTAGAGTGTACCTTGTTCAGCCTCTAGAACGATCCGTGTTACCTTCTCTTAACATCACATATCATCAAGCCTCTCATCCAATTGAGTAGATGAAAAATGCAGATGAGACCTAGGAGAGAAGTTAGATTAGGCTACAAAACGATGAGATGGCTTGCTCGCACATTTTCTAACTTTCTGAAATACAGAAAAACACCTTGTAGAGGCAACTATTGATTATTTTTGGATGAGTAAACTCAGAGGAGGGTGTAACGACTTGATAGGAGAGGAGCACAGAGGAAAGAATCCAATAAAACTGTAATGGTTACCTTCATGCATTTAAAATTTTACTCACTTTGAAGTCTTCCCATTAGTCATCTTGCTCAGTTGTGAAAACAAAAACTGTCATTATATAAAACAAACTTTCCTTGAATTTCACTATTATAGAGTACTTTTTGTTTACATTGATTTTATTTATAACTCATAACCTAAAATAAAATCATACAGGCTTAGTACCAAAGTACGCCGCAAGGTAGAAGCACATAGATGTAAGTTTGAACATTAGCGGGAAATTTGAATTTAAGGTGATTCGTCCTAGAGTCCGGCATGGTCGAACTAGCTTGCGATACATTAAGTAGATCGATTGAGCCAACATTCTCGGCAGTTTTTGACTTTTAAGACAAAAGAAAAGGGACGACAGCCTCTGCGCGTGAGTCTCGAGAAAAAGAATAATTCTCAACAAAAAATTGGCAAAATTCAGAGATAAAAGCAGGATTCTTTTTGGGGAAAAACCTCGCAATCGATACATTAATCGACCTCTGTATCAAATGCGAGGATTCATTCAAATAGAATCCTACCTGCACTTTCCTGAATTTTTCATTTTTTCATTGAGAATTTGCAAGGGCTGTTCCGTCTTTTTTTTTAGCGAAAAATTCAAAATCTGTCAACATTTTCTACTTAAATGCGTGATGTGTCAGTGTGTCACACGATAGTTCGGCCATGCTAGAATCCTGGACGCATCGTTCCTCAACACTGAAACGCCCAAACCGGGTCAAATTGATCTGAGACTTGCTCAAAACCCGTGGCTCGTGGGTTGTATGTGGCTGATACATAGAGCTTTAGATATAAGTCTTCAAATACATAATAAAAAAATAATCGAGACATAAATTTGAAAAAAGAAAAGAAGTCGACTGCCGACTGACACTGGATTTTTTCTTAATTCCTGAAGTACTTGTTTTGACAACTACCTCTAAAAATCCCAGGCCAGGTCAAATTGACCCGACTATCGGCGGGCTGATTATTCAAAGTTTAAAGCAGCCCGATAAGACGTCAAAATGTGATGTATTTCATGGTTAAGACAAGGCAACGTCTCGTCTTGTCTTGTCTGCAGGTCAACATAGTTTCAATAATCAGGCCGCTGGAGAGTTTATAATGCCAGCACACATAGATTTGCATATAGGTCTACGAATACACCCTGAGGAAAGAATCAGACAACAAAATGGGGGGGGGGGGGGTGAAGTGTCAGCACAGCCAAAGATAGAAGAGCCGTATTTAGGCTTCGTTTTTAAATGTTTCTTCCAAATCTGAGCGACATCTCATTGGCAGCATAGGACGAAGCATCTCGAGTTCACGCCTCGCACCATCGCGCCTTCAAATTGTGCAGATGCAACCCAGACATCCAACAAGTACGAATAGTTGTATCTCTGCGCCGACAACGCGCGTCCTTCTCCTTGCTCTATTTCCGTGTTATGTTTCTTTCGTTATCTAATTTTTATAGTGAGTGATGCTTCAAGGGCTACGTGAGTAACACAGCCAAAGAGTAGACATGCAATAGGGCCTCTTTTTCTTAAAACTTTTCTCCCGAATCCGAGGGACACCTCATCGGCAGCATAGGACGAAGCACCTCGAGTTCACGCCTCGCACCATCGCGCCTTCAAATTGTGCAGCTGCAACCCAGACATCCAACAAGTACGAATAGTTGTATCTCTGCGCCGACAACGCGCGTCCTTCTCCTTGCTCTATCTCCGTGTTATGTTTCGGATTTCAGATGGCCGTACAGACATTCTTCCAGCACGCAAAGTTTTATCTCTGCATGCGCCGTCATCAGCGCGCGTTGAGGTGTATCTTATTTTTGTGATTTGAGAAAAATTGAGGGTTTTTTTATTTTACGGAAGAGAGATCCTGGTTACCAACGCAATTTTTGTGCGAAGCTCAAAATCAAAACTGATCACGCGAGAATGGAGATAGATAAAGAGAAAGCAGAAAAAACAATGCAATGATGTCGGAGCGACGTCATCCAGCAGCAGCATCCGATGATCCAGCGGCCGACAGCGGCCTCCTCCCCCAAGCCCGGCCTCAGGCTTTCAGATTCCTTTCCCCCTCCTGTAATTTCGCTAATTCGGTAACATTCGATAGTATGTTATAAAAAATGTGAAGATATCTAAAAGAAAAAAGTATTTCTTACCCTCAAAAATATAGACATAACATAGATGATACTTCAAAAACCATCAAAATCAATGAATTTCAATACGGGCCAAGTTGACCCGATTTGGGACTTGGCGTAAAAAGTGGGTTAAAAGAAGCCAATGATTCGATGACCATGTTTGAATCACATCTGTGTGAGACCCGGCTTTCTCTCCTGAGGGCAAGATTCTTGGAGGCATCTCCCACACCCTCCATAAATTCTTCAATGGTACGTATTACTGTCAAACGGAAGTATGTGCATAAAGACATGAGCCCTGAGACCCATAAGAACATATGCATAACAAGGCTCATGTCATAATGTACATAGTTTTGTTTAGCTGGAGAAATACGTCCAATTTTTCCTCACCGTCGGCAACCCCACCCTGCGGAAATACAAAGCTCGGAAGCTCTTATGGAACGTATTGATAGAGCGGATCAAGGGCGGTCAAATCGTGGCTACTCTGACGTCGGGGCATATCTCGATTTCCGTTTGGCCCCGGCAAGCATGGAGTTTTACGGAGACTAGGGTTCACGTGAAAATCCAGATACGCCCTTTCGTCGGAGGGGCGAAGAAATGCGTGACTTATAATTTATAATACTTAGCTCCGAGCGAAGGGACGAGATGGCGCCACGGAAAAGTAATTGCTAACTGCTGGAAGTCGGCCAGGACAATGATGAAAGCGAAGAAGTTGAGCGAAGGTGATTCTGGCACACTACTCTTTTTGTCTTGCAGCCCTTATCACTGATCCACTTTTCAAAGTAATTAAGTGCTCGTCTCAATGGCCGTCCATCAATAGGTGAGACGCAATCGCAGACCAATCACGGAGCTCGGAACTCGCCCCGACTTCAGCCATGCGTTACTTCATTGTCTCTTGAAAATTTTCCAAAGATCCAATGCACTTTTATACATATCTCACTAAAGAAAAAGATCTGTAAAATTTACCATTCCTTCACGCTGTATTTCACACAGCGTTAATTCAGAGTCAATTCTGCCAGAAGAAAGGCAAACGTTACTATACTGGTACCGGTAACCATTCTTTTGGCAGAATCGACTTGAAGATTGGTAGAATATACCATTCCTTCACACTGTGTGAAATAGCGTGAGGGAATGGTAAATTCTACCAATCTTTTTTTTCCAATGTCCGTCAGGCAGCAATAACTTGCAATTACAGTAAATGATTGAATTCGTACCAGAGTGTTGTGTATGTCGTATATTCACTATAATTGAAGAAGTTCCTCTTATTGAATTGTCTTGCAATCAAATTTCAGTTATAGTTGAATTTTTTCTCGTTTCAAATTGCCCCAGCGCAGGCACGTATCCAGGGGATGGGGGCTTGGGGGCTCAAGCCCCCCCCCCCCCCCCCCCGAGAGCAAAAAGAAGAAGAAAAGAGAGAAGGAAAGAGGAGTCAGAAGATGATAAAGTGTGAGAAAAGAAGAAGTTTGAGACCGTCGAAGATATTTATCTCTTTTAATGTAGAGTTTTAAATGAAAACACCGTGTTCATTCCTAAAATTTTCGTCAGAGAAGCCTCAAAATGCGTCCAAATAAAGTTGGAATTTCAAAAATTTTCTAGATTTGTTGAATGCATATAATTCGAAAGTATTTTATGATAAAAGTAAAAAAGGCGCAATTTTCATGCAAAAACTGATGGAAAGTCTACGTCACAGAAGCCTCGAAATGCGTCCAATAATAGAGTTAAAATTTAAAAAATTTTCAGGATCTTTTTTAATGCATATATGCATTTTTTGCCGAAAGTTCAAAAAGGAAACGTAATTTTTCTGCTAGACATTGATGGAAAATCTGCGTCACGGAAGCCGCAAAATGCGTATGATTAGAATGCAAATTTCTAAAATTTTCCCCGGACCCCTCGGTAGTGGAGGGACCCCACAAGCGCCCCCCCCTCCTCCCCGAAACAAAATCCTGGCTACTTGCCTGCCCCAGCGTAGAGCACATTATAATGACCTTTTAAATTGGCATTTATAAACAAAATGATGTAAAAATATTACAATTTCATGGTAAGGAATTGCAATTTTATCATCTTCAATAGTGGAATTGTTCCAATATTTCCGTTGAACTGTGCGACTTGGGAAAATTATACTTGATCTCACGGCACGTCCGTTACATACAAGAGTTGTGTGCTGCCGCGCTAAAAGGAAAATCGCCGTATGCACATTCGAAGGTGGCCCAATTTCTAAGTGTGAAATATCTATTTTGGGGGAAATTTATGAGTATTTTTCTTTGAATTTTCAGATACTTTAGATTAAATTTGGAATGAAATCCTCTGGAAATCGGAGGTAAAATACCCGCTCTCCCTAAAATTATTCCTTCATCAAGGAAAATTAGGCAACGCCTGAAGGCCCATAAGGCTTTCTTCCTTAGCATCTTGGTCTCTCATGAATGAGCTCAAAGCAGCGTTGAGGCGACTTGGAGTAGAATTTTCACATTTGATAGCGGGATCCTCATTTATAGATAGCGGTCAAAATAATTAGTCGTAATGGACATTCCACGACATGCCTCGGGCCTCCCAGGTGCATTGCGCTAGATCGCTAGGATTTCTCGTCATCGAATCATCGGCTTGGAAATTGACATAGTCTCCGCTGCCGTCTTAAGGAAAAACACCATATGATTAATCTAATGCTGTCAATTTTCCCCCGATGAAAAAAGTATTTTGGAAAAAAGTTTTCCATAATTTCTCCTTGAAATTTTTGAACATTTTAGATTAAATTGCGAGCAAAACTGTGGAAAAAATTGGAGGTAATATATTTCCAAAAATGCCCAATGACTTGGTATCCTATGAATACAAAATTTGACAATGTGTTAAGGTTCATACGGCGTTTCCTTTTCGCGCGGGAGAGCTGGAAGTGTTAATTTGCTGACAATGAGTAGGAAACGCTGGAGGGCATTAAGCGGTCGCGGCATTTCTGCGCCGAAAAAAAGGAAGAGAAGAGCTCAACGCTCGTTCTGGGACGAAATGAAGGCACCGAAAGGGCATTACGGTAATAGTAACGACTAACAATATTGCTATCTATAGTGCATTAGTTCTCATTTAACAGAGGCAGTCCATTTGGCTTCGGGCCAATCTCAAAACTTGGGTCCATTTTGTAAATTCGGCTCGTTTTTATATTCCCGAAAACCCGTCCTCGCGTTTCAATTTTTGTTCGGACTTGGGACGGCGGCAAGTATGTTCCTCGGATTTCCTCACTTCCCTCGTTTCGACTCGGAGTGGCAATATATCGCCTTCGTCGCTACGTCTCCAGCCTTTGTCGCCTCGCGTCTCCGCCTTTTTGATGTCCTCTTTGACCGTTGTTGCCGAATCGACAACTCACCTACCTCCATGCTGGATACTTGATCTTTTTCAATCTTCATCGGTGGCCGTGCAAGTGTTATGCCAAGCATTTTGCACGACTTTTTAACCCCGCTTTTTCCCACCCCCGCGGCTCCGGAGAGCCGAGAGTGCGGACCGTGAGCCAAACTCTAATCTCCCACAACGAAATAGCCAAGGTTAGAAAGCAGTGCGCGCCTTCACTTTATCGTGTATGCAACACGGACAGTCATGAGACACGAATAGTTGCGTCCAGGCGCTAATATCGTCTAGCAAACTACGTTACAGTGCGTGGTAATTTTTTGACGGAGAATTTATTAGCTTTATTATCAGTTCGAAAAAAATATGCTACGATCTTTTGTCTCTCTTCAGTATGCAATGATTCGACACATTTCGGCCAAAGTATCGCAAGCGCCACGCGACGTGTAAAACTTTCCACCGCCATTTTATGTATTATTTTTTTTTTGCACAGAAATTGTCCTATGAAGCTGCCCGAAAATTTCACTAAATTTTCTTTGTGTTGCCGATAAAGTTCAATGAAATTTTCAAACAGATTCAACTTATTATTTCTCTGTAAAAAAATAAAATTGCGGCGGAATATTTTAAGCGTCGCATAAGCCTGTGTCATACTATTAAAGCTAGCCATCATAATATTAAGGTCAGTTGTTGTGATTGGCTTATTCGACGACATGTACCAATCACAGCACTTGACCTTCACATTTTGATCAAGTATTTTGATAGTGTGACACATGCTATAGAGTTTGTGATACTTTGGGGCCGGAAGGTGACGAATTGTGCTTGTTTCTCGGGAGGAGGGAGGTGGTTTGAAGAGAACAATTTATTGAATTTTGAAGTAAGAGGAATTGTTTGAGTTTTCTATCTAGTGAAGTATTACCTATAGACAAAAAGGAAGGAGTCTGTCGGAATATGATGTAAAAAGAACAAGGTTCCAACGTACGGAAGTTGGGGAGCGTTCACCATGCGAAGCTTTTTACTTATTAATTTCGTGAAAACTTTCTTGGTTTTCCTCAGAGGCAGATCTAGCAATTTGGCAACACCGGATTCCCTCCATTTAAACCTATGCTAAATAATCGATTATTGTCGGAGCATCTGGCCCCTCCAAGAATCGATACATTTTCATAGGTTTAAATGGAGGGAATCCGGTGTTGCCAAATTGCTGGATCCGCCTCTGGTTTTCCTTCTCTGTTGTCAGAATACTCCGTGTAAATTTCTAGCCATAAAGTTGCCTTATCTCTACTTGAATAAAATAAAATAGGAGCGGATATTTCGAAAGAGTGCAATGGAGATACTTGGTTTTAAACTTTGGAGTTTTGAGTCGACAAATGACGACGACGCGCTGGCGTGGACGACACCAGCGTGTGAATGCTTCTATTCGTGTCCGAAGACTGTCCGGAATGCATATGCGAAAAATTGAAGGGGCGCCGTGTTGGGAGCCTTCTCAGTTACATCTTTGCTAGAGCAGACTAGTCTCGTACTGCCGTGCTAAGGAAGAACGCCGTATAAGCCAGAGAACGTTGCCAAAACTCCTTCGATAAAAAACTGATTTACTGAGAAAATTGTGAACATTTCCCCCCAAAAATTTCAGACAATTTTTTACGCAATTTAATCTAAAATATCTGAATATTGCAAGGGAAAATATGCATGAATGTCCTAAAAAATGTGTGTTTTACACGGAGAAATTTGGCAACTTTTGAATGTTCATATGGCGTTTTTCCTTAGCACGGCAGCGTAGGAGGTAGGATCTTACTCCGAGGGGACAAGAGCATGCAAAAGACGAGGAGGAGGAGGAGGAGGAGGGTCTCTCTTAGTTGGAGCTTTCTCTTTGCCTTTTCATTTTGGAAAAAAGTGAAGAAAAGACCGAGATGTGCAGAAAACATTTAATTAATCGCTTAAAAATTTTGTTTTGAAGGATCACTATTCTACACAAGGTTGACAAGAGTATGATAATAGAAGGACTTAAAATACCAAGTCGCTTCAACATCGAACCAAGAAGAGATTTAAGCTTTTATCGCTCCATAAGATTCAATGTTGAGAACAAAGTTTGACGACTATTTTCACGTTTAAAAATGTTTTCTTCACTTGAAATAGTTAAATTCAAAGCCGGTCCCGACTCATTTTTTCTAGAGTGTGGCTTGATGGGTCTTTGTTAAGCTCGATCCATGTCACTGCGTGAAGAAATAGTTTTATAGTTGTGCATTTTTTTCTGTTTCTTGGGCTCAGCAAAAATAATCTTAAATTCCACATTATTTTTCAAAATTCTACTTTTCCTTATTATTCGTGAATAAAAGATACGAGGCATCGTTTCCTACATCGCCGTCCAGGAGAAACGCCGTATGATCATTCGAATGTTGTCAAACCCCCGATGGAACATTTATTCTTCAGGAAAGATATGAATACATGACGCACTACATATCATACGCTTTATTGGCAAAATAGAGCAGCGCATAGTGAGTTTGGGGCAAATCTGAGGGGCACTTCATTCACAGCATAGAACGGAGCATCGCGAGCTCACGCCTCGCGCCAACGCGCCTTCAATTTTGCAGACGCAATACGGACATCCATCAAGCACGAATAGTTGTATCTCTGCGCCGTCGCCGACTTGCCAGTCCATCTCATCCTACAACGCACAGGACAACATTTCGAGGTGTAAGTTGGCAATCACATAACTCGGTTTGCGACGTCGCAGACTTCCTGTCATTCTTTATTTTTTAAACAGAAAACTACTCAACGGCAAGACTTTAAAACTGCCATCATTTTTCTTCTCTGTGCGAAGAAAATTCTGCAACTTCAAGGAATTATGTCAATTTGTTCTCCTTTAAAAAAATAACATAAAGAGGGAAATTTTCAGACGCCGCAAACAAGATATGTGATAGCGGACTTACGCTGTTGATATACTTGACTGAAATGCTCGGATATTTTAGATTAAACTGCGAACCAAACTCTCCGAAAAATGCGATGAAAAATAGTTACAAGTTTCCTAAGAAATTAGTGTTTTCATGGATAGACAAAGTCCGCGCGTGTTTGGCAAATTCCGAAGGCTTATATGGCATTTTTCTTTAGCATTTCAGTAAAGGTTTGTCGGGCTCCTATGGGTGTAGTGGTTGTAGCGCTAGCTCCATGATCGCGAGGTCCCGGGGGTTCGATTCCCGGCCAGTCGACCTGATAATGAGTTTGATGGTCTCAAACAAGGTTGCCTGGGACTGGTTGTAGGGACGGAGGGAGGACGGGACTAAAGCGCGAGGATCAGAACTCGTGGGCTATTTGAAGTGGTAAAAAAAAAAAAAAAAAGGTTGAAATCCCCCCCCCCCTCCCCAAGCATCACTGCATCATTTGCTCAAAAGATTACCACTGAATACTCTAAATACAATTTCAGACAATTTTCTTGAGAGAGTTTCGCATACAATTTCGTGTTAAAAGGATGCTTAATATTCTCTTAGGACAGTGAAATGCGACAAGAAATCTGGAATGCCGCAAACCGAAATACATAGTTGCGTAGTTTAATTACTGCTATAGTTTGCTTTTGGTTAAACCGTAAGTCTGGCATGCTTTCCGTGTGCCATGGTGACAAGCATATGATGTGCTCATAAAACTCGTGGAACGTTGAAGAAATACGGGGAAGCCTAGCGGAGAGGGACGGGGGTTGATATCTTTTATCCTCTGTCCTCGCAAGCAAAAAGCAGCAGTTCCTTGTGTTCAATTGTTTCAAAGATTTATTTACTGCTTTCCCACCCCTGATTTTCTTTTCACGTCTCCATCTTCAAGATAAGAGTAAACTCTTCGCACGCCTTCTCAGTCTTTTTTCAGCGTTCATAGGGCAAAATAACCTTTTAAAAAGAAAAGGACAAGGGGAGCCTTTTTTCAGATATCACAATTTAAGAGAAAATATCCTCCTATGCATATATTCAGAAGAAGAAAAAGAGGAAAATAGATTTCATTTTGCTCTTGCAAGTTTATCAAGTGGGGCTACATAGTTATAAAGTTTTGCCGTGCATATGTATTGTATTTAATTATAAGTTTACAAGGAATGGAATGAGTTGGTTTTAGTCCTTAAGTAGGGATCATTCCTCGACTCTATGAAGTAAAATAGTCGCTCAGCTTTTTAAAAAAAAAAAACTGTTCTGTTCAATATTAGCATTTTATGAAATCAAAGTTCATGGAAAAAGGTAGCTCTTTGATTTTATTAAAAAAACCGACGTTTAAAGTTTCAATACATGTATAGACCACTCAATTTACATACCTGAGAGTACTTTTCAGTGTCGTGTGATGTTTTAGTTGCTAAAGTTGGTGGATCTAAAAAAAAAAAGTGAATTGAAACCCCTTTATCGCATAGCGTTGCACGAAAGCAACAAATGGTTTTCAGCTTTATTTGTATGCTGCAGTATTAAATTGAATCAAAGCAAGAAATGATTTTTGGGGAACATTATAATTAAGCTTGATCTCCTTTATTAAAAAAAAAAAAAAAAAAAAAAAAAAAAAAAAAAAAAAAATTATGAAAATCGACTCCAACTCTGACACTTTTGTCGAAGAGATACTGTACAATGTAGATTTTCTCTCCAAAATCAACGATTAGCTCATGCAACAAAGGGTTAAGAAACGAACTTTGCTTAGCCTTAGATGATCTGACCCGAGGCTTGTTGAAAACACGTATCCCCCCGGGTTGTATGGGGCCGAGACATACGAGTTTTACTTATTGGTCTACAAATACATGGTAAAAACAGATTCAGACATGAAATTGAAAAATAAAAACACAGCCGAAGATACAAGAGACGTATTCGGACCTAGTCTTCTTCCGAATCTGAGGGGCACTTCATTCACAGCATAGATGGAGCATCGCGAGTTCACGCCTCGCGTCATAGCGCCTTCAATTTTGCAGATGCAGCACGCACATCCATCAATCACGAATAGTTGTATGTTGTATCTCGGCGCCGTTGTCAACGCGCGTCTTTTCCTTTGCTCTATTTCCATATTACGTCGACCAACAATTCCTGAAAAGAGCACAAAAATCCCATGACAAATGAGAAGGCTCCCTTATTCTAAGATAAACTTTTGAGAGAAAAATAGTACCCGATTGGTTATCTTTTTTCCGTATTTATTCTTGAGGCTGTTTGAAATTGAAGGGCTCGATGCTGAGAAATGAAATACTGAGTTTCGCATCATCCATGCGGAAACTTGGGTGGCATGTAATTATTTTTTTCCGGGGCCGTGAAATGTTGCTCACCTTGGGTTCAACAATAGCTCAAAATAAAATAAAACTTTAAATAAATGCTAATTATATTAAATATGCCGAAAGTGAGGAGGAATAAATGTGCTGTTTTGATGACTTTGGCAGAAGTTGGCGTAACAACCTTATGATTTTTTCCAGCTTTCTTATTTTTCCAACTTCCCGCCTTTGCTCCTGAATGAATAAAAAGTTCATTTTTTACTTTTCGCGGCTTGTATAAGCTGATTGAATTAAGAGACGGCAATAAAAGTTAAAAGTAGTTGCTTATGGTTTCACCTAACGAAGGCGTTTGTTTGCTTTTCCCCCTCTTTGCATTTCTTCATCCCCTTTTTTCTGCCTTCGTTGCCGACGTAACGAGGTGGAAGATTTATTTTAATTAATTTAGGAACAAAGTATATCAGTAATCATTACCTAATTTGCTTTATTTTTATTTATCTTCGGAAGAGATATGTAGGCAGTTTTGTATACGTAGAAAGGTAAAATAATTTGACGGAGCTTTCATAAAGCACGTAAAAAAGAGTCACCGACCCTTGAATACGAAGATAGGTCTGATGATACAATGACATACTAACCACTTTACACCCGCATGTTGAGACGCCGCATTGGAAATGACCGATTTAAATATTTTGAAATCATGAATTGAGAAGGCATCGCGACTCTTGTATATGGCGTTAGGGGTGTTGATATTTGTACGATAGCACATTAACGAATTTCCACCCGCATGCTAAAGCGGTAATTCACCTCTCGTGTTCGAATCATGCCAAAAAATTTAAGGGCCAACTTGGCCAGTGCGTTCAGTATTTAGGGACCAAACAGATTTTTTAGGAATTAAGTGTTTCTGTTCGTATGTAAAAACGATTAGAATTGGATGTCTTTTGGCACTTTAATATTGGAATTTTCTAAGCAATTGCGCAGCATTCTGGCTTTCTTCACCCAATTTTGCATTTCTTAGATTGTGAGTACGGAGTCTCAGAATTATCGTCGGGAGGGCGGGACCAGTAGCGTGGCGTGCTTTGCGATATATCGATTGATCTGCCATTTGAACCTATTAAAAAAGGTCAAATACAGTTTGTTCGCAGCGAACACCTTAATAATCGATTCTTTACCATAGGTTTAAATGGCACAACAAGTACCAACTTTTAACTCTTCCGTCTATTTTCATTCTAGACAGCCTAAAATTTGATATTGACACCGGTTTGATTAGTAAGGATATGATTAAGAACATAAGAAACCCTTTCATTTATGTGATATTGTTCGCCTGAAGGTTGCTGAACAGTCTGTGTCTCATACTGCCATCAGGCTGTTCAACAACCTTCCCTTGAACCTGAGAGAGGTTCTTCAAAACTGGGAAGTGAGTGCTTTTATGGTTGGTCTAAAAGCCTTACTAGTTGACAAGGCTTTCTACTCCTTAGATGCTTTTTTTAACAAGAGTTAACTGTAATTTTCTGAGCCTTTTAATTTGTAAATTCTCAAATGCTTTCCTATGATCTGTAATGTATGTATGTTAATATATAAATGTAGGTAAGGGTTTTTTTTTGACAAGTATTGTGAGCCACACCATGTGGCATTTATATATACTAATAAAAAATGAAAAAATAAAATAAAAATCGATACATCGTAATTCACGCCATGCCACTGGACGGGACGCAACGGGATCCATCCGAAAAATGTAAAATCCGACCGAGGGTGTTAAAGCGCAAACTTTGGCCACGACTTCAACTATTTAGGCGCCAATGAGAAAGGTTTAGGCGCATTTGGTGTATGCTGCCTGTTGGATTCGTACACCGGACTCATGCTAAATTTTACCTCACCTCTGTTAAAATTTGCCGTAGCATAGTTTTGATTCAGTGTTGTCTATCATATTAGATCTTGAAAATTTGCCTCCGATCATTCTGCAACTTGAAAGTCTTCGATTCAATTTCACTAAAGGGATGGTTCGCAATTTAAATAGAATTTAAAAGCGGGGGGTTGGGGTGTGAAAACCAACCCGGGGCCGGAAATAAAATTAGCTTAATGATAAAACGGCTGCCAGTGAGGAGACGAGCCGGGAAAATTCACACGGAGGGCGACTCGAGAACAATGTTGAATTATTGCTTGGTGAATCGTAAATTGAAGAATGCACGGGGTCACGGGGGAGGGCACAGGGGGGGGGGGGGGGGGTGAGAGGGGGTGGGGAGCACTAGAGAAGCCGCTGCGGGTAAAAGCCGGCACGGCTGGATGGAGGGTGTTAAACTGCGATTATCTCATAACAATAATTAAAATAGGAGAAAACGAGATGTCCTGCCACTGCTCTTTGCTAATGATTCATTATAACTTGTAATGCTCTCGACGCCAAGCTCCGGCGTCGCGCCAACTTGCGCTCCGACTTCCTCCCCCATCCAAAGGAACAACGCCGCATGAGCCACAACACCTCGCCAAATTTCCCTAAACAAATCACACATTTTTAGGAAAATTTATCAATATTTTTCCCCGAGTTTTTCAGAGAAATTGTTTCGTAATTTAATCTAAAGTATCTGAAAAGTCCGGGAGAAAATATTCATAATTTTTCTGTAAAATAAATATATTCCGAGAGGAAATTTGGCAACATCCGAAAGCGCATGCAGCGTTTTTCCTTGGCACGGGCGCATTCCTCTCAGCCCCCCACAGCCCTCCTCCCCGGCCCGCTCACCCTGCGAATTAAGATATTCTTTCTTGTTCTTAACTTACGTCGTTATTATTATACATTTATGCAAGCTTGCCGCTCTTTGAATCCGACAACGACCCCTCTCCTCCCAGCCGCACCGCCTCGCAATGATCGGGGGGTGGAGGGGGGGTGGAGCCCCCTCTTGTCTGCGCCGAGCTCCCGTATCTTTTTCTTGCGACCGATACTTTCCAATATAATCTTATTCGTCATTAGATGTTGGCCTCCCTCTTTGCGTTCACACGGAGTTGCCGGATATGATTCCCAGTCTGACTCTTTCCGCGCCGAGTTGAGAATAAAAAAAGGAAACATATCCATAGCCTCGTTTTGTAACTCACTGTGAATGTAGCAATTATATCAATACATTTCATTTAATCGGGGATTTATAACCTTAAGAGAAGCAGGAGGGAGCGTTCACAAGGCTGCACTCGCCCGCGCCATAGAGATTGGCCCCACACTAAAGCTCGACTAAACTCTCCGATATTGTCCCTACAGATTGTAGCGCCTTACAGAATCATTTTTTCTAAGTCTGGAAACACTCTTTTGCTGTTGATCTTCAGCACAGATTTGTGGGAGGAATCAACAGCTCACACGATGTTTTGGAACAAAAATGAAAAACCGCATATTATGGCTGTTGATTCCTCCCACACATTTTGTGGGGGAGATCAAAAACTAAAACACTTTTAGAAATGTCCCACAGAGTGCTCCCCCACACAACGCACCTTTGAGGCACATGCTCATTCATGGAATTAGAATTTAAAAGTGTAGAACATCTGTTAGGAAAGGCTGGGTTAGGTATGGTTAGGTAGGTTAGGTAAGCTGTTAGGAAAGGCTGGGTTAGGTATGGTTAGGTAGGTTAGGTAAGGTAGGTTAGGTAAGGTAGGTTAGGTAAGGTAGGTTAGGTAAGGTAGATTAGGTAATGTAGGTTAGGTAAGGTAGGTTAGGTAAGGTAGGTTAGGTAAGGTAGGTTAGGTAAGGTAGGTTAGGTAAGGTAGGTTAGGTAAGGTAGGTTAGGTAAGGTAGGTTAGGTAAGGTAGGTTAGGTAAGGTAGGTTAGGTAAGGTAGGTTAGGTAAGGTAGGTTAGGTAAGGTAGTTTAGGTAAGGTAGGTTAGTTAAGGTACGTTAGGAAAGGTAGGTCAGGTAAGGTACGTTAGGTAAAGTAGGTTAGTTAAGGTAAGTTAGGTAGGTTAGGTAAGGTTAGGCTGGGTTAGGTTAGGCTAGGTTAGGTTAGTTCATGAATGATTCGATTAGTTTAGGGTAGGTTAGGTTACGTTTTTGTGGCAAAACATCGTGTGAGCTGTTGATTAAGATCTGTTTGTTAAACTGTTGGAAGATAAACAGCAAAAATGCGTCTTTGGGCTTGGAAAAAATGCTGTTGAGTAGTGCCGCAATCCGCGGGGACAATCTCGGACATTTCACTTCAGCTGTAGTTTGGGGCCACGACTCTCTGTGGTGCGAATCAGCGTAGTCGTTCATAAACTGTGTACTGCTCTTTTTGGCATTTTGACGACAACCCCCCCCCCCCCCCCCACACCCTTGCAACACATTGTAACGCAACCCCCGACCCAACTTAATAATTACGTAACGCTTGACGGACCCCTTTCCCCCTACGATTCCATAAATTGTGGGAAACGGTTGAATATGCAGCTGGATAAACTTTGAAGTATTTTTTTTTATACTTAGTGTGACAAATAAAGTCGAAGGAATGAGAATGATCAATGCATTTTATTTGTCGATTCCATCCATGTTGTGCATTTTTTGGCAATATAGAGGTTACTTAAGGTTGGCACTGAACTTCTCCTCCTTTCCTAGTAACGCAGCGTAACGCAGGTTCATCTCCTCCTGGGTCGTTACATAGGTAATTTATGAAAGCTCCATACGTGGATTGTAGAAGGACAGTTTTAACGCAAAAGCAAATGATGTGTTACAAGCAACAAACCGCTGTAGATGATTGTAAGATCTTTGAGTCTCTGTTAAAAGGATGAATGGAATAGTACAAGAAGTTAACAAAACAAACGGGTTTACTTCTAGCAACTTTTAGCAAATTTTTATCTTTATAGACATAATGCATTCCAGTTTCCCCGGCCGAGAATCTGGAGCTCGGAATTTTGAGTTTTCTTTCCCCAGTATATTTTCGCGCCCATGGAAATTTTTGAAATTTCGATCCGATAATGTTTATAACGCGCTATAAATAATGAAGTCAATGCAACTGGTCGGGAAGAAACGGAAAATCCATGCTCCCGTGTCCGTCTTGAATTTATGACCGAGGCCCTGATGTAGGTACCTTTAGTTCCGTATTTAAGAAGTTTCGTATTTTTTTTTTTTTTTTGGTCTTGTCAACTCTAATCTGACAATCATCATCCTAGCTCTGTTTTACGACTAATTTTTCTAGAATCTATGATGAAGTGCATTTTGCAGAAAATGCCACCACCGGTCACCGCGGCTGAAAACACTCCAATAATCTTGGATGCTAATAGTTTTTTTTCTAGCTTCATGTGGGATAATGTGCCCGCTCAGATTACAATTTTGTAGGGAAAAGTGATCAATTTATGCATAAAATCCAGAGAGGCAAAATGTGATTTCACGTTATTAAATTTAATTATAAAACATTTAGTAGAGTTTCCAGGGAACTACTGCGCATCAAATTTTTCTTCCGGTAATCAATAATTTTCTAAACTGGATATTAAAAACGCGTTTGTCCTTGCTAATGACGATTACAAGCAGTGCGAAAAGAGCCGAAATGCCTTCAGCTTTCTACATTTCGATGACCAAAATAAGAGACCACGTATCTTCGATTGCGACGTTGCAGATTACTTGTCAAACTCTACTTTTTTTCGAACTACCAGTTGACGTTAAACATTCGACCGTGATTTTCCTCTCTGTTAATAGAATATCTGCTATTAATATCGAGTTGTAACGTTGGATTGCTTCTCATCGAAAAAAATAAATATTAGGGCGGAAATGTTGAAACGCCGCAATGTAGATACGTGATTTTGTACCTTGACCATCGATCTGTGATACGAACATCCGTGAAGCTTAGGTAGGCATCAAGGGGATGTCCTGTCACCAACGCGTGCATTAATCAAGCCCGCTGCAGTCAGCGCGCTGAAACTCAAAACGCCTTCAATTTTTTGAACGCAATATGGACATCCGCCGAGGTTGTATAGTTGTATCAAGGCGCTGTCGTCAGCGCGTCCCAGTGTCCTTGCTAATGACGATTACAAGCAGTGCGAAAAGAGCCGAAATACATACATAAAGTCGCTTTTATAGCGCCGCCTCGCGCTCTGCGACGCCCAATCGCCATTGCCCCCTATCCTCCCAGAGATCATCAGGCAATTGGCACCTTCTGATCTCCTCCTCCACCCCTTGTCGCCAACCTTTCACAGGACGTCCACGCCGTCGCCTTCCGGGAGGAACCCAATCGAAGACCTGCTTGGGCAACCGGTCGTCTGCCATCCTTCGCACATGTCCATACCAGACCAACTGCTTGGACCTGATATCGTGCACGATGTCCTTCTCCACACCCATGATCTCGCGTACTTTTACATTGCGGATACGCTCTCTTCTTGAGATGCCAGCAGACCTCCGCCAAAAGTCCATCTCAGTTGCCCTAAGCATGTCTTCAGTTCTTTTCTTGAGTTGCCAGACCTCACTCCCGTAAGTTACGATACTCTTCACGATGACGTTGTAAATTTTCCTTTTGGTCTCCTTGGAGATACTCTGGTCCCAGAGAACCCCATTTAGCATCGCGATAGCTTTCCTGCCTTGCACATTCCGATCTTTAATAGCCCGATCCAAATTTTCGTCCTTAGTTAACCAAAATCCTAGATATTTATACTCTTCACAGTCCTGAATTTTCCGACCATCCTCCAGTTCAATGCTTTGCTGATCACCACCGATAACCAACTTCTCCGTCTTAACCACATTTACTTCCATTCCCCACCTTCGGTATACTTCCACTAGCTTCCGCGTCATGTAATTCGCATCTTCTTCGTCCTGAGCTATTACCACCTGATCATCAGCAAAGCACAGAGTATAAATGGTGCCATCTTCACGTAGCGGGAAGAGCCGAAATGCCTTCAGTTTTCTACATTTTGATGACCGAAATGAGGTACCACGTATCTCCGTTTGCGACATTGCAGATTAATTGTAAAACTCTATTTTTTTTCGGACTACTAGTTGACGTAAAACGTTCAACCGTGATTTTCCTCTCTGGTAACAGAATATCTGGCATAAAAATCGAGTTGTAACGTTGGATTGCTTCTCATCTAAAAAATTAAATATAAGGGCAGAAATGTTGAAACGCCTCAATGTAGATACGTGATTTGTACTTTGACCATCGACCTGTGATACGAACATCCGTAAAGCTTGATTAGACATCAAGGTGATATCCTGTCACCAACGCGTCCATTAATCAAGCCCGCTGCAGTCAGCGCGCTGAAAGTCAAAACGCCTTCAATTTTTTGAACGCAATATGGACATCCGTCGAGGTTGTATAGTTGTATCAAGGCGCTGACGTCGACACGTTACATACTTTTAAGGAAAGGAGAAGGAAGAGAGGGAAGGCAAGGGAAGGAAGGAAGCGGGGAGGGACGGAGAGGGGAAAGAGGGAGCAAGGGAGAGGGAAAGAGAGAGAAGGAGAGTAGAAAAGTAAGAAACCAGGTGATGCAACAGGAGGACGTAAGTTAAGAACAATTGCGACTGACAGGCACTTCTCCACAGTAAGCGTTAATCTTCCTTTCCCCGAGATGCTTTAGGGATTATCGAGTAAGCCTCCTTTGATCTCATGCTAATTTGCAAATTCAACGAGGTTCTTAAAGTTTTTACCGAACATATATACACAACTGTTGCCGTAGTTAATGAATAACTTTCGGGCTGCAGTGCTCTTTTAAGTGGAACGGAGTAACTTGATCGAAATTTTGTCAACAGTATAAGCTCTTCTCAGCTGTATCAAATTGAATGAATCATCTGAATAAAAACGACATCTCATTCAAAGAAATGCTCTCGTATACATGGCGTATCTTTACAAATCCAATTATACGTAATGCGATACGCATACATTAATAGTGAAACTAAAAAACAAAGCGTCTATCTGTGAACGATGTTGCAAACCTTGCGGGAACGTAAAATATTTTTGAACTGTAGGTAAAAGTTTGCAAAATTTTTCACTACTTAATGGACAGATGAATTTTTCTTTCAAAGTGCGTGCAATAATTTTGCTAAGTCCTCTTTTGAAGATCGCTAATTTTGAAAACCCGCAATCGAAATACACAACTTCCCAGTTTCATGACACACATCTATGCAAAGAGCACGTTATTTAGGGGGCGCGAAGCGTCATCTGGAATTTGGGCCGCGTAGTGGCCGGCGGTCTATTCTTGTATTTTATGGAATACTATAGTCATCGGTATGGTATGCTCGGAACTTTTAAAAACAGGAAAAGATCAATGTATAAAATTTAAAATACTTAAGTTAAGGGTAACAAGGTGGAGAAAAGGTGCTGAGTCCACACCATTTCGCGGGGAAAACAAAACCTAAGAAGTTCCAAAAATTATAAGTAGAGACAAAATTTCCAATCAATCTCTATCAATTTTGTCTCTAATTATAATTTTTGGGACTTCTTGGCTTTGTTTTCCCCGCGAAACGGTGTGGACCCAGCACCATTTCTCCACCTTGTTTTTAACATACCTATTCACTTGTTGCACTTGCAAAATTCAATTTAAGACGATGGTACACATGGGCACCAGGACAGCCCAAAACGCGTCATGAATTAGATTTTCTAGCAGGGAAGAGGTGAATTTGTCAAAACTTATTTCAAATTTTATAGAGTGGTAAGTATGCAGCCTGGATTTCCAAGGGTAGGCAACTCTGTGGAGGGAATCTGCGGAAAAATTGGAGCAACTTGGCGGTAGGTATTGCGGAAATGAGCTGCATTCTGGAGAACAATTAAAAGTGACGAAAGGGAGAGTGCACATCAAGGACAGGGACAGGGATAGGGACATGGGGTGGGGGGGGGGGGTGACAGGCGGCGACAATCGTAGCACGAGCCTCTCAACAGAAGAAGCGCTCAATTATTAGTCAAGGGCCGCCCTGTCTAAACGAGCGCGTTAGCACATTGGACTTGCGATGAGCGGGGTGGGGGTGGTGAGTGGGTGGTGGGGGGGGGGGGTGCATGATAAAACGCACCGAGACAAGTAAGCCGCATTGCCAGATCCCTTCAGTTCAATCAAGCCCATAAAATATGCACTCTTTAAAATCCAGGAGTGAAATTCCGTGCCGGAGTCCATATAGCGCCCAAAAAACCGCAATAGAGCAAATATGACACTCCGCAAAAAGAGTAGATGTCACACCGTAATAGTGTAAGCCACTCCGTAGGGAGAATATATTCCGCTCCGCATTCACATCACTCAAGGTTTATCGGCGCTGTGGCTGTAGGTACATAATTTCACTCCAAAATGTTCAACATTATGGCTCTCATAGATCAAATTCTTAGGGTGGATCATTAGCATTTGCGCAATGCATTCTATAGGCACGATCGATATGATTAAAATTTTTACCATTCGTTGCATAGTTTTGAAAGAAACGAAATTACAGTTTCGAGATCAATCATCAAGGAACGTTTGTGCCGAATATCATTTTATAAAATCTTGTCAAGTAACTTGTGCTTTATTTTTGGGACTTAGAGAAGACCGTACGATGTTACAAGAGTTCTCGAACGCCAAGCAATTTATAGTTAATTGTTCCTATTTCATTTATATCATTTTTTACATTAGATGAAAAGGTTACACAATAAGTGCAATTTTTTAGGCATTACGAGCTCCTTGAATTAACAGGAACTGGTTCGATTTCAACCAATTTGGTCAAATTTTTGAATTTTTAGGTGTATTTAATCATTCATTGGAAATATTGCTCATCTCCGAAGTAGGTGTAGCAAAATATGATGAGTTTAATTTTTTCAAAATTTAAAGAGGTCATAAGTAACACTAGTTATTCCGCCAGAGGTTCCGTGCATAAAATCCGTCCTCAATTGGGTAACAGAATTCAAAATAGACTCCAGTAAATTCAAAATGATGTTCTGAAATTGCCATGGATGGTTCAACCTTCCGAGAGATTTATGTTGGCATGCTTGTCGAACATTCTTTTTGATCACTCTTAACAATACTCAGCATTACACGTTATTAGCGAAGTATGAAGCGCTGCCACGTCTAACAAGTTTTTAATCTTACCTTTTAAGTTCTTCATTCGATATGCATAGCTCATTCATTTCTCCTCGGAAGTAAGGGTAATTAAATACATAGCACGCCTCATTTGGCAACATTATTTTCCCTGGGTTGATACCCCAATGATAATGATGGATGCTCGAAAACCTTGAACAATTAACAATGTGAATCTGCGATCCAAACGAAGGTGACTATTAAACAGGCTCGTCTGATCTTCTAATATATCTCATTTCAATAATACTTGCCTACTTATTTAATGGAGCATACATTTTGCATTGGAAATATGCAAATTCTGGAGGTTAATTTTTGGTGATGCATCTCCGAGTATTTAGACCTCTTGTATGAATGAATTAAGGCTAAACAGCTCGTTTGTCAAACTTAAAAGAAACCACCAATTGATGGATGCGTTGTATTCCTTTTCAATTAATTTTTCATGGTCTTCAAGGACGTCTTCAAGAACGTCATCAAGAAAGCTAGAAGCTAGATTGGTGGCGTCACCTCTCGTTATCGTGAAAATCAGTGAATCGCCCGAAATATCCACCTTCCTCCGAAAAATGAGAGCAAAGAATCGGGCTTTCAGAATAATGTCACTTTTTCAGATGCATTGGCAATGGGTTTTTTTCCTCCGACGGTAATTCAACGAAGCTGATCGGATACCGTCGCGTCAATTTACATCAAAATTATACGTGCTATTTGCGCCATTGATCGGTAGCTCCCTTGTTTACTCACCGGTATAATTGCAGGTGTCCAGTTTATTTACTTTAAAAACTAACCCGCTAGGGTTTCATGACAGTTTATTTTTGTTAATCCTTGTTAATGCTAATGTCCTGGAGCTACCAGCCTTTCAAATGTGGAGGAAAATCGAAAATCATCATGACCACCATGACTTAAAGGTCCTCCGACGAAATTTCAAGCAAGTTACTCATCATTTTTTTCGGGGAATAGCTGACAAAGTTTCCTCGAAATTAAACATTTATTCCACTCCTCACAGTCGTGCATTATTAATTTCGCGGGTTTTCCCTGTCTATAGAAACGCATTTTTTTCATGAGAGCGACCATAGGAGGTCATAGAGAGACTTTTCTCAAGAGCTCACTTCAAATCGTAAAAGCTTTTATGAAGAGAATAATAATTGTGATGGAGTTGGGCAAAGAACCCTCAAAGCTGATACTGAAAGGATAACAAAAAAACTAATTTTGGGTCAAAAAAATAGGATTTTAGTTTATGTCTCTCAAGAACACATTGAGTCAGTATTTAAGTAAAAACTTTAATTAGCAACGACTTTTCGAGTTTTTAAGGAAGTAATTTGTAAATCTCGCAAACACGCCGTCATTTACCTACCAGCATTTTTTAAAGTCTCTGTTTTCGCCTTCAAACTTTGAACAACACAGTTAATAGGTTCATGAATGTTTTGCAATATTCTTTTGACCTAATCATACAGAGTTAACTCTTCTTACTTGTGGTATAGTTATTGAATTTTTTTTTATTTGCCTTTTCTTACGGGCTTTCATGTAGGACACTTTTACAATTGCGGCTTAAAAACCTACTCGTTTACAGTAGCAAAGCATAATTGACAAAATTGCAATTAGAGACAAATGAATACTCTCCGACAGGTAGGATCATTTCGCTCCGGTGCGAAACTTAACAGCTCAAATAATCTGGATCATCCTAAATCTAAATTTTTCCTCCAGTGGAAAAGCCTACTTTAAAAATGACTGTTGCTGAAAAGACAGAGCTTTGTAATTTTACTTTTCAAAGTTACATATGATGATAGCATTTATCTTCCTCTCCGCTTGCATGTCAAATAGGTGCATATTTTGTTTCTATTAATCAAACTAGTAGGAAAGCTAGAGGTAGACAGAGGAACAACGGAGTGAGTAAATAAAGAAATCCAAATTCTTGCTAGAAAGTAAAAGGAAGGAAGCATGTTTGACACGCGTAGACTCTGATTAGAGCAATGGCGAGGGCCCGCAGCAGCCAAATTAAGAAGCACTGCGCTGTCGTCGAATCTCAAAAGGCTCATAATTTTCTACGCTTACGAGAATAAACGCAATTTTAAAGCTTGTTCAATTGATTATAAAAATACTTCAGGTTACTCTGCATGAAATAGCTCGATCAAATTTGCGTCTTTTTCGCTTATTTCCTTTTACCTACTTTACAAAATTTTTCATTTTCTCTGACGAGCAAGCACATTAAAAAACCCGCACTTTTGACTTTACCATATTTTTAAATTATTTAAAGCTACCTTTTCTCTATTTCTCACAGATCCACAACTATAAATACGTACTTGGGATGGAAAAATGGATGAAATCGAGTCAAATTGTGGAGATGACTCACTTTGCAATAACTGTGACTGGTTTTCAAGAATAAACCAAAGTTCTCCTCTAGAAAACAGATAACACGGGTGAAGCTTCACTTGAATGGTATCATGCCAAAAAGAACCCGAATTAATTCCGATAAAAGAGGTATGTCCGCTTCGAAGAAATCGCGTTTTAGGCAAGAGTGCATGAAAGTGTACTCGTAAAAGTTTATGTGTGGGTATCTCGTCGACAGATAGGTGTATTTTGTTGAAAATGATTGGGTATATTTATGCGCAGGGGCTATCGTCCTTCTGTAGCCCAAACCCAAGGTGTATCCAGATTTTGACCCAGTCGATGCGCACAGAGGAAAATCCGCGGTGGTACGAACCATAATAAATTCAAGAGACGCCTCTAGAGGTACGGAATCAAATGATGTTTTCAGATTGGTGTCAACTGATACTTTGACTGGCTTAACCAAATTGAAAAACTTCAGTCGATGTAGAAATAAAGCGCCTACGGAACTTATCGGTAACGTATTCTTAAGGTTTTTCTCGGCCGATATCATTACTATAAGCTCTCCGATCTCCTACATTCTAAAATCTCTCACAATTTGTTCTATGGTTCTACAGAGCCAGTTTCCATGATTTTTGTGACTATCGACAGGTGATGGTCCCTAGATGAGCACGCTTAATTTAGATTTTGGAAATATAACCCAGATTTGTTTATACTATGTCATATATTTGAGATATCTCCTATTTAAACAATAGAAATGTTCATGTTTTGCCAGAGTTGGCTCCAAAGATCTACAGGGCCAATTTTTATAATTTTTGCGACTTTCAATTGGAGAAAGCCCCTGAATGAGCCCACTCTATCAAAATTGACTCATGGGGGTCCGCAAAACGAGATGCGGAGAATGCGAGGCGCACCCCTAGGGTTGGGCTGCGCAGCGGCCAGGAAGCGTTCGTTGCAAAGCGACAACTTGTAGAATAGATGAGGCTTGTAAGGAACCGTGTAATGGGACAATTGAGGGAACCAAACAGGGAGGGTGGGGGTGGCGAGTGTAGACGCGAGCGCGGGGGTGGCGGAGGATGGCGAAGGGTGCGCGGCGGCAAAGCTACGTGAAGAGCACTACCTTGCCGAGAGCTAGAATATTTATAAGTTTTCATTTATCCCAACTCTCACTATTTCAACCGCCCTCCCATCTCCCCGTACTCTCACGCCTCGAAACTCAGCGTCTGTCCTTCCAACCATGGCGATGAGACGCAAAAAATATTTCGTTTCCGCCGTAGATAACTTTGAAAACTGTAAATGGGATACTTTCCTTACCGAAGAAAAAGTATCACGTATTAAGGAGGCTTTCAAATTGCGGCACCATTTTTAAAATTTTTACTTTTCCTCCCGATGACTTCATTCCGTCAAATTAAAAAAAGCATTCGCTTCACTTCGTCTTTCTGAACGTAGCTCTTAATCTTTGAGGAATTCTTGAGATAAAACTTCATTTGATTTGCAATATATTCCGATATTTTTCAAGGTTTTCTTCTCTTTATGATGAGTCAAACAAAATGATAGAAAAGGAACTAAAAAAATTAGAAGGTTTACTAGTGAGTAACATTTTGTATGGCAAAGTTGTGTCTCATGAGGCTCAAAAATTCAAGTGCTGATTTAGTTACTCGCGCTTACCCTCGTCCCACCTCATAATAATTAGTTGGACTTTATTTTGCAATTAGGATCTACACAGTGGCGTGGCGTGCTTTGCGATGAATCGATTGATCTGCCCTTTAAATCTATGGTAAAGGATCGGTTATCAAGGTGTTCACATCGAACACCTTGATAATCGATTCTTTAGTATAGCTTCAAATGGAGAAATATCGATAATCGATCATTCATGCCACGCCACTGGTTCTACAATTTCTGGCTCAGTTAAGAACATGTAAGTACCATCGGTTTCCTTGTCTACATACGTTTTTCACACGGATGAGCTAGAGATTTAAGTATTCCCGATTATAAAATGTAGTCCATTGGGTATCACTGGACCTTGTTTTTTTATTTAATATTAGGGGGTTATGCCCCCTGGCCGCTTCGCGGCCCAACCCCCAGAGAGCGCCTCGCAATCTCTTCGGCCCGCTTCTACATAAAGGACGATCAAAAAAATGAAAAGGTTTTCATACCCAACCCTCATTTGTCCAATCTTTCTCTTGCGGGAAGCAATGGGACCAATGAGAATCGTATGAAAAATTCGCCATTTATTTCAAACTTCACGCCAAACTTGAAACGAAACGGAACGAACGGAACGGAGCGTTTCGTCGCTTAAGGATAGTGTGTAGCAAAGGAGCATACCTTCCACTCACTTACCTTACACCACTGACTGACCAAGATTCAACATTTCCCGCTTTGTTCAATTTTCCGCTAAATTTGAAATTCCCGCCATTTTTCATTGGCGGAAATTTCAAATTTTGACCCCTTCCAAAGCTCTCGACAGAGCACAGCGGAGAATTTCATGAGCCGCCCTGCGCCGTCCGCAGCGCGCATGGCGGCCCACCACCAATTCCTTTCATTATTACACTTCATCTAGCGTTGAGAGTTCACTAATTACTTCACACGACCAGTGTGTAATTTTAAAAGTCGAAAATTAAAAAAAAAATTTACACGGTACACGAGTTTCTCCGCCAGGGAGCTCTCCCCGCAAAAAGCGGTCACCACCCGCCTGCCGGGAGAGCCCGAGAGCCGCGGCGTGCTGCCAGCCCAAAACGCGCACTGACGCCTACAAACCTAAGGGGCAACTTCACGCAAAGCGCAATGCTTGAAGTATCCCCTTAGGTTTGTAGGCGTCAGTGCGCGTTTCGAGCTGGCAGCACATCGCGCCGCAGCGTGCCATAAACTTGCTCACAATTTCTAGGTTAGGGCGTTGATATGTAGGCAATTTGACATCAAATTGATTAGCGACTTCAAAAAACATGGGTTACGAATCTTTCGTGATCTTTCAGTCATTATCAGACCTCCTTCTTCCTATTCTTGAGTTTTGGACCAAAGTGCGCCGCGGGCGGCGGCGCTCATGAAACTCTCCCCTCTGTGCTCAATTGCTAAGCTGTCTAGTCTACTCTTATAAATAAAGAAAAACCTGGGTTCTATTTTCAAATTCTGATCACGGTGGGCTCATCTAGGGAATATTGCCTGTCGAAAACTGCAAAAATCATGGAAATCGGCCCAGTAGAACGCTCAACTGAACTGTGACAAAACATAAACAAGCAGTTCCAACGCCCATGCGTTGGAGGGCGCTTCTTTGACAAAGCATATTACTACCAACTTATGTACCCGAAGACTGACGAAGATGGAATTTAAAGTGGGATTCTTTAACCGCAAAACCCTTCAAAACTTCAGATCGACCGCGAAGATCTGAAACTTTCCACAAGCACTTTGTGATGAATTTAAGTTGGTGGGGAATGGAAACATAAAGGATGCACTGTAAATCAGACGACGGGAAAGAGCGGCGGAACCTCTAAAGCTGGTGCGTCAACGCGATCTAGCGGACAGCGGCGTCGCGACGCCGCGAGGTAGGGCGCGCAGGTCGCGGGGGAGCGGGGCCGGTGTCTCCGCTAACTGGAGTTGGGGGTCCTTATTCATTCTCTTGGTCCATGACATAACCTTAAACCTTCCGCTCAATGCCGCAAACAGCTGACGTGTCGATGCTGCGCCAAGAAAATGAACCAATCACAATGTAGCACAGTAATACGTCACTAAAATGAAGAGATCACGTGACTGTTCGTAATATTTTCAAATCGATCTGAAAGTACTCGCCTCGGATATAAGTATTTAAAGCATAAGGAGGCCCTAAAATACTTTAACCAGGTAATACGTCCGTGCGAGATTGTTATGCTTAAAAGCAAAACATTTCACGAAAACTTTTACGAATACCAGATGCAGAAAAAAATCAAATTTTCCCGGGTGTACCAGAATGGCGTCATTACCCATAAGGCAAAAGGGCATGTAGTATAGTACATGTTACATCGGGGGAGTCGAACGGTTGGAAAGGGCGCATCTGGTACCCAGAAGCGCCCAAAAGGAGGAGTTGCGTTTTGGGCCTTTTCCGGCCCCACCTGGATTTTGCTAAATGTTTCATATTTTCAAAGTACTAGTTTTAGGTAGACTCTGTGCCAAATATTAGACCGAACGGAGCCCATGCAAGGGCGCAGCAGCGCCTCAAACCCAAAATCCTGGAATCGAAAAACAATTATTTTCGTCGACTTTTTCGACTGTTATCACTCTTCCAGCACATGATTCTTATGTATTTTTTTGCGTACTTTTCGTTTCTGGCCTTTTTAAAGGCCTCCGATAAATTTTAAGGGGCCTTATGGCCCATTGTTGCCATTTTTGGCCCATTTTTAGGGGTTTTTTCCATTTAACACATTCAAAACTCAACTTAATCCAAAAACTGTGTACATTTTTGAAAAGTACGTAAAAAAATGAATAAAAAATGTTCAGTAAAATTTTTTCCTATGTTGCCAAATTTCCGAGAAAATTGGTCCCAAAGTGTCGAAAACGGCAAAAAATCGATAAATCGCCGCGTCTAAGGTTCAAGAAAGTGGAGTACATTTTTCATACTGTACCAGATAACAGCTCTTATCCATCCATACAACATACTAAAATATCATAGTTGTACCTGGATTCCCACGATGTGAAAATTGACCGAGATGTCGATTTTAGCGGCCTTTTTATACTTGAAGGCAGCTCTTTTGAATGTTTTTCGACCTTAGTCACCCTCTATGGGTGTGTACTATATGTATTTTTCTACGTACTTTTCATATCTGGCCATAAAAATGGCTTCCTGTGAGTTTTAAAAGGCCTAACGGTCCATTGTTGCCAATTTTCACCAATTTTTAGGGGTTTTTTCAAGTTTACGTGTGTGAAACTTAATTTAATCTAGAAACCGTGTACAATTTCGGAAAGAACGTAAAAAAATACATAGAAATGTGATTTGTACCTTTTCCCTACGTTGCCAAATTTTCGAGAAAAATCGTCCTGAAGCGTCAAAAATGCCAAAAATTGGATTAATCATCACGTCGGAGGTTCCAGGAAGTGAATTTCAAGTTTTTTTTCACTACAAATAACGTATCGAAAATGGAAAATTGCAATGCATCTCAAGGAACATGTAATGGCGCAGATGAACGTGACAAAACGGGCCCTCAAGGTGCTTTTACTTTATCCTTCACTCCAGTTCACCTCTTTATTCCTGTAACCTCGAGATAATCCTTGGTTCTCAAGATGCTTGCTACAGGCCAAATATACCGAAGAACAGAAAATGCGTGGAGAAAGTGTCCCACGATCCACATGAATGTCATAATTCACTTCCTGGAACCTCCGACGTGATGATTAATCCAATTTTTGGCATTTTTGACGCTTCAGGACGATTTTTCTCGAAAATTTGGCAACGTAGGGAAAAGGTACAAATCACATTTCTATGTATTTTTTTACGTTCTTTCCGAAATTGTACACGGTTTCTAGATTAAATTAAGTTTCACACACGTAAACTTGAAAAAACCCCTAAAAATTGGTGAAAATTGGCAACAATGGACCGTTAGGCCTTTTAAAACTCACAGGAAGCCATTTTTATGGCCAGATATGAAAAGTACGTAGAAAAATACATATAGTACACACCCATAGAGGGTGACTAAGGTCGAAAAACATTCAAAAGAGCTGCCTTCAAGTATAAAAAGGCCGCTAAAATCGACATCTCGGTCAATTTTCACATCGTGGGAATCCAGGTACAACTATGATATTTTAGTATGTTGTATGGATGGATAAGAGCTGTTATCTGGTACAGTATGAAAAATGTACTCCACTTTCTTGAACCTTAGACGCGGCGATTTATCGATTTTTTGCCGTTTTCGACACTTTGGGACCAATTTTCTCGGAAATTTGGCAACATAGGAAAAAATTTTACTGAACATTTTTTATTCATTTTTTTACGTACTTTTCAAAAATGTACACAGTTTTTGGATTAAGTTGAGTTTTGAATGTGTTAAATGGAAAAAACCCCTAAAAATGGGCCAAAAATGGCAACAATGGGCCATAAGGCCCCTTAAAATTTATCGGAGGCCTTTAAAAAGGCCAGAAACGAAAAGTACGCAAAAAAATACATAAGAATCATGTGCTGGAAGAGTGATAACAGTCGAAAAAGTCGACGAAAATAATTGTTTTTCGATTCCAGGATTTTGGGTTTGAGGCGCTGCTGCGCCCTTGCATGGGCTCCGTTCGGTCTAATATTTGGCACAGAGTCTACCTAAAACTAGTACCGTCAAACGGGGCTACTTGGGACTACAGGCTAACATGGGACACTCGAGGGAATTTTCGCGTTGTTGTGTGTGGTAGCACTGTAATGTTTATTTTTGTTCTTCTGATGCCATAACCTCATTCTACATTACTCCGGCATGGCTGTTCATGACCAAGAAGAATTTTGAAACCCAAATAAGTATTTAAAAAAAAATATTTGTCTCTTTAATATTTTTTCGTCATATTTGAACACCGTTATACTTTCCTGGGGATCTCAGTACCTTTCCACCACATGCAAACTTCTTATATGTGAGTAAGTCACAAATGTGCCTCTGTTGATGGGGTCTGCTTCAGTTTTACAAAAATTTTCGTTTTCATCCCCAAAATTTCCAAAAAACCAAAAAACTAGGAATCGCTGGGTAACATGGGACACCCTATTTTCTCCTTTTTAGTGATATCGTTTCCATGTTTTCCAATTCTACCTTGCATTACAGACTAAGAGGGAGGACCTATTGGCAGTGCTTTTGAGATAAGAGATTTCCTGGGTTATATTCAGGTTTTTATCAGTTAAGTAGGTACTGATCTGTTTATGACAGGTATTTCGTAATTTTACAAGAAACATGGTCCGGACGTACAAAAGAAAACCAGGCTCTCGGGCATACAGAGACTTCTCACAGAACTCATTGAAGAAAGCTGTCAAAGCAATTCGAAAGGGTGCTTCTCTGCGTAAGAGGGTAAGACGTCAACAAAATTTGGAATTCCGAAATCAACCCTTAACAGACATGTTCGCAATTTTTTGAAAGAATACTTTTCTTAATGCATACCTTTACTTACCTACTAAAGGTTGGTACCTACCTACTCAAACTGCCATAGGTGCCTCTTAGTTGATAACTTTGAAACGTTTTGACCTCAATATTAGCTTTAAGTTCCTCAAGGCTGTCATGCCATTTTTGTTTCCTACTTAATTCTTTAAAAGACTTGTTCAAATTTACCAAAATTGTATTATTTTATAGATAAATGTTCAATTTACTTTTTTAAAAATTCAGTTTACTGTCCCATGTTGCCCTGAAAGAGCCTAACATGGGCCAAACACTTGATTTTCATTCGTGTCCCAAGTTACCCCGAGTATCGGGGTAACTTGGGACAGTCGAAAATCGAAAAAAAAAAATATAAGGGGGGGGCATAAATTTTTTTTTCCTTTAAAATTCGATATGCGTACCAACGAACTACCTTTAGCACAAAAAAGTTTGGCAAAATAATGTATGGTTCGTTTTGGAGAAGCTTTTTTGTGCTAAAATCGTCCCAAGTAGCCCCGTTTGATACATGTTTAAATGGGAGATTCGCAACTTTACCACGTAATATAAAAATACCTGGGTTATATTTTTAAAATCTGAATATAGCGGGCTCATCTGAAGACAATTGCCTGTTAATAGCCGCAAAAATCATAAAAATCGACCCAGTAAAACACTGGGACTAAGCGTTGCCAGATATGACAATTTAGGAGGTCTCGGAGCTTATTGTATAGATTCTGAAAATACCAGGTAAGTAGATTACGTGGTGATTTATTCTGTATTTTTGGAGCCAAAATCCCGGACAAGCCCGTTTTTAAAGAGTCCAAAGACTCGATGGAATTTCAAATCCGTCGGAATGGTGAAAATAATTTGGGAAGAGATGTGACACGGCATTAAAATCGCTGTCTCCTCTCATTTTCCAATCATGTTTGTTAAAATTAAACGTACTTTAATGTGGAATTGTTGCTTGTATACTACAGATAACATGAGTGAAATCCGAACCTTTGATTCGGAGGATAGGTATAGTCTCGACTTTCCGATTTTTCATACATACGAAGAGAAGAAAGACATTTGACGGAAGTCGTAAAAACTCTTGCTCGGCTCTCATTAGTGCCAGATGACATCATTCGGCGCAGAAGTAAGGTGTTTTTAATTTTTCGGAAAAGATGCGCGCTTGTTAGATCGGCGCATCTCTTGGTTTCTGTGATCTTTTTCCGCACTTTAAATGTGCGCATTTTACTCCAGGCGTCACTTACCTTCATAAAAGTGCATTTGCAAATCAAAATTCGTTCATTGTTTAGTGACCAGTTGTAAATTTTCGGAATGTTTTAACTGCTTGATGGGCTGCAGCATCATTCAGGCTTCTCCATAAATAGTTTAATTTTCAGCAGGCTATGTTTGCAGATGTAACAAATAGATGTTCTATGAACAATTTGCCGAAAATCCTTGTAGGCTCGCACAGAGATTGGCTGGCTGTTCAAAGATATGCTCAAGAGACTAAGTCAGAAGCCTTGAACTCCTCCTCCTATGTAAATTTAATCTTGAGGAGATTCAGGTCCAAATTTTCTATGAATCATTATTATAATTAATCCATCACACCGTAGGGTCCGTTATGAACAGAGTTGAAGTTGTTCGGACTCTTTAACTTTCTCATCATCCAATCTTTTTCGACTTTTCTTACTTTTACAATAATTTGCCACGGAAAAAAATGAGTTAGGGTTGAGGACTAGTTTCTGCCCTTCAACACTACCGCGCGGTACCTGATTTCGCAGTCGTAAGCCAAGGTAGTGCTGAAGCCTACCTCGCGCTTGCGTTCCACGCTAGATGACCCGTGACGTTCAGAAACAGATCTGGCAGCGCGTAGGCACAGAAACAGAAGGCTCCAAGGATAGATCCGGCAGGGCTAAAGCCTACTTGATGCAAAGTTGCCAAAATGTGCGAAAAAATCTGATTATACCCGTAGAGTATAATTTCACTGCACACAATATAGTTTTTTCAATTATTTTTATTTTTTTTTAATTTTTTATTTTTTTAAATTTTTCTTGCAGTTTATTTGGCTTTTCTTCCTGTTTTTTTTTTTTTTTTTTTTTGTTGCTCAGGAAGCCATAGCTAGCTATAGACACGAGTTTTTACAAAGAAATTATTTGATTGTCAACGGGCATCAGGGGGACTTTTAGAACATTCATGCTCCATAGCTCCGGCTTTCAAATTTTCAGGGATTATGGTCGAGTAGAATCTGTTTCTGCAGATCCACTCGTCAGTTCGGTGAAAATTTGTCGCCACCACCGGGATTCGAACCCGGGATCTATGGGTCTAGAGTCAGACGCGCTAACCACTAGGCCAACCTGGCCAGCTTGCTTATGTCAAGGAAAAATCTGAGTTTTTGGGTGTTGATTCTTTTCTCATAGTATTAAACTATTACTTTAAGTAAAGTGCCGGACTGGGCAACGCGACGCGGGGCAGCCATGTTTCCTTTCCTCGTCCGAGGCGAATACGATGACGTAGTCGAGCAGTCCACGGCGCATACGCATCCCGGACATTCTAGCCTTCCGCAAGAGAAATTCTACTTGTGGAGACAAGCTTGCCGTGTGTGTTGCAGTCAAGCGGCGGGTAGGCGCTACGAACAGCGAGAGGTAGCGTTGACGAATACATGTTCTGTTCCTCAGGACTACCGACCTTAAAACTACCCATAGGTAGTGCCGAACCCTACCCTGATTTTTTTCCGTGTACTTGTCAAAACACTTTCTACGCGAGACCAACACTGCCATGCTAAGGAAAAACGCTGTGAACCTTCAGGCGTTGTCAAATTTCCTTTGATAAAACGTGAACCTCCTGGTAAACTTTTGCATTTTTTTCTTCCAATTTTTCACATTATTTATTCCGTAATTTTACCTAAAGTTCCTGCAAATTTCAGAGAAAAATATTCATAACTTTCCTTAAAAATAAACATTTTATCGACAAAAACATGGGAACTCTCAAAGCTCATACGGCGTTCTTCCTTAGCACGGCAGAACATATCGAAGGTGAAACTGCAGAGATGCGAATCGCGGTTTGCGGTATTCCAAATTTCCTATCGTACTTTATTTTCTACATGAAAAACTACTGGACGTCATTTCTTAAGTACTGTGGTGTTTTCCCCTCTCCGTGTGAAGAATATTCCTTGAAACTTTCAAGCTATGACGTTGGTTTGGTCCTCTTTTAAGAAATAAAACAGAGGCCGAAATTTCGGCATTTTTGGAGTTTGACGACCGTTGATATTTCGGTGTTAAGGAACTCCGAATGAAAATTTGACTCGGAAAACATGAGCGGAGCTTCTTCATGATACGAGCTCGTTGCGAGCTTTAAACTTGCGTGGACAATTAGTAATGGGTTGGGACAACAAGGACAAGGGTCTGATTTTGGAGTTAGCTCGGTGCGTTTTTATCTTGCAATAGTAGGTACGCCCGCCTGGTCGTCTCTCATTTACAATTTAAAACAGTTGAAACAGACCTCGCCACAAGGGGTCGGAGACACGCGAATATTACTATGAGCCTCATACGTGTTTAAATTTTGCAGAATTATTCATGTCGCAAAGTAAGTTAGTGTGATGTACAGCTCGTCTCGTTTTTAACGTGCAGACGAGTGCGGATCAACCAATAACTCGATCAAAAACTTGAGCTCGAAAGTTTAGTTCTAGCACTATGTGCGGGAACACTCCAACAGTTTTTCATGGCGACGTGGGTGCTCCTTTTCGTGTGATAAAAATGCGCTCCAGTTTTTCTCCAGACAACTGGAACAGGAATACCAATAGAGAAGGACCAAGTCCTTATGGAAAGGGTGTCTGCTTGTTACTGGAACTATGTTTTATTCCTTGCCAAGAACCTTTTCCTTTTCAAAGTTTTCATTTTAAGAAATTAAATGATCTTTATTCCTTAGTTTCTTATCAAGAAATTCAAATTTCCATGGCCACGAAACCACGTATCTTTATTCCGGTGTTTCAAAATGTTCGCTCCTATTTCATTTTTATTTATTGATTTGTTTTTATTTGACTTGATAGCTTGAAATCTGTACACAACATTCTGCTGATGGAGAAGAAAAATCAAGAAAGTTTTCAAGAAGCTACGTTGGCTGGGTTTTCCAATGTAATAAAGTGTTACGACAGGAAATCTGCAACGTCGCAAACGGAGATACGTGCTTTTGCACTTTAGCCATAAGGGCCGGATTAAAGGGGTGGCCACATGGGCCGCGGCCCATGGCGGCAAATTTTGCAATTTCTTTAAATGTAGCTACAAAGAAAGATCGGATTCAGAAAAAAAAAATTACGAACGGGAAAATGTGACAAAATCTCTCATTTCCTGAGAGTATATCTCTAATTTTGTCGTCCGTCTGTGATACTACAAGACAACCTTTAATTAGTCGAGTTAAGACTAAGAGAGAAACCAAACACGGAATTTGGCCTGGAACGGCGCGGCGCAGAGAGCAATGATGACGAGAACGCGAGATGAAAAGGGGAAACCTTCGGCGCGGCGGTCGACATGTAACACATATTAGCGCCTACAAGACTGCATGAATACTTCACGCATTGCGCCAAAGACAGTGCGATCGCTGCGGTCAGCAGTGGGCGGCGTGAAACGCATAGCGCCTACAAGACCGCCTGAATACTTCACGCATTGCGCCAAACACAGTGCGTGCAGCAGCGTTCGGCCCAAAACGCATAGCGCATGTAAGACTGTAGGAATACTTCACGCATTCCGCCAAACACAGTGCGGTCAGCGCGGCGCGGCGGCGGAAGTTAAAATTACTAAACCACATTTATGTTTGTTCTTTCATAATTTTTTGGTTCATTTTTTATAAATGGAGGGCCTTGTCTACACAGAGATAGGTTTACGGAACTTAAGTTTCGCGCCAAGTTCCGTGAACTTTTGCTATAGTGTTGACAGGGCTTTCGCAAAAAATGTGACCAATACAAGTAAACGCGTCTTATACGCCTCTCTTTCTCCGGCGCGTTCACTTGATGGTTTTTATTGATGTTTCAAAACGAATGAGAAGAGGGCGGCAAAATACAGGCGGCCCATGGGCGGCAAGTAAGTAAATCCGGCCCTGTTAGCCATCGATTTTTCTACAAGAATTCTTCATTTTTCACCCATTGAATTTTTATGTGGTCGTTGCTTGAGGTCACATGGGTTTTGGATGTTATAGAAGTCGATGGCGAAGTGGCAACTTTGGTGGACAATCCGGCCCGGAAAGGAGGCGAGTGTCTTGGGAGGCAGAAACCGCAATTCCCGGCGAATAATTGTAACAATGTCAACTGATGGATTGAAAATCCGAATTCCAAGCACTCAATTTGTAACTTAGCTCCATGTCCCATGCCAGCGTTCTGCCCGCTACTCAGATCGTTGTCCTTCTCATGTAAGGGCGTATCTTTGTTTTCACTTGAATCCTAAAAAGCATGGAATTTTGTAGGGAACAGGGCTCACCTGGACGCCCTCACGTCAGACGGACGACAATATAGACGCTCCTCACACCCCGCAACCGCTAAGCATCTTCCCCCAACGTCCGGTTACGCCGTGAAGAATGTATGTCTTTTTATTCAACGTTGCCGTAATTTAAAAAAAACCAGAGATAAAAAAATGAATAGTAGAACATTAAGAATGATTCACAGTTGTGGTTGGTTGGTGAATACGTTTAATTGAAGGTACCTTAACCCTTAGATGCCTAAGCTAGGTCAAATTGACCCGAGCTTTGTTGAAAACATGCACCCCGCGGGTTGCATGAGACCGCTACATATCCACGGTGTAAGTCCGCAACAGCACGTATTTCGCTTTGCGACGTGGCAAACTTCCTGTCATACTTCATTTTTTAAATGGAAAATTACTAAATGGCAATTCCTAGAAACTGCAGTTTTTTTCTCGCCAGCAACAAGAACATTCTGCAAAAAGTTTAGGGAATAATGTCACTTTGTTCCACATTAAAAAAATAAAAAAAGCGGAGATTTTCAAACACCGCAAACGAGATGCGTGGTAACGTACTTACACCATCGATTTGAGAGATCAACAAATCCATCCTAAAAAAAGGAATCAGACATCAAATTGGAAAAAAGAAAATAATCAAGGGTAAACATAGTCAGAGATAGGAGCGACGTATTGAGACCTCGTTTTCTAACACTTGTACCAAATCTGAACGACACACAATGGATCGAGTCAAGGAGAGGTCGGAAAAAATTGGGAACTTTAAATGCTTATAACTCCGTTTATACAAAATTTGGAGGTTCTAAAAGTGGTTTCAGTGATATCCTCGTGAAATTCTTTTCTGTTAGCACCCCTTGAAATTAAAAATGTGACAAAATAAACCCAATTACATGTATTTGCAATTTTAGTCAAAAAGTTCATGCCCGACCTCTCTAACTGACTCGGTCCACAGTGCGACACCCGACTGGCAGCAGAGAGCACAGCATCGCAAGTTCACGCCTCGCGCCATCGCACCTTCAATTTTGCAGATGCCACATGGAGATCCGTCAAGTACGGATAGTTGTACCTCTGAGCCACAATCACCGCACGTCCTTTCGATTGCTCTGTTGCCATGTTGCGTTTGTTTCCGTCTGTCTTACTTGTAGTGGCGCTTCAAAGGCTACTGAGCAACACAGCCGAAGATCGGAGAAACGCAATCGTTGTTTTTTGAAATTTGTTCAGATTCTCTAGTGCTTTTTTCCAACGCTTAGTTCGTATTATACTTTTGTTTGAAGTTTGGGTAAGAGAGTGGAATGTGGAGAAAATAAAAACTTGGCCGAATTTTGGCGTTTTCTTGGCAACATTTTTTTTGGGGACTTAAGCCGGTCCAGCGCTCCGCAGCACACCCCCCCCCCCTCCAAGCACCGCTCTCGACTTTCTAATCTATTCGAATAAATAAACACAGTGAGGGCGCACCACTGGATTTGAATACACCTCTGCTCCGTATGGGCGCGCGCGAGCAGTAAAAGGTAGCGTCGCCGGATTTTTTAAGCTCCCCAGACAGCGGTGTCCTTTTAGTGAAATTGAATTCCCGCTTTAAAATTTAATGTTCCAGGCTCACGAGCATCTTGAAGATAAGATTTGGTCCTCCTCGTCGCGATGGAGTCTCCAGAATGACACGTCGCTTCGTCGTCGGTGCGGAGGGATTAAAGCGCTTACGATTACGAAAAAATGTACCTCGTCTATCACGGATAAGTCTGTCTCCTTAGCGCGTCCCTATTCTCCTGAAAATGTTAGGATGGGAGTGTGGGGAGAGGCTCTCAGCTTTAGGAATCTGGACCGTGGCGCCCAGATTCAATCTAATCGGGCAAATCTCTATCGTCGAGTCTCAGGAGAGAATTTAGTATGAATCAAATTCCATGGGTGCATGGTCGTAGTTTTAAGAAAAAACTATTGATTACACAGAAAAAGAAAAAAACATCCAACAACGAGAAATTTAAATTTTTGACCCCCTAAATTTCCACTTTTTGCCACAGTGTTTGCAATCTATCGGGCCGATTTTCATGATTTTTACGGTAAGCGATAAAAAAAAGTGCCTAGTAGCCGTCCTTTACATTGACTCAGTGGGGCCGCAAAGCAGCATACAGCCCAAGAGCTGGATAGCGGCCAGAGGACACAGCCTCCCACTTCATCATAAAGGACAAAGGCGGGGCAAAACGTATCACTCGATGGAGAAAAGTTCAAGGTCTACGACCAGAACCAAGGTGCGACGTCATGACTGAACCACGCAAAATAACTCCGCGACGGAAATGCTCTATATTAGATTTTCCCCTTTCAGTAAAAACACTCACTCAGCTGTATGCGTTTTCCGCACATAATGTGGTATTTTGACGTTCGAAGCGCGTTGAAAATTATTACATCTCATCGAAGGCATTTCCTCCGTCTTTGTGGGACTTTCTACATCCTTTCCTTATCAACGGCTTGAGCGGAGACAACTACGAACGGGGAGGAAAATTTCAATGGCAGACATCACGGAAAAAACAAGACTAATGTTGAGCACTACTGGCCGTTTAGTGGGGAGTAGTTGAGGGCTGGCGTCTAAGCGCTGTACAGCTCAACACCGGAAGGCAGTACAGGTGGGTACTGAACATGAGTAGTGCTAATCAGATGCCGCGAGACGCAGTTGCGCTTAACAGGTGTAAATTCACCCATGAGACGACGGAGTCACCATAGCCTGGTGGTAACGCGCTGGTCTTCCACCGGCGCAATCCGAGTTCGATCCCAGGCGGAGGCGTTTCATATTTTACGCTCGCTCCAAAGTCACTTTAGGGCTTGACACTACTTCTTCCTTAGTGACCCAGCCTCGAGCTGTTTAGTGCCCAGCACTACTCTGACTTGGTGGCTCCATTTGACCTAACCCTCGTTAGTGTCCAGCACTAACATGTAGGTCCCAACCCTAAG
Source organism: Bemisia tabaci (assembly GCF_918797505.1). Taxonomy (NCBI): domain Eukaryota; kingdom Metazoa; phylum Arthropoda; class Insecta; order Hemiptera; family Aleyrodidae; genus Bemisia; species Bemisia tabaci. The sequence continues at coordinate 527,011 of NC_092795.1, read as the reverse complement.
CTCGTTTTTTCCGTGATGGCATGATAATTTCGTCAAAAATTGTAGGAAAATTATTTGTTTAATTTTTTTTCTTTCAAGGGCGTAAATTTGCCATGTGGAATTGGATACGCGCATTTACTGACCATAGACTTCGATATACTAAGAAATAGCTTTTAAAATCCGACATAGGGTTTTTCTAGATTAACAACCAGTGTAAAATGGGCCGTTAGGTAAGGTCTGAACTAGAGAGTAACACCGCGTGCTTTCTCCCCAAAATATTTTGTAGGAAGCGATTCATAAAAGCGGAAGTTCAGAAATCGACTCTCAAACGATAATTTAACAATTATTTTTGACGCAGATCGATGGAAGTCAGATTTCACATCATTCGTATTTTTGTCATTTAACCGATGTTAACTGTAAACACTTATATCTTATTATGGAGTTGATTTATATACCTCCTGTTGTGTCTTTTGTTTCCTCTGGCGAAATGTTCAAGAGGAACTATGTACTAGTGCTTTGATTCACAACTTCTCTAGTAGCCCGGTGAATGGATTTGGCCATGATTCAGAGTTTTTTTATGATTTGAAATATGAAATAAAATGAGAGCTCTTATTTGAAGGAATTATACTCGTATGTTGGACTTTTCGGGGATTTTGGGCAACGAGGAGACGCGATTCCAAAGAGGAGATCCAGGGCTCGCACCACAAGTCAAAAGCTACACCGGGAGCAGAGCAACGTACTTGGGGGTTGTGGGAGAAGGGGGATGGGAGGGGGGCTCAAGTCGGGGGAAAACAAAACCGAAGCTGAGACCCGAATCGGAGGCCGTCGGGCACGGGGCGGTGGCGCGGTGCTCACAGCAGTGAACAATCGCACTGATAAGGGAACTTTTTCCCAGGTTGTGTTTCCGTGAGTCGGAATCATTAAATACGATAATCGCTCTCTCCAAATCGCCCGCCTGCCGATATACAAAAACCCAAAGCTCAAGTTTTAATTAGTTTGTGCAATTGTTCTAAGAACGATGAAACACATAAAGTGTTTTCGAGGGGCAAGGCTCAAAGCCTCTACGATTCCGCTGCCAGATTTCCATTTGAAAAAGTTTCCTTTATAATTCACAAATAAGGAATCTTATAAGTATCATGGATGATTAAGGACAAATCGTGGATTCAGAGGTGCATCCTGCTTTGTGCTCCACATACTAATAAAAATTTTCAACAGATCAAACTGGCCACCGATCGATTTTCAGCGCTCTCAACGGAGGCGTCCTGAACGTTTCACGCCTAATGTCATGGCGCCTTCAATTTCGCAGATGCAACACGGACATCCATCGAGCATGAATAGTCGCATCCCTGCGCCTTCATCAACGCGAGCCCTTTTCCGTGCTCTATTTCTACACTTTGTAGTGGTGCATCAAGGGCTACTTAGCATCCCAGTCAAAAATTCGAGAGATCTAATTGGGCCTTGTTTTTTTCACTTTCACACAACTTAACGAATACGGAGTTTTAAAGCAGGAAGGGAATTTGTGTATATGATCTTGGAAATTGTGTAAGGTATATTCCGTCAAACTTTGGCAAGACAACCCCTCTTTTATTCAAAATTGTCGTCAATTTTAGGTCTTAAGTAGCCTCAGCACTGACATGAATGGCAAAAAAACAGTTTTTCATAAGAATTAAAACCAAATTCCTCTTGCTATAGAATTTTTTTTGTTGAAGTAGAATTTCTTAATCTAAAAAAACGTGTTAGAATGAGAGATTTCTTAAATTCAAATGACTGTTTTACTTCAAAGGAGATCCGATTTTTGAAAAAATACAAGGATACGTTTCTTTGAATAATAATAATAACAAGCACGAATAGTTGCGTCCCTGCGCAATCATCAACTCATAATGATGAAAAAAGTCCTGGACATTGTTTGCGTCAAACCATTTATAATGTCAGTAACGGGGACAGTTCCGAAAAGTTTAGTTAAACATCTTCGTAGACCTTTGAACGAGAGTTACTTGCTTCATCCAATGCAGAATTGCAGAAGTCCGTGGTCATAAGCACGTCAAGTATTGTCAGGTCGTTTCTTAATATCGATTAATTTTTTTTTAATTTTTCTTTTTTTCTATTCAGGCAAGATAGTGTGTAACACTGACTTTGGCCTGTGACTCGTTAGTAATACTTATATCGGAAGTGTTCCCTCTTTCGAGTTAAAAGAAAGAAGAAAAAAAGTCTTTCACTTAAAATAAAAAGTATCTCTTAAATGAAAAACATTTCCTTACCTTACCTTAAAAACTTTTGTTTTAATTACTTAAAAACAAAATTTTCAAAAATTTTTTCAGCGTAATTTAGCTCCACGGACATTTATATTCCAAGATTATTTTATTGGGTACAATAGAATAATTAATTTGACCAGTCTTGTAGCTATGTTAATCAAGTTGAAGGCTATTAGGATAGGTCTACACCTATACTTTCCTAGGTGGAAAGAATGATTACTTATTATAATTTTAGTAAAATTTCCTAACTCCATAAATATAGTTTATCAAATTTCTAACTGTCTCATATTTATATATAAGGTGAATATAATGAATGAGGTTGGTAAACCTATCTCAACCGTGGTATCTAAAACCTTAATATTCAACCGTCATCTAAGACCTGAAGGAGGCTCAAGGCTCAGCAGATGCAAATCAGAAAACGCATATACAGAGAGGAAATCTTTACACACCAAATTGATGGCTCACAAGTGAACAATTAACAAGTTTGAAACAATTTAAATTGGGAGGAAATTTGGCAAGAGTGGAGCATCGGGGACTCGAGAAGTGGAGTGGCATTTTGGAGGGCTTCGGCTTCCGATTCAAGGGAAATATCAATAAGCCGCACAGAGGAGGAATCCCACCTCAGTTGTACAACAAATCCTCTTCTCCCTTCTTCGGACACTTCATTTGCCTCTCCACCGTTTAACCTCTCCTCCTTTTTTGCCCTTTTCCAAACGCATGGATCACTAGACATGGGTAGTAGGTTCTTCTCTATTTTTAATTTTCTCCATATTTTGACGGCTCATCCCCTAAAAACCGCAAATTCCGTAAGGTCTGGTGAGGATTTTATGACCCTGTAAATAATCGAGAAGTTTCCGATATTTTTCGAGGTAAAATCTGATCATTTAATTTAATCCATGTTTCGAAGAAGTACCTCCATGGATATCCGCAACCTAACCGAATGAACAAGCAAGCGTTTTTCCGAGGAACAATCTTTCCTTAGTTTATGGGTGCTGACTGTATGACTGTTTAAGGAATCGAGACTCCCTCAGGATTCTCTGCGATGAAATAATGTGATTATTTCATTTTTCCATGTTTCGAAGATGCACCTTCTTTGGTATCAGCAACGAAGTCCTTGCAAAGGATTACAATGATTTTTTACTAAAAAAAAAAAAACAAAAAAAACAAGAACAAAAAAAGTTGTTACCTAATTGTAGCGTGCCCAGGAGAAAAGGTTTTTTTTTTTTGGTAAAATTGGTATCTTATTTTATTTTCAATAATTCAAGATTATAAATAAACTAACACTTAAAAATCAAATATTTATATAATTAATTATGGAAACAATTGTAAAGTGAGATCATGATATCTACTTTTTATGACAATAGTGACAATAGATTTTAGAGAGAAAGAATTGGCAGGAAAAGTTACATTAATGAAATTTCAAATCTTTACCGCCTCACCGATAGCCGTGAAACTATCGACGCCGCATAGCAAACCAACTGACAAATTATTAAAAAACTGGTGTCGATTCGATCGATTCACAAGTTTTCAGATCAATTCATGTTTTTACCTTTCGATCGATTCACTTCGATCGAATCCATACCCTACGCTTCGAAAAGGTTCATCGATCAAATGAACTTCGTTTTGCAATTAGGGACCACAATTTCTGACTTCGTTCAAGAACAACGTATGCACCGTTAGTTTCCTCATTCACACAAGAGTTTTTACAGATGAGCCAGAAAGTTTAGTTCCGAATAGCAAAATGTAGTCCAATCACGTTATTGCATTGCTGAACAACGAGGGAGCTTACACGTAAAAATCGCTTCACTTACATGCTTTTATTTAAAATCATCTGTACAAATATCTAAATGAAGAGAAGAAAATTAGTCGGGTTTTATTTAATCTGACATGACAATAATTCCAACAAACTTTACAAATCCAAAGTCGTAAGTTGAAAACCGCTAACGCCGCAAGTTTGATTAATCACATCAAACACAGTACACAGTGCCGGCTGGCACGGGGCTGGCGCGCACGGCGCGACACGCATAGTAGCGCCTGACAAGACCTCAGGATACTTCACGCATTACGCGTACAGCACGGTGCGCGCAACGCGTAGTATAGTGCCTTACAAGTCTGCAGGATACTTCATGCACTGCGTGTATAACACGGTGCGCGCTCAAGTCGTATTCCGTATTCAAGTGTTTTCCGGTGTAAATACAATTTTCCCCGGCTGCTTCGAGGAGCCAGTCTGTTTCTCAACTTAATTCCAAGGATTCAGAAATTCGGACCATGTTTAATTTTGTTTGTTTGTTGATGAAAATAATAAAGGAAATAGAATGAACGAAAATATAGAGTCGAAATTTTCTTTGATTTTGTTTGAAATCATTGAGACCTTTTGATTCTTTACCCGGTTTTTACGACTGACTAAAGGGAAAATATGTATCGTTATTGCAACGATGTAAAAACTCGAACCACGTAAAGTAAATTTGAGTTTAATAAAAAGAAAAACGTATGAACGAAAATATAGCGTCGAAATTTTCGATGACTTTATTTGAGATCATTCAGAAAAATCCCCGGAAACTCTTTAGAGAAACTGTGCGTTAATTTTTAAAAAAACAATGAAATAAAATAAAACATGAGAAGTGGCGTGTAACGTTGCAATCGAAGGAGAATACGCTTTCTTCTCGTGCACCCGCCTGCGTCTGCATTTAAATTCATACAACTCTTTGATACCTTGAACATGGTCGTTCTACGATTTTTTACGTGTGGTTTTCTTCCAGTGGTTGGCGACCGCGTAGAGAAAAAAATTTTTGATAGTGTTCGAGTAAGTTGCCACAGTAAATTCCAAAAAAATAAGGCTGGAAGGTTAAGAAAAAAACACTGTTAACATAATTTTTCATTTTAACGAAGAATGATCGATTCTATGGAGACAGCTTTCGAGATAAGTTCAATAACAGTAACCTAAAATAATAATGTCAGCTGATGAATTGGGACATAGTAAGTACAAGCCAGTAAACGATATTGACGTGAAATCGAAAAGGGATACGTATCGATTAATATTCATTGATTAAACGAGAAAAGGCTTATTAATGAACTTCAATAAAATTCAGTGGAAAGTCAATCAGTAAAATGGAAAAAGCGAAAGAAGAGACTCTATTTAAATTAAACACAGAAATATTACCTATGAATTATGAAAAAAGAATTTTAATGATCTTTTTTAAAACAAATTTTAAGCTCAAATTGGCGCTATTCGATGAAGTAAAAGAAAGTAGAACAGAAAAAAATCTTTCACAACTAAAAATTATAAAAAAAGTAATTTTCAATTATATAATAAAATAGTTACTTGCATGTTTGATTCAATTGAATTCTCCTTCGCAGTATCAAAGTTTAGAGTGCTCACATATTTCTTTCGCCACCATGACACATACCTGTTCGAACACATACTGTTAAAAATCATAACACTTGCTACGTCATCGCACCAAGAAACGTTATGTTAGCAACCTCAATACAAAACAACGTATCCACTGAAAAATTGATCCACTTTGAAAAGATATAATTTCCTGACTACAACGAATAATTCAATCGTAAAAATTTTAAAATATTCTCCCAAAAGGCAGAATTTCTGAATAATAACTTATTTCTCTCTACTATAACCGTTTTTAAACTAAAATTAAAAACAAAAAAATTACACTCGAACCTGAAGATTTGGCACAAAACCCTTTATAAAGCATAGAGAACAGAGGGCTGACTGTACACTCTACATAAAAATGGAATCAAAAGCGTGCTTATACATATATATAAATAAAAATATGTATAGCACGCTAAAATAGAAAATACGGAAGAAAAATGGCTTTAATCTTGACGATTTCTAAGATAGATCGTCGTCAACAGGCTTTTTAACCTAGCTTAAAATTCACTACGAGCAAATATTTTATTTTTTGTTTTGTAATTTTTTGGGGGAGAAAAGCATTGCAATCCCTTGCACAGGTCTATTTCCAAAGTTAATCTGTTAAATTTAATTCGAGATTCGTTAACATTTTTCTTTTTATATAATGATTTTTATACTAAAAATCTTCCTAGGCATCCCATGATTACAATCGATACGGGAACTCTGACGGAAAGTTCTGTTTAAGGAACGACTATAATTTCGCAAGTTTCACGAGATGAATCTACCACTTACCAAGATGCACAGTGTGGCTACGATCTGCGCCCCTTGATAATTGAAACGGAACCCGACAAACACCCGGACCAAACTCTGCTAATCAATTTTTTGTTGGTTTTGAATTTAAATCTAAGATTCGTCGTTGAGCGCTTCGCTCGTAAGAGAATTCATTTCCTAGAATTCGCCACAAAATTCCTACTGTTACATTAAAAGTTGCGCCCTCTCGTTCTCCCTCATTTATTTCAACTCTCTGCAAAGTTTAAGTTTCGATTATTGGACGCATTTCTGTGAAACGGAACTATGTGCATTACAACATGAGCTCTGTTTTGCGTGTGTTCTCATTAGTCTCAGGGCTCATGTCTCAATGCACATAGTTCCGGTTACCAGAAATAGGTCCAATTTTGGAGCAGGCTCGAGGAGGAAGACCCCCGCCCCGGCCCCAGTTAAATTGGACGTATTTCCGTCAAACGGAAATACGTGAACCCTCTTATGCATATATTCGTATGGGCCTCAGGGTTCATGTCTTGATGCACATAATTCTGTTTGACAGAAATACGTCCAATTGTCTGTCCTACATATCCGCAATTTCCTTTCATATAATTGAGCCACTTGGAGGGCTACTGGGATGAGTGAAGTTTTTTAAAAATTATGATATTGATTACTTGGAATAAAATGAGTCTTAAATTTTAATCTTTGATAAATTCACCGCTAAAATCAAATTTTAAGTATCAAAAAGTGGGTTTGAACATTATTTTTTGCCACGATGCTCCATTTAATGTCGAAACTTTAAAGACACATTTTTAGACTAGGAAAAACTGCACTTATTCCCCTTGTCCTCGGAGCCTCTCAATCGGGGACCCGCTCCATTATTTACCCTCATTTTTGTTATCGTACAAATCCTCGGAGTATCAGAAAATAATCACGTGCAAACTGGACACGGAAGTATGAACAACTCTTTCGGCTACGAGGATACGGATGAAATCAATGATGAAACTAGAAAAAGTAGGATTTTTAACAACTCTCTCCTAGTAAAAATGAAACATTACGATAGTGAAAGAATGATCTGCAGAGCCAAGAAACGGTCTTTAATTGTCATCACGACAGTGTTGACGGATATTGTGATGCGCTTCGTTGCAGTTTCTTTATATGGAATTTACGTGTCAAAAGAAGCCAGTATTTAAACCTTGAATGCCCTAGTCGGGTCATATTGACCCGAGTTTTGCTAAAAACACGTGCCTCGTGGCCCTGGGTTGCGTGGGGTCACTATATATACGACGAGCTTTAGAATATAGCTTTAGAATATAGCTTTAGAATATAGCTTTAGACGGAGGTCACGTTAATAGCCTAGGATGCTAAATGTCTATAAATAAGATAACTAACTAACTAACTAACTAACTAACTAACTACATATACATTGTGGAATAAAGTAGGAAGGGTATATCCGAGCCTCATTTTTTAACTTTTCTCCCGAATTCGAGCGACACACCTCATTGGCAGCGTAGAGTGAAGCATCGCGAGTTCATGCATCTCTCCGTCGCGCCTTCAATTTTGCAGACGCAACACGGACATCCATCAAGCACGAATAGTTGTATCCTTGAGCCGTCGTCATGAACGCGCAGTAACCGTCAAGTCTGAACTGTGGTTTTTTCCTAGTATTGAATTCACGTCATTGATGTTTCATGTATTGGAATCGCACCAGGAACACGCAAGAAGTAAGCACGATTGTTATTCAAAAAATTAAAAATAATGAGGCCAAGATTAATAAATATAGTCCATTTTCTTGGAAGGAAAGGAAACTTACTTGCAAAACGATCCTTGTATTTTTTGTACTTATTTTTCAAGGGAAGGGGGTGAAATATTTTCGTGGGCAACTTAACTTGATTATTTTTTTTACAGACCTCGTACTAACTCACTAAAGTATATAAATAACGCGTAGAAGTTTGATTCAATCAACCGTATAATTCTGGATACTTTTGAGCGAATGAAAAAGAAAAATAATGCCCAAGTTTCGTGGCCCACTTTATGTCGAACAATCCCCAGTCCGAAGTTCTGCCTTCTTGAAATAGCGGCGCATCATTTTTCGACCGCTATCATCAATAAAGAAATGTCCGTAGGCTTCCTTTATATTGCGGCGTAGGTTTGCCAAACCGTGCGTAAATTTACGTAAAGAAGCCTAATTGTAAACAGACAAGACAGTCAGTTAAATCAATATAGATGTTGATTCAGCGTGACATTTCACTGGTTAGTGGGCGAAAATTTAAAATAAAGCACATTTCAGGATAAAAAAAGGTGGAAAAACAAGTTCATCGTTTCCCTGGAAGTTGTGTTTTCTCAATTCTGGACAATTTGTGGGATCTAAAAACGTGTGTGGTCCCAATTTCTTTGGACTTTTAATTACATAGTTTCCCTCGTTCAAATTTCAGCTATTTGTGACGGTCAGGGGTTTCGAAAGAAAAACGCAGCATTAGCTGCTGTCATCTTTAGAAGCGGAGCACATGAGCAATGAGCACAAGATTTCTAGCTTGGCTGATACCCTTTGAGAGATGGCATCCACGATTTCAATAAAAACCATTTCAAAAAAAAGGAGATCGCTACGGTCGTGACTTCCTAAGTGAACAGAGTTATTATTGCCAACTCATGTCGTGATTCACACAAAACTTCAACCTGGTAATGGTAAATATTTCCTCCCAATTCAGGAAATCCTTGGGCAACACCGACGCTGATTGGATTATGTTTGCACCACTTACGCGCCGTTTCATATGATGAGCATTCATCTTTAGAGTCTAGCTGTGACGGTCGTGAGTAAACTTTTTCGAACGCTCTTAACTGCTGGCGAACGAATTATAAAGCGGGTTTTTAACTTGAACTTATTATTTTACAATTGAAACACGTTTTAAATATTTAATGATCTGTAAGTTCTCAAATAATGTTTTGCTCTTTGATTTATATCTTCGCAAACTAGGAACATGATGTAGGGACGCGTGAAGGTCGTGAGTTTGGCACTACTCAAATGGTAATTTTTTTTAAAAAAACCATGAATATTAAGCAATTTTGTTAGGTCACTTTTTAGAAAAAAAAATGTTTTCTTCATATCTAGGCCAAAAAATAGGGGTATAACACATTTATATGCCAATAAAAGACCAGGGACAAAAATGTGTCATATTTCAAATTTTCACCCTTCAGCGTAATTTGCGTCTAAAATTTGTCTGATTTTTACACGAGATCATATTAGAAAAAATCAGTGAAATTTTAGGGTAAAAATACCCAAGATTCTCCTGGTAAAAATGCAATTTGCAAGGAGAAATATGGCAACATAGAAATATTGTTACGTTCTTTCGTGAGCAAACAACGAATTACAGGTGCGTGGGCCCTAATGACAATACAGCATTGTTACCAAGGCTGACGGTGTTGTTATCATAAAAGTGACATGGTAACTATGACGAGAGAAGTAGAACCTGAAATCAGCCAAGAGCAATGATCCTCTTTTGTCCTTGATGTATTCTGCCGTGCGAAGGAAGAGCGCCGTATGAACTTTTGTGCGTTGCCAAATTTCTTTCGTTAAAATACGAATTTTCAAGAAAACTCGCGAACATTTTTCGTCCAATTTTCCAGAGATTTTCTTCGCAATGTGATCTAAAGTAACAGAAGATTTCAAGTAGAAATATGCATCATTTGGCTGAAAAATTAATATTCTAAGAGGAGAAATTTGGCAACTCTCGGATGTTCATACGGCGTTTTTCCATACGGCAGTATTGGGATACCTCGTTGTTGCATCAAGGCGGGTGATGATTCTTCTTTGGATGAGGAGACGTTAAAGGGAGAGCGACCGCTATCTGCGTCACGCTCAAAAGGGAGCTTCCCATGCTCAATAACGTTGCCATTCCCCAAATATCCATTTTTACTTACTCATAAATAGAGGAGGAAACCTCACATGAGGAAGGCAACGCTGGCGTTCAACACATTTATTTAGTTCGATAGCTTGGTGTCCGTTAAAAGGAGGGTCTGCGAGCTAAATACCTTACGGACAAGAAAGCGTAGTTAGAAGGTGATTAGACGAAAAGTAGGGTTATAGCTCCGGTCAGCTCGTAAGAAAGTCGCTTCGCGGGGTCGTGGGCCAAGTCTGGGGGGGGAGGGGGGGGTTTTCCTTGGTCTTTCAAGGAGGGAAGGAGCGTAAAGGGGAGGCAGGTGCGGCGCGGGTTGCATAAATCACGGCCGAGCTTCTGTCCGGCAAGACCTGAGGTGCTCTTTAGGTTAGAAGTCAGCCATCTCGCCACTCCATCTTAGCCGCTAATCAACTTTTAACACAATAGACTTTGATCAACCTTCTTTTTTGCACGGATCCCTCGGGTGAGTTGTAAATCTCTCCGTCTTGACTCAATTATCTTCCCGGATTTTATGTTTTGTTTTGTATAATTCAGCGCCGGAAACCCGTGGAGATAGCCATCCAGTTAAGAGGGACAGCCTTCGATTTTTTAAGTGGAAAAAAATGTATATTTCCATCGGACGTTGCTGATATTTTTACGGAATGACTACAACTCACTCAAATTTTATATTAGTCTACTCTCTATCATGTTCACTTCTACTCATAGATTTAATAAATATGATCATGTTTAAGCATGTGAAATTTTAACAAACTTTACGCGGAAATCAGGCTAAAAAAATAAAAAAATAAACACGAAATCTTATTTGTTTGAGGAGCTCTGACATACTTCTACTGTAAAAATTTAATTATCTACAAATATTTTATTTATGAACGCGTATTTTTTCAATTATTCAGACATTGATTTAAAATCATTTTATTCTTCATTATTGAACTGTTTAGGTACCGATATTTCGAGCAATTATTTAACCAAAAATCAGCAAGAAAATGTTTTCACACTATCCTGATAAATGTGACGCATAAAGTAAATCAAAGACGCGATGCTACCATTCATATTGTAGTGAAACGTATAAATCGAGAAATTTGATGTAAAATCTCGTAAAGACTATCATCTTGAGTTTCATATCCACAATTTCATAGCGCGCAATCTCAAATCCCTATAGTTCACATACTTGAATCTCACAACCGGCATGACAATTTTTTTTGAAAATCCAAGCTTCATCTCTTTTGCTGAGTCCAGCCTAAGCATCGAGGCGTCAGATGACGGATTCCTTTTTTTTCTCTTAAACAGTAAGATTTCACCAAGCCAGTGTGATTAATTATTATTCAGAGTCCATAAATTTAATTTGAATTTTGTTTATTTAAGAATGAAAAACGTTATCATGAATGCAAATTAGGTTGCACGAGGGGCTCCAAAGAGCAAGTCTCAAACACTCTCCCTCTTCATTTTTATAAGTTCAATTTCCTATGTAGAAGAATAAGTAAGTTGTGAGCAGAACTACTGAAGAATCCCATTTTATTGGAGAGAGTTGGAAAGGGTGAAAAATAAGGAACAGAAGAATGGACAGGATGAAAGGAAACGAAAGTAAATTAGAGGGGTAGGAGGCTTGGACCTGCGTCAGAGTTTTCTTTTCCCTTGGTTTTTACGGTGTAAGGATGTGTATTGAAATTCATTTTAGAACTTCAATAATCTGCTTCCTATTGTATTATTCATACGCCATTCATTTATTCGTTCTGCTTGCCAATTTTTCAAGACTATTCCTTCCTCCGCTCAGCAGCGACACTGGAGACCTGAGGAAGGTTTTAATTTTTTTTCTCAAGAGGCGCTAGTATCATTTTCAACATTTTATGGGTCGTTAAACGCATTATAAAGTTCCTACCAAGCTGTCTATGCACCATACTCAGGACGCTACGGATACTGCGAGATGAGGCGTCTCATCCCAAAATTATATTCCACCCGTTTACGCAGAGTCGGCTCTGCTTCATGACTTGAGTCGGGTCTGCTTCATGACTTACTTTTTCATAAAAATATTCAACCTCCACTCGAGGACGTAATATTCTTCGCGGCGAGCGAGTTTTTCAACAATTGTTCACAGAATAAAATGATTTATTATGTGATGAACTCGTAGGCAAGCATATTTTTCCGATACGATTCATATGAGTGCGGGTATGAGGAGATGCTTGTTGAATCAAAGTGAGGTGTCTAACAAATTCTCACTATGTTCAATTCATTATTCTTTGTCATGAAGCAATGTGTACTAATGATTGAACATTTTGAGGAAAAATTTTCACATATTTTCTTGAAAATGTGTATTTTATTTAAATAAATTTGGCAACGCCTGAATGTTTAGATGCCGTTTTTCCTTAACACGGCAGCATAGTGGGTGAGGTCACCAGTAAGTGGTTATTCCCATTAGAATCCGTGTGATATGAATGCGGGGTAAGAGCTACTCTTTTTACGGAATGACTTACCCATTTCGGGAGAGGGGGGGGGGATTCTTCCCTTCTTAGGAAGAGCCTTACGCTCCTATGGAGTGGGTTTTATCTAATTCCGCATGCATATCGCCCGGGCACTTTGGACGCCAGAGTGAGCAATACACTGAATTTAACTCCTCGATTTTTAACAGTGTAGATAACTGAGTACAAACGAACGAATTATTCGATGAATTCTTAAACGTCCAGTTTTAGTAAATAACTTTCCGCAAAAGAATCGTCGTTTAATTTTTCCTTGGTTTTCTGATAGAAAAGGGGTGAAATTGAGGCCAGTGCCTATTCAATAGATCACGTGATAGAATAAAGTAGTTTCTTCGAGCAAAAAGATGGAAACTAGTAATATTTTCTGTTTTACTATCGATTCATTCAAATTCTTCATTTACCGAGAAAATGCTCTATATTTGTGAAAAATTCGAAAAATTGTATACATATCTGATGTCAGACTAAAGTTGTAAAACTTTCACCATCTAATTACAAGGAGGCGATGGAGCCACCGGACAGTTTCCTCGTGAAATCTTGAAATGCAAAAAAAATGTAGTTACGACTTTTCTGCTCTAAGTTAATTGCTTAGAAGAAACGCATTGAATCGTTTGAGAGAAACATTATATATATCCTTTTTTGGAATGAGCTGCGGCAAGAGAAAGAGAAATCAGAGGAAGAAATTGAGAGCGGTCATGATGAAGGTGCATGTTTCCATTCTACAAGTGATGAGAGTGCAGACAAATTTGAGGTAGGATTAACAAAGTGAAGCAAAGAAACGGAGGGAGAGCGGATACCTAAGGCGCGAGAAGTCTATTAAAGTTTTCCAATTCTATTTTACACTTGCGATGCTAAAGAGGGAGGAGAGGGGAGCTCGATTGTAATCATTATTATCGAAAGGTCGGCGCCCAAAAGTTCTTTTTATGCTTTAAAGTTTTTTGATTAGATACATTTTTCTCCTTTGCTGCTCGACGCGGTATGAAGCGACAAAAAGTGATCTTGAGATCTCACTTTCTTTTGAAATTAAATTAATAGATCCTCCTCCCATATTAATGAGATAAGGAATTCCCCTGGTTGCCGCACGCCGCACGCCGCACGCCGCGCGCCACACCAGAATTGAGAAGCAGCAGAAAATTAACCCGCTCCCCGCGCTCATCCGGCCAAGCGAGCATTTCCTCTACGCTCGCGCTGTCAGATATCTCGCAATCTCGTCTTTCTTTCCTTTTCAACTTTTCCACCCTCTGGCCAATTGAGCTCATTGAGCAGTCCTCTATACATCCGCCATTAATCGCGTGTCGCAATTCCAACGTTCAAATCTCCGATTATGCTTTCAAATTCGTGCAGGATCCAAGATGGCACCCATTACTTAGAATGTACCACTTAGGCCTTCGTGCCAATATCTGTCAATATTGGTTTCAATTTGTATTTTCTCTTCTGAAAATATTATGTCAAAAAAAAAAAAAAAAAAAAGGCGGCCAATCGGTTTTTTGAAGTACTATAACCCTGTCGCTAATCATCCGATTTTGATGTTCTCTGTTGAAAGTGAAATGAAGTTGAAGTTGAAGTGAAAGCTAAGAGGGCCAAAAATATGATTAAATTACGAAATTCTCGACTTAACCAACGATTTTCCCAAAATTTAAGAAATAAAAAATTGTTGAAAATTCCTAAAATTTCAAAGCAAACTAACTTTTAACTGAGCACGAAATTGATTTTTTCTCTTGAGTAACAGAGATGGGCCTTAATTCCTCGTTTAATTTGATACCATGACCATTTTTGTGGTACGAGTAATTAACCCGCGAGAGCTATTTAAGTGCTGCGCGGTCGTCCGCGGCTCGCGATTTTCACCCCGCTCTCGTGGCCACGGGCGCGCTTTCTACGTGTAAGACGCGGCGTGTCTCTCCAACCATTCGTTCGATTTTCAATCTTTTGGTCTCGTTAGGAAGCTATTAGTCAGACCATTTCAAATAATGTGCATTTTTACATTTACCTATAAATAATTTGCCAAATTATGAAAAAACATGACTTTTCGATCATTTTAACGACCGTTGATTTTTTGTTTCTGGGCGCGATTAGAGCTCATTATTTTTTTGAAATGGATGGAGGATTCTCTGACCTTCAAAATGACACCATAGCCTTTTTTTGTGACTGATAGAAAATGTGTAAGAGCAATTTTGGTCGCGCGTCCAGGTAGAGGTACGCCACTTATGCGCCGTGTATAGTGCCCAAGAGTAATGGTTAAGTAATAATGACATTGAAACCAAGTAGATGAGGACAAGAGATCCACTCAACCCTATCAACCCTAGCGTCGAGTTTCATTTCGAGTAGGGTTTTATTTAAGGTGGAAGATTTTGTTTGTTCCCGATATCTTTACTCTGTAGTATGAAATCATGAGAGTAACGCGTAACGCACAATTAACGCCCGAGGCGCGATGCAGTCTGAGGGCGTAGCTTCCTAGTTACTTTTTAACGTCTTAAAGAATTTTCCATCCGGGAAAATTAATATGAAGCCGAGTACTACAGCAATTCAGTTTTTCCATTTTACTTCACGGTTGAATTATTATTTGTTTTTGTATTATGGCAGTAAGAACGAAGACAGAAAGGTCCGCGCAGCGTCGTAAAAATTCTCTGAAAAGCCGTTACAGGTTGTTTCGCCTTCATTTGATAAGATAGGCAATATTTCCCTCGGAATACATGCCAAGCATACGTTAGCTTTCTTTCGCGTAAATACGTTCTATATTTCACGTAGATGAGATAAAAACACTCTTTATTACGATTCAAAGTATGAAAGAAAAGTATCACTGTAGAAATAATTTGGTTAAATGACGTGCCATTCAAAATTTAAATTTTTTTAATCTTTCAAAATCAAGCGGAATATATCCTTCCTGCGAAAGCTATTTGCGCTTCACCAAAACCTTCAATAAGAACCGAAAATATTTAGCATACCAAATACTGCGTATTATTTTGCATGAACTCTGATTTATTTTTATATAAATAATTTGATAAAAAAAATAATTTTGTTTAGAACGAAAAAAAAAATCCGTTTTTGGAGTGATGCTCTATTTCATATTACGTTCGTAAATGAGCATGTCGAATGCTTCATAAAAGCTTAAGGTGGAGGAAAGAATTTTACGCCATTAAGGAATTTAGGTAGGCATCGAAAGTATGAGGATATGAAATTTTGATGAAGGAAACTCTCGAAATCAAAGTTGATGCAAATGACTTAGAAACGATCATTAGTATGAATTGTAAGAGGTGATCTTTAAACCGATGAGGCTATCGTCTTAATTACTTTGCGATACGGTTCGGGACGAATTCATTAACTTAGACCCTCTCTCTTAGATTTTTCCTTCCTTGATTCGAAGTGAATATTTATTTTCACTTACTTGCACCTATAATCTAGCTTATTTATTCGTTGGCCCTCTCCAAATAAATTACATTAAAAAAAGAATAAGATAAGGTCGAAAGTTGTGCTGGGAATTGGAATAAAGACTCATTGAAAGGAGGGAAAAGCTCGGAACGCTGCTTGGCTGAGATTTTTGTAGCAGATAACGAATTTCATTAAGTTAAATCGCTCCTAGACCTGACGCCGGGTGCGCTAGCCTAACGATATCCCGACTATTTCGCCTTGAATTTCCCGACCATGATGAAGGAGAAAGGAGGGAAAATAATCTGAGTCGGACACCTATCTTAAAGAGATAAACGCACATAATTTGATATTTTGTCACAGTGATGTACACTTCTGAAGATTGCAAATTATAGCCACGTTGTTTCTAGAATTAACTTTTTTTTCCGCCACGAAAAATTTCAAAGACTTTCGGGTAAACATCAGACTTATAGAGCATTCTTCACTCCCTAATGTGAGAGTAATTCATTCTCTTCGTATTTGAATTCACAGGCTGCAAATCTTCATTCCTCTCCTGGCAACCTGCATTGCGACGGTAATTTGGAATATAAAACTGTCCAAGTGTTCAAGCTTATCTTCCTCTTTCCTTTCAGTATTTATCGAATCAAGAGATGGTGATGACTTGCGGCGCTTTCAGGTCTTAAATATGTATATGTATAAGAAAAAACGAATCCTTCCAACCTCCTGCATCCCGTGAGAGGACATTATAAATATATTTTTAGCTTCATGAATATATTTTTGACTGGACTTATGTGAAAAGGGGCCTTATGTTTCAGACGCGTTACTTACCTTGGCGTGGGCTACAATTTGCATTGAGGAACCATTATTGCTGACTTGCCCACAAAAGCACCCATTTGCATAGGGAATCTTGCGACATACATGATGTGTCTTGATGTGTGAGCCAAAGATTCCTTGGTGCGAAATGTAACGCATTTAACGCTCTGTTGGACTTTCCTCCTGGTGAAAAATCCATGAGGGCATCGCGTCGGGAATTGGTCTGTCCTGGAAAGGATCCCTTCATGATTTAGGAGGGCCTCTCGGGCACCTCATGGATGTTGAGAGAGTGTGAGTGGGGCATAACTGCGGCACGTTTGGAGGGTAGAGGAATGCGACAAATTCGGTGGCAAGTGTTTGTAGAGCTGCGCGCGGTATGTTAACAACTGCGGTGATATTATTACCACTCGCCAGCTGCGCCGCATTCTCATATCTCGGCACATAATCCTCCTTGCCAATACATCACAGGAGAAAAGAAAAGCAAAAAATCATATTTTCTCAGCTCCACAGTAACTAGCACGGCATACGAGAGTTACCAGTAGTGCTGCCAATTTAAATAATGAAGAGGAGAATATAGTCTCCGGCTACTAAAAGTAGCAAGTACCCACACCACCCACACCAAGGACCGTATTCACAGTCGTTCTTTAAACAGCTCCTCCTTTCCTTAAGAGACCCCATCTGCTTTACACTTTCATTGAGGGAGTTTTAAGGAAGCCTTCAAAATAATATAACAAACAGGATAATAACTTTTGCCAATCATGATTAAAATGCAGCAATTTACCTTTGGAAGTGGATCCTTGCCAGGGATTATAATGATGCACCACTGTAAAAATTACAAAAATATTAAAGAACAAATTTTCCATGATTTTGAAAATTTTAAGGTATCGTAAACTTTACACAATCTGCAACAATTTTTTTTTTTTTTTTTTTTTTTTTTTTTTTTTTTTTTTTTTTATATATCTATATTATACAGCTACAAGCAAAATCTTGGAAGCACTATTTCTGACAAACTGCCGGACCGATAAGGATGATCTTTACATGTATGTCATCTGTAGTAGATGTAGATGTGCAAAAAATTATGAAACCCCGAACTTTTAATGTTGTAGAGCTTTTAAAGCTCATGTCACTTAAGTCCAATGTTAATAGCGTGAGAGATATGTCGTTTCCGCTAGAAACGTCAAGGTGTGGGATTCTACCTGAGTGACTCGAATAAACAATAAAACAATGGAAAAGCTCGTGAAGGGCTCCTCATTCTAAGAGTTGAGGAACGGTGCATCGCTCAGGGTTCAAGGTTCAAGGTCCAAGGTATAAGGTTTTTACTCAATTTTTCCTGCATTCTTCCGGCTTCGATTTGTGGCATTGGTCAATTTACTTGATGGCTGAATTTCTTTTAATATTTACAGCAGATAAACAGCAGATACAAAGTGAGAAGGCAGGCGCTGCGTCGCGTCGGGACGGACCAAATATTATTATGAACTCTTAACGGTCGAAATCCGATTTTTTTTTTTTTAAAGTAAGTATTTAAAAATAACATAATAAAATGGAAATTCTCCAGTAAGTGGAATGTGAAATTATGTACATCCAGCTATTCCTCATCATTTACAAATCTGAGTGTTACTTCAAAAATTTTGAAATCGATGCAGCTCGAACACAAAATAGTGTATTAAAATGGAAGAACATTTTTGCCTATACATATGCGTATAGGGCCCGCGAAGCGGGCCTGAGGGCGCGAGGTGCCCTCCCGGGGGTTGGGCCGCGCAGCGGTCAGGGGGCAGGGCCCCCTAGTTTTTTTATACTTTGTAGTTTTTGGAGTGGCAATTCATTGCAATCTCATACATGAATCAATTCCCAAAGGTATACGGGAGAAATTTAATAATGGTTAACAAAAATGATCCTTTTTACAAATGCTATCGTGAGGAATCCGTGCTAGTGTTGCCTTACACCTCTGTCAATCAGAGTGTAAGCGAAAGGGTGCGCTAACTCAAGGAGCTGCTCAGGGAAGGGCTATGGATAGGACCCTTTCTGCGGGTATTTTTGAGCACGGTGCGGCCCGGGACGGCGCGGCGCGACCATTTGCGACCTACGATGCTTCTGCGGACAGGTGAGTGAACCATTTTCACTCTTCATTTATCACACTGGGCCCTCTACTCTGGCCCAATTCACCTCTTTTTATGATTTATTCATCCGATTATTTGTTGAAGCCGTCGCCGTCGCCGTCGTCCGAGAGCCTCTCGTTTTTCACCACCTTCACACTCCCATTCAACTCGAGCATCCTCGCTCGAGAGATCCATTGAAACATGCTCCTTCTCCACCCAGAGAGCCAGACTCCCATGAAGAAGGGAAAAGAGAAATCTATTAATTGTGGATTTTAAAAAAAGGAAAATCATTTTAACATCTAAACAGAAGAGGAGGAGCAAGAGGAAGAGGAAGATGAAGAGGATGATAAAGAAGACGAGATAAGACTGAAATGAAAAATGAGGAGATGAGGAAAGAGAAGCAGACCAAGAAGGAGATGTGGAAAGAGAAGCAGACCAAGAAGAAGACGAAACTGAGCACGAAACATGCGAAGGAGTAGAAAAGTAAGAAGAAGGGAGGAAGAAAAAGTTGAGAAAGAGGAGGAATAAGAGCAATGCGAACAAAGCGGGAAAAAGTGAAGGAGAAACTCCACGCTCTGTTTCATCAGACCAATTCTTGCAATTGTTCAAGTCGCTGAATCTAAAGGAGGATCAATGTCAATTTGACGTATTTCTGCCAAACGGAACCATAAGCATTAAGACGTGAGCCCTGAGACCCTTGAGAATATATGCATAACAGGGCTCACTTCATAATGCACATAGTTCCGTTCGATAGAAATACGTCCAATTTACGCGACCTATACTTAGCCCACACTATTATAGCGCGAAGCAACTTTTCAATAGCAATCGAAATTGAAGGCGAACCTAACGCAGCAACTCACTCTGCCAATTCCTGCAGCGGCCAAAGTCTGAATCTTAAGGAGCAACAGCAGAAATGAATGTGACCTATGCTTAGCGTACATAAACGCGAAGCAACTATTCGACCACCCGAGCGTATGGCACAGTATCAATCGAAATTGAAGGCGAACTTAACCCAGCAACCCACTGGGTGGAAGGGTCTGTTGCACGCCAGAGTTATAGCCAGGTGAATAGACGTGGTACGAGTAAAATTGCATGAGCATCAAGACAGGTACATCGAAAATGTCTCAAATCTACTCCTTAGCGAGCAGTCTGCGTAGTTTGTGACACGCATTTTCAAATTTTCTCAGTCGTCGATCACCAGGTTTGCCAAAATAGAAGAGTAAAAGAACCCAACGTGAGTAAACAAATAATTTCGAAAACTTCTTCTATGGTATGATTTCAACCGTTTCCAAGAGATTTTTCCCCCTCCTTTCCCTTCTTTTGCAGAAACAAAAGCTTTGAATCAATTCAAGTCTTACCCGAGGAAAATTTTCAACGTCAATTTGCGGGATTTTTTGTAGATTTACGCTAAGTTTCCTTGCGTCTCTCTCCAGGCAGACCGAACTATTCACTGGCCACTAAGAGGAACTGTTCGGAGACGCGGTGAATTTGAAAACATAATAGAAAATGAATGACATGCCTCCCGATACATATATATATTCGTGATTTACGACTCGAGATAGGTGCTTTGCAGTTCAAATGGACCCAGGTCCATGTCCCGCAATTATGGCGAACGCAATGGTGTAATTTCCTCGGTAAATAGGTACACTCCAATTGTGTTAGAAACTACTCAGATTGCGAGCCAAGCAGTGGCTTCCAGACTTCTTTTATGTGCCAATCACCTTTTCTGTCAAACTTTGAAATGCTATCTAAGAGTCTTGTTTTAGATTTTTGAGGGTTTTTAGCAGAATTAACCTTTTAAAGCCGGACTACAGTTATCTCATAATCTCTCACTTCAAAGCACGTCACTTACCTCAAAATAGCAAAAGCGTGAAACTGGCTGTGCCATCGAAAACCTCTATTTAAATTTTATCCATTTAAAATAAAACTAAGCAGAGAAAAAATACTTCAAGGATATTATTTAAGCGAGTATTACTTTAAAAATGAAACATACTCGTTTAAAGCGTTGCAGTGGAGATCCGCATGATACAAATTCAGCTAACACAATATAACACACAAAAAAACTGTAATGTACTGTTTTTGTAATTTTTGCACATATGCAAATTTTCAAGGTTGAGGGAGTGTGGGTGTTATAAGGCGTCATTATTTTAACCTCCTTCTCCCCGGTTGAAGCCCCATAAACTGTTGGAGGCTGTGAAAATAATGCTTATTAATAATGCTCTTTGAAACATTCTTCCGTTGATTATACTTTCTCGTCGTATCTTGAAAAGACCCTCATAATAGACCGTAATCTGCCTTTTATTTGTATCTATTTCTTTGAAATCGAGGCCGTTTTCAGTGACTGATTTCAGTCTGAAATCAGTTGTCTTTTCTCTGACTGCATAACATTTTTAGAGTTACCTACCGAAAAAATCTCTGTACATTTACAAGAAATATCAATGCTGTCAACCATAAAAGCAAATTCCATAAAAAGAAATTAAAAAGAAAGTTAGCGATTCAACATTATAATGAATGATACATGGTTCTCCCAAATTCCGAGGTGTGCTATTGGTCAACACAGTTGCACATGCAAACGGAACTCCCTTAAGCTTTTGCTGCTGCAGCCGGACTTTACGACTTTAAAAGCCAAAACGAATGCCTGCAATTTTTCGTGTATGCAACACGGACATCCCTCGAACACGAATAGTTGCATAGAGTTGGCATTAAAAAGTGCCGCAGCGCCTTCAAATGTTTACAGCTTGCCACTTTGGAATATTTTTTTGTCACTGTTTTAGTTAAAACGAAATGTGAGTAGCGTCAGTTGTTCGACGAGCCATGCAGGCAAGGTATCTTTTTTCAATAAATGTGAGGGTCTAATCACAACAAATTCAGTTGATGCTCTTCTGTACATATTTTTAACGAAGGGTGAGGGTGCAGAATTTCCCAAGCTTCCATGTTTTTTCACCGCCCGCCAGCTTTACACATTTTTCTCCTTTGATTTCCACAAAATTTTCTCCCGATTTCAAAATTGAAGACTTTTCCCCCTCAACTTCCGACTGTTGACCCTTGAAAACTTCCCCTCCTTCCACTTGTAAGGGCCTCTCCACATTTTCAGGGCAGGCGCAAAATCGGGAATATTCTGCATTTCTGTTTTCATCATCAAATAGTTTGAGATTACGAGGCCCTCCTCACAACTTTCAGCCCTTGTCAAGAGAGAAGCGATTTTTATGGAAGTTTTGTGCTATTCAATAAGTATGCTCTTAGTGCAGAATTCAGCTGTCGTAAGTGCAAAAGCCACAGATATAAGAGATGAAAGCTGGTAAGAAAAAAATGAAAAGAAAATCCGGATCATAGGAAGGTGGTGACGATAAGGTTTAAGCAATAAACAAACAAATATACAAGCTCTGACCGTATTTGGGTATCCTCTCAAAGCGAGGGTGCTGCGTAGTCATTTAAAGGCTCACGCCTTTTCACTTCTATCAATGGCAAATTCCATGTTTTTTCGCCTGATCTGGTGACACCATCTGGGAGCGGGGCTCAAAGTCAAACGGAGCTCGGTATGAAAGAAGCGTTTCTAAAAGCTTTTGAGGCGTGTAAGAAGTGCCAATATGATATCAAGGGAGACACTCCGCCTCTCAGCCCGTGTGCCTTATCAAAGCTTTAATATTGGTTCCGAGAGAAAGAAATGTTTACCTTTAACACTATCTGCCACCTTTCGCCCCTCACAGCCTTTCCTTATACCTCCCGAAGCTCCTAATAAACCTTTAAATAATCATCTAGGGAGGAAAAAAATTCACTTATCTGCCTCACGTGTGAGGTATCTCTTAACAAGGCACGGTAGTATACATAAACAGTTCGTGGTTGTTGAATGCCCCTATAAAAATGTGAAAACCTACCCAAAACTATTGGCAAAGATTACCCCTTTTATCGTTGATGTATAACCATGCTGGTTTTTACGTGCAATGTTTCCTCACACCACGATTTATTCAATACTTAGAAGTCACGAAGATAAAAAAGTTGCGAAAGAATCTGAAATTTACGGTTAGTAACAATTGCAAGACTTCGATAATGCTTCGTCAAGAGGTAAATGATGATAATCAACTGAAAATAGTAGGCAGTTTTCATCACTTGTAATACTCTCGAGAACAATTTAGCAATGTTCTCGATGGTTTTTAGATTTGTTTTTCCTTTTCAAAATTACAGCTCATTTTTTCTCTTGTTTTGATCTGACTGAATGGCCAGGTGGACTCCTGTTCTCCCCTCAAAAAATGAACTGTTTGAGGAAATAACAATTTTCAAGGAACTCTTTTAGTATTTAACGTAAAATCAATGATTCAGCAATGAACCCACTTCTTTCGAAGTTCATCAATTATTTTTAAAAGAATCAATTCTCATGAGTGGCAACAGTGGAGAACATTTGAGGTTTAAACGGGCGTTAAATAGAGAAGTCTGTGATTGAGGTATTTCCAAACTTCCAATTCATGCGGGTCCCCGCAACTTGGCATTTTATGGTGTCAATAGCTGCTCCCCGTTTCATTCCAGACTCGCTGCCTCTTTTCTTTCAGGAGCAGCTTACCTTTTTGTAAAAGCGCACCCATTGCCCAACCGTCATGATCTGAGTTTCAATGGAATTTAAAATATATTTTTATTCTAAAGTCTACCAATATTGTTAAAAGACAGAAATTAAAAGTCTAAAATCTATTTTATGATTATGATTATACTCACCGGTCCGTTACAAATATCCTTAGCCTCCTGCGCCAGTGCGCATCGGATAACCGTTAAGAGATCATTGTGCGTAGGAAATACAACTATTTCAACTCTTAAGTAGCCTAAATTGCATAATCAGCCGAATTGAAGGATCACTTAGTTTTTCGCTCAATTCTGATGCCCGTTTCGTTTCACCTCAAAAGTGAGTTCTACGTAATAGGTACATCAAGAGTAAAATAAACAACTGAAAATTTACAAATAGGACCAACAGAATGGGCTCTGTTTTGGATCAACACACATTTTCAATCGCTTAACTCAGACTTTCGTTGTTCCGGCAGAATTATGTCGATCTGAATTTTGGGTCGATTCAACACAATTACTAGGCGCATTAGGTTAGCCATTTTCATTCAGCATCAACGCTGTATTGGGCAAACATAGGACTATTGCATAATGTTACATTATGTTATTATTTCACAGCTCGCTGCCGACTGAAGATAGAGTCACAGCTCCGGAATGCAATCCGTAGAAAAATATTTCTGCAAGTGAAGGCATGAATAACATTTTTGAAATTTTAAGCGTGCCAGTGGGGCTCACTTTTTGAAATCATTTGGTTCTACCATAGTACAACACACCGATCAACCCACGCTATTCAACGGGCCGTCCAAATATGTTTTTCCTCGAATCCTTTTTTTTGCCTTTGATGGTCTTTTACCAAAAAAACCGAATAAACTTCTCAGGGAAACCATTGAAAACATTTTCCTGTCAAAACCGTAATATTTCATGTGACAGAAACCTCATATAAGCTTTTTTACGGTAGAACGACTCAAATCTAGAATATAAATTCCCGCCACAACTTTTTAGGCAATGAGCGTCTTGCACTGTAAGCGCAATCATGAGCCTCGTGACTCATTAGACCATGTGCTAACCGTGGCCCATACAGAAATCCACTTAAACCACTGCAGTTACAATTATCTGCCTATATAGCTTTGGGTGTCTGGTTTTGAGCACGATAACAAGAGGCCGACCTTCACCGCCGTCGAACCTTATCTTTCACGCTCGATGAACCATTCATCTTGACGCCAGGATCCACCAAAATTTCCACAAAAATTGTTTTCCATCTATCTAGCGAGTGCTTCCTTACTCTTCGTTGAAATACAGATAAAATATTTGTAAATATTTTAATAATAAATAATTGTAGAATTAAATTTATAAATTATGTAAAATAGTATACATGAGTATTTAATAAGATCCTATATTTTGTGTGTATAATGTAGCATTAGATTTATATATTAGAAGAAGAATAATAAAAGTAGTAAAAAGAAGAGGGAGATGAAGAAGAAGAAAAAGATGACTATAAAGAACAATAAGACCGAGATGAAGGAGTAGAAAAATTTCGAAAAAAATACGAGAAAAAAGACGAAGAAGAAGACAAAAACAGGTGGAGAACTCTCAGAACTCAACTAAATAAATGATGGAGATGCGAGAAATTTTGACGATCCTGCGGTTGGTACTTTACGGCTCCACGAGATTGCGTACATTTTGCGCCCTTTGCGAAGGACCTAGGTCAACGTTTTAAAGTAAATGATGCTCCTCATTTCATTGCTTGAGTCATTATGAGCCGCAGAAACTGGGTAGGCGAAAAAGACTTGAAAACGCTACCCGGGGCTCCACGGGTGAAAGCTCTCGAACTAGACGGAATGGGCGTGAAATCACCTGTGGGGAATGTGCTCCGATGTTAATACCTATTTTCGCACTTGACAAATGAGTAAAAGAAACCCGAAGACCACCCTTCATTGATGGTATTTTGATAAGGAGGAGGAAGGGGAGGTTTGAGGGGCGGGAGGTTGAGGGTAGGGGTCATTCCTGATCTGCGCTCTGGGTTAACTCGGCCCCCTTGAGCCCTCCTACCGGCCGCGTCGCGCCGCGTCGCGCCGCGCTATGATCTCAACCTTCTGAGCCCTCAGTTAGTTGCCGTAAGGCTACCCACTCGCAAGCTCGAGTCACGTCTCTCCCCATGAAAAACCTCTCTATCTCACGTAAAAATTACGAAACTCAACCTTTCTGGTCTGGGCTTTGCAAAACTCTCATTCCTTCAAATCCGATTTTGGTGTGTTGTGACACGAGGAAAGGCTCCGTCTCTCCGTGCGAAAAACCTTTCTGTCTCACCTACAAATTACGATACTCAACCTTTTTGGTCTGGGATTTGTAAAACGTTCATTCCCTCAAATGCGTTTCAAGATTTTAGAGTGTTGTGACACGAGAAAGGACTGAATTGATTCGAGGATACAATTTTCATTGGGGATTCCACAAAATTACACTATCCAGTGGATTCATAGAAAAATAAAAAAAAACCCTGCGTGGTTTTTTTGGTAATTGTTTTGGCATGCAGAAGTAATTCCTTGTAAGTGAACGAAATTAAATCTTAAAAGCAGCTGCTGTAAATGGAAAAAATTATCATAAAAGTGGCTTAGAAGTTTTTAGCTGGCAAGAACATCTTGACACAATCGAATTGCCTCGAATTAATATTTTGCGTTCATTAGTGGTAATAACTTCTGATCGGGTACTGATCGGGTCGAATATTAAAAAAAGAACAGATTGTTAAAGGTGTGAATAGAATATTTTTTAAACCTAAAAAAACTGGTGTACCTAAAAAAGAAAAGATTTATGTGGCAAAAAAAACAAGTTATTTCCACAATGCAATCGACCGAGAATGGTGTTTTAGAATATCAGAATTTTATTCATAACGACAATTGAAAAACAAAAGGAGGAAAAAGTTTTTGAGCCGATGCGTGTTAAATTTTTGGTTCGCG
This sequence comes from Bemisia tabaci, assembly GCF_918797505.1. Lineage (NCBI taxonomy): Eukaryota > Metazoa > Arthropoda > Insecta > Hemiptera > Aleyrodidae > Bemisia > Bemisia tabaci. The sequence continues at coordinate 500,519 of NC_092795.1, read as the reverse complement.
GTACCGAATTTCGTAGAATCGTTTTTCCAAGGAGACAACAGTCAGAACAATGAATCCAATTCATATTGCAGTTTTCTCAACTTTTTTTATTCTCCTACTTTTAATGAAAGGTAAGACTTTATATTGCTAATTAATTCTTATCTGTATGATTTCTTCAAATTTACTCCATATCCACATTTCTAAAGGGAAATAATTTTGAATACTCCTATTTATTTTGATTTCCTTGGCACTCCTGGAGGTATTCATCTTTTTTCCTCGTATTTCTCGGCTCATCATTCGACGAAAGCGATTTTTTTAAGTGCAGAATAATTATTTTTCTCCAAAAGTAGGGAGTAGTAATTGTATATAGTCATGAAAATCGTACCTTAAAAAGACATTCGTCGCAAATTCGTTTAAAATCGTTCGACAAAGAATAATACGATGGGGTTTTTGCGGTATTCATGAAATTTTCCTCGGGGCAATATTTCTCGTTTTATCCATATTCATAATCTCAATACTAATAAATTAGAAAACTATTTACGGTCCTTTTTGCAGTACTAATTGAGAAAAACTGGCACAAAAATTAAAATTTTTGATTTCGAAATATAGGCAAGATCACTCTCTACGTATAATAAAATTTAATTGTTGAATCAGGTAATTATTTGATTTTTGCTTAAAAGTTCCGATACATGTACTATTGTACTGCTCAAATAATTGAAATACAAACGCTGAAGTATACATTTTAACATTTACTTGAGTCTATGTCGTAGCTCCTCAAATGTTTACCAGAAATAACTTAAATGAATTTTTTTTATAGACTTTACGACATCTTACTTTAAAATACAATTTAACCATAGCAGGTATTGATTTGGTATTTCTTTCGTAATCTCAAGAAAAACATTAGACACATATTTTTTTTTATTCAAAAATAGAAAAAAGAAAATAGCATCAGTAAAAGTCTCAGGTTTTTTTTTTTTTTTTTTTTTTTTTTTTTTTTTTTTTTTTTTAAGGAGTACATCATAGAATTTCGGCCAAGTTTTGCTTTCAAACGCCATAATTTGAAACGATCAAGGATTTTACATGATTCTTGGAAAATTTATCCAAGAGAAATATAAAATCAGTGAAATTGTTTCACGGACAGGTGCTTGGCTCAGTCAATAAAAGATAGAAACAAAAAAAAAAAAACGCATCACCTACTGTCCACTATTTGGATGAATTACGATTAATTTGTGATTTTAATGATTTTATTAAAACTTGTACAAACAGATAATTTGTGTAGATGAGGACTAAAATAGCCAAAACCGTGTAGTTTTTGTAATATACTTTTCACTTGGTACTAGCAATTCCAATACTTATATAAGTATGTTGAAATTCCCCGCACAAATAATTATGAATTCGTAAAACTCCACAAAATCCTAGCGAATTAGGAAGATCACACACAATTTTTTTGGATTCAGTAAGACTAACTTATTAAATTAAATTTATTAAATAATAAAGCTCATGCTATGGAGCATAACGAATATTTTTTTATGAACATACATAGTTTTTCGAAATTCAAGACTTCTCCTATCTAATTTTGCAATCAGGATTGACTTAAGTCAATAAGTCATATAAGTCATTGCTAAAACTATGCTCCAATTTAAATTTTGGTTTTAGAAGAAATCAAGCAGGAACCATCTTTAAAAATTGAAAACACTAATCAACAGAACCCTCTTTATTTATTAATCCAACCCAACGAATTTCAAAAGGTGATTGTATTCTTTCAATTTACTTATTTATGTGAGTATTACCTTTGAAATATTTGCCCGAGTGCTACTTTTAGGCATTAGTTACCCAATTTTCTATCCAAGTGACCATTAGGAATTCCTAGTAAACTCAATTCGCTTCTTGTTAAAATGAAAGAAAATATGCGCAACTTTAATTTATTGAAGTAGTAAAAAAAGAAAGTAATTTGGTATTTTTTAATTCACTAATCCAACAAATTTGAACCAATATTTTTTGTTATCCATGTTGCATTTATATGAGTCGTTACCAGTATATTTTTTTAGATAATTTTACATGTGGTTTATGTGTAAATAATGTATCAAATTTGATAAGGAGCGTCTGAATATTAAAATATATTTTTAAACTGATTCTCGGCTTTAAGAAATACAAATTACTTAAGACATTCTTCAGAAAATGTAAACGAAGTTGATCTCACCATATTTTTCACCAGTACAACAATTGAATCCTCCTAAGATAAATTCCTAGCGCCCACACTTAAGTCCGTCATTTTAAAATCTAATATTTAAACTTCCACCACAGGAATAATTATATGCAACCACAAGTATGTGCTCGACTCAAACGATGTATATATATTCTTTAATGGCGAAGATATTTTTAGATGAGTAGGTGCCAAAAAAAAGATTAAAAAAAATTGTTCTCCAATCGTAAGGAATGGTCAGCAATTTTTGTTTCGTGTTTTAAATCCACGATGTTTTTCTGGGTGATGGAGCTAGAGTGTAAGCAAAATTATTGTGGGCTAGAAATGCATCAGATTGGTTTATCACTTCATGATTAGGTCAATTAATTGGCAATTTAATTCATGAAAATGTGGATACATGACACGTGGCCTCGTTCGCTGTAGTTACGTTGTTTTTAAATGAAATTTGTCCATAAAAATTTGGATAAAATTACGATTCGATAGTCCGTAACGATCTTTCTCGGTTGCAAAGACCTCACAATCAAGGAGTAAAACAGCTCGTAATACGGTACATTCATAAAAGTCATACACTGAGCCGAACAGGGCCACAGTGATAAAAATGAATGGAAGTAATAAAAAAAATATTCGGGAGGTGCGCGGGTTTCATATAAAAAATGAAAAAGACGTGCATCGCGTGACCCGTGATTGACTCTCTTGTATACATCGTCGTTTGGAGGTCTTAAAAAAAAGATTAAACCTGTAAACAGTAAATAATGTTGAATTTACGGCAATATAATTATGTTTATTTCGATAGCGGTGCGTGCCTTCTCGAGCACCTTCTTTCAGGGCCCACACGAGATGGTAATTGATTTAGCATTAGTAAATATTTTTAAAGTGTTATTATCGTGACTTCCCATGTCGCATGCATGAAAATTAGGGGTAAATGACGTAAAATGAAGGGAGAGTGTTCTACAGGGTGTCTGGATATTAATGCGCTGTTCTTTGCGCATTGGCTTTTGAGTTCGAAATGAGACGTTCTTGTTCCACAATATTTTCTATGAAAATACTTTTTTCGGCGCTAGAGCTTGTTAAATTTGTAGCTCTTGTGTCGAAATTTCTGTATAATTCTTTTCAGAGTGTCAATATGAGTTGAAATTGAAGATTTGCTCGGATTGTAAAATTGGTCTTTGTTCTGAAAATATTCTATGCAACATTCGCGCATTTTTGAAAATGCACGGTTATCATTATGCTTTTACGTTGATCCGAGGCTCTCTTATGCGGATTGAAAGACCAGAATGTGCAAAGCCACTTTTTCAAAGTTTCTAACGAATTTTGCCCGGACCGAATAATTACGCTATTCTACGGGTAAACTCTTAAATTGAATTTTAGGAGAAACTATTTGCTTATTTTCTTTTTTTTTTCTGTGGTCACACATGTTTACGCTTTTAATGGAAGGCGGTACAAACAATCTCTACTCGAGAAAAGTCACACTAAGTTTTATAGTGTAGAGATATTTCCAGTCATCTTCTTATGGAAAAATAGACCTTTGAAACTACACAAACTTAAAATAACGCTAAATAGTTCTGCTAGAACTCATATACCCTCTTTGAAAACCAGTCTTGTAATAATTGTATGGGAAAAACCTCAACGAAGAAAAGCGTTTTCAAAGAAATTTAACCTCAAAAGTATTCTCGTCTTGACCGCCGCATAAAGTGATTTCCAAAGTATGTCGTATATTCGATTCCGAACACCCCTTACACTCAGACATTGTGAAGTACAAGTGAGATAAGGACATTCCGCCTCAATGCCTATCGGGTTCGACGCCTAATGTGCTGTCAACAACTCTCCCCCAATCTGAAATGATACTTGCATATTGAGTAATTAAGATGGGTGCACAGCCTTCGTTGTGCGCTGTGAAAAAATTACTCGATTGTAATTAAATTTTCAAAAGTCTAAATTAGAGTACCTACGTACGGAATAGTATTGCCATACGTATGTGCCGCTTTTTGATTGGTTCATCAGTTTTAAGCTTCCTACGGGGTTCTTGCGGCCCGATTTAAACAAACCGGATCGAGAGGAATTTGTATTATCAGTTGAAAAATGAATGATTATCACACTGGAAGTGTAATTTTTGGCAAAAAGATCGATCAAAGTTTGATCAGAACTTAAATCAGAAGTGAGATGCTAGAAAAATTCTAACACTCTAGAACTCTGTAGTCATCTTGTCTGTTTATATTCGGCCAAACTACAATAATCCTATAGCTTGCCAACCAATAAGAGAGCGGAACTTTTACTTGCAGTATAAGTATTGAGGTAGCAGTGCTCTCGCCATAGGAGCACTCGGATAGAAACTAGGTTTTCAAGAACGCCTTCAATCAAAGATGATACCCCGCAACACACTGGAGCTTGAATTGTGGAATTCCGCAAATCGGCAACTTGGACCACAAGAAGCGGAGGGGCCACCATGAAAGCTTAAAATTCGCCGTATTATCAGAAAATAGCACACTTTTTGCACAGTTGAAGGATTTAAATGGCTATATTCTCGCGTACTGCAGTCTGAACACGATTTTAAATAGATATGTCACCATGTATGGGATCTTAATCAACGTAGTCAAAACTTTTGATGTAGCGATTTTCGCAGTGTTAGGTCAAAAAATTAGAATTTAAAATTTCCATGGGAATTGTTTCTAGTGCCCAAGAGAATAAGTTAATAAGTGCTTAGTCCATTTTGAAGCCTTTCAAGGATGTAAAGTTACATCATAACCGGACAATAATGTTTCTCCCTGGGCATAGTAGATTGGCCTTTTAAACAACGTCTTCTCGAAATCTTGTTTTCTGTACTATAAAATTCGAGCCAAAACTGCGCTCCGATTTTGTTTGGAAACTTTAAGCATTTCTTATCCCAAAATGTGCGCAGAATCTATACTATAAGCTCCGATACCTCCTTTTGCGTGCCTGCATGGTAACGCTTAGTTTAAGCGCTTGACCGTGCCGATTTTCATGACTTTTGCGGCTATCGACAGGCAATTGTTTCTAGATGAGCCTGCTATATTAAGATTTTGAAAATATGACCCAGTTTTCGTTTATATTACGTGATAAACTTGCGAATTCTCCAATTCAAACAATGTATAGTTTATAGTTCGTTTGAGCGTTCTACTGGGCTGATTTCCAAGATTTTTGCGGTCATCGACAGGTGATAGTCCCTAGATGAGCTTGAGCCCGCTGTAAACAGAATTTAGAAGTAGGACCCATGTTTTTTTTTTTTTTTTTAATATAAGAGTAGACCAAAGAGTTTAGGAAGGGGGGCAAAATTTGAACTTGGCGGGGAATGTTGTATCTTGGACCGTAAGTAGGGAATCACAAGTCTCCGGAAAAATCTATGAACGTATCCGTAAACCGCGAGAAGTTTATGTGGGCAGTTAGGCTAAACTACGAGAGTCAACATATTTAGGATAATATCACGTACTGCTTGAGGTAGAATCACATGCAACGTTGTCAGTGCTTACAAAGTAAATGGAGGGAAAAAGAGGCATTAATGACATTCTTGAAAGGTTCCGGCGACCGCGGGAGATGTTAGAGCTCTTTCTCGGGCCAGGGCGCCGAAAATTCTTCCGCTCAAAATCATCACTTTAGGAAGCTTCTGGGTCTTATGAGAGCCAGCCAGGAACTTGAGAAATTTAACAAGACGCGCCGCGTTTAGGTACTTTTGACTTTGAAAATCTTAACTCGCGACTCGATGTTGATGCGGTGATTTTGAAGTTGGTAATTCCCTCGGAGAATTTAATTTTAGTCCCCTTAACGGCCTCGCTTCCGAACGCCTCGTGGAGGTAACGCCGCCGCCGCCGCCGCCGCCGCCTTTGCGGTGAGCCGTGTTTTGTATCACGATCAATAGGTGACTAATTAATCGATCTGGTCCACTCATGCCCCGACAAAGGCTTGAGCCGCGAATTTTGGTTTTATCTAGCCCTATGTCAACGCAATTCAAGCGGGTTCGCAGGCTGAAAATAAAATGCTCACCTCTGATTTAGCTATCATGGTTGACAAGATATTTAGAAAAATATTTTGCTGGTTGTTTGACTATGAACCTATGCACCTATTGATGCATGCATCTATATGCTTCCTCTTGGCAATAGAACTTTTTTTCTTCTCCCTTGTTTTTCTCCCTATTCCTCTTTTTCTCTCGTTTCTTATTCTTATTTTTTCTCTTTTTTCTCTTCTTAATTTCCTATTCCTCTTCTTGCTATCTCTTGTCTTCAGCAGGGTCGTTCTGTATTTCCTTTTCTTGTTTATTCTCCCCTTCCTATTCTTCTTTTATTCTTATTCCTCTTCTTCCGTTTATTTTTTCCCTTTTTTCTCACCTTTTTTCTTCTTTTCCTGCTTCCTTTGCTTCCTGTTCTTTCTCCTCCTTTCCCACGTTTCAGGCGCGCAGAGGTTGCTCGAGCACGCGCCCGGGTAGGGGAGTGAAAATTTGGAAGGAAAGGCAGTGTTTAGGGGTCGAAAGTCTAAAATCAAAGGAAGCAAGGAGAGTTTCGAAATTTTTCGAAAATCATCATTTCCGAGATTGGAAGGAATAATTTTTGAAAAACCGATGAGAAAAGTGTAGAAAGGCGGCGGCGGGCGGGCAGGTGAAAACGTGTAAGCTCGAGAGATTCCGCATCCCTGCCTTGATGTTTATACAGATAGGTGGTTTCAAAGATGAGCTAGAAATTTCAGTTCATCATTGGAAAATGGAGTCCGAATGAGGGACGAGAGGGGTCTTTAATTAAAATGGCCAAACGTGAAAGAAACATGAGGCTTGAGCATGGAGATAAGTAAATCGGAAGGAGGATATAGGAAAGTAAGGCACGGCCGGGACTCCATTAACTCGGAGGACTTCCGCTTTCCCGCTAATGCAGAGCAGGCCTGGCCGCAAGGTTTAGCTCCTTATCATAAATATCAAATGGACGTATTTAAATCAAAAGCAACTACATCCAATGTGACTTGAGCCGCGTAATACATGTATTCTTATGGATCTCGTCGTTCATGTCAGAATAGATATCCTTCCTTATGATTTAAATGCCTCCTAATAGACAGGACTCGGTCGCGTAGTGGTCGCTTTTAAATCTTGGCTCAAATTACGCCTGAGCAGAATAAACAAAGATAACCGTCGGATAATGGACAGCTAAAGTGCTTCGCAACTCGAGGAGTCAATATTCCTACTTACTTTAATCAACGCCTTTTCTCCTCCTAACCGCAGGCCACTTAACGCTCATCCACCAAAATATATGCTTATCCACGGTTAAGCAACAATACCGCTTAACTCACAATTTTCGCGGCAATTAATTACACGCTCTCTTCCGTTTTACAGTATAACATACGCAATCTGATGTTTTTACTTTTTTCGTCATGTCGCATGGTATATAGCGCTATAATGACGCTGTACTTTACTTATACACAAATTGAATACCAAATCTTAATATTACAGAATGACCAAGTTTTCTTCGTCTTGTAATGTCAGTCGTAATAAGCGGTATTGTTCCTTGGCCATCGTATGCTTTCATCCACAGAATCAGGCTACTGAGGACCGAGTTGTTTTAGCTTGCCGTGTTATACAAGAAGGAAAGTACAGACGCTCAAATTTTCTAAATCGAGTCTCCTTCAAAATTGGATTGGCTGAATCTAAACAAACTTTCTGATTAAGTTAAGACAGCTTTCATCTCACTTTAAAAAAAAAAAGAAAATACGAGAACCGAGACAGATCAGCAGATACGTGCCTATAAATTGACACTGTTTCAGAAAAAAACATCAGTGAGTTCATATCATTCCGTGAAAGACCTATACTACCTACTACCTTACTACCCCCTACTAATGTCCTATCTTGTTTACCGTTTTACAATATTACAGTTTGTTTGTTGTGCATCCAAAACGTAACTACGTGCAGAACATGTCATGCACTGTGATCTTTTACAACATTAGTAAGTAAAACAGGCTCTTTTGACATGGTCGAAGAAAAAATTCACCGATTTTTGTTATCCGAACAATGAATGATGTTTGACAAGATTAAGTACAAAGAACAGAGAAAATGCAATTTTTCGATAGAATGCCACTAGGTCTATATTCTCAAAACTTAATTTTGGCACTTATTGCCCTCTTTCGTAACAAAGCCTGGCAATCTGCAAGTTGGCAACAGTGTTTTTTCTCTGTTTAAATTCATTGAAAACATCGATTTTAGGTAAGGCAAGCTGCCTTATTAAGGAATGATTGTCTTACCTAAAATCGATATTTTCAATGGATTTAAATAGAGTAAATACACTGTCGCCAACTCTCTAGAATTGCCACTGAACAATATGGTAGCAGTGTTTACACTTCACAAATTGCCAAAGTTCGCCGTCTTGAACGCATGAGATGATATCAAATATATCAAATGATAATATAACATATTTTCAGGAAATTCTCCAATTTTGTTCCGCAGCTTTTCCCTTCCTTTCCCGACACTCACCATATCACGAAGAAACTGAAAGTGTACCAAAAAGTTAGTCGTAGGCGCGTCATTTCAGCTGAATCTTTAAAGAGTTGAGATTCTCCTGCAAGAAGCATCAAGGAGGTTCCAAAAATTTATTATGATTAAAGAAACTTGTTCACAAAAGGGTCAAACTTTCAAGTCGATGAGAAGAGGAAACAGTTTCTTGGCCTTCCCAAATCTCCCCTCTGATACCATCAAATGTAACGCTAAATATCTTATCCTCTTTTTTTCTTTAATGATAAATTTGACGTCGTTTTATGTCACAAATTTTTGAATGATCTAGCTATTTCAGGAAGCAATCCACGGTTTGAAGTTCCACTACTTCCCTGTTAAGGTTTGATTTTAGGATCACTCAAAATTAATTTAACAGTTTGTTTGTCTTGTTGATGTAGCATGTTTCCGGGTTTAATTGGATCGGTTCGTTCGAAAACGTCCGATGTCCAATACTGTATTTCAGAATTCGAGTGGACGGTTTTGTTATAACTTATAGACATAAGATGGAGACTCACTTGACTAATTTTTTACTTAAATCATGAGATCTTCTTTCACGTTTAAATAGTTGTAAAAAAATATCTGTTACAAAATATCCGTAAACACCGTCTGTTATTTTTCGACTTCCATAGCGCTCACGTTATTTTGAGCTAGCTAAGGTCCGACAGTAAGAGTAAAGTTAAAAAGAATTAAACCTGCTGAAAGGCACAGACGTTTCTCTGGTATAGAGAGTAGGGTAAGTACTCCCCTCAGATGACAGTTTTCACCGCGTTCTTCCTGAATCACGTTGTCTCGGTTTTGTCGGGCTGAGAGTTTCATTCTATCAATTTAATTAAACTAATGCACTGTTACAATTAAACCGGTGATCTTCAAGTTCAATGATGCCTCACGGCTTAATGTCAAACGGTCGTTGGACAGGCAACGGAACAAAAATTTCCATAAATATGTGGAACAGACCGAGAATAACTTCTTTTATGCACGGAAGTCATTTAAAAGTATCATTGTACCATTCTTCGAAAAAATAGAATTATTCGTTGGGCTCGGGCTGTATACTTAGTTTCAGTGACGTTGACGCAAATAGCTCTCCTAGCTTTCCTAGTTTTAAAGCCTTCTCTCCTGAAATGTTCCATTGTTGGTTTTTTTAACCACAAGAATGACCGCAATCGTTCAGATAACACGCGATGTATAAAATTTTGTTTGGTTCCTTCTGATTTAGAACATTTTTACGAAACTACTGATTCATGTTAAAGAAAACCTGATACACTGAGAAGAGAACAAGTTCTTGTAAGACTGGGAGTTTTGGTTTAATTTCGCGTTAATCCGGTGTTAATTCAACCACGTCATGGGAGCCTTAACCAGAATAATTTTGGTAGAGTTAATCCGCAAATCTGATCACAAAACAGAGCGAGGGCACTTACATGGTTCCGTGAACTAGGTAATCTAAGTAGACAGTTCAATGTTTTCTCTCTCTCATTTTTAATTTAAATTTTATATTTTAGATATTTCAATATTTCATGGTTGAAGTAGGTGGCTATTGATTGCATTTCTGAATGAAATTAGGTACTTGAAATTCTCGATTCCCATATTATTCTATAGTCATCGTCGGATTGCGTTGATTTACTCAAAACGTCTCACGATGTCATTTTTAAGATAGTGTTTAAATGAAAATGAAAAGAGTCCAAATTTGCAGGATAGACCGCATTTCCTGTGAATGTCAATTCATTGAATAGGTAGCACGGGATTCAAGCAGAACTGTGCTATTCAGACCTCTTTTGACTGAGTGGAATTATTGTTCGATGAATCCCAACTGCCAGTTTAGTACTCCATTTTGCTTTGAATAGTCGCAGACAATATCCGGTTCAAGCGTCCAAACTCTCGAATTTCTCCTCTACAATAAACCGCGAAAATAAGCTGCTTAGGTTTAAAAAGAAATGGCCTCTTCCTCCGTAAAGAAACGAGGTAATAATCGGCTAAGTTGATTTACGAGCTTTTCGTTGATTTCCACGTATTTAAGAAGGAAATAGGAATAGGCGCTTGGGCCTTTTTGACAATGAACGGACGAATGTAACATTTTTCCTCCGTTTAAAATAAAATGTATGCTATCAATAGTCTACTCAACCTTTTGCTTGTCGAAATCTTAATTAGGTGTTTTATTCTCTCTGATTGCATATTAGTATAATCATATCCTCATTTCATTTCATTTCCTTTCCCTTTCCTTTTTCCCTTTCTGTAGCATCTGTGTCCATTTACAATTATTATTTTACAATAGCTTTCCCTAGTATACAATTGATGCTTCAAACGGAATCAGTTGTTTTAATGACATTTCCGGCTAAATCATGGGTTTTCCCAAGAAGGCAGCCTCTCGTCTCTCGCGGACTCTATTGTTGCCAGATAAGTTGCTTTTTTAGCACTTTTCCCAATTCAAATCCATGTAAAATATCCACATTTATCGCACAATCTGGCAACCTCTCGAGTGAAATAGAAAAAGCTAGAATCGCTGAAAGTCTGAATCCTTCGAAGTTTATATTAATGAGATATTTTTTACATTTTTTCGGTATCCATCCGATTTAGAATGGCCGAGTTGTCGGCTAAAACGTATTGGTTTCAATTCTTTATATTTCTTGTCTTATTTTCTGCCTTTAAATTTTATTTATTGTATTTCTTTGAAGCCTAATAGAGTGATAACTTCTCACCACCGGACGCTCTCTTAGGTTAGGACGGCGGTTAAAGCTTGGGAGCCCTTCTCTCAACTCCACCACCGCGTGAAGATGCCGCCGACAATCTTTTAATTGAAACTTTATTTCTCACGAGCACTTATTATTCTACTCCGTCCCCACCTCAAATTGAATTTCAATTCACTCTAAACGCCCTCCTCTGATGACTTTGATTAATCTTATTTTTATCTTCTCTTTCCTGGCGCCCCAATCAACCGTAGCGAAAGATGGCGCCTTAGTCAATGCCCATTCAACACCTCAATCTTTTCCTTTTCCTCTCCTCTCTCCTGTGCCTGAATCCCTTAATTGGAGAGTTATGCTCTTGGAAACTTATGATATTCAATAGATTTTCTATCTAAAGGATCTATCAAAGTTGAATTTTTAGGAAGAAGAAAAACTGTGACGACCAGAAAACTTTTTACTTAATCACCTAAAATGATGCAATATCTTTTGAAAGACCACCGTGAGAGAAATAAAGAAGTGACACTTGGAAATCAGTTTGGCTTTTAGAATTAGCTTGCAAATAATGAGGAACTTATGAACGAATTTTTTTCATATCGATTGCCATTGGCCAAGGAACAATACAGCTTATCTGCAAACTGACGATTTTACACTACGAAGTAAAAACTCCCGCATTTTTGTGTATTTGAAGTTAAATTTGCAAATCACATTACAGCGCTATCACAGCATTTCCATGTGGGATTGAAAAAAAAAAAAAAAAAAAAAAAAAAACTAAAAGCATGAGCTTGCGTATTTTACGCTGTAGTTGCGGCAAAGTCACTAACACAATTTCGGCAAAATTGTCAGTTGAAGGGCATTGTTACTTAGTCCTGGATATCTCTTCTTTTTGATGGTAAAGCCGGGTATTTACTGATGAATAAATCCGCAGATGGACGACGAAGAGAATCTAGCACTCAGTCATCCATGGACAGTTAAGCGGTAGTTTAATAGGTAGTTTAATTACGTTCATAAAGTCGATTACCGGAATGTTTTTACACACTCTTAATAAAATAATAAGTTATGACCTAGAAAGTGGAAATTAAAACGAGTAAATATGATCCAGAAGTAAATATCTACTCTTCAATAAATGGGCATATAAACGAACATATGAAATCACGCGCCAGTTCCTGAAAAACCTTCTGGAAATATAGTTTTTCAGAATTTTATTTTTAAGTTCTAGTCGTGAAGAATTTTCAAAAGAAATTTAATTTCGTTTTGAAATGCTTATTTTGAAACCTCATTCGTTGACTCGTGATTGATTTCTATGCAAAATCTTTAGTCGTCAAGCGGGCGGTGCCACTGAGAATGAGTCACTTCCACAGCAATGTACATAATTTGAACTTCAAAATCGCCTTCAATTGAGAGGATACCACACCGCACTATCGACGTGCTCGAATGGTCGTATCATGTGCTCTGAAAATACGTCGCGACGCGATGGTGAAAATCCACGTAGTCACATCTTGACGTATGTAGTATAGTATATCCTTTGGCTGTCGAGTATTTTGAGTAAATGTTACGTTTTATCCGAGGGTTAATATGTTTAGTGCAAAAACACCCCATTAAGCACGACGTTCGGAGTTTGAAATATACTAAGTGAAGCTAAAAATTTAAAAGGACAACGAGACAATGATCAATTATTTAGATGAATGACGTGGAAATAATGAAAATTTTGGAGTTGTGAGATTATTTTAATCTGCGACGGTTAAATAAACGACTGACACAGAGACCAATCGAACAATTGTGTTATGTTCAAAATGAAAACCAGAATTGATGAGGGAGAAGATTGATTTGAAATTGTCACCTTTTTTCTTAGATAACGGAGTCCTCAACATAATCTTGATGCACGGCGTCTTAGATGCCCACAAATTTAAAAATATCAGTGTTAATGGTTACTTTGAGTTACTCTAGTATTGTTGGCATTCTTACAGGCCGCACAGGCGGCCTGTATGAATTCTTAAGTGGGAATTTGTTTAAGATTTCAGAGACAACGGAATCCTCGTTGAAGATTTGGCGATTTTTTATTGAATAGCCATGGCGAGAAGTATGAAGCGAGGCAAAAGGCGGTTGGGAATAAGGCAGCGCAAGGCTGTCCAGGCAGGGATTAATTGATTCTTAAGTTGCTCACCGAGCCCCGGACCGGGCAGAGAAATAAAGGGAAAAGAGTGAGGAGTTCACGTGTAACAAAGCTGTTATCATTTTCTCCGAGGAGAGATAGCCGTGGCAGCGGTCACACTGTTGGGTAGTGAGAGTTAAAAGCTCTTGAATTCGCCGGAAGTTGATTTAAAAGGGTTGAAATTCCGTTCACCCGCGATTCGCGTGACTTTGTCCCGTTCGTCATTCACCTATCCCCTTCATCCCCTTCATCCCTCCACCCCCTCTCGCCCGCTGCACCTTCGTTTGCACACAGTCTGACGTGGACTGACCGCTGCCCTTCGCCATTCCTCGCTGCCAGCCAGTCAGAAGAAAAGAAAGATTCAAGTCATCTTTTAATCATTCCTTAAAAATGCGAGGAATTATGAGCGCAGACATAGTATTGAGTTACGGGCTCATTCCGATTTTCGGGAAGATCGGGAATCACCCGGGCTGATCCCGGTTCGACCACCAGAATTTGAGCAGATCCGGATCTGCCCGAGTGGAGTTTGGCAAACATGAATTTTGCAAAAGGAAAGACATCGAAATTGAAGAAATGGAAAGTCAAGGATAAATTAATTGCACTTTGCAAAAAACAATCAAGAACAATTCGATGTCGCTAAGATTGTGCAATTTTTTTTACCTTGCAAATATCAACTGATCATCTAAACAAGTTTTATCTTTACTCCCAATAATCTATAAATTCAAGACGAAAACCATTGTATATAAATTTAATGTTTTGCATGATTTCAGAATTTGTATTTTCAAGGAATGTATGTTGCACAATCTTAGCTACATTGGAATGCTCTGTCCTTTTTGCAAAATGCAATCCAAATAGTCCTGGTAATTCAATATAAACTCAAAGGCATCACTCTCCTCACATGACTGCAAGTCGATACCCTGGTAAAATTCGGTAGTAGAATCTGTGTTCCAAAATACCATAGACCTACAGCCGGCTGTAAGATCTCCAATAGCTTCTACAGCCGGCAACACAATTTCTTATAGCCTTATATAGCCGATGGCGATTAAGCAACAGCCTGGCGATAACGGCTTGCTAAACGTTACTAATTACAGATGCTAGGACTTAGTGAGTTTCTGGACTACCGCTCTCTTTTTGGGCCGTAGTATCTTGATTTATTTTGCGAGGGAAGCTCCGTACTTTTGAAGGACGCCTGCCATTTCTAAATATGATGGAGCGCCTTCAATTTCATATGACACTGTGCAATACCTCTAGTGTGAAATAGTTGCTTCAAGCGCCGTGGTACGCTGCGGCGCGGCGGGCTGGCAGCTAGCGCGAAACGCGCATTGGCGCCTACAAACCTAACAGGGATACTTCACGCATTGCGCAATGCGTGAAGTATCCCTGTTAGGTTTGTAGGCGCTAGTGCGCCGCCGCTCCGCTTTGTGTTAGGCTCTAGTATTTAAACTCGTGGAGTCAGCGTTTTTCAACTCATGGCTTTGAAATGTTTACACACTCTGTATGGATTATTCTCATTTTAATTGATGAATAAAAATATGTAGTAAAGGAAAATATAATGTGCGTTTTGTAAATATTAAGGTGATTCCGTACAAACTTAAGGATTTACAAAGCACACGAATTTCTACACAATTTTTTATAGCTTTTTATAGCCGATGGCGAAAAAGCAACAGCCAGGCGATAAAGTGTGAAGCCCGGCGATAGGAACTATATCCCGGCTGTATAATTTTTTATCGCTTCGTGTAGCCCAGCCGTATGATTTTTTCCACTTTCTACAGCCAGCTGTATGATTTTCTATCGACTTCTTCAGTCGGCTGTAAGAACTCCTACGGTATTTTGAAACGCAGCTCCTATCGCCAATTTTCACCATGGTAAAATCAACTTAATCTCAAGCTAAGCTGTCGGTAAAAATAATCGGGTTTACCACCATTCCGCCTTTTAACGATGAACGCTTTTCGTGGCATGTTCTACACAGTAATAAAAAGAATAAGGATTTCCTCTTTAATGAAATAGCTATACTTTTGTTTTAAATGGATTACATTTTCCAATAAGGAACCACTGCCCCTGGCTCTTCCATGAAAACACATATCTGCATAGAGAAGCCAGTGGCACGTATGTTGATTCTATAAGATGGACCAGAGATAGCGGTTCCTTAAAAGTAATCGAAATGATGGTCAATACCGTTTTTGCCTCCATGGCCCGTTTTTATGCGTGCGTCCTCTATAATTTGCGTCTTTGACATATCATCGCAACGGTCTTGAGTTGGGATCTTTTCCTTGCTTTCAAAGAGAATCTTGCTTAAAATTGAAGAGATCTACCCCCAAGTTTCCTTCCGCTTCATGAAAAACATCCGCACCGAAAAAAGAAAAATTGGACAATGAGGACTCTACTGTATGGACTATCCAAGAAAATTAGGATTCCACGGAACAGAGAGGAGTCACCCCAATTTTCCAAAATTGGCTTTCGGTAATTTTGAACCAAATCCATGGCTAAAGTTATGGTTCAGATGTTGGTAAACTTGGAATCAAAGGTTATTATTCTAATTTTGTAAGTGAAACTTACAACAAATTGCGGTTAAATTATCTGATGATTAAAGATATGACGTCCAAAGCACAGTTTATCATCCAAATTATTTCTCATTGTGAAAATTCATTAAAAAATTCGATATCAAAGTCTGTACTGTGTTGTGAAAAGAATATTGTAGTCTTCAATTTATTATTATCGAACTATCTATCCTCTGTTTTACCCCTCGCCTGAAAGTCTGTATGAATGTTAATGTAAAAAATTGTTTTTGATTATTAAAGCTTTTTAATTTTTACTTCGTCTGATTTCCATTTTAATTGACTTACGCCTCTTATTTTCGAATCTCCGTCAATCGGATGTTTGGAAAAAATGATGGCAGTTAAATCCATTACACTTTTACAAGACCCGCATCTAGGAAACCGTCAATGATCTTTAAATGCAGTAGCTTAAAAGTCCTGGCGGAGAGAAGTTAGTCTGAGGGATTTCTAATTAGAAAGTTTCATTGCATGAATAAACCCCGGAAGAGGGCAAATAAACTCATCAAAGAGGTAAACACCGAGAAAGAATAAACAAAACTGTGGCGGAGTTAAATGCTCAACGGATAGGTTGCCAACGTTACCCGAGAATGAGCAAGATGAGGCTTTCAAAGCTTGGTACCAAACCATGAGTTGCTTGCATGAGAGAAAGTACCATGCGCGTTTAAAGCATAAACTTCCTCGTTCCTATTTTAAAGTCAATCTGACCAATGTGAAAACAGATTGGTTTTGTTGAATAATCGATTGCGCTTCTTACGTCTCGTGAGTGGATTTTGGATTGGACTGCATTTCGAAATTTGGAACATAAAATCTGGCTCAGCTCAGAAAGGACGTACGTACCATTAGTATACCTATGCACATAAGTGCCTTTACGGATGGGCTAGACATTCTAGTTTCTACTTGCAAATTGTAGTCCAATCAGTGTGCATTTAGAGACTTCAATTAAATCCGTCCGAATACTGAGTTCTCTCGTCTAATAACAACGAAGATTTTACACTTTGGAAAGCACAGTTTACGTGCCTTTATTCAACAAGTTAAAGTTAAACTCCTTAGTATGGTTTACACGGCGGCCTTTACAACCAATGATTACTTTATTTAATGTTTTTGTATCATTTCCTAATAAAATCAATTTAATGATCATACATCTTTTATCCGTTTTCTCTCTTCATCATTATTGGATTATAATGGAAATCTCCCTCATTTTTGCAGCGAGAAAGCTACACTATTTTCGGCTCTCGTATAATATCACTTATCTGAGTAGAGAAACTAACGGAAAATATGCTATATCTAAAATGACCTAAATGATAGCTCAATAACTCAAAATACATTACACGCACCTACGAAAGACTAAAATCAAAATAATGCGGTGACGCAAGAGAAACTGTAATCCATTCGATCTCAAAAGGGTTGATATTCCTGTGGATATGCGCCACAGAGATTTTCGATTCCACCTAAACTTGAGAAAAAGCCTTCAAGATACAAAATGGTACCTCTGTCCCGCCTGAAACCAGTTCCATAACACACAAAAGGAAGGAAAAGACTCTTAAAATTGAATTTGTGGTAGAGTAGCCGACTTGCTCGCAACAAAGGCAATATCTATGCTGTGTCAAATTCTTCATGCAGAGATAGGACCGAATACGTTAGTAGGGTCGCCTCAAGATATTGATTTTTAACCCACTGCTGTCATAGTCCTGGTATTATACTTAACCCTATCTTTGCCCGGAGACTTTAATCTGATGCTATGCCGAAAATGACGTCATGCCTGCAAGGTCACTACTTCCTGACTATAACCCTCTTATTTGTCAAAAAGAGTGAATTTTGCTGTTCTAGCGGAATCATTAAGTTCATTTGACTGATCTTCGTGGAATTTTGCAGAAAACTCATCTTGCTTTGAATATAAAATCTTGAGAGTAATGCATAACGCCTGAGGCGCGAGGCACTTCAGGGAGCCGGTAGGCTGAATGAATCACCAAGTTTTTCCGAAATCCAATTGGGGACGGTGATTTTTTTATGCATATATGTCATCTTTTATTTTTTTAGCTAAGAATGCCTATTTTTTGTGGTTTTATAGATTTCTTTGGATAGAACCCCGAAAATGATTGAAAAGTTCTGATAAGTGAACATATAGAACAGTCCATTTGGCTGTATTTAAATCAAAAGGAACTGTATTCATTGTGACATGAGCCGTGGCATGCATGTATTCTTATGGATTTCAGAGCTCTTGTCAGAATGTATATAGCTCCTTTTAATACACATTCATCAATTTCACCTATTTAGGTGCGGGAGCACGGCCTATCGAGTAAGGAAACGCAGGATCGCTGAAATGTGGTTCTACGTTTTCAGACGCAACATCCCGGTCTCATGCGGCTCTGCGTTTCCGCTTGCGGTTCACTCTATCTTCCGTATATCCCCACTTTCCCGAGCGGTAGACCGTGCTGGGTGCGCTACTTTTAACATTAAAGGTCCTCCGGATACCAAGTAGCTCGGGATGGGTGTCCTCATGAAGATCCGCAAGGGTAGCGGAGGACCGCTCTCCAGCGGTTTCACGTCATGGAACGCAGTTACCGCTATGCTGACCGTAAGACCGCCGATATGCGGTTATGCGTTTTTAAAATTCTGAAAGTCACCGCTGAGGATTTTTTTTTCTGTTTCCCTTTCATCCCTTTTCATAATTCACTTTGGTGCATAAAAAAAATTCACTGATCCGAAAATCGGATTTTGAAAGATCGTCGGGATTCAACCACCGGGTCGGGTTGGACCGCAAAGCGATCAGGGGTCGTAGCCCGGAGCGCTTTAGCTCCCAAAACTTTGAACATTACTGCTCTTCTCGGTAACAAGACGGATCAGTTACGCGCTTAAGAGAAGAAAAAACCGTCATTATCAATACAGGTGCAGGTGCGATATCGAACAATTCGGCAACTTGTGCCTGAAGGGAGGGGGCAGGGGGCAGGGGGCAGGGGGAGGTAGGCCCGCGAGGATAAGCCCCGTCGCGGGGGGGGCGAAATAATTGGAGCTGTTTGGACACTGGCCTCGGGTGATAAATCTCTCGCCGAGCAGTGGATAATGAATCAGAAACCTACTTACATGTATTCATAAATATGTCACTTAGAAACGAGACCCGAACCGAGAGTTGAGACTGGCATCCATATCCGCGGCCGCATTGAGAAATGCAAACCCTCCTCCCCCCTCCCCCGCAACGCGTGCCATCATGTATTATTCGCAATTTGTAACTGTCTCCGTCTGCGATTCTGACGAGGGACATCTCTCGCTTTGACCATCGCTCCCGGGCTCGGGAAGAACACCGTATGAGCATTCCTGAGCTTGCCAAATTTCTTCTCACAAAATATTTCTGTTCGAGAATATTTATAAATTAGAGAGCATGCCCCATGGCCGCTACGCGCCTGTCGGACTGTATAAAAAACTATTGGGATTTACATTGTTCAATGGGAGAATTCTCAACTTTATCACGTAACTAGCCGTGATTAGCTCGCTATGCGTGCTGTCACGCCTAGCCGGGGAGTGCCCCTGGACTCCAGGTTCCTCGCTTCGTAATGAACTTACGAAAGTAAATATTCACTTTCAATATAATAATGATGAGAAGACAACATCTTCACCACTTTGGCCACGGCCGCCATCTTGGATTGTATGATTTTGAAAATCTGAATTTTGAAAATCCGTGTACTAAGTTTGAAGAAAATCGCTAGAGTGAGCCGTTATGGTAGCTTTATACAGATAGATATAGGAAAATCAGGGTCATATTTTCAAAGTCTGAATACAGAGGGATCATGTAGGATCATCACCTGTCGATAGCCACAAAAATCATGGAAATTGGCCCAATATAACGGTAAAACGAACTGCGACAAAAAATGAAAATTTAGGAGGTACAAGAGCCCAAAGTAATGAAGTTTTCTTTGAAATATTTACACGCATTGTATTAAAGCACAGGGGTGATTTGTGAAAAAGATGAAGTACTGATAGTGTTTCAAGAAAATCCGTTTTTTACTGGGCGAAATTCGGCAACGTCTAAATGTTCTTACTGCGCTTTTCCATAGCTCGGCAGGATTCGGGGGAAGGGGGCTCGGCCTCGAAGAAAATATCCGGTGAGGCGTTAATGATCGATTATCGATATTTCCCCATTTGAAGTTCCGGTAAATAATCGATTATTAAGGTGTTTGTGGCGAACACCCTGTTTATCGATCCTTTTTTATGAGTTTAAATGGCAAATCAATGGATGTATCGCAAAGCACGCCATGCCACTGGTTTTCACTGTTCCTCCCCTGTGACGTAGGCGTATATGCGGCGTCACTCTTTTCATTGTGATGCACCAAGTCTTATACCATACTTCGTTCTGTGCGAGATGCTTTTCATCACAAATCGTCTCGGGCGCTGCCGATAAATGACGTTCGGGTTTTAAGGGTCAGGGTTGAGGGGAAAAGGTTCAAGCAAACATTCACTGTAAAAAATTTAAAGTGAAATTTGGTGTCGCAGTCTATGTAGTACTTAAAAACCTGAGTGATATAAATGCAAGGTAAGATTCTCTCTCTCCACGACATTACTTACACTTTCATTCAGCGGAACTTACTCATTTTAAGAAGTTCCGCACGCTATTTAGGAGCAAATTTCACTTTGCATTCGTATCGCTCGGGTTCTTAGGGTGCTATATACACAGAGAGAAATGTCAACACAAAAGTGTGTTCAATACGGGAAGTGAAGCACAAAATAACCCTAGCCTTCGGTTGACTATTTCAAGAGGATATGCCAGTTAGTTTGCTTGAAGGAATTTGATAAGTAACGAGTGGTGAATACCCACGCCGCAAGCAGACGAATGAATTTGCCCGGCGGTTTCCATTATTTTTTGCAGGGCCGGATTTACCTACTTGCCGCCATGGGCGCCTGTATTTGCCCCCCCTTCTCATTCGTTTTGAAACATCAATAAAAACCATCAAGTGAACGTTCCGGAGGGGGAAGCGGGGAGGGGTGCATAAGACGCGTTTACCTACTCGTGTTGGATACATTTTTTGCAAAAGCCCTGTCAACACTACTAGCAAAATTTCACGAAACTTGACGCGAAAGTTAAGTTCCGTAAACCTATCTCTGTGTGGACAAGATCCTCCATTTATAAGAAATGTACCAAAAAATTATGAAAGAACAAACATAAATGTGGTTTAATAATTTTAACTTCCGCCACTGCGCCGCGCCGCGCTGATCGCACTGTGTTTGGCGCAATGCGTGAAGTATTCCTGCAGTCTTGTAGGCGCTATGCGTTTCACGCTGACCGCGTGACCGCACTGTGTTTGGCGCGATGGGTGAAGTATTCATGCAGTCTTGTAGGCGCTAATACGTGTTACATGCTGACCGCCGCGCGCCGCGCCGAGGGCTTGTCTTTTTCATCTCAAGTCCTCGTCATTATTCCTCCCTGCGCTGAGCTCCGGGCAAAATTGCGTGTTTAGTTCCTCTCTTAACTCGACTAATTAAATATGCTGGCTCTTGTATCACCGAAAAAGGACAAAATTAGAAATTACTATACTCTCAGGAAAAAGAGATTTGGTTTCCTTTTCTTATTGATAATTTTTTTTTCTGAATCCGATTTTTTTTATACCTAAATTTAAAAAAATTGCAAAATTTGCCGCCCCCTAAATTTGCCTAAAATTGCTGCCACATGGGCCGCGGCCTATGTGGCCACCCCCTTAATCCGGCCCTGATTTTCTGCGCTAAATTCACCGCAAATTGTACCAAAATCAACACAAAAGAGTTCAATTGTGTTTCACTTCCTATATTAACCAAAAGTAACACGAGAACACAATTATTTTCATCGCAGTGTAGACTCCAGAGGGAGTAGTCAAGGTTCTCAATAATATAACAATTATAGCTACTCAAAACCTTGAGTGTGTGAAAATTTAAGAGGAAATGAGCTGGAAAAAAGAAAAATTTCACTTTTTCCTATTTGTGAAATGAGTTATTAACGTCGCATATTTATTCCATTGCTTTCTGCTACAAATATTTTTTTCATAAGAGATTCAGAAGTGAGAGATTGATTCCCTATGAACTCGGCGATATCGACGGCAAGAAACTCGCCGCAATCAATAGTCTCATGTAAGACTTTTTATTGAACTTTTAATACAGTCTCAGTCTTCTTCCCCACTATTCTTTATAGAGCAAAAAACAGTGATCGATCAATCAAGTAAGAAGGGCAGATGCAACCATAGCTTTTAACAGAGGACGCAGACACGCTGATTTGGAGGGAAAAGATTGAGTTGCCATCATGCTTTTAAAATGAAGAACACCCCCCTCAGAAACGCCGTTGTCTGAGAAATGCTTTAGTAGTGTCGTTTACCCTGAGTTTCCGTTTCCGTTTTCATTTTCAGGTCTTCAAAAGTAGACCTACCATTTCAGATTGGCGAAGAACTCTTCAAAGTTGCTTAAAAGTGACAATGCAGTTGAGTGTAATTATTATATTTGAGGTCAGGCATTTTTTTAGCGTGTAAAAGAATATTGAGGTGCCAATTTTTAGGATTTTCCATTCACTACTGTCGTCTTAATCGAGTAAAAGCTGTTTTTTTGGCGCATAGTATGAGGAGTTGTAACTCTGAAGAGGGGTATTTTTGGGTAAACTTTATGGAACAAAAATGTCTTATTTTCATCCCAAAAATGTATACTGAAAATATTCGCGTTTGTCTTTGAGACACCCTGTATTTTAGGACCTGCGCACAAGCAATCTAAGCAATGTGACCGAGTGAGACTAAAGTTTTTGGAAGGAAACGCTTGTTTGCGGCTATTGATGGTGAATGATCAACGGACTTTTTTCGTAAAAAATTGATGACTGATGAATGTCAAAAGTTACTTTTAGATTATATGAAAGATAGCAGTGCGGGGTCCTTAAAATATCGTGTCTCTTTTTCAGGGCCGGATTTAGGGGGTGGCCACATGGGCCGCGGCCCATGGTGGCAAATTTAGAGGGGCGGCAAATTTTGACTTTTTTTTAAAGCGTAAGTATAAAAAATTGGATTTAGAAAAAAATTGCAAACGAGAAAAGGCGACAAAATCTCTCATTTCCTGAGAGTAAAGTAATTTCTAATTTTGTCGTCTTTCGGTGATGCAAGAGGCAGCACCTTTAATTAGTCGAGTTAAGAGCGAAACCAAGCACCCAATTTGGCCTGGAACGGCGCGGCGCAGAGTGAAATGATGACGAGGACTTGAGATTGAAAGGAAAAGCCCTCGGCGCGGCGGTCGGCGCGTTACACATATTAGCGCCTACAAGACTGCATGAATACTTCACGCATTGCGTCAAACACAGTTTGGTCAGGAGCGGTTGGCGGGAAATGCATGGCGCCTACAAGAGTGCATGAATACTTCACGCATTGCGCCAAACACAGTGCGGTCAGCGCGGTGCCGGTGCGGCAGCGGAAGTTAAAATTATTAAACCACATTTATATTTTGCACATTTTTTTTGCAAAAAATGTGTCCAACACGAGTAAACGTTTCTGATGCAACCCGCCCCCTCCGGCCAGTTCACTTGATGGTTTTTACTAAAGTTTCAGAAGGAATGAGAAGAGGGCGGCAAAAAGGTAAATGCGGCTCTGCTCTTTTTGCGAGTTGGCAACCTTCCTTTTCTGATGATAATGACCTGACGGATTTTACCCGAGCTTCATTGCGAAAATGAGTATCGCTGATGAAGAAAAATGAGGATAGGAGTTGGAAGCATATTTAAGAAGGCGCGACGAGATTTCCGATTCTCAGCGGATCGGAGCTCGAATCAAAATTGTAATCGAGCGCTAAGCGGAAGCAGAGGAACAAGCACAACACACGCTGAGAAAATAAAATCAAAGCAAGAGAGATCATTAGAGTGGAGATTGAACGATTTAGATAGAGCCGGCGGGAGTTGGCTGACGCATCGACTACAACGAATAAAAGCATTCATCTTCATTAAGAGCTATTGATGAGACCCTCTGGGCATTGTTTTACAGTCAACAAGGTATATGGCTCTTGTAACCCTCGTCAATCAAATATTCCCGACTCCACACCACCTAATCTTTCACGGGACGCCCCTCATAATGTCGTCTTCCGAACGAGGTGGAGGCGTCATTTCATCTTTTTCTCTCCGTTGTCTCGGATTATCGGATAATCCTTAACCTCTTGATGATCTCTGGATTATGAACCAAGTACGTTGCCAGAGATCGCACAGGTATCCTTAAACAATTTCATGATGGAAAAATATTAAAGATCGTGTACTCACAATCAATAAAAGTGAAGCAGGATTGAGAAATCATTCAAAGATCAGATTTTGTTACATTAAGCAGAACACATTCCTACTTTCAGTTTTATCTTTAAGGCAAATTAGTTGAGCTATGACTAATCTTCTGAATAAATTTTTAAGGAAGCTGTGATTATTTCTTTGGTAATTAATAACATTTTATTTGCACATGCTGGGTTATGACAGTTTAAAATGGTCAATAATTATGAGCAGCAATTAATTATTAAAGGGTAATATGGCTCTCGCCTCCTCTACGTGTGAAAGTGGTTTGTATACAAACATCGCATGCAAACCCTGTATGCACATAATTCCTTTCAGCATGAATCCGTCCAAATACCTGAATGCATTATATCATTCATATTTTTAACCCGCATACTTATATGCTCCAGATTTTATAAAATTCATGCGTACGAAGTTTGATGCAGCTACGTCGTATGAATCTTGCGAGATCGGCTATGAAAGATAATGAAACTTTCATCAGTTTTTAAAATGTTATCAATATCTACCATGATTTCCTTAAAACTGGCTATACGATACGTCTACGTGTAAATCAAAAGTTAATCTTTTGACACATAAAGCTAAATGCATGCTTGAGTCTCTCTTTCAGAATGATCGAAATTCAACTGTCATTATTCTTGAAGAAAATGAAACCCCTCTGAGAACGAAACACCTATACACACAAACATATAACAGGGGTGGATTGGCACGCCGTAATTTCAGGCTATGGGACCGCTATCTTACTTTTAAATTATTAAGAACAAAGCTATATACAGAGTGATCGAAAGGTGTTCTCCTTTGTTTCACTTTGATATTATTTTAGACCTCGACTTCTTATCTGACAGTGGATCATTTAAGCGCCTTGTCGGATCTCTAATTTTTCCTCAAAATTAGCGTCGTAAATTCCAATGGATAATAGGGTACTCGGCAACCTGGCCAAGGTGGCAGGGTTGCGCTAAATAAACGGAGCCCGGAAAGGAGAATTAGTTTGGGTGCAAGTTTACGTGGTATTGAGATAAGATTGATAGCGCTGATTAACCTTTCAATCAAAACGGGGGAAAAAGCTTTCCGCGTGAGGAAATGAAGGTCGCCTACCGAGGCGAAACAGCGGTGGCAACGCCTTTCACATCTTTTTGTCGGAAAGACTTCTTTCTCCGTTAAAATTTTAAACGGCTTTGAATGGGCTTTTAAGGTTGACGAGCGACCGAGTCCTCCCTCTGACTGCTTCGTTGCCCAACCCCGCGGATGTTTTAAAGCAGACCTATCTCATGCTTGATTCTCTCCATCACTTTTTGTTTTGTTTTTATGGCTATCTCTGATGTATGATGGTGTTAGGATCTTTGCCTTAAATGCATTAACCTCTAAAAATTTCATTGACTCTCATTTATGCTGATAGATTAGTGCGCCGATTTACCTTTTGCCTTTTGTGCTGCTGTTGACGATATATATTTTCAAATATTCACTTCAAATAGTCTTTTACGTGAGGATTTTTTCTTAAACTGTCCGTCGACCGAAGCAGTCCCAAAATCTGTCTGCATGTACCCCTATCCTTAGGCTGATTTTAATTACTTGCAGTCATTATTATAATCTGACTCTTTACTTTCGCCGAGATTGACGTCGACCTTACAAAATTTCGTCTCACGATCTTGCTCGTTTGAAAAATAATAAGAGCAACGAGGACAAAGCAAAAAAAAAAGGGAAAGGGAAACAAGGAAAAAGCAACGTTTTATACCCACAAGGACAATAAGCACGCGGACGCCCAATCAGCGTCATCAAGCGACGTAACGAAGGCAAAAATGGGATTTTGAATATGAAGGCCTTGATACAACTATTCGTGCTCTATGGATGTCGGTGTTGCATATCCAATCAAGCGAAGGCGCTTTAGGTTTCCTCAAACGCTAACAATAATTGCTACGGATGCTCAAGTCATCGGAAGAGTCATCCCATGTAGCGTATCACATGACCGATGTGAGGTTTGTGATATTCCCTGGACCAGATCTAAAAGTTCTAATCTTTTAATACATTTCTGTATCGTAATACTTGAATAAAAATTTCTAAAATATGCAATTAATCATGGATAAAATCGGCATGATGACTGAATTCATGCACTGGATATCGTAAATTCATTTACTTCGATTCACACTGATTCTTAAACTTCTTTAGTGGGTGATTTTCTCATAAGTATGGTTGATTTTCTTTGTATTGGGAAATGTTGTGTTATAATTATCTAAATAAATAACTGAAGGATTGTGATTCAATTTTTTGTAAGTACACTCCTCTCAAAATTCTTGGCCAGCATTTTCTAATTTTTTCATGCGCTCTATGTAATATTAATTATCTCAACAGTAAAATTGTGGTATATTCAAGCACTTGCAATTCGATGCAAAAATTTCTCGATGCCTCTTCATGACATTGTTTCAAATTTTACGGAATTCTGAAATACGGAAACCACCGATAACTTTATGAATAAAGTAAGGTATTCACCAGCAGATGTGGTGCTAGTGGTATTCCCGTCCTTTACTATAATAAAGTCATGAGCATCGTCAATTTTAGTGGATTTTTCTCGGAAGAACCACTCGTAATGTTAATATTACAATGATACTGGTTAATATGCTGAATATGGTCTTCTAAAAACCATATTTATTCGTGAGATTTGTGATTTTTTTCGAGTTAGTCAAAGCGGATGATCATGTCTTATTGGATGAGAAAACTTTTTTTAATGAAAAACTCGTATGTGCGCATTAGTCTAAATTCCAGAATTCATTTCTAAAGAAATGTATTTGCTGTGAAAGTAGAGAGACTCAAGCCCCCTTTTTTCTTTCTTTTTAACAATTCTTTTAGAATAAAGGACGCTACGTCGAGTAGTGTGTCAAAGTGTGACAATCGGTCGATACCTCATGGTTCTCGGAGAGCAAAAAAAGAAAAAGTTCCCCCTTTCAAAGGTTCGAAGGAACTTTTCTGAAGTTCTCAACTATCTGCGATACCGCAACAGCACTTATTAACTATGGATCTCTCAATGTTTGAACTGGAAACGGAGGAACAAAAAAGATAAACAGAAAGTTCATCGAATCAGCTTGTAATTGAAAACTAATTCTGAGATGACGGGTGAAAAAGTTTTAACTCATCCCTCAAAAGAGGCTACGGGGAAGTAAACAGGGGAAAAATAAAAGGATGAATTGATATCGACACGATTGAAACCGGTAACTATAGCATAGCTGTCACATTGCTAGAAGATTTCATTACACTTTGACGTAAGTGAAACACTTACTCCCGTGCACTTTACAAATTGCAACCTAACTGACATTTTTCTCGTC
This sequence comes from Bemisia tabaci, assembly GCF_918797505.1. Lineage (NCBI taxonomy): Eukaryota > Metazoa > Arthropoda > Insecta > Hemiptera > Aleyrodidae > Bemisia > Bemisia tabaci. The sequence continues at coordinate 472,924 of NC_092795.1, read as the reverse complement.
GGTTATAATAGAGATTCCTTTTATTTGTGAAACGTGAAAACTCGAGATTCATCGTATGCTCATTGATCCCAGTCTTAAATTACGAGAATTTGAGGTCTCGATTCCTTTTCTATACGCATTCTTTATCTGATGACCCAGAGCATTTGAAATAGTTTGGTCCTATCATCTTTCCACCAACAATTGTGTGAATGTTGTCACACGGAAAAAGTTGAGTCAATGTGGAGGTGGCATGACGTTACAATACAAATACCTACGAGTTATTGACCTAATAGTTTTAGCTACTCGGTCAGATATTGTGAAACAAGCTAAGAACTAAGGAAAAAATTTACGCAATTTAACGCCCATAACATACGCCAATTAACCTCGAAAGATAGGTTCCAACGACTTCTAACAGCGCCAAAAATATTCGGATTGAAAATGTCTCTAAAGCCGAGATCACACAATAGTTTTAAAAAGGATAGTGACAGCACAGGAGTTTCCATGTGAGGTTTGTTAAAAACGAAATGACCGAATAATTAAGTTATAAAAGTACATGCCTAGTTAGTTTGGTAACGATTCAAGGATAATGATGCAGGTTGTTTATTGGATAATCCTTCAAAGGCTCATATATATTTTAGTCAAAAGGAGGAATGTTGGAGTAAATCAAAGCAAAAGAGACTATGAAACATGCAAATCCTATGCACCTAGTTCTTTTCCATTTGATTTATTTGTAAGTAGTTTCCTTCGGCACAAATATATCCATTTTCACGGCTCTTCAAATGATTGATTTTAGATATCATCATCCAGACTAAAACTCTATAGTAAAAAGTACACGCGAAAGTTTCCTAAGCGAAGAGGATCTGTCAGTATGGGATGAAAAAAGCGAAAGAAGGAGGTGAAAGAGATTTAAGTAAGACCAGTGCTTTATTTGTTGCATGTCTTCTTGGCCAAATGGTAGCAGTAACGTGACTTAAAATTCCCTTTTTCTGAGACAATCCAACCTCTAATAATAAATTATAATATTTGCGTTGCGGAAACACGGTGGCTCGCTAAATGAAATCGATCTGTTGCGAATTGCATTTGCATTTTCGAGCGGCGAAAAACTCCAGCATTCTTCTCTCATCGTTCATGTTGACATTTCGATGAAAAATCACGATGCAACGTTGCAAATTTCCAGTCATACCTTATTTTCTCTTTGGAAATCTGGTCTTGTCTTAGTCTCGTCTAGTCCTAGTCCCTTCATGAAAACCTCCATGATCCTTTCTTTCCACGAGCAGAATATTCTTCATGAAATTTCTAGCGAAAAAGTTGACTTGCTTCCCCCAGAAAAAATAAAATAGGAGCGGAATTTGTGACACCGAAATAGAGTTAGGTATGATATTGTACTTGGGCCATGGATCCGTGACGACGAGCGTGGGAGATAAATGACAATTCAAAGCGGTAAATCCCAGAGAATCGAGTGTAAGAAACTATGATTTATTTTTTAATTTGCTCCTCAGTAATCCCGACGCGAATCGAAAGCCTTCATCGAGAGTTTACTCCGTAATCAGCTCGCCGTGTAATCCTTTTATTTTAATAAGTTAAGTATACGGTGGGATGAGGAGGCGTTGAACTGCAAATTTGCTAGGATTCGTCGTAAGGGCGGTAGCGCGTTGCTTGGAGCAGTTATCCCACTCCACGGTTGGAGTTCTCTGCGGCTATCTCCTATCCTCCTATTCCTTCGTCCGTAACCCTACCAACTAACCGTAATCCTCAGCTTCCCCACCCTCACGTCATTGGAAAAGCGCCTGTACCTAGGTATACATGTTCCTCTTATCTCGATTGATAATTCAGAGTTTTAAGGAATATTCAATACTAGGGTTACGCCCCCTGGCCGCTATGAGGCCCAACCCCCAGCGGGACATGAGACTCAATGTTGAGATGAAGTTAAAAGCTTTTTTTCACATTAAAAATACATTGATTGCAAATGGATTTTTGGAAAAAAGAATATTGAGGCTAGCTGAGCTCAGAACCACTTATACGAGTAACTCATCTTTTCTCTGAATTTGTTCTTTTTTGTTTCTATCAGACCAACTGACGCTGTACCATTTTAAAAGGAATATAGGTAAAATTAAGTCATCGTTACTTCCAGCAAGATATTCATTTTTTCATCAGAAAAATGGCCCAAATAACTTAACGAAACAAAGACAATAAAATAGGAGCCCAAGGTTAGGAAACGAATAAAACAAATAGCATGGGACGCTTCAGGATGGTTTCGACCTCCTCTTCGACCAGGAAACAAAAATACCATATATCAATATAAAAATGAAAAAATTCTAGACTGACCCTTTATTTCCGACAATCTCCCTCGAATCATCCCAGGAATATTGCTTTGTTTCTTCTCAAGCCTTTGTTTCCCACTTAATTGCGGTTGTTTCGTTTTCTGATCAGTATGTATGATTGTAGTTTAGACGTATATAGTCCATTTTTCTCAGTCCATACTGAGAAAAATCTTTGGCTTACTGACGAGCAATAGAGCCCTAGAATACAAACAAACAGCAATTCAACAAATAATATAATGGAAGGAGCATATCTAAGAAGCATAAAATGTAAAATACATAATTGATGGGAAGTAAACCAATGATTTTGAACCATACAAAGGTATACATATCATTACTAAGGTACTCTTCTTCACCCTTTTATTGTATGGTCTCAAGACCGTAAATCACGGGTGGTGCTCTATATACGAACGACAGTTGGGTTAGTAAACTAAAGATTTTCCTCAGTGTTGTTGCAATTCGTCATTACAAACAATAATTGGATTGCATTTTGAAAAAAGGAAGCCAAGAGAATTCCAATGTCGCTAAGATTGTGCAAATTTCTCTACCTTGCAAAGAAAAACTGATCATCTAAACATGTTGTATCGTTATTCCCAATATAAACCACACATTCAAAAAGGAAATTACCCTCGTAAATGTAATTTTTTGCAGGATTTCAGTAATCTTATTGCAAAGAATGTAAGTTGCGGAATCCTAGGAACATGGGAATGCTCTTGGTTCCTTTTTGCGAGGCGCAACCCAATTGGGTGTCCTCGCTGTTGGCCGCTCACACAATAAGAACCTCACAAAGGAACACACTGACATTTTGAGAGATCATAGAGAGAAGCCGAATTTTGGGGCTAAGACTCAAGGTCTTAACTAAAGGAGGAGGGGTGGGAGGGCTTCCGTTTTGGAGATGAGGCGCCGGAGCCTCGTTGCCTCGCCGAGGAGGGATGTATTCCCGGACTGGGGCCACTGGGGCCAGCGGGGCAACTGGGGCAACTGGGGGTTGATCATGTGGAAAGTGAAGGGGTTGCGAGCACGAATGAGCAATACGGCTGCTCCAACGTCTCGCCTTCCTCTATGAGGCGCACAATTAAGAATGCTTCAAACAAGAGTAAACAAAGCTCGAGGAAAGCTCCTTGGGGCGAGGAGTGACCAGAACTTGAAGAAGACGCTCCCACCAAAGCGCCGAGTGTCTGTAAAGTTTATTAGAGCCCGACCTCGATGTATATGCGACTGAGATTATACCGCCACGCTGCCGCTTTCCTATCACCACCAACTCAGCTTATCTTTCATCACACAATCATCCCTATAAGATATTTTCAAAGTCTTCTTTTATAATATCACACCATAAGAATAACGCATAATCCTTCAGTAGTCTCCTACCCCCTCCCCTACAGTCTTCCGCCACTTTTTATTTCAACTGTTTACTATTTTCTTAGTTTTTTGTCTTTTCTTTCTTTTCTCCTCCACAATCTTAACGCTATTGAAACTCGTACATACGAGGCGCGCAGCGCCTCCCGGGTTGGACCGCGGAGCGGTCAGGAGGTGCACCCCGTAGTATCTCTGCAAACGATATAATGTTTCACGGATGCTTCCTCTGTACGAGGGAAAAACTAACCATTTTCAAAAACTACTTTCATGCATTCAAGGAGATAAGTTATGAAGACATCTATGCGTTTTAATACGTTTCAAAGGTAATTTTTAATCGTTTTATAAACGTTTCTGAAAATTTGCATGGAAAAATATTTTTGAAATGGATTTACAAGTAATGAAAGATTGCAGTTCGATAGGAGGCATTGTGGATTAGGTGTCGTAGAGAGCCAAGGAGTGCTATAAAGCGATAACCACAAATAATTATTACATGTTTTATTTTACCTTTTAAAAGTGATTTTAAAAATGGGTGTTATAAACATAATTTTTAAAATATCTCTGTTTATTTCTTTTAAAACCTAAACTAAAGAGAAAAAAACATTTTTAAAAATTCAAAATAGGTTTACAAAAACTAAAATTTTCCTACGCTTTTAACTGTAATTCTTTAAATTCTCTAATTACTTATATTTCCTACAAGTTGATAAATGGAAGATGAAAAAGAAAAGTTTTTAAATTAAAATTTTTACCGCCGTGATAATAAAAATAAGGTCTATGCTACTTGTATTCTACGATGAACTAATTCGATTTCTGGTTGGTTGTCTTCTTCACATCATCAATTGATGTTTTGCTGAAAAAACGGGCCAACTCTGAAAGAATGAAAATGCCGTGTTGTTTGTTTTTTTTTATTTCATTCTAGGCCCGAAAGAATTTTTCTTTTTATGATGTATGTGAAAGCACTTATCAAATTTACCTTTAATCACAACTAGGCCGTTCAGAACTTCCCTGAGGTAAATAGCTTTTAGAGAGAACAACAATGAATGGGACCATCCGAGTGCAGGAGTGCAAAGCAACTATTCGACCACCCGTGTATAGCACAGTATCAATCGAAATTGAAGGCGAACTTACCGCGCTGGCTCACCTCTTAATTTCTGCTTTGTTAAAGTTGCCCTATTTAAAGGATCAACCAAGAACATGTAACTTTGTAGTCAGTTCGTAGTTTCTTATGCGGCAAAAACGTGACTGCATATTATTTAACGTTGCAAAATTTCCTCTAATAAATGTTAGTTATACAATTGTGTGTTGATGATTATTCGCTCTATCGTCAACGTGCAATAAACTTCAGAATGAAATCAAATCGATCATTCAAATCATTACCGAATTGTAAAGCCCATTCAGCTCATTTTTCCCCCATAGAGAAATGATGTATGGTGCAACTCTTGTTACGACCAATCAACAAGGCAACTGCAGACGCATTCCAGGTCTGTTTGGCCCTTCATCAGTGCAGCGCAGCTTCCTGATTTTCTGCTTTCAAAATCGGAGGTCGCGAAAACCAGACCGAGATTTGGGTATGCATGCGGCATGTTATCTTTAATACAAAGCTGTTCTACATTCCCAATTATAAATTGTACCGATTCTTCTTCTGATTAGACGCAAATACTAGAATTATCTTGAGAAGAAATTGTAGTCATAAGCCTTAGTCACGATGTAACTGAGCTATAGAACTAGCGAGGTCACCGTACATTAGGTTTTCGTGCGAAAATCTGAGGTAAGTGCGCTATCCCGCAGTAATTTGACGGCACAGAGATCTCTGATCGGAATACACAGAACCAATCAGAACCCTGATCTTACCAGGCCGAAAGCTCAGTTTGATCGTGTGACCCAGGTTTTATCCCTGTAAACAACGTTCATTGATTGAGTTAATTTCGCAACCTTGGATTGGAGTTGCGTTCCTTGGTCCAGGAACCGACGGGGCAACGAAGAAGCTGATAAAGGAATCGCGGAACCTAGTGAAGAATCTCTTTCAGGGTCATCTGAAAACCAAATATGATGGTCAAGCTACACAGACACGAGCGAAAAAAAAGGGATGGCTGGCGGGATTTGAAAAGTAACTCCGTGGGTTTGTCTCCGCGCATTGTCGGTTCGAACCCGAGATTAATCGGATCTCTTCGAAAGTTCGAAAGTGCGTTGTGCGATTCGGCAACAAGGAGGGTAGGCGGAGGGTGTCAAAGTGGAGGGATCCTCGTCACGTAAGTAACTTTTGTCACTTAAGAAACTCCCAAGTGGTGATCTGTGTCTTCGTTTCGAGCCCCTCGCGCCGCCGCGCCGCCGCCGCCGCCGCCGCACCAACTCGCCCGCGAATTCATTGCCAATTCTGCCGTCTTGAAGAAGAACCTCATATGAACCTTCGAAAGTTGCCGAATTTCCTTTGAAAAACAAAATCCACAGTATCTACGACCGGCAATAACCGGGATTAATTAGGTAATGAAAAATTTTAGGGGAAAACAGGGAAAAATTGAGGAATTTATTCCAGAAACCGGGAATATCTTCCTCTACAGCCTAGAGACCCTTTCAAGTTTTGTTATCGCACCTGAATCACCAGGACTGACACTTTGAATGACTTACTAGAATCTTCCAATCATCAAAATAATAGACAAGGTTTCTTTAATTAAATATTAAAATATCAGGAACACTGTTCGAATTTAAAGAATAAATGTGCGCCAAAAATCGGCGAAAAGATGAAAAAAATTCGATATTCATAACTGGAACGCCGGAGATTTACATGGATTTTCCCCCAAGAAATTCCCGAGGAGGTGGGTGACAACTTTGGTTTCTTATGAAGCAATGAGTTTCTGAAAATCAGGGAATTACAGAGAATGAGCATAATTAGGGATTCTAGACACCATGAACAAGGCTTATCTGGATAATTTGTGCGAATAGTCTCCCCCTATATTGGACAACTACAGAAGGTACGAATTTAAGCATTCTGCCGTACATTTTCTCTTTAAAATTATGTAGACACGATTCGTGAAAAAAAATAATGTAATTAAATCCTGTCCAAGATATCAAAGCCGCACAATTTAGTGTTAGCTATGAAAAATTGAATTTGCCACCAACCTATAAGAAAAACGAGGGTCTACTTAAACTAAATCGGGCACTATAGCAGCTTTAGCAGGCTTCTTAATCAATCCGTGTTCCTTTCCCACCATTTGTTGTTCAAATTGTGAAAAAAGGGGGAAAATGCAACAGCTCAACCGACACGCCGAGATTGTAGATGTCGTATTTCTATATCGCAGAGATTGGTGTGGTAACGTTCCGTGTGCGTTGTGGCTCAAATGGACCACTACTGTTTCTTCTCATGAGCGAGGAGGTAGAATTTATGCATTGAAAACATTTTTTATTGTAGTTAGGAGTTATTTTAAATAATTTTGTGTTGTACAAATCTTGTTCTATTTGAAGCTTTGATTAAAGCTTTGATGAGAAAAAATGTATCATAATTCTTATATTCACACCTTACCTTTGTCTATTTGCTTGTTCGCACCGTTGGTTCGGACCTTGGTTTATTTCGCCGAGAATTTGACTCTCAACTTAATCTAAATCATGTGATAATTTCAAGAAAAACCATTGATGACTTTCTTCAAAAATGAATATTGTGTAAGAAGAACTTGGGCAACATTCGAATGTTGATACGGGGTTTTTCCTTAGGACGGTAGAGTTCAGGAATGTTATTTCTTGCCTTTGCGAGGAGGCAACGTGTGAGTGGGACAGGTTCCCTTGGTGATTTCTATTGTTCCACACCGACAGGATTCTACCGTGTTAAGGAAAAACGTCGTATCATCTTCAACATTTTGCCAAATTTCCCCAGAATAACGTATTGATTCCTCCAAAAAATGTTGCATACTTTGACTCAATATTAAGAGGTGATTAAGTCGGAAATGCGTTTTATATTCTTTGAAAATTGAAAGAAAAATATTCACAACTTACTAGGAAAACTTGTGTTTGATCCAAGGAATTGCGGCAACGTCTGAAGGCTCATACGGCGTTCTCGATGAGCGTGGCTGAATTTTTGGAGCCTTGTTTGATGTGACGCTGCGTCTCTGAAGCTCAACGAACCGTACAAGTCTGTCGAGGGGTGAATATTTGATCCTCTCGCGCGCTCTTTGACCTCGGCCGGCGATTCTTCTCACCTTATAATTCTAACCTCAACGATAAATATTCAATGTCACGCTTGATTTAGCTATTGTGTTTGTCAAACGAAAACCTAATGTTCCTAATATTGTGTAACCTCTATTTTACGCTTTACAAACTAATTGCTTGCATAACCTGGAAAAAAAAATCGTTGCTATATTAATTGGATTCTAGCTCCAACTTACTTTCCTGATCGCAATTTACGATATTTATTTTGTGGCTATGATTATTTACGCCGGTAACAATGTTGCATTGTTGTCGGAACCGAGCCATCACTACGACATTGAAGCATTAATTTTCAACGATAATCAATAGTAATGCTGTCATGCCTAATGAAGCATTAATGTTGACATTCTCGCCAAATAACATCGGAAAAATGCTGATTCTTGAGAAGTTTTTGCTATAATTAAAACGGGGATGTAAACATCTTATGAGTGACTCTTAATGATAATATCATATTTCGTCAAGTAGGATTCATTTAAAAATAATCAGGAAATTGAATGCAGCTTTCCAAGCTACTATACATTTCACGACATTCACACAAGTTAAATAATTCCTTTTTCTGTACATTCAATCCTATCTACCTATTCCCTATGAAATTTCTATTTTTGAAATTCTACATGCCGGTTGCACAATGAGGACGGTATAGTTAGATGATCCGATCAAGTTACTTTTATTAAAAAAAAAAAAAAAAAAAAGAATCGATAATTTTAATTTTTGTCGGATTTTCCTTGTTTTGTATGAGAGTGGTTCAGCAGCGACGGTAGATGCCGAGAGGATCAAACTTTCGTGTCATGCCTCGGGTCGTATTCCTAACGGCTTTTTAACGTCATCTTGGATTTTGCAAACTGCTAAGTTAGATTCACTGATGAATGTGATCTGCTGACGAGGTCTAAAAACCAAACCGGTATCCGGTATAGATTTCTCGGCGTGACTTAAGCTTATCAAAACTAGGCTATAGCTTAGGTCTGCTTAGTGCAAGCTGCCTGAGCTGGACCCTCCCCTCCAGTTTTATACTGGTAATCATTAGAATTAAAAAAACAGTTTTGACTCTAATTATAATTTTTGGAACTTTTTGGCTTTGTTTTCCCGCGAAATGGTGTGGACTCAGCAATATTTCATCATCTTGTTACTCTCGTTCAATTCTAAATCCCGCCAACTTCAGTTATAATTTAATGACACCTGAAATTCATATCCTTCTCCTAATAGGCTCATGCTGTTTCTTTTCTTTGATAAATCGATACGTTGGGAGATAGGTCATTTTGTTTGCCGAGTAGCCAACCCACTTTATTAGACTGTATCTACTCTGAAATACCGAACGTGCCATAAATGTTATCTTGATGCAGAGAATATGATTTGGTTTTATGCTCCAACTTTGATCGTCTATCGTTCTTTGAGACAACACTCGCGTATTTTTCTCGAAACGGATCGAATCATTCTCCCAAGTCGCAGAAGTCACGTATCAATGCGATAAAAAAGGCAGTGCGTACGGCCGCTTGTCTTTTGAGTGAAAATCCAACCCTATCCCTCAGGGGTTCAATGAAATCCGATTGTTTTTGATTTAAAGCAGCGATACATGATAAGCGGTTGAGAGGCGGTGGAGTCGCGGCGTGCGGGGGGGGGGGGGGACGTTCCGTCCACTCTTGGCCTTCTCCAGAAACATGATTCCAACTTCTTCAACAAAGTGGTCGAATAAACTTTCCACTTTGCTATAATTTTTCACTTTGGCTTCCTCGCCTCGAGATCTCCGAGGGAGTCTTCAAGTTCCTCTGTTCTGCGTTTCGCTACGATTTCGTTTCTTCTTTCTATTCTTGCTTACATACAAAAATAAAAAATCTGACTTGAAGAAGAGTGGCATTATATTTTCTTCCATCAGACATGTTTAGTAAAAGGCAGCACTGATAGTTTAAGTTTTCGAAGGAATATCAAACATGATCAGGATTCATTATACTATACTTTGAGCCATGGGAAAATGGAGAGTTGTGAATAGGCGCAGGGTTGTCAAAAACATTGAACATGACTAACTTTTTTAGGAACTAGTCCAATGAGTTGACGCAACTTTTTCGCTCGTTTCATACCTCATTTTAAAAAAATGAATTTAATAAACCCAATCCGAGATTCTGAATCGTTACAATTCAGGGATACCTTTTTCACTCAAATTGTGGTGAAAACGGGACAGAGAGTCATGGATAATGACGTGCAGTCCTCCCTTTGCGGCGATTTTAGCGGCGCGGAAGCCAGGGAGATCGCACGGGACGGGACCCGAGTAATTGCTGGAGTGTGGCGCGCCTTCAATCCGGCTGGCAGCAACATGCTTACACTCGTGGTCGAATAGTTGTATCACTGCGCCTGCCGTGAATGAGTTCAAATATCCTTTCCTACACGCGTAAGGAAGCGTATTTAGCTCCGACTGCAACGTTGCAGACCTCAAATAATGTCTTATTTTTAATCATTCTTGTTACGAAAGGCAAATACAGTTTTTCTGAACATTTTCCGCGGATTTTCTTCAGTCGCCGGAAATTTTGACGCAACTTTTTCGCTCGTTTCATACCTCTTTTTAAAAAAATGAATTTAATAAGCCCAATCCGAGATTCTGAATCGTTACAATTCAGGGATACCTTTTTCACTCAAATTGTGGTGAAAACGGGACAGAGAGTCATGGATAATGACGTGCAGTCCTCCTTTTGCGGCGATTTTAGCGGCGCGGAAGCCAGGGAGATCGCAAGGGACGGGACCCGAGTAATTGCTGGAGTGTGGCGCGCCTTCAATCCGGCTGGCAGCAACATGCTTACACCCGTGGTCGAATAGTTGTATCACTGCGCCTGCCGTGAATGAGTTCAAATATCCTTTCCTACACGCGTAAGGAAGCGTATTTAGCTCCGACTCCAACGTTGCAAACCTCAAATAATGTCTCATTTTTAATCATTCTTGTTACGAAAGGCAAATACAGTTTTTCTAAACAATTTCCGCTGATTTCTTCAGTCGCCGAAATAGCCTCGCCAAAAAGTGGTGTTTTTTAGCCTCTTTTCGAATACCCGAGTTGGTCAACGGGATATGGCTTAAATGAAAGCTTATGGTAAGGCAAACTTCCATGTAAAGTATCAACTTGAAGTGACCCCTCGTTTAGGCTGTACAGCGTTGCCAATTTTCTATTTTTATGCGCTATACTCAAGGAACACTGGATCATCATGGTTCAACAGGCTAGTACACCCGAGTTGGTCAACAGGACAAGGCTCAAACGAAAGCTACTGGTAAGGCAAACTTCCATGCAAAGTTTCAACTTGAAGTGAAACCTCGTTTAGGCTCTACAGCGTTGCCAATTTTCCATTTTTATGTGCAAAAATTGAGGAATTCTGGATCACCATAGTTCAACAGACTAGTACACGCGAGTTGGTCAACGAGACAAGGCTCAAATGAAAGCTTATGGTAAGGCAAACTTCCAGGAAAAGTTTCAACTTGAAGTGAAACCTCGTTTAGGCTGTAGAGCGTTGCCAATTTTCCATTTTTATGTGCTAGAATCAAGGAATTCGGGACTAGAAGTCCATAGCATCATAATTAAACAGACTAGTGCATCGATCTACGAGCTAAAACTACCCTAAGATCGAAAAGAAGCGCAACAAAAGGCCATCGTGAACGTTTCGGAGCAGTGTTGCCAATTTATTTTTAATTTTTTAAACATAAAATTAGGGTTTTTCGACACTTTTGGCGGAAAACGTACCTTCATGGGCTATAACTTTGATGAGTATGGGCTAAACATTACGACTCTAGTCTGTTTAATTATGATGCACTGGACTACTAGTCCCGAATTCCTTGATTTTAGCGCATAAAAATGGAAAATTGGCAACGCTGTAGAGCCTAAACGAGGTTTCACTTCAAGTTGAAACTTTGCATGGAAGTTTGCCTTACCATCAGCTTTCGTTTGAGCCTTGTCCTGTTGACCAACTCGGGTGTACTAGCCTGTTGAACCATGATGATTCAGTATTCCTTGAGTATAGCGCATAAAAATGGAAAATTGGCAACGCTGTAAAGCCTAAACGAGGTTTCACTTCAAGTTGATACTTTACATGGAAGTTTGCCTTACCATAAGCTTTCATTTGAGCAATGTCCCGTTGACCAACTCGGGTATAAAAAAAAGGAGCTAAACTTGGCGAGGCTCTTTTGACGCAACTTTTTCGCTCGTTTCATACCTCATTTTAAAAAAATGAATTTAATAAACCCAATCCGAGATTCTGAATCGTTACAATTCAGGGATACACTTTCACTCAAATCGTGGTAAAAACGGGACAGAGAGTCACGGATAATGACGTGCATTCTTCCCTTTGCGGCGATTTTAGCGGCGCGCCAGCCAGGGAGATCGCACGGGACGGGACCCGAGTAATTGCTGGAGTGTGGCGCGCCTTCAATCCGGCTGGCAGCAACATGCTTACACCCGTGGTCGAATAGTTGTATCACTGCGCCTGCCGTGAATGAGTTCAAATATCCTTTCCTACACGCGTAAGGAAGCGTATTTAGCTCCGACTGCAACGTTGCAGACCTCAAATAATGTCTTATTTTTAATCATTCTCTTTACGAATGGCAAATACAGTTTTTCTAAACAATTTCCGCGTATTTCTTCAGTCGCCGTTTGCCATCAACTTCGAGTGATACTGTTCCACTCACGGGTGGTCGAATAGTTGCTTCGCGTTCATGTACGCTATGAAGGGAGCATTCCTTTTCATAGTCGTTCTTTTGAATCCACCCACTTTAACTGTGTCATTAATTGCCGAATGATTTGGCAGGGTAAGTTCGCCTTCAATTTAGAGTGATACTGTGCCAAGCACGAGTGGTCGAAAATGCTTTGCACTCCTGCACTCGGAGGGTCCCATTCATTGTCGTTCCTTTTCAATGCTATTTACCGAAGGGAAGTTCTAACGTTTAAGTTGTGATTAAAGGCAGGGTTGAGGGGGACTTTTGCATGACACCATAAAAAGAAAAATGCTTACGAACCTCGAGTGAAATAATTCAATAATGTAATATTTTAGAGGAATGGAAATTATTTCGCAGTACAAGAGACATAATTAGATCATCGTTTATGATTTTTGGAAAAAACATGCTTTGAAATTTGCGTAGCTTGCAATATTTTCTCCTCAGTATGTCTAATTTTTCGTAATGACAAATCAAAGTAATCTCTCGCAAGGGTTTATTCCCAGAAATGTACCGTGGAATCTTACGTAAAATTTATAAAAATTGGACGGATTTCTATCAAACGGAACTAAGCGCCACAGGGGAGGAGGGAAGAGGAGGGCTTGGATTGGCGCGTTGTGGAACGCGATGCTCGTTCCGTCCTATACTCGCAATGCTTTTCCATGGCACTTAGTTCCGTTTGTTAGAACGCGCGCGCTATTCAGGATTCTAGAATCCTCAAAAGGAACTCATCTTGGCGCTTAGTTCCGTTTAACAGAAGTACGTTCAGTTGTCCTTATCTTACATGTGTTACGTTGAAAGCCTCGTGAACTTACCCCAATTAAAATGTAAACCATAACTCGAGGATTTTCTGTCTTTGCAAAGGCGTCTCCTTTCCTAGTTTCATTGTTCTTTAACGACGGTGAACATGGCTCAGACATCGCCTATACTCAGTCGGCTCAACTAAACCTTTGAACGATTTCAAAGATTTTTTGAAGGTAACTCCCCACCACATAAAATTAAGAAAATAGAAGAAGAAGAAATTTTAACAGGCACGCCACGGTTGGTATTTTTTCCGTTTAACTAGAGTCCCTTTATACTGAGAGTTTAGCCAACATGGAGTCACAAACGGGAATAAAGATTACACAAATTGTAATTCTTTCGTAATCTTCTATCGGCGAATTCTCAAATTCCTTTCTCCGTTTCTCCTCTCATTCCGTTTGTTCCTTGCCGAACCCGTATTTTTCCGGTCCATTCCAGATTATAATGTTTGCAATCGGTGAAAATGTAATATTTATTCCCATTTGTGACACTGTGGAGGCCTAAAATACGGGAATCGATCAGAAATGGATTCACATTGTCTTTACTCTCAGTATAGAGGGACTCAACGTTTATCCATTATAACATAATGATCAACTCGTGGAACCTTCGTTTGGACTTAGCTCATTCCAAAATAACGAGACGAAGCTTTACACTTGAATAATCTATGGAGTTTTGTAAATACCCAGGTCCAAGATTACGATGAAGTTGACTGGTGGCGGCACTGTCAATGTGAAGATGGGACGCATGCAGCTCCCTCTCTCCTCTCCTCTGTGCTTTTCTAACACTTTTACAGTGCCTCCGTCTTCTCTTTGCCCCCTTTAAACATGCATCGAATGAACATACTCAATGCCCGGAGCGGGTTCATTGACGGATATTGCAAAGGAATCATATTACATTTTTATTTGCATGATATTAATACTCTAAGCTGCAGGTGACATATGGTATCGGCAGGCTGGAAGTGGAGACGCACTCTGACTAGCCATCGTTGCTCAATTTATTTGGGGCTTAGCGATATTCTAAACTCAACCGTGAGTTCCAACGACTATTTGCGGCCAAGTTTCTCAACCTTGGGCTCAGCTCGATTTTAAAAGATAAGTTGACAGTGTGAATGTCGGGAAAACGTCTGACTTCCATCGTTGCCGAATATGTTCGAGACGAGTAATTTGTCGCCGTATAGATACATGCAATAACATCAAAAACATAGGAGAATAAACGGGAAATGAGGCTAAAAATCACACATAAAAATCCGAGACGTTTCGGCCCAAAACTAAGCCAGTTTCAGTCAGAAGAAAAAAAATAAAATATAAAAATTCCAAATAGAAACCTGCAGGCTACATGATGGCCGAGAAAATCAAAACAAAGAGAAGAGAGAAAAAGACTGATAAAACGAGGATCATCGATGCCGGCACCGCTGTTCTGAAGACAGTTGGGAAAATCTTACGAAAAATTGTATGTACCTAATTTTTAGCCTTGTTTCTCGTTTTTTCTTCCATGTTTTTGATATCACCATTGTCACGGGCTGCTGTTTTAAAAGTTTTTAACCTATATGCAATAATGGATATGACATCATGCACGAATGCACCCATTTAAACTATGAAGGTTTAAAATGAAAGAATGACAGAAGTAATACGACGTTTTAGCCTCATGAGATGGTTTTTATGCTGACAACAATGACGACCACATCCAAAATTCTCGAAGCACCTCCTGAGGTCGGTTGGAGAGTGGATGGATGCAAACGTTGGCCAAAATTCATCAAGGAACCAAGTTTAGTTTTTGACTCGAGCAGATAGCTTTTCTCTTTTGCACTGAAAAAAAGTTACAGGCTTCATAGACGTACTGTTCGTTTAAAGTTCCGGGTGCTGGAGCTGTCGCTTTGATTGCTCCGGGTGCTACGTTCGGAACTTTCGGCCTCTGAGCTGGAAACTTGGACGGTATGTCTATGCAGCCCGTAAGTACGGCTTCCTCGGTCGGAGTTTGTTTTCAGACTGGTTTGCAACCCTGCCGACTGCCGATTTGGTTGAAAAAGTCGATGAAATCCACTCGCGGAACTTGGCATTTTGAAGTTTCTCTAATCCTAGTTGCTGTGTATGAGAATCCTCGCTGACGTTCCATCTAAGGTGATGAAAGGAAATGTATACTTGGTCAATACTTGTACTCAATATTCTTATTGATTTTGCAATAGGGTGAACAAAAAATTGGTGAATATTCACGCGAACGTTTCCTCTGGAAAATATAAATTAGGAGTGAAGATTCTGCACGAGCGGAGCCGAGAGATGCCTCTTCTGGACGAAACGCCTGGATCAGAGCCCGGCGAGAAATGGCGATTCGGCGAATAAGAAATCTCCCTCGAAAAAGGCATGAAATATAAATCCAGCGTAAAAATTTGATAAATCAGGCATTGTTGAAAGGAAAATAAAGGTACTTGGGGCCGGGCGTGGGTGGGGCCGCGGGCAGGAAGCTCCGATGTGGGGAGGCAGAGGCTATTCCGTAGTTTAGATGGAGTTGGGTTCCAGTTCCGGCGAGGGAGGGCGCACCGGAAACGAATGTGATATATTAATGAGAAATGATACGCGGCCGCGACGCGGCGCGGCGCGGCGTGTAGCCCGGTGAGCCACTAGGCACTGCCACTCCGCCGCCGCCGCCGCCCGTCTACGGGATATTTGCTTTCTTGATGCTATCAAAACATCGGGTGTTACTACAGCCCAGCCTAATTTCGGCATTTTCCGCCCTTCGGCCTTCGGCCTTCGACAGTCGACACGGCGCCGATTGAAACCACCCGCGGAGTCCCCCTCGCTCCCAACAAATCCCCAACTGTTTTTTTTCCCTCTCTTTTTTCCCTCTCTTTTTTTCCCTTCTCCTCCCTTTTTTCGGCTCGGATTTAGCAACCGCACCGGCTATCTCCGATAGCTTCCTATTTAAGTACTCTTGCATTAGCGTGAAGCCTTCGGTGTTTGCCGCTGTGTGCTCATGGTTGATAGATTGAAATCCAGTGCCGACGCACAGTGGATCGAGTCAATGGGAGAGCTCGGGCAAAATTTTGAAACTTTAAAAGCTTATAACTCCGTTTATACAAAACTTTAAGGTTTTAAAAGTTATTCCACATGTTTCGTAGTGGCATTGTCTTTTAAAATCACCCCTTAAAATTTAAAATGTGTCGAATTAATCCTTAACATTTGCAGTTTTAGTTAAGAATTTCATGTCCGACCTCTCTGATTCACTCGATCCACTGTGCGACGTGGGGAGAGCACGGACATGTTGGCAATTTTGGAAGTTAGACCATGGAGCTTACAGCGGGCCGATTATTGAAATGTATAGACAAAGAAGACATAAGGGGTATAGAGCGTATTTGCATTATCTGATTGCTTCTCGTGCATTACTCATGGGTGAGATAATAAAAGGGAAGAAAATAATAAGACAGTAATCTTTCTCTCTAACGCGAACTCAATGGGCCGGTCGACTTCCTCGCTACAGAGAAGTTCTCGTTTTAACGAGAGTCGATCATAAAAAGACGGACGAGCTTCGAGACAGCAATGACTCAATAGACTAAGATACCATTCAGGGCTGCGAAATCTCTTGGATCCCTCAATTTTAGAAGTGCATCAGGCTTGGGCTGCACAACTGCACACTGCTCGGAAATGGTGTAGACCGCGGTAGCTCTGGCGCCGAGCTATTACGCATTTTCCACGATTAAAGTGCGCTGCAGAGAACGAGTAATGCGTCAAGTATTCCTCCAGTCTTGTAGGCACTAACAAGGGCAATGCTAGGTGTCCCATTTCAGTCATGAACGTTTTAGTTGTGAAATGTGTGATTAATAATCTCATATTCCATCTTTTTTCTTACAAATAAATGTTTTTAAGGAATTCTGACTTTTAAAATTTCGTCAGTCGATGTATGAAGCTTCATTTTCAGCTTTTACTACTTAAAATGTCACGACTGTCACTGTCATGATTGACAGGTTGCAATGCTTACAGCCTCATAGCTTTTTTTGGTCTGATAAATTGTTTCAATTCCTGCACTAATTTCGTCAAAAATACTTGTAGTTTAAATGAATTTGATTAAAAAAAAAACTAAGTAATAATCATAATAATATACTCATATACTAATCATAACTCTGCAGGCAAGTTGCCGCAGAACACAGCACGTTCCCAACTTGTTGTCCCGAGCATCAACCTCTTTGCCCGGAAAGATGATGGTCACCAAACTTCAACTGTTTTGTCACCCGGGTCGAATGGCGCTCCCGGCACGCTGACATGCACCTCTTGCTTCTCAACCAATCAATCAACCCTCAACTCACTCAATCAATCCTCAACTCACTCAATCAATCCTCAACTCACTCAATCAACCCTCAACCCACATCATCACTCAATCAAATCCTCAAACTTCCCATCATCTCTCACTCAATCCTCAACTTTCCAACCACTTTTACACACATTTTCCAATCCTTTTTTCACTCCAACATCCAACTTCTCCACTCACTTCTCCAACCACCCACAGAGACTCCGTCTCAACCGCAGGGAAGTACTGTGGCGGCCAATCACCGCGACGCAGCCCATGCTCGCTCCTGATTGGCCGCCGCAGTCTCAACCACGGCTATATCTGTCGTGACCTCACCGCCTCAAGACACTCCGCTCCCGTCAGTCACACGGGCCACATCACCCATCGCGGCGGATCTCTCGCAGCCGGCCGGCTTGCCCTTTTCAACGGCTCTTCTTAGAGCCACCATCACTAGAGCACCTCTCATGGTCTTCGGCCATAGATCCCTCAATTTTAGAAGTGCATCAGGCTTGGGCTCCACAACTGCACACTGCTCGGAAATGGTGTAGACCGCGGTAGCTCTGGCGCCGAGATATTACGCATTTTCGACGATTAAAAGTGCGCTGCAGAGAACGAGTAATGCGTCAAGTATTCCTCCAGTCTTGTAGGCACTAACAAGGGCAATCCTAGGTGTCCCATTTCAGTCATGAACGTTTTAGTTGTGAAATGTGTGATTAATAATCTCATATTCCATCTTTTTTCTTACAAATAAATGTTTTTAAGGAATTCTGACTTTTAAAATTTCGTCAGTCGATGTATGAAGCTTCATTTTCAGCTTTTACTACTTAAAATATCACGACTGTCACTGTCATGATTGACAGGTTGCACTGCTTACAGCCTCATAGCTTTTTTTGGTCTGATAAATTGTTTCAATTCCTGCACTAATTTCGTCAAAAATACTTGTAGTTTAAATGAATTTGATTTAAAAAAAAAAAATAATAATAATAATAATAAAAAAACTCGTTTTCCTTCCAAAATATTTCGAAAATTGCCGTCATGAAGACGTTACAACTGTCAAAGGTGTTTTGGTTGTCAAAGTGGCCACTAGGGGCAGTCAAAATCGCCACCAAACGTTCCATTCAATTGGGTGAGGTGTTCACATCAAAATATGATGGAACAGCAGTCACCGCCGAAATTTGAAATACTGCGGAAGAATTTAAAACGCATATTTACTCGATTGAACCATTTTGTGTGTCAAGACCGTCACGCTTTTTATTTTTGAAGCAAATGCTATTCTGAACAATTTTTGGGCCACTTTATAGTCCTCACTACCAATTGGACGCATTTCTGTCAAACGGAACTATGTGCATTAGAACGTGAGCCCTGTTATGCATGTGTCTCATGTTTTCATGCACATAGTTCCGTTTGCCAAAAATACGTCCAATTACACGTGTACCGGCTTTTGAGATCGTGCTTTTATGCTGTCGAGTACATCCGCCGTCTTTGTTTAAAGTTGTTACGACCTTCCTAGTGACAACCATCACACTGCATAGGCTATTCTATGTACCCGATTAAAATAAAGTACCCGTGAGTAATGAATGTTCAGTCCTCATACTATAATTGACTAGGAAAACAAACACTATCCAACATAATCAAGTTGAATTTTTAAGTTTTTTGAACGTCAAATTGGACAGTTTTCGTAGAATTGCCCACATGCGTTCCACGCTGACCAGCGACCGTGGTGTGTTAGCGCAATGCGTGAAGTATTCCTGCACTCTTGTGGGCGCTAATATGCTGTTCGCGCCGACCAGCGACCGCACTGTGTTTGGCGCAGTGCGTGAAGTATTCCTGCAGTCTTGTGGGCGCTTATATGCCGACCGGCGTGGAGCGGCGCGGCGGCGGCCGCACTATATGTTTGGCGAGATTAGAAACGATGATACAGCATTAGATTTGAAAGAGACTTTAGAAACAGAGAAGGGATAATAAGTTTGAAGAGTGGCTGGGGTAAAACTGACGAAACGGCTCATGCAAAGTGCAGACAGAATAAAGAGTCGATCGAAAATTAAAAGGAAACTGGATTCCGAGGCTAATGCGAGTAAATTCTCACCCGTGAAAAAGAGATTTACGTCGGAAACAATTTTTGACGGAAGGAGACTGCGTTTATTTTGCTAGTAAAGAATTGCACTGAAGAGTTTGAAAAGGAAATAAGGACAAATTTTCGGAAACAAGTGAATAAGCCCTCGCCTGAGAATGTGAAGCTACACTTGTTAAGAAAATGGAAAATCCCGAGGAGGAAAGGGCTAAAAAATAGTACGAATAAGAGTTGTAATCTTTGGAATGGAGGTACGCGGTTTAGGACTAGGACCGTCGATTTACTAACATTGGGAATATAAATCCATACGTGACGGCGTTTTCTTTGATTTGAATTGATAATCCGGCAGACATAACACAGCTCCAAGTTCTCATCGTGGCTCCTTTTAATAGGCCAGAAATGCTCGAGAATTAAGGCTAGCATCGATCTCCTCGCCGGAGTCGGGCCGGGGCCGGGGAAGGAGCCACGAAATATAACTGCCGTAAAAGACGCCAAGAAACGCGGAGTTGTAAAAATATACAATTTCACTTTGATTTCCCACCCCCTCCGTTATAGTCGCAGCGTCGCCGGGGCCGTCTAGCCGAGGTGGCGCCAGCTCGGATACAGTCGCAGCGCCGGGCAAAAGGGGGAGGAGCCCCGCGCCCCCGCTGCCCCCACTGCCCCCGCCGCCCCCGAGATGGGAATCAAAAAAGTTGCGGGAATATGATCTGTAGATATGTTTGCGGAGCCGAGCCAGCTCTCGGATAAATGTTGAGCTATCTCTATGCAGCTTTTTTATACTATCGGTAGTCTAGCGCGGCTCCGGCGGTGGAGGGGCAAAAAGGGATGAGGGGGGTGAGGGGGGGGGGGCTCCGTAGTAAAAGCGTGCGGGCGCCACTTTGGCGCCTCAGTTTTGTTTTCGGAAACTCCCGTGCCCCTCCCCCGCTCCCGCTCTTCTGCGCCCTCCGCTAAGAGCCCTCTTTCAGAGTTTACATTCACCCCCTCCGCTAGCTTTAATCGCGGGATCCCGGATCTTGGGTGGGGGAGGTGTTATAGAAAAGCGATGAGTTATGAAATAAAGCTAGATTGCTCCTCTTTTCTCGCCCGCTTCTCTCTCTCTCCCTCTCCCTCTCTCGTGCGCGCACCAACATGCGAGCGGGTCTCTCCGTCTGAGGATTTTCATTTGTTCCTCTAATCATTGGAGATTCGGTCTTCGGGAGCACTAATACTTTGATAATAAGTAACATGCATTCGTTCACATATTGTCCAACTTCAGCCGGATGTGAAAGCGGCTTCCCACTTCCTGCGCTTCCGCATTTTCGGTTTGAATATTCCAGTCGTGATTCCGTTCATTTTCCCTGCTCTCTCCTCATTTTCAACCTCGGCTAGATCCCCCCCCCCCCCCCCGGCTTCTTTTTACCGCGACCCAAAGGCTCCTCGTTAAATTATCTCGCGAAATTTATCAATTAAATGGGCATTTAATGTTTCGCGTTCCTTCAGATAATTTTCCAATTCAAAGAATCGTGGGTACCCGGTGAGAGAGTAAGCTTGTAGCTGTAATTAAAATGGTTGGCATGAAATAAGACATAGTAGTAATCAGTGGTGATGAGGCGCGAATGATCGATTATCGATTTTTCCCCATTTGAAACTATACGGTAAAGAATCGATTATTAAGGTGTTGGTTGTGAACACCCTGTTTATCGAGTCTTTCCCATAGGTTTAAATGGCAGATCAGTCAATATAAATCGAAAAGCATGCCACGCCACAGGTAGTGCTCAGCATAAACTTGAAAATTCTGAATGGCTTGGATACAAACATTTAAAAGAAGCGACGTGGACCAAATTTTTCATTAATATAAATCCGATTCGAAATGTAAAGTTAAAGCTCGAGCAGAAAATAACCCTAATTAAATTACGCTTAAAAATAAAACGTAATATGAATTGTTTTTTTTCTTTTTGTTTCTCTTTTACGAAAACAAAAATCCTCGTATTCGCTTTATTCTATGGATGGCACGCGCGCTTTTCTGAGAGGGTCCACTTAGTATCTATTCAAGTTGAATAGGTGTAGCGTGATAATGATGCATTAAATCGATGAGAGGTCACGTAATAACACTCAAATGAACTCTTTGCTTCCAATCTCTGAATTGTTTATTCTTGCAAAAATTAATTTCCTACGCTATCACTCTCTTAAAATCAGGTGTGTATAAGAGTTAATAAACTAATTTCTTTGTTTCAGTTATTCAAGCAAGTTGGGAAGAATGGTGGACTTACGATGGAATTTCAGGTAAGCGGTTCATGAAATTCAGTTTTTCTTTTGTTTTGTTTATTTCCCACCAAAAGGTTTATAGAAGAGATAAAATTACATCACATCGAAAGAGAGAGAACAAAAAAAAAAATAGTGTAAATAAAAAGAGTAAAGTTATACACTGAATAGCCATAAACTAAATATACACTTTGGGTGCCGGTAACCGCCGTTAGGCGCGTCAATCAGCAGCATGAAATTTAGTGTGCTGTCAAAATTTAAAAACCTTTAATGAAGTTGTACATGAACTATCATTTCAGAGACGGACACCAGCTCTAGATTAAAATAATTCACAGCGTTTTTAAGGCTAAAGTTGTAAAATGGTTATCCCCGTTGCAACTTTGAAGAACCTCCGATTATATTTTATTTTTGAAAAGAAAACGAATAAAATACCGCCGTGAAATTGTCTTTGAATATTTTCGAGTTGATACATTACAGATGATTAGAACACGTCCAACAGTTTGGCCAGTTTTGATTTAAAAATAAATAAATCTTTGTCCATGAAATAAAATCATAACGTTAAAGCATAACACTTAACGCCTGAGGCGCGAGGTGCTAAAGGGGTTGGACCGGGAAGTGATCAGGGGCACTGCTGTGGTAAGGAAGAACGCCGCATGAACCTCTGGGCGTTACCAAAATGCTTTCCATTTAACACGAATTTACGGGGAAAATCGTGAATTTATTTTTTTCGAATTTTTCACACCATTTCGTCACAATTTGATCGCAAATACGTGAAAATTTCAAAGAGAAATCCATAATTTTCCTCAAAAATACAAGTTATATCCAAGGAACTTCGGTAACTCTTGAATGTTCATACGGCGTTCTTCCTTAGCACGGCAGAGCAGGCCTCCTATCAAATAAATAAAATATGAGCGGAGACTTGTAACGTCGCCAACGGAGATTTTAAGAATTTAGCCAAGCAAGAAATTACCTTGAGTGTTTTCTTGTAACAGTTAGTTTTTACATGTATCTGTCATTTCACTGGCCCTTTTCCACGCATTTTTGTCCTTTAAAAAAGGGGAGGTTCGTGCGTCCATCGAGAGTGGAAAGCAGTGTCTAGCGCGCCGTAAGAATCCATGACGTAATCCATCAATTAATATGGGTTACGAGTAAGCTCAAAGTTTCAGAATGTACTCCTCAAGGGATAGTCTGATCGATCATTTATCACTTCACTGCTGACTTACCTCTCACTAATCAAAGCTGCCACTAGGTTCATACATATTCATTATCTGGTACCTGACTCCTGTGAATAGGAACTCAATGAAAGATACTTCAAAGTTTCCATATTCTTTTTCAGTACATTGACGTCTAGTTTGAAATGTCAGAAGAAATGAGACTCAGCCTTGGTTGTCAAGATGAATATGAAAATTCAAATCGACACGCATGAAAGTAATCGAATTTATCAAAACGAAAGTTGGCAAGGCAAACTATTTTGATAAAACGATTGTAATAGGTAATGCTGAAAGGAAGTTTTATGTCAAGATTGAAGAGACGCATTTACATTTAGAAAATCATTAAGATATGTTCTGTTGGGAGTGATACCACTATTCGACCTACTGAGTCAGGTGTGCCTATTCAATTTATATGAGAGACGTTTTTATTTTCCATCGCTTTACGTTAAAGTTTATCAACTATCGTGGTAACGATCATTCTCATTTGAAACTGTTTCCTCTTCATTGACCTTTTCGGATAAGATGTCTAATGCGATGCCTTTTCTGTCTGCGCAGAACTACATCGATAAGTTGCTCAATTTTCTTGAAGAAATAACGCATTCCGCGTGAACAACTGTTTTTGTTATTTTTTTGTAAACTTTACGGAAAATCAATTTTATTTATGATTAGAGCTAGGTACCTTAAAGAGAGGGATTAAATTAGACCATCAAAGTTAATCAATGTTATTGCTGCCAAAAAAAAGGGCCGAATAAAAAGAAAAAAAAGGAAAAAAAAACAAATCATCCAAACTGCCGTGCTAAGGGAAAATGCCGTATGAATATTTAAAAGTTGCGAAATTTCTTTGAATGAAATAGATATGCATCGTATGAGGAAAGTTTTGCGCATTCCTCCTTGGACTTTACAGATATTTTAGATTAAATTGCGAACAAAATTGTCAGAAAAGTTTGAGGGAGAGTTGAAGATGTCCGACGGCTCATAAGGCGCTTTTAATTAGCACGGTAGCAAAATATTCTAATACAAAATCTCAAGATATCTGCTGCAGGGCGTGATACCACTATTCGACCTCCTGGGAGCTCGGTGTGCCTATTCAATTAATTGAAGGCGTTTTTATTTGTCGTCGCCGTGCCGCGCCGCGCCGTCGCTTCGCGCTAACTTCCTATGAACTGTCGGCGTAACAAGCAGATTCTCATTCGAATCTGATTCTTCTTCGATGACCTCCTCGGATAAGATGTCTAATGTGATGTCATTCTCCGTGCGTTGAACTAAATCCATACGTTGGCAGATTTTCTGGGGAAAATAACGCATTTTGTAAACAACTATCGTTTTTTCTTTGTAAACTTTACGGAAAACTTTACTCGTGATTCGATCTGGAAGTTAATTGATTATTTAACCGTTAAAAAAATCACACAAGAATCCACAAGGTTTATAATTTTCAAAAACTTTTAACAGTTTTAGAGAGCAAATTGAGCAAATTGAGCAATTTCAGTGCTGATAAACTTTTTTTAAGTGTTACTTTTTATATCTGGTTTTAAATGTAAAAAAAAAAAATATATTTAAAAAATGTATAAGAAAAACCTATTTTCAAAAACACCTCCAATGTGTTGAAAAAATTTTTAATAATTATTTTTTCATACATTACAAAACTATATTCATACAAATTTTTCATTTTTTAAATGATTTGAAAAACCTTTGGAGACCTTCGAACATTTTAAAAATGTTCTTAAAATGATAAAAAAAAGTATTTTAAAGCATATCAGAATACGCATATATATCGCCATATTTTCTTTTCTGAAACTTGTGAAAGTTGCTCATGGAATTGTTTAGCTATCCTCTTATTAAGGCACACCTGTAAACCATTTTACTGTTGTTTGAGATATTTTGCAAACATATTTTAAGCGCAATTGCTCTAATAGGGTGAGAGTACAAAAAGGAACCTAAAACATGTGGCCCAAACTGTGTGTAACAAGGTGGTAAGATAGTGCTCCCCCTCCCCCAGTAATGTTCTAATACTTATTAGAGCTCCAAAGTTGCGGCTCTGGTTGAAAGTTTCGAAACGTTTGGCCTTGCCCTGCTTCGTACAAAACAATGTGAATGCAACACTGTTTTACCACCTTAGTAAAAGTAAGGTGAATAATTATTTGTAGTTCATTTGATAATTGTCAAGAGTTTCCCATGTGGAATGAGCCTGGTTTTTCCGCGAGTGAAAATCCCTCATGTTTTGATTGGGAAAGGCGCTGAGCGTGGCGAGGGATTCGTGGTTGCGGCGGGCGCGCGGTGCGGTCAAAGCCGAGCGGCCACAGACTAGGGGCACCGATTCATTCGGAAATTCAGTCGTCCTAGCATCGCTTTTAATTCCCTCATTCACAATGAACCCCGCTTATTGACAGCTTTATGTGGACGCTTTACAATCCGATGCAGGGACGAATGCATGAGGGTGAAAAATTCACTCGGCCCTCTGTCCAATAAATTAAAAGGTGCTCGTCCGATCCGGGGCAGATGTCGCCGTAAGACGGATTCACATCGCTTGAATTTCATTTTTGAAAATTGCTCGCTTCCAAATCCATTTGATGGCTATTGATTTGAATAGCTGTACGAGGTATTTAAATTGGCTGGAAATAGAAATTGCCACCACCTGATTCCCATATGGACGCATTTCTGTCAAACTGAACTATGTGCATTATGACGTGAGCCCTGTTATGCATGTATTATTATGCGTCTCAGGGCTCTTGTCTTATTGCACATAGGTCTCTTTAATAGAAATACGTCCATATATCTGCCTTCGCACTCGTCTTCATGTGTCACTCTTAGAGGTGTCGTTAGCTGGTTGTAAGTTGACGGTTGTTTACTTTCGGTTTGCAAGCATCAACGACGAATTAGGGCCTCTGCACAAAGCGGCGTTCGCTCACAACACACACACACACACACACACCCTACCTTGAAAACATCCGTCTCATGGTCGTATCAAAAAAATTCCATGTATCAGTTATGATTCGCGACTTTTATGGGGTTGTGATTTCTGTGTGGCTAAAAATTAAAGTGTTACAAGGTTTGAAAGTATTAAACAACTTATCCAAGCTTGTGTTCTTGCTTCTGCGAGAGTCTGATGTTTTCATATGGACAGTTGTGACGCGAAAACGCTAATTGCAAACCGAAAGTACACAACCGTCAACACTTAGCTGACGATACCTCTATGTCTCTCTTTCTCTCTTTCCCTCTCTTTCCGACTTTGAAAACAAATTGAGAGTAAGTCATTTTTCTACACAATACAAATTGAAAAATCAGACGATTATCGAGAAATTTGGGTATTTAGTAATTAAATCATAAGCCGGGTCAAAATCAAACGAGTATGAAAGTGTCATGACTTTTGGCTACAGATTCGTATTGTTCTGATATTATATGCATTTTGACGGCTCAGTGAAAAAGGAAATAGATCGCAAAATAGTACTTACTGGTTCCCTTATTTTGTTTGCCTATTGATAACTTGACCTCTTTCATAAAGTTAAAAATCATTCCTTTAAGACGCGGGGAGGATATTTTCCATCGAAATTCTCAAAAGCCAATTCTTCAACTTTAGTTGAAGGAAATCGCTCTATTTGAAATGTTGTCAACGTGGGCTGAGGTTCTTCTTTTCCATATAAACAGACCCAAATCACACAGTTAAGTGAAAGTGTGATTGAAAAATGTGTGTGAAGTGATTTCAGTTGAAAATTACCCATTATTTTTTACTGAGAATTTCAAGGATTTATCCTCTGAGTGCACTTGAAAATCAGCACAATTTTGGACGAAAATGTCTAGTCATTGCCTATAACGACGGAGGGCATGGATTCGATCGACACGCATCCATCGACAAATAAAAACGTAAATCGATCGACACCAATTTGACGGATAAAATTAGATCGGACCACGGGTTTGTCGATAGATTAACGGTTTTCGATCGAATCGCAGTTGATCAAATCACGTTGATCGTTTCACGCTTTTATTTTTCTATCAATTCATGTCGATCGAATTTCACCGGTGTTTTGAATCATTTATCGATTGAATCGGTGTCGATGAGTTGACGTCGATGGATTCATGCCGATCGAATCCACACCCTCCGATAAGAACCACCCGTTTCAATCGAGACGATCACTCTATTTTTCCTTCGTCTTCTTTGCCTATCGCTTTGTCTATCAATGTCAATAATGAGCGGAGGGGGCGTTCTTGTGTTCTTCTATGGTACTGTCGGAGGATGAACTACTGTTGGAGCGGTGCGCAAGAAGGAAATTTCTTGCCAACCGAAGAACCGAAGAACCGAAGAACCGAAGATATCCGTGTAGGTACTCGGGAGTTGGCATTCGGCGGTATCGAGCGGGGAGGAGAGGCAAAGGTAACCCTGGTCGTGGCGGGATCAAGTTCAAACGGGCGCTGGAATTGGAAAGAGAGGAAACGGCAAATAAATAAATAACAAACGTGGAAATAATATCTCCAGTTTTATGCCCGTGACCAAGAGAAGATTACAGAAAAATGTGGAGTCAGGCAGTGAATTATATATAAACAAAAAGGTGGTGCGGTAGACGAGCGAGAGGGCGGGTGGGCGAACCACCAACACACAATTGCCAGATTTCCATTAGAAATCCCACGTATTTATCTTCAAAGGAACGACGCTCACCCAAACTCTTATTTGCATATGATTCCTTTTGGCATAATCGAGAATTTCCCTTGCAATTTTTTTCATCCTTCATCTGAAAGTGCTTTAAGAGCTGATTTCGTAGTATTCTTCCTAATTTTATCATTCATGGGAAATAGTGTAAAAAAAAAAAAAAAAAAAAAAAAAAAAAAAAAATTCAAAGTGTGAAAACTAACCTTCTTGTGACGTCATTTGGCATTTCCCATTTGAACACATGTTTTTCTGCAGACAAGATTATTTTGTCATACATATATCTCCTATATTAATTGTTCAATTTCTAAACCAAGGCTATCCTCGTGTTCAGTTTACTCAGTAACTTCCATTTAAAAAAGGAATCCATCAAATTTCGGGTATCTGCAAATGCTCAGATACATCCAATTTTAAGGCTCTTGCACATTAAAGCTTGCACTTCAGTGGCCGTCATGTCGATGGCTATATCGAAAAATGCTTATATCCATTCCTCCGTTCAATTAAAAATTTTTGATTATTTTTGATTTTTTTTTAAAATGAAAACGAGCCGAATATTCCCGTGCAACTTTTGGTTAAAGTTTTTCATCAAAAGAAATGAAATTAACATGATGTAAAATTTCAACGTTGCGAATAGATGTACACATTCTCCGACTTTTTAGTCATTCATATTCGTCTCAGGGAACCGTGAAAAAAGTTTATATCTTGAACGAGTCATTGACCATTCTTAGTCCATACGAAACATATCGATGCCCGAGGTGTTGAACCGTGTATCTTCGTTTGCGACATTGTAAACCTCCTACCATACATTCTTTCTTTTTTTCTTCGGATTACTAGTCAATTTATTTTCGTGAAACCTCCCTTGATTTTTCTTCCCTGGTAGCAGAATATTCTGTACGCATTTCAAGCTAAGAGGTTAACATTTTTGTCTTCAAAAAAAAATAAAATTGTAGCGGAAATTTTAGAACCCCAAAATGGAGGTGCGTAATTTTGCACTTTGCGTACCGATATGCCCATACAAAATAGATTACTAAAATACATACTGTCTGTTGCATCAGTAGCAAGTCCATGTTCACCATTAAAACTTTTCGATTCAAACCCAGGAAGGATTATCACTTTTAACTCCTTTTAAAAATTTGTTTTTGTTGAAGCCATCAATTTTGGATAAATAATTTGAATTGATTGGTTTTATCCAAGTATTGGTGGATGGAGAAAACGATCGGCTTTTGGGGGGAAGGAAACGACGCAACCCAGCTCTAACAGGACTATTGGCACCTTAAAAAGACCGCCTTCTGGTAATTTTTTAAAAAAAATTGAAGTGTGGGCTCATTCAAAGAGTGTTCCTCTTCAGCAAAATCCATGAAAATTTGCCGCGTGGATCTCTAGAACGAACTTTCCCGCAAAGAACGAAAATTTGGAGAGTCTCGGGCTAAGCCTAGTAAGTAAGAGCTATCACAGCATGATTCTTACTTTGAAAGTCTTCGTGCTGAAAGGAACTTTGTACAAATGAATTAAATCATAGGACGTAGGATTTACATGTCATTCTATGGATTTTGGGATGAGTATGTCATAAGATTGTTAGATCATAGGTGCTTTTACACATACTATAAAATCATGAGAGTAACGCATACCACTTGAAGCGCGAAGTATGGTCAAAAAGTGGTAACCCTTTAGCGTACATAGAATTTGCTTTCAGGCTTCCTTCATAGGATTTTATGTTTTTCACTTCCTCTCAAAACAGTGTGAACCAGCAGCACTATTTGGACTAAATTTTTCAACTAGGAACTACAATTTCTTGCATAGTTTAGGAACAATGCATGTACCATTAGTTTCCTGATGCATAGAAGTGTTTTTACGGATGGGCCAGAAGTTGAAGTTCTCAATTGCAATTTGTAGTCAATTTTACTATCCTTTTAGATAATATTCACGTGCTCCGGAGTTCCTTTGATAAAACTCATCAATACTAAAGTTTCTTCTAGCGAGCATTAAGTGCCACCGAACGAGATAAGCTATTCACCTGAGGGTTAATTGGACTACATTTTGCAATTAGGAACTATAAATTCCGGCCCGGTTTAAAAACAACGTATAAGCATTAGTTTCCCTATGCACTATAAGTGTTTTTTCAGATGAGCCAGAATTTATAGGTCCAAACTGCAAAATGCAGTCCAATTGAGCTGTTGAAAAAGAAATAATTTTCAACTGGTTAAAACAATTAATTAAAGTTTATGCGTCGCGTTAATTTTCCAGGCTGTCGTTATATTATGTTCAAATTGGCAGCAGCGTGGCCAGATGGCTTTTAGCGAAGAGTTAAAAGTGCTGAGTTTGGGGCCCACTACTCAAAATGTAGCCCTTTTAAGTTACCACTTCTCAATTTTTCAATATCCACCTGCAGTTCTTAATTATTAGTTGTCCAACGGGCAGTGATTGCGGGCCGAGTTATTGGTATAAAGGACATCTTATGCCAGTTTTGGTTTATCAGCAAAATCTTATCTACGGATCTGGTCGTCTTCTTGGAAATTCTTGGACCGTTTTGTAAAAATTGTTACGACCAACGTGAAAGCTGTTTTTATGTAGATTAATTGCGTTGATTCCTGCAATAACTTTCATTTTACTCCATGTTTTTACTGCTCGGAAAAATGGACATTTTTCTTCGCAAATAGCCGAATTTTTCCAGAAAATCTGATTTCTCGGGAAACTGATGCATGACCGGAAAAATCGAGGTCTGTTTGAATCCAGTAGCAAAATATACAAGAAATCTCCTAGAAAAAACCTCAGAAGTCTTTCGATCCCTTCGATCAAGCCTTATAATCCGCCGATCTACCCCATATAAATATTATTCAATTTTTTTTGTGTCTAAAAAGAAGGATGAAAATACATTCTTTTCGGTATTTGATGAGGTGAACCTGCATGTGTATATTTTGCTCCCAAAACTGAAAATCATCTTCATCGTTCTTAAACTTTCACCAGTTTCTTGACAAATTGAATTCTTCAACAATTACGTTTTTCCCCGGCTCAATAAAGACTTTTCCTCTCAGATGTAAGACAACCATATCAGATTTACAAGAAATACATAGCGACGGTAAAACTACCAGACCACGTATCTCGGTTTGCAACTTTGTAGACTTCCTGTCATACATCATTTTTTAATTGAAATTTATTTAATGTAAGTTCTTGAAAACTTCCGTGATTTTTCTTCTCTGCACAGAGAAAACTCTGTGAAAATTTCCAGGAATTATAATTATTTGTTCTCTTTCAAAAAAATAAAATAGGAGGGGAGACTTTTAAACACGGCGAACAAGATACGTGGACTGGTAGTTTCACCATCGGTAGGTGGGTTCTTAAGTTCGACCGAAGAATCGTCGGTACAAGAGAAAATACCGAGGCTGCATTTTTTGCTAATATGTAAACAAATGATCTAGAATTTGTTTAACAAGAATAACGTGGATTTTGCTTCACAGGGAAAATGTCTATTTTGCTTTACAAGAAAAAGGTGGGTTTTCCTTGTAAAGAAAAACGTGGGTTCTTCTGCGCATGTTTGAGGGAATGGGATGAATTGAAGACCATCTTTGGAATCAGTGCAAAAATCCTACCCAGAGACCATTTTCAACTAAGTGGTAACCGTTTTTATTTTAAAAAAGGAATCTCCTCAATTCTCTTTTTTATTGATTTTGACAGACGTGATTTTTTCAAATCATTCATTTTTTTAAATGTAAGTAAGTACGATTCATTAGATAAAAAGCGTTGTAATTCTTTGTATGTATCACACAATTGCCGAAAGAAACACCTGAATCTTTGGAATCAGTCCCAAGTGCAACGGAGGGGGGAGGAGGATTAGTTACGAAAAAAGTGGATTTTAGGTGAAGTTAGTGGGCTGGGGTAGAGTTAGCCCGGCTGCAGCGTAGGTATAGAATGATACTTTCCTCGTGATTCCAACAGTGAATGAACAATTGCTCTGAATCACTCGATACGTAAACGAAAGTCATAGAAATCAAATTGTGTGCAAATACAGCGGAACTGTGCGATTGCATCTTCCCGCGGGCAAACGTGAATTCCAGAGTTCAGTTTCGATGGCATAGATCTGCCCCCTGAGAATTTCGTCAGAATATTTTTTGTTTCAATTATTTTTCAGTTGCCACTCATCGGCAGAATAAAGGACAAAAGGCCCATTACGGCTCTCCTCTCCAATGATGATCGTAGTCTCTGTTCGGTTCATGTTAAATATTTAAAGAAGGAATATACGTAGCGTTGAAAAATTCGGTTCATTTCATACGCATTCGTGCAGAGCTACGCGCTGGTTTTGGTTCCGACTCGCAAAAATCGAAGCTTTTTCATTGCTTTTCGAAAAGGAAATGTGATGCTGCCCCATCTCATTCAAAGAGGTAGCTTTGCATACTTCTTTCTGGCACGAAATATCAATTGAAAGCCTACCAAAACCGTTGTAGTGCGGGATTTAATACAAGAGGACTATTTTTTCATGTAAGCAGGGAATTTAAATTTGTCATATTTTGTGGTAAATAAAAACGTGAATATTCTGGTCGAGAGTTGATTTCGGTGATTCTCATATCGCGTTATGCGTGAAATTCTTAAACACATAATAATGGATAGCCGTGCATCATATCTGGTGGGCCATAATGCCTTCATTTATGTCCCTCCTGTACCACCTTGCAAATTACATTTTACCTACTGCTCCTTCAGCTTACTTTCATGTTAGATTCTACGAGTAAATTTTGTGAGAGCTGCTGGATAATAGGCGGAAAATAAGAGAGATGACAGAAAAGTCCCTTTTTAGACTCTCCATTCGATTGAGCGTATTGACCGTTCTCCTTGAATCGATGAAAAAAGCGGAGGAATCTTTAATATAAAAGAGGCCTCACTGCAGGAATTTTCAAGCACGTGAATTTGCTTGCTTTTCGGTGAACAGAACAGGGCATAAATAAAAGGATTTCTGATCGAGCACTGACAAATAGTCTTACTTTGACGATTGAGCGAGCGAATGGATAAAGCAGGAAAGAAGATTATCTACCGAAGGGCGGCAGGGATGGATCACTGTTAGTCTCCTTATGAGAAAGAGACAGAACGAGGAAGTTGCGAGGAGGAATGGAGATAGAAAATAGACATTGAGAGGAATGGGGAAGAGAGTGAGAGAGTGATGCGGGGAGGGTGGAAAGAAAACACAGAGGTGAGAGAGGTGTATGAAGAGGAGAAAAAGAGTGCTTATGCAGCCAGGTACACAAAGTGTGGATGCAAGGATCGGAAACGTTTTCGTTGTGATGTGAGATGGTCTCTCAGTCGACAGCGTGAAATTGAATTGGTTCGTTGTGCCCCCCGATCAAGGTGCCCAATTTGAAGTAGAAACCTATACGTACTCTTCCCGAGACTTGCTATAGATTTACAAACGAGGGATTTGCATACATTCCTGGCAACCCCGCCTCCTTTCTCTCTTTTCTCGCTTCCGTTCCTCCTCCATTTTTCCTAACTTTTCCTCCGTCTACGTTTTCACTTGGCAATACTATCTACGCTATTCATCAGGATTAGCATCTGTCTAATTCTCATCTAGCTAGTCCTTTTCTCATTCAGTATCGGGCTTCTTCTTCCTCTTTTCCTCATTCTTCTTCTTCTTCTCCTTATTTTTTTAAGGGGAAGCAAATATATTTCACATGCATTTTTAAATTAAATCGAGGGGAGCAAGGAGGGAAGACGCCCAACAAATTCACCAGTGGAGGCATATAATTCAGGACGCTCTCCTCAGGATTAAGCTTCATCAAAAATAAAAGTTTCCTGACTTTGGTGGAGCACTAAGACACTTGCCCCGTAAATCTGAGCCCTTAAATTCTGACGGGAGTGCCGCTCGAATAAATTTAAAACAGTTTACGAGATTAAGATAGATCCTCGTTTTGGTCCAATTCGAACGACTGGATTTTCCTCGGGGTCACGGGGCTCTCTCACAAACCGATCCTTTTATACTCAACTAATCTTTCGCAAGAAGAAATACAAACTATGCATCAACCGTGCGACACTCATGATAGGAAGCGACTCTGAGCAACACGAAAAAATATAATTGATCATCAACAAAGTATCTAGGTATTCTCACCTATTTGTTTAATTTTTCTTTTTTTTGGTTTTTTCTCTTGCCTCGTGAGACGGATTGGGGCATCAGCAATCTCATTTTTCCGTACCAATGCTCGGAG
This sequence comes from Bemisia tabaci, assembly GCF_918797505.1. Classification (NCBI taxonomy): domain Eukaryota; kingdom Metazoa; phylum Arthropoda; class Insecta; order Hemiptera; family Aleyrodidae; genus Bemisia; species Bemisia tabaci. Next base: position 438,983 of record NC_092795.1, on the reverse strand, counting down.
AAAAAAACTTCGTGCACGGGACCTGAAGTTGAGGTCATATTGATCTCTGAAGTTTTCAGATCTCGCATCCAAAAACTTGAGGTCCAGCTGCCAAAGTTCGGGTCAGACATCTGAAGTACTTCGGTATATACCGGAGGGTTCGGGTCACACATCTGAAGTGCTCCAGTACATACCTAAGTATGTACTTGAGATGTCTGACCCGAACTTCGACAGTTTGACCTCAAATTCTCGGATATGTGATCCGAAAACTTCAGAGATCCATATGACCTCAACTTCGGGTCCGATGCGCGAAGTTTTTTTCTCCGTGTGGATGGATAAGACAATAAGAAACAAGAGTTGATACCTACCACTCTGAGACTTCCAAGGCATTTTCGTGTTTGTATGTTGACGAGGTCAGACACAATCGTCACAAAATTATCATGCAGAGCAGTCACATTTTTAGAGCGGGCTTTATTCATCATTTCACAAACGCCCGCTGGCCCGCTAACTCACTGTTGTTCACGGACAAAATAGTGCGGTTCTTATCAACACCAAACTTCTTTGGTTCGGGTAACCAATGTATTTGGTCATGGAACCGAGCCCCAATTCAGCTCATGAAAATGTGGTTCTCATTGATTAAACTCAAACCGATTGATCTCTTTTAAAGTTTAATACTGACTATGGGTTTAAAGGCCGAGTGTGGCAAAAACTGTTAGGTTTGCGGCTTTGCGGATGAATACCTGCCGAGCAAATCTGCATTTCGCGCCAAAATCGGCCGTCAGACTTATATTTGGACTGTATTTTGCAATGCGGAACTATAAATTCTGGCTCATCTGAAAAAACACTTATGTGCATGCTATGTGTGTGGAAACTAATGGCACATACGTTGTTTTTAAACCGGGCCAGAATTTATAGTTCCAAATTGCGAAATGCGGTCCATTTAGGCCAGAATTAGATTCAAAAAGAGACCGGAAATGACCAGATCATGATGCATGCTGATAAATTTAGATCCTTCATGAGCAAAAATCGTTGAGTCGAGAAAATTCAGGAAAGGTGGGTCCAAAAACTGCCCTTATCGATACCCCTTATTTCCAGCCACTTGAAATCAAATTACGAACAAAATTCTCTGAAAATATGGAAGAAGAATAGTCACTTATTTTTATGAAAATTTATGTTTTGTGGAATGATGTTTGGCAACGTCTGACGGCTCATACGACGTTTTTCCTGAGGACGGCAGATTGGAGCCTAATTATACGTCGACGAGGCGGATTTTCCAGGGTCGATGGCGGGAAAAAAATATGCATTGATGACGAACAAAGGAGTTGTTTGAAAATCTGCGCCATTCATCGGGAAATGGATGGAGGGGGAGACGGCGGGGAGGAGGGGGAGGACGGAAGAAAATCTGCGGAAGATAAACTCGGCAATTTGAAGACATATTCAGAGCGGTTCTGAGCGAAGGCGTTATCTCGCCGACCTTGTTGACTCTGCGCTCTCTCCTTTCCTTTGACTGCGAGACTGTTTATCTAAAGATGTTAAATATCGCTCAGGGAGTGACTATTAGCGCCACTTTTATTCCCTGTTTGCGATAACCTCTCAGCCTCATCCATTCATGCATCTCCCCGCAGAGTAGTTTCCCCGCTCACCCTCCTCTGCGACTCAATTCTGTCCGTCATTACGCTTAGCGTCTTTCTACTCAAATCGCCACGTCTTTTTTCAATCGTATACGGGGTATCCAAGGATTAAACGGCCGTACTCCAAGTTTATGGTCCAAGTGTGAAACCGCATATCTCCATTGCAGTGTCTCAAAATGGGGAAACAAGCTAACTTCATGCCTTGACATTTACACAGAACAGTCTGCTAATGGAAAAGATAAATCAAGGACGTTTTGGAGAAAATAGGTTGACTGGTTTTCCAAAGAAAAAGTAAAGTTCAACAGGAATAATTCTGCGATGGTGTAAACGGAGATATCGTGGTTCCGCACTTTAAAGACATGCTGAATAGGTGTAAAGAAGACATTTTCCCTCTTAAATGTTTTTTCTGAAAGTGTTTCTCACACTAGTGCCGAAAAAAAAATCCCCTTATTTTATTTTATAAGTTGGACCCGCTCAAATGGGACGCATTCGTCTTGAGCAATTCCAGGGCCGGATTAAGGGGATGGCCACATGGGCCGCGGCCCATGGCGGCAAATTTTGCAATTTTTTTAAATGTAAGTAGGTATAAAAAAAAATCGGATTCAGAAAAAAAATTATGAATGAGAAAATGAGACAAAATCTCTCTTTCCTGAGAGTATAGTAATTTCTAATTTTGTCGTTTTTCGGCGATACAAGAGACATCATGTCTAATTAGTCGAGTTAAGAGAGGAACTAAACACGCAATAAGGCCTGGAGCTCAGCGCAGAGAGGAATGATGACTAGGACTTGAGATGAAAAGGACGCAAGCCCTCAGCACGGCGGTCGACATGTAACACATATTAGCGCCTACAAGACTGCATGAATACTTCACACATTGCGTCAAACACAGTACGGTCAACAGCGGTCGGCGCGGTGTGAAATGCATAGCGCCCACAAGACTGCAGGAATACTTCACGCATTGCGCCAAACACAGTGCGATCAGCGCGGCGCGGCGCAGCGGCGGAAGTTAAGATTATTAAACCACATTTATGTTTGTTCTTTCATAATTTTTTGGTTCATTTCTCATAAATGGAGGATCTTGTCCACACAGAGATAGGTTTACGGAACTTAACTTTCGCGTCAAGTTCCGTGAAATTTTGCTAGTAGTGTTGACAGGGCTTTTGCAAAAAATGTATCCAACACGGGTAAACGCGTCTTATGCACTCATCCCCCTCCGGCACGTTTACTTGACGGTTTGTTATATATATGATGTTTCAAAACGAATGAGAAGGGGGCGGCAGAATACAGGCGGCCCATGGGCGGCAAGTAGGTAAATCCGGCCCTGATTTAGTCCCGACTAAGCGAATGTCCCGATAAACCCAAGTTTCTCAGAAGAAGTTGAAAACAGCGAGAAAATGCTCATTTAGAGATTGGTCCGACGCTGATTTTCTTCTTGGATAAAGAATGTTTTGAGGTTTTCAACGTATTTTTTGAATCGGCGAATGAGTCATGTGAAGCCAGTGGTTCGTCGTCGCCAGAATCTTCGCTTTTAAACTGCTCAGGTTCTGATTGCACATTTTTCGGTGATTTTTACTTGATTTGAATGTTCGTTTGGCAGAAAATTGCCCCGATAAACCCGAGTTTTCTTTATATTGCAAGTATGTAAACGATTCCGTTCTGGGCGATTATCTTCCAGATCTCAATCTAAAGTCATTGATTAAAAGCTTCATTTTTATGTGAAGAAAATGACACCAGCAGAAATTAAAAAACTCTGCACTGACCTTCATATCTCCCGCTAATGACAACATATGTATAGCAATGTACAGGGGTGTATAAGGGTTAAATGATCCTACTGTAGGAGCGTGTCGTATGGGTGCAAATAAGGCAGTTTCCTTCGATAAAGTTTTTTTCCCTTAAAAGCTTCATGCAGAAGCTACGGCCTTTTCAATTTGTCGGGATAATCGTGGTTTTTTCTGAATTTCGGCAGCAGATATGGACCAAAACTCTTGTTGAAAAAGTGTCTAGCTTACATTATTTCAGCGCTGAATTGATTCATGGTCTCAAAAATATCCATACCTCAAGTTAAAGGGGGGGAGGGGGCTGGAGGTTTTAAATTTTTTGGTCAAAATCTTATTCCTTTCTGGACTCCCTACAAGCCCCTTTTAACTTGAGATTTCCAAACCGTCACACGTTTTCCCTCAAATAGTGGAAGTATGATTTTGCAGACATTTTACACCATTTTGCTTTTCTGCGTTATTTCGAGAGTGATACATTTTTTTTTGGCAGGTGTAATTTTCAATTCTGCCAGTAACAATTCCATTCAATTCTAGGTGCAATCCATTGACAGCCCTCTAACTCCGCCTTCCCTTATTCCGCCTGCACCAATATTAGCCTTTCAGTAATACCCTCCTATTTTCGAGAGGGTGTTCTGGAAGTATAAGAATCGCACCAGCAAGGTTAGAATGTCAAGTAGAAAAGTGACGTTGAGATATGAGGCTCCTAGTAAGTTCTGGATCTTTCCCGTAGTTTCATTTTCTTCTACGTCAGCGCGGGGACTATCGAGGCCTCGTCTAAAATTGCATTATTGACTTCAAAGAAGGGAACGGCTGAGCAGGAAAAATACAATCCACACGCGTCAAGTTTGCAGGTTAGTGCGGAAAAAGAACAAATGGAAAAGAGATATATGCCTCCAGATTCGGCCGTGAGCTAGTTTCATTTGTGTTGTTTCCTCTTAAAATGTTACGAGTGTGAGGAGCACAAAAAACGCCCAAGAGGTGGAGAGGGGAGTGGAGGAAGATAAATAAAACAACAGATGTTTTCTTTTTTGCTTCCTTAAATTCAAGTTCTCCTTTACGGATTAAACAGAAATAAACCGTAGGCGAGGGAGAGGGCTGGGGAGTCCCAGAAAGTGCGACGACTTTTAGCACCGAACAATGACACTGATGCCATGTTTGCTATGCATCAAAGGAAGCAGTAACGATTTTTTAAAATCCGACAAATTTAACTTAAATCAACCGATTGTTCAAACTGAAATTGCAAAATCTGTTTTATTTATGAACAACGAAAGTCATAAGAAAGCAGGAACAATGCAGTAATTAACATAATTCCATTAATTAATTGACGTTGATCCAGGCAAGACATCAGTAAGTTGACATTATTATTCTATGAGAGCAGTAGCGACTGCTTGGTGCAAGCAACATCCCTTTCTTGCCAGTTTCTAACTTACGAATTTGTTTTTCGATCGTCATAAAAGAGATCATACAGGAGATAGAACGCGTACTTGCTTTTGTACCATCTTGCCTAACGTGAAACAAATTAGTCATTTTTTACACTGTCGAAAGCGAATTTGTGTACAGCTTGTTATGGCTAACCGCTTGTTTTATCTGATATTCAGATAATAAACATACATTATTTAGTAATTATCAGCTCAATCATCACATGCACATCCGTGTGTATGAAAACTTCGGTGTATGAAAGAATCGGTCAAAATCGTCGGTTACTCAGAGACAAATGGAGATGAAGGAAGTATCCAACTGAACTACTCTGCCGCGCTAAGGAAGAACGCCGTATGAACCTTCAGGTGTTGCCAAATTTCCTTTGATAAAACACAAATTTCCTGGTAAATTTTTGAATATTTTCCTCCCATTTTTCAAATAATTAAGTTTGCAATTTTACCTCGAGATTCTGAAAATATAAAGAAAAAATATTCATAACTTTCCTCAAAGATAAACCTTTTATGGGAGGAAATTTGGCAACTCTCAAATGTTGATACGGCGTTTTTCCTTAGGACGGCAGTATGGTTTCTCCGGATGTCACTCGTAGGATGCGGCTTGCGCTCGCAGTAGCCAGCGCATTCGACTATCACCAAAGCGACCCAGGCTCAATCCTAGAGCTTGGAGGCTCGCGCCTCATTTCCATCTAGCTTGTCAAATTTTCACCCAATGATTTGGTCAGTGTGGCCGCCGCCCCCCCCCCCCCCCCCGGAAAAAACCACTGTCCGCACGTTTGGATTACTTCGTGTTCTTCTTCTCATATCGACACGGATGTCAGTTACTTTTTCTTACCGTGCGGGACCTATTTTACGCGTCGTAGATTAGAAATGCATCTTGATCATGCGGAATTTAAATTCTACCAAATTCTAGAGAATGAAGCATTCTGATTGATTAGAAAATGGAAAGTCCATTCATTGATTTACGTGAAAATAATTAGATGTAAGATCCCGTTTGTGAATTGTCAAAATTATTGGACCGCGTTTAGGAAGGAACCAAGCTATATCAGCTATTGCCACATTTAACTAAACAATTTAATTATTTACAAGAGAACGTTTTTGCGGATTACTTTGAAATTTTTGATAAATTTGCTTCGTACTATGCAAAAAATTGACTGAAATTTGCAGAAAAATCCAAACAACCGTTTCCATGTAAAAAATTAAATGTCCAATTAAATCTGGCAGAATGTGATGTGGCTTGGTTGTTTTCTGCTTAACGCGGTCCAATCCTCGGTGCTGCCACTGTCTAATTCTCTTGATGTGGCATCCGAGGTCGCCGAGGGAAAATATAGCGCGAGGCTCGGCTGAGTTTCAGGAAAAAAACCGAAGGCAGTCGAGTGTTGAAAACTTCACTCAGAGACGAGGCCAATTTTGCAGGAAAGAAATCTCATTTCTCAGCTATGAGAATATACGCTTGCCTAAACTACTCTTGAAGAACAAAAATGAGTCTTCCAGGACAAATATTAAAATATTAGCCTTGTAAATGTATGGAGTTTCATTTCGTGAGTGATAGCTCTGTTGCCATTGAAACTTTTTTGTGCACTCGCAAATTGCAAAGAGTTGAAAAATTTCATGAAAAATCTAAGGGTTCCAAGTGTCAGTGTATGAGGCAGCGGTCCTCTACACAAAACCTTTTTGAGTGGCAGTATCTTATAAATATGTCAGTTGTGTTAGACACAGAATAGGATTGAAATAATGACAGAGTATAGATGAGAAAAAAGTTAAAAGTCCGGCCAAACTCCAAGTTTCCATGCCAGATATTAACGGAGGGATCGTCCTTCAAATGATTCGTCGTTTAAGGTCATCCACCGGGGTGATGCATACCATGGTTTCTTTCACCTTGCTTTCATCCGTGTTTTAGGTAAAGCAATCTGTGCCAATTCAAATATTTTTTGGTCCACGCTATTAGAGTCCGTACAGCCCTTCGTGAGTCCTTGAGCTTTTATGAACATTAAATGCATTTCTGTTAAAATCAAAGAGTCATAAACTCAGCTATAACAGCTCAACTAGCTATAACATTCTTCTTCCTATTGACACTAAAAAAGACGTGAAAAGTAATTTCTGAAGCTCTGAAACTAGATCCCAGAAAAAAGTAGGGTTAAGCATGATGACCTTGATGCAACCAATCGCGAGTGATCGCTCTCAGCAGTTGCAGATGTCTCTCTCCCACCGTGAGCTGTCTTTCTCGCTCTTACAGATATCCCTTAAGATAATCTGGGATCAAGTTTTTGCTTTTATTATTGAACATTCAAATCTCGCGTTTGTTTCTAAGCATTACAGACGTATGCTGCTAGAACTTATGAGTCTTAGAATTTAATACATCTATTGTATATTCAAATAATCACCAATTTCGGAGCCGGATTTTAGCAGCGCGACGTGGTGGATTTTTTCGGAACTGCAGCTGAAGATTCACCTTAAACTTCCTGTAATCACAATGTAAGCATATAGGTCTTCCTACGGAAAAGAGTTGTTCGAGGCGTGACTTAAAGCACGGCCCTCAGATAGCTGAGTCAATCCAAAGTGGTTCCTCTAGTGGGCATGCTCTCCCTACGCAAGCACCCCAGTTGAGGGATATGAAAATGTAAGACGTCGTATTTGCACCTGACAGGGACAGGGGCTCAGGGCTTGTGGCAATAAACGCACTGCCCTTGAGTGTCGAGGCAGGAGGCCGTAAACTGCTTTGCACTTGTGAGGAAAATTGATAAGTGAGCTCTCTCAGGACTCGGGAGTCGCGCAAGTCGAGTCAACGAGAATTTAGATTAAAGCAACGTTGAAGCTACCTAAACGAGGAAGCGTGACTAGGCTCTGCTCTGCGTGAACGTCCGCCCCCCCCCCCCTCCCTCAAATTCCGCACTCTTGCCAAATCCATCCTAATGATTCATCACTTCCAGCTACATGCACACTGGGGTACAGGGTGTCTTCAAGTCTTGAGCACTGAGTTTTTTAAGGACGTACCGAAAAAGTATGGAAATTCCGCCAAAAAATGCGGAATTTTTCGCATATCCCGCGCTGATTTTTTAAGACAACCTCAAAAGTATGCGAATCCTTGCGCATTGATTATTAGTGAAATTTGTCTGCTAGATCGCGATTGTGCAGTCGGTTGATCTTCAAAATCTTCGAATTTTGAGGCCACATTATTTTCGTCACGATTCGCTCGTGATTTCTAAATTTTCAAAATTTCTCGCATTCCGTCACATAGGAGCACTAGAAAAGTACTGGTTTTTTCTTCTGAGGAGGTACTAAACTTTTTGAGAAAGTACTGAAAAAGTACTGCTAACGGCCTTTTTTGGCCAGCCTTTCCTGGTAGACACCCGGGGAAAAACTAAGCCGGTTATTCAACGTTTACACACACGAAATATCACATACGGTAGATTTGAACCGTAGATTTTGGTGATTATGATAAATTCTATGAATAGTGAATCTATCACGCCCACCGTAATTTTACTACGAACGCGGTAAACCTACTAAGCTTGTAATAGTGCTAGAACTGTGCTTATCAATAAATATACAAAAATTCAGGTTTTACTGTGTACTTCCGGTTGCTATTACAACGTGTAACCATAGGATGACGGTGTTTTTTCTAGTGAAGGTAATTGCGTGTCTTCTCTTAACAATTTTAGAATCGGAATTATTTTATAAAGAGGAAAATATGGAGCCTCGAGTTCTAGGAGATAAGAGCCATTCTGGCTGGATCAAGGACAATTTTGGAAGTATTTTTCCATTATTTTAATAATCCTCAAGTTAAAAGCGTTAAAATCTACCTGAGTCGTGGCAACGTCGCAAGCCATACACTTGCAATATGTGTCTTGCTGCGTCAAGTAATCGAATATTTTCCACTGTCTCGCGTTTGCGGTGCAATTAAACCCTCTAATAAGGTGCTCATATATTCAACAAAATTTAATAATGTCATGCCTTCCTCACAACCGCAACTTGGCGATGGCTTCCTATACCTCCCTCTAGTGAGGCCCTCTGATTTCTTATCAGCCGTCAATATCTTTATTATTTTCTTAATCGTTTATATTTTTAGTCTCAACTTAAAGGCGAGTGAAAAGTGTCGATCCTTTTTGATATCTCGAAAATAAAGACCTCAAAATCGAGCCGCATTCGGCTTATACCATACCATAATAAATCTTACTATAGTAAAAAAAAATAAGGCCTTTTTTGTGTGTACGTCCGTGTCATTTCGCATTCTCATTGGTCTTTCATTAACCAATCAGAAAACGTCATTGAAAATCCCCGGGAAATTTAAATGTATTCTTCCGTAAAGGAATTATTGATAGGTAGACAGGTATAAAAATGGGATGTATTTCTTCTAATAACCAGGATAAAAGGGAGGATTATTACCTATACAGGATAGTCATGGATGAACGGGATGTACCTATATTAATAAACCGGGATAACAGGAAGGATATCGATCTTTGTGTATCGATATTCGATACATCGTTTGTTCTAAAGCTGTATTGACTGGGATAAAACGGGATTTCTTCATAATAACCGGGATAAAAGGGAGGAATTTTACCTATACAGGATAGTCATGGATGAACGGGATGTACCTATATTAATAAACCGGGATAACAGGAAGGATATCGATCTTTGTGTATCGATCTTCGATACATCGTTTGTTCTAAAGCAGTATTGACTGGGATAAAACGGGATTTCTTCATAATAACCGGGATAAAAGGGAGGAATTTTACCTATACAGGATAGTCATGGATGAACGGGATGTACCTATATTAATAAACCGGGATAACAGGAAGGATATCGATCTTTGTGTATCGATCTTCGATACATCGTTTGTTCTAAAGCAGTATTGACTGGGATAAAACGGGATTTCTTCATAATAACCGGGATAAAAGGGAGGAATTTTACCTATACAGGATAGTCATGGATGAACGGGATGTACCTATATTAATAAACCGGGATAACAGGAAGGATATCGATCATTGTGTATCGATATTCGATACATCGTTTGTTCTAAAGCAGTATTGACTGGGATAAAACGGGATTTCTTCATAATAACCGGGATAAAAGGGAGGAATTTTACACCTATACAGGAGAGTCATGGATGAACGGGATGTACCTATATTAATAAACCGGGATAACAGGAAGGATATCGATCTTTGTGTATCGATCTTCGATACATCGTTTGTTCTAAAGCAGTATTGACTGGGATAAAACGGGATTTCTTCATAATAACCGGGATAAAAGGGAGGAATTTTACCTATACAGGATAGTCATGGATGAACGGGATGTACCTATATTAATAAACCGGGATAACAGGAAGGATATCGATCTTTGTGTATCGATATTCGATACATCGTTTGTTCTAAAGCTGTATTGACTGGGATAAAACGGGATTTCTTCATAATAACCGTGATAAAAGGGAGGAATTTTACCTATACAGGATAGTCATGGATGAACGGGATGTACCTATATTAATAAACCGGGATAACAGGAAGGATATCGATCTTTGTGTATCGATCTTCGATACATCGTTTGTTCTAAAGCAGTATTGACTGGGATAAAACGGGATTTCTTCATAATAACCGGGATAAAAGGGAGGAATTTTACCTATACAGGATAGTCATGGATGAACGGGATGTACCTATATTAAGAAACCGGGAAAACAGGAAGGATATCGATCTTTGTGTATCGATCTTCGATACATCGTTTGTTCTAAAGCTGTATTGACTGGGATAAAACGGGATTTCTTCATAATAACCGGGATAAAAGGGAGGAATTTTACCTATACAGGATAGTCATGGATGAACGGGATGTACCTATATTAATAAACCGGGATAACAGGAAGGATATCGATCTTTGTGTATCGATCTTCGATACATCGTTTGTTCTAAAGCAGTATTGACTGGGATAAAACGGGATTTCTTCATAATAACCGGGATAAAAGGGAGGAATTTTACCTATACAGGATAGTCATGGATGAACGGGATGTACCTATATTAATAAACCGGGATAACAGGAAGGATATCGATCTTTGTGTATCGATCTTCGATACATCGTTTGTTCTAAAGCAGTATTGACTGGGATATAAAACGGGATTTCTTCATAATAACCGGGATAAAAGGGAGGAATTTTACCTATACAGGATAGTCATGGATGAACGGGATGTACCTATATTAATAAACCGGGATAACAGGAAGGATATCGATCTTTGTGTATCGATCTTCGATACATCGTTTGTTCTAAAGCAGTATTGACTGGGATAAAACGGGATTTCTTCATAATAACCGGGATAAAAGGGAGGAATTTTACCTATACAGGATAGTCATGGATGAACGGGATGTACCTATATTAATAAACCGGGATAACAGGAAGGATATCGATCTTTGTGTATCGATCTTCGATACATCGTTTGTTTCTAAAGCAGTATTGACTGGGATAAAACGGGATTTCTTCATAATAACCGGGATAAAAGGGAGGAATTTTACCTATACAGGATAGTCATGGATGAACGGGATGTACCTATATTAATAAACCGGGATAACAGGAAGGATATCGATCTTTGTGTATCGATCTTCGATACATCGTTTGTTCTAAAGCAGTATTGACTGGGATAAAACGGGATTTCTTCATAATAACCGGGATAAAAGGGAGGAATTTTACCTATACAGGATAGTCATGGATGAACGGGATGTACCTATATTAATAAACCGGGATAACAGGAAGGATATCGATCTTTGTGTATCGATCTTCGATACATCGTTTGTTCTAAAGCAGTATTGACTGGGATAAAACGGGATTTCTTCATAATAACCGGGATAAAAGGGAGGAATTTTACCTATACAGGATAGTCATGGATGAACGGGATGTACCTATATTAATAAACCGGGATAACAGGAAGGATATCGATCTTTGTGTATCGATCTTCGATACATCGTTTGTTCTAAAGCAGTATTGACTGGGATAAAACGGGATTTCTTCATAATAACCGGGATAAAAGGGAGGAATTTTACCTATACAGGATAGTCATGGATGAACGGGATGTACCTATATTAATAAACCGGGATAACAGGAAGGATATCGATCTTTGTGTATCGATCTTCGATACATCGTTTGTTCTAAAGCAGTATTGACTGGGATAAAACGGGATTTCTTCATAATAACCGGGATAAAAGGGAGGAATTTTACCTTTACAGGATAGTCATGGATGAACGGGATGTACCTATATTAATATACACATCATGATACACCTAAAACACATCAAACACAACAAACACATCATGAAACACAATCAAACACATCAAACACAACAAACACATCATGAAACACAATCAAACACATCAAACACACCATGAAACACAATCAAACACAACAAATCGCATGTATCGATAATCGCACGTTTCGATAACCGCATTTATCGATTCCAAATTCCCCCAAATTTCCCCATTTATATATATATTCTCCGATATATTCTCCGATTAAATCGCAATTTATGGCGATCACTACTACTCGGGAATTGCAGCAGCAAATCCAAAAATTGTTACGCATCACCGCCACTCTTTAATTTAAATATCAAACCGACCTGTGGCCTTTTATCAAGGTTAATATAAATACATCCCGTTTTATTAATGACAAACCTATTATATTTCGTTTATATTATATTATATTCTATCCTATTTGCTTTCCATCCATTTTATTTTATCCCATATAAACCGTTTCAAACTGATTATTCACCTTTTTTTAAAACTCCAACCTTAATTGAAGTAAGTTTTTAGCTAAATTGAAGATGATCTTTTGAATGAATAAGCACTTAACAGAACTTCAGCAGTATTAATATTAATACAATTTACGAGAATAATGTAAATTAAAAAAAATTAAGTGATATTTTCATAACGAATTGACAGAATATACGAGGGGGTTGGGCCGCAAAGCGGCCAGGGGGCGGAGCCCTCTATCTTACTATAGTAAAAAAAAATAAGGCCTTTTTTGTGTGTACGCCCGTGTCATTTCGCATTCTCATTGGTCTTTCATTAACCAATCAGAAAACGTCATTGAAAATCCCCGGGAAATTTAAATGTATTCTTCCGTAAAGGAATTATTGATAGGTAGACAGGTATAAAAATGGGATGTATTTCTTCTAATAACCAGGATAAAAGGGAGTAATTTTACCTCCTATACAGGATAGTCATGGATGAACGGGATGTACCTATATTAAGAAACCGGGAAAACAGGAAGGATATCGATCTTTGTGTATCGATTTCGATACATCGTTTGTTCTAAAGCAGTATTGACTGGGATAAAACGGGATTTCTTCATAATAACCGGGATAAAAGGGAGGAATTTTACCTATACAGGATAGTCATGGATGAACGGGATGTACCTATATTAATAAACCGGGATAACAGGAAGGATATCGATCTTTGTGTATCGATCTTCGATACATCGTTTGTTCTAAAGCAGTATTGACTGGGATAAAACGGGATTTCTTCATAATAACCGGGATAAAAGGGAGGAATTTTACCTATACAGGATAGTCATGGATGAACGGGATGTACCTATATTAATAAACCGGGATAACAGGAAGGATATCGATCTTTGTGTATCGATCTTCGATACATCGTTTGTTCTAAAGCAGTATTGACTGGGATAAAACGGGATTTCTTCATAATAACCGGGATAAAAGGGAGGAATTTTACCTATACAGGATAGTCATGGATAAACGGGATGTACCTATATTAATAAACCGGGAAAACAGGAAGGATATCGATCTTTGTGTATCGATCTTCGATACATCGTTTGTTCTAAAGCAGTATTGACTGGGATATAAAACGGGATTTCTTCATAATAACCGGGATAAAAGGGAGGAATTTTACATCCTATACAGGAGAGTCATGGATGAACGGGATGTACCTATATTAATAAACCGGGATAACAGGAAGGATATCGATCTTTGTGTATCGATCTTCGATACATCGTTTGTTCTAAAGCAGTATTGACTGGGATAAAACGGGATTTCTTCATAATAACCGGGATAAAAGGGAGGAATTTTACCTATACAGGATAGTCATGGATGAACGGGATGTACCTATATTAATAAACCGGGATAACAGGAAGGATATCGATCTTTGTGTATCGATCTTCGATACATCGTTTGTTCTAAAGCAGTATTGACTGGGATAAAACGGGATTTCTTCATAATAACCGGGATAAAAGGGAGGAATTTTACCTCCTATACAGGATAGTCATGGATGAACGGGATGTACCTATATTAATAAACCGGGATAACAGGAAGGATATCGATCATTGTGTATCGATCTTCGATACATCGTTTTGTTCTAAAGCAGTAATGACTGGGATAAAACGGGATTTCTTCATAATAACCGGGATAAAAGGGAGGAATTTTACCTATACAGGATAGTCATCGATAAAACGGGATGTACCTATATTAATAAACCGGTATAACAGGAAGGATATCGATCTTTGTGTATCGATCTTCGATACATCGTTTGTTCTAAAGCAGTAATGACTGGGATAAAACGGGATTTCTTCAGAGTGACCGGGATAATATGCAGTAATTTTACCTATACAGTATAGTCATTTATAATAGTGGATGTAACTATCACTGAAAAAAAAGTAGTTAGCGTTGAGAACTAATTTGGTAAGTTCTCGCCAAGTAGAATCAAAATTAGGCTTCAGAACTAATTTATTGTACTGAAGCACCAATCAATTCGCTTCATACGCTGACTTGACTTTACTAGAGCGCGAACCAGAATTGGAAAACAGCACTAGCTGTAAAATTAGCGCTGTGGTAAGACAAATTCACCTTCGGGTCAAACTAATTCGCCCTCAACACTAACTGCCACATTGTCCGTTACATTTATTTAGTTTCGAAAAAGTGGCGTCGGTACAACAGCCTCAATCGCGTCAGCTCGTGAAAATCAATTAAAATGTGAAATTTCGGGCTCGTTTGACAATGTAAATACTCCCGGTATGATTTATAGTGTCCTCTCTTTCTTGAAAACGTTCGAAAGCAACATAAATAAACCTGTTAAGGTTAGAAATCGTCTGTTCGATTCAAAACGTAAACAAGCATGATATTCGTTGGAGTCGTCAATCTTCTATATTAAATTGCGATTAAAGCGTTCCGCGTTCAGTTTATATTTTACGAAAATCTGTGAACTTACTGCTTACTTCTATAGTTCGTGTTCTCCCGTAATTTCAAAAGAATATCTCAAGTGTTCGGACGAGATATGTTTATTCAGTGTGAACATTCGCTACCGTTTCATGTGTGAGTGTGTGTCTCTCTAAAGGATAATTCTGTCTACTTGCACATACCTATGGGATATTCCTTTCCTCTGTCGTTCATTTGGAACCGGTCAGTTGATTTTTACCTCTCATCTTTTAAGAAATCTTCTTTTCCTGAAAGTATTGTCCAGTTATCATTCGCTAAGCCGTTTTCTCCTCTCTCAGTTTTGAGGTTAGGTTGACCCAACCCTACCGAATGCGAATTAGAGTAGCGGAATTAGTTTCCAGCACTAATAGTGGTTAGTGTACAGAAACCAAAAATCATGTGTGTCCAAATCACACAATTTGGGTTAGTGTATAGAAACCATTTTTAGTCATCTGACGCTAACTCATTTTTTTCAGTGATGTTAAGGAACCGGGATAAAACACATCAAATGCATCATGAAACATAGCAAACACATCAAACACATCATGAAACACGTAAAACGCAATATACACATCATGATACACCTAAAACACATCAAACACAACAAACACATCATGAAACACAATCAAACACATTAAACACAACAAATACATCATGAAACACAATCAAACACATCAAACACAACAAACACATCATGAAACACAATCAAACACATCAAACACAACAAACACATCATGAAACACAATCAAACACATCAAACACACCATGAAACACAATCAAACACAACAAATCGCATGTATCGATAATCGCACGTTTCGATAACCGCATTTATCGATTCCAAATTCCCCCAAATTTCCCCATTTATACAAAAAATTACGAATCTTCCTATTTCTCTACTGTTCGAAATTATATGAATTTAATTTTTGATCATTAATAATTGTATGTATTTCATTACAATTCTTTTCTCCTATCTTTGCGACTTATTTTTCATTATCAGTTGCATTACTTCATTATCATGTGATGAAAAACAGCTGAGTATTTTTCACCACTTGGTTTTTCAGTTTTAACCTTCAAAAAACAAAATTAAAAAAAATTTCGGAATGTCTTCTTTCAAAAAAATTAAAGATTTAAATGAGTATGCTTATAATATCCAAATTAAATGTAAGGTAATTTCAAAATCACAAGTGAAAGTTTCAAAATCTGGTTCGGTCGAGTTTTTCTTTTTCAATTTACAAGATGAATCTGCCACAATAAATTGTATTTCGTTTGAGAAGGGATTCCATCAAATTATTCAGGTATGTACTTATTTATGTATTAACCTCTTACTTTATTTTCTCTTTCTCTAATTCCATTTTTATATGTCAATTTTAATTAGCTGAAGAACTATTTACTAAAAAATGTTATGGAAAGTTATTTTAATTTTTCTTGGAATTGATTCTGAAAAAATGTATAAATTTTTTATTTAGTATAGGTATGCGAAGATAAGATTCTGTTGAAATTGTTTTCAGTGTTAACTTTTTTGTTCCAAAAAATGCATAATTTTAAATTTTGAATTGTAAGTTTGAATATGAGATCAGAAAAAAGTGGCTCATTTGAAACTCATTCTAAAATCTTATCTTCGAATTCTTCTAATTTTTTTTAACGCTTTTAGAAAGTATATAAATGCATCATTTATACCTGAAGCTAAACTTATGCTTTTTTCTGAACTATAATTTTCTTCATTTTCCCTTTATTTGTTTTAGGAACAGCTCTGTTATAAATTTTCGAAATTTCGTATTCAAAAACATAGATACAATAAGGAACTTCAATTGGTTTTCGACAAAGGATCTCTCATTGAATTGACTGATGATGATTTAGAACTGAATAATGATCCCAAATTTTATTCTTTTAACTTCAGAAAACATCAATGGAAAAAGACTTTGGGAAAAATTCAAGAATTATCTATACGAAGATAGTAATGAAAGTAATGCAATTTCAGAAATAGAACAAAAGTTAAACGGTGAAGAGAAAAGCTTAAAGGATTTCGGAATAAATATTGACAAAATTTCACAAAATTATTTCGATGACGGAATAGATAACACAGATCATGGCAGAATAGCTCATGGAATGATAGATAATTTGAATGAAGAGCAAAGAGAAATTTTTACAGAAATTTCAAAAAGTATAATGAAAACCGACAATACAAACAGGTTCTTCATCGACGGGCCAGGGGGAACAGGAAAAACATTCTTGTACAGAGCACTCTATCACCACTTAAAACATAATAATAAAAAAGTATTATGTATAGCATGGACTGGAATAGCTGCAATTTTACTTCCTGGTGGAAAAACAGCTCACAGGGTTTTTAAATTGCCACTTCAGATGACATCCGAAAACGACATTAAACCGGCAAAACTTACAACAGCATTAAAACAAATATTAACAGAAGTTGATTTTATAATATGGGATGAGGCTTCAATGATATTGTCAACAGCTTTTCAAATAGTGAACGTAACCTTGCAAGATTTAATGAGAAACAATGATCCATTCGGAGGAAAAGCAGTTTGCCTAGGCGGAGATTTCAGACAATTATTGCCAGTAGTAAAGAAAGGAAGCAGAAATCAAATAGTCAAATCAGCTTTAATAAGCTCTCCTTTATGGAAACATTTCAAAATCTTCCACTTGAAAAAAAATATGAGAGCAAACAACGAAGAATTCAGTGAATGGCTGCTACAAATCGGAAATGGAAAGAAAGAAATAGTTGAATTCCCATCAGAAATGATATGTAATGAAAACATTGTTGATAGCATTTTTAAAGAATATAACGAAGAAACATTAAAAACATCAATACTTCTTGCATCCAGAAATTGTGAAGTTGACAGATTGAATGAAGAAGTACTCTCAAAAATGGAAGGAGAAACAATTGTGAGTGAAGGATTCAGTTGGGCAACTGCAGTGGACGGAGACCTGACAGACCAAGACGAGTTAACTCTGAGATATCAACCAGAATACTTAGCTTCACTGAACCCTTCAGGAATGCCAAGTCAAAATTTGAAGTTAAAAGAAGGAGCTGTGGTTATGTTACTACGCAACATTTGTATCGAGGATGGATTGTGCAATGGGACAAGATTAATTGTCTTAAAAATAAATAAATACATTTTGCATTGCTCAATTTTAACCGGAGAAAAAAAAGGAAAAATAGTTTCACTACCAAAAATTACACTTAACACAAAAGAACAAACGAACCTACCTTTTGTTTTGAATAGGAAACAATTCCCCGTTAGATTAGCTTTTGCTATGACTATTAGTAAAAGCCAAGGGCAATCGTTTGACAGAGTGGGAATTTTTATAGATAAAGAAAGACCAATGTTCGCTCACGGGCAACTGTATGTAGCATTGTCTAGATGTAGGACTAAAGAGGGTTTAAAAATAAAAATCATTAATTTTGATGACGACAAAAATAAAAACACAGCAATGAACATTGTTTATCAAGAAGTTCTGCATTAACTTTGTATATTTTCTACTGTTTAAATTGAGGAATGCAAAATGTACTTATTATCTTAAAAACAATTAATTTTGTCCCTATGAACAAACCTTTTTTTATTATGTATATAACTTAAAATTATAATTTCACTAAACGTGATGGACGCACGGAGAACGCCCAGAGTTAACGCCAGGGGATGAAACCCCTTGGAGACTTGATGGTACAATTTTTTATCTACCAATATTATTCACGGTAAAATTAAATCACCCAACCCAAGTAGCATTTTTCAACGGAAAAATTGCGATTTTATCGCCGATAAAATAAAAATAATAAAAATAATATTGGTAGATAAAAAATTGTACCATCACGTCCCCAAGGGGTTTCATCCCCTGGCGTTAACTCTGGGCGTTCTCCGTGCGTCCATCACGTTTACCGGTCGATTTTACCGGTGATAAAATCGCTAGGATCATCAACATATGAGCGATTATCGCCTCAGTCGCCACGGTGGTAGGCCAACACTTTTCCATTAGGCTATGGCCGCAACATGATTCCCAAGTGCGAATTGCCTCTATGTAGATGGATCGGCGCTTCGCAACCTTACAACTTTTTACATTGCGTTGACTGACACCGAGTTTTCATTGGATTTTTTTTTTTTTTTTTATTTTCCCTCCTCTGTACTTTATGAAATACGTACTGTACTTTATGAAATACGGTTGGTAAAATGAGGTTCTACTGGTAATCTCATCATTCTGTCTTTGTAAAATTACCAAGAATAGTGAGATGGCAAAGATATCGATGGACCTTGGTAAAAACGCCGATATTTTTTATCGCCTGTGGTAGAATTACAGAGATAAAATGGTAAATTAAGTTACCGGGAATTGATTACGAATAAAAGTGGTATTCTTACCTGGAAAAATCAGTAAAAATACCGGTCTGCCTTTCTAACATTACCAATGATTGATAAAAAAAAGAGATGGTAAAGTTACCAACGGACCTTGGTAAAAACGGCAGCGGCGGCGGCATAGAAACATGTTTCATAAGCGTCATTCATGCGTTAGTAGGCGTTGATGAAAAATTGCAATTTATTGCAATTTTATCTCTATAAAATCGCGTTCGATAAAATCGCGATTTTATTGCAATTTATCGCGATTTTTCTCCCGATAATATTGCGATGATTCGCCGTCGATAAAATCGCGATTTTTTTATCCGATAATATTGCAATAAATCGCGACGTCGATAAAATCGCGATATATTCTCCGATTAAATCGCAATTTATGGCGATCACTACTACTCGGGAATTGCAGCAGCAAATCCAAAAATTGTTACGCATCACCGCCACTCTTTAATTTAAATATCAAACCGACCTGTGGCCTTTTATCAAGGTTAATATAAATACATCCCGTTTTATTAATGACAAACCTATTATATTTCGTTTATATTATATTATATTCTATCCTATTTGCTTTCCATCCATTTTATTTTATCCCATATAAACCGTTTCAAACTGATTATTCACCTTTTTTTAAAACTCCAACCTTAATTGAAGTAAGTTTTTAGCTAAATTGAAGATGATCTTTTGAATGAATAAGCACTTAACAGAACTTCAGCAGTATTAATATTAATACAATTTACGAGAATAATGTAAATTAAAAAAAATTAAGTGATATTTTCATAACGAATTGACAGAATATACGAGGGGGTTGGGCCGCGGAGCGGCCAGGGGGCGGAGCCCTCTAGTAATGAAATAAAAATAAATCTAAAAGCGTAAGATAATTTCGGGTCTACTTTTTTGTTTAGATCTTATTTTCTCTTTTGACGATGGAGGGATTGGATTTTTTAACCCTTTGTGACCGCTAAATTAATTTCTTGACCATATATCTTTTTTTGTACACCTCAAGAGACATCAGATTTACTCAAAAACATTTTTTACTGCTTTCTGGCGAGTTCATGTGGAACTAATAAATATCCAAAGTAACCAACTTAGGAAAAATACATTTGATCCGGATTAGGTAGGGTTGTTATTTATCTCAGTCCTTTACACTCGCTTTTGAACGGAAAGAAATATATTTTCCATCAGAAAGATGAGTCGGGAGGTTTATAAAGAATAAAAATAATCCATATCAAAGTATAGTTTTCTCAGAAAACAGCATCTAATGTATGTATCATAGAATTAACATCGGGTAAATAACAAACATGGATTTTTCCACTATTTTTATGTCAACTCCTTTGCATCACCGAACTCGGCAGTTGTATGAAGGGGTTTCAACCAACCAATGAAAGTTGTTTTCGGGAACAACAACTCATTTTTCCCTCCTAACCTGTTGGTTCGTGAATTTCAAGTGTTATATTCAATGTCTCGTGGGATATTTAATCGAGCATTTAACCATGTTAAAAATCGCCCATGGAAGGTTTTTTATGCTGAATGTGTTCTTTACATATCCAAAAACATTATCTAAGATTATCGAGTATGGTGACAAAGAATTAGAGTGATAGTGGCTTTGCAAGACCATGACATCCATTAGCTACTGGGCGATGATATATGAACCATATACACAAGCAGGGCCGGATTTTCCTACTTGCCGCCCATGGGCCGCCCGTATTTTGCCGCCCCCTTCTCATTCGTTTTGAAACATCAATAAAAACCATCGTGAACGTGCCAGCGGGGGAGGGGTGCATAAGACGCGTTTACTCGTGTTGAACACATTTTTTGGGAAAGCCCTGTCAACACTACTAGCAAAAGGTCACGGAACTTTTCGCGAAAGTCAAGTTTCGTAAACCTATCTCTAATGGACAAAGCCTTCCATTCATAAGAAATCAACGAAAAATTTATGAAAGAACAAACTTAAAATTTGGTGGAATGATTTTAACTTCCGCCGCCGCGCCGACCGCAGCGTGTTTAGCGCAATGCGTGAAGTATTCAAGCAGTCTTGTAGGAGCTATGCGTTTCACGCTGACCGCACTGTGTTTGGCGCAATGCGTGAAGTATTCGTACAGTCTTGTAGGCGCTACTATGTGTTACATGCCGATTGCCGAGCGGAGAGCTTCTCCTTTTCAGCTCAAGTCCTCGTCATCATTTCTCCCTAAGTCGCGCCGTTCCCGGCCAAATTGTGTGTTTGGTTTCTCTCTTAACTCGACTAATTTAAGGTGCTGTCTTTTGTATCACCGAAAGACGACAAAATTAGAAATTTCCTTTGATGAAACACGGATTTCCTGGTAAACTTATGAATATTTTCCTTCTAGTTTTTAGATAATTTTGTACGCATTATCACCCGAAGTTCCTGAATATATTAGGGGAAAATATCCATAGCTTTCTTCAACAATCACTATTTTCTGAGAGGAAATTTGGCAACTCTCGAATGTTCATGCGGCGTTTCTCTTTAGCACGGCAGTGCAGTCTGGCTGTTCAACTCTGGATCACCCTGTATATTAAATTTGATTAAATCGAACGTTGGTCTTGAGCCCGAATTTTTAAAATCGGTGGCCGCGGGCAAGCTGGACCGGAGCTGCTGACACTGGTGGCTCCTTTCCTGTAACTTACCTTATAATTGGAAAAGTGGGATTTTTTATTCTGTCAAACGGAACTATGGGCACAGTGTATGAGCCATGGGCGTGTCTATAGAGCGTTGTGGAGAGGGCTCATGAGTTAGAGACGATCGAGGCGGGAGACCGCGGCGGCGGCTTCGTCACTGGCTCTTTATAATTCCCGTTCACTCTTACGGCCCTCGACTAACGAACATACCCCATCTTTCCCACCTGCACATAGTTCTCTTTGATAGAAATACGTCCATTTAGACCCCAAAGAAAAAAAAACACACATAGGACTTTTCTCCCGAATCGAAGCGACACTTTATTGGCAGAATAGTGCGGTGCACAGCGAGTTCACACCTCGCGCCAACGCGCCTTCAATTTTGCAGACGCAATACGGACATCCATCAAGCACGAATAGTTGTATCTCTGCGCCGTCGCCGAATTGCCAGTCCATCTTCAATCTACAACGCACAAGACAACATTTCGATGGTGTAAGTCGGCAATCACATAACTCGGTTTGCGACGTCGCAAACTCCCTGTTGTACTTATATTTTTAAAACGGAAAACCACTCAATGGCAATTCTCTTAAACTGCCGTGATTTTTCTTCTCTGTGCGAGGAAAATTCTGCAAAAATTTAAAGGAATGATGTCAATTTTTTCTCCTTTAAAAAATAACACAGATGCGGAGACTTTCAGACACCGAAAACGAGATATGTGATCGCGGATTTACGCAGTCAATTTTTGAATTACAATAATTTCGAATCATCTTTAGACAAGAGAGAATTAAAATCGAAGCATAGTATTTAAAAATTTAACTCCGGTTATGAGATTAAAAACTTGGACGATTGACAGGCTCAAAATTTACTCTTGAATTATAGAAAATCCACACTCAATAGTCTAACTGAATTAACTGCAAAACTGTCTTGGTCATAAAAAGGCTGTTGGTGCTCGAAAAATCACGGGTTTATTATCATTATTACCTAACATTACATGAATAATTGAAACTTTTTTTATAATCGCGACGAAAAGATAATAAATTTCTGAAGTGTATTTCATATTCTCTTTTCCATCTCGGGACTCGTGCGGGAGGAAGACTGGCGATAATTTCTCGCGCAGCGCGGGAAAACATTCGCCAGCCGGCTTCATGAGCTGTTAGCTTCAAAAGAAGTGAATTTCAAGAAGAGTTAACTTGTCACCGCTTTATCGGCCTCTCATTGGAAGAGCACATTAATCTTGACTGTCAACCTACGTTCCGCCGCTGAGACCCTTCGAGAAGTATCCCTTAAAATAAAAATATATCTTGACGCAGCGGCTTATTTTCATCATAAACTCCTTTTAATAAATCCGTGCACTTCATTTGAATAGTAATTAATAAAGTTATACAGAATTCAGTATGAAAACTTGAGTATCTCTGTCAAACTTTTGCGAGTCTCCCCCTCAATGGCCGGTATACTTATAATCGGCTATTAGTTGACCCAGAAATTCTCTATTGTGAAGAATTTTGCATTATCAAAAGTTTAAGAAGTGGGTAGACTTTTCCCTCAACCTATTTTGGCCGCATTCATAGTCGGTCCTTAAACAGCAATTTTCCTTACGCAAGCCCCAATATAAATTACATCTTGATTAAGAATAAGGTATTTTTAATGACATTGAAAGGACAATTTTTACGATCCATGAGCGATATTCAACAATATAACCAATGGCGAGACGTGAATGATCGACCATCGATATATTCCCATTTGAAACTGTGAAAAAATAAGATGCATTCAAAAGACAAGATAAAGTCTATGACGGCCATCTTGATCACACATTAAATCAGACCAATAAGAAATGAGGCAGAGACGTCGTGGCGTCTTCAAGTCACTCATGTCTTAATTTGAAAAGTCTCCAAGTATACTGTTTAAAAATTTTATGTAGCTGTGTCGCAGAACGCCCTAGCGCGCCGTAAAAGCGGCTTATACATACACAAGTAACTGTTAACAAACAGTTATGCAATCGTGAATTGTTTGAAGATGAGGATCTTTAAATGAGAGAATGACCAAAAAATTTAACAATGTAACAGGCGAAGGTGACAAAAATAAACTTAAAGCCAAACCCGTTGGCGCCATTGAGAAAATGGCGCCTGGTCGAACTGTACAGCGGGGGGCCAACAACGTCCGCAAAAAGCGCACCCGCTAGCGGGCGCCCGGGCGCGCTCAAAACGCACAGTTTTCTTATGGAAAGAACGATTATGAATGTATACCATTCGGTCCTTAGTATCCACGTAAGTGTAGCTTGCACAGATGGTCACCTCCTTCGTTTTACTGTTGATTTCATTGGTTGATCGGTTGGCTCATGTGTCTAGAACATTTCATAACCATCCGTGTTGACGTTTTCCAAAATGTCAGCAATCGGCGATATTGTCTCTGAAATCAATGATAAACATTGATACTTTGTTTCAGGTCCACAGTACTGGGGCAGAATAAATCCAGAATG
Source organism: Bemisia tabaci (assembly GCF_918797505.1). NCBI lineage: Eukaryota > Metazoa > Arthropoda > Insecta > Hemiptera > Aleyrodidae > Bemisia > Bemisia tabaci. Next base: position 414,528 of record NC_092795.1, on the reverse strand, counting down.
GAGTCTATGTAATAAGGGTAGGAGGCAGTCACCCATCAACGTGGAGCCTCAAAAACTTCTATTTGACCCTTTCCTCCGCCATGTAGATATTGATAAAACTAAGGTAAGGCAACTCTTAATCTCACCATAATGAAAGGCATAAAAACTTATAAAAATTAAGATTACTGGTTTCATAATTTGAGGGATCTTAGTTTTCTGTGACAATTCAGGAGTACATAAACTGTAATGGACCAGTAGATGAGGTACGAATTTAAGCATTCTGATGTATGTGTCTTAACCAACGTATCACGCACAACACGATTCGTGCAACGAAAATTACTAAAATCGATTCCTAACTATTTGTAAGATATTTGACGTTCTTTGATGCGTGAATTCAAATCTCCCGCTCATGAAAAAAACTAATGTCTGCGTGCAGCAAATAGCTTACTAAATCTTACCGAAAATTCTCTGCGGTATGATGACATCCTCGATTTCGGTGCTTCGGCTCACGTGTTCCCGTTGTTAACACTTTAAACAGCTCAAGGTGGGGGGGAGAAGAACATTGCTCTATTAAAGAAGCTTGCCAAAACCGGAGTATTGCGCTGTTTGATTCAAATAGACCATTGTTTTTCTTGTGAGCGTGTAATTCAAAATTCCCGTAACCAATGTAAAATAAAAACGTAGATTTCTTAGTTAGGAGTTGATTTATGTAATTTTCGTCGCACGAATTTTATTGTGTCCTTGGCTAAGAGATAAGTTTATATTGAATGCTTAAATCTGCACCTTGTCTACTGGTCCATTGAATTGGTTTTTGGTTGGAGGGCGTAAGTCGTCACTACCAAGGTGATTTCACCCAGTAACTTTCGGAATCGATTCCTGAAAAAGAATGTAAAAAGATTTCCGGTTATTGGCAGTAAAAAATAATCCGTAATAGTGACCTTATACTAAGAAGCTATTTTGGTCAGGGATACGGTACGGACATACTCGTAAGGGTTTTTATTTTTATTTTTTATTTTTTTTTTGGCGGCACGGCACCAACGAATAACTCTTTGGTTTAAATCCTTTTTTCTTCTCTGTTTCAACAGGTTAGCGGCATGCTCCTAAACACTGGACAGTCGCTAGTGTTCAGAGTAGACAAAGACACAAAACACCATGTAAATATAACTGGAGGCCCTCTGGCTTATAGGTATCAATTTGAAGAATTTTACATCCATTATGGAACGGGAAATAATCACGGATCAGAGCACATGATCCAAGGTTACTCATTTCCTGGTGAGGTGAGTACTTTTCTGTGGTCACTTGAACAAGCAATCTTGGCTTTACTTGGATTACATTTTGCAATTCGGAACTTTTTGTGTTGTTTCGTTATGTTTTTACGTGTTCAATTTTTATTAACATGAGTGTGCGTGAGTCGTTTAGTGATGCAATCATTCATACTTGAAGATGACCGGAAAATGAGAGTTGAACTCGCATCTTGAGGAGTGTTCATATTATGGGCTACAATAAATGTGAATAGGTATTAGAGCTATTGTAATGGCAGCACGCATGCTTTGAATGAATACCCGAGATAAACGTCCTGACTATTTTATCCTCCAAAAGATTTTTCCTTCTTTTCTCCTAATTTTGTTTTCCCAAAATTCTTATGCAGAAGTCGCTAAATTTATTTCTGAAACCAGTTCAGCCAACATTTTCCTTCATCCTTTTTATTTATTTCCTGTAGGTATTTATGGTACACATCGGGATTTATCCTTGCATAAAAAGCATGCATTTTGTATTAAAACTAAGAAAATCTGAAATACATATGACAGTACGAGAAATCAGAGCCAAAGTGAGGAAATAACTAAATTATCTAATTAAGACATTTATAGGTCTTTAATAAAAACAAGAATTCGGAAATCTGAGCAGTAAATTAAACCTTCGATATGTTTGGAAAACAAGTTTTGAAACACCGAAAAAATTTACAAAAACAGTTCATAAATTAAAAGAGCCCTCTTTGATTTTACGGAATATTTTTTGGAAATATTCATTCTTTTTTAAATTATCATTCTATTCATTAACAGTTTTAACTTCAGCTCAAACTTGTTATCTATGACAAAGTAACATTTCTGTGCAGTAAAAAGAAACAATTTGAATCAAGAAAATTTTCTTTCACTCAAAAAAATGTATCTGGAGATAAAAAAAAAAAAAAAATTAGTTTCCTCAAAATATGTTCTCTAAATCAGAGAGGATGGATTAATTTGAAAAAAGTGTTCTTTATCCATTTTTTTCAGTGCTTGCCTACGTTTCTGTTTGTTTCGTCGTCAAAAACTAAATGCATCAAATAATAAGTGAAGCAGGTAGTCGGACGGTGCATTAATTTTAACCACGATTGACACGGTGCTCAAAAGGGAGAGGGATTACGGCGTGGGGCGTTAAAAACGGATTGATAAGTCGATGTCGGGAAGTCTTCGCACGGGGAGGAGGATGAGAGAACGGGGGCTGGAGGGGGTGTTCCCACTCACCTCAAACGCACCCGGGTTTATTTGCACGAGGTTCAGTCGGCGGTAAAATTTATTTTTATGGTCCGATATCTAATGCTCACCTCGTCATTGCTCTGACGTAAGGACGTACCTAAATTTCAACGTGAGCCCTCTTCTCCGCGTGACGCTTCGCTTTCAAAGGCTCTTATGAAAATAGAGATCCGTCCTTACGTCATAGGAGCGACGCCTCTCTCTCGAGCTCCCCCCGGACCGTAATGGATCAGTTCTGAGCACCCGAACACCCTTACATAAATAAATTCGAGGGCGCTGCAACCAATCTACACTTGTTATAAATAAACATAACGCTCGTCATTTTTTATTCACTTTTCAGACGCATGACCGTCGTCCCGATAACCAATCATTCTTGTCCCACTCAAACCCGCTACTTTTTTTTTTACTCTTCTCCTCTCATTTCAAGGCTCTTTAATGTTGTGTTCGAGCAATATTTTCAAATCTACCGATGAATTCTGCCGCAACACTGTCGGGAAAATCAAAGCCTTAGGTTCCGCGATAAGTGAAACTTATTTATTAAAGTTTTGAAGAATGCAGATACACACAGGGAGAAAAAAATGTGTTTATGGGGCCCGAAATTCAGGTTATATGAATCTCCGAAGTTTTCGGACCGTGCATCCGAAAACTTGAGGTGAAGCTGCCGAAATTCAGGTTCCACATCGGAAGTACTTTGATTTTCCGGTCGACACATTACACGTTTTAACAGAGGTACCTACCGAAGTACCTCAGATGTGTGAACCGAACTCTGGCGACTAGACCCCAAGTTTTCGGAAGTTCGGAGATGAATTTTGGATCCCATGCTCGAAGTTTTTTTCTTCGTACACTTTTGAAGAATAAGAATTCCTTCACTGATTTAATACGTTAAGACGTTTTTTTCATCCCCCAATTTTAATTTTCCCTAAAGAATTTCTAGATTGTTGGTAAGAAGAATGCCGATTTTTGAGTTAATATGAAGCTTACAAATAAAAGAAAATAACCTTTCAATGATCAATTGAAAGAACCTAAGAAAAAAGGAAAAAAGCGTAATTAACGGTTGTGCTCTTTTTTACATACAGCATTGCACTCTGGAATTAGAATCAGATACTGAGCGAATAAAACATTTTTTAAAGAAATCGATATGCAAAAGAGGAGACAAGCAAATAGATAAATAAACGATAACGTAAAAAGTGACTTCATTTGTTTCGCCGAAGACAAAATTCTTCGCTGTTTTCCACTCGTAGCGACCGCTTCTAGGGTTGGAAAAATGACTAATGAACCGAGCGTGGTTATGGAAAATTTACGAAGACATGGCCGCCAAATTTCCACCGGGTTCGAATTTTTTATGGTGGTGGGTGAAGAATAAATGCAGGATCCCACAATACGGCCACACTGTTTAACTTATTTAAAGTGCAGCCAGCGATAACGCTTTCAGACGCAGGGCGCGGTTTCTTTGACTTTGAGTAACTGATAGATTCTTGAATATTTCTGAGGTGCCTATCAACGCTTTTCGCTTTTGTTTCTACTGTTTTCAGCCAGGGGAGGAAATAAAGAGGGAAGGCGTCAAATAAATGTTTAAAAACTTGGAAGAGAAGTTGACCGCCTTATCTCGCACCTTGAGATAATGAGAGTAAATATTTAAATAGTCCCTCCAATCTCACCTTTACATTAATGGCTGTGATATTCCAATTTTCTCGGCGAAAACAGGTTGATTCCGTTATTTTACAGTATTGAGTCCATCTATAAGACGTGCATACTAAATTTGCTAGATTTAATGTTCTAGACGTTAACTGAAATTTTAAAGAGTTTTGTTTCAGACTAGTCAACTTTTCATACATAAGCAATTTCGATAAGTGGTATCGTAGTGTACGCGTATCTTACACCGTTGAATTGTTCGGTTCTTGAATATAATTTAAAATTGCATGAATCCTGAATTGGGAATCCTGTACCACTCACGTGAAAATTAGAATATTCTAAATGAACCTTCAGATCTCTTGGACGTGCTGAAGACTGAATAAAGCCCCCTGCCTTAATTTAAATTCATTGCGCTGGTTTTTAAATTAAAGTACCTTGAATATTTGCCTTCTTTCCTCCATTGCTTGGTATCATATTTTTTTTTTTATTTTCTCGAATACCTGCATAACTTAATACTTTATTTGATCAAGACACAATTATTTACACATAATCAGTAATATTTACCGTTTGATGATTTTTTGGTCACTTAGTCTCCACGTAGTTTACATTTTGTTAATTTTTTATTGAAAAACAAAAATTAAATTATGGCATATATCAAAGGATTTTGAACAAGAAATAAGCAGGAATGATGATGGGGACGAATGGAAAGAGAGGAAATGAAAGTGTGGAAAGAAAGAATTAAGAGCATTATATTTTTCCAGCACGCATGCACTCCAGTGTTACGGCGAAAACGGTCGGATTAGAGGATTTCAGCGTCCACTTTCAGCCTCAGACATGAGCAAATAAACAACGTTCACTTTGAAATAAAAGTTGGGCCATTCCAGCATTTTACATTGGCTAATCGCTTGCCTTTCACATGAATTGCAAAGGCACGTTTGAATCAACGAATAATCGGCTTTTCCCGAAACTATGAGGGGAGCGTCTGAACCGTTTTATATTCTTCGAGAGAGTTAAAGTCCACAAAATAAATGCTAATTTTTTACCCCCGCCCGTTTAAAGTCCTCGAAAATCCGTTTGAACCTGAAACTCGTTTTAGGTGGGACTTTTTTGTAATTCCCAGAGGATCTCTTTTCCCCCTTTTTTTCTCAAATTACTTAATCAATACTTTATTTGACCCCGCAAAAAGAAGAGCTTAAGCATAGTTTCTTGCGGATGAAATACAAGATGAACAGTTTTGAGTTATTTCTTCTCATATTTTTTTGTGTAAGCTGTGTCCATGAGAACACTCATTTTCGTAGGGAACTAATAGCCCTAAATGTTGTTTCGAAATAGAGCCAGAGATACTTGTTATTGCATAACATAATATCCACTGTTAGTTTTTTTTAACAAAAAAATATCGCAAGCGCAGTGTCTCGCGTGCTTTGAAAATTCGTATTTATTTTTACCATAATCCTCTTCATAGTCAACATAATTTCAACTGGACATCAAGTTTTCTTTCACCTGAAAATAATATTAGATGAAATATAAAAATAAAAATAAAAAACAATGGAAAGCGTGCGTAAAGCGCAATTTAAGTGGAGCCGTCAAGAACTGCTTGTTAAAGCAATCAATCCAACAACTGTCAATGGTGAGACGAGAATGGGGAGCAATTTTTCAATTCAAGACAAAATCAATCAATCTGTGAAAAAATATGAGCCTCAATTTGACACGAGAATGCGTGTTGCTAACAAAACACTTAACTTTGAAGGATCCTTTTACAGCTCTTTCATGGGTTGAGACGTGTGAAGGGAGGAAAGGAGCCAGGAAAAGGGTGGGACGTATTTCAAGGCGCCCGAGCTTATAATCACACGATTAGCCCACGTACCCAGACACCTCCTTGTCACCGCTCGTTATAATAGGAAATCTGTGGCCAGACTATCAGGATGTGGTGGATGCCGAAAAGCGGAAATTTTCCCGCCGTGTCACCCTGTAAATCCGTGAAAGTGTTGCCAGTTCTTCTTCCGAAATTTTGAAATCATAGCTCGTGACTAATTACACCTGAATTTCAAATTTAAATCATGATATCTGCACAGAAAAATAATGTTTTCTTAGATATTAGCTCTTTTTAAATCTGTCCTCCCTAGTAGCAGAACAAATTTTTGTTTTTCTAAAAAAAATATATAAAAAAAACACATCTGTTATCTAAATGGACTGCATTTTGCAATTTGGCACTATAAATTCTGGCTCTTCTGGAAAAACACTTATGAGCATAGGGAAACTAATGGCACATTTGTTGTTTTTATACCGGGCTAGAATTTATATTTCCAAATTGGAAAATGTAGTCTAAATGGTAGTTTTATATAAAAAAAAAGTGTAACGCTCATATAAAGAAAAATCAAAGTTCAGACCTGACCGTGATATAAGAAATGACAATGGCTAGCTGAGGTGATTTTTTATTTTTTTTTTATAAGACGCATGCATACAAAAGTGTTAAAAGTGAACATTTTTATGTAACTATTATACATAAAAAAAATCATAATTTTCGTGAGCTTTTCGCGAAGTAGAAGATTTTTTAATATTTTTGCGAGAAGCTCACGAAAATTGCGACTTTTTTTTATAGAGTGGTTACTCAAAAAGGTTCCATTTTAACACTTTCGTATGCATGCGTTATATTAAAAAATTAACTTTTGTACATCATCTTCATCTTTTCCTTCTTTGGTTCTGCTACTCCTCTCGATAAAAAATAAAAATAAAAAGAAGAGGACAGGATTGCAATCGGTCTAAATGGGGCGAGCTGAACCTACTATTTTTGGCTCATATTCGGAGCAGCGAATGTGCCATAAGTTTCTCCCATGCTCATGGGTGTTTTCATGAATGAGCCGGAAGTAGTATACTATACACCCTTATTGCCATATGCAGTCCAATCGATCACTTGGGGTTTTTTCGTTTTTATGTATATCATGTAATATTGGCATAAAAAAGAGACAGTTTTTGTCTTACGAAAAGAATCCGGGTTGCGTGAATAAACGTTACAGTCACTGTTGACCAATCAATCGTTCTGACTCCGTTCCCTTTATCAGGGCCGGATTAAGGGGGTGGCCACATGGGCCGCGGCCCATAGCGGCAAATCTATAGGGGGCGGCAAATTTTGCAATTTTTTTAAATGTATAAAAAATATCGGATTTAGAAAAAAAAATTACTGACGAGAAAAGGCGACAAAATCTCTCATTTCCTGAGAGTATAGTAATCTCTAATTTTCTCGTCTTTCAGTGATACAAGAAACAGCACCTTCAATTAATCGAGTTAAGAGAGAAACCAAACACGCAATTTGGCCTGGAGCGGCGCGACTTAGAGAGAAATGATAACGAGGACTTAAGATGAAAAGGAGAAATCCTCGGCGTGGCGATCGGCATTTAACATATATTAGCGCGTACAAGACTGCACGAATACTTCACGCATTGCATCAAACACAGTGCGGTCATTGCGGTCAGCGTGAAACGGATAGCACCTACAAGAATGCATGAATACTTCACGCATTGCGGCAAACAGTGCGATCAGCGTGAAAGACATAGTGCCTACAAGACAGCGTGAATACTTCACGCATTGCCGTCACGGTGCGGTCTGCGCGGTGCGGCGGCGGAAGTTAAAATCATAGATCCACATTTATGTTTGTTCTCCCATAATTTTTTCGTTCATTCCTTATGAATGGAAGGCCTTGTCCACACAGAGATAGGTTTACGAAACTTAACTTTCGCTTTAATTTCCGTGAACTTTTGCTGGTAGTGTTGCCAGGGCTTTCCCAAAAAATGTGTTCAACTCGAGAAAACGCGTCTTATGCACCCTTCCCCCGCTGGCACGTTCATTAGTCGGTTTTTATTTATGTTTCAAAACGAATGAGAAGGGGCGGCAAAATACAGGCGGCCCATGGGTGGCAAGTAGGTAAATCCGGTCCTGCATATTTCTTCTTTTATCTTGCATCAAAAGATAAGAATAACGTACGATTCTATAAACAGCGCAACCGACCCATTGATATGCCATTTAACAGAGGGTCAACCCCCGTTTTGATAAAATGAAAATGTAAATTTGGCGGCTCTTAAAATGCTACAAGAAGCGCACCACAGGAGGCGAAAACTATAGCGTGGGCTTTATTGGAGCCTTGAGGTTGTAACCAGGCCGCTACCCAACTTGAACGGATTTTGACGGGAGAAGTTCAATTTATTCGTCATGATTCATTATTTTCGGCTACGCCAGTGCCTGTGCCACACCTTCCATGCTTCCTCGCACGTTCATATATCTCAACACCGCAAGTCACCTGAAATTGACAGCTTAAAGTGAAAATAGCTTGAAAAGATACGCTGGAAATTATTATTGAGTTAACACGAGTTGGTGTCAAAGATCCCGTTAAGCCAGCGCGGATCATCGCGTCAAAGCGGCGTTAACAACGAGCGCTTTCGTCGCATTTCGTCTCGGGATCTGCCACAAGATACAATTTCCCTCTCAACACGGAACTGCAGCAATATTCACATTCCACTGAAAAAGTCTTCGTTGATCTTCCAGGAAAAAAAGTGGAAGACGAACAAAAAACCTCCGGAAATTCTTACACTATAGTTCCTTCATAGAGAGATTTAAGACGAGTAGGTTCATGGTTGTCACAAACCGGAATTAAGATTATTACACGCGGATAGAATGTTTGCCATAATTTCTGATCAACTCGCTACCGAATTTATTTCCTCCGTTTCCACTCTCACACCGTTTGTTCCGTGGCGTACCTTTGATACTCCGGTTCATTCCAGTTTATCATCTTCGGAATCGATGAAAATGTAATCTTTATTCCAGTTTGTGACACTGTCGAGGCCTGCAATCAAAGACAAAAAGACGGAGTGTTAGAAGAAAAAAATGGGCCCTCCCTCCGATTGCCTTTTTGGATTAGCGGTAAAGCCATGACAAGTTTGAAATTCAAGTAAAGAGCGATAACGGAATAAAATTGAGTGAACAAAGTATTCTAGGTTGATTTTTGCTCAAATTCACTTACCTACATGAGTATTTTTTCAACTTTAGATTTTGATGGTCCGTCATCGACCGATTGATCTCATTTGGGAGTGACGATCATCTGGGACTGTTTCGGCCTCTTTGAGCCAGCGGGACCACCATGAGCAACAGAAAAATTACTTTTATCTGAGATCCTCGCTTGTTACCCAGTTGAAGTATGTTTATTATAAAAAATCACCCTCCCAACTACATTAATTTGCTCGTTTTAGGCATTTGAAGCGAGTTTAGAGAAAAAAATGTGGAAAAATTAAGAGAAAAAGTCCAAATCAAATTTCCGTTTGCCGCGATGGGTTCCCGCGATTATTTACCCACAAAAGCACAGAGCGCCGGGGCGGCTTCACTTCTCCCCCATGTCGCTAGATACGAGTGATCCGTCTTTATGTCTTTGCCTCCAATACAGGAGGCAACTAGCAATGGTTTCCTCAGTGTGAAAGGGCTCTGGACATAAGTGGAGGTATCTATTCGTTAATTGGCCCACTCCATCTGAGCTGCTACACTGTTAAAAATCAACACTCTGAGCGAATGACTGGCGCGAAAAATAAGCTCAGCGCGAATATCACTCCCGTTCAGGATCGGATAGCTAACGACGGAAAACACGCGACGCATTACTTAGTTGAGTTCCCTCGGACAACGTGGATTCGGACCGAAGAAGTACGTAAGATGTGTGGCAAAGTGAGTACTCGTCTTCTACAACCGAGACTCGGGTTCAAGACATCCGAGTATTTTACGTTCGCATTGCCTGTTTAATTTTCACTCCCACCCAATATTGCAGCAATATTGTCAATATTGAAACAATATTGTCATGTAAATATTTCCTTAAATACACTGCAGAAATATGTTGACAATATTGCTAAAATATTTCATGACAATATTGTAACAATATATTTATAAAAATGTTTTAAATATATTTACAAAATATATTTATGTAATTACTTTTAAAACAGTTTGTAAAATATATTTACAAAATATTTTAAAATTATTTTAGAAATATTAGTTTAAAAATATTTGTTTAATATTATGTTAAAAATATTTTATAAATATTTTTGTAATATTTAAAAATTAATTGCTAAAATGGCAAAAAATGGTTTGCGATTTCTGCAATTTGCTTTTTTTGCTAAAATGCCCACCCTCGTGGCGAGAACGACAAAACAATTTGCAAAAGTGGTAATTTTATTGTGCGAAAATGGCAAACTATACTTTTGCGAAATTAACATTACTAGTTTATGCTATTATGGCTAAAATTTTTGCTAGATTTTCAAAATGTTTGCCAAATTAGCGTATGGTTTTGCTCTGTTTACCAATTATTTTGCGGAACTTACTAAAATCAATCGCTAGAAAAAAGAAAGGGGGGGGGGGAAGAAAAGACAAAAAGAAGGGAAAAAAATAAATAACATAACATAAATACATCGACATAAATTCAAACTAGGAAAAAGCTCAAATAATTAAAACTGGAAAAAGACGCAATTATAAAAAACAGTAATTTGGTAAAGAAAAAAATGAGAGAGAGTTAAAAAAAACGAAAATTTGTAATACATGAATAGGAATATGTTGAGTACAATTAATAAAGAATTTGAAACACAAATTACAGGATGAAATAAAAAATAATAAATAAATAATAAATAATAAATTCTGGTAAAATATTATAAGAATCCGTCAATAAACAAACATATTACGGACTCAGAGGCCTGCGATAGTTAAGAGATTGAATTTACGGGCCCATCTACATCAAGCCTGGCTGGTCTGGTGGTAAAGTACTGGACTTCGGATATCAACTCCACCCCGAGGCGTGGGTTCTAATCCCGACTAGGACGGCGCGGATTTTAAGGTCAGTAACAACTCTACGATCCACAACCTGGACGCATGTGTACATTAGAAAGAAAATTAGTACCAAAGACGTCTCCTAGAGTGCGCGCACACGGATATGGAATATGATAACCTCATCGCAAGTAAATATTTTTAAAATATATTATCAATATTACCTTGACAATATTGCTGCAATATTGTCAGGGGGGCGGACAACAAACTATTGCAGCAATATTATTTCGATATTGTTAAAATATTGTTAAAATGTTTTTGACAATATTTCAGGTGATATTCGCTCCGAGTAAATTTCGCGCCGGAGCCTTGTCATCTGCGTGCAATCTGGCCAGCATGCCAACTGAGTATGAGCGCGATATGCGCGCGCCGGAATTTTTAACAGTTTATTTATTGTACATACCATGTCCAATTGTTCCTCCATTTATGTGGTACAAACACTTCTTAAAAAAGTATTATTCATTTTTTTTTAAAATTTTTGGAGAATTAGAAATAAAGTATGATGAAAGTGAACACGGTACACTCGAAAAATAATCAGTGTGTCGAATTACGCCCTGTGCTGCGTTCTTTGAGAAACGAACACTGGAAAAAAAAGTCGATTGGATCTAGAGTCCAGACTCTGAATAACATTGACAAGAAAAAATACTCTTGATTCAATCCGATTTTTTCTTGAATCGAAGAGCCGAGCCTTTTGATTTAGGCGGATTTCTTTTTGGCCCAAGCAGAAAGTCCGATTGAATGAAGCGTATTTTTTTTTGTCAATATTTTCAAGAGGCTGGACTCTAGATCCAAGTGACTTTTTTTTTTTTTAGTGAATGACACTAGCAGAAATTATAACACTCTGCACTGAGATTCATCTCTCTTGCTTGGAGCGGCAAAAATGTTGAGGATCATAGGTTCATGTGGCGGTCGCAATGCGGAACTTTTGATCCTCTAGTCCCTTGTCTCTTTCTGCCGCAAACAAATCGATGCTCAAAATAGAGAAGATAAGAATCTGGAACAAAGCACGTCGAGAGTTTGAGCTCGCGGTGAAGAAAGCCCGGTTCGCCTTCAATTTTTTGCAGAGGCAACACGGACGTCCATCAAGCCCGAATAGTTGTATCCAGGCGCCGTGATTGAATATCATTAGATCGTGCTAGGTCTGTCCTTCGGGTGATCTGGCGAGATGGCAAATATTATTTTCTCAAAACTGAAACTAAACTTTTTTATTTTTAAAATTAAAAATACTACACGTTCAGTTAAAAACTTGATTTGAATAGGTAGTTTGGATCTTAAAACTAACTCTTAAATACAACTTCCATGGAATGAGAGTTGGAAAAGAATCACTTTTTGTTGAAAAATTACGGCCCTAAGAATTTGAATAACTCTCAAAGAAAAGCTCTAACTGCTGTAATGGACAACTTTGCATGTATATACTCTTTGGAAAAATATACTCAAGGTGAAAGAGAGTTATAATTATGACACGTAATGACCATCTACGGAATATTGACGAATAAGGGAAACTATATTCTCGGAGTATAGCATTTCGATCGGCCGATTCGGAACGTCTTTTTAGTGCAAGGATGTAAACCTCTTTTAAATAAAATAACTAAGCAGCATTTTTATCGAACTTTTTTTGTGAGTGCCCCTTCTTCATTTAAAAACATTCTCAAGAAACAAGTGAATTTGCAAGCGAGTGGCTAGCGTATCGCACTATCGCCAATCCGATCCGGATTCGATTCTGGCCCAACTCGGAGCTGAATTTTATCCAGGTTGCCAATATTTGGTCCATGTAACCCAAAGAAAAACTAATCAAAAAATACCAACCGATCGTTTAGGTTACTTTATGTTTTACTTTCCATGTTAACACAAAATTTCGGATACTTTTCCTTACTGTGTCGGTATGTTCCGATAAACTTTGTCTAGTTGTGTGGTGAGATGCCACACAGCGGCGGAACTTGTAGATAATTCCATCGAGAGAGCATATAATGTTTACGACTGAGTAATATATTTTGTCTCTTTACTAGATTTACAAGGAAGTTAGAGGGGAGAAAAGAATGATGTGTGTGGAACCGTAAGTGTCTCATGATTGGATCGATAGTTGGTATCTTTGTTTTCGAGGGGGCGGGGGGAGGGGGAGGGGGAGGAGGGCTGAGATAGGGCAGGGGCGAATCTTCAAACGCTTCCTCAGAAAAATAGAGTTGACGAGCGGCAAGTGAAGAGAAGTGAGGAGAAGTGGAAATCGAATCATCGCCCCGTTTGATTCTGACACAAATTCGTTAGAAAAATGTTGCATGAACCGTGTAACGTCTTCAGGATTATTCAATTTGAGCGGCAAAAAATACAGTGTAAATATACGAGCGCTTACGTATATAGTTGTGCGCGCTTTTTCGACAAATAAAGCCCTTTCAAAAGTCAGACACATCCTCCTATCTTTCCCAGCCGGCGCGTCGCGGATCGGCACGGCACTTTCCTACGTTTAACGCCGAGAATTTCTTCGGGCCTTTTCATGTCGCCGAGTCTCCATTTCATTCCTCGCATGACACTTGCTCCTTAAAATCCTAGCAGAACTCCCTCTCCGAATCTCACGTCCTTTTATTTCTTTCACTATAATAACGGAATTCATTTTTTTTAGTCTTGTTCATTTTAAACGCCGTGGCACTTAACTTTTTAAATTGGGCCAATTTCACGCTGACGATATCAACGTTGCCGACTTGAGGGAGAATACTCCAATAAACCTCTACACAAGAAAGAGTAACCAACATTTTGTGGTAATACAATACGGGGAGTGGAAAACAAAGTTACCGAAGCATCCCCTAGAACTTTCTGATATAGTGAAGAAGACAAAATATATTACTCCGTCGTAAACATTATGAGCTGTCTCAATGGAATCGTCACTAACAATAAGCTTCGCCGCATCTAAACAATAACTGGACAACGTTTATCAAAACGTAGCAACCCAATTTTTGATACATGACTACTGATGGAACCAATTTTTCAAAACGTTTAAAGCTCTTGGTTTTGTGTTTTAGATTCAACTGTACGGGTATAATGCCGAGTTGTATCACAATATGTCTGAGGCACAGCACAAATCGCAGGGTATTGTCGGTATCTCAGTCATGGTCCAGGTATGTAGCACAGTTGAGCATTAAACATAAATCATAGGAAAACTATTCATCTGCATAGAACCAGCTAAATTCACTTTCCATGAACAGTTATCTTTCATGATATGAGCTTATAGTTGGGTATATAGTTTTAAAATAGTTTTAAAACCGCCAACTAGGGCTTTTAAAACAAAGGATAGTATTGAAGATTCTCTCAGGATACTCAACTTTGTTTTCAATTTCAATGTAACTTAAACTGTACTTTGCTCAGCTTTAAAGCTGAGACGGTTTTCCATCCTTTTATAAAGTCATCTAACTTTTATGCTCGATTTACAAATCATTGAGTGTTCGAAACTCACCTTGGAGAAGATTTTTTAGGGGCCAAATTGACTTTTTACCTATGCATCACGGCGCATTCAGTGACAAGTTAGACGCAAGATGTTTTAGTTACAGAACTGGCAGCTGTTACTTGGGGGAAATTTTGACAAATTACCAAACAGAAAAACTAGGCTTTTTTGTTTTGGGGGGAGGGGGAAGGGCAATTTTAGGGGCCACGATGGCGCAGAGCCTTCCCAATCGGAAATTTGACCTTGGTACAAGCTTAGTATGACATTTTTTCACATTTGAATAGAGTTGCCAAGCTTATCTTGCTAATGTTCCCACAATGTTAGCAGGACATTTATTTTACCTCTGGGACAAGCTTGAGCCCAAAGATTGTGCCAAGGTTAGGTTTGTAAGACTGCTCCAAGCCTATCCTGACAATATTGCCACAATATTGGTGGGACATTATTTTACTTCCGAGACAAACTTGGATATTCAATATTGTGACAACGTTATGTTAATAATATTGCTCCAAGCTTGTTCAGCGGATATTGTGATCATGATGTTGCCATAGACTTGATGTTAAAATATTGCCATAGTATTGGCAGGATATTTATTTTACCTCTGAGACAAGCTTGGATTTCCAACCTTACCTCTGAGGCAAGGTATATAGGCGATAGAACGCCGTATTACCTGCCCTCCTCGCGGAAGAAATTTCATAGCGTCGCAGTGCCTAATGTAGGCATACGGAACAATGGAGTGCCGAGGAACCTTCCTCAGTCAGCTTCTTTTTGGCTGCTTGCACTGGCTGAAGTATTCACCTTAGTTCCCACTTGTAACGGGCACTGCCCAGGCGAAACGAGAACCAGCCCCATTGACGGGGCGGCCGCGCGCGGACCGTTGCCAAAGAGCTCCATTTGAGCCCTTGGCCTAAGAATATCGGCAAGATGGGTTAGACGCCTATGGATCATGTGCCTATTACGTCAAAAAGCGAAAGGTCGCAGTTTTTGCCCTTTAATTTGCCCTTAAAGGGACCGCAACGGCAGATCCGCGGCGAGCGCGCCCTGGTGGCGGAAATAGCAAACGCGGTCGAATTGTGCTCGCCGCGCACAATATTGTGTTAATCTTATGACAATATTAGAAACAGAAGCCTAAAATGTTTATTTTCTTAATCTTGTGACAATGTTAAAGTGCGAATATTACCACAATGTTGTAAAAATAATGTTAGCATAATATCAGTTCAGCAGTTTTTGATATCCAATATTGTGTCAATATTATGACAATATTACGAACAGAAGCCTGTTATGTTTGTTGTCCTAACGTTAATTGAATGTTAACATAATAACAATACCGCAGTATCACAGAGATAACATCGTCTCGATATTATTTTAGCAATTTTGTTTTCCTAATATTGTGTCAATATTATAAGCAGAAGCCTATGTTCAATATTTTTTTTAATAATGTGCCAATGTTAAAACTAACATATTACTGCAATATTGAAAACATAACTCTACGACAGTATTAGTTTACCAATATTGTATAACCAATATTGTGACAACATTGTGACAATCTTGGAATCACCGAGCACCACCTGACCTTGGATTTCTAATGTTGCTAATATTGGTGCAATATTAAAATCCTAAGGTTATATATCCAGTATTGATGGTATATTGTACCAAGATTCTCAGGCCAACCTTACTGTTGAAATATGCTCACAATTTGGCTAAGGTTGCCACAATATTATTCCGATCTGCCCAAGGTCAAATTTCCGATTGGGTTCATTTTTTAGGCGCCATGACCGAGTTCTTAGGCGCATTTTGCGCGTTGGCGCCCGTGAGTTTCGAACACTGTTATTAATATTATAAATGGGTTGAACTTTCATCAGATAGATGTTTTGTCTCATAAACATTCTTCTCACTTAATGGTTAAACTCTATGTCTTCTTTTTTTTACAGATCGGTGATACCCCAAATCCTGAATTAAGGATAATAACTAGTACATTTAACAAAGTATTGTATAGAGGTGAGCAAATTTTGCCTTTACTTTAACAAAACAAGTTCCATTGCGTTCGAAGAACTAATGCCATGAGCTGTGCACGTACTAATACACACATACAATTAAATGTGATTTCCATGAAGAAAGGGGCCTTAGCCCAATGAGAAAAAACTGGGGTGAAGCGATTCTTTTTTTAACCGGGTCGAAAAATCATACTTGGAGTTCTTGATCGAAATCTCGATTTACGTCTAGAAGAATATATTGCGAGAGATTAGAGCTCTGTGTCATGCAGTGAAATCAGTGAAGTTGGATTATGATTTGGCAATTTTTTACCCAGAAATTTTCAGATTACATTCATCTTTTTTAAATTAAGATTTTTGAACCAGAGACATCGAACCACCACAACCCGGTTTGCTTCCATAAATCCGGGTGTTTTTTTGACCCGAAATATTTGCAGAACGGTTCTCTATGACCTTCTTACCATAGGTTAATTCCGAGTTTTCGGCGTAAACGAAGGTCAGCTTTTCCGTGAACAGTCAAAAAAGGTGTGCTTCAAAAAATTATCTTCCTATACCATAAATTTCTCAGAACATGCGTAAGAGCGTCTTTTAAATATTATTCCCATTATACTCCTTTTTGAGAGGAGGAGAGTTCCCGTTTTCTAAATGGAATACTGGTTGCAATAATAAAATCCCTCCAGGACAGCGGGAATTCTTGTTTTTTTCAAAAAGAAATCCCACGAGAAAAAATATTAGCAGGACGTGCCTGTAAATGGACGTATTTCTAGGAAACAGAACTATGTGCATCAAGACATGAGCCCTGAGACCCATTAGAATGTATGCTGAACAGGGCTCACGTCATAATGCACAAAGTTCCGTTTGACA
The DNA here is from genome assembly GCF_918797505.1 of Bemisia tabaci. Lineage (NCBI taxonomy): Eukaryota > Metazoa > Arthropoda > Insecta > Hemiptera > Aleyrodidae > Bemisia > Bemisia tabaci. The sequence continues at coordinate 397,282 of NC_092795.1, read as the reverse complement.
GAAATGCGTGGAAATGGTGCGAGACATCGACGGTGAAACTCTCAAACCACGTTTCTCGTTTGCGGAGTTTAAAATTTTCCGCTTCTATTTTTCCCACTGAAAGGAGAAATAAATCATTCCTTCAAGTTTTCTAGGACATTTTTTCGCATAGAGAAGAAAAATGACGGAAATTTTGAAGAATCGGCGTTGAGTGGTTTTCCTTTAAAAAATAAAGTAGGTACGACAGGAAGTTTGCAACGTCGCCAAGCGAAATAGGCGGTTTGGGAGCTCCACCGTGGAAATTCTCCACCGTGTATAGAAATGGGTTTTACAAGAGTGACTTATCGAAATCTTAGGGCGCCACGCTCTCTTTGGAGCTCCGAACTTAGCTACCCCTTCCCCTAATCGTAGGAAGCTCACGCACACGCACACACCCTCCCTCACACACACCGCGGCCTCAGCAGAACCCTATCGAACATATCCAACTTCGCTCGCTCCGGGGGAACACGGAATTGAGTCTTCGGAGCTGAGAAACTCGGGACATAAGTAACTTCCGTGGCAGGTATTTTCAGATAAATGGCAACGAAATATTGGCAGAACACCAAATTAATCAGGAGCTAGACTCCGCGAAGATATATTATCGAAACTAATTGGCCATACCTCTCGTTCGTGAGTGATTCAGCAGGTGAGGCTGAGGCGTGGCCAGGACGCAAGTCACGTTTCGCCTATCTGCAACGGACGCATCTCTCGCGCCAGGAAAAACCCACGTCCAGATACAACTTTGAAATATACTTCAAATTATGCAACTTTCTTTCCCATCTTAAGTCGTCCTATTCGTGGCTGTTATGTGACCCCCTTTCCTTGGGTAGATACCCCTTTCTCATGTTCTTCATTTAGAAAAAATATTTCATACATTATTTCATATTTTCGAGGACAGATACTAAGGGCTGGATTTAAAGTCGTTCTTTCAACAGTCCTTTTCGTAAGGGACGACGCGGCGATGACACTACTGGACGATGTTTCTCCTTCGCGGTTTTTAAACATCTCCGCTCCTATTTTATTTTTTGAAAGAGGACTAATCAATATCAATCTTTGAGGTTTTTACAGAGTTTTCTTTGCGCGCAAAAGAAAAAAAAAGAAAGTTTCTAGAATGACTTTGACGAGTTTCCCATTTAAAAATTAACGTATGACAGGAAGTCTGCGAAGTCGGAAACCTAGTTGCGGACTTTTACCGTCGACATAGTTCACATTGAGATCAAGGAAGGTCCATGGAATTATGGATGTCCTTGACACAAGAAGAAATTTTGCAAACCTTGAGTAAATTTCAGTTTTCCAACTTTGGAAATTAATCCTCATTAGGGATTATTAAAATGACCAGTCATTGCATTAAGTACGAAATCTGGAAGAAAATCAATCGTCAGTCTTGTTTGAGTGGGGAGGACAAGAATTTTATCCTCGCCAGTCAAAGTCTATTAGGCATCTGAACACTCTTGACCACAGTTCTCTCAATCCTTTAATATCTATTTTTTACAAAAAATGTTTACAATTGACCGTAATGAATTTTTTCAAGCATCTCATTTTATGCAGCGGCCCTGCGGTCTATGATGCAACACCTATTGTAGTGTCTATTGTCTATTGTCTATTGTCTATTGTAGTGTAGTGTCTCCCGTTAAAATTCCGGATTCACGCGTGAATTACGTACTGTCCAGAGGCAAGTGGTGGAGGACCAATACTGCTAAACCAATCGTACCCCTGAAAAGCAAAATAAATCGATGGATACGGAATAAGACGACTGACCGATTAAATAATTCTCTCGAAGAATAATATCTGAAGAATAAATCTTTTGAAGTATGAACAAGTATGTAAGATTTGAGGAATTCAATATGCAAAAAAAGAAGAAGTAGCATCAATTCAATGTTACGCCTCAACAATCATAATAGGTAGATTTTTGTGTTTAGAATAAAAGTTTAGGTGGAGTGGAGAAAAGGATGATATCGGCGGAGAGCGAGAGAAATTGTCAGCCCTATCTCGGCCGTGTATAATGTATACCCCCACCAAGTTACTATTTATAACAAAAACCACTTAGATCTGTTGTTGATTGATTACGGAGCTCTTGTATTTTACTTAACTCACTGGCAAGCCCAGCACACGCCTCGGAACCCTCGGCGAACAATGTGGCTGAACCCGCGAGAAATGCATTCATAAAATTAATGGTTCTGCCGCCAGATTTTGAATATCGCCGAATAATTCACATTGCCCGCTCACTCGTCTCGTCCGCGCTCGCCCGCGCGCCCGTCTTCGCGTCGCGTCGGCCACGCTCCTTGTTTTATCACATCCTCACTCCGTAATATCCTCGCGTCGCTCTCTCTTGCCACAAGAGCCTCTCTCTTTTTCCCCAAGAGCCTCTCTCTTTTTCCGCAAGAGCCTCTCTCTTTTTCCGCAAGAGCCTCTCTCTTTTTCAGCAAGAGCCTCTCTCTTTTTCCGCATTGCCCTGGAAAGCATAAAGTTTTATGGACGATAGGCTTCACGTGAAAATCCAGATATGCCTTTACGCCAGAGGAGTGACAATCCGTTTCCTCTAGACTCTTTTTGGGGATCCATACAGTATTTACACAAAACAATCGTATCTCTGTGTTACAAGATAAAAAAAAGCTCTGAAAGAAGTACCTTTTCCTTAGCCAAATTCCTACTGCATTGAGCAAGGTCCGTAGGGTGATTACTGGTCTAGAAAATCTGGAAATAATACCGATTTTTTAGGGGCGGTGCGGAAATATTGAAAAAGAACAAAAATTCCGAAAAAAGATCCTGCATTTTTTGCGGCATACCTCACCTTGTTTTAAAAGACAGTCTTGAAAGCATGCAATCCCTTACGCGTTGATTCTCCGTGTAGCATTTGCCACCTAAATTGCGATTGTGCAGCCAGTTGATCTTCAGGCCACTAATGAGCTTCAAACTTCAAGGGGTCCGTCACTTTTGTCCCAATTCGCGTGTAAATTTCAACGTTTTGCAAATTTCTGCGCATAGAGCTACTTATTAATTACTGAATTTTTCTGATGAGAAAGTCCCAAATTCTGTAGGAAAGTACTGAAAAAGTTTTGTAGAAGTACTGATTTTTTGCCAGTCAGGTTCAGGACGGAGGCATCCTGTGTTCAGTTTTTAGAGTTGATTTCCTAATTTTTTAGTTTGCATTCGAGTTGTGCTTCCGAAGGAAAATTGCGTGTCACCATGTGTTCTCAAACAACCTTAACCCTGATGTAGGTATCCAGCGGTGCATGTTCCAGAACTTTCTATGGACACTGCGTAATGAGTCCCTCTCACATACACCGAAATTTATATACACACTCAGAAATTTCTATGAAAGCTCAGGTTAAAAAACAAGGTTTCAGGTCAAACAATCATGAGCTGAAAATCTCCCTATCATGCAGGTGATTTTGAGAACCTCTGCTGCGTCGATGTCTGCAACGGGTCTATTCAGCGGGAATTTCAACCCTTACAAATTCACATGCTCATTGTAACCTTCAAGAACTGTAGATATTATCTTAATTTCCGTAAAGGAGCGGTTGCGACTTTGGCAGAAATCGGCCCCTTCGCGGAATCAGGAAATTTTTGGATGGTTGGCAGTTGACGATGCACATTCTACAGGAACGGTCGGGTTTTGTCGATACTCACATTTTTTGGCTCCGAAACAGTAGCCTAAACATGGCTCCGGAGCCCAAAATTGCTGAAAATTTGCTTTTCCGCGGTCCTACCTCAGATTTCGACCTGGGCTCAAAGGTGACGGTTGATCATATTTTCGTATGATACGTGTCCCGCCTATCTCGAACACCATATTCGAAGCTCATGATCCGTCAACTTCGGGCCCAGGTCGAAATCTGAGGTGGAACCGCGGAGAACATGGATTTTCAGCTGTTTTGGGTTCCGGAGCCATGGCCCCTATTTTGGAGCCAAACAATGTGAGTATCGGCAAAACCCGACTATTACTGTTAAATGTGTATCGCCTTATGTCAAATATCCAAAATTTTCCCGATTTCAGCCCAAACCGCGATCCCTCTTTTCACCTTCTTCATAACGGCATAGAACAAAATGGGAATTTCATGTTTCCCGAAAATAAAATAACATGCTGGAGATTTTTAGTTTTTTGCGTAGCAGGAAGTATACATTTTCTGAACCAAAGTTCGGTTCGTAGGACTGTAGACTTGGGTGTTCCATATGAACCGGAGATCAGTCTTTGCAACCTAAGTTTTTTGCTCAGGAAGCCGGAGGAGGTTTCAACGAAAAAGCCCTCTGGAAAGACGGGGCAAATCTTTTGGGGCTAAAGCTGCCGGAAAAAAGACGAGTCTGAGGTAGGCGAGCCGAAAAAAAGGAAATTATGATGAGGAGGAGGAGGTGGAGGAGGAGGGTAGAGAAGGAGGAGGATTTGGGCATCGACGCTGATGTTGTGAAAACTGAGGATGAGATTAAAGTAATGATGTGGGACTAATGTGATTGGCGGATGGACGCGGTCTCGGGGAGTGGATCTCTAGCCAGGAATAATTGATTGCGCCCTCGCTCTATTTTTCTTTTGGTTTTTTCCTCCCCTCAGCCTGAACCGAGCATTAAAATAAAGTGCTCCGTAGATGGAAGATGGAATGCGAGGAACCCCTGGCCCTGCAACTGCATGCGCATCGTTGCTAGATAACCCCCAAAATCACCCCACCTACCCTATGCGTGAATATTTAAAGTGCTCGTGCGCGCTATCGCAGTCTTGCATTGTTGCTCAGGATGGAACGAGATACGCTCTTGTGGTGAGCAAGAACATCTCATGAGCCTTCAGACGTCGCTAAATTTTCTTTGACTAATCACAAATTTTTGGGAAAATTTGTGAATATTTTTCCTCGGATTTTTCCGAGGCTCTTGTTCGGAATTTTATCTCAAGTGTCTACGAAAATTTTAAGGAAAATGATTCATAACTTCCTTCAAAAATATATATTTTTTTAAAGAAAATTTGGTAACCTTTGAATGCTTTTACGGCGTTTTTCCTCAGCATAGCACTTATTTCCGTGGCACAAATCGTGTTTTACGGGATATTTTGAAAAGGAAACATCAGAATGCTCAAATTTTTGTTGCATAATGTTACATATTTGCAACACTGCATTTTTACGGTTATTTTATAATTGGATCTTACCTCCTTGGCATGATTTTGCAAATTTTCATCGCTGCATCGTTTATTGAAAGAATTATCATCAACAATTGGACATTTTGAGGGGAAAAAATAAGAATTGTTTTTACGAAAGCTACAACATAGATTCGTGTCCCATGGACTCCAAGATCCAAATTTAATTTACGCTATGGGAGGTTAAAAGACCCCGCACATTCCTTGTGGGAAAGTGCACCACGATCGATTTTTAATTTTTTCAGCTGATAATCGAGATGTCTTAACTCTGGGTATGAAGGGACTCTATAAGGAGTGTGCGGGGTCCTTTGCACCGCACCTTGTCAAGAAGTCACCCGATAAGCAGAGCAACTGAGCCATTTTAAAGTGACGATTGTCTGAAGGAAGATTGAGGACGAAGAGGTGAGTGAGATGGTCGGGTCGATGAAAAGTATTTTAGCGGGAGGATGAGGATGGGGCTGGGGGCGGGAAGTGGCGCATCTATGATAGAGACCGAAGCCCGAATCGATGAATTTAAAAAGATGAGTGACGGGGAATGAGCAAATGAGAGCGGGGTTCATCCCTCATTACAGACGAGCACATCATTAGAGCGTAACTCTGGAACCTTAACTTTGAAGAGGCACATTTAAGAGCGGAGCATGAGTGCAGGACGGAGCACGGCATCGCATCGCATCGTCTCCCAAATTAAGAGCAATTTAAGGTTAACAGCCGCCCGTTCCCGTTCCCGCACCACTTTTACAACGCGCCGCCCCCCCCCCCCCCCCCCCGAAGCATAATCCAGGCCCGCGGCCGCTCCGCTCGACGACATGCACCACGTTTTGCTTCCACCGCACCGCATCACGCGTACCACGTCAAACCTTGCGGTGCCACCCCTTTTCATCCCTCCTCGCTTTCCACGTCGCCCTCTTCATCGCCCACCTTCAATCGTCAATCAGGAATCCCCCCCCCCTTTCATAACTTAGCATCCTGTCCATATCATCCTTTTGTCTTTTTTAGTTTTTAACACCAATCATCTCCGTCCTCAGACATCATCGTCTTAACCAGACTTATATTTGGACGTATTTATGCCAAAAGGAACTATGTGCAAGTGGAAAGATGGGGTGTGCTCGTTAATTCTCTGGCCATAAGAGTTAATGAGAAAAATAAAGCGCCAGTGACGTCAGCGGCAACGAAGCCGCGCCTGGTGCCGTTTGTGCGGTGCTTCAACTCATGAGCCCTGTCCACAACGCTCTCGTGCCATGCCTTTGTTATTGACATCGCCGATGTTTTGGAGCTGAAGAAAAGTCAAAAAGCTACACGTGGAGCTGACGGTCGTATGCGAGTAGTTACAGTGAAGACCCAGAAAGTGGTAATCGTCCGAGTTGTGGCGGAGCTGTATGTCCTGCCAGTTTTGACCACTGATTACTGATCGGGAATGATCAGCCGATGGAGTATAAATTTTTAGACCTTACATGGGGCGCACAGCTTAGCTGTGTACACCTTTGAAAAATGTAAAATAAAACCTATCTGATCTTGTAATAATTATACTTCAATAATCTCTGGTTCTCCATTCTTGCCTCTGTTATTCTGATTAAAATAAATAAAAACAGTAAATGTTTATATTTTTCACAGTTTCTTTGAAGATCTCCCGGGCCGATTTTTGTGATTTTTGAGGCTTTTAGTAAGAGATGTCCCCAGATAATCCTGTTCTGTTTGTATATTAACTCACAAGAGCTCACATGGCAGGCCAGAGACTGCCCCTTGGCCGCTGTTCGAACCAACCTTCAGTGGGCGCCTAGCGGATCCCTGTGAGTTAGTCTAAATGGGGGGGAGGGGCTCATTCCGGGACTACTTCTATTGACTGTCGCAAAAATCATGGAAATTGGCCCGGTAGATCTTTTGGAACAAACTGGCTATAAATGAACATTTGCACCGTTTAAGTAGAATGATTCACATATTATTGTATCAAGTAAAATCGAAAATGTTGGTCATATCTCCAAGTGAATAAAACGGGCTCATTTAGCGACTCAATAGCCGCTTAAATCGTGAAACTTGGTTCGGTAGAATGGTAGAACGAACTTTAGCAAAAAATGAAAATTTAGGGGGTCAGGCTTGCTGTAAAAAAATTAATTTATTTATCGGATGTACAGATCGAAAAAGGAAGCGTTTTGAGACATTAGCCCATCATCAAGCTGAATAATGAACACTCGCTATATATAACAGGCAAGTTAATGACACAGCTACAGCACAAGTCTTACCCCACAGCCTTTGTTTCAAGGAGTGAGGCGCACTTGGGAGATTGGACTCACAATTGGTCGTATTTATGCTAAAAACAACTACAATGTAAAAATTAATGAAATTAGAAGAAATCATTTTCACAGGGTGTGCGTGCTGCTACATAGTTCCTTTTGATGTCATTCATTTGCATATGGTTCTTAGTAGTATAAATACCTCTAATTCCGCATGTAAGATTCCGCACCCTGAGAAAACTAGTCCGCCTTCAATGTTTTGCGTATGCAACACGGAGATCCGTCGAGCACGAATAGTCGCATCCACGCGCCTTAGCTCAATAACATCAGGTCCTGTCATACCTGCTTTTCGGCTCACATGGGTATGTTCCAATGTTTTGTCCCTTTATTCTAATTTTAACGTTTTACTAGCCGTTCTGGGCGCGCTTCGCGCGCCCGTCACGCCTAGCCGGGGGCTACGCCCCCTGGACCCCCGGTCACTCGCTACGCGAGTGACATTCGGCTCGCTTCGCGAGCCGATTTTGTGGTAGTTGCAAATTTTTTATCACTATATTTTGAAGATTTCATAGAAAACATTATGAAATTCTCATTCCACAATTAACTTGTAGAATAATAATGGCAGGGCAAAGATAGACTATATCTTAAAATGGACGGTTCCCACTTAGTAAAAACAGCCAACACCACGAGAAGGTGAGGAACCACGTTAGCCACTTTTTTTTTTTTTTTTTTTTTTTTTTTTTTTTTTTTTTACTTTTTTTACTTTTCTGAAAAAAATTTACTGAAATTTTAGTTGCGTCCCCTAAAAGGAAACACGGAGAAAAAAATTTGTGCATGGAACCCGAAGCTGAGATCATATGGATCTCTGAAGTTTTCGGATCACGCATCCGAAAAGTTAAGGTCCATCTGCCGAAGTTCGGGTCAGACAATTGAAGTAGTTCGGTATATACCGAAGGTTTCAGGTCACACATCTGAAGTACTCGGTGCATACCGAAGGTTTCAGATTTCTGACCTGAATTTCGGCAGCTGGACCTCAAGTTTTAAGAGATTCATATGATCTCAATGTCAGGTCCATGCAACCGAAGAGATTTAGGAAAAACACAGTAGAGAACCAAGGAAATCACAGTAGAACGGAGAAAAAAATACAGTCGAATAAATAAAGAAAACTATTATCGAAGAAATTCTAATTATTCGAAAGTAATTAGCTGGCGTAATCAATGCGTAGCTGCGTAGGAGCATGAGCGAGAGTTATCATCAACTCACCGCTGGCCGCTAGGTACCTGGGTGGGCGAGCGACAATACGTAAGCGGTGGCATATGGTTCGATTGACAGAGGAGTGGGGAACGGTCAGACGTAGGGGAAAGGTTCAGGCTGAACCGTTCAGCACAGCGCAGCGTCAGTCACCGGGTGGGGAAGAGAGTCCGGGAGGGGACACTTCCCCTCGAGTGAAATAGAAAAAGGCAGAATCCTTCGAAGTTTATATATTTTAACGTTTTATAAAATTAGAAATTGAATTTTTGTACGTTTCGTTAAAATAATTCAATGAACCCGAATGAATAAATTTCTTAAAGAAAGTCTGATGACTTGTTGTCAACTGACAAACTATCATTTTGCCTTGAATACGATAATCTCGGAACCCTCGAAATCCGTACACTTCAAATTAATAGAAAAAAGATAAAACACGTGTGTTATTAGAATTATACCAAAGGTAAATTTTTCACACTACACTTTTTCAGTTTTTGAGAAGGTGCAAGATCGGTCCACAGACCACATATACCTATATCTACTCAATCGCTGATAAATAACTCGAGTGGAAGTAAAAATTACGGTAAAATGCGGGAAAACAAAAGTTGATGTATTACAGTTTATTTAGATTCTGTAACCTAAATTGTATCTTTTCCTTTTTCCCTTGTTATAATTACGTGCATGTTATCATAAAATGTTGCTCAGTTTCTTTTTACAGTGGGTGTCCGAGCTGATGATGGGCCAATGGCCGCAAAGCTAAGTTTTTCGAATCTATGAGTGTATAATGTAAAGAAATACATTTAAGTTACAATCAATGCTCACGTGATTTTTGCTAATTTTAAGAAATCCATCTTCAGTTGTGTGTGTGTGGTGGTGAGGGTGTGTGTGTGTGTGCCAAACAGTCTGGAAAACAAATAGCTCTTTCTGAGATTTAATTCTTTCAATAAAGCTTTGAGGGAAATGAGGGGACCGGGACCCCTGTCGCAAAGGTTGAAGGATTTGTTAAACATGTTTGACTTTAAATTATAAGTCTTTTACGATACTTTAAAGTGTCCCAATATAATTTTCGTGACAAATGAAGCCCCCCCCCCCCCCCCCCCCACAGAAACATGTAGAAGTGTCCCAATCCCAGCAACATTAAAACGCCCTTGATTCCGTTAAATAAACGTTGTCCAGTTGTATTACGTCCAACGCTCATTCCACGTGGTTTTCTGAGGAGAGAGATCATATTGCTAACGGGAGCTAACCGCAGTAAGTTAGCGGTACAAAGTGCCGCTATCACAAGTCGTCTCATCCTCAGCCACTCTCCCCTGCCTCTTTATCCTTTAAGCTGAACCTATTTTATCACGAGGATTAAGGGCCAACTCTTAAACAGGGCCGTAGTACACAGCCTCATTTTTTATTTTCAATGTTCCAGCATCAAGGGCTTAAGACCTGTGCATTTTAGCTTTTGAGACTGTGATAAATACACCCGCCGGCCGCGCCGGTCTGTATCGTGGTTTTTCTCGGGTCGAGTGCCGAGCCGCTTGTAAATAAATGCGCCGCGGTCTCCCTTTTTATCTTTTTCTCAACGGAAGTTTTCACCTTACGTTTCAATCTCGCCTTTGAAATTTATGGCGTGTATGATAATAATAACGACATACGTTACTGCGAATCGCAGATAGAACATCCCGATCGGTGCCTCTCTCATATTTAATAGTCTTCTGTTAAACACCCCATCCTTCAGTGGAAAATTTGATGGTCAAGTGAGTAGGAGCTGTCTCGATATCTTTTCACGAAATCTCCTCCCACTCTTTTCTTCCTTCGTGCGTTTTTCCTCTTTCATATTTGGCGAGAGTTGAGCTTAAACCTTACCAAACAGAATATGTACTTATATCTAAACTCTAAGAAATATTTGATGGTTTAGTTGGTCCACGCCATCGAGGTGACGTAAAAGTTTGACACAAAGTCGAAGTTTGAATTTTAAACGTTTGTGTTGTTGCCAAAGTCAACACAAACCGACACATGCAGTAAGGAAAAATAACCGAAATGTTTTCTTATTATATGCGAAGTAGAAGACAAAGTAACCTAAACGTGCGGTAATTTTTATTTTTTTTTTTTAATTTTTTTTTTTTAAAGATGAGTGTTTAAGTGGAGAACCAAAATGGCTATGTAGGACCGTACTCCTGCGGTTTTGCATCATGGATCACAGAACCGCAATGGTGCGGTTCCATGTTGAAACGGAAGTACAAGCACGGGGAATATGACCGCTGAATGGGTCAGTTGCGCTGTTCGCATTGTCGTGATTTGACGATTGAAGCGTATCCATCTACAAAAATCAATAAGATGTGTCCAACTGTTTATCTTTACGACCAGTATCAAGGGAGGTGTTGTCCATCTAGAAACACTGCGTTTGTCATCATCCGCCCCGGTAGTGTCGGTAGTGCATATCACGCGTTTCCCGTTTAGCAACCAGTACAGTGCAAATTTGTGTGCCATCGATTGATGAAATCAAGCTTGAAGAAACCGGTTGGATGATGTCATACACTGTGTTTCTCGATGAGCGATATCTCCGTTCATTTGTGGCGTAGGAACTTGGTTTTCTAAAAGATCTTCATACTGATTCATGATATATGAGCGTGAACCATTAGGACGAAATTAAAACAGTCTTTTTCAAAAAGACTTAAGCACCAGAAATGATTTTATGAGAAAAAAATGTGGGAAATTTAAAATTCTACAAATTTTAAATCATAGATTAATTAATAATGTGATTGATTAATGAAATTCTTTCATATTTTAGATCTCTGACTATATTTGAACAGGTTGATTTAAACTGCTTTTCTCCTTTTTTGACGGTTAAACTCACGAACCAGGGCCGGATTTACCTACTTGCCGCCCATGGGCCGCCTGTATTTTGCCGCCCCCTTCTCATTCGTTTTGAAACATCAATAAAAACCATCAAGTGAACGTGCCGGAGGGATAGGGGTGCATATGCATAAGACGCGTTTACCTACTCGTGTTGGATACATTTTCTGCGAAAGCCCTGTCAACACTACCAGCAAAATTTCACGGAACTTCGCGCGAAAGTTAAGTTCCGTAAACATATCTCTGTGTGGACAAAGTCCTCCACTTATAAGAAATGAACCAAAAAATTGTAAAAGAACAAACATAATAATGTGGTTTAATAATTTTAACTTCCGCCGCTGCGCCGCGCCGGGCTGATCGCACTGTGTTTGGCGCAACGCGTGAAGTATTCCTGCAGTCTTGTAGGCGCTATGCGTTTCACGCCAACCGCTCCTGACCGCACTGTGTTTGACCCAATGGGTGAAGTATTCCTGCAGTCTTGTAAGCGCTATGCGTTTCACGCCAACCGCTCCTGACCGCGTGACCGCACTGTGTTTGGCGCGATGGGTGAAGTATTCATGCAGTCTTGTAGGCGCTAATATGTGTTACATGTCGACCGCTGTGCCGAGGGCTTGTCCTTTTCATCTCAAGTCCTCGTCATCATTCCTCTCTGTGCTGAGCTCCAGGCCAAATTGCGTGTTTAGTTCGTCTCTTAACTCAAGTAATTAAAGATGCTGTCTCTTGTATCACCGAAAAACGACAAAATTAGAAATTACTAAACTCTTAGGAAAGAGAGATTTTGTCCCTTTTTCTCATTGATAAATTTTTTTTCTGAATCCGATTTTTTTATACCTACGTTTAAAAAAATTGCAAAATTTGCCGCCCCCTAAATTTGCCGCTATGGGCCGCGGCCCATGTGGCCACCCCCTTAATCCGGCTCTGTCCCGAACACCCCTTGCGGTGTTTCAAAATTTCCGTTCCCTGTTTTATTTTTGAAGGAGAATAAATCAGCATTATTTCTTGAAATATTCGCAGAATTTTCTCGCGCAGAGAAGAAAAACCACGGAGGTTCTTAAGTAATACCGTTAAGTAGATTCCTATTTGAAAAGTTCATTTTGACAGGAAGTCTGCAACGTTGCAGACGGAGATATGAGGTTTTACCGTCGATTTTCAATTCTAGCGCTTAAAGAGTCCTGTCGAGAATAATCGATTCAATTCCGTGATTAGCGCATCAGACGGATTCAAAGCAAATCCAAAAACTTCCTTCGAAATATGCCTCCTTTGCTCTGTTGACGAAAAGTCCATTTCCCGGCATCGACATTTCGTCGTTCGGCTGACAAAAGGGCGTAACTGTCTTTTGGGATGATCCCGAGAAAGCATTGAGTTATGTGAGGAGGGCAATGGTTTAAATTGTACACGGCCAGAGTTCGAAAAGAGCTTATCATACAATGGACGAGCTAAAAGCTGAGCGTCTTGGCGGCGAAAGGTGTGAAGTTGTGAAATGAACGAGTATTTCCTTCACCGTGAACTTCCTGAAAAATATAAGCGCTATGGGTGCGTAACTACCAAGGTGGAAAATTATTATTACCTGCATTAATTCAGTAGGATCATAAAGAAAATGGACTAGAGTGCAGCGAAAGAGAAACCACACTGGTGTTAACGACAAGGTGTAATATCATCTGTGTGTCTTTGTTTCCTTGGGTTCAGTAAAGTGTTTTATAAGCCGGGTTCATTCTCTCTTTTTCTTCCGTTCTAGAAATGCGAGACTCCGCAGGATTAGTTACGAATAACTTCACAGCACAGCCAAGATTGTTTAAGCTTCAAGTGTTGCATTAAATCTGTTAACTTTCCTGCCTCTCTCCGAGTATTGGGAAGTTGAAGGCTCAACTTTTTAACCGCGCTTTTTTCAAACATCCCTTTTTTTGCGGATCTAAATTCAGGCGTTTAGGGACTCCTTCACGGCTTTCGTTGAGGTACTTCCTCCCTATTGAAATTCTTCTCTTCAGTCGTGCTATTTCTAAAGAATTCAATACAGAAAGGCTAATAGTGAAACCATATCAACGGTGAAATTTCGGAACCATGTTTGTGTTTATGTTGTTAAAAAATTTCCTCACCTTATTAGACGTCATAATGGGGAACAAATCAACACCACTCCTTGAAACTTCTGCACAATTTTCTTTATGTGGAGAAGAAAAAGTATGCGAGTTTTCAAAGAACGGCATTGAATAGTTTTCCGCAGAAAAAAGAATGGATAACAGGAAGTTACTAGGCCCCGATCAAAATATGTGATTTCGGAAATATTCATCGTCGGTTTAAAGAATGGTCATCGTGGTCGAATTTATTCTAACAATTTTTTCTGGAGTACTTTCATACATCGTCGGTTTAAAGAATTGGTCATCTTGGTCGAACCTACCTATTCTAATAATATATTTCTGGATCACTTTTATACAATTACAAAACTAAAAACACTTGTCTTAGTTTTTCGTTTGATATTCTACTTTATTTTGAGCGCAGTAAAGAACCCTAATACGTAATTAAGGAGTCACTTTAATTCGTTCAGCTAGGGTCTCTAAAAATAAATTAGAAAATATTCCTTCATGAAATTCCGCTTTGAACTATTCAATCAATAATCTTAAAAAGTTTCATCAGATGTAAATTATTCAGCTGAAATCATGCAAGTTTTGGACCGTGTCATTCTGAAAATTGTAATGTTAAGTATACTTTGATGGAGTTAGCTAGTTATGAAAATCTACGACCTGGATAAGCATGGCTATTTTTGTCGGAGTTCACAGGTCTAAATTTTAAGGTCAACCTTGAAAAACTAAACCTTAAAATTTTTAAACCAAAATTTTGATAATTTTAGAATTGGATTCAGTTAATGCATGTACCTATTTTCTGAAATTACATTATTTCAATGACTCAAATTTCTTCTTTTATACACACTGTTCTAAAGTCCACACTATTATTAGGCATCCACTTCTTCAGGGCTCTCAACTGTCAGAACTGAAATATTCTTGAATTCTCTTGATTTGGACATCGTGTATAAGCTACTCATAGTTGTAAGCACGCTTATTGCTCGAAAAAATAAACTCCTTGAATCTTGGGAAAATAAAAATTTTTGTCCGGTTAATGACCCTCTTCCTTCATGTGGTCGGAAACTCAACTATCGTTCACAATTCTTCTTTTGAACGCATGAAGAAAAACTAGAAGAGGAGGAGACCTGGGGTAATATAGGAGTGATCTTATGTAAAAGGAGGTGAGAGCACAGCATTTGCGAAGTTATGTGATATTTGCTCAATATTTCCTCAACCTCTTATCTTCAAGGAGCTCACACATCGTGGAAGTGCAGATGACGCAAGCGAGGAGGTTGGAAAAATATATGGGCTTCGCCGTTGTTTCTGTAACGTAATTTTGTTTTTAAGGGAGTAAAAAGCTTGCCGTATTCTCTCTCAGCTCAGCCCTGCTTGATTTCATTGCCCCCCTCGCGTAAGAACGTATCTGGGTTTCCAAATGACCTCCGTTTCACACATAAATCCATGCTTTCTGTGGCTCATGCAGAAATCAAGATACGCCTATGCGCCAGACGAGCTACGATTCTCCCACCCACTCTCCAACTTTCAGACGTACGCTTTAAATCAAAACGAGTGACCTTTACTGAAAATCCAAGCTGTGGTTTTCCTTTATCATGTGTCCTCCTCTAGTTTGGTCAAGAATATAATTAATAATTTATGTTCATTAAGGGATTAAAAAAATATTTCAAAATTTGCTATAAAATTGCCTCCTAGAGTTTGGTAAATCTTCATGAGAGGTGATGATGGATCATCAGACAAGGTGCAACATTAAGAATTCTGAAAAACGTTACCTGATTTCGCGCAGAACATGATTCGCGAAACGAAAATTACTCAAATCAACTCCTAAACAACATGTTAAATGTTTTTCCATCCGCAAATTTAAACTTCTCGCTCATGAAAAAACAACGGTCCGTGTAAGTCAAAGTCCGCACTTTCTGTTACCGAAACAGTCTCTGTGCTACAAAAATATGGCAACTCTAACCTTGTCACTTCGACTCAGCTGATGCAAGTTGTTAACACTTTGAAGAACACACGGTAGGAAAAGAACGTTGCTCGATGGAGAAGCCTGCAAAGTCATTTTAGCGCGCGATTTCACTCAAGTAGACTATTGTTTTGTTTGTGAACGGGGAATTCGAATTTCTCGTGCTTAATGTAGACTAAAAGAATTTATATCTTAATTAGGAATTCTTCTTTTTCATCTTCCATTAACGACTAGGGTATGGCCATGTGTGTCAGGCCATCCAGTATGGAGCACGATAAACTATATAAATAAACTATAATACACTTTTTATAAATTACATTAAAAGTTAGGAATTGATTTCAGTATAATTTTCGTCGCGCGAACCGCGTTTCACGCAAAATTTTGGTGAGGTATAACGTGAATCAGAAAGCTTGAATTTGCACCTTGTCTACAGGTCCATGTAATCAAACTTAGTGGAATTTTATTAATTATGCATTCAGTTTGCAACACCAATGACTCTCTTAATTCCTAACGGGCGTAAAAACAAGGCCTGTTTGCGTCTCTCCCGTCTTCAGGTGTGTCCCTCATGTGGCCCTTGAAGCACCACCACAAATGAGACAGATGGGAAAACGCATGCACAAAACGTAAATAGAGCAAGAGAAAGGGCGCGCATTGATGACGGCGCAAAGATACGACTACTCGTGCTTCTTGGATGTCCGTGTTGCACTTGCGAAATTGAAGGCGCGACGGCGGCGCGGCGTCAGACACGAACTCTCAATACACACTTTTATGCGATTAGATATCGCTCAGATTCGGGAGAAACTTTTTCAAAAACGAGGCCTGAATACGTCCTTCCTATCTTCGGCTGCCTTGACACCCGTTTTTTTTCAAATTTTTTGAATTTGATGTATGCTATTTTTTTACGGTGTATTTCTAGACTTTTATCTCAAATTCGTATGTACCGGATCCGAACAACCAGCAGACCACGTGTTTTTAGCAAACTTTGGGTCAATTTGACCTGACTCGGGCATGTAAGGGATATTATGTGTACATATTCTAATTGAATCCAAAGAATATTGTAAAACAAAATGTTTTAATAGCTTCTTATGACAGGATTCAGCTATTTTATTTAACTTCATACATGATATTTGATGTTGCAGGTGCATTTACACCAATTAAATATTTATCACTAAGGAGCCTTTTACCCGACACGGAGCATTTCATGACTTATGAAGGCTCAACGACGCATCCAGGCTGCTGGGAAACCGCTGTTTGGATCATACTCAATAAACCTATCTACATTACAAAACAAGAGGTAAGATACATTCCAACTTTCTGAGATATATTGATTACTCATTACTTTTTTTTTTTTTTTTTTTTTTTTAAATCAAGGAAAGCTGAAAGTCGTCAAAATTAACCAGGGAAAATATCAATGAAAATATATTTTCTGGCATTTCGTTCACTATATTTTGTCGCTTTGTTCTCATTTTTCAAGACGTCATATGCCAGACGAAAATAAAAGCATGATAAATGATGAATTGTAAGGGATTATATGACCTCCGTGAAATGGGTTTCGAAGTTACTTGAACTCGAGGTTTCAATTTCTTCGATGAGGAAGTTTGATAGTCAACCGAGTTATTCCTCTTTGTCTTTGATGACGAACAAAATCCCACTTGGTGGGGAGAGAATGAGGGCATTCCATTTTAAAGTGATCCCAAGTTCATTCATTAGTTCTGCCCCCGAGGAACATCAACGGCAGCTCTTAATTTTTTAAACCGTGAAACTGTAAAATGTATCCCTTTAATTCCTTTGATAATTTAAAATACAAGGAGCGCGTCGAGTTATTAATTTGATATTTTTTTTTACTTATTCGGGGAAGAGAAAAAAAGTTTTTTCCTCGAAACTTCTTCTTTCTTCTTTTTCTCTAATTGGGAAGTATTTTAGTAGCCCCTTTGACAGCGGAAGAGTTGATGAAAAGAATTCGCAAGACTTGGAAAGCATTTCCAGTTAATAACAGTTGTTCACATCTATGCGACATTAAAGGGATAATTCTTTTTTCATTTTACAAGTAGAGAAGTGCGGTTTGCTAGCTCGAAATAATTTTAATAATAGGATTGATCTCATTTCTATGTAAAGAGCTTAACACTGTCCTTGCTTTTCTTATTGTCTTCATTAGTTTTTTCCCTGGGGCTTTCTTATTTTCCTTTGTTGCAGCTTTGTTTTTCTAATTAAAATTGGTAATACATTTGATTTTTAGACATTTTTTTATTGTTTGCCGCAAAAGAGTTGCCGTTGAAAATGCACTCTTCCAAATTTAGATTCTAGAAGCATGCAGACATTTTTTTATAAGAAATGTAATGAGAAAAACTATACGGAAAAACTTGTTTCACTAGAAACTGTTCTTTAATTGATTTAATATACTTACTACTAATTAAGTGTAAATACTTACGAAGAAAATTGGCCCCAAAAATAAATCACACTACCCAAGTTTTGCTATGGCACACAGTAGAACGCGACTCTCGGAGAAGTTGGATTTTTCATGATTTAATAATAGTGTAAATGTTGATGTTTATTTGATTACATTAAACATTTTAAGGGGCACCACTTGATGGAAACTTAACTAGAGAACCAATCGAATCACTTTAAAAAGTCTACGTTTTGTGTCAACGTAAATATAACCTTTTAAAGTATTTACTCCACACCTTGTCCGACCTCTTTCACCAACTCGCTCCACTGTGCGCCAGAAAATATTAGGTGAAAGATAATTTTGGCTCTCTCCTCGGAAAAAGCATACGAAACAAAAACTGCTTCTTCCGGGAGGAGCGATGAATAATTTGCACAATGACTTGTGCAAGTCCCTCGATAGGAAGATGCTAGAGCGTTGCTCTTAAAAATGTATAAGGGCTCGGTTTCAGCTGAGTGAAAGGGGCTTGGCGGTGGGCGCAACGATCAGTGTGATCAGCGGTGAGAACGATTCGATCACAAAACACATGGGGGGGGGGGGAGTGATTGGGGGGAAGGGTTGAAGGGGCGGAAGCGGAGACGGAAATTAAAGCATGTGAGATTGGATTGAAGCCGAGCTCATGGCTACGCGGCCAGCGGAGTGCTCCAAAGCAATCTGCAACCGAAAACCGCGTTTAGGCTGCATTGTCAGACTTTTAGTAAACTGAACAGTTGAGCTTGGTCGTGATCGTCTAGGTGAAAAAGGACCTCGCACTGAGATAAAAAGTTCGCTGGTATGAACTGAGCCCAGGTTCTTATAGGCCCTCTAAGGGGCCGTTCAAGTATTACAAGGAAAATATTAAATTGCTGATTTAACAATTCAATTGCTAAAAAAAAAGTGACTGCAATGTTTCAATGTGGATTTTACAACAAAAAAATGCTACATTTTAACTACCCTGGTTAAATTAGCTTACAGTACTGCCGTGCTAAGGAAAAACGCCGAATGAGCCTTCAGGCGTTGCCAAATTTCCTTCGGAAAATCACTAATTTTCAAGAAAATTTGTGCATATTTTTCTTCCAATTTCTCAGATGATTTTGTTCATAATTTGATCTAAAGAGTCTGAAAATTTCAAGGAAAAATATTGATAATTCTCCTCAAAAATAAACATTTTATCGAAAGAAACTTGACAACTGTCGAATGTTTATACGGCGTTCTTCCTTAGCACGGCAGAGTAGTGGTTGAAGTAGCATTTTTTTGTTGTAAAATCTACGTTGAAACATTGCAGCCACTTTTTTTAGCAAATGAATTGTTAAATCAGCAATTTAATTTTTTCCGTGTACATAACGCACTTAGGGGGGAGGGCGGGTTTGAGCCAGCGTTATTTAACAAATTCGAGACAGGGGGGGGGACTTTGTTTCAACTTGAAACTTCGAGAAAACAGCTTTTCAAGCTGTTTTCTCAGCGTTTCCTTGATTTTTCATAATTGATGGGCGGAGGAGGGGGTGTCAGGCCAGCGATACTTCATTCAAAAGGGGGGGGAGGGTTGCGTTTCGGACGCGTTCAAAGGGACGGAGGGGTGCAAATGAACTCAACTTCAAGTACTTAGGGGCACTAAGTGTTACTTCACAGAAAAGCGACAATTTAGCATTGAAAGTGGTGTCGGTCTGGCGCGAAAATTCTTGGGGTGCTAATACGATTTTGAGGGTCTCTCCTTCCTGGTGGGGCCTTCCCTAACTAACCCACAGTCCTCCTTTATTTGGATTTATTTATGGTTTTAAGGGTCCTATCTATTCCTACCCAATTATTCCTATACCTAATTATTCCTACCTATACCTCCCAAGCCACCAGGCAGAGTTTCTGGGATGCTGAAGTACCCTAGCCTAGAACCCCTAGCCTCACCACCCCTGTCTGTATATTCTTCAATTGAAAAGAGGAAATGTAGTAAGAATAGGAACCTTCGAACAAACAAAAGCGGGTCCAAACCTACAGCCTTTGACGTTAGCCGGACCTGAAGAGTTAGAAAAGTGCCTAAGCAAACTGACGGACAGTTAAAGTTACAACCAACTCGCTTTTGCGCTTTTGCGTCTATGATGTTAGGATTAGAAATCGTGATCATGTTCCTCTGAATGATAAATTGAGGAAATAAAAAAGATAGGAATGGAAAAACATAAATACATAAATAAATGAACAAGCAGTTCTAAACAAAAATTTGAAGAGCGCGCCGATATCGAGGTCTAAATTACCTGAGAGCATACCGAATTTATAACTGAACAGAAAAATAATAGATGCCTCGATTGCAAAGTTGCATATAGTGTCCGCCACTTTCGCCATCTTGGAGTTTTGAATTTTAAAACTTTAACCGCAAATTCGATTTTTACGTGAAAGAATACCGCCGGAAACCGAGTTTTACAAACACCCATTGACCAGGAGTCGGGTTAGTATTTTAGGCCATATCCACCCTCTTGGATGTTCAAGGTTTGAAAATTTGAGTTTCCTGTCCAAGAATGCCGCCTGGTACCGAGTTTGACAAAAATCGATCGCACGGGAGCCGCGCATTGTACAACGAGTAGGACTCGACCCGGTGGTAAGGGACACGAGTCAAGTTACAAACGTTAGTGCGCCTTCAATTTCGCCTGATACTATGCAATACTTCCAAGGTGGAATAGTTGCTCATAGCGCCTTTCTACAGTGTCGTTTTGCCTTGATGGCAGAAGATCGCTGTTGCCGCTGACAACCATCTATGGCGCGTGCGTATTGGACATTTTCTCATCACCGATTGAGAGGTAAAAACATTCATATCTCAATTTGCGATGTCGTAAGTTGTTCATTCCCTCTTTTATACGTGTAAACCGATGTGAACATTCAAAAATCCGTCGTGAAATAACATTTTTGAATGAACTTAAAAAAGAGGTGTCTATCAAGATTTTATAATAGGCAGATTTGATCTCTTTACGCATACACGTCTGATAAATTTGATGTCAATTATAAAACTTTTATTCATCCAAAAGCATAAAAATGAAACCTTTTAATATCACGCACTTTTATAATTAGTACTTGCGGGGATTTTAATACATCGAAAAGAGGACAAATTCTTACAGCTGTTAGCAAATCGTTTTGAATCTGCCCAGGACTTTTTCTCGTGGGAAGAAAAGGTGCGAAAATGATAATAAAATCGGAAAGTAACGAACACAACATCAACAGGTACCCGAAGTCGGAGTTCATTTATAGCCCTCGGGGGCGATATTAAAATGCTGTTATATATACTCAGATAGCAACTTAAATTCTGCGCCGCGTTGTTTCAGAAGGCCTCAAGATGTTTCGAAGAACGTGATTTATGTTATTGCAACGCTCAAGTCAAAGATAGTACGCAGAGCACGATCTTAGAATAGAGCATTCTTGTGAAGAGCGTGACCCTCCATCTACCCCCCCCCCCCCCCCTCTTTTAACCACAGAGCGTGTTCTCACGTTACTGTAATCGTTTCGCTACGAGCTCTCCACTCTTGGTCTTTACGCTATGATTAAACATCGGGATACCTCGTGTACTTTGACAAAAATATTTGAGAGGCGGTTTGACAAAAAGAACCCTACTAAAACCGATCACGTTGGCACCATGTTATGTTGAGTGACACACGGTGTACCATGTTGACGTCAACTGGTGTCAAAATGGTATCAACATGGTCCCATCATTGTTTCGTTTTGGCACCGTGGCGGTCACTGTCGGGCAATGCTACCAATTTGGTGCTAATACCAGTTGGCGTATAGACACATAGCGTTAAATGGCAGAAATTGTATCGTCAACCATTAAAAGATGACGTTGTTAAAAATCGAGGAGTTAAATTCGGTGCCGGAGTCTGTATAGCGCCCAAAAGACACGAGTGGTACGAATGCGAAGTGAAATTAGCAGCATGAACACGTATGACACTCTGCAAAAAGAGGAAATTCCGCTCTGTAATAGTGTAAGTCATTCCGTAAGGAGAACAGATACCACTCCGTATTCATATATCACTCGGGGGTGTGGTCTTCTATCACTTCGAGCGGTTACCTATCTTCAACCTCCGTCCTCGTCAAGATTGGTTTTAGTTTGATGAAACATTCAAAACCGTATTCATAAAATAAATGAAATATGCGTGTAGTTTTATAGTTAAATTTCCATGGTTAACGTTCATGCTTATTGATATGAAAACACAGACGCACTGATCATTTTCAGCTGTAATTTAAGTCCTCAGCAATATAGGTTGACTCAAATACAGATGAAGAATCGCATTCACAATTGCGTTTTGCTTGCACGCGGCTTCATTTTATTTCCCTCTAAAAACTTGGCTCTCTGAACTCAGCATTATTTAATCACATGCCCATTTGCGCAGTCCTCGAGCTCAAATACCAGAGTGTCGTTGGACTAATTGAAAACCTGAAAATTGTGACGGATCACGAAAAAGTGTCATTAGACCCCTCCCCTTCCAAAAAAAAACTGCGAATACCTGGGTTCTGTCCCCAATAATTTTCTAATCACTTGAATCAATTATACGCAACAGTTCCATGGTATAATGACTACCCTGTTGTGAATTCA
The DNA here is from genome assembly GCF_918797505.1 of Bemisia tabaci. Classification (NCBI taxonomy): domain Eukaryota; kingdom Metazoa; phylum Arthropoda; class Insecta; order Hemiptera; family Aleyrodidae; genus Bemisia; species Bemisia tabaci. Next base: position 374,816 of record NC_092795.1, on the reverse strand, counting down.
TGTCCTTTAACAAGGTTTTTTATTGTTCGCGGGTGGAATAATATAATAAAACCGTTTCTCGCCGTGAGACAAACCGTTTTCAACAGAAACAGGGGCCGAACGCAGATGATAGATTATCGATACTTCCCTATTTGAAGCTATGGTAAAGAATCGATCATTAAGGTGTTCATTGTGAACACCCTGTTTATCGATCCTTTTCCATTGCTTTAAATGACAGATTAATCAATATATCGCAAATCACGTCACGTCACTGAGTAGAAATTGGGTAGCTTCAAGTGTTACAGAAAATATTGGTGTACCTTTGTACGCTAAGCTCAGTTTGGCAAGACCGCCTGAGCGTGCCACCCGCATGTGAATCCTGAAACAAGAAACGACCCGTGTAAACCATGTTGATTTCGCACCTACCTCTGATTCGCAAAATGTATTTTTCCTCCTGGCTTCCTGCTCTCCTTAATTGTTCAAACTTTGCGAAAAGAAGGGAAGATGTCTTTCTGTAGAGTATTTTGTAGACAAAATTATGGCTTTTCAGTCTTTTCCGCACCGAAAAAAAAGATTGGTAGAATTCACCATTCCTTCACGCTGTATTTCACACAGCGTGAAGGAATGATAAATTCTACCAATCTTTTGTTTTCAGTGCGCGGCATTGTGGCATTGCATCTATTATCGAACTTGATTATAATATTCTCATTTATGATAATGACAATAAAATCGCGTGAACGTCGGAAAGACGTCTACTTATGGGACGATTTTTCAGCGCTCGGAGGAAAATACAACATTACAATCGAAGATCAATCCCAAACGATAGGCGATAAAACTCGGTTTTTGAGCTCCGGATTTCTCCCTCAGAATGCGAGACGCGGAAAGTTCGAAATTCAGGACCATTCTTGAACTAACGCGCATTCACTTTTTAATTCCTTAAATTATCTTTGGATTTATCGGTGTTTCTCCTCTCAAAGTAACTTCTGCCTTCGCGGTTGGCATGGCATCACTACTCGTGCATGACGCCCAAGTATAAATTTCACTATGCATTTTATTGTATTAATCCGTTTTCAACAATTGTAGTTCATCCACCTATAATGAATATTTTTCGTGAATCTTAGCTATTTTCCTTTAATTATTTATATTTAATTTTTTAATTTTTTATCATACTTAGATATTACTTTATTCCTCCACTTTTACAAAGTTTTATGTATTCATATTTATAGCTAAATTAAATTACACGGGAAAAAATGGATATCAGATTTTACAATTAAATTGTTAGAAAGTGTGTCCGACATGTTTTAGATGTACGTTTTACAATAGTGCTAATTTAACCACTCCCGTGGTTAAAGTAGCATTTTTTAACTGTAAAATCTAAATTAAAACATGTCGGACACTGCGCAAATTGTCAAATTAGTCATTTCATTTTTCTCCGTGTAATTCATTATTCATGTTTTATTGTATTCGTTCAAATTTAAGATTTTATTTTTATTCATTCTTGTTTAATACATATATAATTTAAAGAAACATTTTCCTGGCCGAAGGAGAGTACATTTAAGAATGTGTGCACGTCCCAATTGTTGCAGCTGTATGCTTTGCGGAAACTAATGCAAGGCTCGGAGGATATTCCTAAAGCACCCCTGGGTAACAACGCCAGACCTCTCCAATCACTCAATCAAAGGACTGTGAGAACCAACATAGATTTTAAAACAAATGAAATAGCTACGCAAGTAAGTAAATCAGATTTGTTTCTATTTTGGAAGTCGATTTCATGGGTGTTACAGATTAGGACGCTTCTAAGTGCTGAGTGAAGGAATTTCACAATAGTCAATGCGTTGTGAAAGTTTTGAAAACTTACCCTCCTTTCCTCCCAGGTTTAAATGTATTATTGAAGCGGGCGAAAAGAAGCCGCAATTTTACTGCCAAAAAACATATTTTTCAACCAGATTATTCTCATGGCCACTATCAGTATGTTGCCGATATCTCACCGATACATCGCTGTTAGTACCTTACGTCCCTCCTTGGGTTTGTATATTTAGCGGGCGGAAATCATTTTTACGCGGGTAAAATAATCCGTAATAGCTTTCACATCTTGAAGAAATGGAAGTATGAATGATTAACGATTGTTATTATTCACCTCAAAGTAATACATGTTTGTATTATACTTCCCTTCTCTTGGTTGCTAATGTTTCCTCCGAGATAGCTCCGTAGCGGGGGGATAATATGCGGGGTAGTAGGTTGAGGTGAAGTGAATTAATGCGTCTAAGTCAAGCCTCTTTTTTCCCCACATTGAATGAGCAACAATCTTTGATGTCTGGACTCAGTACATTATGTTGTGACATTAAAAATGGAGATTACGTCTCAACTCTTGCAAAATTTTTTTTTTTTTTTTTTTTTTTTTTTTTTTTTTTTTTTTTAAATTTGAAGCCCATCAATATCTTTCTCTTTCATGCTCCTTTCAAATTGGGCCAATGAGCATGCTGTATTAAAATCTTCTGCTCGCGTAGTGAAATGTAGAAATTAAAAACGCAGCGCTGATATCACAACATCTCTCATTCAAATAACGTCTCTTAGCATAAGGCGAGCAATCAATCCTGTCAAGTACAGATCTCGTTGATTTGTAATATACCGTTGCACCATCCAGTCATATAGCCAACACTGCCGCACCAAGGAAATACACCGTAGGTACATTCAAAGGTTGCCAGATTTCTGGTGATGTAATAATCATCTTGGAGGAAACTTATAATAGTTCTCCTGAAAATTTTCGGGTATTTTAGGTAAAATTCCGAATAAAATCCTCTGAAAAATTGAAGGAATTATATTCACATATTTTTCTAGAAGTTTGTATTATTTCATAAAAAAATGACAGTATCTGGAGGCTCATATGGTTGTCATCCTTAGCACAGTAGAACATATTATCTCAAAAACACCACTAACACACGCTACAACAACAGCACTGATATCTCAAAAACAGGTGCTGATTTAAATGTAATAAATGAAGTCAAAGTTCAGCTAATTCAGTCAAATTTTATGGATTGTGCAAGTAAAAAATGATGATTATTTTACGCCTGGTAGGACGAAATGACTGTTATTCACTATAATGAATAATTGTCTCAATCATACAATCATTCATCACTTTGAATAAGGAAATTTTACCCGGAAATTTAACTTATCTGATCTTCATGTCTATGTGAGAAAATTTTACGGAACTCAGAGAGAGGGGTCTCGACGCACGAATTACTTTACCTCTCAGGATTAGGAGGTAGTACAAATTGTAATACAAATACCTTTCGATTTGCCAAATGACTAAGATTGTATTCCCTTCGATGCATAAAAGGCAAGTGTTCATAGACATAAGAAGGTAGTGATCCTGAGAATAGGATTAACAACTTATACGTTTTTACGTTGAAAATCAACAGATTTAGAGAGCGATAGGATATGGGGTTTCTTTGGAACAATAACCATGCACTCACTTAGGAGAAGAGGGAACATTCCGGCCTGTAACTTACACAAAGCTCTTTTCGTTTGCAGGAAAAGCAGTGCTCAGTGACAATGTTCAAAGAAATGTACTACAAAGGTAAGATCCCGCTTCCTTCGTTATTCTCTCATGCGTTATTGCATATTATATTTGTTCCTCGTTTGTTTTTCAATTTATCTTTTTCCCTCATCTTCCATATTTCTACGCCCATTTTTACGCGCCATTTATCTCTCGTACCTCCGAATTTATATTCTGTATACTTATTCATTTTATCGCACCTTTATGTCCCGCATAAACATGTCCCTGCGCACATGCTTTTATCCCCGGATTTTATACGTATTTTTGGATCAATTTAAGTCGCTTTGAAAAACATTTTGTCGTTCCCCTAAGCACTAGCTGAGCATTGGCAAAGAGATATACGTCTTCTCGTTTTAAAAATCCTTTCTATCATCCTCCTCGTCTCTTTATTTTTATAATAGAGTTTTTGTCTTTTCTTATGCTCTGCGTGCTCTTCTTCGAAAGTACAAATACATTTTTATCGGTTAATTTGGACGTTTCTCTTCTTTTAGGCGTTTCTGCTTACCAGATGAGCCCTTTTCAGCCGTTGCGACCCTTCGATGTAACATGTACTATGTGTTGGCTTGTGGGTAATAACGTCAATTTGGCACAGGCGCAAAAATTTGGATCTTTTTCATTTTTTGGTGCTTGTTAAAACTGGGGTACCTAAAATGTTCAGTGATTGAAAAAAAGTTTGTGCACGAACCTGATTACATTATTTTTGGGCCTCGTCATGTTTAAATATTTACATCGGAAACGTTCTCCCCAGACTACTTTTGAAACGGTCGCGTGATATTGTCTCCTGTTCCCGACAGTGACGTATGGTTCGGCTTTTTCTGTGGCCGCCATTTTTTTTTTAATCCCACCTCAAATTTCAAGAATAAACAAAAACAAAAATGGGCATTGTGCACTGTGAAAAATTGCTCTAGACTACCCATTACGCCCCTGAAAGTCAAAATCAGACGTTTACATTGAACGATTGATTTATTTCGTGAGAATCCAAATAGTCATCTTTTGCCTCAAACGCGAGGACACAGCTGACTGATGTGGCCGCAGTGAGCTTACGCAATTTCTGAACACGCCTTTCAATTCTCAATTCTCATATTTTGCTTTGAACTGTTTCTAAGAGTGGCAACAGCGCAGCGCCGGGACCTTCTAACAGCAGTTTTCTCGAATTTCCCGTTTTTTGCCCTAAAGCTTTAAATTGCTTCCTAACGGTCAATTTTGCAAGATTCCGGGTGTTTTTCCAGCCGCAAGATGCAAAAGTTATCTCACTTTCTTCTTCCCCATCTTAAGCCACAGCTTACCTGCCTCTGTCACAAATAGTGAAAGAACCAAAATGAATTATCCAAGTTGAAAGGCCTTTCTGGAAATGGAATAAGGAAAAGAGAGGATAATGCACCCAGGTTTTCTGGGCTCAAGCATAAGGAAACAGCGTCTCGGAATTGGACGTATTAACACCGAAAGGAAGCATGTGCATGGGCTTTTCGTAAAACATAGCTCCTTTTAGCATAAATACCCTCAATTGAGACGACAAACATTCCATCCTGAGGTATCTCGTCCTACAGAGTAACTTAACTCACCCTGTCTCGGCTGCACAGCGAGAACACAAATAAATAACCGCGCTAAATACTTCAAGTTCCTTCTACCAAAAGCGTCTTTGAGGTTTTACTCTGGCTCCCCGCCCTCTTTCTCCCCGAATTGATCACATCTAGATTCCTTTCTTTATGCATTTCTCGTTAGGGTTAAGAGGGCGTGCATTGTTCAAATAATACGTACCTCGGCGAGCACACGCTGTAAAAACGCACACTATGGTGGCGAACATATCGTCGCTCCTCCGGCGTAAAGCCTGTGTCACACTATCAAAATACTCCATGAAAATGGCAAGGTCAAGTGCTGTGATTGGTCCTAGTCATGAGATAAGCCAATCACAACATCTGAACTTGATATTTTGATGGCTAGTTTTGATAGTGTGACACAGGCTTATCTCAATTTTGGCATGCGCCCCAGAAAGCAAGGATCCCGTGGAAATTGAGGTACGCCCGACACGTCAGAGGGGCCACGATATTTTAAGACAATTCAAGGTGACTGTACACCGGAAGCGAACAAACATCCAGGTCATTCCAGGTGTTCAACAATTTTCTTGAAACATCCCTGTTACTCTTCTTTTTTCTCTTAAAATAGAACTATTCCACCTAGAATCATACAACAATCACTTATTCTAAAAAAATCAGTCTTGGAAACTCGATATTATTTAAGTATCCGCACGCTAAATACAGCAAAATGTGGCACTTGCTGAATCCTGTCGAACGGTATCCTCACGTGTTCGTTTTCTTGAGTTTTCGGGATAAGGGGATTCTAAAAGTTTCTGCAGGGGTGAGCGATTAATCGCTTTTACAAGCTTCCTAAAATACGCTGAATTACCCCTTGATAAGCTCCCTTCAAGATTGGATAAGCATGTTCTTTCTAAAACATTAAAGAATTCTTTTTTAAGTCGATGGATTTTCTCAAGTTCTGCATCTGGAAACGTCTGAATTTCCTGCAATGCCTGTTACTTTTCTCACAGAATTGCTAAATACTTTCATCCTAACATCTAAATTATTCGCATTCGCCTTTTCTAGCTTCTCTGAAATATTAATCAGTCTATCTGGCCATACGGCTATCGCTGAATGATTTCCAGTCCCGACATCCCTACCTAGAAAGAAAGTAACTTACGAGGTGTGCTAGGTTTTATGGAAACGTAATAACGTACGGACTGCCGAAAATAATTTGTATTTTGTGACTCAAATTCGTTGTTTTTTTAAAAATATTCGTCAAAGTCATGCTCGTTCCATAGCTTCAATTGAAAAGTTTTACACATTAACAATTTGTTTTGAGCCACACTGCCGTGCTGAGCAAGAACGCCGTAAATCCATCATGATTTTCCCTCGTTTTTTGGAATTTAACACTTTATAAAATAAAAACTGTTATACCCATGCACCTCACATTTTCAGGTTAAGTTCTTAATAGTATTTGCAAAAGAATTCTGTAAAAACCTAGTCCGAAGGTACACAGTTTTTCTGCTATAATACATTGTTTCCAAAACATGTAAAATGGCGCTTACGGCGTTTTTTCGTTGGACGCGCGGCAGTACAATGTTTTTCGGAGGTAAAGAAGACGAGACGCTCTAGGGCTTGTCTTGGAGAGCCGAGAGGATCTATTCAAAAGAAGAGCGGGCAAGATTGAAGGGAGGAGAGGTCAAGTTGCAGTTTCGAAGAAAGGGAAATTCAATCATCCCTTCACGGAGAAACCAAGCACTTATGGCTCCCCATAGCATTTGTCTTTACAGCGATGGCCTCAACGAGGCTCAGAAAGGATCAGATCGGATTGAAAAGGGTCTAATTCGCAAAGGAGCCGAAGGGTATTGCGTTAAGAAAACAGATGAATGAAGAAAGCGACGATAAAACTAGGAGAGCTTCTCCATGTCATAATTTGATTTGACGAAAAGAATGTCCATGTCTAGTCGGCGGAATCTCGAAGTGATCCCTGCCTCTCTTATCGCATCTGTGTAGGACCAAAGTTGGGCTCAAGCGCTGAAGGGGGATTTGAGATGTGTATTTTTACGAGAGAGCAATAAAAGATAGCGGAGATTCGAAAGATTGACTGAAATGAAGGGAGGGGTGGAGGGTGTGTGAAAGAGGGAACGACAGCTTATGAGATAACGCGAGGAAGAGGAAAAGGAAGCAAAGGCTCCTCAGCTTTGTTGCAAGGGAGCAAGGAAATGATATAGGAGGGCAAGTGAGAAAGAAAGGAACTCGCATTCTTTCAATTTAAATTATGCTTAAGGTGTGTAGTGTATGTGCTCCTGGTGGGGTGGCGCCACCGTCGGGTTGAAGATGTGTCAAACTGCTCAGCTATCTTTTACCTCACTTCTTAAACAACTATTAAAATTGTTATTCGGCCCCAGCTCGGGAGCCGAGACTCAGACTTCAACTTGTATCGAATTTTTGTTTTGTTTTTATACCTCGCTGCACCTCTGTCCCATTCGCGTCCCCGTCGACTGTGCCCCGTCTGGAATATTTCACCGGACTTAAATTGGATTTGTCGCGAAAGCTGCGCCGAGCTTCGAATGCATTTTAGCACACCCTTGTCGTTCTATTTTTAACTCTTCGACTACAGACTATTAATTCAATCACAGGCAACATTTTCTGAGGCACCAAACAGTCTGTTATTATGAAAAACAAACATCTGAAAAAACCTCCAGCGATCCAATTCGCCGTGCTAAGGAAAAATATATGTACATAAACAATCGAATGTTGCCAAATCTCCCTCGATAGAATATGCATTTTTGAGGATATTTATGAATCTTTTTCGCTGAAATTTTTAAACACTTGAAAACAAATTGCGAAGGACGATATCTATAAAATTGGCAGAAAAATACCTATAGGCAAATCCGCACTTTATTGCAGAAACCATAGCTCGCTAAGGTCTGAAGGCTCTTAAGGCGTTTTCCTTAGCATGGCAACAGTGACTGTGCTATTCTGACAGCCGCGATACGCAGATGAAAAATTTTTTTTAGTGCAGTCATTAGATTCCTGCAGGCCGATGACTGAAATTGATAGACAAAGCAAATGACGAAGAAGACAAATGGAAAATTATGTGATCCTATCGGTTAAAACGGATGGTTGCAAAGGAGGTGAGCAATGGACTAGATAAATCAAACCTTCAAAAGGCCCTACAGTTAGTCTAAAATTTCCACCGTCAGTCTATAACAACCATCCGTTGTAACCGGTGGTATCTGTCCATTTTCCATGTGTCTTCTTAGGCTATCGCTGTGTCGATCAGTTTCAATGATCAACACACGGGTGATATGGATAGCATTTAGTATAAGTGAACCACGCGATTTTTAGGGAAATCGAGTACATGGTTGACCTGCCTAAGCCTATTCATTCTCTTCAATATATTGCTCGGTGAGTTGGTGCAGCAAGTTCGCCTTCAATTTCGAGTGATACGATGCCACGCTCGCGTGGTTGAATTGTTGCATCGCGTTAATGTATACGCTAACTAAAGAGATCATTCATTTTCACAGTCATTCTTTTAAATCCAGCAACTTTAACCGTGACAGGACTTGCATAGTGAGTTGGCGCGGTAGAATCATCTACAATTTTGAGTGATTCAGTTGGTTCCCTTCCGCAAATCCATTTTCCTCTTGAAACATTCTAAGACTGAGCTAGCTGTTTGTTGGTTCTCTTCTAAAGGTAAAATAATTCCGTTTGATTAAAAAAAAAAAAAAAAAAAAAAAAAAAAAACATTGAAAAGAGTCAGTAACAGTCAACACTTTTAATTGAATACTTTGATGCATGGGCTCAATTATACCGGTTTAAACAAGTCTGGAATCCGTATTTCAGCTAGTAGAAAGTGAAATGTTGGTCTGTTGCAAGCAATTTTTAAAAACGAGAGTGTTAAGCCTTTACTCGAATTTCTCAGAAGGGCTGAAAGCGCCTTGGTTCGCACTTTTGTGAATGCAATCTATATCATCCTCAGTATATCTAGCATTGAGTACCAGTATTCTGTCAGTATCAAGCACGAATCCGATTAAGTTTACCATTCGCGTGATATGCACTGTCAGAAATCTAGTACTGGCTGCTGGATTAAGCTTATTTGAGTCAGGAATCTAGTGATCCTGTATCCCGTGTATCATGCCGCTTATTGGCGGATTTCCTTTTTTGTCTAAAATCTTGTCACCCGTAGGTATATACCGTTATTCCTATCATTTTTTCAATTTTCATAATAAATGTGGCTTAATTTTGTTACAGCAAACACATGGCGAGAGCACGACCCATTTCAAGTTTAGTTCATAGTATGCTTCAGCCTTCGTTTTACAATGTAAATATTAGTGTGACTGTTAAAGAATCTTGTTACTTTCGTGTAATCATGCAATATTCATCCTAGAATTTGTACGTTAATAAATTACAGCGTCCTTATGTTATTTTGTAGAAAATTGTTCATCCGTTTTTCAGTCCGTTAACCAAAGCCTCTTTAAATTCTGCAATAAATTTTTAATTTCAATTGTAAATTGCGTTGCGATTTTTTCCTCGTTTTGCTCCTTTAGGGCTACCTATTTTATGCAGCCAGAAAAGAAACAAGGATTTTGCTTCTAGGAGCACGGAAAAAAATCTTTGGTGCTTATAGCCATATAGTAGAAGACATTAACCATCTTGGATTCCCAGATTCGACCCCTGAGAACAATTTTGTTACGAGCAAAATGATACGATGGTTAGAAACCTCAAACCGCGATCAGGTAGGCGTTGACAACAAAGATGGTAATTCTCACCAACACTGCTGGGCGGGCGCGCTGTCCTCCGTAAACGTCCCGCACAACGTTGCTGAGATAGACCTTCAAAGATGGTAAACTGACCCATCCGGATGTTTAGTGTATCAATCATGAAAGCAAGGAGAAACTAATATTTTGTGTTTTTAGCCATAAAGAGGAGTATTTTCTTGTGAAACGTACAGCTAAAAAAATTGAATACAAAGGTGTGCAATGTCGGGGTTCGCAGCTAGGGGATGGTGGAAAAGGGTTAATCGCGTAAATAAATTTCGAAATCGAGTAAAATGAGACTTCAGTACTTATTGTGAGGTGCTGTAGTCGTATCCGACCTATCAAATTTTTGTGCCTACCGCGGGGATTGATCCTAGGACCTATCTAACCCCAGCCGAAGACCCTAACGATTGAGCTATAAAGTATGATTAGACTCTTGACCGAAAAACCTGTACATAGCTTCGATTTGAGCGGAAAACCAGGATATTCAATCTACATACTTAGATTGGTTCATTCATTTTTCTAATTTTTGTATTTCATTTTATTTTTTAACGTTATTTCAGTTTTTCACTTCAATTTATTTCGTTACTTCATTTTAAAGTTTTTACTTTATTTTTTTTCTTTACGTAATATAATTTTTCTTTGATTATTTATTTTTTATTTATTTACTTTATCTTCATTTTTTTCCCCTTTGTTTCTTTACCTAATTTTAATGTTTTACTTTATTGTTTTTTCTTTACTAAATATCATTTTTCTTTGATTATTTATTATTTATTTCTTCCCTGTATTTTACCGTTACTCAGTTTATTTTATTTATTGCAATTTTTTATTTTTTTTACTTTAATTCAGTCACTTCATTTTAATTTTTATACTTCATTAAATATCTCTTCGTTGTTATTTATAACTGCATTTTATTTATCTATTTTTTCTTTTTTGCTTTTCATGTCGAGAATCAATTCAAAATTTTCAAACTAGGATTATTTTTATGATTGGCTAAAGTGCTTCTACATTGGACAAATAAGCCCAGGCTACTTACTTGAACAAGTGAGATTATGTAGAATAGAAAATAAGAAAATTATATCTTACCCCTCAAAAGTACTGAAGCCTTGACATGGTGTTAAATATAGTGCATGCCTAGCCTACTGGTAAACCTGGGATGTTATAGCTTAACGACAGCAAACAATTAACAAGAAAAATTGGGAAAACATTAGTAACAATTGATGACTTTTTGCCATTTCCTTGGAATTTTGAATGTAGAAAAAAATCGATTTTGAAAACTATTATTAGTACCAGGAGCCTTTGGCCGCTGCGCTGCCGACAACCAATGCGGAGGAAAACAACGTACGTAAAAAGTCGTAGAACAACCGTGTTCAAGTTATCTCGGAGATTAATGGATTCAAATACCGTCAATGTTTTATTTTTGATCAATGTTTTTAAAAGAATACACACTGTTATTCTAATGAGTTTCCGCAAATTTTCCTGAGTGATTTAAAATAAATAAAAGAAAATTTGACTTAAAACGCATCATATCCGAAATCTAAGCTCAGATTCGGCTTCCTCGTGAAAAATCGATGCAATATCATGTATCATATGTCACCATATCATGAAGGAAAGAGATTAACGTAGGCGTGTAGATTCTAACATATCAGTCCGACGTGGCAACATGGGTGATTCGGAGTGAAGCTCAGCTGATGAGTAAGAAGAAGTTTGTTTTCTCGGAAACGGACGAACCAAATGCTTGACGCCGGCGTCTGGCGGCGTAGCTCAAACGTTTGAATTTTGTGCCTACTTCCGCATACCGGCCGGCTTTGATAGAATCTTTACGCCTACGATTACCGTCTTTTCTTTATGCTATGGTAATATATGATACATGAAATGGCATCGATTTTTCACGAGGAAGCCGAATCTGAGCTTAGATTTTGGGTATGATGCGTTTCAAGTTGAATTAATTTTCTTTGTGCTGCCGATAAAATTCAGTGCAACTTTCAAACAGATTCAACCAACAATTTCTTTGTAAAAAAATAAAATGGCTGTGGAAATTTTTAAACGTCGCGTGGCGCTTGTGATACTTTGCCTGGAAGGTGACGACATCGGCTCCCATTCCATCGATTAAATTCAAATTCTTAGTCTACCTAATTTCGAAAATTCGAAAAACCAAGGTGGCGGGCGTGGCCTAAAACGCTATCTCGGTTCCTGCTCGTCGAATTTTCGTAAAACTTGGTGCCAAAGGGAGGGGAGGAGGAAAGAAATTTTCAAACAGTGCAATCTATATGTCGCAGGCAAATAGTAAAATTAGGCATTTTGTCAAATGCCTAGGCAATTAGTCAAATACTAGGGGGCTATGCCCCCTGACCGCTACGCGGTCCAACCCCCCGAAGGCGCTCCGCGCCATCAATTGGCAACTTCGAGGCCCTATTTTTACCTCCTATCAGTGTTAGTTTTATTTTTCCCCACAAAAATGACGATATGAGGTATAGTTTACTTTTAGAATGAAATAATTTTTGGTTTTGATGAATATTTTAGTTCGTTTTATTCCGTTCTTTTTTAAATCAGTGAAAAATTTAACATCGTTCGAGTTTCTGAATTGTTGTAATAAATGCCCTTTAATTATCATTAAAACCGAGCAGAGTCAAGAATAATTAATTGCGCGAAGTCATATAGTTTTGCGGCGACTTTACCGTCGCCCGAGCCAGGGACGGGAAAAGGAGTACGCAGTACGCTCCACGAACATATTACACGCTTATCAGTCACACAAGGTGGGTTGAATATGAATTCTTGAAAATGTATCAACATACTTTCCCTAATCAGCCCATATCTGATTGCATTTTTTGGTGACTCAATGTTGGTAAAGCGTAAAAAATTGACGGAGCAGAGACTACTAACAAAATACTTCAATTGAGTTATCTGAGATGGTGACCTTCATAATCAACAAGTTTATAATTTGCACTAACGCATTCTGTAGTTTTTTTTTCTTTTTTTTTTTCTGCTGGTTTAATGGCTTCGTGTCTAGCACCTTCAGCCAACCTTAGACAATGTTTAGTGTCCGTAGACATCGTGGGATCTCCATGCTCCAGGCTTTTCCCATTTTCAGGGATTAGGGCCGAGGAGAATCTGTTTCAGCAGATCTACTCGTCAATTCCATGAAAATTAGACGCCACCACCGGGATTCGAACCCGGGACCTATTGACCTAGAGTCCGACGCGCTGACCACTAGGCCAACCTGGCCGGCTTCTGTAGTTCAATGAGCCCACTTAACCAGTAGCATCAACCAAAAACAAGATAGGTGAAGCGCAAGCGCACTCTTTGGTGCAATGAGTCAACTTGATGGAGCAGTTTACCATCAATTTTGTCTCGGTGAACAGATTTGTAATAGCTAGTAGCAACTAATTGAAAATGACTGATTTCCCTAAAGACGTTGTGGACAATACAATGCCGTTGGTTATTCTATCAATTTTTTCATGCATGTATACGGCACCAACTTTTAATTAACAAAATCAAGATGGTTATCCGCGCACAGTCATTTTTTTCCATGATCACACCTCCATCGAGCACATTCTAAATATTAATTTTGATTTCTCACCCACCCCCTTATACACTAACTTTTCAACATATATAGACAAAACAATTTAAAACTTGCGAGTTTTTCTGTATGAAATTCAGCAACTTTTGTAACCAATAATTATCGTAAGGAGGGCGAGTGGGAGTAGACTTTGAACGTCTTTTTCGAAAATGTTCAATTTGCAAATTTACGACTTACGCCTTTAAATTCGATGCAAGAAAAAAGCAAAACATATGCACGCCTTTTGTTGGTCTCAAAAAAGCTTTCAGGGAGATAATTTGAGTTAAACTATTAGTGTGCAATTGATTTTTATCCTCAACCTTTAAATATAATGGTAATTTTTTCTCTATTAATTTGAACTTTATATATCGTCACCTTCCAGGCAAAGTATCACAAGCGCCATGCGACGTTTAAAAATTTCCGCCGCTATTATACTTTTTACAGAGAAATTGTTCAACGAAGCTGTCCGAAAATTACACCGAATTTTCTTTGTGCTGCCGATAAAATTTAGTGAAATTTTCGAACAGATTCAACCAACAATTTCTCAGTAAAAAAATAAAATGGCGGCGGAAATTTTTAAACGTCGCATGGCGCTTGTGATACTTTGCCTGGAAGGTGACGATATCTCGGTAGAACCGCGTCTGCAGGTGCAATGTGTGTTTCCACTTACGATTCCAATTTGGACATTACTTTTCAATTTCACATCAAACATTAACTTTTCAATAGACAAAACGCTCACACATATTTCAGAGTTACGCCCTTATTACGGAGAGTGATGGGGGGGGGGGGGTAGTAGAGGAACCTATTTTTGAGGGTTTCCTCTTGAATACCTTAGTAACTGTCTTTCCATTGCACCTGAAAACTTTTGCACGCCTGCCAATACCTGATTGACCGAATAAATCAAATACAAGTAAAACAATTTAATCTGTGAAACACAGCTGCATATTTTCGAATAAGTTATCATCGTGCTCATTTGTTTTAGTAGCGTGTGTTTGTGATGCGTTTCAAGTTCTGTAATTGTAAAGCTTTGATTTGATGAAAATGACGTTACAACGTCGACGTTTGTCGTGACGTTGACGTTTCTCTTGAAAGCTTACATGAAATTGGATATTAACCTTATATTTGGAATGCATGAACGAAAATTTAGATTTACATTCCATCTTGCGTTTATCGATGGTGTGATTGCAAAAACGCATATCTCGTTTGCGGTGTCTTATGATCTCCGCCTCTATTTAGTTCCATGAAAAGAGGACGAGCCCAACAGTATTGTTCGGAATTTTCACAGAATATTCATCCCACGAGAGAAAAAATTCAGAGAAGTTTTTTTTTAAAAAAAAGTTAAGTATTTCTATATGTATTTGAAAAATGAATTATTACAGGAAGTATAAACGGACCGAGATGCACTTTTTTCCAGATTCACCGTCGGGATAAATGTAAGATTTTATGATTATAATGCACGAGGATTCTTGCCTTTTTCACAAAAAGAGGTTTTTATAATAAACAGTATGCGAATAAATAGTACAAAAGTAACTGTAATAAATAGGTAAAAGGTAAAGGTAATAGTAATAATCAGGTAATAAATGGCATGCTAATATAGAGCTATTCGCATACTATTTATTCAACAGGCCATAATCGTGTTTCCAGGAAAAGATCGGCAACACTGTGACCGTCTTGCAATTATTCGTGCATCACACGGCCGAGTAATATCAAGCGACTAATATCCCTCGTAAAGATTCCTGATCGCAAGTAAAAATTCAAACTTCTCATATTATTTTGATAAGGAAAAATGTGTTTTGTGCCTTTGATTGGCAACGATGTGGATACAGCTAAAGCACAGCGGAGGGAGAGAGAGAATGAAAATTAATATGAAAAATGGTAACGGCCGGAAGACGAAGGAAGATGCATAGATGGGCGGTGAAGTGGGGGGGGGGGGGATTGTTAGGGTTGCAAGGTTAATCGTCAGAGTCGGATGATAATGCAAGTATTCATTATGAATGGAAGGCGGGTTAAAAGAAATTGCCACTTACTTAATATGTTAATGAAGATAAGATGCGCAGTATCAGCGTTTTTTACGCCGGCCGAGGCGAGCCGTTGAATGTTGGTATCAACATCCTTCTGAGCGCTTTGTCAACATGACTGTCAACAAAGCTCTGCTCCTCGAATCATCCTCCTGCCTCCACCCTCTCTGCCCTTTCACCTCAAAGTTGCGGCGAGGCGGCTTCTCTTCATTCCTGGCACCGCTTAAAAAAGTCTCACTTCAACATCGGCGTAAAAGAATTAATGTGGGCTTTCGATGGCTAAAGTTCCAAGCAACGTATCTTCGTTGCGGTGCTTCAAAATCTCTGCTCCTATTTATTTTTTGTACAGGAACTTAGTATCGACGCAAACGGAGATACGCTGTTCCGTACTCCGGCCATCGCTATGCATGCAAAGAGTTGAAGAATGAAGGGGTATCAGTTTCTTATGGCTATGTCAACCTGAACGTGCGGCTAATATTTTTCAGTTGGGTTTTCTTTTGGCTCCATTGACGAAATCTTTGAGTTGCATTGACTAAATTTTCGGGTTGGAAATATGTAACTTCGTTAAAAATTAGACTTGAGCCGCTAGGATAAAAACTGAATCACATTGAAGATAGTGCGCTAGCCACTCGCAAGTTGCAACTTCTGAGTAACATCGAGAGAAATTGCATGGACGTATGCGAAAACGTCCGCTGTCCAATACCGGGTTTCATAATTGCGATGGGTTTCTTTTGCCCCACGACACTGATGAATAGGATCGATCTCTTTTGTAAACGTTTAATTACACTTGGGGGATGATTTATAAAATTGTTCTACGTTTCTAACGTTTTAAACCATCTTGTGTCGTTAAGTTACAACCAAATTTGAAATTGTCCACTCAAATGCTGAACCACTGTCTTGGTATCGGACGTTTTTGCATACGTCGATTCAATTAGAGCACAATAGTTCAGCAGAACACTCACCTCATCCCCAGATATCTCAGAGTATCTTAAGGTCCCGGTCGATTTAACCTAAAATTTGGTGGATCAATAGAGTTATTTTGGTCAACTGACCGAAAAAAGTAACACAAAATAACTCCAAGTAATCATAAAGACAGACATTTTTAACTGCGTTTGAAAACGGTTCAAATGCTTAAAATTTTATTTTGTGTCTTTGAAGTAAACAGAACCGTGTGAAAAATTGCAATACCTTTCGGATATTTCTAGTGAGCGATTCAGATGTTTTGTTTCCTAAATCTTTCAGCATGAATAATTATTATTTCTCCAGAGTAGAATCTAACTATGACTCGTATTTCATGTAAAGTATTTATCGATTCGTCATTTGAGTGTTTTTTCCAAAATATTTCAACAAAACCAGTTGATACAGCTGTAAGGAGGAAAGCTGTTGCTGTCTTTGAGACGGTTGTGATAAAAAAAGTCTGCTGCACGCACCGAATGGAAATGCAGATGTAAATTGGGGAAACTTTAGCCCTCTGCGGCGATTTCTTGCCAGTAAAACGGAATGTTTTAATAATTTAGTCGCACTAAAACGAAGAAACAAAATCTGAAGAGATCCGGATTATTTTACGGGTTTTCTTCTGTTTGTCCTTGAAGAAAGGGATCGGGCTGAGAATTTGTCGCTACCCGAAGGAGTGTTCGCCGCTTTATTGCATCATGGCATTGCCAAATTTGAAATAAATCAAATACAAATATTTGGTCAGTCAAGCGATTGAGATATTTGATAATGGACAAAAATCGGATGATGAATGTTAAGTAAAGGGAAGACCTTGGTTTTTCCCTTTTTTTCTTTTTAAATCATATTTTAAAATCATGCGCGGCCCACTGCATCATTTTCTCATCCCTACTTCATTTTAATTTTACTTTCATTCTCACTGCGTCCTATATCTTTCGTCTCTTTAATTTCCGTTAAAAGTAGCTCTGGAATAACTTGGGCACTACAATTCTCAAACTAAAAAAACTACCTCAATGACTATAATGACAACTACTATTAATGACTACATTTTTCTCTTTAGCATCATAGTGCAAGTAGGTATACGATAGATCCATCAATCATTGGAACTTTAGATTCAATTGGAACGAAAGGTTAATTTGTGCTGAAAAAAAGATCTTATACTATTTCGTAAAATGGGGACGGGGATTTCTCTGCTCTCCGCGATAAAATGCAGTGTGCAGAGTAACTTTATCGGCAGGAGGCACCATTAATAAGAACTTGTAAAGTCACTTGTGAGTGGCTTATCATTGTGAGCATTCATCAATTGAGATAAATAGTAAATAGTGATCCATTCATTGGCATTTCTCCTATCAACGTCTTAATACGTTAAATATTGTGATAATAGAGGCTCTAAAATACACGTGTCACTACCACTACTAAGAACGCAAGAAACTGAAGTGCCCTCATTTTCCTTAGTATGCAATACGGATACCCGCATAGGAAGAATAGTTGCATCGAGGCAATTCTGCCGTGCTGAGGAAAAACGCCGAGAATTGCCAAATTCCCCGATAAAATGTTTATTTTTGAGGAAAGTTGTGAAATTTTTCGTGAAATTACGAACAAAATTATCAGAAAAATTGGAGGGAAAGTATTTACAAGTTTGCCCGAAAATTCATATTTTACCAAAGGAAATTTATTAACACTCGAAGGTTGATAAGGCGTTTTTCCTCAGCACGGCTGAATTGAACTGGGTTATTCTTAAGTAGGAGTATTTAACAGAATCTATAATATTTTAGTGCTGGAGTGACAATACCATATATCCTGATCCTGGTACTAAAAACTTCAATTATCGCCTAGTCTTTAAAAGAATATTAATTACTTTATTATACGAGAGCGTATTTTTAGAAAGGTTGTTCAAATATCTCTCTTAATTTCGTAGATCAAAAATGTTTTTTGATTTGTCTTGTTTTGCCTTCCTACCCACCCTAACCTTCTTACTTTTGGATAATGCGACAGGGAGTCGTCTTTACTCTCCAAACAGAAATTTCAGGATTCTTCTGGTTCATTGCAGATATGTGAAAGGTGACGCAATGGTGCCAGTAGCCTATATAGGTGTTACCTGATTTCCCTTGGTGATTACCCCCCCCCCCCCCCACCCGGATTCCAGTCTTCTGGAATCTTCCTTCTTTTCTCCTTCCCTCCCATTTTTCTTTTCTCCCCAATCCTTCATTCCCCCCTGTATTTCTTCTCCCCCTCAGTTTAACTTTAAAAAAAGTTTCGCTTAATTTTTTTAAAAAAAACAATGATATATTTACACGTGAAAACTAAGCAAATCTCTGCGGAGGGAAATGTGACAAAACTGCTGATGATAGTTTCAAATTGCCTCTAAAGAGCATCAAATTGTCAAAATTTCCTGGAGGAGGCCCCCCGAATCCCCCTCACAACCCCTGGAAGAAGTTCGCGCACAACCTCTGGAAATCCGCGGCTGTTTTGAGAGGGGAGGGTCGCAAAGTAAGAAATAGGGTGGGAGGGATGACACCACTGAGGCAACGTACCTCTAGGAGATGAGAGGCCTAGCCGTGATTCCTAAATATTGTATTATTTAAGGTTTTAGTACTTACCAATAAGAATTCATGCGACCCAATCCATGGGAACAAATGTATCTGTTGACCCGTTGTTTCGAAAAAAGAACCCTCTGCGATGTGTCAACTCAGCTGCTAAGAGAGCCGCCTTCTTCTCTGAAGATAGTGGATCCTGGATAAGCTTCTCGGAGAAAACCTTCGAGCTTTAAACGATAAAAGAGTACTTAATCCGATTGCGGTGTACAAGTTTCCGTTTTATCATCGGCGAATATTTTATTTCATCCGAACTATGGACAGACCGCGTCCATCTATACTGTTTCCCTTAAGGCGTTATAGCACTCGTTGGTACACGCATGTTTTCGTAGGAACTCGTATCAGCTATTCGATCGCTGCGAGATTTGTTATTTTCTCCGTTGGACGGTGGTTGATTTTACCAGAAATAAATAATTTCGATTCACATAATTATAAATTCCGGTATTTTACGATTTTAGCAAAATTGCAGTGGCTCCCTATTGAAAATGAGAATCCTAAAGTAGTTACGCTATCTCCGTCACTTGAAATACTTGTAGCTTTCGTAGATAAAGAATTCTATTCATGCAGAGTAGCGAAAGTTTAATAAACTTTACCAAAATGGGTGATCTAGGTAATCAAAGCTTTTGATTCTAGGCACCGAACTTCGATTTAAATCGAAATTTTTGCGAGTCCTACAAAAAAACGTATTCTGTGCGACAATCCTTGGGTATCTAGACTATAAGCTTTGAAATATGAGCACAAGGTTGTCCCTCGTAAATTAAGTATTTGTCTCCGGTGCTTCTTACTGGAAAATGCTATTCAACTTCAGTGACCCAAAAATCTCAAAAAGAGTCATTCCAGTATTACACAAGGCATACCTCTCACCCTCCTTTCTTGAATTAAAAGAAATTGTGACTCCCCTTCCCAATTTTCCAGAAAATAGCGAAAATAATCTATGAAGTAGCCGAGCAAATATTTTTATTAAAGGGCTCACGTAACATTGAACACTCCACTTTTCATCACATGACCCTATAAGGTAAATTCCAATTTCCTCCCCCTTAAAACTTCACGTAATACTTGAACGGTCATTCATTGCGGAACGCAATTCAATGTCATCGACCCAGAGACCTCTAAAGAAGCCGTTTAAGTATTGCACAAGGCATTTTTTCCGACTTTTTGACATGGTGACCCCTCATTTCTTTGTTGAATTAAGTAAAAACGACCGGACTCCCCCCCCCCCCCCCACTTTTCTAGAGAACAACGGAGTAAGCCTGGAAAATAACTGGGAAGAATTCTTTTAATTGGGAGGCCTACTTACGACTGCACTTATTGAACTTAGGAACAATATTGAATATTTTGGCAAAAACGAGTCAGGGACGATGCCGTACTTTACGCAAATAATTTTACGTATGTTAGTGTTTTTAGATGTTCCCAATTGTGCACGGTAGTGCTCTGAATGATGACACTGTATTGTTTCAAATAATTGTAAACCTTACGTCAAAATTACAAAAATGGTAAAGTTGTTTCTTCGTCCTGCAAAATCGCCACCTCGCAGGTAGGCAGTACTGTTCCATAGCCATGGAATTGAAAATTCAATTCCAGTGTCACAAAAATCTCAAAACGTACGGAGGAAAAGCTTGAGCTCCTCAATTCCTTGAATTTATTGACGCTAACCTTATTTGTGAGAAGTCGAACGCTCGGCATGAAAACGAAGGACAAGAGAGGGAGCACCGGACTTGAGAGAAATTCGAGGGTACGGTCCACGGACCGCGGTGGGGGGGGGGGGGGGGCTCAACCGCAAGTAAAGATAACAGTTGACGATTCGTCGACCGCTTGAGTTGCAAAAAAAGCTATCGTGGGGAAAAGGGGGTTGCAGGATTTATTTGCATGCCTCAACGCACGTATCTCATGTACGGGGTGCAGATCATTATCATATGGCGAACCCGAAGCAGCTCCGGACTTGGACTTGTCGTTCCACTGCGGTCGCGTTGGAGTCTCTCGCTTCTGCCGAGTCCTCTACCCTCGGCTTTGTTGCCAGAGTGGGCCTCCCAAGTCACCCCTCTCAAAATTCAATCCTCACATGTTTTTTGACGCCTATTCTGAGGCCGCAAAAAGTGCCATTCGACCGAAAGTTATACACGATCCAGGAGTTTTTCCTCACTTACCTCGGAAAAATTGCCTCACTTTCCCGCAAATTTTTCAAGAGGATGACCTTTCTTTCTTTTTCTCCTCACTTTTGAAATTTCGCTCGAAACGGTCCCGAAAAGATGAGAAGGTAGATAAATCGTCGACATTTTTTCGGTGCCGTTTTCGACAAAAAGTCTCTCACTTTCCCAAAAATGTCCTCACCGATCCCGCGATCCGCGAATCGCACGATTATGGCGATGAACAGTGACAATTAAGAAAAATGAAATTTTAAAAATAAAACCTGGAATGTTGCACATTTAACCTTTAGAATTTTAGCCTTGTTTTCCGCTTTCTTGTGTGCATTTTACCTTATTTCATTGTGACGGGCTGATGTGTAAATCGTTTTAGCTCTTGGCATTCAAGATCATACATATCTTACTTTCGATTCGGCAACGATGAGCAAGGATAACAATCGAGTCAGCTTTCAGCCCTCCGTTCTCAGTCACATCGTTTCCAAATAGTGCTAAAAAATCAGCAAATCAACACTTTTCCGCCATTTAAACCCATGTATAATACCAACACATACTCGCATATCCTGGCAACATCGGAGTCATCTCGTTCCTCGCTTGAATTAGTCCAGAGCGCACTTCCTATTTTGAAACACACTGATTAAAGGTTTTTTGTAGTCTCTTCTCTCACCCGCCACGCTGGGCTGAACACAGGTCTCACTGGTCAAATACGACACAAACCTTACATGCCATGTCCTTCACGGTTTCTCCCGGAATCCAATCATTCCGTCGCTTGGCTGACAAAAGGGCCTAACTACAACTTGAGATGAGTCCGAGAAAGCATTGAGCTACATGGACAAGAGGGTTCGTCGTCAAGTGTAGTTATGCCCTTATGCCTGGCGACGATTTGCCTGTCATTCCTTGCAGCCCGCATCCGCAATCATGTATCGTTTAGAGGCCAAGTTCTTCGGAGGTGACAGAGCTACATAATTGAAAATGTCTATGTTTATGGTTACTTTGGGTTTTTCTCTTTTCGATCAGATCCACCGAAAAGACTTGGTCAATCGACCAAATTTTTGGTTCAATCCGCCGAAACCGTAGATTACTCTTGAGACATGCAGGGATGAAGGAACATCCTGCTGGTGAACAAACAGCACATGGGAACAGAGAAAGAGAAAGAACGCGCGTTGATGACGGCGCTGAGATACAACTATTCATCCTTGATGGATGTCCGTGTTGCATCTGCAAAATTGGAGGCGCCATGGCACGAGGCGTGAACTCACAATGCTCCGCTCTATGCTGTCGATGAGATGTCGCCAAGGTCCGCGAAAGAAGTTAAAACAAGACGGAGGCTTAAACGCATTCGTGCTGGGGGGCGGCTCTGGAAATGGTAGTTTTAGGTTAAAAGGAAAGTGGATCGATCATAAGATTAATGCGACCGTAAATTACAGATTTGAAATGTTTGAAGTAGTTTGAATAAATAGTAAAATGTCACAAGTTGGCATCTGCCACAGCCGCGCGATAGCAATACTAGTCATGGGAACTTGTTAGAAAACTTAGAAATGTTGAAAAATCACTTAGCATTGGGTACCATTTCTATGATGGGTACCCACTTTTCTATGCTTATCATCATGAGAATGCAAACCGTGTTGTAATTGGTGATTTGGTGCACTTTTATAATTAATCGTTACGCATGTATAGCGAAAGGCAGATCTCTTACCTGGCGTACTTACATTATTAACCTAAAAACACTAAGTAGAGCAACTATGTCTTTTGAGCACTTTAATAGCTCATTTCGGGATGCGCGATTTCAGAAACTAGAGTACACGGAGAACAAAGATGAGCACAAACAAAGTCACAACGCTTATATAGGTTTCAAACGTTTTCTCCGTAAACCTCTCATGCAGAAAACAATATGAAACTCAAAAGGCACCGACACAGTTGGACTACATTTTCCAATTAGGAACTACAATCTCTGGCTTGTCTGCATAAACACTTATGCGCATATGGATTCTAATGTTACATACGTTGTTTCTGAACTGAGCCAGAAAGTTTAGTTCCTCATTGCAAAATGTAGTCCGATACACAATGGTCTATCTGACGTTTTAATGCCCGCCTCTACGGAAGTGTTCCAAACAATTCGGTTGTATCTTTTTTGACCTAACGGAATTCAAAATCGAGATTGAGTGAAACCAAATTTTATTTTTTCAAGAACATCCTTAGGAACACGCACTTAGCTCGACTCAAGATATCCGTCACTTGTGAAGTAAAAATCGTTTCTCTGAACAGAAGTCGCATGGAAGAAACTGGACAAGGAATTGCTCTTTAGTTGGCAAAACTGCTAGAGACTGAGCATTTAGACGAGTGGTATCTTAAATTTCTAGACGACGCTCTCAAGGCCCAAACCAAGAGTGGAAGAAGGAAATAAGCAACGGAACGTGGAGAAAGACAATGAGTAATGGGCTCTTGTAAGACCCAAAAATAAGACTAACAATCGTGTAATGGGCGTCGGGTGAGGGTGAGATTTTGAGAGATACCCTAGGCCGCAAGAGGGAGGACAGTGCAGGTGTCAGCAACAGTTCATTCTTGCACAAGACAAATGCCCGGATAAAGAATAATAAAAGCTCAAGAGGGGACACTCGCCGCGCCGCGCCGCTTGTCGCCTTCAACGACGTCCGCAATTTTTCACCGGAAGGAATAGTTTCCGCAGAATTTCTTCTGCGCTCGGAGCCCGTAAAATATTCGCTTCTGTCCACAAGTCGAGGAACAGATGTGAATTTTTCTCGCAGTAGTTTACGTCAAAGTTATTGCTCTTGCACGTTTATTACCCTTCAAAGTTCTCGCGCTTGTTGGATCATGCGCAATGCTTCCGGTAGAGCGAATCAGTTTAGACGGAAGAAAGAGAGGAGAACAATAAAAATTTGGCCCGAATAAGAAACTAGGATGGCATAATAGTGCAAGGTCCACACTGTTCTGATGAGAAATCAAGACCACCCGAGTTCATTACAATTAAAGTTCATTTTGTAACTCTAATTCTAATTTTCGGTTTTTTCTGCCTTCCATTTCCTCGCAGAAAAATGTGGACTTACAATCAGCGGTATTTAGTCTGTCATTTTATTACTTATTCGCAACCACCATGATCTCTTTAAATTTTAAATGACCTTCATTTTTACGATCAATATTGAATTTTATTCGTTTAAATTGCTGATAAGAGACAGATACGGTATGACTGTCTATAGTATGTTATGGAATGAAATGGTACCCAAGA
This sequence comes from Bemisia tabaci, assembly GCF_918797505.1. NCBI lineage: Eukaryota > Metazoa > Arthropoda > Insecta > Hemiptera > Aleyrodidae > Bemisia > Bemisia tabaci. The sequence goes on along the minus strand of NC_092795.1, from coordinate 350,497 downwards.
TGAAGCCGATCAAAATGTTAAGGTAAAGCGCAGGATGATGTTTGCATTCCGTTTTCATTTTCCGAAGAAATTCTACATCGGCTGAAAGTTATATTCTGTTTTTGTGAACTTATTTGGAAACGTAATTCATACATTTCCTCGCAAGGAATGCACTTTGCATAGGTAATACAAATTGTTTGCCTCATAGCTCTCACAAAACTTATGAATTTTTTTTTCTTAAATCTTAGGAAATTTAAAGTATGATTTTGTTTTCAAGAGGCGATACATTGAACTTGATCATTAAATGTTACACTTTAAAAAACCAAAAGGATTCAGAGGTCTTTATTATGTCGCAAAATCTTCGCAAAAAATTAAATGAATAAATGTACAACTGAAATGCGGAAAAAAGAGGTTGCAATTTTTACAAGTCGGATTCTTGTTTCTTCTCTTCCTGTTTTGCACCTAACAATATTTAGCTGTATTTCACAGAATTTGCTGTCCCGGCTATACATATGTGTAGTTTTATAATCCTTTTTTTTTTTTTTTTACTTCAATTACACACATATTTTTCAAATACCACAGTATGCAATATAAAGTTCATTCTCTTAATTGGACTATTTCTATCAAACAGAACTATGTGCAGGTGAGAAATATGGGGTATGCTCTAGAAAGCTGGATAAAAAACAATGTGGTCAGTGGGCGTGAAATCCCTTTTGAGGAATTGGTAAAGGCGGGATTTTAAATGAGTAAAAGGAACTATTGGCAACTGAAAGCAGATATATGACCGCGGGCATGGGACAGAGCCGTTTGGGACAGGCATCATGATTAAAGCGCACTGATGAGAGCCGTATCCATTTCCGTTGACGTCACTGGCGCTTCATAATTTGCATTCACTCAAACAGTCAGAGAACTGACGAGCACACCCCATATTTCTCACCTCCACCTAAATCTGTTTGAATCAAACAGATTTGATAGACAGTTTGATAGAGCAGTTTGATAGGTTTGTATTCTCAAACAGTTTGATAGAAATACGTCCAATTAAATAATATATTGCCACCCGTTTTCTTGCCCTAAACTACAAAATAGACACCTGCTGAACTCAATGTCCTAGACTGCTATCTTCCAAGGACAAAATATATCTTTCCTACTTGCAAATTGCGCAAGAATGTTCAAAGAAATTTAAAAAAAAGTGTTGAAATAAATCTTAGATTGTCGGAACCGTCAATTGATGGACAAAACTATTCTCAAAAAAGACAAAGGGTAAATGGAGCGACCCCAGTGGTTGAAATGGACACAGGCCGGTACGTTGAATAACGACCACGGCATTCCACGAGAAAGAAAACCCGTTATTGCCTATTTAAGTCCGTCATTCTCTGCCCCTGAGTCTATAGAACCGCCCTTGTCCCGACCAAAAGATGCTACATTTTCCCCATGTTTTCTTTGTCTACAGCTTTGTCTATCATTATCAATACTCAGACGGCATTTCTCTTTCTTTGCGGGGAACGATGGATTTTTTTTTTGAGGCGATGCTGAGGAGTTAAAGCGAGTTCATTGTGAGTGCAATTAAGATTCACTCCTTGGCGGCCGTGATTTAGCTGAAGCACCTGCGCGACATTTGTAATTGCCGCCTGAATTAAGAAGGACAGGAAGCTAAAGAGCGCGGCTGAGAGGCAGGAACGTGGGTGCTGGAGAAACCTGCGGGAGGGGGTGGAGGGGGGCAAGCAAACACGTAATAAAATTCAAAATAAGACAATAAGCTGAAAGTTTTCGGCGGAATGTGACATGCAAGTAAAAAGTCGCACCTAACTACTTATATCCTTCGCTCGAACGGAGGAGCAGTGATGTACCTCCGTGAAAGTTAACTGAATAAAGCTTCATTTCAATTCAAAGCACATCAACTTTGCTCCAAGTTAGCGCGGCGTGCACACAAGAAAAAGGAGGAAAAAATCGTACTCACTACCTCTATTTTGTTTTCTTTTTCTCCAGCCGTAAAAAGAGGAAGAAAAAAGTTTTCGGCTTGGAGCGCTGGCTCCTGGCTGCTCAACCCATTTTCCGTGTCTCATAATTCGCGTCTTTGGTGCCACCTTCTTTTTATGCGAATCACTCGCCGAATTCATTTCATTATTTTTATTTCATTTTATTTATTTTCCTCCCTCCTTTTCACTTGATTATTTTCTTAATATTATTCAAGCCATTAGCTTGCGAACAACGCGGGAACTGTTCGCGGTGTGAGATAATGCGGCTTACGGCAATTCAGTAGTCAATAGGACGTCGAGAGTTCGTTCGCTTTAATAGGACGAAGAAATCTCCCTGAAATTATTCAAGTGATTCAGTCGTGTCTGCTCCAAGATTTAGTTGGACGCATTTAAATCAAAGGGAACTATATCCATTGTGACGTGATCCCTGTCAAGGACGTATTCTGATGGGTCTCAGGGCTCATGTAAGAATGGATAAAGTTCTTTTTGATTGAAATACGTCCCAGTTGTCCCTAACTTCCTCGTTTCAACGGAAGATTCTTCCCTCACACCTCATTCGTATGCCCCTGGAAAAACAAACGCCTATCTATGGCTAAGAAAGAATACGCGCTCACCTGCAAACTGACGATTTTACAAGACGAAGCAAATACTTCGCTATTTTATAATTTTAAGGCTGAGTTTGCAATTTTGTTGGACATTATAGGGTGATTAAAGCGCTTCCATGCGGAACTGTAAATGACAAAAATGTTCATTTTACACTAATGAGTGTGGCAAAGTCGTTGCAACCTTTTTGCAGAAATTGTCGCTTAAGAGGTATTTTCCCTCTTTCCTCGTTATCCATTATGCACATGCGAATACTTTGAGCGATTGCAGAGCGAATTTTTCTTTGAATCGTCAATTTTTGGCATATTAAGACAGAAAAGCAAGGGTGAACCAGGAAAGCAAGGAATCAATTTATGGCATCGAACACGACCTCGCACATAGAACCCGTTCATAAAATAGATACGTAACGCACAAGGGGAAGGAGAAACTGAGCCCGCGGTATGGTTTCAAGACATTCGCTCAACGATTTCTTGTCCGCGCAACTGTTTTGTCGAGTAGTTTACGCCTGCGCGTAAAATAAGCAACAGTGATTCAGTCCAAGCGTTATATTTTAGTCCGTATACAAAATCACATTGACAATATTAAGATGAGAAAATTGAGAAAGAAGAAGGTGTTGTTGCGGTAACTCATTTTTTAAATGAAATGTCACTTTCTCTTTTGATTCATCTTTTCAAATTGTCATTGGTGAATGTTTTCATCATTTTAAAAACATTTACATTTTTAAAACGTGGCAAATATTTTTAAACCTTTTTCAAGCGATGACATGGACATAAATCTCAATTAGCCGTAACTGTGTTGGAAGAAACTATAAGAACATGAATAAAAGAGGGGAAAAAAACAAGAAGCACGCAATATTTAGTTTTAACCCATTTGTACATCAATCTTTTGGAGTTAAATAAGTCCCATTTTAAACGTTTGGTTGCGCGTACACCACGCTGTAGCACAGTGAGAGCACAAAATATAAAAGAAAAAATTAAATTGCTTTGGAAATCATTAAATTTGACACAGAACTTTCTATATATTTACAAAACACACATTGGGTTTTCCTTTAATACATATTTTTTTTTCTCATCAATTTCGATGAGAATAATCCATACAGAGTGTGCAAGCACTTTAAAATCATGAGTTGAAAAACGCTGACTACGCGAGTTTAAATATCAGAGCAAAACACAGCGGAGCGGCGGCGCGCGGCGCGCCGCCAGCGCCTAGCGCGCATTGGTGCCTGCAAACCTAACAGGGATACTTCACGCATTGCGCAATGCGTGAAGTATCCCTGTTAGGTTTGTAGGCGCCAATGCGCGTGTCCCGCTAGTCGCTCTCGCCCGCCGCACCGCGCAACGGCACTGCAAGAAACTATTCCGCAACAGAGGTGTTGCACATTATCGTGCGGAATTGAAGGCGCTCCATCATACTAAATATGACAGCCATACTTTAAGAGTACAGAGCTCTCCTCGTAAAATAAATCAAGATACTACGGCACAAAAGAGAGCGGTAGTCAAAAAACTCACCAAGTCCTAGCATCCCTATTTAATAACGTTCAGCATAATTTTTGCATTTCATTAGAGAAAAAAGTGACTTGATTTAGCCAGAAACAATTTTGAGTATGCCGTCAAGAAGATTTTATTTTGAATCAAGAATAAAATACCGAGGCTTTTTCCCCGGAGATTAAGTGATCTCTCTCATCGCCATCATATTTTACTAACTTAGAGGCTAGACAAACAGGATCACGGCCCTAGTCAGAAAATAGAAGAAGAAGAAAATAGCTAAATGAAAGCAGGTTTCTGCTTGATGTAAGTAAATTTTCTTTTTATATAAGCATTTTGTCTTATTTTAACAAGCATTATTTTCTTTATTGATTCATAAAGAAATCGTCTCGGCGGTAAATTTTAGCGTATTTTTCCATTGAACGAAAAAAAGGCTCTTCTTACGCCTTAATTTTACGCCAGTATTTTGGAGATACTAGCTACACATTTTTTTAAAAAAATTTCATTTCAGCAAAAAAAGATACGATTAAGACGTGTAGCCAGTGAAAAAAAGGTACTGAGTGTAACAATTTTGAGAGTATTGCGATCAACGAGACCTGCTAATAGGCATGAGAATGACTAGAGGGGGGGGGGGGGGGAGCCGCCCGCGGCCCGCCCATCAAAAGGCTGTTGATCGTCGGGAAATTTTTCATCGTTTGTAGCCGCTCTATTTCATGAGACCCCCGTAAAGGAACCTTTACCACCACGAAATGTTACCAGCTACGCTTATGTTTTTGGTATTGCAGAGGAGGTTACCTACGATTTTTTTTGGCCTTACTTGTAAAAAGAGCAGTCAAAGCATATTAAACATAAATGAAAGAGTGAAATGCTTCCTAAAAGGCAGGGAGAGGGAAGAAAAATAATAGTGATAAAAAGAAGAAAAAATGCGGTCACTGATGATTCGGTCCTTTCTGTTTTTGTTCATTAACCTTTCGGCTGAAGTTAACGCCACGGCAAATCGCGTGCCAACGAACGGCTGTTTTCACTAATGCACGGCTATCACGAGACCAGAGCTGAATTATAGACGCAGTCAATATTGAAAGAGAAGTTCCTCCTATGATCAACATCACTAAAATAACACTGCGCCTTAGCCTGTAGACATCTTTACATGCATTTTAGGCCACTGCAATTGTTTCAGTACTCATATATTTCGATTAATCGTTCGGCGATATTCGATGATTGAATGAGTATTTTAATCCTTCTTTCGATCTGGGAGCTAAAATCAAGACTCGTTGAAATACCATGTAAAGATCGATAGTTGAATATGGAGAGCGCTGAAAAGTAGACAAATAAATCGTAGACGCACTTAAATTTCTTTCTCGATCAAATAAGTAGTTTTTAAGGAAACCACTGGTGGTTAATAATTGGGATTACTGAATGTTTCGGTAATTAATTTCTAATGCCTTATAAAATTCCGATACTAGGACAACATTCCCGAGGGATTAGATGAGTTCAGTAGTCTTACACGACTGTTTTCAAACTCGCACTTGACATTCAATGTCTCGTGCTGTTTGGAGTATATTGGTGACTGATGTGTTCATTTTTCTTTCATGATAATAGAAAGAGTCGTGTTCACTATTTTGCACTAAGTATCTCCGTCTAATTGAGCTGCAGGCAGTGATTATGTGACAACTTGAAGAGAAAATCGGTAACCTCTCTTAGACCTAAATTTTTAAAAAGAGATGGATAATTTCAATCGCAAAACTTGCCTCTCAAATGTTACAGATTGAGGTAAGGTCGGTAACTTTTCGACTTATCGATCAACATAATCACCGAGGACCGTTGAGCTAGAGTGCGCTAGGCTGTAAACAAGTTTGGAGGACGATGATTTTTTAACGAGATGATACTAATTAGAACTAGATTGTCGCTTTTCAGTTCCGATTCTCGATGGAAGTTGCCAAGTGTGATGAAACTTTTTCGTCTAACTTGGATCCAAGGAAGGAACCGTGGAGAAAATCTCATGCCGTTGGGTAAATATCGTGAGTCCTCCTTTTTTCCCGTTTTGTTTGCTTAGATGTGCTTTGTCGGCTTTCCAGTGTTTATCTTGTTAGAAGAGGCTTGAGGATATGGTGCCGAGGGTCCCCGGCGCCGCGCCGCGCCACCGCGAGGGCATTGTTTATGTGACGCACGCCACTCTTCTTGCATGCAAGCCCCTTCATTATTTTTTCTTCCCCAACAAAACTGCAACTGGCTAATAATATCCGGGCGTATGTGACCGTCAACTGGAGAAAAAGTCCACGGACTCGAAATGTCATTATTTAGTAGTGCCATTTCCGTTAAGTCGAGTCGAATGATTGGATTTTGAGATTTCGACAGAGCACTATCCCATCCATGCAGGCACATAGCCAGCATCTTATTTCAAGGGGGGCTTGCTCGGTTGAGCCCTCCCTGACCATGGGGGGGGGGGATAGTTCGAGGAGTATGGAATACCTCTAAGTTCAGAGGGGGGGGGGGGAAGCCTCCTCTGACGAATATTTGAAAATGTAAAATCTTTTTCGACGCATTTTGAAGCTTCTTAGACGCAGATTTTCCATCAATGTCTGGTGAAAAATTACGTTCCTTTTTTTACTTTCGGCCTACGATACTTTTAAATTATTGCATTCAACACATTTGGAAAATTTTTGAAATTTTAAAGCTGTTTGGACGCATTTTGAAAGTTCAAACTTCCTCTTTTCTCGCCTTTTCTTATTTTATGTCTCCTCTTATCTAATTTTTTTTCTTCCTTCGTTTTGCTTTCGGAGGGGGCTTGAGTCCTCCCACCTGGCTACGTGCCTGATCCCATCTGTTATCATTGTATCTTAAAAATGAGTTGCGAGTGAATCATTTATAATTTTTGTGCGGGTTCTGGACGTAAAATAGCATATCAATTTTGAACATGTTAGATGGAAATTGTTTGTTGCTTAATACAAAATGTTTATACTTTATAATGCATATAAAACCATAAGAGTAACGCCTGAGCAGTTCGTACAGTCTCCACTCCGCGGCCTACGCCAAGATTTTTTTCCTTCCCTCTATTTTGTTTGTTTTCTATTTCTGTTGCGTATTTGTATCATTTTATAAACACGATGATGAGAACATCCCACCATCTCAATTCTGATGAAATCATGTACGTAAGCGTCGCGGAGCGCCTCAGGAGGTTGGACCGCAGGGCGGTCAGGGGGCGTAGCGCCCTAGTTTCATTTTAAGGGAAAGAAACACTTCTCGGTAGAGTCCCTTTATACCCAGAGTTAAGACAACTCACTTTTGGTTGGGCTGAAAGTGGCCTAAAAAAAAATCCAATTCTGATTGGTTCTCGCTCATGGAGGCCGAAACGAGTGCACCAAGATGGCGGTACCTCGAATGTGAACAAGAATAATGAAAATATTACCTAATTGTGGTTTATCAAGAGTAAATTGTTATTTCCATTGGTCCAAAATGAAAATAGATTAAGAAATGATTCACAAACCAATCTCATTTTCTTTTTAATTGATCAATTTGTTGATGTTGTTGTTTTAGTGTGACAGACATCGCAGGATTCCTGATCCTTTTCCCTCAATATCGTTCGTTCGGGTGCACTCGTTTCGGCCTCCATGGCCAGCCAAGGCCGGCTGCCAGTCAGCTGATAATCGAGTTGTCTTAACTCTGGGTATAAAGGGACTCTACTTCTCGGCACCGTCTGTCTGCCCCTAAACGATGAGAGATCCATGTCACCGCCCGGATGCAACTATTCCAACTCGATGGTTGTTCCGGTTGCCTATGCGAAAATAAAAGACCACGCTTGCCTTCTCAAGCCGCCTGCCGCTTCCCGTGATTGCGCATCCAAAAACTGGCTCTCACCGGTGGCTTGTGTTTCTAGTTTCTTTTTAGTTGAAAAGCACATATCAAAATTCCACAGGTCACAGATCAAACACCACATTAATAAAACTATATGGCCTCCTATTAATTTTTTAAACCCAAGGAAACTGTGTTCATCGAAAAAATAACGCATTATTAAAGGTACCAATAAGTTTGGATTTAAAGAAAAATCATCCATGTAGATGATGAGCAGGTCATCAATCATCCGCGCGCTTATTGCTCAAGATGTAAAGTGAATACTTAAAATCAATTATCCTTATAACAAGTCTCATTTCAACTGGCCTGTCCTCTCCGGCCGTCAGTTCAGAGCTTTTAATTCTTCCAGCAGAGCGGCAATGCCAACTTCGTCCCTCGGCAGTCATCAGTTAGGACCATAGCCTCATGCGTGTATCCTGTATCAGGCAATAGAGGCTATAAGGGATTAAAGCGATGCCCTACAAGGGAAGAAATCAATATCAATGAAGAATAGAATTTCAAAACTTGATGTTTTTTTATGATCGAAATTTCCCAAATGCGCCTAGAAGCATGGCTCTGACAACTAAATAAAACCATGCCACCAAATGTGGCGAAAATTTGCGTATTTTGCAGAACAAAAGATCTCGTCGTAGAGCAGTAAAAGTGCAACAATTGACGTCATTTTCGACATGGCAGTGGGAAGTCCACATTATAGCTCGAGAGAGCTATGTGTTCACCGGCTGCTGCATAATATGTATATTGTCTCTTAAAATTTCCGTCAAAGACTGATCTCTGAGCGCATTTGGCACATGGCTTACATCAAGTTTTGAAACCCTATTCTTGGTCGGCGCTGCGTGCTTCCTTAGTAGAGCATAGTTTACTCGCAATAATTTTATCTTTCACGGCTCCTCAGGGAAGGGTAGTAGCAGCCGCTCAAGCCTTGATCCACACACGCAGGCTATGATCCCAATTGATTACTGCGGGAGGACGAATGGAAAAATGTTGGCATTGCCGCTTTGCAGAAGAAATAATTAACGGCCGGAGCACAGGAGAGTTGACGTGAGATTCATTATGAAAATAATTGCTTTTAAGTATTTAGTTTACAGCTTGAGCGCTAAGCACGGGATGGAATGGGATGGGTTGGGTCCGCGGAGGAGGAAGGTGAGAACAGCGGTGTGGTGGCGGGGAGGGGAGGGGAGGGGCAGAGGGCACGGTGCACGCTGGTCAGATTAGGACGGCTTAGCGAGGGGCACCTCTCCGCTCCTTCGCCAATTCCACGCAACCAGCCACCCGCGACCCCATGCTCCAACAGCCCAGTAAAGTAACGGCAAAGAGGCTAATCTCCTTCAATAATTGCCAAATTTTCCAAAAAAAATTATGTTATTATTATTATCATCCATCGAGGGATATTTAATAAACTGAGCACAGAACACTTAGCCCGTGGTTCAGCAGAACTTCGGCGGTATTATTACAATATTGTCAATATTAGTAGGTTGACCCAAATACTAACTGTGTAGGTAATATTTTATAATACTTTCTTCATACTTTAATGTGATATTGTTATCACTTTTTTTATATGGACTTTTAAAATGCAATGTACTCATGTTGCAAGTAATACGAGTTTAGAAAAAATGGAATATTCTCAATTCATGGTAAAATTTACTCAATGCTAGTGCATACCATAGAGTTTTAAGCCAAGATTTTTTCAAGAGTCAACTGTTGAATTATTAGAAGGCGTTAAACTGTATAATGATTCGTTTTTCGCGACTTCAAATGCAAATATGTTTAAATTTATCCCGTAGAGAAGCAAAACAAACACTATAATCACTAAGATAATACTGCGTATAAATGTGGATCCGTATATAAATCATACTGCGGACACTTCAAATGAAAGCTTAATTGTAATAGCTCGAATTTTCTTCTCGTGAAAGTGTTGAACTAGAACTGCTAACCTTAACAGTTCTACCATCTTAAAGTTCTTGGAGAAGATGTGTTGACATGAATTTGATTTTGCTTTTTGGGACAGTAAAAATGACTCAGCACATTCATAACATTTCAAAGTTGTGGCAAAGACTCTGCGACGCGACGAAACGAGGTGCTGAGATTAAAGGCAAGGCGACGAAGACTCCTTGAACCTTGAACAGCGGGCGTTGGGAACGTCAGTGCGCCTTCTTTTTTCGCACCTGCAACGCGCACATTGAGCAGTATTAGTTGCATCCGCAATATTCTCACCAATATTGCGTAATATAACATAAGAGGGTATCTTGTCTCTCAAACGTTTTTTGAAAGGTGGTAATTTATTCCTTCCCTCCTTTTCCCTTCCTCATTTTCCCTTCCACCACCTTAACGTGCCGCGGCCAGTGGCTTTTAACATTTTTGATTATCACCTATGATTACTTTTCAGTAGAGTAACAGGGTATTGTGCACTATCATGAACATCGCAACGATGCTTTTGGTACAAACAAACCAATTGTTCTTATTGAAATGTCTCGATTTCTCCGAAATTGACTCATGTTTTCAAGTAAAATATTTTATTTAAGAATAAATGACGTATTTTTATTATTGGAGTTTACGGCTACTGTAAACTGTATTGTCCTCTAAATGCGACGTATACGTGCTGAAAAATCTCAACTGTTTAAAAAAGTAATTTGGGAAAACTTGAAACACAGTTATACTCTTTACATTCCAGTTCATAAGTAATGAGCTTTACGTAATAAATTTCCACAAGAGGTCAAGCATTTCAAGGATATTAATTAACTGTGATTCGCCCAAATATTAGGTTAAAAAAGCGCATTTTTCACTTGGAATTTTTCAAAACGTCACATTTGATCCTGTGATTATGAGGAGTATAGACTGAGTCGATCGCTCCTACCTTCATCGTCGTGTTTCAAAATTCTCGATGACATATTATTCTTTTAAAAAACATGACTTAATAATTCAATTTCTTTTTTTAAATAACATAAGTTATTTAATTTAAGTTTTACAACTATCATTACAATCTTTATGGTATCCATCAGTATATTTTAAAGGGGTTGACAACTGTCTTTAATGTATGACAAACTTATGAATTAATATTAGCATTAAATTGTCTCATGGTGCATGATGACATTTTCTGTTTAATGATACATAATATATACATATACTTCGATAGTCATGAGATATTATAATAAGTTTTCTCTCTGTCTCTGAGGGAGGAAAAAGAAGAAGAAAAAGTTAGTAGGTATGAGCTGCGCTATGCAACGTTGCAATCGGAGATGCGTTTTTTCGATTTCAATCAATAATATTGGGTCTCATACAAGGGTTGGTAATTTAGGAGCACTGGAGTTGTAAGTAGAATCCGCTTATTGAGAAACTGAAATTTGTAAATGGTTTAAAACGCATTCGGCCGATGATGGGATTTATATTAGGTATTTCTTTAAAGTATCCCTTTGGCGCAATAACCGGAGGGATTTGAAAGGGCGCTATGAAAACTGTGGCAGCGGTGTTTCGGAACCTGAGGCTGGTCAATCCGTTGCTCGGTTCCGTCTGATTTCGCCTAAGCTCTCACCCGACAGTTATTAATTAAAATAAGACCTCGTTATTGTCTTTGAAAACCATCGCCCCCGTCCACCTCCTCCCATCCCACCGTGCCCTTCACAAATCATCCCTCTGACTCGGAGCCGGCAATTTACATCCCTTCCCGCCCCCACCGTCCCGGGAGCCCGACTCATTGCCGACCACCATTACTCGCGGTGATTACATCGATGATTATCGTGGTTTTGAATTTAATTTCTTCAAATTTGAACAATCCGCTTCTCTCCCAATGTGTTACCGCAGCTTCCCTCAATCCCCTCTCCAAGTCCGACCCTCTCAGCAGAAGAGTGCTACAAAATGTCCCGCAGCTTTCGCGGAAACAATTCACCAGAGGGAATGCCTATATTTTTCAGCCGAAAACGTCCATGAGCATGGGATTTTTTTCTCAATCCTTTGCACCCTCCTCATTTGCGGCTCTCCTTTCTCATATTTCCATCTCTTCGTTGAATTCTTCTTCGTCCTTGTCCTATTTCTTATTCTTCATATTTTTCCTCTAGTTTTTCTTTTTGATTTTTTCTCTATTTTTCTTTTCCTTCCTCTTCTATATTTCTTCCTCTTCATATGAATATTTTCCTTTTCCATCTTTCCCTCCTTTAACTTTTCCCTGTCTCTTTCTCTCCCGTTCTTTCTTCTATCGCCTTCATTTGAGTTTTCCTCTTTTCTCCTACTTCTCCTCTCCTTCTTTCTTTGATTTTATTTTTTATTTTCCGAGCACTTCACGGCAAGTTTTAAACGGTGCACTTGGAGAATTTTTTTCTGCGGATGGAAAAAAGTTCCAATTAATCATTCTGCGACAAAAATTTTCCTCAAAGCAACATGAAAGTTCCACGTTTGAAACGTTTTTGATATTATTTTGAAGAGACGCTTTGTCACTTCGAAGAGATTCCTAGTCGACTTAACGAGGATTCTCGTCCGGGAGGTGTTTACACCACCAAGTGTGATACCTGGAAGTATGTTTCCTCAGTGAAGGTGGATCAAATTATAGAATTTTTAGTTGGTCGTAAGATCTTGCGTTGTTCTTTTTAAACTTTTGACGCGTTCAGCTTGCCTACTCCTGAAACATTTGCATGATTGTATGATGTACCCATTAATAATCCATAAAATCGTCGGGAATGCATCAGGTATATCTTCTCTATTTACTTTCAGCACAGGTTTATTAAATACTTGCTATTCTGCCGTGCTAAGGAAAATCGCCGCATGAACATTCAAGAGTTGCCAAATTTCCCCCTCAAAAGTTGTCTTTTTTAGGAGAGTTGTGAACATTTTCTCTTGATTATAAGGGATTTAGTTAATACATTTTGTTGGAAATTTTGTGGAGAAATATTCACACATTTCCCACATATTGGTATCTAATCAGAGGAAATTGGCAACTTGCGAAGGCTCTGACGGCCCCGTTCGTTTGCACGGCAGCAGGAATGTCTTCTCTATTGTCTCCTACGTAAATGAAGGGTGTGAAGGCATGTATGCCAATATTGAAGAATTCAAAGTGTTGGAATTTTTCACTAACACAGTTCTCTGTATGGAAAGAAATAGAGCATTGAGCGGTAATCAATTAGGCTAGGCTTGGACAGGGCGGTGAGGGAGGCAGTCACCGTATAATGAATCGATTAACTGTTGAGTGTTGTCCGTTCGTTGCCGGTGAATGGTAGTCAATGGCTCGTCGTTAAACAGAAGCCGCCAGTGTTGCTAATCAAACCGAGTGAAATATCGGCGAATCGTCGGGCGCGAATTTTTGGCGGCTCCTCCGGTGTGGCAACTTTTAGTGAAAGCTGAATGTGCGAGAGGTGGCCATTGGCTCTCGACTCCTGAATGCTGGTTATCATCGTTGCAGATGAAATTGTATTATCCACACCTCACCGCCCGCGTCCTTTGCTCCCGTGAAACCTCCCCCTCCTCCCGCAGCGACCCCTTTGTCCCCACAATAGTATGCACCCTTTTATTATGTTTATCGCGGTTCACCATAATTAAACTCATCGCCTTTTTTTTGCTTACACATTTTTCTCGTTCGAAAATAATTTATGCACCATCTCTTGGTCGCCGGACCTTGTCTCGTCCGCAATTTCATGCTATTTTAGCAGAGTTCAGCGATGCTCCTACCTCCTTCGCAAGTGTATTCATTAATTGTTTTCCTTTTTTTCTGCTCAGCGTGGTTTTTACGATACATGTCCTGTTCGCGACCTGACTAGAATATTCGGGACTCTTTGTTTGCACTGCTAATAAAGTGAAGTGGATTTATAAATTGTAAAATGGGTTATAGGTACAAGTTGAGTACGAACAAAATAAAAGATGTTTCCAATTGTATTTTTCTTAAAGATTAAAAATTATTGGGACACGTTCTGAGGCTTAAGATAGTTTAGATTAACTAAAGGGCCCCTTCGAAGTGGGTCCCTAAAGGCGCAAAGCGACCTCTAAGGGTTTGGCAGCGTAGCGGCCCGATGGTTTACCCCTAGCTTACCTCTTAAAGCTGAAAATTACGATCGGGAAAGTTCAATCTCTACAATTTCGTAATCAATACTAATGGGGTCGTTACTATCGGCAGGAGTTGAAATTTTACGGTCTCAAGGATGAACCCTTTGAACAACAGCATTGCGTAAGAATATTCCTTTTTACAAAATCTTCCCCAGAAACTGGACGTAGTGCACATTGACGCGAGGCGGCAAATTAATTATTCTCCAAGACTTCCGTCCGCATAATTTATTTCAATTTGTTTGGAATTCTTTTTGTACTCCTCGGAAGAGTCAAAGAGCCCTCTTGATGCAGCACTCGGTGCAAGGACCCGAAAGCCACATTAAAGATGGATATTTCAAACATCCAAGACGTTTTGTTTCCCTTCATTAGGGCGGGTAAATAATATTCATATTTGGAGCTTAAAAACAGGAGCAATGCGTATTGAGCTCCCTAATGTTTCATGCTCTACGAGCCGCATTAATCAAGTCCCGCTCCTCATGTAAATAAGAACGACTTTACATTCAAAATAAAACCTCTGGCGCAACAGCGAAAGATGGAAAAAATAAATAAATAATAAATCGTCATTTGTAAGGTTTCTTCTCATCCCCTTTTTGTCGGGATTAATAAATCAATGGTGCAAAGCCCCAACCCATTTTCGGATTTCTCCTCCTCCTTGACGCCGCAAATTGAAAGCACGGCATATTTGCCATTTATTATTTGAGTAAATATTAAATCACAGTTCTTAAAGCACTCTAGCTCCATTATAGAATGCTGCTCATGAAATGTCGGTACGCATCACCGAAAAAAGAGTTAGATGTCAACGCTCCGGGATAAAAAGTGCTGTAACGTCACACGTCACCATAAGTAAACAACGTCCAACTTTTTCCTGTGGTATAGTCCAAATGGATCTTATACTTTAACAAAGGAAAAGAACCTTTCAAGTCAAAGAACACAGAGAGAAATTTCGACCTAAAAGTTTGGTTTATATGGGTAGTAAAACACAAAAAACCCTAGCCTTCGATTGACAATTTCAAGAGAAAATGTCACCTATTTTATTTTGGAGAAATTTTATTTAAAAAAAGGAGTTGTGAGTGCAGCGCTGCAATCGGAGAATTGCATTTTCCCAGTCCCTCCATTGTGTTCTGCGCTTAACTCCCCGCAAACTGTACCAAAATCAACAAATCTGTTGGTTTGTGAAACACGAACCCTCCTATATTAACCAAAAGTAACACAATAAAACAAATATTTATACCCTCTTTTTCGGGGGTGAAGGAGAGGACATTGGAGAAAAAAGTAAATCGGTTCAAGCAGAGGTATTCTTAAATTTATCATCACGGTGAGTTTCTCTTGAATCATGAATAAAGTCGCTTGAATCATGCAGCTTTTTGATCGATTGACATAACTTTTTTCTATTTATAAGCATATTTTCACCTTAAAATGCAAAGGATATCCCAGGATAAGGGCACCAAAATGCCCCTTCTCACGGATTTTGAATTTAATGGTCTAAACCCTTTTAGGAGGTCTAAAATCATGGTTTCGGGAAATTTTTACCTCCCGATCCCAATCATCCCCTCTCCAGCTCCGAAAAGCCCATTTTTCGGGGAAATTTTCACGTTTTATTTCATATCTCTCGTGGTTTTCGACAAAAATGCACCAAAATTTCACAAAATGTACACGAGACCAATCTGATTCTTGGGAATAAATCAAATTAATCGAACTATATTCAGACCCCTAAGAAAATTCGTAAAAATCGTAAATTTTCAATTTTTTGTCAGAATTTAGCGGTTTAAAATAAATGAGAACACATACATTTTATGTTTTTGCCTTAAAATGTACGTAATATACTCAGTTGTTACTGAAAAAAATCAGCCTTCACGCATGGTGCGTCCCCACCATGCCATTTTTTTAAGCGCTCAGCCGATAGGCAGCGCTTTTTGATTTCGACTTGCCTCTAGAGTACTAGTATAGTGCTAATTCGTTTAAATGGCTCACCAGCTCATCGATGTGTAGGCTTTTTGGGGGGGTCCATTTTTAAAATAAATAAAGCTGTGATAACCGTATTTTACGATTTTAACGTAATGCGCGGGTAGTTCCGATCGTTTGTCTATAAGAAAATTTCTTAGCGGTAGAGTAATTCTTATCGAAATTGATCGTTGAAAATAAATGAAGCCTAAAAAAAACGCGCCTGATGAGCTCAACGGTGACTATCATTTTCGAGAAACAAAAAAACGCGTCCTTGGTAACCTTTGTTTGCTATCAGCTGATGTTTTATTTCCATTACCCAGCAAAGTCGACGGAGTTTATACTTCATTTCTTCACTAAATACATTGACTAACACCTGAGCGCTTTTCTAATACGACAGTATTAGAACTTTCCCGCTTGTTTTTTTTTTTTTTTTTTTTGGCGCCAAAACGGTCAAAATGGCTGTTTCGGCAACGGTTTACTCGCACGCTATCAAGATTATCGGAAAAAAATCACTAATTTTTGTTTCCAATATTTCAAGGAGCATACTCTAGTATCGTTAGAAATGGTTTAAACTGATCGAGTCCTTGCGCCCTACGTAAAGTACCGGTTTTTGACGCTTAAATGGTCAAAATTGCTATTTCAGTAGAGGTTCTTGGTAGCCATCAAAATTTTCTAGCAAAATCTGTATTTTTTCTCCTGAGCATTCGAAAACAGCAGTGCAAGACGCTCATTGGCTAAAAAGTTGCGGCGGGAAAGAAGCTTCCAGATTTGAGTCGTTCTAGCAAGGAAAGCTAATTTGAGGTTTCTGTCAAATGAGATAATACGGTTTTGACGGGAAAATGTTCTCAAGGGTATCCACTGGTTTCATTTCGTTTTTTGATGAATGACCATCAGGGTCAGACAGTATGACGTTTCAAGGACAAAAAAACGGTTCCGAGGAAAAAATATTTGGACCGCCCGTTGAAAAGCATTGGTTGATCGGTGTGCTGCACTATGGTATACATCCGAGTGATTTCAAAAAGCAAGCCCTCTTGGCACGCTTAAAAATATTCCTGCTTGGATCAAGTCACTTCATTCAGTGCAGCTCCCCTCTATCCCATTTTTGGGGGCTTTTTAACCAAGAAGATATGGTTCTTTGGCAATGGCAATTGATCATGTTTTGCATTTTTCTCCGGAAGATCGTGCTTTGCGGGGTCATATTTTCGGCGTGATAAACTTGCAGATAAGAGTGGGAGCCGAAATAGAAAGCGAAGAGGAGTATAAGCCAATAGACGAGATTTATCCCCGATGTAACAATGCGGCGTAAACGCGAAAGTTGGATAAGCCGTAAAAATCAACGAGCGATAGTTTGTTGACAAAATGGGGGTTGGCCTGTAACGAAGATCCCCCGAGGAAAGCCGGAACAAATAGTGAGTCACTACGCCGCCACGCTTCTCCGATATTTTCTTCATTTAGTGTCGTCCCGCATCACTGCCCATTCTAATCACTTGCTTTCTTCCAATTTAATCTATGTAAAACTATCGATATGTATCCAAGCAGGCATAATTACCCAGACTCAGTTTTGATGCTTAGAGGGAATCATGCGTCACTGTCTTCGTAATCTAAAATTTACTCATGCTCACATATACTTTTTTCAACTTTTACCAACAGATTATTTCCAACATTTTTTCGACTGTTTTTTTTTTTTGTCGGAGAGTAATTTTATAGAAAAAATACCGTCTTGTCAGTAGTTAGAGAAGACTCTTTCGGCTGTAGTTAGAGAGAAATATTAAGGAAAAACAATAAGAAAAAGTTTTTGAAATCCATTCAGTAGATCGTCAGAAAAGTATACTTCCCTGAATGTCAAAAAAAGTTGATTTGAGAAAAACCTGTTTAAAGTTTTGGAATTAATTTCGTTATTAGGGTGCTGGATTGCATAACTCTGTGTGTCGCATTTGCATTAGTGATGATAAAATTATCAGTTTTGAAAAAAAAAAAAAAAAAAAAAAAAAAAAAAAAAAAAAAACTCGAGGTACGCATTCCATTGCAGCTGAGGATATCTAAAATTCGATTGGACAAAAAACTGAATATAAAACATTGTTTTAACCAAAAATGACTCATGAATTCCCTCATATTGAGGGCAAATAGTGTTATAGGAGGACTTGGATCATCCTTGAGTCCAACGGAAGGTTTTTTATTCGGAGTTGAAGTATGTATAGAAAGAAAGAGGTATTTTTGCCAAAACAAAACATGTTACACGCGAACCCTACGCGCATAGTTACTTTTAGTACCCGTCCAAATTTTGAAAATCCAAATGGACGGATTGAGGTGGAATAAGCAAATAATTGCACCAGACCTTGACATGGGTGGAACTAAGAACTCTTTGCAGAATGAGGGCAGAAGGGCACCGAGGGATCTGGGGGCACAGATCCCTGGTAAAAATTGGCAGTAGAATCTGTGTTCCAAAATACCATAGACCTACAGCCGGCTGTAAGATTTCAAATAGCTTTTATAGCCGGCAACACAATTTCTTATGGCCTTTTATAGCCGATGGCGATTAAGCATCAGCCCGGCGGTAAAGTGTATGCTATACGTTACTAATTACGGATGCTAGGACTAAGTGAGTTTTTGGACTACTGCTCTCTTTTTGGGCCATAGTATCTTGATTTATCTTGCGAGGAAAGCTCCGTACTTTTGAAGGATACCTGCCATTCCTAATATGTTGGAGCGCCTTCAATTTCGTATGATACTGTGCAATACCTCTGGTGTGAAATAGTTGCTTCAAGCGCCGTGGTACGCTGCAGCGCGGCGCGGCGGGCGGGCAGCCAGCGCGAAACGCGCATTGGCGCCTACAAACCTATCGGGGATACTTCACGCATTGCGCAATGCGCACCGTCCGCTCCGCTTTGTGTTAGGCTCTAATATTTGGATTGCATTTTGCAAAAAGGAACCACTAGCATTGCAATGTTGCTAAGATTGTGCAACTTCTTTTGTCTTGGAGGAAAAATCCGATTATCCATTCATAGTTTCTATTTTACTCGCTAAAAACTGTAAATTTAAGACAAAAATTACCATCTAAATTTCATAGTTTTTCACGATTTTCGCAATTTTATTGCAAAAGATGAAGTTGCACAATCTTAGCATCATTGAAATGCTAGTGGTTCCTTTTTGCAAAATGTAATCCATTTAATCTCGTGCAGTCAACGTTTTTCAACTCATGACTTTGAAATGTTTGCACACTCTGTATGGATTAATCTCATTTTAATTGATGAAAAAAATATGTAGTAAAGGAAAATATAATGTGCGTTTTGTAAATATTATTAAGGTGATTTCGTACAAACTTAAGGATTTACAAAGCACACGAATTTCTACACAATTTCTAATAGCTTTTTATAGCCGATGGCGAAAAAGCAACTGCCAGGCGATAAAGTGTAAAGCCCGGCGATAGGAACTATAGTCCGGCTGTATAATTTTTTATCGCTTCGTGTAGCCCGGCCGTAAGATTTTTTCCACTTTCTACAGCCAGCTATATGATTTTCTATCGCCTTCTTCAGCTGGCTATAAGAACTCCTATGGTATTTTGAAACGCAGCTCCTATCGCCAATTTTTACCAGGGATGGACCAGTGGCGTGGCGTGCTTTTGGGTTAAATCGATGATCTGCCATTCAAACCTACGGAAAATGATCGATTGTCCGAGCGCCCTCATCAAACACCTCAGTACTCTGTCACGGGCAAATAGTTAAATCAGGCATTTATTATCAAACGTCACGGCAGGTACTGAAATTTTGAAAGTTTACGAGGTTGATTATATTTTTAAGGAGCTTTCGAATTTTCAATATCTAGAGAGTAAGAATAAATCAAACTATGTATTGTTTTTTCTTTTTCAAAATACTGCTCCTATATTTTTAACCTTCAAAATTGTAAGAACAATTTCTTTTTTTTTTTTTTTATTTTCAAGCTTTTTCTTTTGAACTGAATGTTCATTTCTGAGCTAGAAATTACTAGGGGGGTCATACCGGCTATACCCCTGGCCGCTACGCGGCCCAACTCCCAGAGGGAGCTTCGCGTTCTCTTAGGCCCGCGTCGACATAAGAACGACCAAAAAAAAAGAAATTTTTTGTCATACTCGAATCTCATTTGTCGAATCTCCCTTTAGCCGAGAGTGATTGGACCAATGAGCATCGAATAAAAAAATCGGCATTTATTTCAAACTTCGCCCCAAGACAGAAAAGTAACGGAACGAAGCGTTCCGTCACTTTTGGATAGTCTGCAGCAAAGGAGTATACCTCCGATTCACATACCTTACCCCTCTAACAGACCAGACTCAACGTTTCCCGCTTAGTTCAATTCCGCTAAATTTTGCCCCCCTTTCTGAGCTTCCTAGTCTACTCTTATATAAAAAAATCTGGGTCCTATTTCCAAAATCTGATTAAAGCGGACTCATCTAGAGACCATCACCTGTCGATAACCGCAAAAATCATGGAAAACGGCCCAATGGAACGCTCAAACGAAGTGTGACAAAAAATACAAATTTACATTGCTTAAATAGAAAAATTCGCAATTTTACCACATAATATAAAAAAAAAACCTGGGTCATGTTTTCAAAATCTGAATAACGGGCTCATTTAGAGACAGTTACCTGTCGATAGCTGCAAAAAGCATGAAAATCGGCCCGGTAGAACGCTGGAACTAAGCGTGACCAGATATGCACATTTAGGAGGTCCTTATGGTATAGATAACTATAGAATGGTGCAAATCTGTAAAAAAAAAAAAATTCCTTTGTACGAAGGCAAATAATTATTTTGTCCAAAATTGGATCCATCAGTTCAGGAATGAGTCATCTCACACGATTGTTTTTCAAGAGACGATTAAAACTGCGCGACGGACAGAAAAGGAGTGTTTCTTGGTCAAGAAGTGAACCTCATAATAACGCGAATTGGGTCTTCTTCGAACTTAGTAATTAAATTAGTAGAAGAGTCAGAATAATTTCAATCTGAATGTGAATTTTCGACAGTTTGTTTAGACATCTGACGATATGTATGATTTTATTTTTTGTCTGCGACAAATCGGCCCTCCATCATATAGCTTCAAATAGGAATATATCGACACTCGTTGATTTAAGCCTTGCCACTGAAATGTACACCCCATACTAACTGGGATCTAATGGATTTCTTCAGATCCAGTGGGGGCACTGAGGGCCGAATTGAGAAACTATTGAAAAAATGAGTTGTCTTAAGCGCAACTTTGAACGACGCTAATCAAAGACTTAATCAAAACACAATTTTAAATGAGATATGTCACACACCCTGTAGAAACAGTCCCAAGGGAGTATATTGCACGAATTATCATGGAAATTCATTGAGAATCCACTGAGAATTGGCCCCAATCCCCACGGGAGCCTTGAGGGTACCATCCGGGAACCTTGAGGGTCACTTCGGCTGCCCCTTCGGTTCTTGTTGGTCTCATAATTCAGCCCATAGGGACCCATGAGTGCCAACCGTCAATGAGTCCCTTTGAGTCCCTATGAAAACCGCATTCCTCTGGAAATCCCATCCAATGGATCCCTACCCATTGGAGTCTCATGGGCCCTCTAGAACCGTTTTCACAGGGACTCTTAAGTAGCAAAATCCCTCATATTTTCCGAAGGGGATCGAGTAGATTTCTGGGGGCCAGGCTCATTCTGCCGTGCTAAGGAAAAACGCCGTGTGAACCTTCAGGCGTAGCCAAATATCCTTTGATAAAACACGAATTTCCTGGTAAATTTGTGACTATTTTTCTTCCAATTTTTCAGATAATTTCGTTCGCAATTTCAACTAAAATTCCTTAAAATTTCAAGAAAAACATTCATAATGTTCCGCAAAGATAAACATTTTATCGAAGGGAATTTGGCAACTCTCGAATGTTCATACGGCATTCTGCCTTAGCACGGCAGCATTCTTCTCCCTAGCTTCGCCACATTGGCCTCGACAAAACACTCAATTCGGGAGCAGATATGAACATTTTTTCTTAAAACTTTTATGGACTTTAGATTTAATTATGAATAAAAATTTAAAAAACTTTCCAATGAATAAATTCACGAATTCTCCGGGTAATTATATATCAAGAAAAATGTTGGAACGTTCATATGTTCATAGAGCTTCATTCCTCAGTATGGTCATATAGGTTTGTATAAACTCAACGGACAAAGTAACATTTGACAACAGCCATGATTTTACGTGCATTGTGAGGACTCTGACACATGGAATCAGATGCAAACACTAATATTTCAATATTGACGCTTTGTCGTCAAAACGGTGCTCTCCATACTATTCCCAGAACCATAAAATTTGATGGACTATTTCGTATACCAGGGACTTTTTCATAGTTTCAAGACTTAATAAAACAAATTCAGACTTGCATTTTTTTATTATTCAAGATGAACTTGATGACTTGTGATATCAATTGAAAATTATGTAAAATTACAATGATAATATGATTGCAAAGATATTTTAAATATTTTGTACAATAGTGCGTTTTATTGATACTCGAGTGTCGGTATTTTTTTTTAGGAATAAAAGCAGATTTTACGGAAATTATCTCTTCCTTTTGAAGACAAACTTAACTTTAATTTTCTGGAGAGGTTTAAGTTAAGAGTAAAGGCGATGCTACTCCGGTCAAGTCATTCCACAGATATGGCCATGATTATTCAATAAATGAATCAGTGAGTTCGAAATCACGCCAACTCGAAAAAATTAAAATGTTTAGGAAAGACAAAAAACTGCGCAGCAGGCGAAGAAGTTACTTTCAGGAAAAGCTTTCACGTGCAAAAGGACAAGTACTTGTAGACAGTGTACAGGACTAAGTTGTAATTATTGCGCCATGTCTAATGGCAGATAATTTTTGGCGTTTACAAGTTGCAGAGTTGGTATGTTTTTGTTCTCACTGACTTTCAGATATAGATTTTTCATGGTTGGCTATGAAAACTTTATATTTTTTGACTTGTAACCCTTGAATATTTTTATAACTTGTTGGTATAAGGTATATTGAACCGAAAAAAAGAAAACCACGATATCGGATGGCCACCCGTTTTTTTTTTAAAGGCCTACAATCAGTATCTCAAATAAAATACTACATATTTTCTCTTTTCAGTGCTTTATCTAACAAATATTTTATTTGATGGCACTAAGTACTCTAGTAAAGTGTTTTCTGAGCTACCGTGGCCCTGAAAACGTCCACCGCTCCCTCCGTCCCCCCTTCCCTCAAATGAGTCAAATGATAAAGAAAGGCCCAATATTATGTAGAACGTGTTTCTTCATCGTCGCCCTTTCCCCGTCGCTGTTGCGAGCATTTCCGATTGGATAATTCCTACATTTCCTTTTGCGTGCAGTATAAGGGCTACGAAACCGTAAAAAATGAGAATCGGAAAAAAAAACCCCGAGTTGGTGTGTTTTTGAACTTTCTGATTAAAATGTATTAGAATTCTCATTACCTACTCCCTATGAACATCAAAAATAACGTATTATTATCAGTTTAAAAAAATGCCAAACTCAGAGAGAAAAAAATAAAAATAAAACCATAAGGACATCGAGTAAAAAAAGATATTACCTATGACAGTTTTACTTTCAGCGATTCTTTTTCCATTTTACTTACTCTGCTTTTCTTAAAATAAGGGGAATGGGTTTCTCCTATACCGGCGCTTTCTTTGGGCCGCCGTCGATGATTTTTTTCAATGTTACGCAGTTGCGGTGACCCGCACTGCAAATTTCTCACAAATTCGGAAATAAATAAGACCGTAAGTTCATATTGTTTCTCTGAAGAGGATAAGGGGTCTAGGAAAGGGTTCTGCTATCTATCGGGCAGCTTTGGTACCGATCCAACTTTAGTTCCCTCGTCGATGCGATTCAAGAGCGCGCCACTCGATTGTGTCAGATGGACTTGGAACGCAAGCACATTTCTACTCAGCGACGTCGTGCGCTTCTATATAATACTCTATACTTACTATCTATTTAAATAAAATCTATTTAAATAAAAGAGGCTATCTCTGGTACTTGCGATTAACGGGCCGATTCTCTCGAATTTTTTTTTTTGAGTATAGCGAAGCGTCTCTTCAAGCTTTTGAAATTCCTCGATTTTTTTTTTTTTTAAAGAGAGTTTTTGTTTACGTATTGACCCTGCATTCCTGTTATTTCTGTTTGCGGCACAGCAATGTGCTGAGCTTGAACATGATTCGTAAATCAACTGTCATGTCTGAGAGATGTCTTCGAAGTATGAAGGAAGAATTGAATTGGTATACAGGTACTCTTTTGTTTCAGACCTTTGTAGGGAAGCACACCGCACAATGCAACGAGCCTTTCAGAGAAGTAGGACATCTATTGTTTAACTAAATCTGCAAATTTTGATGTAAATTTTCTCACATTATAAGGTGAATGGGATGCTTTATGAAGGAAATTTTGGGAGAAAATCAATGAAACTACTTCTAAGATCTAGATATAATCTTATCTCTATTATCAACATCAAGATAAGCGTTTAATGTCGTTTCCACATTTGGCTTGACTACTCTTGTGGACTCGCGCCATCGATGATGGTGAACCCCGTGCGCTGCAGCTGGTGAGGCGGTTAGTGTCTCAAGTCAAAGCGCCTTCACTCTCAGACGCATGCAACACTGCGGACATCAATAGAGCCCGAATAGTTGCATCTAGACGTTACAATTAAATTCGTTTAGAACCCGTCGCACGCGACATTCACTAAAGCATTGATTGTTTCTCTTCCATCTAAATTTAATTCCTGCAGCGTGCCGATGAAGTGAACTATTACTGATTATTATCACAACATTGTCGATTTCCCGAGTCGTGCATTATTGAAAAGTATACTGAAACGTTTCCGGCCCTCGAAATCGCTAAAAGTTAGATATTTGAGCATTATGTGTAGATTGGAGTTATGTGTAGATTGGAGTTATGTGTAGATTGGAGTTATGTGTAGGTTTTAATTATTTGTGTTTGATTTCCGTTTGGAAAAGCTAATTTTGACGTTTTAAGTGTGAAATTTTCACAGAATAATCCTGATGACTCTAACGGAATTTGAAACAAAGACTATATGCGACACGAAATCTGTAGGTAACATCACAAGCTTGATTTTCTAAGTGCGACGATGATATATCAAGAAAGTCTGGTCGGTAAACGCATTGGTGAAAATATCATTATGTTCTGCTCTTTCTCTCCAGAAATGTATGGGCTGCGTTTTGTTTTTCACAAGGGTGTTATTTTCTCTCTCACAACTTTTCGGTTATGATGGGGATTTGATTTTGGAGGTCTATCCTCCAGGGCCGGATTTACCTACTTGCGCCCATGGGCCGCCTGTATTTTGCCGCCCCTTCTCATTCGTTTCGAAACATCGATACAAACTATCAAGTGAACGTGCCGGAGAAGGAGGCGTGCATAAGACGCGTTTACTCATGTTGGGCACATTTTTTGTGAAAGCCCTGTCAACACTAGCAAAAGTTCACGGAACTTTTCGCGAAAATTAAGTTCCGTAAACTTATCTCCATGTGGACGAGACCTTTCATTTATCAGAAAAGAACGAAAAAATTATGAAAGAATAAACATGAATGTGATTTAATGATGTTAAATTCCGCCACCGCGCCAACCGAACTGTGTTCGGCGCAATGCGTGAAGTATTCCTACAGTGTTGTAGGCGCTATGCGTTTCACGCCGACCGCTGCTGAGCTGACCGCACTACGTTTGACGCAATGCGTGAAGTATCCATGCAGTCTTGTGGGCACTATGAGTTTTACGCCAACCGCTACTGACCGCGCTATACGTTAAACGCATTGCGTGAAATATTCATGGAGTCTTGTAGGCGCTAATATGTGTTTCATGCTGACCGGCGCACCGAGGGCTTCTGCTTTCTATCTGAAGTCCGCGTCATCATTGCTCTCTGCGCTGCGCCACTCCAGGCCAAATTACGTGTTTGGTTTCTCTCTCAACTAGACTAATGAAAGGCGCTGTCTCTTGTATCACCGAAAGACGAACAAATTATAAATTACTATACTTGAACTCTCAGGAAATGAGAGATTTTTCGCCGTTTCTCGTTTGTAATTTTTCTTCTGAATCGGATTTTTTTCTTGATACCTACATTTGAAAAATTACAACATTTGCCGCCCCCTACATTTGCCGCCATGGGCCGCGGCCCATGTGGCCACCCCCTTAATCCGGCCCTGCTATCCTCAGGCCCCGCACATACCTACCTACTTCCGTGGGCCCCGGGACTGGAGGAGCCGGCAAACCTCGCTGTTTTCCTGATATTTTAGTGGGGAGCATATAAGATACCTAATCACATTTTACGGCGAAAAATTCTCGAATTTTTCGATGGAACAATTAATTTACCGATTACAACGAGCGATCGAATGATTCGTCCGCGGAAAAACGATTGCGTTTCAATCCGCCATCGCCGCCGCGCCGCTGCTAAATCAATTTGCTACTGATGATGCTACTGATGCTACATTTGCCACAGCTGCTACAACGCGGAAACAATATTTTCAGAGGGATGAGTAACCACCAGTAACCACCAATAGGAAATTGCTCGTCCATTCGGTATGGCTATACCGATATATATGGACAGGCATCCCTTAAACGAGGGGAAAATAAAATAATGACAATTCGCTATACGGAAAATCTCTGAATTTGCAATTCTCTCGATCTATCGCAAAATCACAGACTACAATGAACGAATAGTTTTTCCGTGGAAAAACCATTGCGTGTAGTATAGGTACATACGGTTTCGATGCTCATATCCATGGAGATACTTCACATCCTCGAAACATTGAATCATTTTTCACCGCGAAAAATCCAGGAAAATTCTTGATTACATAAATCGAGCGCAATATTATTGTCATCAACGGACGAATGATTTTTCCGTGGAAAAACGAGTTTGAAGAAGAAAGATTCTCACTTTCAAAAGATTTCTCATGTCTGAGAAAACGATCAATCATATTTCGCGCGCTTCTTATTCAAGTCGTGCCGTCCTATGACGTCATGCGCAAATGTTCATGCGCAGGAGTGACCTTAGTGGTTGTTTTTATCAAAATGTGAAGTAAACAACATACTACTTGTCCTTATCACTTTCAGTCCTTCCTTACAGTGCTCATTCGATTTCATCTTTTAGTTAACGTACTACAATGTTACTCTCGGGTTTTTTTTTAGTGAAAATTTTTAATGTAAGCTAACTTGAAGAAATTTTATGTTGCTCCTCAGACCATCACCATCATCTTGTAATGTTTGGCACATTTCTTAAAACCACGTCATGCCTCTTAGTCGATTAGATCAAATCTATAGGTCTGTCCTTTTATCAAAGTACTTCGTGGAAGGATGGGGCAAACCAGAGTCTCTTAAAAGGTAAATCATACTCTTTGTTCTCCTTATTATTTCATATACCTGAAGGAAACGTCTCTCGCCATTAACCTTGAGAGTGGATGGTGACTAACTTCGATGAACTGTTGAACAGGAGGCGTTCCTCCCGTAACCGTATGTTTTGGAGTTCCCAAACTTGGGTTTTCAATGTCCGTTTTATTTGACTAGAAATTCTATTGTTGTGAAGTAATTAGTAGCAACTTGTGTAAGAGCATTTCATTATGCATTCAATCCTCCGTTGAAAAAAAGAAGCAGGGACTTTATCAGCTGAAAATGTGATTTTGACAATGTAATGATGAGTTCTGGTGATACGTTCATACTCGCATTCAGGCAGCATCACTAAGAAGTGTTAATGTTAAGAAAGTTTGACTTGCGTCTTGTGACGAGCCAACCCAAGGGTCAGAGTGGCGGATTAAGTATCTACCAATGCCTCAGATGGTTCCATAGCATGTGAGCAATCCTACTTTGTCTGCTTAAATTTGCAGCTTCATTATTGCCGAAGGAGTCTTCAGTGATGAACATATTGTGCATGTAGGTATAATCTGGTCAATTGAATAACACAATCCTCAACATCAAAGATAAGAGCTTCCATATTGTGGGTTGACCATAGAAGTCAATCCCTGCCTACTTTTGTATCACAGATGGCACCATTGATAAGTCAAGATTAAACCATTGATATGTAACTAATTTTTAATTGCACTGAAAAGAAATCTCAGGAAGCAGAACGATTTTCATTCATAAAGTTGAATATGGCGGTCTGACTCGGAATTATCTCAAGCTTGCAGAGGTTTTACCAGTGTTGGTTCATATTTTTTTATGTGACTACCGACATAGCAAGTTGCTAGGATAGCTTTGGACTCTTTGTTGTCAAGTCTCTTATTTATTAATTATACTGAGTGCGAGACCCTTTCTATGAAATAATACATGTTGTTAAATTTGCTTTCAGGTTATGCGAGTTTCGGAAAATTGTCTCCAATCGTGAAACCTGTTACAAGTTAGTGGAACCTGACTACCCTGTTACCATTACCAAGGTGAGAAGTACCTTCTGGACCACTTTTGTCATCCTAGACATGTGTCTCAATAAAGGCCTAGATACACACGGCGATCAATCGCCGCAAGTGGAAGACGAAAGCCAATAGAGAGCCTTGATTTCGATATATTGACGTCAATGGATTGAAATCATGGCTCTCCATTGGCTTTCGACTTTCACTTGCGGCGATTAATGGCCGTGTGTATCTAGGCGAATAAAGTGTGAATCTTTACCAGCGAGCACTTGTTCTATTTACTCATTAGATAATTAAAAAAGGAGAAATTGATCTTATTTGTTTAAGAAGACAAGAAATTAATAGAAATTTATAGCAGAAATCGTTTTAATAGAAATTTGGCAAGAAAGTGTGAGAGATCATTGTGAATTCTCTTATCAGGCTAATTCTTCGCCAATTTCCGTATGCTGGGGCAATTAAGTGAAAATTATTGTGGACTAGCTCTCCTGGAGTTTTCTGGATTCTGACATGGTTCATAAGAATGGAACAACTTTTTTGTAAAGCTTTTGATCTAAATACTTATATTTTGGGGTAGGCATTGCACTTGTTTGCAACAAGGATTCATCAAGTTTGTGTTTTTGTCATCTACATGAACAGTACTCAAGATCTCGGAGCCAAACTTTATTCTGGTAAGGTCTGGAAAATTTTCAGCCAAAAATTTCAATAAAGCAGGCACAAAATTCCAAGTTGATAATAATTTTTTCCTTGGTCTCTCTCATATTCCATTGGTATTTTATTGCTCAAATCAAGATTGATCAGTGCAATTACTTGATCAAGTATTTCATAACTTTTCAAGTAATTTAAGGCGAAAGAAGCATTTTCATTGCACCTTTATACATTTAGGGGTGCAAAGTGTTCTAGGCCTTCGCAATTTTCTGCAATGCGCAAGGTTTTCCCAAAAAGCAGGTCAACAAAATGTGCTGATTTGACCTAAGATTGCTAGGGGGGAAAAAAAAAAAAACAAAACCTCTCACAATTAGCCTCTGCAATTTTTAGGGCACATCTGCAA
This sequence comes from Bemisia tabaci, assembly GCF_918797505.1. Lineage (NCBI taxonomy): Eukaryota > Metazoa > Arthropoda > Insecta > Hemiptera > Aleyrodidae > Bemisia > Bemisia tabaci. The sequence continues at coordinate 321,226 of NC_092795.1, read as the reverse complement.
TTTGATCGGAACTGCACGGTCGAGAACAATTTGCACCCCTGCATAATATATTTACTGATGAGAAACATAGCCAAGTATATGTGGCAGGCAAATAGTCAAATCAGGCATTTTGTTAAATGCCTAGGCAAATAGTCAAATATTCTTACTTTAACTGGAAGAATGAAAATTTTGCTAACTATAGACAAAATCATTCTCTGGTCATGTGGGAAAAAATTATCTGTAAAAATTTACTTCCTACAATGGCAAATAAATTTTTAACCAGTCCTTAATTACACATTCGTCTCAAAATATGCGGCATTTTATAAAATAAATAGTTTTTACAATTTGGACAGTCGAAGAAATATGAGTTGAATTTTTGAACAGGAAATGCAATGATAGTCTGTGCTTTTATGGATGTTTACTCTCCAAATTTTGGAAATTCGAGAGGACTTTGTGGTTACAAACATAAAAAACGTTGTAAATTCTGAAAATTTGACTATCTGCCTAGGCATTTGATAAAATGCCTGATTTGACTATTTGCCTGCGATCTATATCTCTTTTTTCTGTCCATCTATTGGTGCCTAATACCTAACCAATGTCGAGTGTATGTATGAAATCAAGTTTTTTACTTACTTCCTGTGTTTGAAATGTTTCATTGCAGGAGGAAAGTTGGTCAGATTGCCAAGTCCTTGAAGGATACTTTATTTCTCCTTTGGTCCAGTATTTGCCTGGAATCGTACCACCTGAATCTGAAAAGGCTCATTTTCAACTGATTCTTCCTAAAACATGGAACCGACCAGACTTCAAACCAGTTTGTCTCCATATGGCCGGCACAGGAGATCATGTAAGTGTATATTCATCCGAATGAAGTCAGTATTTAACAACTTCATGCAAGATTGTGTTTAGTGTTTAAATGTTTTCTAAGTCCTTCTCACTCAAAGATCATCCTAAGCTCATTCTAAAAAATTGTTATCGTTGAAAATTTGAAAGTATTTTTCATGAACCAGGCTCCTAAATAGCTCTGTGCAATAATGTTTTAATATTTGTTTTGTTTGGCAACTAACAAGACATGGTCTGAAAATTTGGAGCATTATTAGAGTAAAATTATTTACATTTTTATAGCAACAGAATATGAATTAAATCGTTTCTTAAAAAGTTGTAAAATCATTCAAAAATTACCCAAGCAGAAAAAATTAAGTCTTTCCATTTTTTCTGCCTCTCTCCTTACAAAAAGTAGAAGATAAAGTATTAAAAAAGACTTTAGCAGAAGTCTGAGTGATTCATACTTACCTTCAGCATCTTACAAATAGATGTTCTGCAGTCGGGAACAGAGTGCAGTGTCCCGTAAATGTGTCAAATTCGTATATATTCTACATTATATATTTTATCTTTTAAAGTTTTTTTTTAAGGGTTACCATCATACAATTAAAGATCTATCTACTCCAGTCAGTCACTGCACATCATTGTGAGAACTTGTCCTCTAAAAAGACTGACTTGTGTTGTTAGGTCTTGGTACACATGTTGCACGCATCATTGCCTGTAAGTGCCCTTCGTTGGCAACTCAGAAGCTAGTAATGACAAAGTAAAATTCTAGGAGTATCTTCATACTGTGTCACTACAAAAAAAAAAAATAGAAGCTTTGCTATCAGAAGAAATTGTTTCGTGACGGCTGTTTCACTTTTTTTTCTTTCAGTATTATTGGAGGAGAAGAACAATCCTGGCAAAGCCTCTACTGAAAGAGGCCAATATTGGTTCCATCATCATAGAAAATCCTTTTTATGGTCTCAGGAAACCAAAAGAACAGTTGTACGTATTTTTATTGCTATAATTTCTCAAAATTCATGAATCAAATGATATGTTTGTTGGATTTTGTTTTTTTTTCTTCACAAGAAAAATAGGCCCAGGAGTTGATAATATTCCCAGCTTTTGAGGTTGAGCACCCTCTAAGAAAAGTGATGACTTTTTTTTTCTTCCACCGAAGATTCAATTCTATTGTTTTTTAAAAACAGTTTTGTATGATTTTGCGATATGGGCGAGGGACAAAATCATAGTCTCACGGCAATATAATAACTTTTTATTTTTTAATATCAGCTTTCCAAGAATGCTTTTCTGAAAGATTATCGACCCCTGAACAGGCTAAACAATGGTGAGAAATCGGAAAACATTCAAAATCAGAGTTAAAAATGTCTCCAACCCAAATTTTGTATGTGGCTGCCATTAGTTTGCTGTCAATTCTCTGACATCAGCTTACTTTCATCAAAAGTAGGTGATGTCAATTAATCGGTTTTGGCACAAGGAGCCCAATGTTGCAGATATCTTGTTGAAGTTTGGATAGTATATAATCTAAGAAAATCTGCATAGTAGCCTCTCATTCCCATGCTCTATGTCAAGTAATTATTTTTTGAAATGATTAAAGCAAAAGTTAAAATAATAACTGTTTCCTTGTTTAAAATGTATAATTTTTACCAATATGTGCGTATTGTTTTTTCTTTTTCGTGTTTATTTTGCTAATTTGTTTGTTTGTTTTTTTTTTTTGTATTTTACAGACGTTCCATTCTTCGAAATGTTTCTGACATCTTTGTGATGGGAGGTTGTTTAATTTTAGAGTCATTAGTTTTATTTCATTGGTGCCAAAATATGGGCCTAGGACCTTTAGGTGTTACTGGCTTGTCAATGGGAGGTCATGTAAGTTATTATGTCCTTATTTTATTGATTTGAGTTCCAATTAAACTTAAGCTGCTCCTTAGATTATTTCAAAACTTTGATCGAACTGTTAGAGCCTGGAACGCATTGTCAAGCTTGTATTGATTAAGTTTACGCTCTTTCAGAGTGTGATAGAAGATCAGCTGTCCTCAGTTTAGCATTGCAAGAAAATTCAGGAATTAAGGGGGCAAATCTTCTGCCCTGCTCTAAAAAAGTGTAAAATTACTTGGTGTGGATTTTGGTTGGCCCACAAAGAATCCACCATCATTTATTATCTAATTCTTAGGATCAAATCAACAAAAATCTTTATTTTAGTTTCTATCCATCACCAACTGAGAAATTCTTAAAACAGCATGGTAGACTGTAGAGACAGATATCTATGTATCGATGTCCAAAGTTTAAAACCTTGTATCTCTGTTTACAACGTTGCAGACTTCATGTCATACTTTAGTGTCTCTTTGGAAAACCAGGCAACACAATTTCTTCAAAACTTCCTTGGTTTTTGCCCTCTGTCAGCAGAATATATTCTGCATAAATTTCAAGCTCCTAAGTGGGCAAGCTCTTGGCAAAGAAATAAAATAGGAGTTGAAATTTCGAAACATGGCAATGAAGATTTGTGGTTTTGTACTTTGACCATCTACATGGAGCCCTCTTTTTCTTTCATACTATTAAATAAATGATGTGTACCACACACAATTTTAAGAGGAGGGGCGGAAAAAAAAATCCTGTGATTATTACACTGTGTGCCCTATACATTGACTCAGATCAATGTCAGTTCAACACATTTTAAACTAATTTCCTGTGATCAAGAACTAAAACACAGGCTGAGAGGCACCAAAAGGACGAAGGAATGGGAAAATCTCTTGTTAAATCTGTTGTTGACTGCACTGACTTGTACATACTCATTAAGGTACTGATGCATTGTGTCCGTGGCATTGGATTCCTTGCTCAACTCTTACAAATCTTGGCTACTCCTGGCATCCAAGATCTTGGACTCCATGCTCACTTTAATGAGGAATTGTTTTCTCGAAAAATCAAAGTGAGCATAGTTCCAAAATCGTGGGGTTCAGATATTTGCTAACATTAAACAATCATGGAGTCCAAAAATTTATCAAGACAAGTTTGGTAAAGTAATGATGAAAAAATGTATTAATAAAGAAAATTGTGCAGTGGTTAGGTCAGTTTACGTTAGGTAAGGTTAAGTTAGGTAAGAAAAGTATGTAATTTCCTATTATGATGATGAATGAATGGACATTGAAATTGAGGAGGGTCCCCTCGCTATTGGACTTTATGCTCAAGCGAAGAAGTGAAAAGTTCAACAATGAGCATGGAGTCCAATATCTTGAACGCGATGCTACGTAATTCACACGAACAATGTAAAAGAATGTTTTTAGAATGTTTTTGGAGGTCAAAGCTTTTGAAACATCATTAAACACAGGAGATCAATTACCTTAACAGGCAATTTTTCACGAACACTGATTTCTCATTTTTCACTAAAGCTTATTAATGAACCTGAATATGTAATCATCAAAAATTTGTTTGTTTTTTCTCATGCAGATGGCTTCCTTAGCTGCAACCACATGGCCAAAACCCATCGTGTTAGTACCATGTCTTTCTTGGTCAACTGCATCTGGTGTTTTCACTGAGGTAGTATTATTGCATTTCCCTTTACATTTTGATGGCAAAACTGCAGGATAGTGCAACTCAGTTGACGCCATTGCAGACTTCCTGTCTTACTTTCTTTTTTTATTGGGAAAATACTCAACATCATTTATTGAAAATTTCCCCGATTTTTCTCTTCTGTGTGAAAAATATTCTGTAAAATTTTCAAATGGATAGCATTGGTTTTTTCTCCCTTGAAAAAATAAAATGGGATTGGAGATTTCAAACCACAGCAAATAAGATATAGATAAAAATACACCATGGCAGCTTGAGAACAAAAATAACAATAGACAGGAAAAGGGAGGGACAACGCTAAAAAAACACACAATAATTAAAAATTACGGGACGTTTTGACCAGTCTCCTGGTCATTTTCAACCGCCCATAAATAATTGAAACATTTTTAAAACAAAAGCTAAGAACAATGTTACTGGTCCCTGGTCATTGCGGCTAGAAGACAAGACAAAAATGATACGCATGCAACAACAAACGCGTCGCAAGATTGCAAATTAGATACGCGTTCCTGTAATTTCATTGTCAATTTATAAGTATTCTAGCATGAGATAATGCTGTTAGCACTCAGGAATCCAAGTTTCTGCTTTTTAGCATGAAATCTTGGTTTAAATGGGGGAAAAACCCAGAGAATGAAATTGAACAGACACTAGAAGAATTTCATGTCCATAGGATAACAGTCTGTGACTATTGGAGTATTTGCACAAGAAGATTTCACTGGCTTCAGAAATTTGGAGTGTATATTGCTGTGCTAAGGAATATATGTGTCTTACCTTTTTAGACTTTATGACTTCGTTTCATGGTGAAAGTCCCAAACCATGTGGCGCTATCTGTTATGATGCTGTTTGCTTGTTGAATTTTATTTTCTCCAAAGAAAACTAACGAATGTTGTCCCTCAGAATTTTCACCAATATCCTTTAACCTCTATAGAAGGTTCTGTAAAACTTTTGGGCTTCAACAATCATGGTATTTTTGAAAAATAAAATGGAACCACAGGAGCAACAATTTGGAAACATCGCAGTCAAGTTACATTTTTTGAAATTTACACCATCAAACTGCACCCACTCACTCTATAGAAAAAAGTACCTTAATTTTTTATATATAATTTTAATGTCCCCCCAGAATAGTGCAGACCCAGCTCTTTTTCATTACCTATCTTGTTATTCAACTTATGCAATGAATCTCGGACTCATTGTCCAGTTGAAACATAAAACTTGCAATGCATATTCATTGAAAAATGTCGGCCAGTTAATTTTTTCCCCTTTCTTTTGTCCTCTGTGGGGTATGCATGTCTTAATCTTATTTTATCTTTTACCCTCATAACCTTTTTGCGTTGCAGGGTGTACTCAGTAATGCGATCTGTTGGGATTTACTGGAAACTCAATATCAAGAAAATGAATCTCTAAGAATAGAAGTACAGAAAATGTTGTCTTGCATTGATGTAAGTTATATTGGCTCCTTTCCAGCCGTTTTTCTCTCCTTTTTTTATCTCTCTCTTGAAAACATAAGATATTTGCCTAATGACAGATCCTAAAAGATGATGAAATAATGTCTGTATTTGGTCACTGTTGTTTATTTTTGCTGTGCAAAAGTAACATTAATTTCATAGAATTTACATTGACTTTAATTAACCTGTTGCAAACTTCAACAAATAATGCAAAACTATTGGCCCATTCATTAAATTGAAATGACTTTCCTTAACTTACAAGTGGTAATCCATGGTAGCATTCCAGAAGTATTTATAATAATTTTTCCTTCTGTTTACAGCCCAATTTCATAGCTGGTCAAATATTTGCGAAACAGTACAATGAAAATTTAATACATAGCGATCATCCTATGAGCACCGTAGACCCTGTCAGTGACTTCAAAGTAACCACTAATCTGATCAAAGATAGTGACCTGGAAGCTGCAAGTATTGGTCTATCACTGAGCAAGCCAGAGTTGGCCTCAAAGGTGAAACCATCGGGGCTTAGTCAATATCTCAAACTGCAGGACATGAAAATTTTGAATACTGATGAGTATTTGAAAGTACTCAAGTCTGTCACTGATAAATTAGCAGTGTTATCTGATTGGAAATCAGGGAAAGGTATCTCACCTTTAATTTTACTTGGCTAATTAATCAGCAAAAATTATAATTCAGCAAATAAAATGAGACGCATGATAAGTTATAAAACTGAGCGCAAAAGGTATAGATTTCCTATTAGTCAGTCAGAATTCTGCAAAATTTTCATGAAATTAGTTGATAATTATACTTAGTTTTACAGTTACCTGATTGCATGCGCCTGAGTATCAGCAAAAAATGTATTAAATATTTTCATCCCTTGAACAAAATGTATGTAGACTGCGCTGTTTCAGTATCTAAATAAACATTTTAATTTTTCATAAGAGAAAAATAGCATGAGTTAGTCTGAAAAGTTCAGAGTCTTTTCTCAAAAGATAAGTCACTAGAAACTTAAGGAAAATTTATGAGACACTTCTTGCATAACAAATGAAATGTCAAAAGAAATACTGGATCAGCGCAATCAAGATACATTTTTTTGTTCAGTGGGATGACATTATGCTCTCCTAAACTTGGACGCCAATATTCATTGGTATACTAAGAACTAAGTTTTATCATGTTTGAAGACACTGTGTCGAATATCTATAAGTAGTGCTACATTTTTTATGCATAAATTAAATTTATGATCAGAATTGAGTTTTTGTCAAAAATACGTCGACCTAAAGGAAATCTTCAGTAAATGGTCTCGTCCATTGACACCACTTTCATAGGTGATTATTCATGAGTTTCAAGTGGGTTATTTTTAGAAGAATTTATCCACAAAAAGTAGATTAATGTCTCAAGAGTTCACCATTGATTTTTAAAGTTACTTATTTAGGACGAAAATAAAGAAAAAAAAAGTATGACTGAAAAAAATTCACAGATCGATATCAATTGATGACTTTTTTTACTGTACTTTTGATTTGACTTAATTTTTGCACTCTAGACAGTTTCAAAAAGGAAATGAGAAAAAGCTATCTTCTCAGGGATTAAAATTTATTCTTGATCAATAGATGGAAGTATTGGGACTCAATTCGAACAATTTTGTCCATAATAGGAATGAGCGAGGAACAAAAAGAAGCCCTGCAGTTCATGCGCGGGATTATGGATGAATTCACTCATCTGACTCAGTTCAGCACTCCTGTAGATACATCTTTAATAACAGCAGTATGTGCTATTGATGACGGCTATGTACCTCGAGATGGTGTAATGGACCTGAAAGATATCTGGCCGGAAGCTAAAATTGTTTATGTGAATGCTGGCCATGTTTCAGCTTTCGTTTTGCATCAAAAAACTTTCAGGTAAAAAAAAAAAGGGGGGGAATCATGCTGAGCTAGGCTCAATTTTTCCTGGAGGATTTTTTTAGTTTTAATCTTCATAAATGTTCAAAAAGCGAGTTGATGTAAGTATCTGCGAATTGCACTTAAACCATTACCTATGTTTGACAAGAAAGCAAGGTGAAATAGACGCAAAGTGCGACAATACATATCTCCATTGCGGTTTCTTAAAATTTCTGCTCCTGTACTATTTTGCAGAAGAGAAACAAGCCAAAGCTTGGAAATACAGAATATTCTACTAACAGAGAGGAAAAATCAAGGAATTTTCCAAGAAATTATGTTGAAAAATTTTCCAAAGAAAAAATGAAGTATGACAGATACTCTGCAATATGTAGTTAAACAGCTTGTTTAGGAGCTAGTTTCAGTCATTTTGGGCGCGTGAACTGTGTTTTGTGTAAAATTTTGGTTATAAAACATTAAGAGGTATCAGAATGCTTAAAGTTATACTTTGTCTACTGGTCCATTATGTTAAAACATACCAGTCAAAGCAATATCATCATTTGTACTTAAATAATTCATACCTGTTTGCAATACATATTAACATAATTTCCAAACTTGGAACTCCTTTATTATTCATTAAGAATATTTTCTTTATTTTCATAGGCAAGCAATCATTGATGCCTACGAGAAAGCGAGAATTAAGTACCATTCAAGCTGACAAGGAGATTCATGGCATTCAGAATTTGCTTAGTGAAAAATATTTCCTCAGTCTTAGGAAAATTGTACAAGGTAAGACTTTTGTTTTTCTCATTTTACATTGAGATGGAACATTTTATCCTGAGATTTGCAATTTCCAACGCCTCTGTTGAACCCATTGTTTTATTGATATGAAGGAACCAAATCTATCACTTTTTCAACGATCAAATTCTTACTTTTCAACCTTTGATGTTGTATAAGTATTTTTATCTCCCGCAAAATCCAAATTTTAATGTTTTTAATTTTTTAAAGTCTGTTAAAGTTTTCTTTGATGCAATTTTTAAACTAAAAGTGTGTTAAAGAAAGACACGTGTAAAATAATATCAGCAAAGCTCTCAACTTTTTTTTTGTCTCATTAAATAACACCAAAAATCTTAAATTCAAGCTTTTATCAGCAAAGACCAAGATCATCTTGTTGTATTTCTTTGATCTGCATAGAAGTTACATAGTTTTAGAATTTAAACGGAATTGTAATAAGTACTTGTGCCTTTATGAGCACTCTGGCAAGAACTTTTTTGGAATCTTGCTCATTCATGTTAAGAAGGATTTTTTCAGCCTCCTTTTAGAGCTGCAAAATGATGTAACGGACTACATTTTGCAATAAGGAACTACTGTATCTAGCCCATTTAAGAAACAGTGTGTGTTCTAGTAGTTTTCCTATGCAGGTAGGTGCTTCTATGGATGAACCATTAACCCTCTACTGCATGGAATTTTCTTGCGATGCCGATTTTGATGAAAAAAATATATGTTATAGTAAAAGAAAATTAAAAAGACACGTCTTTGAGCTTTTTTCCAAATTTTAATTTTTCTTTAACTTTTGAAGCTTAAAAAAGCTCGTTGCCATACGGCAACAACATACAGTAACTTTTTTGCCAGAGTGTCCACTTGTTTCCATATGGCAACAACATGCAGGACAGGAGTGGAATAGTGATGCCAGGGCATAACTCTTGTGCGGGATTTTTGAGGAAAAAAGCTAAGAAAATAAGTTTTCTTGATTCTTATAACATTACCAAATTCAAAAAGCGTCTAATGATTAATTGTAATCTCTATTTTTGGATAGCAAGACACATTATTGCGTCGGAGTCAGTATGGTGTTGTCATATGGCAACAGGCAAAATTATGGGCCAGAAGTGAGCCGGTATGTTGTTGCCATATGGAAACTCGCCGTTTTTGAGCCAAAAATAATATTTAAATACTTTTTATTATCATCGGACCAGGAAATTTTCAATTTAGACCGTACAGGTCATAACTGGGATTTTTTTCCCGTCTCTAAAGGCAAGCCAAGTCATTCAAAACATCCTTCAAAGTTAGGCTCCTCAAGACTCCTCCTCAAAAATGGTCCCGTTGGAAAAACAGGATTATTTAGTTGAGTTGGCAGCTCCAGTTCCCCCACCACAATTTTTTTTAGGTTGGTAATGCGGTTGAGTTCCCTATAATCCACACGGGGTACCAATATGAGCATTCCTGAATTTACTACGAATTAAATAATTACTGTTGCCATATGGCAACGCGATGCAGTAAAGGGTTAATAATAGTTGCTTATTGCAAAATGAAGTTTAAATGCACCAAAGTGTACAAAATTGAAAAGAGCAATGGGCCATGTTTCTCCATGTTTTATTCCAAAAAGATGAGGTCATCTCCAACTTCCAATCTCATGCTAAGAATGTGAGCTTTAGTGGAATAATACCATAAGAAATAATGCAACTGACTTACAGAAACACACATAGTTTAATGACAAAAACTGCAATGACAAATATCAAACATAACAGACTGAAGATGTCTTGAAAGACTCAAAAGAGATGATAAGGTAGGAAATGAATGAAACAAGGAAAATCCTAAAACCACTTAAGCCTCGACTCTAATACATGCCGAAAAGATGCTCAAAACTGCATTTCTACGGTAATGGTGACGGTGATTCAACAGGCCTCAATTAAAATTTAGAATCAGGAAGGTAATATACTTAGTCAGTGCCGAGAAAAAACGCTGCATGAACCTTCGTAGGTTGCCGAATTTACTCTCAGAAAATATTTATTTTTGAGGAAAGTTATGAGTATTTTTCATTGAAATTTTTAGAGACTTAGGATCAAGTTACGAACGAAATTCTCGAAAAAAATTGAAAGAAAAATGCTCCCAATTTCTCTGAAAAATGTTTGATCTGTCAAAGGAAGTTTGGGAACGTCTGATGATTCATGAAGTGTTTTGTCTTTGCGCAGTAGTACAGGTGTAACTGGCAGCAATCATGATAGTATGAAATTGAAAAGAATTGATGAAGCTTCTTCTACCCTGAAATTTGGCCAAAATTATCTTATTGTATTGATCTTTCTTACTCTGGGTTTGTCAGTGTTATTTTAGGCAAAAAAACCTACAAGTGAATGTGTGCCAGCAAATCACAAAAATTAATGGAGCTCCTGTAAAATTTAATGAAATAGATCAAAATGTCTAATAGAACAGATTCAAGACTAAGTTCTAGCCAATTTTTTACATTTTAAATCATAACGTTAAAGAATTTATATACAAGGAATATTGTGATAATTACATACATCAAGTCACAAAATTTTTATAAATTAAAAGTAAGATAAAGGAATCAATGAGTTTTGAAAATTTAGTGATTTTATACATGTAATTTTAAATCATAACCTTAGCGCTATGCCCCCAGCTTGTTGGTTTATCCTGCAGTCAAAGGTTCAGGATATAATCGGTTCAGTTTTATAAACTTTCAACTGACTGGCTTTATTCAATTCAATTTGTTTACATTCCCAGCACACTAAACTTCTAATCATTCAGAATGGCTGTCATCGAGACTCTGGAATATCCAAATCAATTTGGCAAGTGGGCGTGGCCGTGTAATTGACAAGAGCAGGCCGATTTTCGACTTCGGGTAGTTATTCTGGTTGAAGTTTTCTGTCATTTTGATATTGTTGGCATTTTTTTCATCTAAGATAGCAAAACGTGTTTTCTTGAAGAAAGAATCATCCTCTTAAACATGCAATGCACTGTAATCAACTAATATTTGCATGCAGTTGAGTGTTGTATTTTCTAAAGATACTCATGTATTTTTCGATTTATAGTACTTCCTGGTGCTCTACAATTCTTTACTGCCATTGTTCTACATTAAACCATAACTCTTCGAAAATTTTGCACGTAACATTTTGGATTAAATACCATATTTAGACCCTGTTCACCAGTGGAGCTAAATCTAAGACACTTCTCGGCAACCTGTCCTCTGCCACTCTTTGTGCATAACCATAACATATTAGTTGTTTCTTTAACATTAATGATGGTGCATTTGGTAGCCATGATCTCCCATAGTATCTCTCTAAATGGGATTCCCTAGGGAAATACTGGGTAATCTGCGCCAGAAATCCATCTCTGTTGCTTCTAAAACCTCAAGGATTTCTCATTGATAAACAGTATTTTTCCTTAACTGAATTATCAGGAGTTTTGTTTAGTTTTTCTGTTTACACCAGTGTTTGCAATTTTGAAAAATAGATTTTCTAGCATTACTTTCCTTCTCTAAGCTGATAAAATTTTTCTTATAAATGTTTTCTGTGCCATGACCTGACTAAGTCCCTCTAGTAATATTGAAGTTCAAATTTTCCAAGCTGTTTTTGCAATGGAAGTAAGTACTCACAATTATTAAAATGATCCTCCTGCAGATTTGTTAATTTTGATCAGCATTTAATGATAACCTCAACTGTACCTTTTGGTAAAGCAACTTTTAAACCTCATGCTTTTTTTCCCCTAACTGCTAACCTGTGTTCATATTTAATTTATTCTTGATTGAAAACTACAAAACTTTTCCTTTGTGTTTTTCGCTTAATGTGTATTGTTTTAAAACAGTATGATCAGGGATCAGATATCAAGTAAAAATTTGATATTTCACTTACATGTTCTCTCTTTGAGCTCAAATGGAAATAGATTAGCATTTCTTGGAAAAGTCAAAGATTGAATATCATTGTCAAGGTCCTTGCAAAGCTCCTTAGCAAAGCAGAAGCATACTAATAGGACAAATCAATCAAATGAGATACACTTATTTCTCACAACAATCAATGATTTTCTTTAATACCTTTTACTGCTAATGAAGATATTAATGGTATGGTATCCTTTTAATTTTAATGGAAAATATTAAGTGCTTGGCAAGATCTGGCTGGAGTTAAGTAACAGATGCTCGCAGAGTTTTGACAAATACCTATGTGCAGCAGTGTCGGACTGCCTCTGTTTTGATAAGAACGCTCCCAAAATTGGAAGAAGGCAATCAGCAGGACCATCAGAGAAAGGAAAGGATTGCTTGTAAAAACTCTGAAAAAATATATGCCAAGGCCACTGTCTCGACAGTTGCTGTTTGTCTTCAATTTGATGAAGGGCCTCAACACAGAATTACATCAAACTAACCTTCCATATTACTCAATTCAAGCAAAGTGTACCCATCCACTAAATAGATACTTTGATTTTAAAAATGCTAGATTAAAATGCGTCACTATTGCTTAGTTCTATCCATTTAAAACTCAGGAATGCCTCGTGATAACTTTTCATCGTGCTCCTTTTGCATCCTTTGAAAAATTCGAATCACTGAGTATCTGAGCTACTGCTATTTTCTTCTCTCAGTTTAAGAAATCCCAGGGTAAGAAATCGCACCTTTTTTTCTTCTTTTTTTAAAAAAAAAATGCCTAATATCAGCACATGATGCAGCTCTACCTTGATTAGATTGTAACTTTCATCTAAGTTTCATCCTTTTCATAATGTTTTCCTCATCAAGTTATACGAAAAATAGCTAATTTTGTTGGCCGATCAATGAGGCCAATGTTTAATTGGTATTTCAAATATAAAGTTATCTTGAATTATTCGGACAAAACAGCTCTCTTCCCTCTCCCATAAGTATACAGGAATGAGTACCAAGAATTTTACCAAGTCATACTAATTTTTACCCTTTTCTAGTTTATACCCATTTCTTCCATGTTTTTTTTCTTTATAATTGACACTGCAGTAATGAAGTACAAATTTTAAGTAGATATTTTTTCAACCAATTGGAGTTCTTATCATTTCACTCATTCTTACTCTAGAGAGCATTACGACGGTGAAATTGCAGGAACTCGTGTGCTTCCTTTCATACTTACTTTTTTAATGGAATAATACTGAACGTCCTTTCTTGAAACCTAACCTAATTTTTCCTCTCTTTGTGAAGAATAATCTTTGAAGATGCCAAGCAATAGCTTTGTTTTGCTCTCCTTTGATAACATAAAATGGAAACAAAGTTTGTGAAACATCCCAAACAGGAGGCACAACCCTGCAATTTCACCATCCATTAGTTATTTTTCTTTATGAATCAGTTAGTTTTATCTTGTGCTCCTCTATTAAAACTGAATGTTCTTTTTTCTAGCCTCTGTTCCCTATTTAGTATAAGGAAATAACAGACATTTTTAACAAATGATTGTTAGAACGTGAGTTAACTCCTTTCACTATGCTCTCAGATTTACTGAATCCTTCTTTGTTTTTCAATTTTCTCAAATAATTTTGTTCAATCTTGAATTATTTTTCGATACAATTTATTGTGATATGATTATTCCTAAGGTCTACTCCTCGAATTTATTTATGAATTGTTTTAAATACCTATGCATGTGTACAAATAGTTCATTACAATCTTTGTCTGTTGTAGTGTCACTATGTATGGAACATTAAATGCAATGTGATAAATCGTTAAATAAGTTCCATGAATTCCCTTGTTCCTCTTCTTTCATTTCAAGTAGTTGGTTTGTATTATTTTGGGAACAGATTAGTAAACAATAACTCAAGAATTAACAGTAAATAAGCTGAATTAAAATCAACAGGAGCTCAATTTTAAGGAGAGAAAAAAAAACTGACTACATTCCTCCATAGGCCGTGTCTCCACGGGACGTTTTCATGGGATTTGTCCCAAGTTCGAATCGCAGGAATGAAACTTCTGGGATTTTTCCCAGTTACCGTCTCCACGGGACGGAGCTCATACAGTCCTGCGACTAGGTTGCGCGGGAAGATACATTAGTTAAAGTCGAGTATTTAACTGGGATTAAAATAATAATTGCACTCAAATGACAATTAGACACATTTTTTAACTAAACAAACATTAACAATGTAGTAATGAATAAAATATCGCACGATTCGTTTTCACTTCTTCTTCTTCTCTCAGTGGATCCTAGGGGTACAAGTACCATACTTGGTACTGGGAAAAATATTGATTAACTCAATATTTTTCCCAACTTCGTAAGTGGGATTTTTCCCTGGGACAAATCTCGTGAAAAGGCTCGTGGAGACAAGGCCTTATTGTCAGTAGAAGGGTAATATTTCTTGAGTATAGCAAGAATAAGATGATTTTTCACACTCCGTCAGCATTTTGAATATTTTCTCGAACTGTTAAAAATATGGCAGAAATGCCGAGATTCGCGTTTTCGGCACTAAGAATTGACACTCCATCACGAGTTACGTATTTTTGCAATCAAGGCCGGATTTAGGGGGTGGCCACGTGTTGTAATTTTTTCAAATGTAGGTGTCAAGAAAAATATCTGATTCAGAAAAAAAATTACAAACGAGAAAAGGCGAAAAAATCTCTCATTTCCTGAGAGTTAAAGTTTAGTAATTTATAATTTGCTCATCTTTCGGTGATACAAGAGACAGCGCCTTTTATTAGTCGAGTTGAGAGAGAAACCAATTACGAAATTTGGCCTGAAGCGGCGCGGCGCAGAGAGCGATGATGAAGGACGAGGACTTGAGATGGAAAGGAGAAGCCCTCGGCGCGCCGGTCAGCATGAAACACATATTAGCGCCTACAAGACTCCATGAAAACTTCACGCATTGCATTAAATGTAGTGTCAGCAGCGCTCAGCGGTCGGCTTGAAACGCATAGCGCTTACAAGACTGTAGGGATACTTCACGCATTGCGCCAAACACAGTGCGGTTGGCGTGGTGGCGGAAATTAAAATCATTAAACCACATTCATGTTTATTCTTTCATCATTGTTTCGTTCTTTTGTTGTAAATGATAGGCCTCGTCCACACAGAGATAGGTTTACCTACGGAACTCAATTTTCGCACGAAGTTCCGTTAACTTTTGCTAGTGTTGAAAGGGCTTTCACAAAAAATGTGCCCAACACGAGTAAAAGCGTCTTATGCACCCCTCAGGGGTCCTCCGGCACGTTCATACATAGGGTGTCCCAAAACAACTGAGACCAAGTCTGTAATTCAAAAAGTATGATAGATATCGAAATGCGGTTTGTGAGAGATTGTAGCCCATACTATTAGCTATCAAATCTCAAAATTTGAGCTTATTCGGATGAAAACTCGCCGAGTTATAACATTCGGGGACGAGTCGAACAGAACCCTCCACTATTTTCGAGTGATATTTTTCATTTCGCGAACTGTTCGTGAGAGGCGCTGCAGATCGCGACGCTATGGATCAGGTGGAGGGATGAAGTGGTCACTGTTCTGGATGCAGGTTTTATCCTATTAACATGTGTTTTCATTGCAATCGTCCGCGGGAAAGCTTTGTGCAGCCGAAACCGTCAAGCGTAACCAAGTGTTTTCTCGCGAAGCGCAATGAGTTCGCCCGCTGAGTTGAAACAAGCTGCCGACTCTCGACCCTCGGAAAAGCATTTATACCAACGAAGAATGGTACTTTTCCAAGTCGATTTAGTCCATAAGCAACTGTCATCTCATTTAAAGTATCGAAGGCAGAAAGGCCGCGGCGAACGGAATAGCGAATGGCATAACGTTGTTCTTGTTTCAACTCAGCGGGCAAACTCATTGCGCTTCGCGAGAAAACACTCGGTTACTGTCACTCAGGCTAACTTTGTGCGATAGGGTCTAACTTTGTGCAAATGTAAATTTCACTTAAGTACCAACTGTTACATATAGGAGGGAAAGGAAGCTATGGGCTGCCATAGAAAAATAATAGGTTGGCAATGCTCTTTGAGAAAAAGAAGAAATAAAGCAAAATAAGTGAAATTCCCATTTGCACAAAGTTAGACCCTTTCGCACAAAGTTAGCCTGAGTGACAGTACGCTTGACGGTTTCGGCTGCACAAAGCTTTCCCGCGGACGATTGCAATGAAAACACATGTTAATAGGATAAAACCTGCATCCAGAACAGTGACCACTTCATCCCTCCACCTGATCCATAGCGTCGCGATCTGCAGCGCCACTCACGAACAGTTCGCGCGAAGTGAAAAATATCACTCGAAAATAGTGGAGGGTTCTGTTCGACTCGTCCCCGAAAAAATGTTATAACTCGGTGAGTTTTCATCCGAATAAGCTCAAATTTTGAGATTTGATAGCTAATAGTATGGGCTACAATCTCTCACAAACCGCATTTCGGTATCTATCATACTTTCCGAATTACAGACTTGGTCTCAGTTGTTTTGGGACACCCTATGTATGATGGTTTGTATCTATGTTTCAAAACGATGAGAAAGGCCGGCAAAATACAGGCGGCCCATGGGCGGCAAGTAGGTAATAAATCCGGCCCTGTTTGCAACTAGTGGTTTAAACCTGTTGTTGGCGGATTTTGATCATTTAAAGTTTTGAAAAAGAGTTTCACGCTTAAGCCCTGCATAGACGATCAAATTCCGAACCAATTCCGATCAAAGTAGACATGCTGATGACTGGTGGTCACCATCTACCATCAAATTTTGACGGGCCGCACTTTTTTGTTCAAAGGAAGCCCAGAACGGAGTGCCACCATTCATCATTTCCTGCCACAGGAAACATTTCTGCCGAGTTTTCATTTTAAAATGAAGCAAATTAATGAGTTTAAGACTGATGACTCCCGACACTTTGATGCTACTTTGATCGAAATTGGTTCGGGAATTTGATCGTCTATGCAGGCCTTTTCAATAGCATATCAGAAGCTTTAGGTTGATCTCATACGCCTGGATCAAGCATTGTTTGATTGGAAAATGGCATTTGATCACGAGGTACGCATTTCTGGATTAGCGTTTTGAACCTGCTCTTGATCATTAAAATCAAAAATAGAGTTTACCTATTCATTTCATAACTTGTTTAGAAGCTTTACTTGATCCATTGCGATAGATGAAGCGTTGTTTGACTCGATTGGCTCTAATACAACTGACCGTTGTGATGAACCGTCAGTTCATGATTGCATTGGCCTAGAAGCCTCCCGCCGCCAGTATAATAGGTAAGTACCTATGAAGAAATGATACTGAAGAGCCTTCGAGTGATAAGCATTTAGCAAATTTTCAAAAACAGCGAATTCCAGAAAATAAATAAAAACACAGAACAGCTGATGAACTGGTGTAAGTATGCGCTGTTGGCGGGAAACGCTGAGGAGCGCGCGTTGTGCATAATGCGCGCCGGATCAAATGAAGGGGCCAGAACGAGATACGCATCTGCACTTAAGCCCGAGATACGCGAAAAAAGCTCTACTGTTTTAGGTGTCTTCCCGATTTTTTTCGATTATAATCTCTTGCTGGTAGATAGACGACATCTTCAACAACTTGTTTATGCAGTTAACTCAAAACTGTCAAAAATTGAGATCCGCACTTCTGCACTTTCACCATCGATATTTTAAATCAACGGGGCACGGATTTATAAGTATTAAAAAGAAACTAAATAACGAAGCCCCTTCATCTTTAGGATTTACAGTAAGAAAATTACCAAAAAACAGAAAACCCATCAACCTAAAAGATTGAAGCATTAGTAACTTTTTTACAAGCTCTCAAAGATTCAGGACGAGCTCGCCAGTCACTTTCCGGTTGGTAAGCAACTCAGACACTCAATAAATTATATCGAGTGGGGGTTCGAAACGATCGGAAAGGTGGTATACCACGTGTACGCGGCAAAAAAAAAAAAAAAAAAAAAAAAAAAAAAAAAAAAAAAAAACAAGAGGAGGATTAAGAACAAAAGAAGAGAAAAAAGCAGAGGAAGTAAAAAGGAAAAGAGAGAAAAAGAGGAAAGAAAAATAGGAGAAATAGGAAGATGAAGTGGAAGAAAGAAGAAAGAACGCAAGAAAGGGAATCAGAGCGAGAAGGACAGCAAAGTGGATAAGAAGATAAAGAGGAAAAATAAGTTGCATAATATTGCAAGGAGAGGAAAATGTAGGTGATCAAGAAGAAAAAGGAAAAGCGTTTGTCTGCATGGGAACATCAATTAGTACATGCGTTGTTTCTAAAAGAAGACTAAAATATTAATTAGTTATTCATCACAAAATGGGAGTTAAATGGAGGAATCATGATGCTAAGGGAGCTAAGCCCATTTTTCTGATGAGCCCCGGATTGCGTAAGAATAATAGTGTTGTGGCGCTTATCAGCAAAATAGACTTTGCTCCCTTTCCTTTAAGATGCCTCTATTGTAGTAAAAGGTAAGATTCATCGGCTGTAAAGCACCTGAAAGTTGAATCTACCATCTTTCGGATGAAAAATAAAATTGGTTTTTCAAGGTATCTTGGATTTTAATATATTTAGGTAATCAATGTCTATGAGCCAAAATGGCTTTTAAAATAAGGAAACACCTTAATGATTCCAATAAGCTACCCTCACTCTGGAAGTCTGGAAGGCAACTCTAAGATGCCTCTCAAATCCGACTGGTTCATCTCAATCCACTTCTGTGCCTTTATATTTTTACTTATGCAATACGGACATCTTTCGAGGACGAACAGTTGCATGGAGATGTTTTCAAGCAGCGTCGCGTCGTCGTAGCATGTGTAAGCTGAGTGTCTTTTATCACCGCAACCAATTGAAGGCGCCTTGAGCCATTTGCAAATTTATTGCAATCTTGGTTTACGTTATTTTACCCTATGTCCGCAAGATTTTTTTTTTTTTTTTTTTTTTTTTTTTTATTATTATTTTTTATTTTTTAAGTATTTTCTTTTTTGAAACAACTTGGTTTAATGACCCAGTGCAAAACTTGAGGACCGCGTTCGGTCCATAGGTACCATTCCTGAAACAGCTCATTCTCCTAGGAAGTCTCGTATGGTTTGTATTGTGATCTATAGGGAGGTTTATGGAGACCTTTGACATTGCTACATACAAAAGAGAATTTCAATGAATCTCGAGTGAAATTTAATAGTACCTACCTATAACTTCGAAAGTAGACTCTTGCAAGGGATTAAAATGAATCGCTATTGTGAAAAATGTAAAATCCAAAAGGAAGAAATTGTATGATTTTGTCAAAATGTAAAGTAGGTAGGTAGGTAAAAACAAAAAACATTGAATCACGTTGACCGTGCATCTTGTGTTACGGAAGGCGAGACAACTTAAAAAAATTCGCATGCCGATAAGTGTTGGCACCGACCCGCATCGATGAGTTCGTGTGTCCCAGTTGCGCCTATCTGCGCATGCGCGGTAGCGGCTGCAGTGAATTTTTGTCGGATTGTGAGGCTTTTTTTCTCGGTTAATAATTAGTTCGGAAAAATGAAACATTGCTGTTCGGTTGTCAAAGTATATGTTCTAAAACTTTTCTTCTTAGGAGACTGAAAATTGACTCTAAACGAGATATTCGTGAAAAACCGAGCGCAGTACCTAACGAATTCTCCATTGCCTCTCTGCAGTCTCTTCGAGTGCTTGGGACACACGCTCTTTCCCCTTCCCCGCCCGCCCATCACGGGGCTCCGATAGACTTGTCTCGCTCTGTACTAAACCGAGCCGGACCCACGGTTTACGTGATTCAATGTATTTTGTAAGAACCTACTTTAAAATTTTCAAAACCTGAAAAAAAATTTCTTTTACATTTTGAATCTTTTATTAAGGCACATGATTGTAATATCTTCGCAACGTCTATTGCTGAACTTAAAATGTTGAATTTTACGCGAGGTTGTTAAAATTGCTCTCCGTTATATTTTTGAACAAACAGTCTAGAGCTTTAAAAATAGGTAAGGAACTCTTTATCGTGAGCGTCGCATCGCATGAGACTTATGAGTTTGTCTCCAATACCTCTTATCGTTCAGATTGCATAGTCAGCTTGTTTGAAGGCGTTTTCTTCTTCTTATCTCACGGTTAAGTAAAACTCGCTGCTTTGAATGCATCATGTTTAAAATTTAAATAAGCCTATGAGCTCCTCTAAGCTAAGATTTAGAATCTAAAGCCGCGAAGTCTCAAGAAAGACGCCACTTTAATTTTTCATAGCTCACGACGACTCAAATTACTGCTACCTTTGAATGTTCCTCGGTGAAGAGAGTCCTTGTAATTTTCCACCATGAACAACTAGATATTGTTAAAACTTGAACTTTACGTTTACGCTCCCTCGTGAAAATATCTTAGAAATCTTGTCAAAACTATTTGAAGAAATAGAAAGAACATCAACTTAACTATAATGATATAGACCTAACGATTTCAACAACAAAATGAGTTAAAGCACTATACGCAACATACATTCATATCAAGCCGCTACCTCAGCGCACTAGAGCGCTCTGCGACTCCAAATCGCCATCGGAATCGATCCTCCCACAAATCATCGGGCAGATTACACCGTCTGATCTCCCCCTCCACTCCCTCTCGCCAACCTTTTACTGGACGTCCACGCCGCCTTCTTCCGGGAGGAACCCAATCAAATACCTTTTTGGGCAACCTACTATCTGCCATTCTCCGCACATGTCCATACCAAACCAGCTGCCTGGTTTTGATATCGTGCACAATATCTTCCTCAACTCCCATTATTCCACGCACTCGTTCATTACGAACGCGCTCTCTCCGCGAGATCCTTGCAGACCTTCGCCAAAAGTCCATTTCGGTTGCCCGTAAGATATCCTCGGATCTTTTTTTTAATTGCCAGACCTCACTCCCGTACGTAATTATGCTCTTCACGATGGCGCTGTAAATTCTCCGTTTATTTTCCTTCGAGATTCTCTGATCCCAGAGAACCTCGTTTAACATAACGATGGCTTTTCTTCCTTGCACATTACGTTCTCTGATGGCCAGATCAAACTTCCCATCTTGGGTCAGCCATACTCCAAGGTATTTATACTCTTCACATCCGTTACCGGCCATCCTCCAACTCTATACCTTGCTGATCACCACCAATAACCAATTTTTCAGTTTTGGAGACACTAACATCAAGGCCCCATATTCGATATTCCTCCACTAACTTGCGTGTCATGTAATCTGCATCTTCTTCGCCTTGCGCCACCACCACCTGATCATCAGCAAAGCATAGAATATAGAGTGTGCCACCATCTTCCAGTGGGACGCCCATATTTGCACATTTCCTCTTCCATTCTTTCAATGCAGTTTCCAGATAAATTTTAAACAAGGTTGGCGACAGGCAACATCCTTATCCCTTAGTTACAAAAAATCCGGGGGATAAGCCCCCGTGTGATTTAATCCTAGCATACGTCCCATTACAAAATTCCTTAATAGCATTCACCAACCCCCCCCCCCCCCCTAAAACCACTTTTGTTCAAGGCTTCCCAAAGCTTCACTAACGGCACACTATCGTAGGCTTTCTGCAGGTCCACAAACACCAAATGCAACCCCTGGCCCACTATCATTTTCTTTTCGATCACTTGGGTGATGGTAAATAAATGATCGATCGTTGATCTCCCTGCTCTGAAACCGGCTTGCTCCTCCGCTTCATGTTCTGAACCTCGATCTTTGCTTTCAGAATCTTGCCAATTATCTTGCTCAGCGTTCCTGGGACTGATAAGCCCCTGTAGTTATCACAGTCGTCCTTTCTGCCTTTCCTCTTATACCACGCTATCACCCAAGATTCTTTCCATTCTTTCGGAACATTACCAGTTGCAATACAATCTTGCATCAAGTCCCTCAAGCGCCTAAACAACTTGCAAGTTCCACATTTGATCAACTGTGCCGGTATATTTCCCGGGCCAGGAGCCCTGCAATTCTTAAAACCCCTAATTGCTTTTACCACATCCTCCAGGTGGACCTCCACGTTGTTAATACACTCAGTTTTTGTGCTTTCGTATTGAAACTCCGGTCGCCTCCAGGCCCAGACTTAGGGCGTGTGCAGGGCGTGCGGCGCACACGGGCGCCAGCCTTTGGGGGGCGCCACGAAAGAAGAAGAGAGGGGAAAAAAGGGGGAAAAAGGAAAAGAAAAAAGGGAAGAAGGGACAAGGGGAAAAAGGAAAAGGAAACAAGGTTGGGCGGTGGAAGCAAGGAAGAATGGGGGAAATGGATGGAAAAAGGAGGCAAGAAAAGTGAAAAGAGAGTCTGCGAGAAAGGGGGGGGGGCATAAAAACCATAGACAATATATAAAGAGCATTGCCGTCTAAAGGTAAATTTTCAGGATAAAAACTCCACCTGGTCCATAGACGGTCAGGCGCCCCTTGACCCTAAATTTGCGGCTGTATAGAAATACAAGAGTAGGCATGTAGTAAGGGGGCGCCATAAATCCACCGAACAGGAGCCGACATAGCTTTTTAGGCCACGTCCGCCATCTTGGATTTGAGAATTTTTAAACATAGTAAAAATTCGAGTTTCCGGTCGAAAAATACCCTCAGACAGCGAGTTTCAAAAAAATCCATCGAACAGGAGCCGACATAGCATTTTAGGCCACGTCTGCCATCTTGGATTTGAGAATTTTCAAAAATCGACTAAAAATTCAAGTTTCCCGTCGAAAAGTACCCCTGATCTCGCGGTTCACAAAACT
This sequence comes from Bemisia tabaci, assembly GCF_918797505.1. Taxonomy (NCBI): domain Eukaryota; kingdom Metazoa; phylum Arthropoda; class Insecta; order Hemiptera; family Aleyrodidae; genus Bemisia; species Bemisia tabaci. The sequence continues at coordinate 298,217 of NC_092795.1, read as the reverse complement.
CAAACGAACAGAAACGGAGGCCAGAACCGAGGCTCATTTTAGGCCACATCCAACATTTTGGATTTGAGAATTTTAAAAAATTGACTAAAAATTCGAGTTTTCCGTTGAAAAATACCGTGTGATACCGCGTTTCACAAGACTCGAACAAACAGAAACCGAGATAGCATTTTAGCTCACGTCCGCCATCTTCAATTTGAGAATTTTAAAAAATGGACTAAAAATTCGAGTTTTCCGTCGAAAAATACCTCTTGACACCGAATTTCAGAAAAATCCATCGAACAGGGGCCGAGATAGCATTTTAAGCCATTTCGGATTTTCGAATTTTGAATATCAGACCGAGTTTCAAAAAAATCCATCGAACAGGAGCCGACATAGCATTTTAGGCCACGTCTGCCATCTTGGATTTGAGAATTTTCAAAAATCGACTAAAAATTCAAGTTTCCCGTCGAAAAGTACCCCTGATCTCGCGGTTCACAAAACTCAAACGAACAGAAACGGAGGCCAGAACCGAGGCTCATTTTAGGCCACATCCAACATTTTGGATTTGAGAATTTTAAAAAATTGACTAAAAATTCGAGTTTTCCGTTGAAAAATACCGTGTGATACCGCGTTTCACAAGACTCGAACAAACAGAAACCGAGATAGCATTTTAGCTCACGTCCGCCATCTTCAATTTGAGAATTTTAAAAAATGGACTAAAAATTCGAGTTTTCCGTCGAAAAATACCTCTTGACACCGAATTTCAGAAAAATCCATCGAACAGGGGCCGAGATAGCATTTTAAGCCATTTCGGATTTTCGAATTTTGAATTTTTTGAATTTTGACAGATTTTGATGTAAAACGCGTGATCCCCAAAATCGAAGCTCAGATTCGGATTCCTCGTAAAAAATCGATGCGATTTCATGTATCATACTCTGACACCGAATTTCAGGAAAATCCATCGAACAGGAGCCGAGATGGCATTTTAAGCCACGTCAGTCATTTCAGATTTTCGAATTTGGAAAATTTGACTTAAAACGCGTGATACCCAGAATCGAAGATCAGATTCGGATTTCTCGTTAAAAATTGATATAATTTCATGTATCATACCAGAGCATAGCGTGAAGGAAAGAGACGTAACGTAGACATACTGATTCGAGCATATGAATCCAACGTGGCAACATGGGTAGTGCTCAGTAGGTCAGCGGAGGAGGAAGAATAAGAATTTATCGTGAGGAATTCCTCGAGACGAAACCGAACGCTTAGTAATAAGCGCCGGCCGGCGCTTCCCCGTTCGGTTGCATCTCGGGCGACCGGCGCGGCGCGGCGGCGTAGTTCAAACGGGTAGTATGACAGAATCTACATATACGCGTCGTTAAACCTTTTTCCTTCACGCTATTTTAACATATGATACATGAAATATCATCAATTTTTCATGAGGAATTCGGATCTGAGCCTAGATTTGGGATATTACGCGTTTTAATCTATTTAAAATTGTAGGAGAAATTACAGAATTGTCCTTGAAAATTGATCACACATTAGTGATTTTTTACCCCGTTTTTCTTCTACGTTCACGTAATGAAATTAGATCAACAGTTGACTCATCGACTAGTCTAGCCTAACCCCCCAGAATCGGTCTAAAGGTTGAACGATTTTATCAGATAAGATGTGCGGTCCTAGTTTCCGGGCGATTGCGGTTTGATGGAAGCTGCGATGAGGAGAAACGGAAGATATGTGAAACTCGGGCGGATATTACGCGAGAAACCAGGTAGGGGAAAGGCTTTCTTCCCGAAAAGTTAGTGCTCGGGCTAACTTACATGGTCACTGGAGCATTGTATAGCAGGTTGTGGGAAACTATTTTTTTGCAGCAACAACCAATTGGATCGCATTTTGCAAAAAGGAACTAAGAGCATTTCAATGTTGCTGGGATGTGCAACTTAGGTACATTCTTTGCAAAAAGTAAACTTTGCGACGGTAATTTTCGTCTTGAATTCATAGTTTATTGGGAGTAGAGGTGAAACTAGTTTAGTAGATGATCGTTTATGTTTGCAAGGTTAGCGACATTGGAATTCGCCTCTCTGTCAATAGATTTTTAAAATGAGCCTCCAGTTTTTCAACTGATATTGGAGATATTATGTCGACTATACGCAACATATGTTCTCAAATCTGCGTTCTGTGAATCTGTGTTCTAATATAATATAGACCTACAGCCGGCTATAAGATTTCCTGTAACTTAAAGCCGGCTGTACAATTTCTTAAAGCCGTTTATAGCCGATGGCTATGAAGCTACAGTCAGGCGATAGGTTGCATAGCCCTGCGATAGGAACTACCTATAGCCCGACTGTATAATTTTATAATACTTTGTACAGCCCGGTTGTATTCTTTTATAATACTTTTTAGAGCCCGGATGTATGATTCCCCATGCATTCCACAGCCAGCTTTATGATTTTCTATCACCTTTTACAGCTGGCTATAAAAATTCCTATGGTATTTTGAAGTGTAGATCCTATTGCCAATTTTTACCAGGGATAAATGACGTCATTCTTGTAATCCGAATTTCACCTTCTCTGTTTTTAAAATGCTCGTTAATACCTCGTTAGTTGAGTTGACTTAAGGACCTCCCTCGGTGTTTATAGTTCGTAATATTTTGAAAAGAAAACATTTCATGTGTTTTTCTAGTTCAGACCATGGCTTATTGGCCCAATTGTGCTATCAAATTTTGTTAATTTAAGATAAATTCTAATAGCTACAGTATTTTCCAAGAGTTGATCCATGCATTTCGAATCACAATGCTGTCCCTCACGTTCTGCTCGTGCCATTCAAAATCTACGTTCTCCCTTTTTATTCGCAGCATCTGGAGCGCGTATGATTTGGAAAGGTCGTCAAGAATATATCGATTGCAAGATTAAACGTTCCGTGCAAGTGGTCAAGTTTTGCGACGCTCGAGAATGGATCCTATTCGATGGTGGTTCGATGTATCGTTTGGTTCAAACGAATAGAACGTAATCTCAAACAAAAATTCGAGGACTTAAGTTAGAAAAGCTGAAAAAAGGAAATCCCTAACACTTTCACTTTTCATTGCTATGCGGTACCTACTCAGCATCAAAAATCTATCACAAAAAACACGTTCCCACGGATTACTCAATTGAATTTTGAGGCTAAATGTTTACATGTTGAACCAATCGATATTGATACAATCGATCTCACCTGTTTGATGTATCGAATACGATCCATTGGTCAGCGCTTCGGTCACTTTAATCTCTCCGTATTTGCCGCGAGTTCCGGCCAACAGCTTCCAGTTTTTTTTCTCACCAAATATTTGGATGACTAATTAGGTATAATTCTAACCTAAGGTGCGAAGTTCGCGGGGCCACCTCACCTGTTTAGCATGTTCAGTGACTGAAGTACTCAAGCCTCGAGGTGCATCCGCCACCTTCGAGTAGGGTTGCCTCATTTCAGTGTTAAAATATGATAAGAAGGAAGACAATTAACAGAATTAGTAGAATCGACTCGTTTCAATATTCTGCCGCAAGGGAGGAGAGAGCCGTCACGCTCAACTTTTCGAGATCGCGAGTTTCTTTCAAAGTTCGTCGTATCTCTTGTAGGTGAGGTTCCTGAAACAGATAAAGGAGCAATACAAGACCTGTATGAAGAAGCCGTACCTACGAGTAGGCGCGCTAATATTGATGTTGTTTCAGAGAAAACGGCCGTGAGAGATATCATTTCGTTTGGGAACAAATTGAAACTGTAGTTTTAAGCAAAATGGCGCCCTTTTCAGCCAATTTCTAAGTTTTAAATTTATTGTGTGCCCAAAATGCGACTACGAGAGCATTGAGAAGATAGCACCCACGGCTGTCTTGTAGGAGGACAAAGTTGTTTCTTTAGGAAGAAAACAAATACTTCCATAGTACTGATTATTGTTTCTCTCGAATTTTTAGGTTTATTTGGTGGTTAGCGGCCAGGCGGATAAGACGAGAAGCCTCTTAAGTCCGAAATTCTCTCGGTCCCATGAAAATTTGCCTAAGCCTAAAAAACCTAAAAATTACGATATTATAGTAAAAACACATCCTCCGTATCGCTTGAAAGACTAGCATGCAGATTCATCGAGTATGCAGTTATGCCGAATGGGTACCATCTATGTGATCTACAAGGGTTCGCACCGATCACTAAAACCTAAAACCTGAAACATAAACCTTAACTTAAAACCTAAGTCAACTGTGTGATTGACCACTCGCGGTAGCATCGTCCTGAGGCGATATTTAACTTACAATGATCCGTATAAATGTTTAAATATTTCTTACGAATAAATAATTTTCTTTTCCCAATGCCTCCACGAAAAGCGAATATCGATGGTGAAATTGCAGAAGTGCGTATCTCGGAAAACACGATTTTTCAGGAGAGTAAAAAAACTGTCTACATTCCTCCTTATTGTCAGTAGAAGGGTAATAATTCTTGAGGATAGCAAGAATAAGATGCTTTTACAGACTTCATCAATATTTTGAATAATTTCTCGCGCTGTTAGAAAATACGGCCGAAATGCCGAGATTCGCGTTTTCGGCAATAAGAATTGACACTTTTTCACGAGATACGCATTTCTGCAATTAGTGTTTTAAACCTATTGTTGGCGGATTTTGATCATTTAAAAACTGGAAAAAGGGTTTCATGCTTACAATTCTATTTCAGAAGCTTTAGTTTGACCTCATACGGCCGGATCAAGCATTGTATGATTGGAAACTGACATTAGATTACGAGATACACATTTCTGCAATTAGCGTTTTGAAGCTACTCTTGATCATTAAGATCAAAAATAGAATTTATTCAACCTTAAAACTTATTTAGAAGCTTTAGTCGATCTAATACACTAAATGAAGCATTGTTTGACCGGATTGACTCTAATAAAACTGACCGTTGTGATGAACCGTCAGTTCAATCAGCTCATGATTGCATTGGCCCGGAGAGTAAAAATGGACATGAACGCCGCGCGCTGCTAGTAGGTAGTAGATACCTATGAAGAAATGATACTAGAGGGCCTCGAGTGATAAGCCGCCTTCAATTACAAGCGTATGCAACATTAATGACAAGTAACAGTACCTAATCCCCCCTTCCCTCATCTATCGGCCTATCACCAGCATTCACTGATATTATGCATGCTGGACTGCCTGATTATCCACATTTATCCACATCAACTTTTCTTTTAGATAGATAAATGAAAACCATTGAAAACAAACAAAGAACAGCTGATCAGCTGATGTGCGGTGTTGGCGGGAAACGCTGCTGAGGAGCGCGCGTTGTGATTGGTTGTGCGTAAGGCGCGCCGAAAAATGAACAGACCTGAACGAGATACGCGAAAAAAGCTCTACTGTTTTAGGTGACTTCCCGATTTTTTTCGATTATAATCTCTTGCTGGCTGATAGACGACATCTTCAACTACACGTTTATGCAGCTAACTCAAAACTGTCAAAAATCGAGATACGCACTTATGCACTTTCACCATCGATATAGTAATTTTCTGCCTTTAGCACAGAGCCAAAGTAGTACTGTGCAATTAAAATGTTGAAATAAAATATCGCTCTAATGTAATGAAAGTCCCATTTTTTTGCCATGAAATTGCAATATTTTTAAATCGACCAGTCAATAAATGCCAATTTTAAAGATCAATATGATACGTATTTATGTATCAGAAAAGTAGGAGATTGGCAATGCGAAAGACAAATCATTTGTCTTTCTATCGCAATAAATTTCAATAAAAAGTGGCCCCTCAATTAGTAGATAGGCACCATACATAACACTCCAATACAATAGCTATAGTTACACCATGCAAATACAATTTATTGCAATCGATGCTACTTGGGAGTAAGCATACATTACCGAAGAAAAGGTGTTAGGAGCTGCCTGGTTCCTCCTGCGTATAGCTTCCAGGTGCGGTGCAGGAGAATGAAAAGGAAAGGTTGAAACAATCAAGATTGAAATATGCCAAGCGAGTGGTTTACCCGGACCAGCAAGTTGCTTTCAAAAGTCACACGAAATCCCCATTTACCGCTCTGAATATTTCATTCTCAGGCACAAAAGCCTTTTCCTCAACGTCATATTTTGGCAGAGGGCTTTCACAATCGGAAAATAATTCAAGAGGCCGAAGTAATGAGTAATGCGAAACACGCGCATCCGCTCGGCACCTCTCCTGTGAAGTGCACTGAAGCTTAAACCTGTGGAACACTTTCAAATAATGTAAACCACTCAACCTTGAAGCGGGGGATCACTTTGTGCTTGATTCTTCAGACGCGTTCGTGCGCTATTGAAATAAGAAAGTTAAGGAGTAGGTAACCCCCGAGAACAAAACAGGGTCAAAGGAAAGAGGCACATTCTCCGAATCTTCAAAATCCTCTCGATGAGTTCCAAATCTCTTTAAAAAGATTTCCTAGATTCAGTGCACTGAGAAAAATGGTTCAGATACCTATATGAACCGGATCATAGTGTTCTACATCGGCTGCATTGTTCAGTTCTTGTAACTACTTCGGTTCAAATAACTGAACTTTCATACCAAGTAGAACTGTAAAAATAGTTCTGTAGCATGCACTGAACTCAAGAAAAGGCTCGCCCAACCGAACTTGATCTCGAAATGTGCTGCGCTTAGAATTTGAGCATTTCGTTCGTGTTATTTTACAGCGCAATCGATTTTCTATAAAAAGGTAAAAAGAAACTTAAGAGGAGGAATAAAAATAAAATTGACCGTCTTTGCGTAGCCCTCTGAAGGATGGGTGGATCAGCATAATTCTTCTATTTCCGCGTGATACCACATCGCACAACTACTCCAGACTTAAAATATTTGCGCGCTTCATATCTGAATTTAACGTGAAAAGCCTAGATTTTCCTTCATTTTCGCGTGATACCACTTCACATACTTACTCCGGAGTTGGAATGAGTGCGCGCCTGAGCGCTTGACTTCGCATTCAATGACACGAGCAACGAGCACGATGCCTACATTCTTAAACGTTAATAATTTGAGACATGTAAGGTGCCGAGCGATTTTCTCCTATATTCGCGTGGTACCACATAAATCTACAGTTATCTACTCTTATATAGGGAGTCTGAACAGTTTCGTGCTGTTTCTCTTCGTGCTGAAGGGGTGTCAATCTCAGGGTTACGTAATAGTTTGTAATACTGGATCTAAACTTTGTTTTGTAATTTTTTTATATTTATCATTTTCATTTGCACACAGTGGGTATCGTGAGCGAACTGCCATTGTGTCAGAGTCACCTGTCCACGTTCGGCACCAAATATTTGTTGTATGTTCCGAATAATCTTAAGGTGATACTACTATTCGACCACTTAGACACCCAGGTTGCCTAAACGAAAAGTTGAAGGCGGACTGACAGGTTGTCAAAGTTACCTCTGCTCCTCCGTAAAAGCAATTTTATGTGTGTATTCTGAGCAAACGAACCATTTCACAATGATGCCACTTTTCGACCCTGGGAGAGCTCGTGTTGCCTACACCGAACATTGGAGGCGAACTGCCATGCACTGCGTTCGAATCACCTCTCCACGTCGCTAAAATGATACCTTGTGTATATGTTTCAAATACTTTCATGATGATATCCTATTCGGTCACGTGTGCACCCATGTTGCCTACCCTAAAAGTTGAAGGCGTACTAACATGGCGTTACAGTCACCTCTTATCGTCTCGTAAAAAGATACTTTTTGTGTATATCCGCGGAGTGAGCGTGCCACTTCACAATGATACCACCATTCGACCAGGAGAGATACTCGTGTTTCCTTCAGAGGAGGAGGAAGAAGAAAAAGTATAAAGAGCAGAAGCATTTGTTTGTGTAATATCATCAATAGCATATAAGTCGTTTCTACATTCAGCCTGAAATATTTGTTCTGACTGGAAAATGTAGTCCAATTGTGAGAAGTGAAACTAGTAGCTGCTTGGAAATCGTACTTTTCGAGCGGCTTGAAAATGAAAATAAGGCCACACTAATGGCCTTGACTCCCCAGTACCCTTTTCCCCGTTTTTTTTTTCTATTTCCTTTTTTTGAATAATGTCGCGAGTTTGAGAAGCGGAGTTGACGTTGACGTTCATTGGGAATGGAAGGCGTTAAGCCTCTCCCGAGCGAGGAAACCGATAATGTCTGTTTGCAAACTTTGAAAGCAGGTGAATGCCCCTGCCGCTCATATCCTTCTACAAATAGGAGGGAGCCAGGGACATTCATGCGAGAGTGGACTAAACGGGAACTATAAAAACAAAAACTTTTCGGCAACTGTTGACTAGTCGCGCTGCGGAATGCCCGGCGAATTTCTCTCGCTATCGCTTTTATGGGATCCTTGGGCCTTTTGATTACCGAGCCCGAGTTGTTCAACTCCAACTCTTGTGTACTTTTACAATTCCTCCATTTTAAAGATATCGGGGAGCGAAATTTTTGCGAGGCGCTATGATTAAAACCAACGACGTGCTTAAGCATAGTTGTCACGTTCACGTTGGAAGAATTGGATGAGTTTTTATCCATGGCTAAAGTGTGGGACCACGCATCCTGGTTTCCGACGTTGCAGACTTCCTGCCATACTTTATTTTTTCCCGTGGAAAACTAGTCAACGCAATTTTTTGATAAGTTCCTTGACTTTTCTATTCAGTCGGAGGAATGATTATCTGTGTTAATTTCAAGCTATAAAGTTGACTTGTTTTTCTTCGAAAGAATAAACTGGGAGCAAAGGTTTTGAAACATCCCAATGGAAGTACGTGGTTTTGCACTTTCGCCATCGTTTTGTAGATCGTCAAAGAGTTTGTCTCGGAAAATACTAAAATATAGGAATAATAAGATAAGTCGTATGTAGTTCCAATGCAATTCAGCTAAAGTATACGAGAATAAGTATATCCTTGCACAGGATCATATAGCGATTTACTTCCCCAAAAACTACTGAATACAGAAAAAAAAAAAAAAAAAAAGAAAAAAATTAATTGAAAAACAAAATTAAAACAGACGAATAAAATTTGCAAATCCGATATATTTATTCTTTTTCAGTATGCTTCGTGAGTGGAAATGAATTAAATCAAATGGATGCACGCGTCGGATTTGCAAATAATTCCCTCTAGAGTAAATACGCCCGATCGATGGCTCTAAAACTGTGTTCGAAGAGGATTATGTAAGCACAGTGGCGTTCATAATAGGTATTATGGGACCCGTACCATGCATGCTTTCGGCATTCTGATAGGCGTTTCACATAACCAAGATTTCACGTAGAACACGATTCGCTAAACGCGCGCCAAAACGAATATTACCGAAATCAACTTCTTATTTTTATATTAACGTTCTTAGTTCACATTTACGAGAATTTGGAATTCCTTGCTCACGAGAAAAACAAGGGTGTACTTCAATCAAGTTGTACAACACAAGTTGTACCTACAACATCGAGCAATGTTTCCTGCCCGATTTGCGTCGTTCAAAAAGTTAGCAACGTGCAATAGTTGAACCGGAATATTGAAATTGAGATTGCTGTTTTTTCATACTGCGCAGACTGCTGAACGGTAACGTTTAGAGCGCAATTTGACTCACGCAGACTTTTGATTTTTCACGAACGGGAGGTTCGAATTTACGCATGGAAAAATATTTAGTGCCTTCCCTTAGTAGTAAGTTTCTATGATTCTTGTCGCGCGAATCGTGTTGTGCGTGAAACTTTGGATGTAGCCCATCTACTGGTCGACGAAGCCCTTTCGGTTAGGAGCCCCGTTATAGTTCTAGGGCGAGCGGCGCGGCGGTTGTACCCCCGAAGCGTGGCGCCGGAAAGCGGTTAGTGGTTATCACGGTGATATTTTAATATTCGGATCGGGAAGCGGGAAGCGAGCGAAAGAGAGGCAGATGTAAGTGATAAAAGTTGAGGGTGGGTCCGGTCCGGGGGCCTGGCGCGCGCAAGCTCGGCGTCGCGGTGCCGCGCCGGTGGCGTCAAGATCGATGTGACGTCACGGCTCGAACCCGACTCGAGGAGGAGGCAGAGGTGGTCTTGCCTTTTTGGAAAGTTGTTACTGTTCCCGGCTCAGTCTACTTGCGAGTTGCCCCGCGCCCGGCCGTCCGCTCGCTGCCTGCCTCAGTGCCCCGATCCGCGTCGACGCGTCGTGCCATGCCGTTGACCCACCGCCACCGCCTCACCCTTCCCCGCCCGCCATGTCATTCCGATTAGCTCTCCCGCTTTTCCTTCGGGATTTTCCCGTCATTCCCGCCCGCGAATTGAGCCGGAACTAAGTGCGTTAATTAGCCCGGATTCGAGTACGCAACTCCGCGTCGCCAGTGTTCCGGTGTCCAGTGTCCGCCTCGCTGCTGCCCTTTTATGGATCCTGGTGAAAATTCAACGAGAATGCTCCGCTCCGTCGTGGATTAGAGACGACGCGGCTCAATTTCGCCTTGATTTATTTTGTGCTCGTGCGCCGAGTGTTTTCTGTGGCAATTATGTGATGCGAACATGACATCAGAGTGATCTGCTTTTCCTCAGACCCGCATGCTTTTAACCAAGTGCTAAATGATGTATTCTCGGTGTGGAGTGGTGACTGTGTTATGAGTTGATTCGCTCCATGATGCAGCCTTCTATTTTCCAGTCGTCGCTAACATGTAAGTCCCCTTTTTCATTCCATTAGCTTCCGTCCCTTCCTTTCTTCCCCCGTCGGCCTTTTCTCTCGCGGGGCGTCGCGTCTTCGAGACACTTCCTTTCCCGCCCGCTTTTTTTTTATTATATTCGACCCTTAAACACGAGGGGGGAATCTATTTCAATTTACATGTTTGAAAATTCTCAAGGCGCGCGATACCACCTGGCTCTCAGCATCTGTTTAATCTGGATGGCGGTAGCGGCACGCACTTCACTCAGCGGAGGGCTTGCTCCTTTTTTAAAAGTGTGGATGATCATGACGCCTGAAGATGCATCAGATGTTGGAGTATGTAGTATCTTCCCTCCGGCACGACACCGCACAGTGGTGAGCCGTCTTACGTAAAAAAGCAGTAAGCACATTCTGAGATGAACCTCGAGCCACGTAAGAGCATGTGCTCGCTGAGGCTCATACGAAACTGCACTTTGGTGACATTGCTTCGCAGCAAGCGCAAGGACGGGATAAGTTGCTTTGCACCTTTCACTCTCTATGCTCATGGACGACATTAAAACTGATTCACTCATTAGTGGCACATTCTGTTGGCGTATTATGTGAGCTTTTCAGCATCTCAAGTCTATCGGGGATCGGGCGGGATGCAATCTCGAAATCTTTCGAATTGCATCGATGTTTGAAAAAAAAAATTATAAACTATAATAGGAAAGATATAAGAGGAGGAGGTTCATAGGAAAAGTCGTACAAATTTCAAGTTCAGGTGTGTCTATCTGTATGACGTCATCAACGGTACAAAAAACACGAAACATTTTCAAGTCCTAATTTTGGATTAGAGACAAAAATGTCAAATCCATAGTAATTTTACACGAAGGATAGTTATGTCGGCAGTCAGAAGACCAAGTGAAAAAAAAAAAAAAACATTTAAAAAAATGTTTTCTTGAATAAGACTTCTGAAAGACATGTGGCTGTTGTCCATGCCTTAACCCCCCCCCCCCCCCCCCAATGAATGCGAGTTCAAGTGCCGAAAAAGCAGCGGCTTCAAAAATGTATTAAGACCGCTTAGCTTTTAGCGCTAATCCATCATTAAATAAAAGTTTGCACCGGTGAAAAAATTGAAGCAATGTAGATGCCGACGGCCAATACGTATCAGAAAGGAAAGGATAATAGGGCATTTAATTATCGGGCCAACAAAGATAAATGGGGCCGGGATGAAGCTGGGAAGGGAGTCAGCAACCATGCGCCCTCCCAGGACAGCAAAATATTCCACGCCACGCCACTACGTCTCCGTTAATTTTCTTCGTTGTAAAATTTGCGTCATCTGAACTTGTTGCAATATGCAGTAATGTTGCCAGTACCTTTAATACTCTCAGTAAAACTGGATGATGCTCTCTTTCGTTTAAACCCCATTGTCTTTGGTCCCTATCTATATTCCACGGCCAAATAATCGCGAGACTGTTTAAAAAAGGAGTTTTGACCAATAAATGTTGGTATTTATCCAAGAATGCTTGGGATCAAAGATTATTTTGCCGACCGAGACGATACTTGGTTACTGTGCGAGGAAAGAACTGTTGCATTTCACTCAAGAATCGCGTGTCTTGGGTGCTTAGTAAGTGGGCACGTTGAAGGATTCAATCAATATTTACTCGAGGGAGATTGCTAGCTAAGTTAGCGATGAATGAAAAGTCATTGTTTTAAGAGCCTCTCAGCGCCTCCAATTCAACTTGACGCTTGGATTAAATCCTCAGCGATCAAGCTACGCGCACGCCTGCTCCTCTCAACATATATCAAAAAAACTTTTGAGTAAAGATTCCCTTAAAACCCGAGAGAAAAAAATTAACCAAGAAAAAACTCGAATCGAGTATGTATTATCAAGGCATTTTCTTCTCATCAAAGTTCCCGACATTTATGAAGGGACCAAACGAATTAATGTCTAGATTTAAAAGATTTAGTGTTTTATACTTCTGGGATTTAACCAAAACATCGTTTATCATCCATGCATTTGAAATGAAACAAACGACGCGAAAATTACAAAAATTGCCAACATTTCAGAGTTCAATCTAAACTCTCAAAAAAATCTCCGAAACTTTTGATGCGTCTTATTCTTTTAATTATACTATTGAGGAGTATTGGCAGGTTTTGAAACATCAACAAATCTTAAGATCATTCTCAAGCATCACAAAATTGATCGGAAATGTAAAAAAGATTAGTTAAAAATAAGGATACATAGATATTTCGTTCTTTATTTGAAAAATGAAATTTCTTGAGTGGTCGTAAAGGTAAGGGTTTGACTTGATTTTGATACCCTCCTGGCTTCAAGCTCTGTGTTGATCAATGACTTTTTACATTTGTATTTAATGGCAGGTGTACTTGTTCGTAAGTAAATAAAATTGCAGAGGTTTAAGAGCGTGCATTCCTGCAGGCTGAACATTGAAACTGATGGACAAAGAAGCAAACGGAAAATGGAACGATTTTATCGGTAGAGGCGGATGGTTGAAATGGAGGAAGGTCTTAAATAGACTAACGGACGGCAACCCTCGAGAAACCTTAGAGTTAGTCCATCATTTTCCCTCTGGATCTATTACAACCACGCGTTTCAACTATTAGCATCCTTTAATTGTCCCTTTGTCTTAATTTTTTATCGCTCTGTCTATCAATTTCAATAATCAGCCTCGATGAACCGGACTGTATTCTGCAATAAGAAATCGCACTTTTTCTAACTTATCCATAAAAGCACAGAGCAATCTGCACAAGAAAACGTAATTTCCAGGATGAGCTAGAGAAAGTAGCTCCATTTTCGAAAATGAAGTCAAACCATCGTCAGGTCACGATTAAAACTGAATTCCTCCGCTGTTACCTCCAAAATTCAAAACAGTACAGAGGGGAAACCTTGATAATCTATCAAATTCATAAACGCGATATTCATACGCGTCTTTGCCGATAATGTTTCAACGGATAGAGAAAAAATAATTTTTTCGTCCAATTTTTTGGAACATTATTTCTTGTCCGCGTTTTGTTTTCAATGAATAATAGTAGAACTCCACTGTATGCGCATATCTTTTCAACAAGGATGTCTAGAGAGCATGGAACCGGAAAGGAATGATTCAATTCTGACGTGGTTCATTCTGCCGTGCTATGAAAGAACGGCGTACGAGCCTTCAGACCTTGCCAAATTTCCTTCTATAAAACATGAATTTTTGGGAAAATCTGAGAATATTTGTCTTCAAAATTTTTAGTGAACTTTATTCGCTTTAGGATCTAAATCATGTATAAATTTCAAGAAGAAGTATTCAGAAGCCTCTTCTTAAAGGAACTCTCTATCGGAGGAGATCTGGCAACTCTGGAATGCTCTCACGGCGTTCTTCCTTAGCATGGCAGCATTGCCTCATTGACGTTCTCGATGAGTTGGTGCTCTTCACGCGCAGCTTGTCAATCGCAGGTGTTTAGTCTAGGCTTCATAGAATAAATATTTTCATGGCAGGAGGCTTAATCGAGTGCGTTTCCGATTTGTTTCAGCGAAAGGATTGATCAGCGAAAATCGCCGAGAGGAAATCGTTTAAATGACCGGAAAACACAACCCTTTTATGTAAATTGGACGCGAGAGTCAATATCATTGCCCGCGGTTGACCTACTAAACTCACTCGAACAAATGAAACGCCTTCAAAAAGGTTAATTGCCACACGGCAGACGCGCCAAGCTCCCCAACTAATCATGATCAATTTCAGCCGAACTCATGGCTATGCTCTCGTTAACCGTGGCTGTAGTTTCAGATCATCTCCCCATGCTTGCTTCCTCATGGCTCTTTTTTTTTCTTTTTTTCCCCTTTCAAAACAAAGCTAATTTGCAGGGCCGTAGCTAGGAAATTTCTTTGGAGGGGGGGGGGGGGCATGGGACCACCTCTCGTGGTGAAGATAGCGGGGGGGTCAGGAATGGAGGATCCCGTTTTTCTGGGGGGGGCAGCCCCCCCCCCCCCCAGGACCCCCCTAACTACGCCCATGCTAATTTGCCAAAGATGCATTTTTTAACAAATCTTTACGTAGGACTGATCGCTATATTGCATTTCAAGGAATTCCCCGTCTTCAGACCGGTAAATCAATTTGTTTTGAAAAGTTCACAAGTGTCACATGTTAGGTCGATATTAAAATATCGTTGAAAATTACCTTAAAATAGAAAAAGAGTAGTGGATACAGAATGTGAAAGCAATTAATTGAGTCAGTTGATTAACAGGGCACGCACAGTCTGGGTGATCCCTTCCTGCCTCCTAGTCCTATCCTAATCCATCCTGTTAATCAATTGACTTGCTGAAGTAATTATTTTTATATTTTCAAGGCTATTCTGTGTATTCTTTATTATTTTAACGTATGCTATTAATATGAATTCATTCAAATGTATAAGCGATCATCATTGAAGCGCTAGCGCACCTCTTAGATTTACTACGCGTCCTAAATCGGAGAATGAGTTTTCCTTGCTTCTTCTGCCGATGTATTTTTAAAAATGATAATAAGAAGTTCGAAACACATAAACTCCTCTGAGCTGCCAGAAAATTGGGGGCCCATGGGAACGGGGCCTCCCCATGGGGGCCCAAGGGAACGAGGTCTCCCCATGGGAGCACATGGGAATGACGTCCCATGGGGGCACATGATATTCAGGCCTGTGAAAAACCACGGTTCCCCGTAGAGAGAACAAATCTGATGGGGAATCATGAGAGGTGCGATTCCCACTGAGGCCAATTTACGATGTGCCCCTATGGACATTTGGACGTACTTCTGCCAAACAAAACTAAGTGCATTATGACGTGAGCTCTGTTATGCATAAAGTCTTATGAGTCTCAGGGCTTATGTCTTAATGCACATAGTTCCTTTTGGCAGAAATACGTCAAATTTTTTTATAAGTTTAAAATGAAAGGAATTATTGAAATGTCTATGAAATTTATTAAAAAAGTACGATCTTCTGTGAATTTGCATGCAAAAGGAAAATATAATGGGCATGACTCACCAAATTCAACTGATCCTTCATCAAAAATAAAACCTGAAGAAAAACACCAAAGATGCTATTCATGATACTTTGAACACAGCACTTTCACTTTCATTTATTTTCTCCTTTAGATTAGAGCAATGAATATTAAAGGTAACTAATCGAACTTCACACCACTTCAAATTTCTTAAGAAATTTTCGGTCACACATAAAATTTTAGGAAAACTATGGGTACTACGTTTATTTTCTCTGAACACACTGCAATTAACTTCTTTTGATGATGTTGTTTTGAGGCGATTCGTGGTGAATTTCTCAAAACCAGATGATTTTTAGTTGCTGCTAATTTCCTATTGGATGACTGCTCAGATGAGAAACTGACAGCCATGTCATAGAACAGTAGCCGCTTTCTTAATCCAGAATGCAAGATATCCAGAAAGAAGGCGCAAGCTGGAGTGCAGAAAGCCCTTCAAAACCCTGAAAAACAAACAAATAAACAGCATTATACAAGGCATTTGAATGGTCATTTGGTGTTAGTTGGATGAGGTTGTTACCGTTCAGCTATACGACTCTATTTATACTTGATATGCAAATTTGACCCATTGAAAAAAAAAAAAGACCTAGATCTTAGGCTGATCAATTTAGAATGAAATTTTAAAATGTTCATAAAATTGCAATTTTCTCAAAAACTATAAATCGGTGTAACTTCTCAATTATTATGATACCTACCTGAGATTTAATCTTAAAATTAAATTTTAAAAGAACTCTCTTGAAACTGAGGATTTTACTTTTTGCTCTGCCTAATGTAAAAAACAGGTTCAGAGGAACACATACCAAAACCGAGTTGCCAACAATTTATTTTCAAATATTCTCAGCAAATTTTAAACTGAGGAAAAGTAGGCATCTGAAATCAGGTTTGGATTATCTTCTTTTTTCCCCTCGGATCCAACACAAAGATTGAATTTCTTAATCATTCAGTTCCCAAAATGTAGGTTAGTGCAAAGTTACGTGATTTTTCTCATTTATTGCACTTCTGAAAAAAACAAATATACTATTCTGCACTCCAGTTTGTTTGTGAAATAATGACCCCAAAATTCCACTCCTTTATCACCCGCGAGTTGGATTAAGTTTCAAGATGACGTTAAATTTGGACCTTTGATTAGGGCGTTGGCTGATGATATCGTTTGAATACAAATATACATGCTTAATGGATGTCCGTATTGCATATACGAAAACTGAAGGCGCTCTGACTTTCCTTTCCCACCTAAACATGCCTTTTCACAATACAGACCGCTGATTCGTTCAAATTGTTCCCTTTTACTCCATGTCTTATTCAAAAATATTAGCATGCAAACTTTTTTGTCTGTCGTTATGTCTTGGGTAAATGAAATTGTATTCGTTATTTGTCGAGAGCATTCGGCGAGAGATATCGGAGTTTTGCTTAGTTCTTTTACTTTTATTCTGTCTTGGAAAAGCGGTCAACATGAAGTTACTTTTTTCTTGTTGTTGGTTTGGTCCTTAGTTTAATTTTGCCCACTTCTGTGCCAAATTAGCAGCGACTTTGAAGATTGAAAAGCTGAGCGATTTAATAATCCCACAGGAGTCATTTTTCGCGCTATCCCTATTATCAGTGAACTAAGTGATGCTGTCTAGGCAATCTTAAAATGTATTTTTCACATTTGAAATAATCAGAAGAAAAGCAATAGAATGGAAACCCCACTAACGAACATACTAGAGAAAATTTGATGAAACGAAAAAGAGGGGAAAAGGGAACGAGGGCAGGGGGGTGACGAAGTCCAAAATCGCACTGTGACCTCGAGCACTAATACGTTTGTTGTACGCACAAATAGCTCGTTCATAGGAGCAACGCAACGCGACATGGCCGTTTTCAATGTCAATGGATGTCGAGATTAAGAGACTATTAATTCCAGTTGGATTTCATTCATGCGAGCCCGATATTCATCGAAACATCAACTAAATTACAAGCGACTCCGCATTAGTATAATTGACACGATTACAATTCAATTCGGAGCTCTTGTTGCTTGACACACATTCGCATATTTGGCGCCAGATTATAGGTCAGTATCACGTTAAACGCTCACCCTCGCTTTCATGCCAATGTTTTGGGCAACATTTCAGCGAATTTTCGCGGATATCCCACGTCAAAGTGAATAGTGACCGAATGAGGCAGGCACGCCAGGAAGAATTATCGTTTTCTCATCGCATTTTTCAAATGTTGGTCGTTCGGACCGATATACACATGTATCTGATATTAATAATAATGAACCAGAGGCGCTGCCCCTCACCGCTTCGCCGTCTAATTCCCCAAAGACCGTAGCGCCTCAAGCGGTATGCGTTAAGCGTTACCCTTCGGAGTTTATATTACAGAGATGTTTCGTTCACTAATTTGGAATGGAGAATTTGGAGAAGTTGCAAAGGATTCGGAAAGAAATGAAGCAGGTATATATAATGGGTGAGTTGAGCTCGTCACAGAATAGTCAGTTGATTCTCGATTCTTGTAGATTAGCCAAAAATATGAAATCTATCTAAACAGCAACTTTCTACGTTCACTATTAACCGAGATATCGCCCTCTGAAATGTCGGATTTTTTACGTCATCTGCCGCCGTTGATTTCTTCACCCTTGATTTCTTCCACCTCTGTCATTAGTCAGGGTGACGCAGATTATTTTGCACTAGTTAGGTACTTAATGTGAAACGCGGATGAAAGCAAACTCGAAGAAACCAAGGGTGTCACAACCGCGATGGATGACGTCAACAGCCCGACTTAGGGCGATATCTCGGTTATTATTGAACGTAGAAAATTGCTGTTGGGACAGATTTTATTATTTTCAGCTATAATCTACAAGAATCAAGAATTAAAACACGACTGTGTGACCAGCGCAACTAATCCATCGTCTGGAATTGTATGAAATGTGTATCAAGGGAAACAAGGGAGGAGGGCGGACACGAGAGTATCTTCGGTTTCTAAATTGAACATTGTAGGAGTCTAAAACAAAATTACTCAACCCATTAAAATACTCCTAAATGAGGAATATCCACCCATATAACGTCACAGGGTATTCAGTTTTCTCACTTTTAAATCTCCTTTCTCAAATTTTCTGTTTCAGAAAACAATGTTAAAACATCCCGCAAACTTAACTCATCAAGTATTTTCATTTGAAGCAATACAATTTTCGCGCGGCTATTTTCCATTGAACAGGAAGTAAAATTCAGTTGAGGGAAATTTATTGTTTGTAGAAACGGTGTCATATCATCAGCAATGCACTGGAAACCCGAAAATTTTTCCATAATGTTGATTGGGCACTCGAACGCTCATCAGGTCATTTTAAGGAGCAATTTGGCAGCCGTTGTGTTGTTTTATTGAATTAATATTCAGAAACCGATTTCCTCTATCATTGCCGCACTGAAAAATACGTGATCGCCTTTGAAAAAATAAGCGACTCCCTCAGTTTGTCAAGAGGTCAGTCAAACTCCAACTAGACAGCGAAATCTATTGTTCAATATTTATTGTTATTTTAAAAGTAGATTGGTGAGCCCCCTGCGTTGCAAAAAGTATGTGTCCTACTAACAATCGATAGAGAAATGGTGCATGCTCATGATAACACCCGAACAAAAATAGGTCACTGCGTATTTTAGAATTGTGCTCAATAGTCAAATCCTATAGAGTAGCAAGAATATTAAGATCTGCTGTCTTCATGTCAAGCTCCCTTGTGTATCATCAAATTGTATGTCGTTGCGATGAGTGCTCTAACTGGACGTATTTCTGTCAAACTGAACTATGTGCATCATGACATGAGCCCTGAGACCCATAAGAATTCATGCATAACAGGACTCACGTCCTAATGCACATAATTCCGTTCGACAGAAATACGTTCAACTATCTTACGTGTGGGATACGAAAAATGCTCTTAGAATTCAGGCTTTGACGACCGAATGTATCGGATTTTCTGTACCAAACCCGGTCAAAATTCGCCGTGTATCCAGGAAGCAGGGCTGTCGAAGAGCAAGGAATTTGTCAAAATTGACGTTCTTTCCGAAAAAAGCAGCAAGTCCACGTTATTGCGCGAGAAAGCGTCCTTACTACTGTTTTGCGCAAAAGTGCACGTACCCGTTTTTGCCGAGCAGTATACGAAGAGGAAAAAATCTCGGCCATGTGAACCACACTAATCGGTCTCAGGAACCGGTATTCTTGGTTCATTCAACCTAGTTTTCAAACGAAACAGGAGCATAGAAATGTTCGGTTGCCTGAACCGGGGATACGGTTCCTAGAATCGAGAGTATGGGTACATGGAGCACATAGTAGGACGGCCGATAAACAACACCATGCACACGCTTTTACGGCCCAACTTTAGAGGGCAGTGTAGGCAATATAGATTCTCAGTTTAGGTGGTACAGTCACACTTTTGCGTTCCTGTCCCAGCCTATACTATGATCCTAGAGCGAAACAAAAAGAGGAATCAGGGGTCGTATCCATAGTCGTTCTTTTAGCTATGCTTCTTTCCTTAGGCGGCTCCATATCCTTTAAATTATGTTTGAGCGATCCTTAAGGAGATCCTCAACACAGCATTATAAAAAGGCCGAATGTTGCAAATCTTGAATGTTCAGAATAATAACCTTGGAAATGGATCCTTGCAAAGAACCACAATGTAATACCGCCACCCAAAATACACAATTCGAAAAGAAATATATTACGATGTCAATTTTAAGGTAGGTTTAAACTAACGGTAAACTTTGTCAGAATCATAGAATCGTTTCGTCCGTATTTTGTACTTTTTGCAGTGGTAAGTCATTGCAATCCCTTGAAAGGATCCAGTCCCAAAGTTATACTGTTGAATTCCGCAAAATTCGTTTTTTTTTTTTTTTTTTTTTTTTTTTTAATTCTGTGTTTAGGGTCTACTTAAACCTTCCTTAATGAGAATGTAAAGCAAACGGCGTTTCCCAAGGAAAGGAGCTATTTAGGGAAGGACTAAAAATAGGAGCCTGGGTGGAAGATTCCACCTTTCTCGACGGGTGCCTGGAAGCTAGAGTGTGGAGGTGCGGAGTGTAGATGGAGTCTTGAATGCGGAGTGCGGTCAGTATGGACAGGTGAAGGAGCGATAGCGCGGTCGAGTCTCTACGTCTGTGCTCTGAGCCTTTAAATCTGCCAATGTCACGAGCCGCACGACCTCAGGGAGTGAAGACCGAAGAAAAAGCTTCAATTGGCACATCGAGTCTTGAGCGTTGCACCGCGAGCGGCAGTAGCGGCACCGCCTTGCGCCCTCTCTCCAGAGCAAGCAACGGCGCGCGCGGCGCGGCGTGGCGTCATCCGTCTCGCTAGTACTCATGGGCCTCCGACAATACCACCTCAAATCCAGAATGGAGCTCTCCTATCCCACCGGATGCTCAATGCATCCTCGCAGAATCCTGCTTTCATGCTTAAGGCTCATAGATCAGCAAAAATCAAGGAAAGAAAATGAAATCCGTCCAAAAGCCAAATTTCTGCGTCCAACATTAACGGAGATAGAGTCCCTCTAGAGAGAGTTAAGACAACGCGGCTCATGGATGTCACAAACGGGAGTGAAGACTACACAAATTGGACGTTTTTTGTAATCTTTGATCAACCCATTCCCAAATTCCTAACACCGTTCCCTCTCTCATTCTATTTGTTTCTTGCCGTACCCCCGACGTCCCGGTCCATTCCAGTTTGTAATATTTGCAATTCGTGAAAACTGTAATCTTCATTCCCGTTTGTGACACTGTGAAGGTCTAAAATACGGGAACCAATCAGAAATGGATTCGCATTGTCTTGACTCTTAGTATAAAGGGACTCGAAACGGAGATAACGCCCCCTGAAAAAACACGACGCATGACGTCATCCACCGCGGCAGTGCACATCCATGGTTTCTACCACCTTTGTTTCATCTAGCAAAGAGACACCTTTGCATTGCTTGCTCGACGTAAAATATGGATGGAACCAAGGTAGAAACCATGGATAAGCACTGCCGTTGTCGTGGATGACATCATACGCCATGTTTTTCGATAGGCCATACTTCCCTTTATGTAAAAACTTTGCGTTCAGACCATATCATTATTTTTTGCTAATCCATAAGCTCAAGGCATCCAAACACGATTCCGGGACTAGCGCAACTGACCCGTTTAGATACTTGTTTTAATGTCTAATTTCGCGAGATGCATGATGATTGATGATGCCACTGGGTCTCTCTGCACTGAAACGAACGTCCGCAATCTAAAAAAAAAAAAAAAAAAAAAAAAAAAAAAAAAAAAAAAAAAAAAAAAAAAAAACTCCCAAGTTGATGCTGGAATCGAGAGGATCCCCCTCCCCTTCCGCCCTACGCTGAAAGTTTAGCTCCTTATCTAGTCGAACTCTCGATTCACAGATAGAGAGCAAACAGATTGGCAAGGTTACCGTGGTCAGAATATTGGAATCTCCTCAAAAAATGGGAGCCCTCCTTAAGCATTATTTGCTCCCTGGCGCATGGAAAGTTTGACTGGATAGAGGTGGACTACTTTCATAACCTAAGAGATCGAACACGTACTGTGTGTTCAAAAAAATGAAGTGTCACCATCCCTAAGCGCCAATCGATGTCACTTGATAATGGGACATTTTTTGCCTCATTCATTTGGTCGTATTTAAATGAAGAGGAACTATATCAATTCTGACATTAGCCTTGAGGTCCATAGGAGTACATACATGCACGGCAGCTGGCTTATGTCAAAATGGATATAGCTCTTTTTGATTTAGATTCGTCCATTCTTACTAATTCCAAAGGTCTAATTCATAATAAAATGGTGATATTTAAGTTTAGACCATAATTTTGCACAAAACCAAAACCACGTCTTTACGTGACAAATGCCAAGTAAGTGAAGGTGTAGAGGGTGAAAATTTGCCTAAGGAAAACTCTCAGCTTCCACTATTGTTAGTGCGTTTTCACAATTTGGTCTCGACCGAGGGGTTGAGAACAATATGCACCTCTGCTAGTAAAAATGGATAAAATTAACGCAGATTTTGGAAAAATTGTTCATCTACCAAGTTGCACCGATTGGCGCTTGGGGACAGTCACATTTTAAACTTCTAGTTTTCCATTTGAACAAAAAGCAACCAGAAATGTGGATCAAAGGTCAATGTCTTTTCAATTCCTGTACCTCACTGACTGATTTTAAGTCATAATAAGGTCGTTCGCCACTCAGTTTCACTCAACAGAAACGTTGACGATAGTTTGCACGGTGACTTATTGACCATTTCCTTTCGGTTGAACGGTCATTTCCTTTACCTCTGTACAAGTTCAAAAATAAATGAGACGATCGCTGTCCCTTTGTGCTACCTACTTGTTTTAAGTTTCCTCGTGAAATTAATCCACCTCTCAGTTTCACTATTGTGCAGAATACTTTGAAATTGCCACAGTGACCTACTCAGCAAATTATTTTTTTTGTCAGGGGGTCATTAGGGTGCGTCGAAAGAAATAAATACTTAACATTTCACTGTCCCCACGCTGGAATTGGTATCGGAGGGAAGAGTCACTAAAGGATATGTTCTCTGGACGAAATATATTAGACAGGAGAAAAGAAATAGAATGTTACGTAATAAGCGTGTAATAATTGTGATGCGAGGACACCGTTGCCACGATAGACGTTTGCAGTGGAATGGCAAGGTCTTGGCGGCGCTGCGCAGCCGGACGCTCTAGTAGTCAACTGCTGATTCATAGTTCCGAGGTCGCCTCATTCGAAGAATGGCAATTCAATTATTGTCACCGGGCTTTAACTTCTGCCCTCAGGTCCTATTGCAGAGGCCTAAACTTTTACAGTTTTTACGCTCTTGAAAATGACCTGTAGAGTATCGTCAAAACGCCAGTAACCAGGCTAAATTTTCTACTAATCTCAACTGATATTAGTAGAATGTACAAGACGAGATCGGTAGAAACTTTACCTGTTTAAATGGTATTTCTGCACAGCTCTACTGGTCATTTTAATCCGAGTAGGTCGGGGAAAATAATTTTCGGATATTTTTCCTACCAGGTCTGCGTAATGTGAAGTATGTCATTGATGAGAAAAAGAGGTGACACTTTTTGATTTTTGGATAAACGAAATGCGCACTCCAAGTTGACATATTTCTCGGCAGCTCGTGAAACATTTATCACAGGAGGACTTCGGTTTCATGGGGGAAAAGTAGTAACTTCAGTGATTAATTTTTTCACAGAGAATGACTGTAACCAGCTTTAGCTCAAATGGTTGTTAACTCAATTTCCTGAACACTTTTAACTTTTTATCCATGATGCCCTTCATTTTCACTCGTTGAAGAACCAATTGTTAGCATTGTGTGCAAAGTAGGCCAATCTCTAATGGAAATTCTATAATGTGCGGTGACTTAAATGCGTGAAGAGAATTTACTTTCTAGCAAGGTTGCACGCTTGTTGTGAAGCGTATAGATAAGCCATTACATCAGGAAATTTGCCAGTTGGTACGGAATTTTACAGCCAGGCAAATTTTTGACAAGATCACCACAATATAAGCAAAGGAGAGTAAGAAGAACTTAATCTTGACCGCCATTTTCCCTATAACACGCTCAGGCTTAGCAAATAAAGAAAAATGGAACTGTACTAATAGAAATGGTTTTTCCCACTCCGAGACCTTAAACTCTATTTTGCATATTTTATATATTTTTGGGAACTTTCCGTTTCCTTAGCTTACGCTCGAGTAATAATGAAAATTTCGCCACCACACACAGTCTAGGTAATGAATGCAATAGTTTTCAGCCGAAAAACAAAATTTTGTTCTTTTCACGCATCTATTGTGCGGAGTGGCTGCACCACAAAAATCGTTGGCATAACCCTTTACGCGGGTTTTTTATGTCACATTTTTTAACAGTCGTTTCCCTGTTTCGCAGGACAGGCTTCTATTCGCGTGCATGCATTACAGAGCATGAATTGTTGGCATACTAAAATTCTTCCTCATGAGAAATACTTTCCTCCTTAGGAGAATGGTTTTCCTGTTGGATTTGACATGCTACGCCTAGTCCTGAGAATTAATGACGCTTATACTTCTTGTTGATGAGTAGTTACGCACTCTTTTACGCATGGCTGAAATTGACAAAAAACCAAACCATAATAGTTTGTTAGAGACGTCATATTAAAGGATGCTCGCGGGAGTTTGAACAAATGACATGTTTGGCAAGCGATAGAAGAAATACTAAGGAATGGTGTCGGATTGTGCATGTCAAAACTTGAGGTCCAGCTGCTCACTTGGGTTGACTCCACATAAAGTCTCATCCCAAGTACCGATCAAGTGTCTCAGATATGTGAGCCGAACTTTGGTTCGGCCACCTGAGAGCTGGACCAGGGAATTAAACGTCAGACATACACAATCCACATGACTTGAGCTTCGGCTCCCGTGTGCGAAGCTTTTTTTCCGCGCATATTCTTGCCCCTGGATTGTATGGAGTTTTTCATGGCCATATGAAATAAGCCTCATGGTGGAGGCTACGAATGGGGGTATCGATGAGGGCCGTTTTGGGGCCTACTCTGAGTTTTCTCAACTCTCCGATGTTTTGCTCGCTTAAATATTTTGTGGAGCACATCATGGTTTGATCATTACCTAATCTCTTTCCCGGTCTAATATTGCCCTAAACATGAATCCAAAGGCTTTTGGCGAGAATTTCGTTTGCTGTAGAATGTCGAAAAATCCGCACTTGATGCAAAAGTCGGCCTTCAGACCCATGTTTTCTCAATATTTTCCGAAACGAAACCGAAACAGACCATTCCGCAAAAATGTAGACTTGGAAATGAGCAAGTATTAAGTCGTCGAGTTCAAGGAATGCAGGGCGGACTCAAAAATGGCCCTTATCGATACACCTCCTCTAAGGAAAATGTTCACAGCCTCATGAGGTTTCACGGAACTACACTATACGATGCTAAGTAAAAACGCTGTATGAACCTTAGGCGTTGCCACATTTCCTTTGATAAAACACACGAAATCCCTAGTAAATGTATGAATATTTTTCTTCCAATTTTGCAGATAATTTTGTTAACCTAAAGCTCCTGAAAATTTCAAAGAAAAATATCCATGACTTTCCTAAGAAACAAACCTTGTATGGACTGAAATTTGGCGTAGTTCCTTAGCACGGCGGAAGAGGATGACGCCCGTTGATCCCTCGGCGCTTGAGGCGTTATGCGTCACGCGTTACCTTCTTGATTTAATATCATAAAGCATGAAATCTCAGTGAAATTTGAGATCTTGAATATTTTTCATTTCACATGTGTAAAGGTGGGCACCGGTGCGGCGGCGCGGCGAGAGGACAAGTGTGTGACCTGTGCGTACGACAGGCGGGAGTTTGGGAGCGCTGGCTGCGGTGCGCGGCGGCGCGCGGCGGCGGTTGAAAAGTTGGTTAGGGACGTGCGGCCCACTTGCGGTCAGGACCGGAGTCAGGAAACCGCCTACAATATTGAGCGCAGGCACAGCATAATGCATGTGCGAAACGCGGATTTAATAAAATGCACTTTTGATAACTAATATTAAGCCGTTTAACGCGTCACGCCACGGCCCGCCGTCCCCGGCTTCCGCCACCGCCTCGTCACTCATAAATAACCCGCCATTACCCCCCCCCCCCCCCCCATCTGCCCGGGTGGGCATATAAACATTGCCCCATTAGCGAAAGCTCGTATTTTAAACAAATAAAATCGTGGCGCAACGCGTATCTGTGAACTATGCGCAAACTCCACGCTGCCACGTTTGGCCCACTCTCCCGAACATCAGAGTTCGCCGTAAGTTGTGAAAATAGCGTCGTTTTACTTCGATTTTGAGACACTAGATACACGGATTGCCCAACTCCTATTCATAATCGGAATCACGGGGCAATCATTTGCATTTTTTTTGCTGTGTCCTGATCGTCCATTGTCTCAATGCAAGGAACCCTGCGAGAATTGTCATAACATCGCCAAAGACTTTCAAAAATTGTTCATTTTGGCTGAAATTCACAATTTTATTGCAACATAATTGTATGTTGGAACAATATTGCAATTGGACGTATATTTCTGCCGTACGCAACCAGAGACAGGTGGGAAAGAAGGGGTGTGCTCGTTAGTTAAGGGCTGTAAGAATGAATGGGAATTATAAAGCGCCGGTGACGTCAACGGCGACGACGGAGCCAACGTGCGACGATCCGACACTACGCATCAACTCATGAGCACTGTCCGCAAGGCTCTTGTCACTTGCCCATGGCTTTCGAGTGCTGCATACAGTTGCTGCTTAATTCCGTTTGATAGAATCTTAAAGCCTACTCTTCCACTTAGGTATGCTCCTTCGGCATAGACTATCCAAAAGCGATGGAACGCTTTGTTCCGTTTTTTTTTTTTTTTTCAGTCAATGCGAGAAGTTTGAAATAAATGCCGATTTTTTTATTCGGTTCTTATTGGTTCAATCGCTCCCGGCCAGAGGGAGATTGGACAGATCTGTCGAGTAAGAAAATCTTTTCATTTTTTGGTCGTTCTTTCGTCAAAGCGGGCCTAATGGAGCGCGAAGCGCCCTCCGGGGGTTAGGCCGCGTAGCGGCCAGGGGGCATAGCCCCCTAATAATGTATATTGTCCCAATTCGTCGCTCTTCTCGCGTAAGGACGTAGGTATCTCGATTTCCGCGTGAGCCTTCTTTCACATTTAAATCCGTAATCTCTGGAGCTCATGCGGGCATCGAGTAAATGCGCCCCTACGTGAGAGGAGCCACGAATCATTGCTATCATGATTTTTGTAGCAACGATTTATTTGCCGTGTACTTATTTTACTTTTGAAATAATCATGTGTAATTTTTTCGCGTGTCAAGCATATCTTGGGGAGTCTCATCAAGGCACTTGTAATTATACTCCCCCCCTAGCTTCGAGAGGATCTGTTGATTTGAAACGCCTCCTCCACGATTTTAACCACCGAAACCAGTTCAATTCTGAGTAAAAGAAGTCCTCATTGGGACGCGCCTTGCTTTGATCAGAAAGATAGTCGGGTAATGAGGAGTTATCCTGTCTTATCAATTAAGAATGATCCTCCTCCAGGCATCTCATGCAAGGATATTTATTTTTTTGCACTGCGATGAACAAGTATGAGTTTGGCAATGTTCGGAAATTGGGAGGCGGTAATGCGATATCCGCCATGTTTCCCGCGAGCGATACAATTTTGCACCACTATCAAACACTCCGATACGGGTTATTAGCATCAATTACCTAGCCTAACAACCTAACTCGAGGTTATTAGCATCAATTACTGTGAAGATGATGCACTTTACCAATCCACCTTTTTTGAGGGAACGATACTTGCGAACAATTTGGATCGGACTGATGGAATTCGGTTTGAGGAAAAAAAACAAACTCCGCGAGACCATTCCGAGGAAATGTATTAGCAAATTTCTGTCTCGAGAGAATGTCAAGTATTCTGAGAATACTTTTTGTATGACGCTAGGAGCTCTCATCGGAATCGCGCGAATTCTCTTGAAGCTGAAATGTGCCAATATATTTTAATTGCATTTAAGTAAAGGTCGAAACACCTCCTTAGATCTTTCAACGAATCACTTCAATTAGATGAGATTAATTAAATTTTTTTTCTCCCTACTGCTGTGAATATCTTTCCCTCCTAAGATGTCAGGCTAAAAGAGGCTAAATATATCTGCATTTAAATTCAATAAGCATTTGATTTTTCCCCTACGTATATCTATACTATAGGCCCCGAGGCCTCGTAAATTTGCATATCTGGTACCACGCTTAGCTCCAGTGTTCTACAGGGCCGATTTTCATGATTTTTGCGGCTATTGACAGGCAATTATTTCTAGATAAGCCTGCTATATTTAGATTTTGAAAATATGACCCAAGTTCTTTTTAGCGTAATTTCCGAAGGAAAAATACACTATTTAAAATTACGTGGTAAAGTTGCGAATTCTCCCATTTAAACAATGAATTTTGATTTTTTGTCACAGTCCGTCTGAGCGTTCTACTGGGCTGATTTCCATGCTTTTAGCGGTTATCGGCAGGTGATAGTCCGTACACGAGCCCGCTCTAATTAGATTTTGGAAATAGGACCCAGGTTTGTTTTTATATGAGAGTAGACTAGGGAGCTCAGAAAGAGGGCGAAATTTGAACAAAGCGAAAAATATTGAATCTTGGTCCGTTAGAAGGGTAATAGGTAAGTGAATCGAAGGTATGCTCCTATGCTACAGATTATTCAAAAGTGGTGGAACGCTCTGTTTTGTTTCGTTTCAGTCTTGGCGTGAAATTTGAAATAAAATGCCGATTTTTTATTCGATTCTTATTGGTCCAATCGCTGCCGGCTGGAGGATGATTGGACTAATGAGAGTCCGGTATGAACATCTTTACATTTGTTCTGGTCGTTCTTTTGTCGAAGCGGGCCTAGGAGATTGCGAAGCTCCCTAGTTCTTTGATAATCTCTCAAAAATCTGAGGAGTTAAAAGATTTCTTATTCATGTGTAAAAGATATGCTATTTTACCCAGTTTTTAGAAGAAAAATTGCTCAAAACTAATTTTAGAACTCAATTAAAATGACAATCCAAAGTTTTCACTCTTGAGTGAAAGAACCATATCATGCTATAGGATCTGCTGAATGCTTGTTGGCATTGAAAGGGCGATTTTGAATTTACACTGAACTTAGCGTAAAAAACGGATCTCGAGGTAAGACCATTTTCCGCTATCTTTTTGTTGAATTTGGTGTTGAAATTCAAAACGAAAATTTTCTGACATATTGTAGACCCATTTGACTCTGGAAAGTGGAGGTGTTAATAGTTGACCGTGTGAGAATTCAGTTTTTTTTTTCGTGACACGTGAAACGAAAAAAAAGAGACTAGGAGCACCCGAACGCGATGATTACAGTGGATATCGCATATATATTATATATATTTATAGACAGTTTTACATAGATGAAAAACAAATATTTTCAATGGTTTTAATTAAATTTCTATACTGATATTAATTTTAGGGACCTTTTAGGGGCCGGCCTAATTTGATCGTTATAGCCGATAGTCGTAATAACCGATAGTTGAATCTTTACGCACTCTTTTACCGTCACCGGAAGTCGATGAGTTGGAGATGCGTCCTTGAAACAAGGCTCTTAATATTCGCACTGTAGTAACTATTTTTTATCTATTTTGTGTGTGTGTGTGTTTTTTTTTGAACTTTTAATATCAAATAATCATGTAAGTTCCACCCTTATTTTGCAGAAGAAAAACTTCAAAAAAACCAAGAGTTCGTAAATAAACCAAATTTTAATTACTTTATTTATTTACGTAAACACTATTTTTGTATCACTTTTGTTTTAAATTTTTATATTTTTAATCCAAAAATTTTACACACTTTAAACTTAATTTTTTTTACTAAAGAAAAACGATCCACTGAAAAAACCAAAAATGAGCTCATTTGAAAAATAGCCTGTAATTTTCTACTATTTAACAACAGTATTTATGTACGCCATTTGCACCGATTTATGGGCCGAATGTGATGAGTTTGCAGGTGCCGAGTTTTTCCATTATGAACAGCGACACCAAAACTTTCTGGTCGCTGTGACCGATACCGGGACCCGTAATTCCGCGGAAACTCCGTCGGTATGACCGATAAGTCGCTATAACCGATGTCGTTATACGCGATATCCATTGTATTTAGAAAACCTAAATACGCAGTTTCTTCTTGCGTTAGATTGATCACATAAATGAGCGGGTTGTCGTTGTCCCTGAAAGAGGCCTTTTCAGATTGACCATTAAACATCAGTTCATCTGATAAAGATGTGTTCCGATTTGGAAACAACTGGTTCTTGTTAAGTAAACCACATTACTATACATTTTATGGAGTTCAATGAAAATCCAAATTTCCCTATCGAGTACATTGGAAATATTTTACCACCTTTCATCAAGCTGCTTAGGGTTTGATACTGTTCTACCTCTTAGATAACTGCGAAAATTATGGATATTTGCTCAGTAGAATGTAAGAACGAACTTTCACAAAAAATGAAAATTTTGGAAGTCAGAGAGCTTATATTGTACCTAATATCGCTATCTTCTTCAGGAATTGATTTCCAAACTTTTTTGGTGTTAATAATTTTCCACCACAAAATTTTGATGAGAAAATGTGCAGTTCAATAATTTAGTTAGCTTCTTGTCTAGTACCCCTAATTCAATTAGCTTCAATTCCAGAGATTTCCAGGGTTAAGACCAGGGGACAAGGAAAAATTTTAATCGGACCGTTGATACAGACAAGCGTAGAATTTGTGGTCGGTTCCTGGAAAAGTTAATTTTTTTGTTCCTTGTAACTTCCAAGAACACAAAATATAAACGGAAACAATTAAAAGTTTGCGCTCGTGGCGTTGAGCCGATTAAATAATATCGGCGATCGGAGTCAGACATTTAATGGAAACAGATATTCCAAGAAATATTCTCAAAATGGCAAAAGCGCACCATCGTAATCTGATATGACACTCGTGGGCTCGGGGCTTAGAATCCATTGCCATAAATATGATGCTTTAATATGGAGATACTTTTCCCGTTACACCCGAGAAAGCTTAACACTTAGCGAGCGATCAGTGGTTCTTGTAGATGTAAACGGTCCTCAAGGAGCAATTCAGTATCAGTATCAGTCGCTTGTGGACCGGCATGAAGAGGTCATAGCTGCTCTATACGACTTAACTCATCCATTTTTATCGAGTTGAAACCGGAGACAGAAATTCATTCAAAGTTCATCAATTATGACTTGCGTGTAATACTCTATCTTTTACAAGTCAAAGAGGAAAAGGTGAGAAAGCCAAGCTAAAGGAGTAAGCTTCTTCAACGCAACGTGTTGTTGATTTGGCACATTATTGTTATTCATCAAATTGGTTAATTTAAGCTTTTCGACCGTGAAACCGCAAAAACACGTATCTCGTTTTGCAGCGGTGCCAAATTTTTGTCTTCATTCTTTTTAAAAAAGGTAAAAAATCAACTCCATTCCTTGGAAACTTGAGGGATTTTTCTTCTTCTATGTGCGAAGAGTATTCTGTGAAAATTTCAATCGATGATGATGCATGGGTCAATTATTAGATCTTAATGCCATCTAAAATGCCATATCGAACCAGCTGAGAATACTTGAAGCTTCTTCATCATATAGATATCTTGTTTGTAAGTCAATTTTTAACACGAAACGGTTGATTTGAAGATACTTCATCTCAAGTAGTCATTTGGACATGAAAAGAAAAGCGGATTAATGGTGAAACACAGTGTTAAGCATCGCACTCCTGCTCCCGATTAATAAGTCTATGCTCAGCTTTAGAAATTCATTAAATCTTCAATTTTTTAATATGATCAATGACTAATCTTTGGGGCTATTGGCAGAAAACAAACCGAGATGAGTCCATTTTTTAGATTTTTGAGAAGTGGATCGGGTTTTTTAGTGGGTCTGTTGCACGCAAGAGGTAGGTGCAGTTGGTGTAAATACACTTTGTTGGAGTATCATGGCACGAAAATTACAATGGTAACACAATAGAAAAGTTTAAAATCCACTCCTCGTGCACAATTTGTCTAGTTTGGAACACATCTTTTCAAATTTCCTGCGTCTAGAGCAGTCTCCAGTCACCGTGTCTGGAAAAAGGAAACAGCAATTTTCTGTTAACAAAAACTGACAATTTTAAGCGTAATATTTATCAATACAGCCTGGATATCGATAAAATAGTAAGATGGTTTGCAAGGGCATGGACCACTATCAAAAATTATGTTTCGCTTGTAAAAAAAACAAAAACAAATGAACAATAACAAGGAATCGGCAAACTTCCCACATTTACCAATGAGCCAGCTGAAGTTGCATATTGCTCGTTTCCGGTGACCAGAAAACTGTCCCCAGACGCGGGAAGCGTTTTCTAAACCACGCAAATTGCGGACGAAGGAAAGCACATGAGAATCTTTCAATGTAACGATCTTGATTTTCGTACCGTTTTATGCCTTAGGTCCATTCACAGGGCTATATCTCTTATATGCAAGAGAGGACGCGAAACGACCTTTGAGGGTTATGCCGCATGGCGGCCAAGGGGCGCAGCTCTGGTGATTTAATATTGGAAAGGAAGTATTAGGAAAGTTAGCGGAGGTCATCAGACGTGGGCAAAGTATGGAATGCGCTCGACGTCAATGGGATCAACTCCCTTACACGAAATTATTCCGCTGCGAATTCCACGGAGCCAGCCACAGTTTCCTAGAAGCAAGACGAAGAGATCGTGTGCGTCGGGTTGCATAATCTCTCGGCGAATACTTGGGGAAACTTTGGCCAGGGCCGGGAGCGAAAGCGCGGGCCGGGGAAATCGGGTTGTGTCCCGAGCAAAAAAGAGGTCGTTGAGTACACAAACTTCTCTCGAGTGAGGCGTGAAGTTAACTGACTCAGAAAATACACTGCAAAAAATCTTCCGCCTTTTGTTCATTTTCCGCTCCACTCCCGCCCTGGGTTCCTTCGCCATTCAGTAGTGCTAAAGAAAAACGCCGTATGAGCCTCCTGACATTGCCATATCTCCTTCAATAAAATATTTATATTTGAGGAAACTGTAGTGCATATTTATCTTTGTTTGCAGATGTTTTAGATTAAATTACGCACAAAATCGTCTGAAAATTTTGAAAAAAAACTACTCTTGATTTCCCGAATAAATTAGTTTTTTTATTGGAAGAAGTTTGGCAACGGCTGAAGGCTTATACAATATACAGCGTTTTTCCTCAGCACAGCATTGGTAGAAAACATAGCTTTGGATACATTTATGCCGCGCCTACAGATTCGGCCCGCTATTTTCCTTCAGCCTTTAAATCAAAGTCTCTCCAGCTTCGGACTTTTTTTTTTTTTACCCTGATGCGGTGTTTTTTAAGTCGAGTCTCGGCTCAGCCATACAAACCGTCCATCCACTTCGGTTATTGTTTCGCAATTAATTGAAGTCAGGTTCACCCGAGCACTGCTATCCACCTTCCTATGCAACATAAACTGATGGGCCCTTCGCTGATTTCCAAAATTAATCGGCCGATAAATTCTCTCAATGCAGCCAAATCAATAGAGGAAAAAAAAACTTAATTGCGGGTTCGGTTTTATGTTTACTTGCACTGATATCTAAAAAACAGATGTTACCACCCTATTAAATAAATTTCTCCAAAATGAAGGGTTGCTAAAGCAGAAAAAACCTGCATAGCTCGAATTAAGTGGACAGAAACCTCAAAACAAAAAGACCAAATTGAAGAAGAGCTGGTATAGAATCGTATCAAATACTTTTATGAAGTCAGTGCTCATTTAACTCTAAGTTTTCAGAAGCTTTGCAATTGATAATTTTTCAATTTCGTCACCTAAAATATAGATTTTTTTATATACTAATATACTTTTCATTCTCGACTCTTAGAGGTTTTAATTATGTATAATTTGATTTACAAAAATGATTGAATTGGTGAGTAGGTAATTGATTTCTGACTTCATAATTTTTATGACTATGATGTTGAAGAGGCCAACGTCCATTGGAAAGACAAAATCCGTTTTTTCATTAATACCTTCGATTAACTTGTGAATCTGTGGAAAAAATAACTGAATACTTTTCATAAGTTTCATATCGTAGGAATACTTGTCTCCTTCCTACGGAGGGAAAATCCTGAAGAAAATTTGGATCATTCAATCTCGTGCGTGCTGTAAAAATCGTTAAATTTCCCCAAAAATAAAGGAAACCGTTAAAATGAGTGGAAAAGAGGGACAATTTCACCAAACGTAAACCCCTGAAGGTATTAAAAATACCATCAACGGAAATGCGTGAGAGGCTGGGCTGGGATAAATATTGAAAAGGCCAAAAAGAGGGCAAGCCAAGGCGGTGGGAGCTAGCATTCCTGAGACGTGAGCCTCCTGAGGTGCTGGCACATCTATGCCGCGTAATATGAACGGAAGAACGTCGTACAAACCTTCGCACGTTGCCAAATTTTTTTGCATAAAACACGAATTTCCAGGACAAATTGATAATTTCCTGTCAAATTTCACAGAGAATTTTCCTCGCAAAGGGATCTAATAAATCGAAAAATTCCCAGTAGAATTATCCATGTTTTTTTCTCGAAAAGGACGGCCGAGATGAAATCCCGCTAAAGTCGAAAATTTCTTCGGTCTTTGGATACCACCATAAGAGGCGATGGTAAAAAAACACGATTAAGACAAATTCGTGACTTTTGTTGCGGAGGCAGAGTTGCATAAGTTGAAGAATATTGTTCGGAAAACCCGAGTAAAAATTCGATTCTATACGAGAAAAATCAGTAGAAAGGAGCAATTTTAAAAAGGTAGAAACGTTTTAAAAACAATAATGTATTTCCTTCGGAAAATACACTAAAAAGTTCGTGATGACGTGTCTGTATTATTGAAGGAAGAACTGATGCAAGAACTTCAAAATCTGCAACTTTTGATGTCATCTGATGATTGGTTGAAAGTTAAGAGATAAAATTTGAAGATTCATCAAAAAAAAATTCAAAATTTATTATCGGTCGATGAAAAATTTGGGAAAGATCACTTACAAGTTATTTTAAATCGCTCAGCTCGAAAATTCAAGCACAAGTGGTAAAGCGGAGGAGACAAAACGCGATTTAAGTCAAAATTTCTCTCGATCTCTTCACAACTTGACTCAGCGAGATTTGACTGTATATTCAGAGAGGAAATTTGGGAACGTCTGGAGGTTCTTGCAGCGTTTTTCCTGAATACGGCAGTATTTCAGTTTCGAATTCGGATTGAGGCGCGGAGGTTGCCCAGCCGAGTGGCATCCTTGCTCCTTGCTCCTTGCATATATCCGTTTTCGAGAAGACCTACATCGACAGGAACTTGCATTTATGAGGACACACAATCCATTAAAATGACACCTCTGCTTCGACGAGGTGTGAAAGTGCTCCCCAGGCTGGGTTACCCGGTTCCCGTGCAGGCATTTATTCCGAATGCACGACATTTGCCGCCGCCGATCCTCCGCGCAACAACCCCGATGTCTCGTAAACATATCCTCCACTATACCTCATCAACTGATTCATGTGCAAGTTGGGACAGATTTTTGCCACCATTTTCACGTGTCATGCGTGCTTTTGACGGATATGATCGTAATAATGCATCATCTCGGGCCATTATAGGATTTTTTTAGTATCGTCAGTTGATTTACCTGCTCATAATAAGTGATAAGTAGATGAGAAAAATGCTCACTTGTTATAGTAGCTTATATATATATTTTTTTAGGCAGTTTTACCTTACACAACAAAAGAAAATATTGAATTATATGTATTTCTTATAGTTTAACGCGCAATAAGAAGAGAATAATAATTAATTAGAGAGAATAATAATCATTAATAGAGAATTTAATGACTAAAGTTGCCACATGTGCCTTACGTGTACCTAACCATTCTCTTTGAATAAATTGATCCGTCTCATCCGAAGTCACCATTATTAATCGTAACAATTGGATGCTCCACTTTCATGGTTTTTTCTTATGGAGGTAATTGTGAGCAGCCGACTGCTGATCATTATTAGTGAATGCTCAAGTTTGTTCTAGAAGTGCATGGTATTTCAAACATTACTTGCTGAAGGAATATACTTGTGTGAAATAAGTGAAGCATGTAATATACTATATCTTTAAGCTTTGCAAGTTTAATTTTAGGCTAATACTTACCTATGCACACTAATGATGTCCTCCTGGTTGAGCGACTTTGCTCGTGTCTATTGATATTTTCGTTTCTTCGAGCCAAGTCTCACGAATAATTATTGACAGCTAGCCGTGCTGCGTCTGT
This sequence comes from Bemisia tabaci, assembly GCF_918797505.1. Classification (NCBI taxonomy): domain Eukaryota; kingdom Metazoa; phylum Arthropoda; class Insecta; order Hemiptera; family Aleyrodidae; genus Bemisia; species Bemisia tabaci. The sequence goes on along the minus strand of NC_092795.1, from coordinate 261,925 downwards.
TTCAACCCTCTGGGGAAAAGGTAAAGAGAAGCCCCTTCATTGGTGTGACTATGCAATACATACATCGACAGAACACGAATAGTTGCATTCAATGGTTGCGTCGCTATTATCATCGCATCGGCGCTTTACGTTTTGTCCGTTAGTGGTCTTCTCAGGCTTAACTCTAGCTCATGGTGTCTTGTTATATTTGTGTCCCTAATAAATGCAAATACCGTTTTGTGTGACTCTTTTTTTACAGATTACTCAATTCATCTTTTGAGGGGAAAAAAAATCGCAAGAATTTATTGCAAATCTCACCCTTCATTTTCATCTTACTATCGTAATTCTTGGACAATGAATTGTAAAATTTTACGTCTTCGAAATTTACGCTTTATATTTTGACAGAGGCTAATTTCCTATCGTTTTCTATATGTTTCAGGTAAGTTGCAGATGGTTTCCTCCTTTACAAAAGCTTTATGAGTAGCATGTGAGTAAAAGTTATGAATAATTTACCAACGTAACTTCGGTAATTTATGAACCCTCTCTGAGGTTGATTGAAATTCTAGAGCCACGATTGTACGAATGATGCAAACAAAAATTGGTTGAGTGGGAGGAAAGGCCAAGGAAAAACAAAGAATGGTAGAAGTACATGTTCTACGACTGAGAATCCATCTTTTCCACAAGGAGAGGTGCATAAAAGGACAAGGAAATGAATAGGAGCTTTTTGCGTGTATTAAGGAGGTGCCGCGGTATCCTGGACCCTGAAGACAGCGCGATTCAGCGCCTCCATGTTGACTGCAAATATTTATTATGTCGGAAAATGTCTAGTGTGAGTGGATCCAGTGGTGCAAAAGACGGCAAGTTTTTCGAGAGGGAGCTGGGAGTACTCGGGCTGCGCGGAGGAAATCGGAAATGTAATCGAGCGTATGTAAACAAGCTCCATAATTGAGCACGTGTTCGCTCCGTGCTAAAACACGCACGGCACGGCGAGGGATTGTGCTCTTGTGCTCCGCCGGAATTGTGTTTGGAATTCTCACCCTCGCTACGCGCTTCCCTCCCATCATTGGAGTCATCCTCCAGTGACAGCACAGCATGTTGTCACGTTCATTCCCTACAAAATTCTACCGTCTACGGATCCATGAGAAAAACCAAAATAAAATACTTATAATTTTTACCCGACTCTTTGGGACAACATCCTGTCCGTAGATCGTAACGCCTGCCTTTTTCTATCCAATCGGGGGAGGGGGGGGGGGGGGTGGAGCGCCTTCAGTTTTTATCGGCGCAACCCGGACATTCGTCGAGCATGAATAACTGGATTGCATTTTGCAAAAAGGAACCACTAGCATTGCAATGATGCTAAGATTATGCAACTTCATCTTTTGCAATAAAATTGCGGAAATCGTGAAAAACTATGAAATTTAGATGGTAATTTTTGTCTTAAATTTACAGTTTTTAGCGAGTAAAATAGAAACTATTTATGGATAATCGGGTTTTTCCTCCAAGACAAAAGAAGTTGCACAATCTTAGCAACATTGCAATGCTAGTGGTTCCTTTTTGCAAAATGCAATCCAACTGCAACTAGGCGTTTGAGTCGTCATGGACTGACAGCACCGCATGTTTCACGTGCATTCCATACTAAAATCTACTAATAACGTATGTATTGATGCAGGATGCTCCAAGGATACTCCGCCAGACTCCAGGAGCATGCTCCATAGGTTAAAATAAGACCTTTCTCTACGATTGCATCGAATATCATGAAAATTCGAATGCAACCATTATTCCTTATGAAGAATTCACTAGTGTCATTAGAAATCACGGTTAAGAAAGGGATCTCGGGGGGGGGGGGGGGGGGTCAATAGCTTCCTTAAAAAGCACTTTTGAAAAAAATTCATAGTAGAAAAAAGTCTTACCATGACTTCCAGAACGCGCTCTTGGTTCAACATTAGATCATCCTGTATAAACGGACGAAAAATTATCAGCAAACAAATATTATCTTCAGCCGTATGCCTCCTCCTATTTACTGGGATAACATCCTGACGCAGTGGATCAAAACGTCTGGGTTTTTGTGTCCTTACATCGGCGAAGCTCCTTCAGTTTTTATCAACGCAACCTGGACGCCCGTCGAGCACGAATCGTTGCTGCCACGCGTCTCCATTATAAAATTGCCTCAAGGCTGTCATCTTGGGACAACTACCATTGGTGGCATCTTCCATGTTTCCTTCTGGTTCGTAAATAGGATACAATATACTTTATCATGAAATTAAGGTATTTTCCAGAATACATTCTAGTGGCTGTCAAGACGGTTATTTTTCTTTGGAGAGAGAGAGGAAAACTCGCAGCAACTAAAGGCGCAATTCGCACGGATAGAACTCATGAGGATGTTTAGAAGTTTTGTCCGAATTCAGCCTGAAAAAAAAATCTGATTTTCATAAATTATGGATTTCAATTTGGGCAATGTTGCAAAATTTTGAGTACAGCAAATGGACGAAGATTCTGTAAAGTAACCTTAGTGTAAGAAGCAAAGATCAATTTTTATTTTGGTCATAAAACCAAATATTATCGATCGGGGTTGTTAGATCAATGTGAAATCTGACCTTTATGCAGCAGCTTTAATGCGAATCTCGGATGAGAGAGATGTAAGAGAATATGGTCTTATCAACTTAGGGTGTTGCTCGTGCATAGAAATTTCCTGGGGATTTTTATCTTAAGTCGATCTTACAGAGACGGATTCTCGGCAAGTTTGGCGAACATGGTTCTTAAAGCGCGCATAAGGAAGCCCTTAGAAGAGATACTCAGGCATTCCATGATTAATGTGCATCGTTAACCATGCTTTCAGGTCAGCCCAAAACTGGAAGAAAGGCTCCAAACGCGCGCTTTGCACCCGCTTTCATAAACGAGACACTCCACACACTTAATTCATTTTTGATTACGGGCTCTCGTAAGAGCTTAAGACAGTTTTGCAGGGCTCTCTCAAGTTCTATGTGCGTCTTGGGCGGATGGCGCGCAGCTCATAAAAGAATGATGAACACACACTAAATTTGAATGCAATTCAACCGAGAGTTAACGCTCTGACAAAGGAACGCAGTGGAGGTGAATAATATGAGGCTAAGTCGCTAACTGCGCTTTTACTCATCTTACAGTGTAGTCGTAACCTCACCTTGTGTTTAACGTCCCAAGAAAAGTATTTTAAGCTGCCAGTTCAAAACCATGTGCAATATGAATTTCTTCAACACTCATAAGTGGCACGTGTACGGGGCTCTCATAGCCATTGCCTCCGTCCTTTTCTTCTAACGTTAAGAGCTCAAATTTTGTTTTTGGTAGTCTTTCTTGAAAAAATAATGAAAAGGCAGAACAAGGAAAAAGAGGAAAAAGATTCAGAGAGGAATTGAAGGATAAAAAAAAAAAAAAAAAAAAAACAGGAGGAGGACGTAAAGAGAGAACAGATTTGAAAATGGAAAAGGATGAAGTAAAAGGGAACAGTAAAAAGAGAGACAAGAGACGGACAAATGAGAAGAACGGAGATAGGAAAAATTCAGAAGAAATAGGAAAGAGAGAGGACAAGAGAGATGATCATACAAGGAGCATTCCGAAAAAAGGCCCACAAAAATCGCATTTTGAGAAAAAAAGCATTCGAAGTTTTACCAATGGTCAATTATATAGGGTGTACAAATTTTGATGTGTAAGCGTCCGAGTTCTTATATAAGTTACCGTCAGCGGCCAGAAACTATTAATGAAAACTAAAATCATTTTTCTCAAAAGGCGATTTTTGCTATGGACCTTTTTTCCGAAAAGCTCTTCGTACATATGCGGGAGAAAAAAAAGTGCAGGAAAGGCATCTATCTATTCAAGTAGAACAACACATTTCCTCTTGGAAGTTTTGCAGCGGTGAAATTTCGAAGCGGCCGTATTTTAGGGGGATGAAAAATTCCAAGTATGCATCAACATTTTTCCTCTGACGAGAGACGGAAAAAACTCGAAGCTTGAGTGTGAATTTAAAGAAAGAGGATAGCTATAAGTGCCCCGACACTGATACTCCCACTGACGCCGTTCTGTGTCAAAGTTTCTGAGCCGAGAGAGGTATGCAAAGAGGGGGAGAAACCTTCTCGTTAAACATTTAACTCGACGGAGATACAAACGTAACCATTCTCAACTGAATGAGGGTGGAGACAAAAAAGGAGCATAGAGGGTACTCCCATTTAAATGAAAGACCTTATCTTCCGCATAAAGAGTACGTAAAAAATTTAAAACTCTCCAAGAGGCTCCACGACAAAACTTCTTAGTGGTGCTTAAAACTTTTTTTCTCTCTATTTAAAATAAGTTTTAATGTCTCTTTCGCTCGCGTCCGTCTCATTGTATAGATACAAATGAGGTGGAGGAAGTATACATTTGAGACTTTTGTGTTTTTTCATATATTTATTACGTACATTTTTTTCTCTCTGCAGGATAATGCTTTATAAGTGTGAAATTGTCCACAACCCCATTTTGAGGCCATTTTCCAGGGAAATTAATCTGCCTGTGAATGGGTTTCTTCAACGCAAGGGTGTCAAACGAGGAAAGAGCGGTTCAAGAGGAAAGGGGACATATTTTAATTGACAATTTCCCCCTTCAGGTCGTACCTACTACTTCATTTTAGGTATGCCATCAAAGTTTTTGAACGGTCTATGAAGAAATAAAATGAGCCTGAACTCCTAAGCTTGTTTACCCCGACTTTCGTGAAACTCCTTAATCGTCAGAGATTCTCCCCACAAGAATAGTTGGGCTGCTATCTGCAATAACAAACTACAATTTTTGGCGCGTTTTAGAAATAATATATGTGCCATTAGTTTCCCTATGTAGGTAGGTGTTTTTACCCATGAGCCAGAAATTGTAGTTTCTTTATTGTAAAATGAGCCCAGTTGTGCATAGGATTAATTATTTAGGGTTTTTTCCAGCTTTCCTTTCATGAATATTTCTGAGAAAACTATATTCATATCGATGAAAAACTCAAAAATTAATTGTTAGTGCTAGCATAAAACCCTAAAAGAAATATCGATTGTGGAAAACCGCTAAAAATGCTTCACAACCAACAGTTGATTGGACGTTAACCAGTAGTAGAAATAACTTATCCACATTTTATGGATCGATTCCATTTGAATTTTTTCGCGTAAAGGACGGGTGTAGGAGCATCGAACGGATTTTAGCTAAAATAAACTTTTTCATTGCGGCACAGGCCCTGTAATGCACATTATCTAATGAGTTTTATACTCCAATTCAAAGCTTAATGCTACCTGCTATAGATAAACGAGAATCGTACGTCCGCATTTCGCATTAAGGAGCCTTCGTTTTTGACTCACTTTAGGAACAACATATTTGCTATTACTTATCATGTTAAGATGAGTGTTTTTAGGAACAAGACTGACATAGCAGTCTCTTTATCCAATTATGAAGCAGATATTCTGACCTTCAGTACACGGAGTAATATTTTCTTCTGATTAAATTTTTGTACTCAGCTAAGCTTGGCAGACGACATAAGCAAAAACTGCATCACTTGAAGAGCGGCCCTCTACAGCAGGTCTCGAAATTCCTAATGTACATCCAATTTAGAACACCGCTCGGGATCACCGCAAAAAATATTCAGCGGTCAAATGGGCGGGACGTTACACAACAGCTGTTTAACGCCGCAAAGTGGACAATAGTCATGAATGTAATCCTAAAATCAACCAAGTGCTAACAAAATATCCATGCTCAACAGGAATCATTCGGTAAATTTTTGTATTTTTATTAAACCTATATGCAGAAAATCTCTTTTCGCAATTTTTAAAAGTAATTTTTTTTTTTCAGGTGTGGGATGCTTGCATCCTAGCTTGACCCCCCCCCCCCCCCCACCGTCCTTTTAAGACCACGTAATGAAAGCTCAGATCCCTTCCTCCCCTTAATTTAAGTAATTTATGTGATGCTTGAACGGTCCCTAAGATTATTATATTTGAAGAAACATTTTTTGTATCTTTGAAAAGTGGGTCAGTTGCACTAGATCAGAAGTATGGCGTTCTAACGGTTCTAGCTCTTAGATTAGCAAACCATACTAAGTTTCCGTTTAAACGCCTAGTTTCTTCGTCTAATATAAAAGGACATATGGCTTCTCGAAAAACACGGTGTATATGAGGTCATGCATAGGCACACTGCGGTAGTACATACTATAGTCTCCTCCACCTCGAATTCATCAATGGGCGACTAAACAAGGTTTGAGCTAGAAATGAACGTCACTTCTTACTCTTCAAAATTGTATGTACTAAATGATTCACACAACAGAAAGTTTGGAAGTTAACTTCTGAACGAGACATTAACTATAGTATTTTTAAAACAGGTCAAACAGGGCCAGATTTACCTACTTGCCGTCCATGGGCCGCTAGTATTTTGCCGCCCCCTTCTCATTTGTTTTGAAACATCAATGAAAACCATCAAATGAACGTGCCAGTGGGGGAGGGGTGCATACCTAAGACGCGCTTACTGGTGTTGAACACATTTTTTGGGAAAGCCCTGTCAACACTACTAGCAAAAGTTCACGGAACTTTGCGCGAAAGTTAAGTTTCGTAAACCTATCTCTGTGTGAACAAGGCCTTCCATTCATAAGAAATCAACGAAAAAATTATGAAAGAACAAACATAAATGTAGATTAACGATTTTAACTTCGGCCGCCGCGCCTCGCAGACCGCACTGTTTTTGACGCAATGCGTGAAGTATTCACGCAGTCTTGTAGGCGCTATGCGTCTCCCGCTGATCGCACTGTGTTTGAGGCAATGCATGAGGTATTCATGCATTCTTGTAGGCGCTATATATCCGTTTCACGCTGTCCTCAATGACCGCACCGCGTTTGATGCAATGCGTGAAGTATTCGTGCAGTCTTGTAGGCGCTAATATCTGTTACATGCCGATCGCCGCGCCGAGGGCTTCTCCTTTTCATCTTAAGTCCTCGTCATCATTTCTCTCTGGGTAAGTCACGCCGTTTCAGGCCAAATTGCGTGTTTGGTTTCTCTCTTAACTCGACGAATTAAAGGTGCTGCCTCTTGTATCACTTAAAGACGACAAAAGTAGAAATTACTATACTCCCAGAAAATTAGAGATTTTGTCGCCTTTTCTCGTTTGTAATTTTCTTTTTCTAAATCCGAATTTTTTTTATACCTACATTAAAAAAATTGCAAAATTTGCCGCCCCCTTTAGATTTGCCGCCATGGGCCGCGGCCCATGTGGCCACCCCCTTAATCCGGCCCTGAGGTCAAATGTAAGTCAGATGACACAAATGACGTCATTTTTACTCTTTCCATCCAGGCACTGTTAATAAAGATTCACGTCGTGTATAGGCATTGTTTTCACAGACTTCCTGTTGTGTGATTCGTATTTCTTGTCCAATGTTGCGCGGTGCTTTAAATCATACCTCGTCCAGAGGCCCATTAATCACACGCACATTTACACCGCGCGGCTCATCCACCTAAAATATGGATGAAACCAAGGTGGAAGGAACTATGGTATGCGTCACCAAAGTGGATGACGTCATACGCTCTTTTGGAAGAGTGGCATATCCCTGTTAATATTGAACCAGAACCCAGCAGCAGGCATCGCACCCTAGTAACTTTTGAACAAACTGAGATGGAGACTTGAAATTTGTTGGGTACTCCCAGGTCAAAGGAAACGACTTTTGGGGACCCACAAAACTTTAAAAGGACCATCCTGAAAAGATGCAAGAATCCTAAGGGTTTCAGGGGTGGTGCCGGACTTCTAGATCGCCCTTTCTAATCTGAAATCATCCAAATACGATTGTTTCATGCGCAACTGCCATATTGAGTTATTTGTTCTTTTGAGCTTTGATGAAGGGAAGTTTTTCTGCTGGTCCCTGAATTTGGGTTCACTGTGTGACGGAAGGAGCTCTGAGCGGGGCTATCGCGGCCCGCGGCAGGAGTCGCGCTGATTGATTGAAATGCTCGGTGGCGACGGTGCACAGTGGATCCAGTCAATCAAGGAGCTCGCACATGACATTTCTCACTAATACTGACAATTTTAAAGTATTCCGACACATTTTGAACTTCATGGGATGCCTCTAGAACGAAATTTCATATACCGGGAAACCAATGGAACCACTTTTCGAACCTCAAAATGTTGTGTAAACGGAGTTATAAGCTTTTAAAGCGTCCAAATTGTGTCCAACCTCTTAAATTGACTCGATTCACTGTGCGGCGGCCCGAGCCTCTGTCCTGCCCCCGGTGCCCCAGTCCCAGCTTTGATACGACTTTGGCCCGAGCCAAATCAAACAAATGAACCCGCTAATATTGTCCCGACCGGATGAAGACGCAAAAATGAATTATCACTCCTCCGAATGTATCAAGTCGAGAAAAACTCAATGAGACTCGCCCAATAGGGCTATACCAGAACCTATTGAAATCATAGTGGGTGGTTTCACGATGACTGGAATAGTTTTGTCGCCGTGACAGACAACACATTTTTCGGTCATATTTTTACTAGAAAGATAATCACACGCATTTTTCGCATTAATCTTCAAAGGGTTGCATATTTAAACGCTCTCTAATGATTTATTGCTCTACTTCTCAATGAATATTATGTAAATTCCGAAAATGTGCTGTCTGTTACGCGGTAAAAAGTCAGCGTAACAGACAGCACATTTTCGGCCATTTATAGGTTAAAATTGAAAAGTAGAGCGATATATCGTTGAAAAATGTTAAACCACGTAACCCTGTGTAGATTAATGCAAACTAATCCGAGTGATTTTCATTACTACTAAAAATATGACCGAAAAATGTGTCCTCTGTTACGGCGACAAAACTATTCCAGTTATCGTGAAACCACCTTAATGATCAAAATAGGAATCGTGACACTGTATATTGGGATTTTGAAAATTGATAAAAATTTCCGTTTGTTGAAACGGGCCGTCACCACAAATTGAAACCTTACCTAAACCTATTCATTCACCCTCCGGGGATGAAAGCCAGCTCTTGAGGTAATGACGTGCTATGTCATGGCACTTTCCTCTCCTTTTTATTCTTGCTTTCATTTTAAAAACCAATAGGTGACCCCCAGCTTCAGTGGAAATACTTTAATTTAAAAGAAACAGCTGCAATTTTTTGCAAGCTAATCGAACTCAGCCGAATTGATAGGAAATATTTAGGAGAAAACAGGTACATATATGTTGATCTTCTTAAACGAATTTCAATTGGACCCGTAGATGTAAATGTTTCCAACTCGAGGAGAGCTAATGCCCCACCATCATCCCTAGAGGGAATGGACAGTGGACTGAGGATTGTTTTAGTACGAGCAAATTAATTTGTTCAATTAAAGTGAGGCTGATCCCAATTGCATGCATGCCGTGAGCTAACACAGCAATCAAAGCATTCCCGCACATGTTTCTCTATCTCCCTCTATGGAACCGGATGATTGAGAACGAGTTTTTGCCACTTTTCCAATGTATCCACAGTCAAGAATGTATATATACAATACCGGCATTTTTCATCATTCACATGCCCAGTTTTTTCTCTAGCTAGCTAAGTAATTTTACATTGTTATACGGCATTATTTCCGTGTCGTAGTTAAGAAAGGGCCAGAAAATCACTGATGCGAAAAGTTCCGTAACATTTACTCGATTCTTCCCATAGAAAACGATTCTGATGGCGTCACTGAGATAAGTCACAAGAGCTAGAATGTAGTACCGCTCTCGCGCTCACGTCTGAATAACTGAAAACGAGAGTGAAAAATCATGTTTGCCTCCAACTCGATGGATACAATTTGAGCGGCTTAGGAGTTGAAATAGTTGTATCACGCATTTTACTTTAGCTTGATGTCTGAATTAAGAACCTCTTTCTTTTTTCTGTGTAAGAAATACGAAAAAGTCAGGGAATTTTAGATCCGGTGGTCATGCAGAGAAGTTTTCCAAAAAGTTTGGGAAAGTCGGGGAAAAGTTAGAGAATTTTAAAATTGTATTAAATCGCAGTCCTCTATGTTGTTTTTAGTAATTTTAATGTGCTACTGTTCTGCTCGAACTGTTTACGAGACAATATTTTATTCAGTGGTTAATCTTCTGCACTGCTTAGTGACTTAATGTTATTGATTTATTTCATATTATATTTGATATTTTCATTAGTTTTGTTCATGAAGTGTTTACAGAGAGATATTGACAAAATGCTTAAAGGGTGACTAAACTTTTGTTAGGTTTTTCTTTTTTTCTTTACCATTGTGTCTTGATAATGGTATTATGTTTACAAATATATTTTTTTTTAAATGTAATTATTATCATATTCTTTCAGTAATCTTTAGAGCGATCAAAGAAAGAAAGAAAAATATTCCTCGAAAAAACAAGGAGAATTTCATCCTATTACGCGCTCCACTTGAGTTTGTTCAACTCAAACATTCAACAATTCGTGGGACTCAAAAACTTTTATTTTCCCTCTGAAGCAGTTTCCATTATTTCACCCTCTCTGAATACTTAAAGAAGTACTTCGAAAGTTAAACGCACGGTTCTCAAGAATCGACAGTCATGTCTGACTGAAAATGAAATAAGTTTTACTTGTCAGCAAGTCAAAATGAAAGGGACACCTACTAGGATTTTCAATATTTCCACAAAATATTTGAGTTCCCGATTACCGCGTAGGTTGTACGAATAAATCTGGGCTACTATAGGATGTTATGTATGGCTACGGATTACTCCATATAATTTGAATGCTTCTTTTTCATTTAGTTGAATGATTAAATTTTATCTATTTGTCACTTACAGTCATTGATATAATTTGATATGTTTTCGACTGATATGGAGAATTCCTTGAAAGTCTCGAAAGTCTCTTGTCTAGTAAATGGACATTGCCAATATTGAAACTACTCAGAAGACGCTTTTTTAAATGTTGACGGTTCCTGCGCTGTTTCCAAAATAGTAGTTTTTTCTATACATATGAGTGCGATATTTATTTATTTATTTTCTTGTTTTTGGTAGGAAAGACCGGTCAAAATGATTAAGGGAGAAAACCGTTTCCGAGTATTTTGAATTGAAATTCACTTTTTGTAAAATTACCGAGATTTTTTTTTTTTTTTTTTTTTTTTTTTTTTTTTTTTTTTTTTTTTTTTTTTAACACCAACTTTTAAAGAGTTTGTTTTAGGATATTGTTTTTAACATTCAAAATCTTGAAAACTACCGTAAAGATCTCTTGAAAGAAATCTTTTTTTACTGAATTTTTTTCGTTGACATTTCTGCTGAAGAAGTACCTAAATAACAAGGTTTTGTTTCCGTAAATTTTAAGAGATTTTTTTCGAAGAGTTGTCTCGTTACAATATGCAAAAATGTAAAAAGTTTTTTCTATAGAAAATTAACACTTAGCCGGGGGGAGCGGGAAGGTCCACCCGGTAAACTTAGGAATTTAAAAACCTTTCTTCTTGTTAAGACATTTACTCACTTGCCAGTCGTCGTATAAATAAAACATGTGTAAGGGCAAAAGCAATTTCATTTCATGCGGGCTCGCCCGATCAGTGGATAATTCGCCTCGGATATTAGTCGTTCTCCTTTCGTCGAATTCTGAACACCAGCGAACGGCCGAGACCCTCCCCCGTCCCGGGGCGGTAAATCCAGCTTACGTAAAGTCCGACTTCGTCAATTTGATTCTCCTTGCCTATTCTTTTATTCATTATTTTTCACGTCTTACAATATCCGGAGCAGTTTGTCCTTTTTATTCCCTCTCTCTGTTCCTCCCTCCCGCGGTTATTTGTTTTACTCTAGCATACTTCTGAGCTTAACGTGAAATAGGTCAGTTCTGGCATATTGTTTTCTCAAGTTCTTACTTCCCTTCAGTGCCTTGCCTTTTAGGGTAGGCTTGAAGAAATACGCCTTCACTTTAACATTGTTTCCTGTCGGGTGGCTCCTTGTTAACGTGATACTCCGCCGCGATCGATTTAAAATTTTTCTATCGATCCTTCGCCTTCCTTGAAGACGACAGACCATTATAGACTAGAGGGAATTCAGCCGTTTAAATGCAAAATTAGAAATACAATAGAGACCAAATAAAACTGAACTAAAAACGTCAAACGTAATGATCTCATCCCGATTTCTCCTCCATTTTGATTCTCCAGTATGATTCTTTCTGTTATCTAAATTATTAAATCAACCATCTGTATGGTTTATATCACCGCATTTTTGTCTACAATACCGATATGGTGGTTGTGACGGCAACCCTTTCAATCCCGCGCTAACTAAACTCACAGAGAGGGCTATCGTTACGGAATGTTTATAGGGTAACTATGCAATTTGAAAAGTAGGTGAGCTCTTGAGTCCACTATGAGCTCTTTAAAAACAGTAGTTTTCCTCCTGTATACGATGGAACAATGTAGCTGAGTGGATATCCATTTCAAAATTCCTTAATTTTCGTGATGCACATAAGTTATTTGATTGTTTTACAGAAGAAAACATTATATGGAGAGTTCTGAAATGCAATGCAAAATAGAATTACTAACTACTATCTTGACACTCGCTCGGGTGTAGGTCTGATTTGACAAACTGATTTGATCATTAGCGTCCGACAGAGATACGTAGTTTTGTTCTTGAACCTTTAACATTTGTCTCAAGTTGTCTTCGATACGCTCTGCTCAGTGTTTCAGGAACTTTTTTCCGCGAGTCGCGTCGAAACAGAGGTGAGATACTTAATTGTTTCGGTGGCAAAAGGATAATTAAAAGTTGAGTCGCTTGTCGCTTGCTGCGAGGGAAGCTTCGCTCGCGGCGCGGCGGTAGCATGATGAAGTGAGGAAGGGGGGGGGGGGAAGGGAGGCAAAGGGTGGAAAGATCAAGGCGCTGAGATTCTCAGCGCTCCGCTCAACCTCCTCGCTTCACGGGTGTGAAGAGGGGGCGTTGAGGTTGAGGTGCATTGATTGAGCCCTGACGCTGACACAACACCTGTCCTACAACGCACACCGTAATATCTATGTAACGCATCGTTACCACGATCCCGCTTCTTTTGCAATTCTCGTCAGTTGCTCCAAACGTTGGTCCAATCAGCCCCGTCCAGAAGGACGAACAACACTTTGACTTTGGTGGGGCCGAATTTCCCATGAAGCTACATAGGATACAGCGTAGGCCCGTAGGGGTGCAACGGTCTGAGTGGCACGAAATGTTTGAGAATTTCAAACCTTTCTACAATTTTTCGAGTCCTGTGTCACATATCTTTCTTTTCAAAACCCAGCTTTTCCCTGGCGTCAACCTGTCTGCAATCAGGCTCCTAAGAATCGTTTGAAATCGTGTTTTATTAAGGTAAATTTCAACTTTCTGACTATTACCTAACATTTTCCTTCTACTTGAGAGGGTTTTATCCTGGTTTTATCCCAGAAACCCTCACGATAGCATCAACTTTTAAGGCGATTCGATGGACGCCATATTTTGTTTCAGAACGACGTGCGATATATCGTATCGATTAGCTGCATGTTTTCAGCTACTTGTCATGTTTCTCTTATTTTGAGATCGCACTTCAGTTGCTATGAGCCTAAATAATTATTGTACCAAATTTGACAAAAAAATTCATCGTAATAAAGGCGGAGTTTTTTTAGAGGAAAAATATCGCATTCAATTGCAGTTTCGATATCAGTATCAAATGCGATTTTTTTCCTCCAAAAAAAATCTGCGTTCATTATGTCGAATTTGTTTGTCAAATTTGGTACGTGAATTCTTTAGTCTTATAGCAAGAGAAGCTCAGAGGAAGAATGACACAGAAGAATATCTTAATGTTCGAGGAAAATGAAAATTGGCTTAAAATATGCAGCTAATCAATGAATCGATTCGATAAATCGCACGTCGTTCTGACACGAAATATGGCGTCTATCGTATCACCTTAAGGGCGCCAAACGAGGTGTAGCCCAGGAGAGCTGAATATGTCACCTTAAGCTTTAATTTTCTGTCATGCAGAGGATTGTGTCGATACATATATCTATACGATTCAGCAACAATCGTGAATATGACGCTAAGTAACAAGTATACTTGTTCCTCAGGGTCCTCAACAGCTCTTTTCCTTACAAGATGCCATATGGTTTCATCGCCATTGAGGGATGTTTTTGGAGATTCTCAACACAGCATCATCGAATAGGACAAGTTTTGCAAATACTGCGAATAAAATTCAACAGGTCCACTTTGGGAAGAGGTCCCTCTAAAGGATTACAATGCTTTTTTACTACCAGAAGTGCAAAATACAAAGGGAAAAATTCTATGATTTTAACAAACTTTATTGGAGGTGCGAAATACCTCTTTCGTATTTTTAGTGGAAAATCACTGTAATCCCTCACGAGGATCCGTTTTCAAAGTTATACTTCTGAATTTTACTTAGGAGTTTGCAAACATTTTCCTTGATATAATGCTTTTATAAAGAGCTCTTTGATGAATCTCCCTTAATGACATTGTAGACAAGATCCTCCTAAAGGAAGGAGCTGTTTAAAGAACGACTATGAAAATGATTCATAGCTAGTATGCTATTATTATAGCTCATTTCCTAAGGCTTGTAATGATACTTGGTGGGTCGCCCTCGCGGCTTCGGGGAGAGAGAAATACAAGAGCGCCTTCAATTCTTCTGATACCGCATGCACATCCGTGTAACACGAATAGTTGTATCCACGTTCGGGCCGTTTTCATTGTCGTGTTCTCTCCTTTCCTAAGGTATTCCTCCATTGTGGTGAAGGGTCCTATTCATAATTGTTCCTCAAACGTCTAGGCCAGTTGATATTTACAAGCAAACATGCGGATCTACGAGTCGTTTAGTGAGAGTTGGTGTTTTTGCAAGCGTGCCCTCAAAATTCATTCTAAAACTCAAGTATCATTATAGAAAGATAAAGCCCATCCAAATAGAGTTTTTTTTTTAAAGCGAGAAATGCTCTTTGGTGCAACACTATAATTATTACCTGTCAGGAAGGCAACTGCATACGCGTTTCTGTTACAGTCTTCACACCGTTTTCGATTAGATTTTGAGTGCACTGGCAAAATCACCAACTCTCTCTCAGCTAAAATTTAGCTGATTCTTGCATGTAATCGTGAGTAAAATCGGTGAATTTTCTCTCAATAGATATCCATTAGTTCCTCAGTAATGCAAGGTCAATATTCACAAAGGAAATTTTTGGAGCGTTGAGTAATGGGGTGACGTGCTTTCAACTAGAAAACAACGACTTTTGCAATGTGACAAAGTATTTATATTGAGCAAAAGTAAGAATGTCTAACATTAAAGTTTGTCTAAACTTTCGAAGAAGGAAAAGAAAGATAAGGAACTATAGAGACACGTGGATCCGTGCGAAAAAAACCGGACAGGAGCACTTTAATTTGGTGTAAGCCTGTCGGAAATGGAGTTTTAAAGAGCCTTGACGGGTCAGAGACGTGCGGGTAAAAAGTGCCAAGAGGTTTCCGAAAAATCCAATCTCGGGATTAGGCAAGGGATGTTTTCCCTGTTCTCCAAGTTACTTTCCTCGAGTTGACGACGGGCGAGACGTATAATCTGATAATCTGTCATTGTCCGAGAGCTACACTACCGTGCTAAGCAAGAACGCCATATGAACATTCGAGAGTTGCCAAATTTTCTATGATAAAACATTTATTTTCGACAAAATTCAGGCATATTTTTCCTTGAAATGTTCAGATATTTTAGATTAAATTGCGTTCAAAATTGTCTGACAATTTTGGAAAATAAATATCGCAATTTTCCCAGTAAAGTCGATTTTTATCGGAGAGAACTTGGCAACGTCTGGGGGCTCATACGGCGTTCTACCTTAGGACGGGAGTACAGATTGCCGTCAAGCCCGGGCCCGTGGTTTGTCGTCCCCGAGTTTCGGGAGCTGCTTGGAAAAGTTGGGAACGGACCCGACCGAAATATCCCGGACCCGACTCCTGGGCAACAACATGTAATTACTTTCTTCAACAGATAAGTTTTACATTTTCTCTTGTCGTCTGCCCTCACCCACGTTGCTTCTCTCTTCTCTCGCTGTCTTTCTTATCCTTTTCTCACTCGTATTTATGCCTGGAATCATTGGTAAAGCGATCGAGGCGCGCTGTCGTCCAGAGGAGACATATTTCAAGAAGGAGAATGTACTTTTTTTGAAGGGAACAGCCACGGAGGTAATGTTTGACAAACACTAGGTCAGAATTGCTCAAATAGGATGTCACTTTTGCATTTACCGGCAAAGCAGCTGAGGCAATATTGCATAGAAGAGACATTTTTCAGGAGCAAGAACAAATTATTTCCGAATTTTGTACTTTCTTTAAAGTAATAGCCGCGGAAGTGACGTTTGACAAATATTAAGTCAAAATTTCTCCGCAAGACTATCGTTTTTGAAAAGTTGAAGGTAGCTTTCGGAATTATTTACCTCTATCTCTTGCTCATACGTAAAAACGCCTATCTGCAAGTGGAAACTAAAAGCACAATCCTTGTTTCTCAAATGAGCCAAAAATGGTAGTTCCCTATGCAAAACGTAGGCCATTTGATGTTGACGGAGTTATATATCGACGGTGAAACTGCCAAACCACGTATCTCGTTTGCGGTGTTTAAAAATCTACGCTCACATTTTATTTTTTTGAAGTAGACCAAATCAATATTATTCCTTGAAATTTTCACGGAACTTTCTCCGCACGAAGAGGAAAAATCACAGTATGACAGGAAGTCTGCGACGTCGCAAACCGAGATACGTGGTTTAGTAGGTAGTTTCACCGTCGATATGGTCTATCCTCTTAAAAATTGGATGAAAATCCGCTTGTCATGTTTCCGAAATTATCAGTCGGAAATATAACATTTATCTTTGTTATTTTCGTGGACAAAGAAGTGGTGTTGATATGAGCTGGAAATCTGAGCTGCCTCGCGGCTATGATTGGGATTTACCCGTTGAGCCATTGAGCTGTTAAGCCATTGAGAGAAAACAGCAAGTTCCCAACTCGACACGATCAAATTCTCCTCACCAATTCCACAACTTAGACTAACTATATGAGACCCCTTGCTAAATAAATAAGATGCCAGAAAGCCAAAAAATCACGTCCCAATTGAGAGCAAACGCGCCGGATTATTTTTTATTGTCTTTCTTTTCTTGGGCAGTCGCAAAATAACATTTTCTCCCGGCCGAGCAGTATCTCGTGTTTTATTTGAGTAAACATACGGCTATTTTCTCTGGGCATTATGGAGGATTAATTTTGGCTTTATTACACTGCGGCTCCCTGCCTCTGTTTCCGTCACAGAAAACTTACAAAGTTTGAGGTTTTTGCCCGGCTAGGGTGATGATCTTCGAGCGAGGCTGTCAATTTTTAATTATTTTTAATCTTTTTCTTGTTTTTTTTTTTTTTTATTATTTTATTTGCTTTTGGACCTGACGAGGAACGTGGAAATGGGAAAATGTCATGTCGACACGACTTACTTTGATCGATACACACGTCATTCGTACATGGTAAAGGCGGGACGAGTCTCAATGGCAAATGAGAAATGATAACTCACGTCTTTTCACGCAGTCCAAGTGTCAGCAGCGCATGCGGCTAAAGTACAGAATTATTCTAATGTCCATTTTGAAATCGATAAGGCGTGCCAATTTTAATCATTTTATCATAAGCATTTAAATATTTAAACAGTCGTCGTTTTGAAGTAAAGAATTAAGTTGGAAAGCAATTTGGGCCGCAGGGCACTTTTCTTGTCATCTCAAAATTGGAAAAATGTATTTATGATCATTTCTGTTCTAATCTACTGACATGATCTCCCAGTAAATCTGGTTACCAATACTTGATTACGTCAGACGTCTCCTCAACTCTGCTAGAAATTTAGTATTGGCTACAAAATTTCCTAAGGACTATTTACGTATTTATTGCGTTGTCCACTGTTCAGTGCCGTCTATGAGTATTTTATTTCCGCGTGCATAGCGGAAACATGACTTCACTCAAGCAGGAATACCCTTGAATTTGCCATCAGGAAGAAAAATACCATGCATCAAGAAGAACTTACGTTCACACCGAGAAAAAAGTATTTATCAAGCACAAAATTTCTTGATTTAAGACATTTTATACGGGATTTTTCTTCAACGCCAAACTCAAATCACTTCTTTTCCCCAGCGAATGGTGTTCGCACCAGTAATAGAGGATGGCGAGGTGGCTAGCACGCTGTTTTACAAAGAAAGTGAAAAAGACTATCAAAACGGTTCAACTCATCTGTATAGGAAAAATCCTCTGACCCCAGTTCTGAATGGCGAAAGAGATGTGTCATTCTTGAAAAAAATTCTCTTCTCCTCCCGAGAGTGGATACACGGACAAGAAATTGCGGCGTGGGATGGGAGCCAAAGCCGTAATAGGGAAGCAGAAAGGGAGTGCTATAAGATGGATAATTTAGAAAGAAAGAAAAAAGCAGCAGAGATCTGAGGAGAAAAAAGTGATCAGAGATCAATAATGGATGACAAGTGTGAAGATGACAGCCAGCTAGCTTTCAGCACTTGACATATTCTCTAGAGTTTAAACGAACAGATTCCATTCGCACCCACTCGCACAACACGCCCAATATCATCAAATTCAGCCATGGCATTTTATGTGTCGAACGTTTTAAGTTAAAAGTTTTTTGAGACCAGTGAATTCTGTGGATTAGCCAAGGTGATCTTCCTCCTTTTCAAAAGTGCTCAGGTGTCTTTGAATTTTTTTAACGCCGCTTGTCCTAGCCACCCGCGAGAGGTTTAGATTGTTTGGATGGTGGGTGAATATAATTATTAAAAGTGCGGTCGAATCCGATCATCAATCATCCAAGAAGCCTGCTAGCTTAATGAAACATGCAAATAGAATACATTCAAATATAATTGTGAATATATTGCATTAAATATAACTCAAAATTATTTATTAGTATAACTGATTATATATCACTACCATATTTTTTCAGACATCTAGAGCCTACAACAACTAAGCATACATTGCTCAGACGGACTTTGCAGATTTGCTAAGTCGCTGAACATAGTCAAATTAAACTGGTACAAATCTCCAGAAGAAAAACAATTTGTGACATGTATAGACGGTTGTACATTGCGTGAATAGACTGATCCAATTTAAAATACTATGTAATGTGTTATAATTAATTGAACTCATTCTCATGTTAAATTAGATTTTGGACACAAGGAAGTTGAAAGTCTTTTAGATGATTTCGTTGTCATCTCTAATGAATTCGATGATGAGTGTTTTCGATGCGTGTAATGGGATTTAATTCACTAATTAGGAAGTTTTACTTTCACTCTGAGTGTGGGAAATTGTGCCAATACTCGGTTTTACCGGCAAACTCATTCCTACGGAAGCCTCATTGTTGAAATTTATGTCTGAGTAAGAATCCCTGGTGAAAATAATTTGGTCGCCGGGAACGATTTGAAGTCACAAAATTCGTCCTCCAGGAACGAAAGTCGTCCTCGGAGCATAATTTCATTTTTACGAGGCCAAGACATCGGAAATGGGTATATAACATGGCACAGGTATGGCCCTTACCCTGCCGACAAAGTCAGACTTAGTTCCAAGGAAGAGGCTCGAGTCTGGCAACATAGAGCCAAGTGTTTTCCTTTTAAAGTTACGTGACTATGGCGTCTTTCCCGGGTGGGCAACCGGAAACGCTTTAAAACCCGCGGCGGTGGTGACTACGGGTCAAGTTAGAAAATCCGCCGATATTTTCACTGCTTAATGTTGAGAGTCCGGGATAATGTGTATGCCGAACAGGTCCTCTATATAAGTGGCCATTCCGTATAAAACGGCCACTCGCCGCACCCGCGAAGCTCTTCTCCGGCAACGATAACCACTAAAAAGTTGTGAGTACTCTCTCTTACACTTTTCTGTTCTAGTGTGCGTTGTCATGGTAATCCATTGCCTCGTCTGCCCTGCGTTAACTTTATACCGTGAGTTGAGAATTGTTTGTAATTCTTATCATACTCTTTGCCTCGGGCGCAGACTCAATTTTCCGGGATGCTCCCGACGCCGCCCGCGTCGCGTCGCGTCGCGTCGACGCGACGCCGAGCCATCGCCACTTTATTATTGCATTCGCCACGCAAAGGGAACGCCACCCCGCCCCGCCCCGCCATCCTGGATCCCTTCTGTCGCTTCCTCTCTCACGTTGCCGATTCTTCCCACCATTTCAGCTCAGCCGACCATCCACATATTTCTTTCAATCTTAAAATGAAGCATTTTCGATCCATTGAAATTACCGTCTACTAAATCATTGAGGAATGTCCGTGCCGCAAATAATCTTTACAAGTTTTAAAACAACGTCAAAACTACTAATTCTATCTGACCATCGATAGAGATATCTATACATTGAGATCCGTTGCAAACTGGGAGCAGTATTTTTGAACTTATTTTACAATTTTTAAAGATGGCATAAGCATTCCTTCATGATTTACCTATATACCGACTGAGATTTCCATTTTCCCAAATTAACAATCCACCAAACGCTTGAAGTTTGAAATATAACGATTGTACCTGCACAAAAGATGAAGATCCACCTTTACAGGAATACTTCCCCGAGACGCCAAAAAGAGAGATGACCGTCACACCATTATTCACCCGACCTACACTGAGAAACATTTTCCGGTTAATGATGGAATATACGCGAGGTATGAATTCAGGAATTCTGATACATGTTTCCTCTTCAAAATTTCACTTACAACATGACTGGTGGAAAAAAATTACTAAAATTCACTTCGAACCAATTTTACAAGGTTTTTTTTCGCCTTGGTCACGAAAAATAAGACTTTCTCGCTCACATGAAATTCGAGAGTCTGCTGAATAAAATTGCGCACTATGACGGTTTTGAAAGGCTTCTCGATGAGCAGTGTTAAGCTCCATTCACACTATCAAATTGTTTATCCGACATAATTGAACGAAAAGTTGGATGGAAAGTTGAACGCAAAAAAAAAAAAAAAAAAAAAAAAAAAATTCAACCTTTCAAAACCATCGCAGTGCGCAGTTTCATTCAAGTAGACTCTTGAATTTCATGTACGAGTGAGAAATTTACATTTTTCGTAACCAAGGCTGAATAAAAACCTACTAAAATTGGTTCGAAGTGAATTTCGGTATTTTTTGTTCCACCTGTCATTTTCTCGAGTCGGTGTCTCACAATCCAACCTCCCATTCAACAAGTTGCATTCAAGAGTTGAATGAAAATTTTGAAAGTGTGAATTCGGCTTCAGCACCCTGTGTTCGATTCAAAGTGTAAATAGCGAGCCATATAACTGAGCCGAAGCGTCGATATTAAGGTTGTCACTGCAAAGACTGTCACGGTAACTTATAGTGTGCGACTTAACTCAAGTTTGGATTATAGTTTAGCCTATAAGCGAGGAGTTTAAATCCACGCATCGAACAATTTAAATGTCTTGATTAGGAGTTTTTTCGGAGATTTTCGACGCGTGATTCATGTTCTATGTTAACTTTTGATGAGGAAATATGTGTTAGAGAGCTTCAAATCATTTAGTCTAGTGGTCCATTGAGACTTAGGAAAATGGAGAGCAAAAATTTAAAGTGACCATGAACTGTCCAACACATTAGCGTAACTTTAAATTTCCAAGAAACTAGCCCACCAAGTTGGCCTTCAATTTTAAAATGATACTGTGCCGTGCAATACCGTGCATGGGTGGTAGAATAGTCGCCTCACGTTCATGCACGATAAGGGAAGGAATGGATTCCTCTTCATAGTCAGTCCTCTGAATTCAGCGACTTGAACCGTTGCAAGTATTGCCTTGTGAGTTGGCGCGGTAAGTTCGAATTCAATTTTGAGTGATACTGTGCCACGCACGGATGGTCGCATAGTTACTTCGTGCTCATGTACGCTGAGTATAGGCCGCGTTCATTTGATTCGATATTGCATAGACAGGAACGTTGACAGGGAGTAGAGAGGATCTACGACGTCGCAAACGAGAATACGCGGTTTTTCACTTTGACTTTCGTTGTGTGAATTATTGGTGCTCCAAACTTTCAATCCTGATTTCTATCGGTGTTTTTAACGTTTTAGACTTCATATGTATAATGGGGAAAAATGGATCAACAATAAACCAATGGGGTTTTTCATAAGTTGATACAAGCGCAGAATGCTCATTTTGATGCTATACGTCTTGATCGCTTTTTGATGAAGAAGATGGCAACGCCAATTCGTCGGGACGTTCACTGTTTTCCTCTCGGAGCCTCGTTTGACATCCTGGAGTCCTACCGTTCGACAAATATTCCAATTGTCCAGGCTTTCCCTCGCTTCCGCACAAATTATGAGTTTCACCCCTCTCTCCCTGCATCGTGCAATCCCGATTCTACAACCCCGGAAGCACGAGAGGTGAAGGGAGGAAAATAATGAGTCAACAGTTGGAATTTGACAGCCCTCCCCATGTCATCCGTTCACGTATTTATGATTAAAATACGCTCCTATTTTTCTTCCCCCAGTTAGTTTTTCTTTTCCTTTACTTTCAGGGCTGTTTTGGATTCTGTTAGTGGGGGTTGGGGGAAAATAATAAACTTTTCTTGTGACTTCAAAGCTCTCACGTCAGGATCTGTAGGAATTTAGGAAAAACTAAATAGTTTCTCATGTCCTAAGCAGCACACAAGCTTGCAGTAAGATTTGCATTAACTAAAGCCTGCTCCAAGCCTGCTGTAAACTAGATGTTCAACAATTTTTGAAAAATAGGGGCAATTTTGCTGCAAGGTTGCAATTAAAGTTTGTGGCAATATTGTAATTCATATTTGCAGCAATCTTACATTCCAAGTTTTGCAGTAACATCACAATTTAAGTTTGCAACAATATTGCTATTGCAAGCTCCTTGTTCCAGCTTGAGCCAAACCAAAAATGGTTTTACACCAGAAATTAATGCTGTGAATTGTGTTTAGAAATTCTAGCCCTTAGCTTTCAAAATTTAAGTCATCAGATCTTCAGATGAATGACTTGACTGGTTGGAAGTAGGTATATTCAGTGAAAACAGAGTCAAGACGCACTTGACTTCCCTTCTCTAAATGTTTGAAGAGAACCCCATTTTTACATAAAAAAAAAAATAGGACTGGTAATTTTATGAATATTTGTTCCCGTGTATCATATAGCTTTTAAGTAATTTCTCGTGTAAATAGTTCTTTGTCCTCAGAAAACAACACGCAAAATTAAGCTTTAATGGAGAATCATTTAAAACGAAACACAAGAGCACTGCATAGGAAAAGGCTGAAAACAAAACACAATCTTGTGGCAACCTTTTAGCAAGCTTCCAGCCCAGTCCTGCCGGACATTTTTCTGCAACATTGCTGCAAACGTGGAAAATAATCTTGGTGGAAACATTGTTTTGCGATTGTGCAGAAAGGTTGCACGAGAAAGCAGAATCCGAGTGTTTCTTGCAATCTTGTAGCAAGCTTGTTCAGCAGTACAGTCGGTTATCTCTTCCTGCGACATTGTTGCAAACTTGACTAACAACTTCGGAGCAAAAATTAATTGTTTTGCAATCTTGCAGCAAGTTTGAAATTTGTTGCTTATTTTGCAATTTTGCAGCAAGGTTGTAGCAAGGCTGCGATCCAAGTCTAAAAATTTCCTCATTCGCAATCTTGCAGCCAGATTGCATGGAAATGCGAGCTAGTGCCAAGACTGCAATCTTGCAGCGACCCTGCTGCAAGCCAGTGTGCTAACTGGGTGGCTGCAAACGCAAAAACGTTCGTCCTCACATATCACTAACAAATATACCACAAATCTATCAAGTTTATGAGGTCCTTCATTTTCGCTGTTAACTATCTTAAATTGAGTTTACACACTCAATTCAAAAAAAAACAAGAAGAAACATCCAACATGAATATGTTGGAAAAGCGTGCCGAAGAACTGAAATCTAGTGTGTGCACTATTTCCATTTCAACGAGATGTGTATAAATTAGTACTCTCTGCAAATTGGGGAGGAATTATTGATTTGATACCGTTGAATGTAAATACATTTTATTGAATAAAGAAAGTAACATAATTATATTGGATGAACAAAGAAAATAACATCATAAATCATTTAACTGAATTGGTTCATTCAGAATTTCAAATTAAAGTTTGGAAATTGTTCAGTTTGTTGCGTCATGTTGGAGATTGCTCAGTTTGCAGCAGCAGAGTATGGAGTTTACTCTGTTTAATGAGTCAAACTTTGTCTTTTCTCTTTTCTTCGATTGATTTGTATTAAAATGAGACTTTAAGGTATCTTTTCTGGAAATAAAAAAAAAAACGTGACACCAAAAAAAAAAAAAAAAAAAAAAAATGCAACTTACACTCAGAGAATCAACAAGGGAACCTAACCTCCAAAACTCTGCCTTCCAATTGGTTGAATTGGAGATTGCTCACTTCGCTGCAGTTGTAACTATGGAGATGCAGCCAACTTGGGTTTAACCGCTTTTGAAAAGACGCTGATTCGCTAAATAGTTATGGCGGCATTTAAACTTCTAATTTAAATCCTCCGAGCGTAGAAAAGCTTATTTGACGTACCTATGAAAGAAAATAATACGGTTTCCACGGGAAAATGTTCTCAAGGGTTTCCAGTAACAGGATAATTCGGTTTCTCGATGAATGACCTTCAGGGCTTGACACTATAACGGTTCAAAAACGGAAGAACGGATCCGACGGAAAAAAAATTCGGACCGCCCCTTGAAAAGCATTGGTCGATCGGTGTGCTGTACTACAGTACATCCGAGTGATTTCAAAAAGCGAGCCCTATAGGCACGCTTAAAAAAAAGATTAATGAAAAAAATGATCAGGTAGCTAAATCTTTGAGTCACAGTAGTTGCTCAATCTTGTGGCGTAATGTTTAAGGATGAGGCTATTCGTCGGTACGGTACCGACGGATAAATGGCTATTCGTCGGTACCGTACCGATGGATAAATGGCTATTCGTCGGTACCGCATCGGCGACATTAATTAATAAAAATGTGTTGTCAAGCCTTGGTCCGAATGGACGAGCAAACGCCATCTATGGTGCTCTGTTGTAATTACACGGAGATACTAAGTGCCGATAAACCTCGAAAACCTGCGAATCTTCAGTATCTGTCGCTGCCCCAACTAACAACGATCATAGTGCAGAGAGTCTATTCCACCACCAGCAAATGTTCGGTTTCTGTTGCTGCTCCATCTGACGAAAATGTCAGTGCAGAGAGCTTCACGAAGCTAAAATTTAAGAGTAAAGTCATTTCACGAGGGCGACCTAAACTGCCAGCAAGACAACTTTGTTCCTTTAATCGCACCGTTGCCGACCGACAATCTGTGGAAAATCCCCCCGAAAAACGAAAACGAAAGAAAACACCTGCAAATGAAACTAAAGGCCCCACCACCCGAAAAAAGAAGCGTTCTTGATGATTCTTTTGACAGAGTAGTACATTTCAGTATTATGATGATTCATTTGACAGTGAAGTACATTTTAGTATTATGATTATTTATTTGACAGAGTAGTACATTTCAGTATTATGTGAGAGTATTAAATACATAAATTAAATTTGGAGAATATTTCTTTACAACTCGTGTTGGGTTTTTTTCCATCTTTCACCCAATTTTTAGCTCTTAACTTCCACCAAAATATTATTAAGAAATCATATCTTTAATATAATTTACGTACTAAAATCAAAGTACGGTACCGACAAATAGCTATTTATTCATCGGTACGGTACCGACGAATAGCTATTTATTCATCGGTACGGTACCGACGAATAGCCATTTATCCGTCGGTACCGTACCGACGAATAGCCACTTCGAATGTTTAAACAAACAACACTATCATGTGAAATCAGTTTTTTATGTTAAGATATCCATAAATCTCAACTTCAGGAATTTCGGCGGCAACTTTTAAATCACATACCTCATTATTTTTACCTTCATTTCCTTCATTATTATAACTTTTGGGGGAAAACTTTCGATAAAGTCTGATTTAAAGCACCACCATTTCTACTGTAGCCACTACAGCTTTTCGGACGGATAGAAAATGTATTACAAGGAATTAACGTAATAATAATAATTGTTTCTCTTACTTTGTTTCAGGTAAGTGAGAACACTCTTTCCTTGATTTTTACGGTTAAATGATGCGCAAGAATCTCGTCAATGGGATTGATCGCCCGTAGATCTCAGCCAATTATGCTTTTTCCTTCAACGCATAGCACATGATTTAGTAAACCTGCATAGGTAATGTGTATTACTTTTATTTGATTTTCATCACAAGTTTTGTGTATTTCCATGCAGCAACGACGGCCAAGAATATAATTGCATTATAAATGGATTTATAATTTAATATTCGACTAAGGGATACATAGCTCAACAATGGACCACTGGACAAGGTACAAATTTCAGCATTCTGATACATGTTTCTCAACCAAAATTTCACGTAGAACACGACACGCACAACGAAAATTACCGAAATTAACTCCTTACGAAGATTTTAAATGATTCTTGATGCGTGAATTGAAACTACCCGCTCATGAAAACTCAATGCTCTACGTGATTCACATCGCGTGCTAAACGTTATCATGAACGTTTCAGCGATATAAAAATCTGGCGACCTCAGTCTTGACGCTTTGGCTCAGCTATAGCAAATTGCTTATAGTTTGAACAACACATGGTGGGAAATGAACATTGCTCGATTGAGAAGCTTGCTAAAACCATTGTAGTGCGCGATTTGACTCACGTAGAGCTTTGAGTTTCTTGCGAGCGGCCAGTTCAAATTCCACGTAACCAATGTGAGATAAAAAGGTTAATATCTTCGTCAGGAGTTGGTTTCAGTAACTTTCGTTGCGCAAATCGTGTTCTACGTGAAATTTTGGTCAAGAAACATGTAGATTAAATTCGTACCCTGTCTAGTGGTCCATTTTATTCTTAGATTTGCCAGTTTGGTTGCTGATCTCGGAAAAATTTGTAGCGCTGATTCCGAAAATGACCTCCATGTGTCGGGAATAATTTGGTTTTCCAGAGAAAATTCAATTTTCCGGGAAATCTGTGCAATGGAAAAAATCTAAGATCACTCACCGGATCAGCAACCAAAGCACGTACATGGTAACGTAGATGATTGGACTACGTATTGCAATCAGGAACTATAGTTTCTGGCTCAGTTTAAGAAAAACGTGTGAACCATTATTTACCCCTTGCATTTGAGTGTTTTTTACGGATGAGCCATATATTGTAGTTCCCAATCGCAAGATGTAGTCCAATTATTCTGATTGCACAGGGAAATCAGCAAAATTTTGGATAGGAATTGCACGGTTTTGTTTTTGTGAACAATTTAATTCTTAGGTAGTCATTTTTGCAACCTTGGAATATTTACGTTTATTTTACGTTCCTTTGTCTGGAAAACGCCGAGTGTTCTGCCGTGCTAAGGAATAACGTCGTATAAGCCTTCAGGCGTCGCCAAGTGCTTTTGATTAAATTTTTATTTTGGAGGACAATTATGAATATTTTTCCTTGAAATTTTCAGGAGTTTTCGATCAAATCACAAATGCAATAATCTGAGAAATTGGTCGACAAACATTCAACAATTCTCCTGAAAATTGGACTGCATTTTGCAATTTAGACCTATAAATTCCGGCTCGGTTTAAAAACAACGTATGTGCCATTAGTTACCCTATGCACATAAGTGTTTTTTCAGATGAGCCAGAATTTATAGGTCCAAATTGCAAAATGCAGTCCAATTAGTGATTTGCCAGGGGAAATTTGGCAACGTCCGAAGGCTCATACGGCGTTTTCCCTTAGCACGGCAGTGTTAGCATCGATATAGATCGCTTGTATTCAAAGCCCGTTGGAGAAGGCGCGCACATCCCTCCGTCTGCCTGACATTAATATTTCGAGATGGGCCAGATTCCAATTTCGTCGCACTAATCTGACGTTGTTGCAGATGTAGTCTGAAAGATATCAGGCACGCCAATCGGAACCCAGCCGAGCGGGGGGTCACGGGGCGTCGTTGGGGGGAGGGGGGCGTCAGATGGGTGGCGAGGGGAGGGGGAGGGGCGACGCGGCGCCCAGCTCATTCAAATGAATTCTTGCCTGACAAATGCCCACTCCATTACGCTCTGACATTATGAAATTGTTGAACGTCAATTATTACAATGACAGATCAGCGGCACTGGAATTAGCCTCCGTTCCGATGTTGCGGGTGGACCCCGACCCCTGCGCCAGCGCTTCCCCGCTCGCTTCGCCGTAGTTTTTGTTTTGTCTTCATGTTAATGAGCTCCCGCATCGCTTATCCAAGAGCGTTTCGCGTGCGAGAAGATCTTAATTTCCATGTCGCTCGTTCCTAGTTGTTTTTATGGAGGCAACCACGAGATTTTTCCTAAACCAGAGTGTCTACTGGTCCGGGAAATCCGGAACGTCCGCTATCGCAATTCGAAAAATTTCGAAATTCATGCATAAATCGCGAAAAAAAATGACACAGGCGCGAAATTTGAGGCCCATTCACGGCTTGGTTTCAGCAAACGCTCTAGAAACGCACTGGATGTTTCTATTGAGGAGGTACGAACTCTTTTGAGAAAGTCTTGAAAAAGTATTGTAAAGGCACTGGTTTTTTGCCAGCCATTTCCAGTTAAGACCCTTCAAGAATCGTGATGATTTACGAGGGCAGTCCGAAAGTACTGAAAAAGTACGGAAATTCTGAAACGAAGTTCGGAACTTCTCGCTTCGTGCCACGTGGGTGTTTTAAGATAGCCTGATAGAATCCTTTGCACATTAATTATGCAACCAGTTAATCTTCAGGCCACCAATCAGTTTCGAATTTCGTCAGTTTTTTTCTCAGTCTCTTGGGTGAACTTCGAAATTATTCGCGAATTACATCACTTGAAAGTGCGGGGAAAGAACTAGATTTTTCTGTTGAGAGGGAACTCAATTTTTTACGTAAGTACTGAAAAAGCACTGCGTGTAAGGGTATACTAATTTATTTGCCAGGCAATTTCAGTTGACACCCTATGTACCGTGTTGTCGTTTCATCCTCGCTAAAAAACAATAACCGAGATTTTGTGTTATTATCGGAAGTAGAACACAAAGTAACCTAAACATGCGGGTAATATTTTTTGTTTCGTTCATTTTTGGGTTACATTGACCACATTTTAGGGTTGAAATTGTGGGACCTCGTTAAAAATCAGACAGGAGCCGCCAGGATTGTACCTGGATCGCATTGACGATACGCAAGTAGGGTAAAAATAGCGACTTTAGCGCAGTAAATTATCCAACAGCGTTGCATGATTGTGCAGAAAAATATGAATTAAATTACAGCGTTGTATAGGGATTATTGTTCAATATGGCAACGCTGTAAAAAGAAAGTATTGCATGTTGCCCCTTCAATATGCGGGTTATGCAATGGTGTAATAATGCCCCTTCATTTTTCGGGTTATGCAATGGTGTATTTTTCAAGATGGCGCAGCAGTGTTGCCGCGTGGTGCATGTAAATAAATGATTTATTTATTGGTGAAATTTTGCAACATTGCATTTTACAGTGTTGCCAGATGGGGCAAGAAATTAGTTGATTTTTCCGTACAGTGTTGCCAGATTGTGCAAAAAATTCGGATTTTCGGACTTGTAAAAATTTTCGGTTTCGAGAGACCGTATCTTGCAGTATGGGTCGGTATCAGATACTGTAGATTAGGGTCTGATTCGGTAAAATTGAAAATTTTTCGGAAAATCACCCTCGTCCGATCCGGCGCGGACCGATGCGATTCTTTTACGCTATTGAAGATCGGAAAACTGTACTGACCGAATTTCGATACGAGTTTTGGTTTTCGAGATTTCGGACTTGTAAAATTTTCGGCTTCGAAAGACCGTATCTTACAGTATTTTCGGTATCGGATACTCTAGAGTAGGGTCTGGTTCGGGAAGTTAAAAAAAATTTCGGAAAATTACCATCCTCCGATCCGGCGCGGACCAATACGATTCTTTTACACTATGGAAGATCGGAAAAACTGAACTGACCGAATTTTGATACAACTTTTCGTTTCCCAGATTTCGGACTTGTAAAATTTTGGGATCAATAGACCATATCCTCCAGTATGGGTCTGGTATCGGAGACTGGCGAGTGTGCGCTTGGAGATTTGTATCCGAACCTTGTGTTTTGGAATAAGCAACTGGATTGTATATTACAATTTCAGTTTGATGGATCGAAAACCTGTAAAATTTTTGGAATCAATAGAACATAGCCTCCAGGATGGGACTGGAGAGGAGGGTCTGATTCGGGATATTAAAACATTATCTAAGTCCTACGCTGGAAAATATTTTCGGAAAATTCTCCTCCTCCGATCCATCCCAACCCGATACGATTCTTTTACACTATCGAAGATCGGAAAACCGTACCACCCGAATTTTGAGACGACTTTTAGTTTTTGAGAAAATCCAACTTTCACCTAAGTCGCATGCGTATCTTATATGTATATACGAGTTTTTACGCTTGCTCGAATAAATGGGTTGGTAGTTCACTCTTGACAGGTTGTATGTCCGATTGTAAAAACACATCTATGATATATACCTATCTTATGTGTATGCGCGGTTCTGTTCCTTACATTGTTTTCAGATTGTGTAAAATATTCGGATTTTCGGACTTGTAAAATTTTCGGGATCAATACACCATATCCTACAGTATGGGTCTGGTATCGGATACTGGAGAGTAGGCTCTGATTCGGGAAATTAAAAAAATTTCGGAAAATTACTCTCCTCCGATCCAATTCTTTTACACTATGGAAGATCGGAAAACTGTACAGACCGAATTTTGATACGACTTTTAGTTTTCGAAAAAATCCAACTTTCACCTAAGTCGCATGCGTATCTTATATGTATATACGAGTTTTTTATGCTTGTTTGAATAAATGGATTCTTGAGTTTTACTATTCACCGTTTGTATGTCTGATGTCATAAACACGTCTATGACACATACCTATCTAATGTGTATACGCGGTTTTCTTCGTGGCCTTCGTAGACTGCGGTTCTCGCTCCGTCCAGAGTTCAAAATTCATCGTGAAATAGTTGTTTGTTCATGGATCGCACAACGATGTGACGACTGGCTCTTAGTTTCTACGGATCAAGGGTATCAGAAAAAACTTAAAAATTGCGGGCAGCCCCCCTCGCGAACCGGATTGTTTAGGAAACTTCAGCACAAGCCTACGGGTCCTCACTCTATACATCCCGAAATCAAAGTTCAACGTGAAATATCCGTTGGTTCATGGGTCGCAGAATAATCTGAGGACTCTGATTCACTTGTATGGATCAAGGGTTTCAGAAAAAACTTGAAAATTGCGGGCAGCCCCCTCGCGAACGGTATGTTTAGGAAACTTCAGCACAAGCCTACGGGTCCTCACTCTATACATCCCGAAATCAATGTTCAACGTGAAATATCCGTTGGTTCATGGGTCGCAGAATAATCTGAGGACTCTGATTCACTTGTATGGATCAAGGGTTTCAGAAAAAACTTGAAAATTGCGGGCAGCCCCCTCGCGAACGGTATGTTTAGGAAACTTCAGCACAAGCCTACGGGTCCTCACTCTATACATCCCGAAATCAATGTTCAACGTGAAATATCCGTTGGTTCATGGGTCGCAGAATAATCTGAGGACTCTGATTCACTTGTATGGATCAAGGGTTTCAGAAAAAACTTGAAAATTGCGGGCAGCCCCCTCGCGAACGGTATGTTTAGGAAACTTCAGCACAAGCCTACGGGTCCTCACTCTATACATCCCGAAATCAATGTTCAACGTGAAATATCCGTTGGTTCATGGGTCGCAGAATAATCTGAGGACTCTAATTCACTTGTACGGATCAAGGGTGTCAGAAAAACTTAAAATTTCATTGCGGGTTCTCACCCAGCGGTCGTGAGGGAGCAACGAAGTGCTTTAACTCCGTTTCCGTGCTGCGGTCCTCGATGGATGCGTCACGAGATGATCAATATTCAACGTGAAATATCTGTTGGTTCGTGGATCGCAGGATAATCTTATGAATCTTATTCAGTTGTATGGAGTAAGCGGTACACTCGATGACTTCGATTATTTACCACAACTTTATATGAGAATGTCCATGGTTGATGATTTCGATACTATACCACAGATAGAAACGTAACATATCAATAATCGATGGTATTTGCTTAATATGTCGAAAACGGTACGTCCTAGACGATTTTTGACGAGATCAATCCGCTACATTTCGATTATAAATTCAATGAGAGCACCAGGAAGCCTCCAAAAGAGTTAGGAAGCCCAAAATCAATCAATCAATAATTATCTTATTGGAATCCACCGTATTGCTTTCAGGGACGTGTCGTAACCCGCGATCTAACATTTAAGGTAGGGTAAAAGATCGATATTCAGGTCCAAATTACTTCA
This sequence comes from Bemisia tabaci, assembly GCF_918797505.1. Lineage (NCBI taxonomy): Eukaryota > Metazoa > Arthropoda > Insecta > Hemiptera > Aleyrodidae > Bemisia > Bemisia tabaci. The sequence goes on along the minus strand of NC_092795.1, from coordinate 229,681 downwards.
CACTCGATTATTTTACCATAGTTTTAAATATAGTACCTATTTAGTGAGAGTATAGATAAATGTGAAACTCCGAGAATCCATCAGGCCTTCACCGATGCCTCCGCGAATAAAGTCAGGGCCAGAAATACAACCAACCTATGAATTTCAATTACACAGAACAATTTACTAATACAATTGTTACGAACCATCGTTTATCAAGCACGTATTTGACTTAGTTTTTGCATAAATTTACTCATTTACTGTGGAAGAACGCTCATTTATACACATTCTGAGCCATATTGGTTAGAATTGGAATCTACAGACTGGCAGTGAAATTTTGGGCGTTAGAAGTTGGTTAGAAGGGTGCGGCTGCACTTTTGGGTCCAAAACCCTCCATGAAAGCGATCTGTCCATACTCTCGCTATAAAGGTACTCTAGTTTTAAATGGACGGAGTTAAACAGAAAGGAACCAAGCCACATCGGGATCGAACCGAGAAAAAGAGGTTTAAAGTTTGACTCCTGCATAAGACTCAATGTAAAAGATAAACTTCAAGTTCGATTTCTGCAAAATTTGTTCCAACAAAAACTTTGAATTTTTGGCGATAGATAGTAGAGCAGTGGTTGAGTTCAAAATCACTCATAACTCAATTTTTTCCAAAATGTGGGTTGGTTCCTTTCTGCTTAACTCAGTCCAAATAGGAATACATCAATATTCAATTATTTCGATTCATTACCATAGTTTTTTTAATAGGAAAACAGCGATGGTCAATTATTCCGATTCTTCACCGTAACATCAAATGGAAAAATCTAATCAGTTGATGATTGCGAATATTTACCGTGATGGACCACCAGACGAGTTTCTTAACCAAAATTTCACGTAAACCATGATGCGCACACCGAAAATTACCGAAATATGATTCTTGAGATTTAAATTCAAACTACCCGCTCATGAAAGCTCGCAATGCTCCGCGTGATTCACATCACACGCTAAACGTTATCACGATAGTTTCTGCGATATAAAAATCTTGACACTTTGGATCAGCTATAGCAAATTGTTTACAGTTTGAACAGCACATGATGGGAAATGAATACTTGTTGCTCGATTGAGAAGCTTGCTGAAAGCGTTGTAGTGCTCGATTTGAATGTCGTAGAGCTTTGAGCAGTTCAAATTCCCCGTAACCAATATGTGAAATGAAAACGTTAATATCTTCGTTAGGAGTTGGTTTCAGTAATTTAGTTGCGTGAATCGTGTTCTCCGTGAAGCTCTGGTTAAGAAACACGTATCAGAATGCTTAAATTCGCACCTCATCTAGTGGTCCATTTTAAATGGGAATGTAACAATACTCGATGATTTCGATTACTTACCACAACTTCACATGAGAATGTTAATGGTCGATGATTTCGATAGAAATAAAGGTAAAAATATCAATAATCGATGGTTTTTGCTCGGTATCTCGGAAACGGTGCGTCTTAGACGAATTTTAACGGCAACACATCCGCTACTTTTCAAATATGATTGCAATGAGACCACCGGAAGCCTCCAAAAAATTTATCAAACCTAAAAGATGTTGAATTTCATTGCGGGAACCCCCAGTTGCGAAGAACGGTATTGAAAAAGCTCCAGTAGGTACATTGCTTTACGGTCCCCGTCAAAATCAGAACTGAGAACTCAAGAGGGAACTGATGCATTTGATTGTGAGTCAAAATCAGAACTTCATAAAGAACTTGAGATAAAGGATACCACAGAAGCGGATCATAACTCTAGTAAAGATAAAAAGGGTGATGCGAAGATCCATGTAGAGATGGATAAAAACCATGTTTTGAAGCCCCAAAATCATGAGAATGATTTTTTTCTTCTTTCTTTAGGATTTTATGACTTATGATTCACTCCACTAGGCTTTCAAGAAGCTTGATTTTCATACGAGAAGCCAAGAGATTGAATGGTGTGATGACTATGAGAAATCAAAAATGCTCATTTTGGACGCGAATCCAGGCAAAGTGTCGAGTTCCATAAACTCGTGTTGAGCGCTGTGGAGATAATTAGAGGATTTTATGACCTATGAATCACTCCACTAAGCTTCCAAGAAGTTTAATTTTCATATGAGAATCCGAGAGATTGAATGGTATGATCAGTATTAGAAATGAAATGTGCTCATTTTGGACGCGAATCCACGAAAAGTGTCGAGTTCCATAAACTCGTGTTGAGCGGTGTGGAGATAATTAGAGGATTTTGTGACTTATGATTCACTCCACTAGGCTTCCAAGAAGTTTAATTTTCATACGAGAAGCAACGAGATTGAATGGTGTGATGACTATGAGAAATCAAAAATGCTCATTTTGAACGCGAATCGGCAGGTTAAGTGTCGAGTTGTAAAAAGACTCATAAAAGGTCCTGACTACTTGCACAGCATGGTGAACATAATGATATGCACAAGGCAGCTGATTTGTGCGCTGCAATAAGTATTTTATGCAAATATACAAGCAAGAATATTAAGATCTTGTGGCAGTACTTGAAAAGGGTGTTACGATACCTATAAGGCTCAAGGAATTTGAAATTGACCTATACAAAGAAACTAATATTTACTGATATCTTGAGTGGTCACTGTGATTCTGATTGGGCAACAGATGAAAACGATAGAAAGAGCACGACAGGCTTCTTATTTCAATTATTTGAAAACTGTACCATTTGTTGGAATACCAAAAGCAAAACTCTGTGGCTACCTCATCCACTGAATCAGAGTATATGGCGCTTTTTGAAGCTGTCAGGGAAGCTCTTTGATTGAAATCGTTTCTGAGTAGTATTAATATGACTGCAATAACTCCCATTTTAATTTATGAAGACAACACCGGTTGCATAAGTATTGCAAAGAATCCAAGTAGTCACAAAAGATCAAAACACATGCATGTAAAGTATCATTTTTCTAGAGAACAGGTAGAAAAAGGGCTAAAAAATGTGAAATATGTTCCAACAGGTGATCACCTACCCGATTTACTGACCAAACCGTTATCCACCATAAAATTCAAGAAATTAAGACCAGGGCTGGATCTTCAAAATTAGCAAAATTAGAAATTAGCAAGTCAAAATGCAAGTGGACTCGTCAAAAAATCCAAGTGGACTCGTCAAAATAAGTCTCCTTTGAATATATCCTTCAGCGCTCTCTAAGTGTTTTCTTTGCTCTCCTCTATCGAGTTGAAATGTAAGCTAATGAAACAGACAAAAGTCGCAGGGAAGATCAAAACACATAGATGTAAAGTATCATTTTCTAGAGAACAGGTAGAAAAAGTGCTAATAAATGTGAAATATGTTCCAACAGGTGATCAGCTAGCCGATTTACTGACCAAACCGTTATCCACCATAAAATTCAAGAAATTAAGACCAGAGCTGGGTCTTCAAAATTAGTAAAATTAGAAATTAGCAAGTCAAAATTCAAGTGGACTCGTCAAAATAACTGACGTATTCACCTGATAGAGCGTTGTAAAGTTTCCCTGGTCAGTTTCTTATATAATCGTTGTACCGCGAGGAATATATTCATGATATCCAGGGTGCAATCCATTTGAGGACTGTGCTTTTGTCTCAGGGTCGTAGCCGTAGACTCATTTGAAGTAAAATTTAATGAATCTTCACCCTCGGTTATTTTACGAAAAAATAAAAGGAAACGCGAGCATGACACTTGACACGCATATTTTGATCAGTTATCTTTCTAATATCCGATTGAAAGCTATCGAAGTTCAATTGTAATATAGAGGAGGATAAAGTCCAGGCCATTATCTGTATTAAAATCTGAATCAATAAAAAATTTTCGATATTTTCCGGACAGACCTCTTTTCAGTATCGTTTTGAGTAGAAAAGTTTCATTGCGGGTAGCCCGAACGGGAGTGGAAGATGAACCGACTTATGTATGCAATTCCCAAAAGACTTGGTAAAATCTTTCTGTGAATACATGTAACCCAACCGCAGCGGAAGTGTCTCTGGAGCTGAGTTTGAGATGGAGTAACAACGTGTCTGGAAAAGGAAGCGGACAAACCTGTTCAGCAACTCTTTTCGCATTCCTGGAATCTTAGTGGACGTTTTTGAAACGCGGATGTTTTTTAGACAAGGACGTTTTCCAAACGTGTTTGCGTTTTCTAAACGTGTTTGCGTTTTCTAAACGTGTTTGCGTTTTCTAAACGTGTTTGCGTTTTCGAAACGTGTTTGCGTTTTCGAAACGTGTTTGCGTTTTCTAAACGTGTTTGCGTTTTCGAAACGTGTTTGCGTTTTCTAAACGTGTTTGCGTTTTCGAAACGTGTTTGCGTTTTCTAAACGTGTTTGCGTTTTCGAAACGTGTTTGCGTTTTCGAAACGTGTTTGCGTTTTCTAAACGTGTTTGCGTTTTCGAAACGTGTTTGCGTTTTCTAAGAGGCGGACGTTTTCAATATGGATAATAACTGTGTAAAATTCATTTGTTCGTTTTTATTTAAAAAAAAATCAAACTATATTTCCTATAACTTACCCTACTATTGAAGTAAATCAAATCTAAAAGAAAAATACAGTGTCCCAACTTAGGAATTTATTGTCGGTTCATCTTCCACTCCCGTTCGGGCTACCCGCAATGAAACTTTTCTACTCAAAACGATACTGAAAAGAGGTCTGTCCGGAAAATATCGAAAATTTTTTATTGATTCAGATTTTAATACAGATAATGGCCTGGACTTTATCCTCCTCTATATTACAATTGAACTTCGATAGCTTTCAATCGGATATTAGAAAGATAACTGATCAAAATATGCGTGTCAAGTGTCATGCTCGCGTTTCCTTTTATTTTTTCGTAAAATAACCGAGGGTGAAGATTCATTAAATTTTACTTCAAATGAGTCTACGGCTACGACCCTGAGACAAAAGCACAGTCCTCAAATGGATTGCACCCTGGATATCATGAATATATTCCTCGCGGTACAACGATTATATAAGAAACTGACCAGGGAAACTTTACAACGCTCTATCAGGTGAATACGTCAGTTATTTTGACGAGTCCACTTGAATTTTGACTTGCTAATTTCTAATTTTACTAATTTTGAAGACCCAGCTCTGGTCTTAATTTCTTGAATTTTATGGTGGATAACGGTTTGGTCAGTAAATCGGCTAGCTGATCACCTGTTGGAACATATTTCACATTTATTAGCACTTTTTCTACCTGTTCTCTAGAAAATGATACTTTACATCTATGTGTTTTGATCTTCCCTGCGACTTTTGTCTGTTTCATTAGCTTACATTTCAACTCGATAGAGGAGAGCAAAGAAAACACTTAGAGAGCGCTGAAGGATATATTCAAAGGAGACTTATTTTGACGAGTCCACTTGGATTTTTTGACGAGTCCACTTGCATTTTGACTTGCTAATTTCTAATTTTGCTAATTTTGAAGATCCAGCCCTGGTCTTAATTTCTTGAATTTTATGGTGGATAACGGTTTGGTCAGTAAATCGGGTAGGTGATCACCTGTTGGAACATATTTCACATTTTTTAGCCCTTTTTCTACCTGTTCTCTAGAAAAATGATACTTTACATGCATGTGTTTTGATCTTTTGTGACTACTTGGATTCTTTGCAATACTTATGCAACCGGTGTTGTCTTCATAAATTAAAATGGGAGTTATTGCAGTCATATTAATACTACTCAGAAACGATTTCAATCAAAGAGCTTCCCTGACAGCTTCAAAAAGCGCCATATACTCTGATTCAGTGGATGAGGTAGCCACAGAGTTTTGCTTTTGGTATTCCAACAAATGGTACAGTTTTCAAATAATTGAAATAAGAAGCCTGTCGTGCTCTTTCTATCGTTTTCATCTGTTGCCCAATCAGAATCACAGTGACCACTCAAGATATCAGTAAATATTAGTTTCTTTGTATAGGTCAATTTCAAATTCCTTGAGCCTTATAGGTATCGTAACACCCTTTTCAAGTACTGCCACAAGATCTTAATATTCTTGCTTGTATATTTGCATAAAATACTTATTGCAGCGCACAAATCAGCTGCCTTGTGCATATCATTATGTTCACCATGCTGTGCAAGTAGTCAGGACCTTTTATGAGTCTTTTTACAACTCGACACTTAACCTGCCGATTCGCGTTCAAAATGAGCATTTTTGATTTCTCATAGTCATCACACCATTCAATCTCGTTGCTTCTCGTATGAAAATTAAACTTCTTGGAAGCCTAGTGGAGTGAATCATAAGTCACAAAATCCTCTAATTATCTCCACACCGCTCAACACGAGTTTATGGAACTCGACACTTTTCGTGGATTCGCGTCCAAAATGAGCACATTTCATTTCTAATACTGATCATACCATTCAATCTCTCGGATTCTCATATGAAAATTAAACTTCTTGGAAGCTTAGTGGAGTGATTCATAGGTCATAAAATCCTCTAATTATCTCCACAGCGCTCAACACGAGTTTATGGAACTCGACACTTTGCCTGGATTCGCGTCCAAAATGAGCATTTTTGATTTCTCATAGTCATCACACCATTCAATCTCTTGGCTTCTCGTATGAAAATCAAGCTTCTTGAAAGCCTAGTGGAGTGAATCATAAGTCATAAAATCCTAAAGAAAGAAGAAAAAAATCATTCTCATGATTTTGGGGCTTCAAAACATGGTTTTTATCCATCTCTACATGGATCTTCGCATCACCCTTTTTATCTTTACTAGAGTTATGATCCGCTTCTGTGGTATCCTTTATCTCAAGTTCTTTATGAAGTTCTGATTTTGACTCACAATCAAATGCATCAGTTCCCTCTTGAGTTCTCAGTTCTGATTTTGACGGGGACCGTAAAGCAATGTACCTACTGGAGCTTTTTCAATACCGTTCTTCGCAACTGGGGGTTCCCGCAATGAAATTCAACATCTTTTAGGTTTGATAAATTTTTTGGAGGCTTCCGGTGGTCTCATTGCAATCATATTTGAAAAGTAGCGGATGTGTTGCCGTTAAAATTCGTCTAAGACGCACCGTTTCCGAGATACCGAGCAAAAACCATCGATTATTGATATTTTTACCTTTATTTCTATCGAAATCATCGACCATTAACATTCTCATGTGAAGTTGTGGTAAGTAATCGAAATCATCGAGTATTGTTACATTCCCATTTAAAATGGACCACTAGATGAGGTGCGAATTTAAGCATTCTGATACGTGTTTCTTAACCAGAGCTTCACGGAGAACACGATTCACGCAACTAAATTACTGAAACCAACTCCTAACGAAGATATTAACGTTTTCATTTCACATATTGGTTACGGGGAATTTGAACTGCTCAAAGCTCTACGACATTCAAATCGAGCACTACAACGCTTTCAGCAAGCTTCTCAATCGAGCAACAAGTATTCATTTCCCATCATGTGCTGTTCAAACTGTAAACAATTTGCTATAGCTGATCCAAAGTGTCAAGATTTTTATATCGCAGAAACTATCGTGATAACGTTTAGCGTGTGATGTGAATCACGCGGAGCATTGCGAGCTTTCATGAGCGGGTAGTTTGAATTTAAATCTCAAGAATCATATTTCGGTAATTTTCGGTGTGCGCATCATGGTTTACGTGAAATTTTGGTTAAGAAACTCGTCTGGTGGTCCATCACGGTAAATATTCGCAATCATCAACTGATTAGATTTTTCCATTTGATGTTACGGTGAAGAATCGGAATAATTGACCATCGCTGTTTTCCTATTAAAAAAACTATGGTAATGAATCGAAATAATTGAATATTGATGTATTCCTATTTGGACTGAGTTAAGCAGAAAGGAACCAACCCACATTTTGGAAAAAATTGAGTTATGAGTGATTTTGAACTCAACCACTGCTCTACTATCTATCGCCAAAAATTCAAAGTTTTTGTTGGAACAAATTTTGCAGAAATCGAACTTGAAGTTTATCTTTTACATTGAGTCTTATGCAGGAGTCAAACTTTAAACCTCTTTTTCTCGGTTCGATCCCGATGTGGCTTGGTTCCTTTCTGTTTAACTCCGTCCATTTAAAACTAGAGTACCTTTATAGCGAGAGTATGGACAGATCGCTTTCATGGAGGGTTTTGGACCCAAAAGTGCAGCCGCACCCTTCTAACCAACTTCTAACGCCCAAAATTTCACTGCCAGTCTGTAGATTCCAATTCTAACCAATATGGCTCAGAATGTGTATAAATGAGCGTTCTTCCACAGTAAATGAGTAAATTTATGCAAAAACTAAGTCAAATACGTGCTTGATAAACGATGGTTCGTAACAATTGTATTAGTAAATTGTTCTGTGTAATTGAAATTCATAGGTTGGTTGTATTTCTGGCCCTGACTTTATTCGCGGAGGCATCGGTGAAGGCCTGATGGATTCTCGGAGTTTCACATTTATCTATACTCTCACTAAATAGGTACTATATTTAAAACTATGGTAAAATAATCGAGTGTGAAGTAATTTGGACCTGAATATCGATCTTTTACCCTACCTTAAATGTTAGATCGCGGGTTACGACACGTCCCTGAAAGCAATACGGTGGATTCCAATAAGATAATTATTGATTGATTGATTTTGGGCTTCCTAACTCTTTTGGAGGCTTCCTGGTGCTCTCATTGAATTTATAATCGAAATGTAGCGGATTGATCTCGTCAAAAATCGTCTAGGACGTACCGTTTTCGACATATTAAGCAAATACCATCGATTATTGATATGTTACGTTTCTATCTGTGGTATAGTATCGAAATCATCAACCATGGACATTCTCATATAAAGTTGTGGTAAATAATCGAAGTCATCGAGTGTACCGCTTACTCCATACAACTGAATAAGATTCATAAGATTATCCTGCGATCCACGAACCAACAGATATTTCACGTTGAATATTGATCATCTCGTGACGCATCCATCGAGGACCGCAGCACGGAAACGGAGTTAAAGCACTTCGTTGCTCCCTCACGACCGCTGGGTGAGAACCCGCAATGAAATTTTAAGTTTTTCTGACACCCTTGATCCGTACAAGTGAATTAGAGTCCTCAGATTATTCTGCGACCCATGAACCAACGGATATTTCACGTTGAACATTGATTTCGGGATGTATAGAGTGAGGACCCGTAGGCTTGTGCTGAAGTTTCCTAAACATACCGTTCGCGAGGGGGCTGCCCGCAATTTTCAAGTTTTTTCTGAAACCCTTGATCCATACAAGTGAATCAGAGTCCTCAGATTATTCTGCGACCCATGAACCAACGGATATTTCACGTTGAACATTGATTTCGGGATGTATAGAGTGAGGACCCGTAGGCTTGTGCTGAAGTTTCCTAAACATACCGTTCGCGAGGGGGCTGCCCGCAATTTTCAAGTTTTTTCTGAAACCCTTGATCCATACAAGTGAATCAGAGTCCTCAGATTATTCTGCGACCCATGAACCAACGGATATTTCACGTTGAACATTGATTTCGGGATGTATAGAGTGAGGACCCGTAGGCTTGTGCTGAAGTTTCCTAAACATACCGTTCGCGAGGGGGCTGCCCGCAATTTTCAAGTTTTTTCTGAAACCCTTGATCCATACAAGTGAATCAGAGTCCTCAGATTATTCTGCGACCCATGAACCAACGGATATTTCACGTTGAACTTTGATTTCGGGATGTATAGAGTGAGGACCCGTAGGCTTGTGCTGAAGTTTCCTAAACAATCCGGTTCGCGAGGGGGGCTGCCCGCAATTTTTAAGTTTTTTCTGATACCCTTGATCCGTAGAAAACTAAGAGCCAGTCGTCACATCGTTGTGCGATCCATGAACAAACAACTATTTCACGATGAATTTTGAACTCTGGACGGAGCGAGAACCGCAGTCTACGAAGGCCACGAAGAAAACCGCGTATACACATTAGATAGGTATGTGTCATAGACGTGTTTATGACATCAGACATACAAACGGTGAATAGTAAAACTCAAGAATCCATTTATTCAAACAAGCATAAAAAACTCGTATATACATATAAGATACGCATGCGACTTAGGTGAAAGTTGGATTTTTTCGAAAACTAAAAGTCGTATCAAAATTCGGTCTGTACAGTTTTCCGATCTTCCATAGTGTAAAAGAATTGGATCGGAGGAGAGTAATTTTCCGAAATTTTTTTAATTTCCCGAATCAGAGCCTACTCTCCAGTATCCGATACCAGACCCATACTGTAGGATATGGTGTATTGATCCCGAAAATTTTACAAGTCCGAAAATCCGAATATTTTACACAATCTGAAAACAATGTAAGGAACAGAACCGCGCATACACATAAGATAGGTATATATCATAGATGTGTTTTTACAATCGGACATACAACCTGTCAAGAGTGAACTACCAACCCATTTATTCGAGCAAGCGTAAAAACTCGTATATACATATAAGATACGCATGCGACTTAGGTGAAAGTTGGATTTTCTCAAAAACTAAAAGTCGTCTCAAAATTCGGGTGGTACGGTTTTCCGATCTTCGATAGTGTAAAAGAATCGTATCGGGTTGGGATGGATCGGAGGAGGAGAATTTTCCGAAAATATTTTCCAGCGTAGGACTTAGATAATGTTTTAATATCCCGAATCAGACCCTCCTCTCCAGTCCCATCCTGGAGGCTATGTTCTATTGATTCCAAAAATTTTACAGGTTTTCGATCCATCAAACTGAAATTGTAATATACAATCCAGTTGCTTATTCCAAAACACAAGGTTCGGATACAAATCTCCAAGCGCACACTCGCCAGTCTCCGATACCAGACCCATACTGGAGGATATGGTCTATTGATCCCAAAATTTTACAAGTCCGAAATCTGGGAAACGAAAAGTTGTATCAAAATTCGGTCAGTTCAGTTTTTCCGATCTTCCATAGTGTAAAAGAATCGTATTGGTCCGCGCCGGATCGGAGGATGGTAATTTTCCGAAATTTTTTTTAACTTCCCGAACCAGACCCTACTCTAGAGTATCCGATACCGAAAATACTGTAAGATACGGTCTTTCGAAGCCGAAAATTTTACAAGTCCGAAATCTCGAAAACCAAAACTCGTATCGAAATTCGGTCAGTACAGTTTTCCGATCTTCAATAGCGTAAAAGAATCGCATCGGTCCGCGCCGGATCGGACGAGGGTGATTTTCCGAAAAATTTTCAATTTTACCGAATCAGACCCTAATCTACAGTATCTGATACCGACCCATACTGCAAGATACGGTCTCTCGAAACCGAAAATTTTTACAAGTCCGAAAATCCGAATTTATTGCACAATCTGGCAACACTGTACGGAAAAATCAACTAATTTCTTGCCCCATCTGGCAACACTGTAAAATGCAATGTTGCAAAATTTCACCAATAAATAAATCATTTATTTACATGCACCACGCGGCAACACTGCTGCGCCATCTTGAAAAATACACCATTGCATAACCCGAAAAATGAAGGGGCATTATTACACCATTGCATAACCCGCATATTGAAGGGGCAACATGCAATACTTTCTTTTTACAGCGTTGCCATATTGAACAATAATCCCTATACAACGCTGTAATTTAATTCATATTTTTCTGCACAATCATGCAACGCTGTTGGATAATTTACTGCGCTAAAGTCGCTATTTTTACCCTACTTACGCAGTTAAACGCGCCATCCGTAGGTCGCAACCTCTCAGTGACATCGGAAAAAACAAGAGTATATTATTTGAGCCGGACAGAGGTCGGCCTCCTGTGGTGTAGTGGTTGGAGCGCCGGCTCTATTATCTCGAGGTCCTGGGTTCGATACCCAGCTATACGACCCGAGTTTGACGGTCTCGAGCATAGGTGCCTCGGGTTGGCATATGGTAGGGACGGAGAGGGGAGGGGCTCTAACTGGAAGCGTATAGGATTACCACTTGTGTGGTATTTGAAGTAGGAAAAAAAAAGCAAATCACTTTCCTCATCCCTACTTCTCAGGGTAACCTACTGTTTCGATTGATTTAATCAGAAATGAGGTAAATCAACCGAGTCTTTTTGGTTCATCTGACCGAAAAAAAGTAACTTAAAGTAGCCCATAGTAACGATAAATATGGAAATTTCTGACTGTGTATCGGGTTCATTTTATTGGCAGGATCCATTTTTACGTTAAATTCTTTAGAAAATACTCATACCATTTTCCGAGGAGAATCATTGTGGCCACGATTGAAGGGGAGTTCAGTGTTTGTAGCTCTACGTGCTGAGAGCTTTTCATTCCGTTTGTCACTCATTTGCAGTTAGTCATCTTTTGATGAAAGCGCTGGATTTTTCTCGGCATTTTAACGTTTTGTTTCTGATAAACATTGGCAAGAATAATTTTTTTCCGGATCAACTTTCCGGAAAATACTCACACATTTTTTCAAGAGGCTATCTATTGCGGTTCACCTTAAGGTGAGTCCAGGGCTCAAAAAATTCACCGTATCTCCATTCTTTCGATACAGTACTAATAATGATTTTCACCCAAGTTATTTAATTAAAAGAAACAAAGAAAAAAAAAAAAGATACCTATCTCAAGAATGTTTGAACCTTGCAAATATGAAACGTCAAGCGTCAAAAATACAAGTTTTGAAAAGTCGTTGATTGAGCGTCGACATCGATCAATGCAATTTGCTCCGCCGTCCTTTTAATTTCCATACTTGGAACATTTCACTCGTAAAGTTAATCAAATACTTAATATTTTGAGACTTGCATTTACGCTTTGTGAATCTAAATTTCTGATAATGACTTTGATTTTCCTCTTACTCGCAAGATAGTGGTGGTTTTTCCTTTTTTCTTTTAAATTCTTGCAATTCAAGCTCCGTATAAAAAAGAGAGGAATTGCCGAATATTCAAACGAATACCTGCCAGTAAGCGTCTCAGGTGTCACACTGGTGGTGACGATGCAATTGATGCAATTATTCGTGTTCCGCGGCTGCTTTTGTTGCATATTTCGAAAGATGAAGGCGCTCTGGCTTGTCTCGCCCACAGCTGTGTACGCTGAGGCGCGGCGCGGTGCTGGCGTGTCGTAGTTTTTCTGTGAGTATCCTACTCCAAAAAATTATCCCACCATCACATGCTGCACATCACATGCTGCACGTCACATGCAAAATTTCACAGCATGGACTATGAGCATCCTTAACTTTGTAACTTAAACCGCGAGGGCGAAACGGAGTAGAATCTGAGATTCCTAAATCATAAATCTCATAAATGCAAAAAAATGTAGAGCCGTGAGATCTCAAGTCCTCAAGCATGCATGTTGTTTCTTTTCCGGAAAAATGATTTTTTTTTTTTCATTTTAATACGGGCCTGAGCTTGTGATTATTATCATTGAAGATGTTTACTCGCATATCATGTTTAATAATTCACCCCGTATCTGTAAAAAGAACTTTTGAAAGAGCGTGTGTTCAGGAATGATACACGATGATTCGATTACTTATAAAGAAATTTTGCAACTCTCTTCAAGTCTTATTTTTTTATGATAGCAGTAAATCAAACTTCATGAAAAAGTAGACAGATTCGCCTAGAGTTGAAATACGGAGAATGGGATGAAAAACGGGTTGCGGGGTTGTCGGGCAAGCAACATTCATTTAAAGCTGGACCCTTGGCATTTGAGGAGGAAGAGTTTGCAATTGATAGCCTTTGTTAAAAAACTGTGTTAATTTCTTTGCATTTTTCATAACCTTGTAGATAATAACGGTCGCATCTATTTTAGGAAAGCCATACAATTTTAAGATAGCGGAACAACGAGAAACTTTCTAGTCATCAAATAGTCAGAAAAGGTCTTTGAAGCTTTCGATACTACGTAGTCTTGACGTAACTTTTTAAAGCCGAATTTCTATTTTTCAGATTAGGTACTCAAGTCCGAAAATTTCCGTTATCCGAATCAAAGTTTGGTTTCCATGACCAAAAACTTCGGCTGCCTAGACGTAAAACTTTGAAGTTTTTAAGGTATTAAATCGAAGATTTTTTACTCTATGAAAACATCCCCTAAAAAAGATATTTTTCCCTGTGTCTATTCCCATTCCCCATCCAGCGAATATAAAACTGCAGGAATGCGTATAACTGGTTGCGGTGTTATAAAATCCCTGTCATACTTTATTTTTCAGGCGATCAAGCACCAATCTGGCGATTTTTCTTCTTAGTTTGAAGAAAAGTCTGTGAAAATTTTTATGAAATAAAAAAGGAGGGGAGATTTGAGAGCAACCGAGATACGTTCTTTTGCAGTTTCACCGTCGATACGTTCTCGTCTCGGCACTAAGAGCATAGGGGTTCATATTCGTTCCTCAAATAGCTCATCCCTGGTAAAAATTGGTGATAGGAGCTGCGTTTCAAAATACCGTAGGAGTTCTTACAGCCGACTGAAGAAGGCGATAGAAAATCATATAGCTGGCTGTAGAAAGTGGAAAAAATCATACGGCCGGGCTACACGAAGCGATAAAAAATTATACAGCCGGGCTATAGTTCCTGTCGCCGGGCTTTACACTTTATCGCCTGGCTGTTGCTTTTTCGCCATCGGCTATAAAAGGCTATAAGAAATTGTGTAGAAATTCGTGTGCTTTGTAAATCCGCAAGTTTGTACGGAATCACCATAATATTTACAGAACGCACATTATATTTTCCTTTACTACATATTTGTTTTCATCAATTAAAATGAGAATAATCCATACAGAGTGTGCAAACACTTCAAAGTCATGAGTTGAACAACGCTGACTCCACGAGATTAAATATTAGAGCCCAACACAAAGCGGAGCGGTGGCGCACTGGCGCCTACAAACCTAACAGGGATACTTCACGCTCTGCGCAATGCGTGAAGTATCCCTGTTAGGTTTGTAGGCGCCAATGCGCGTTTCGCGCTGGCTCCTCGCCCGCCGCGCTGCGCCGCAGCGTACCACGGCGCTTGAAGCAACTATTTCACACCAGAGGTATTGCACAGTATCGTATGAAATTGAAGGCGCTCCAACATATTAGGAATGGCAGGCATCCTTCAAAAGTACGGAGCTTCCCTCGCAAAATAAATCAAGATACTACGGCCCAAAAAGAGAGCGGTAGTCCAAAAACTCACCAAGTCCTAGCATCCGTAATTAGTAACGGATAGCATACACTTTATCGTCAGGCTGTTGCTTAATCGCCATCGGCTATAAAAGGCTATAAGAAATTGTGTTACCGGCTATAGAAGTTATTGGAAATCTTACAATCGGCTGTGGGTCTATGGTATATTTTGGAACACAGATTCTACTGCCAATTTTTACCAGGGATTTTCTTAGCAGACGCCCTATGGTTTGCATCATGATTAAGGGGTCGATTCAAGGATACCCTAAACATAGTATTCTGAAAAGGGTGGTTTTGGCAAAATTCGAGAAAAACTCAGCAGTATGACTTTGGAAATGGCTCCTTGAAAGGGATCACAATGATTTACCATTCGAAAAATTAAAAAATACGGAAGAAAAAATTCAACGATTTTGACAACTTTTAAGGTAGGTGCTAACCTATACCCTTAAAATTTACAAAACTCGCGAGATAGTTTCTTTCGTATTCTCTAATTTTTGCAGTGGTGAATCATTGTTATCCCCTACAAGGACCCATTTCTAAAGTCCACTGTTGCGAATGCTCGACGTTTGGCAATATCAATATTATTTTTATAATACTACGTTAAGGATCGCCTTGAACCGACCCCTTAATGACAATGTAAAGCATGTGGGGCCTCCTAGAAAAGGATCCGTTTAAAAAACGACCGTGAATACAAGCCTAAGAATCCCTAAAGAAAGGAGGACGGGTTTGGATAACGGCAACGGCGCGATGTCTGATCCCTTTGTTGCTCGGTACGAAACGCCTGGAAGTCGCGGCTTGTTAGGCGGAAGAGTTATGGGATCCAAGCGTAGTACAATGGTTTTTAAGCCTAGATTTAATACGGACGGGAGACAATGTCTCGATGATATTTATCTATTAGCGCTTATGTCATATGGACGCCAGCTCCGGGTGTCGCCGTGTGGGTCTGCATGGTCCGGGATTTGATAACGGCCGAATTAATGGATCTAGGTTAGCGCTTCCGGTTTCGTGTGTGTGTGACCGGGCAGGCAACTCCACCCGAGCTCAAAAATCCGATCACGAACCCGCCGAGCCGTGCTCGAGTTTCGATCCTAATTTTTTCGCTCATTCGATTTGAAGAAAGATAGACAAAACTAGGGAGCTGCGTCCCCCAGCCGCTAAGATCCACAAACCGCGGAGCCCGCCTTACGCCCTCTTAGGTCCCGTTCGTGGGTTATTCTTGTGGGATAATCTTAACAGGGCAGGCTCATCCGTGGACTATCCTCTATTTATAACTGCAAAAATCATGAAAATCTGCCCAGTAGACTTTTAGGACGAAGCATGACAAAAAATGAATATTTACATCGTTCAAATGGGAAAATTCACATCTTTGTCACAAAAAATAAAAAATAAAAAAAAAATAAACGCTTCTCTTACTCAGAAATGGGGTGGCTAAACTTTAACTCGAATGCTTACTAAATTTTGTATTCTTTAAAAAACGCTTTTCAGCACATCGTATTTTACTCCTTTGAAGCGTGTGAAAAAACAAAGCATATAAAAACCAGAACTATAATCATGACACTTTTGGGTGAACTGCACAAGAGGTAATGTAGCATCGCGTCCATGATATTGGACTCCATGCTCAGCTATATGATATTCGGTTGCTCATCATGTCCAAGATCTTGGACTCCATGCTCACTTTAATTAGGGATAATTTTTTCGAAAAATCGAAGTGAGCATAGCGTCCAAAATTGTGGGACGCAGGTATTCTCTGACAATATAGGAGCATGGGGTCCAAAAATGTATTAAGACAATTTTGGTGAAATAAAGACCAAAACATGTGTTCTCGAAAAAAACTGTGCATTGCTTAGGTTGGGTTAGGTAAGGTTAGGTTAGGTTAGGTTAGGTTAGGTTAGGTTAGGTTAGGTTAGGTTAGTTTAGTTCAGGTTAGATTGGATAAGCGAAGTATACGATTTTCTATCATGATGAACTTTAAAACTATGGGAGGTCTACTTGCTTTTGGACTCCATGCTCAAGCAAAGAAGTGAGACGTTTAGCGATGAGCATGGAGTCCAAGATCTTGGACGAGATGAGCAGGTAAGTATATCAAGGATGAGCATGGAGTCCAATATCTTGGACGCGATGCTACATAATCGCACAAGAGACCTTCTTTAATTTTGAATGCAGAAACTTGACGCTGGGATATTCCCTGTAATATTTTACCCTCCTTATTTAATTGATCAACTCATTAGATGGCACGTGTGCAACAACAGGTATATTCGGATTCGGACATTAAAAGTAGCAACGGTCTTGGTGCGTCCATAAGTCAACATGGTTAAGGAAATATGTTACCACAAGTAGAATTGTTTACCGCTCTTTTTCATCGGTTCATGCAGGAAAATAAATATGACCCAAACCAAAAAGTGACAGGACTCCTGCATAAAGAGGCAAAACGGACCGCCCTCATTATTTAAAAGCACAATGGTTTTTTGTGACTCAAATGAGTTTTTTAGACACTGCTCGAGCTATTTTTCAAAGGTGATACGTCATAGGGCTGATTCGTCTTGAAGCCTGCGGCTGAAACTTATTATAATAGGTCTGAATGGACGATGCGAGCAGCAGTTTCAAACAGCGCTTTTGTTTGCCCAACTCACTTAAATCTAAAGATCCCCGAGCCCTACTTGAAAGCTTAAACTTTGGTTTTAAGAACTCTTTCGTGTGAAGACACCCATCTCTGTTCCTCATCGTCCACATACTTCCTCTACTTTGAGATTAAGCACGGCAACTTCTGTGAGCTTCACTTTGTGGATAGGTTCTTGACTTTCGATGCGAGCGTTTGGGATAATAGTATTTGTCAAATTGTCGTTCGCATCAGGAACATGGTTCTCATTTGAACCGGGAGCTGCTACATCCCCCGACCCCGACCGCTACACGGTCCAACTCCCGGAAGCGCTTTGCGGCTCAGATGTCAAACGTTAGGCAGTTTTATCTTAAACAACGCCAATCTTTGCGAACTCAAGGCTTTCTCATACAGGTCTCGTTTCTTCATAAATAAGAAGAATTGTGCTGTTTTAGCTGAATTGGAGATTTCATTTAAATGGATAAGTTGCTTTGGTCAAATAATTAAATTTTGACGCTTGATTCTTGTAAACTATATAGCTGAAAATGATGTGTTCAAACAACAACTCTCTACGTACAATATAAGCGAGATATCGCGCTATGAAAAATTCGGTTTATGACGTCATCCACCGCGGTAACGACACCCTTGGTTCCCTGTGCCTTACTTCCATCAATCAGCGAGACACGCATTTGCACTGGCCACTAAACGTGAGACTCATGTGAAAGCAAGGTGAAAAAACCAAGGGTGTCACTAATGCTGTGGATGACGTCATAATCCGGATTCTTCAAAGCGTGACATCTCTGTTGATATTGAACTTAGAAAGTTGCTGTTTGGACGGATCTTTTTGTTCCCGCTAATGTACATGGATCAAGCATGAATAAAACACAATTCTGCGAGCAGGAGATTTGAGCCACTACCTTGGGCAAATTTTGGAGAAAACTGGATTTGGAAAATTTGAGCGTTACGTCTCTTGTAGGTAACGCCGGGGCGTGTTCGGGAAGTGAGGTCATGGATGCCGGTTGCGTCGGAGTCTGGATGGGGAAGACGCGGCGCGGCGCGCGCGGCGCGGCGGCATCGATGGACTCCAACTCCAACTCCAACTCGAGCAGATGCAAGTCACAAGTCGCTCGCGTCTCGCGGATGCGGGTCGACCGGCGAGTCCCGACCGGGACGGCGCGGCGGCGCGGCGGCGCGGCATGGTCGGCATACCATTCGGACTCGGCAGAATTCACCGGAGAAAGTGAGTTCATGTAAAAGACATTTGCCCCCGGCCCCTCGCCCCCCGCCGCCCCCTCCTCCCGCGACAGACGCCACGCTTTTATACGTTGCCACGCCTCCACGTCCCCAAAATCATCTACAAAGGTAATTCCTCCTTTAATTAAAACCACGTCCATAGCCAAAGTGCGTGACCACGTGTCTCCGTTTTCCACGCTGTAGCCTTCATTTCATTCTCTCTTCTTTCTTTGGGCAACTCATATTTTCTTGACAACTCCCGTGATTTTTCCCCTCGCCTAGCAGAATACTCTGTGTAAAATTCATGCTACAGAGTTGCGGCTTTTAATCCTCCGAGCAAATAATAGAGTAACGTGGTTTCGCATTTTGCTCATGGATATTAGCCTTGTCTTCGTTGTCCTTCCTTAAACAGCTCCTTTCTTTGGAAGCTTTCGTGTGGTTTACATTGTGATTCACAGAGGTTCAAGGAGATCCAATCAAACTCTCCAGGACACAGCTGAATATAACAGCCGGCTTTGCACTCACTGTGGCCCATAAATGACCCCTTTCCAACGTGTAAATCGCCACAAAGAGTATCTCAACCCTGCTAATAAGAAAATCACCGCAACATGCAAAAAGTGAATCATGGCTTTCAATGGGCCAAAAAGTAAAATGACAGTCTCAAAAAAATGAAATATCGGTGATTTTGTTCTAACTGGCCCGAAGTAAAGAGGTGTGTGAGAAAACGGCATAGAGTACATACAGTCGTAATGTAAGCGGGTGAGCTGGCGCCACTTTTAAGCATTTTCCAGGTCCCGAATTCCGAGATTCCTGTTTGACGCCGAGTCACTTTTTCGATACACAATCGATTGTTTGCGATACACGGGTACCCGGCCATCCGATGTAAACAAAGAAGATAGGAATCACCACGTATTCCACACCGCCATTTTGGATCGAACATGTGTCGAAAAAGTGACCTGAACTCGGCGCACACCGGGCTCAGAACTCGTCGAGCAGAACATGGCGCCAGCTCTCCCATTTACATTACGACTCTATGTACTCTATGGAAAACGGCCATAAATGATCAAACGCATTTTCACATTTTCAACGCTGGGATTGAGGTTTCCAATTGCGTAAAACCGACTTTGACTAACTTTGAGCGGTCGTATCTCGGAAATTAGACCTTTTCCCGGGATGATCTTCTTCTCGCTAGAAAGGTGAAAGGCTAAACTTTAACTTCGACTGGTTTTTGTTCAGATTCCGTCGCTTCCAAGACTGTAGTAAAATTAAAACAAATTTTTGTGTTTATCAAAAACTGCTAAAACCGTGTAAGTGCCGTAAAGTGCCGAGTAAACCCAAATTACGATACACCGTTAGGAAGCTCTATTTCAGAGGAACATTTTGAAACAAGTTCATTGAAATCGGTTGAGATGCAGAGTAGTTAGCATATTTAAAGGTTTTCACTTTATAAAATGGCAACGTCGCAACACGGCGTTTCTAAGCAAAACCGCGACCAGTTTAAAGCGTCTCGGGAGCTATTTTAGCGCACGTCAAGCGTTCAAAATGCAAAATTGCGTTTGGTCATTTTAGGCTGCTTCTTCACACACCTCTTATCAAAGGGTTTCAATTTGAAAACTTAGTTTTCATCCGCGCGTGTACCTACAGCTTCAGATTAAACTTTTGATAGACCTTGAGACTCGAAGTAATATTAATAAACTTTAAACTTGCAGAAGTAACATTCTTTACCATACTTTGTATACATGATTTTATCTGGAATGAGGTTGCCTTGAAGGAAGAACGAAATTTTAAGTGAAGTAAATGTTCAATGGGCAGGTATCAGTATGAATTAGATCACACTTAGAAATGAAGGAAAAAAGGACATATTTTCCCGAAACTATCGAGGGCTATTTCGATTGAAAAATAAGTTAGAGTATTGAGATTCGGTCCACATGAGAACGAAGGCTCGAGGTCACTCAGAGGTTGACTCGAGGGAAAACTCCATTAATAATGTGTAATGGCCAGAGAATCCTCATTGGACGTGATCTGCGTGTTCGCACAGGCACCCTGGGTTGCCTACATCCTCCCTCCTCTGACGTTCGGGTGTATCTCAATTTCCACGTGAACCCTGTTGCCCATGTAATTCCACACTTTTCGGAGTCCGTCATGGAAATGGACATACACCCTTACGTCAGAGGAGCGACGATATTACACGCTTGCGGCATTTTTCGTACTTTGTTCGGACATGAATTTTTCCCATCATTTTCGTGTTTATATCTTGTTTTTGGAAATAGCGGTGCCCCGTTTCTTTCTCTAATTGAAAAACAATCTTAAAGTTACAATAATAAAGTTGTCCATCAATTACTAATCCTTACAAACTTGTCAACTCAGAACACTGTAGATTAGTATCAGACGACCTTGAAGTAACTCGGCCTCTGAGTATAATTCAGAATTTTTATATAGATTTTATCATTTGACTGACCCGATTATTTGTCAACCCATTCTCAATATTATCACATTTCCGTACAATATTGTCACATACTCTTGTAAATAAAGCAAGAAATAAAGCGAGACGAAAAATATGAAGTTGTTGACGACTTAACACGTCTTATAGTGTAGCGACGCGACACGACGCCTCGAACGTCGAGCGTATCCTTCGGTGGAGAGCAAAATGAAAGTTCCTTCATATTTTTGACGGGCAATACGCACATCCATAGAGCACGAATAGTCGCATCCAAGCGTTTGACCCACGCCGCACAGTGGAGCGAGTCAATGAGAGCGGTTGGACATGAAATTGTTTACTAAAACTGCAAATTTTAATGTTTATTTCGTGACATTTAAAATTTCAAGGGGTGTTCATAGAAGAAAATTTCACAAGGAAACCAATGGAACTACCTTTAGAACCTCAAAGTTTTGTGAAAGCGAAGTTACGAGCATTTAAAGTTTTCAAATTTTGTCCGACCTCTCCTATTGACTCGATCCACCGTGCGCCGCACCAGTGCAGTGGTGTGGCACCACATCAGTTGACCAAGATGCTATCTAGGCGTGGGCTTTTTCCCGCTTGCAGATGGAACGAATTGATTTTTCGTCATGTCAGATTTTTCTCTCAGCTCGTTTCATTTAATTCATTTTTATTTATTTCTTAATATAAGAGATCAAACAGAAATAACTGAATGTTACAAACATGAATCAAATCGTCATGGGGCTATTGATAAAATGCTCTCCAGCCCCCAAAAGAGCCACTACCCCTCTCTGTAGGTCACATTAATTGAAGATGAAAGAGAGGCAAAGTAAAAACGGAAGTTGAGTCGTCGTTTTTTCCTTCAGCTCTCGGGGAAAAGTTTAAATATTAGCTTTGGCACATCAGTGACTCTGTGTGTCAAAGTGGTTGAGGAAGGGAATCTTCAAAGGGATGAATGCGGTAGGCCATGATTACTTAGAATTGGGTTAGGGATGCTCACGGAAGCTCCGATGTACCCCAAGATTAATTAAATGGGACACGGGCACACTACTAAAAGCTCAGTTAATAAATGATGGCAACATTCTTCGAGTTCATTGGATGATGAAAAACTACCAATTTCACTTAATTAAATTTCTGCCTAATCCTTTCATCCGCTTCGGGTCGGACGCTCGGAGCTCGGAGGTGGAAGGAAAATTGTTGCCAACCGAGGGAAGAGCGTAAACTCTTTCTGGAAACAAAGATGTAATTGATAATGACCGATTTCGGTTTCGTATCATTAATAACAAGGATGTTCTATCGCCACGAGATAGGCATGATTAATGGACTCCACTGCAGAAGCTTATCCTCCCTTGGAAAAAAAGAAAAGAAGGGAAAATGTTGTTATCTAAGCGAGCTTTCAAAGCTCGGTGAACATGAGCTTTTAACGGAATGTGAAGCTTCACACAATGGGACGTGGCGTATGGAAAGGCTCGACAAAATCAATGAGCTTTCTACACAAGCGACAATTTAAACT
The DNA here is from genome assembly GCF_918797505.1 of Bemisia tabaci. Taxonomy (NCBI): domain Eukaryota; kingdom Metazoa; phylum Arthropoda; class Insecta; order Hemiptera; family Aleyrodidae; genus Bemisia; species Bemisia tabaci. The sequence continues at coordinate 206,920 of NC_092795.1, read as the reverse complement.
GGTCCCTTGTTGGCTCGTGCTGGATCGCCATGCCGCCGCCGCGCCGCCCCAAGGCATCTTGAAACGCTGACACCAATTCGCCCCTCCCGCTCCCTTAACACCCCTTTTTCATGATTAAATCGTTTTTGGTCCGCCTATTCGGATGATTCCAGTTCCCACTCGACTCTCTTTCCATATCCTCACGCAACGGAAAACAATTTCACACTTCCTCCGCGCCGCCCGTCACCTCTCGCATTATGTACCATCCTCGCAACTCAACCTAGCATTCGCTTATTTCTATAAAAACTCATTGAAATGTGAGGTGCCTTTGAGGACAAGGCACACTATTGCAAGTTTTGAGAACAAAATTGAGATATCAATGATTTCAACTATAAGCGGTCTTAAAGTATCTCCTTTAAAAATTCACGACTCACATCCCGTTTTTTAAGCAGCAAAAAGTGAGTTGGAACTTTTTTTTCCGCCATAAGGATTCACGTAATTTTAAAATTTTAAACGCATATTTCTTGAAATAGCTAAAACTGCACGTATGTCTTTTATCCTTCAAGGCCCTCATCTAACAGTGAAGATAAAATTGTATTTTTTTTTTTTTTTTTTCAAAGAAATAATCATTAGCTCACCCTCTCTGACTTCAAATGTTCATTTTCTCACATTTGTACTTTGTGATGATCTACCGGCTCTATTTCTATGATTTTTCGGGTACCTGCAAATGGTAATCTTAGATAAGTCCGCTCCCATCAAATAAGCCCAATATCTTCCAGTGCTGCGAAGCCTACGTCAAGGCTTGGTCCTCGGAGTGGCCAGGAGGCGCCCCATACAATTTCAGCCGCATATCTGACTTTGAAAAACTGGCAACTAATCGGAAATAATCTGTAGCTGCAAAGTAATGACATCCATATCGAATTGGAAGGATCCTCCCGGCCCAGTCACGGTGGCAAGTTGAAAGGATGTTGCCGTTTTTGGCCCGGAAACTCCTCCATTTTCAATGGTCGTCCACGGTGCGACTCAAAGAGCTCAGCAACAGTGATCATTCCTAGAGGATGAAACAATTTTTAGTAACCTCTGGTGACTTTCCACCGGTATCAATTTGCGAGAAGTCTCACAATCTCTCACCCTCCTGACCGAAGGGCGTAACGACATCCAATAATGAGCCCTGTCGTCCGTACTATTGAATGCTCCTCTGGGCTCACCTCAATGTGCAATTACGCCGTTTTGCCAACCGGGCGACGGATCAGAGGCGACGCAACACCGCGCGCTTCTGTCAGATGAAATAATCGTCTCGCGGACCTCCGCTAGAAAAAACGCTTCATCCAAGTCAGGAGCGAGGAGTGATCGTTTCGAGGAAAAACAACGTATCCGCGCTAAGTTTTTGGTCGAGTTGCGAGGTTCTCGGTTCGCGGATCGCGGAGCAGGAGACTAGAGAATAGCGAGATGGGAGAAACGAAGCAAGAAATCGCTCCGGAATTGCGCAGCATCAAAGAAGATGCAAGACCCCTTTGTTTATTCATGGGCTAATCGTTTTCCTCCAGGGTTGATTCTACTCCAATGAGCTGAAGTAATCATTTCAGCTAGGCTTTTGCCCTAATGCTATTCTCTCGAGTGAAAGCGCTCTCTTGCGTGCCATAAGCGAGTATGCTTTACACCAATCAGTCCACTGCCCGATGGGACAGAAACTTGTCGCGGGATGAACCACGCTCATGTGTCCTTATCTTCTCAGTAGGTGAGTATGTTAAATTGAAACCAGTTGTCGGCAGATTGCAAACTTTGTAATTTTTTTCTATTTTCAGTTTCATAAAAAAATTCCTAATTTTTTATAGCCTACAAGGCGAAAAAAGGAGAGAAACCATTACTTTGGTGGGAGGGACTGCTAATTCCAAAATTGTCTATGAAAATATCCTTACCACTGAAAAATCAAATTTTATATTTATTGATAGATCAGAGAAGGGGCAGTTAGTTTTCGCTCCTCATTATAATAATGCAGCTTTCAAATGATTCTATATAGATTGTATAATCGGAAATTCAAAAATTGTACTCTCACTTTCATTTTTCTCATCTCATGCAACAGTATCTCCAAAACATACAGAGTGTTTGAATGAAGGTTAAATTGCCAGACTGCAGAAGCGTTTTCCATGGGTCAAAAGAAGACATTTTTCTTCTAAAAAATATTTTTCTTAACATGCTTTTCAATGGGACAGCAGCCTCTCCCTCTCCTCCACACAAATTATTGGGGAATAAATATAGTTATTCTTGCATTTTAACAACGGTAATGTACCGAATCTCGTGAAAACTGCTATGCACCCATAATCTGACGCACGTTAAACTCAACAGTTGCACCAGAAAAATTAAAATCTCAGTTGAAATTGGAATTTTTCGGGGTCCGCAAATAACCTCCTTTTCACGCCAAAAACCAAGTCATCGACCTATTCAATATCAAAGACACCCCTGTCCTTACCTATAGATTACTGGCCTGATTCTCACGGAGGTATGTTGCGGTCCTAAACCGGCAGATGTGGGGCGCAAATCAGGTAACGTCAATTGACGTACGTTTTGCAATTGGGAATTGAATTTCTAGCTCATCCTAAAAAAAAAAAATATTTCTGCTCAGGGAAGCTAATGGCACATCTGTTGTTTCTGAAATGAGTCAGAATGTATAGGGGTTAATTGCAAGATGTAGTCCACTTGAGTTGCTCGTTTTGTATCCTCGACGAAAACCGTTTTCATTCCGTGAAGCTTTTGAAGGAAGGACTATTAAGTCGACCCTAACTTCCGAAGTCTTGACTTTGAAGAACACGTGGCGGACTCGTGCGACCCAGACTGGAGACAGATGATGGCATCGTTGGCGACGCGCCCCGAGGCGTTGAGCCCTCTGACGGCGACGACGCGGCCGGCCAACGGTTGCTCCTCCAACTCGCTGCCGTCTAGGCCTCTGCTGTGAGACGTGACGTATAGAACGTCCAGATCTGGGCCGCCCCACTCTGCGTCCGCTACTAACGTCATCGGCATCTCGATACGCATAAGGACCTCTCCGCTATTCGGATCTACCCTCGTAATCTGAAAAAAAAGAAACGGAAAAGTGTATCTCTCTGAACCAGTGTGTACGGAATAAACTTAGAGGTGTAAATTATTTACGTCACGGGAGGGGGACGCAAATTTTTGTGGGGTCGGGAGATTCGATTCGAAATTATAGAACCTTTTTTGCCACGTTTTACGCGTTTTCAAGCAAGGTATTCCCTTCGTCCCTCCATAAGAAGTTACGTAACGCTTTCCTAGACCTCATTTGTCTTCACGTGAAAAATCGCCATTTTTCATTTATACAGGTTGATTCAAGGTTAAACCGCCATACTGGAGTGGCGTGTTCATTGATAAAATAAAACTTTTTCTTCTATGAATTATTTACCAAAAGTGCCCGCTGTAGGAGCAATAGCCCCCTCAAATTTTCGGGAAAATCAAAGTTTCTTATAATTTGGAAAACGGATTTAGACAAGATCACACAAAAAGGCTTACTCTCATGATTTTAAGCTCCGAATTAATCCATGTCCCAAAAACATTGATATCTCAAGTCAAATAAGGTAGACTTTAACGGTCTTTATTTCAGAGTATTTTGCCCTGAAAAAGACCTTGAGCTCAAGACCCTGAACTCCCCCCCCCTGTGGTTTGAGATATCGATATATATGAGGCCATTGATGAATTCAGCGCTTACAATTTGGGTGTTAGCCTTTTTCATGCATTCTCGCCCATAACCGCTGTCAAAATTCGGGGAAACGATATTTCCGTAACTTTGAAGGGCCCGTGCTACTTTCAGGGGACTTCTAGAATGAAAACTCCATAGATGAAACATTACTTCTCTCTGTTCACTGAGCAAGATTTCGCAGTCTGTCGGTTTAACCTTGGATAACCTTGTATTTCTTGTCGATCGAACTTTATAACAACATACGTTCGGCGGTTTTCTCTCCTGGTACTCTGCGGTAAACATAGGTGGATCCAGACACCTTGAACAGGAGAGTGTAAGGGGGATCCGGGGGCCCCCTTACGCCCCCTATTTTATAATGAAGAAAAACGATTGTATTATTTACTTAAAAGTACGACTTACCACGGATCCTCCGTAGATGGTGACGTATAAATAGTCCTCTGTGTCAATTGTCATGCCATGAGCGAAACCAGGAATGTCCGTTTCTTTGTAGTCGATTACGGTCCTGCGGTTACCTGTACATAAATGGTATCGCAAATTAGAAGTAAAATTTGCGAGTAAATTAACAATTCACTGGGGCTATGCTTATGCATAAAGTTGGCTAGTTCTACCAACATGCAAATAGCTATGAATTTTTATCGGGGGGGTGCTCTTTTTTAGGAAATTAAGGCAAAAATCAAAACTTAGAGGAATTTTCAATTACGGTTTAAAATATATTTGCAATGTCCAAACAATCAATTGACTGTTTAATAACGGCGATTTATTACAGTCCTCTAATTTGTTGTATTGAAATATGGGATTGCAAGAAGTAGGCTTTGAGTTGTTCATGATAAAGAAGTTCATTCAAAGTAATTTTTATCACGTATACATTTCGTGAGAAATCGATATAAAGGAAATTATAATTCCAGGCGAGGAGGAAAAAATTCAAAACGACCAACAATAAGACGTATTAATGCTGAAAGAAACTATATGCATAGGGTTCACATGCAACTTAGTTCCTTTTAGCATTTAAAGTTCATTATACAATAGTGATTAAAAGGCGCGTTACGGTGAAAAATGTGGGAGCGGCGCTGAAATTCCCAGTATCATACGTGAAAAAATCTGTAAAAAAATTGTATGAAAGCAATGAATAGCAAAAGATATGAAAAAATACTTCCTCTACCTCCAAGGAGAGCGAGGAAGTAACAACATAAATGAAACTTGGTACTCACTAATTTCTCCAGTTTCTATGTCAAAGTCAAATCTGTCCACTGTATTTACGCCACTATCGATGTAAAACAAGGTTGTGTAGTCGCTATTCCAGGCCAGCCCATCTGAAATGCTGACATTTCCTATTTTCTTGGCAAAACTGCAATTTTCAGTGACGTAGCTATAAAAACTGCCCCGGTTCGGCACAGCTCCTGATGGGCCAGAGGGGTCTAATGGTCCCTGTGAGCCTGTAAATATTCAAGGGAAGTCAAAACGCAATCCTGTGGTGAAGTACAGTAGGTCTTAATTTTTAGCTCAAATGTATGCAGGTCTGATGTTGTAGGTCAAATGTCACGTAGGAATCTGTGAAGGTGAAACGTCCCGTCATGACACCGTGCATTCAGGATGGAAAGTGAAATTTTCCAATCTAAGATATCAAGATAGGAATCTTACATTTTTCGGAGCATACCCATTCAGGCATTCCTTGTGTTTGATGAAATCGATGCCTAGTTTATAGTTTATAGACTAAAGATTATGCACGTCCAGCCACTGCCACAAAAGTATTTGACAATTGGCTCACCAATCCAGAAACGTCCTGTTATATCCGCCTTGCCATCGTTGAAGAAGTTTCCAGGGAACGCTGCCTCAGTTTCAGGTCTCGCTAAAACTACGTATGTTGACTCGGCCGAAATCTCATCCCATGTGAACACGGTCAGGTAGGGTCCAATTCCTGCCAGGAATTGGTTCGTTGAGTTTTTGATCGGCACAATCGCGGCAGTGAACTCATCTACACAGAAAACAATCATCAAATCAAGGAACTTCGAGTTTCGTTTGCTGTCATTTATAAAAGAGAGCACACAGAGCGTTTTGAGGACCCTCACCAACAGTCAAGTGTTCTTACAGCCCTCAGCCAATTGTGATAAGCCACTGGGAAGTGTACCGAGAGCCGTAGCTGGGAGCTTCTTTTATTTTCGTAAGATTCAAATGCAAAAACAAGCGGGAAAGTTCTAATACTGTCGTATTAGAAAAGCGCTCAGGTGTTAGTAAATGCATTTAGTGAAGAAAGGAAGTATAAACTCCGTCAACTTGGCTGGGAAATGGAAATAAAACATCAGCTGATAGCAAACAAAGGTTACCAAGGAAACCGTAAACGCGTTTTTTTCGTTTCCCGAAAATGATAGCCACCGTTGAGCTCATCAGGCGCGTTTTTTTTAGGCTTCTTTTATTTTCAACGATCAATTTCGATAAGAATTACTCTACCGCTAAGGAAATTTCTTATAGACAAACGATCGTAACTACCCGCGCATTACGTTAAAAGCATAAAATACGGTTATCACAGCTTTATTTATTTTAAAACTGGACCCCCCCCCCCCCAAAAAAAAAGCCTACACATCGATGAGCTGGTGCGCCATTTAAACGAATTAGCACTAGTATACTAGTACTCTAGAGGCAAGTCGAAATCAAACAAGCAGTTCCAACGCCCAAGCGTTGAAGGGCGCTTCTTTGTCAAAGCATATTACTACCAACTTATGTACCCGAAGACTGACGAAGCTGGAATTTAAAGTGGGATTCTTTTACCGCAAAACCCTTCAAAACTTCAGATCGACCGCGAAGACCTGAAACTTTCCACAAGCATTTTGTGATGAATTTTAGTCGGTGGTGAATGGAAACATAAAGGATTCACTGTAAATCAGACGACGGGAAAGAGCGGCGGAACCTCTAAAGCTGGTGCGTCAACGCGATCTAGCGGACAGCGGCGTCGCGACGCCGCGAGGTAGGGCGCGCAGGTCGCGGGGGAGCGGGGCCGCGTGAAGAGGAGTTCAGCAATGGGGAGGGGAAGCGCGGGTCGCGGGGAAGAGAGGGACCGGCCGGCCGGCGGTGACATCGGCGCTGGCTGGACCCATATTCACGGCGTGAACGCAGGCAGCGCTAATGTCTCCGCTAACTGGAGTTGGGGGTCCTTATTCATTCTCTTGGTCCATGACATAACCTTAAACCTTCCGCTCAATGCCGCAAACAGCTGACGTGTCGATGCTGCGCCAAGAAAATGAACCAATCACAAAGTAGCACAGTAATACGTCACTAAAATGAAGAGATCACGTGACTGTTCGTAATATTTTCAAATCGATCTGAAAGTACTGCCTCGGATATAAGTATTTAAAGCATAAGGAGGCCCTAAAATACTTTAACCAGGTAAAACGTCCGTGCGAGATTGTTATGCTTAAAAGCAAAACATTTCACGAAAACTTTTACGAATACCAGATGCAGAAAAAAATCCAATTTTTCCCGGGTGTACCAGAATGGCGTCATTACCCATAAGGCAAAAGGGCATGTAGTATAGTACATGTTACATCGGGGGAGTCGAACGGTTGGAAAGGGCGCATCTGGTACCCAGAAGCGCCCAAAAGCGCTGCCTATCGGCTGAGCGCTTAAAAGGGAGTAAAAGAGGGGAACACGCGTTTAGCAATATGGAAACTAGTGTAAACCGTAAAGTTACGTAATGTCTTGATGGATTTTATCATTCTACTTCTATCATCAAACCAAAATACTTGCTCTCACCAAAAGAACCCATTCTAAAACTGCTAATCGATGGTTGAAGTAGAAAACTACCCGTCTCAGATCGCGACGTCGCGTCTTATATATAATTCACTGCTGTTGTTATGTTTTTACAGGCTTACCTACCAATAGTTGCCTCAGCTTGTGAATTTTCTATCCTCATCACAAGGAATCTCACAATATTAAAAGGTCTCATTTTTATCAATTTTCCCCTGAGAAAATTCGTTGTAATTGAGCTACACAGTTATCTCATTTACGCGGAAAAAAAGCTCACAATCCCAACTATACTCCTGACTAATTTTGGCACCTGATTTAGTTGCACCAATCAGAAATGCGGTTGAGTCTGCCGAAAGTAACTTTACCTCTGGCTAGTGCAACTACTCTTATTTCTGGCACCAAAAACAGGCGGGAGTTTATTTGGGATTGTGATACTTTTTTTTCAGTATAACCATCAATACACCATATCGACGGTGAAACTACCAAACCACGTATCTCGGTTTGCGACGTCGCAGACTTCCTGTCATACTTTATTTTTTAAATGAAAAACTACTTAACGTCTAGTCTTGAAAATTTCTGTGATTTTTCCTCCTCGTGCGGAGAAAATTCTGTGAAAATTTCAAGGAATGATATTGATTTGGTCTACTTCAAAAAAATGAAATGTGAGCGTAGATTTTTAAACACCGCAAACGAGATACGTGGTTTGGTAGTTTCACCGTCGATATGCTACTATAATTGAGGACACCGCACCAAGAACAGCCTATAACTTGAAACCGCGTTTTGAGAAAAACGCATTTAATGTTTTGTTTTTGATGTACTGCGCAGACTTTTCTATGCAGGTACCCTGTTTTGGTGTTTTTGGGTGACCTAACTCTTCTATTGAAGGATGCCGGGTAGATTTTGCGATACATTTTGGGTTAACACTCTAATATATTTAATTTAAAAAGGCGGTTTTTAGGCCTTTATAACGCCCAACAGTCATTTTGGTGGCAATATGAAGTATTAATCATTTTAATCACACATGATTAACGCAAAATGAAAGAATATCGATAGTAAGTAAAGAAAGGGGTAAGTAGCACCTTATAGGCCCTTAAGTTGAAAGGCCCGCTTATAGGTCGTTCTTGCAGCCATCGATCCAGTGGCCTGACATAACTCGGAAAAAAAGGTTTTTCGACCTCGAGCCGTTACCTATCTATACTCTATCGCTACCACAGCATAGTCCAGGAAACGTAGAATCCGAAAAGCAGAAGGGCGTAATAACGACCTATACGCCTATAGGCTGTTCTTGGTGCGGTGTCCTCAATATTGTAATCTTCCGTCGCATTCCTAAGGCGCAATGATACAACTATTTGAACTCTCTGGAATGCGTGAGGTATCACGCCGCATTTGAAGGCGTTTTCAAAACAGCCTAGTTTTGCTATCCGGATTAACGTTTTGCATAGTTCCTATTATTATGTTTTATTTCCTACCACTTGTTTATTTTTAATCCTCGTATAAAAACCACCCATTTATTAAATACAATTCTAGCTGGAGCGCACTTCAGCTATGCATTCACGACTGCAAAAATGTCAAAGGAAATCGACAAGCCCAGCGTGCATGGAGGCTATTTCCATTTTAATCTTCCGTCTCATTCTAACGGCGCAATGATACAACTATTTGAACTCTCCGGAATGCGTGAGGTATCACGCCGCATTTGAAGGCGTTTTCAAAACAGCCAAGTTCCGCTATCCGGATTATCGTTTTGCATAGTTCCTATTATTATGTTTTATTTCCTACCACTTGTTTATTTTTAATCCTCGTATAAAAACCACCCATTTGCTAAATACAATTCTAGCTGGAGCGCACTTCAGCTATGCATTCACCGCTGCAAAAATGTCAAAGGAAATCGACAAGCCCAGCGTGCATGGAGGCTATTTCCATTTTAATCTTCCGTCTCATTCTTACGGCGCAATGATACAACTATTTGAACTCTCCGGAATGCGTGAGGTATCACGCCTTATTTGAAGGCGTTTTCAAAACAGCCAAGTTCCGATACCCGGATTATCGTTTTGCATAGTTTATATTCTTTTGCTTCATTTCTAACCACTTGTTTATTTATAATCCTCCTATAAAAATCACCCATTTGCTAAATACATATATCTAGCCGGAGCGCACCTCAGCTATGCATTCACCACTGCAATAATGTCAAAGGAAACCGACAAGCCCAGCGTGCATGAAGGCTATTTTAATTGAGGACACCGCACCAAGAACAGCCCATTACTTTAAACCGCGTTTTGAGAAAAACGCATTTAAAGTTGTGTTTTTGATGTACCCTGGTACCATGTTTTGGTGTTTTTGGGTGACCTAACCCTTGTATTGAAGGATGCCGGGTAGATTTTGCGATACGTTTTGTGTTTACACTCTAATATATTTAATTTAAAAACGCGGTTTTTAGGCCATTATTACGCCCAACAGTCATTTTGGTGGCAATATGAAGTATGAATCATTTTAATCACACATGATTAACGTAAAATGAAAGAATATTGATAGTGTGTAAAGAAAGGGGTAAGTAGCACCTTATAGGCCCTTAAGTTTATAGGCCCGCTTATAGGTCGTTCTTGCACCCATCGATCCAGTGGCCTGACTTAACTCGGAAAAAAGGTTTTTCGACCTCGAGCCGTTACCTATCTATATTTTATCGCTATCACAGCATAGTCCAGGGTACGTAGAATCCGAAAAGCAGATGGGCGTAATAACGACCTATACGCCTATAGGCTGTTCTTGATGCGGTGTCCTCAATTAAAAGTTTGAGATTTGAGATAATTGTTTGGTTAATTAGGTGATTTTATGTCAACCTGGAGACCTAGTAGCACACCCACGGTGCGTTTTAAACAATTTTAATGCGGTCAACATACCACCCGCGATTTTTTTGCGGAAATGTCAACTAGAAGGCCTACTGATTGAGGAACAACAAACCGCGAAATCTGTGATGGGGCCGTTTTTGAGAAAATGCGATTTTTCGCTTTTTTGGCGGGAATTTCAGGTCAAGGCGCTGAAAAAGTCAAGTTAGGCTGTTTTTGAAGTTCGTAAATGCATATCCTATACATTTTGAGTCAATCAAGTGCCAGTAGATAGCTATTCGTGCATATTGCCCAAAATTCATATCCTTAAATCCACGACTTTTGGGTTTTTGGGGGGTTAGTCAAGGAGAAATCCGAAAAAAAGAGGGTTAACCCGGAACAAATTGCTTAACAAACTTTTCCTACGTAAACATCTTCAGTAGGTCCTATTGAACAACATACCAAAAGTTTACCACGGTTCGCTCCCGGAACACCCCCCCCCAAATTGCCTAAATTTCAAAATGGCGGCCATAATAAGGCCTCTGGGAGTTCGATTTTTTTAAAAATACGCATACAGTGTCATGTGAGGTGTCAATTCCTATGTAATTTTGGTCGTAGATTTCAAATATGAAGTAAAAAAAGTCCCTTGATCAAAAGGGGGTACCCCAAATCCAAGATGGCAGCCAATTTTGAAAGTCAAGAGGGTGGATTTTTAAAAAGTTCGCGTGATAAGGCAAGTGAGGTATCATTTCTTATGTAATTTTGGTCGTAGATTTCATTTATGAAGTCATAAAAGCCCCCAAGTCAAAGGGATTGCTCCAAATGCAATGATGGCGGCCAGCTTTGAAAGGCAGGAGGGTGAATTTTTGAAATGTTTACGTGACATCCCTAGTAAAATAGAATCAACCTGACGTTTCATTAACTACCCTGAGTCAGACTAATTCAGGCTGATATCAATCTGACTCAGGGTAGTTTATGAAACATACCCTGACGTCAGGTTGATTCTATTTTACTAGGGTTGTCACGTAAACATTTCAAAAATTCACCCTCCTGCCTTTCAAAGCTGGCCGCCATCTTTGCATTTGGAGCAATCCCTTTGACTTGGGGGCTTTTATGACTTCATAAATGAAATCTACGACCAAAATTACATAAGAAATGATACCTCACTTGCCTTATCACGCGAACTTTTTAAAAATCCACCCTCTTGACTTTCAAAATTGGCTGCCATCTTGGATTTGGGGTACCCCCTTTGATCAAGGGACTTTTTTTACTTCATATTTGAAATCTACGACCAAAATTACATAGGAATTGACACCTCACATGACACTGTATGCGTATTTTTAAAAAAATCGAACTCCCAGAGGCCTTATTATGGCCGCCATTTTGAAATTTAGGCAATTTGGGGGGGGGTGTTCCGGGAGCGAACCGTGGTAAACTTTTGGTATGTTGTTCAATAGGACCTACTGAAGAAGTTTACGTAGGAAAAGTTTGTTAAGCAATTTGTTCCGGGTTAACCCTCTTTTTTTCGGATTTCTCCTTGACTAACCCCCCAAAAACCCAAAAGTCGTGGATTTAAGGATATGAATTTTGGGCAATATGCACGAATAGCTATCTACTGGCACTTGATTGACTCAAAATGTATAGGATATGCATTTACGAACTTCAAAAACAGCCTAACTTGACTTTTTCAGCGCCTTGACCCGAAATTCCCGCCAAAAAAGCGAAAAATCGCATTTTCTCAAAAACGGCCCCATCACAGATTTCGCGGTTTGTTGTTCCTCAATCAGTAGGCCTTCTAGTTGACATTTCCGCAAAAAAATCGCGGGTGGTATGTTGACCGCATTAAAGTTGTTTAAAACGCACCGTGCCCCCTGATCAAGAGGAAAAACGTACACTGAAAAAAAAGTGGAAGTGGGATTGACCATAATGGTAGAGTAAAAAAAAATATGGTGATAAAAAGCCAAATAATGGTCGATTTAAGCATCTAGATGAAAGTGAGAATCATACTCGATATAAAAATTACCATACCCGGATTGTAAATATCAGTTAGGTGTGTCTGTCCATCGTTTAGGTATTTCTCACCATCAGCTGGGTATTTTTTACCATACGATGAGTTAAAAGTATGGAATAACATGGTAACACTTGCGTTTGATATCTGTAGGCATCTGTATGCGACTGGTCATGGTGTTGGTAGGTTAAATTTACCATACTGGTATAGTCAGCGTGGTGAGAGCTCCCGCTTGACTGCGCTGCGGTCTGTGGTCCGCCATTTTTCGTTTGTCTGTTTGTCAGTTATAAATTTATCACGTTGAGGGTCGGAGTCCGTGGCTGTGTTTTATTGATCCATATTAATCCATGTGAATCCACGCGTAATTTGCCCAAATTTGTGTTCGAATTGTCCCTAAAGCTACCGTCTTCTCTTCGAATCTATCTATATTGATCTGCCACATACATTTTCTGAGATTTTTTCGTTATTCGTATCGACCAATTTCTGGAGGTTAGGAGTTGCTACAATGAATCTGGCTTGCAAAGTGAAGGAATCCTGAAAATTTGAAAACCTTCGCAAAGTTGTTCTGCAATCCAGTGAATATCGGTTCTGTGTAAAGTCATTTCGAAAACATAAAAGTGCGGAAGTAATTTGAAAATAATCGACTAGAAGTGATTTTTGAATACTTCGTTCGTAGGTATATCTATATTCTTGTTAAAATTTTCGAAGCTCAACATACTCAGATGAAGAGACAAATGTGCGTGGGATTGATGTTTAACTGTAACTTTAAGCAAAATTTGGCAGCTTCTGCCCCACCGTGAACCGTGCGATTGGATTTTCATGTAGTGTCTTTTTGTGGGTATATTTTGAACTATCTATTTATTATATGCAATTAAATTTTCCGTGGATCTGATTTAGTCTGTAAATGATACCTTAACGCGAATAACAAGTATGGTTTTGGTATCATTTACTTGAAATCAGTGAAGCAATTATCTGCTATTTCTCGTTGAAACTGTCTTTAACTGCCATTGATTGTGTATGTAACGGAATTTCTAAAAGTAAGATGTAAGTAAAATATCCACGACTTTCATCAAAAGCATTTAATAATATAAGATGAGTGGATTTTAGAATCTACAAGGTTTGTCGCAGCATCTGGATGCTTGAAATTACCATACTAGTCAGTCGGGAACGCCACACTGGCACTGTGTCGCATAGTGTCAGCCGTATCGTGTTATTTACCATACCGGTATATTGGTAACTATGCTGCAGCTTCACTGTGTAAAAAATCAAGTAGACAGTATGGTAAATAACACCCAAACTCTGGTAAATCCCACCGATTATTTTTTTCAGTGTATATAAATACTTGGCTTCTATGATTGAGCTTGAAGTAAGCTGCTTGCAAATTGTCTCCATACGAGCATTTGCAACGAAATCAATTTTCAAAAACAAAAAAATTATGCGTAATACCTACACTCTTAAATGTATTCATGAACAGCCTCATGAATTGCCCCAGTTTCGATTCTTTCCGACTTTATCTCATCGTTGGACATCTTACACACAAATAAATAATGAATGTTGGCCAATTAAGAAGATGATTACCAAGAGATGTGCATGACGTTAAGTTCGTGTTAAGATCATAACTGCAGAATTGTTTTCCAAACTGATCAGCAAAAATGAGTCTTTGAGTTGCATTGTCAAAATGAGGCTCTTCTGGCGCGCAAAACCGTGGCGAAACAGCTTCTATCTCGAATACCACCGCCGCTCCCAAGTGTAAGGAGCTTAAGAGGCAAAGAAACTGAACATATCTGGAACAAGTTAGAGATAATTATATTCTCAAAATATTATTTGTCTTCTTCGGAGATTTTTCACATCTACTTTCAACCACGCAGAAAATAACACAAATGTTTTGAAATGTACTTTTATCGCATTGCAAAGCAATTTTCAACGCAAGTACAGTCAGTATATCGACGAGTCCATGTCAATAAAAGGAACTGTGCTTTAATGAATTAAGTCAAAAATAATTACTCAAAAATGAATTAAAATGAACCGCGCATAAATGAATCAAATGGAACTATGAATCATGCAAATCTCTCATAGATACATGCTATGTATTAGCACAAATCATTAATGCATCGATATAATATTTGTAAATAAGTGAGCCACATTAAGGTTAATCATTTTTAAATACTTCCTCGCTGCTAATTTTGGCAATAAAATAAAGAAAAACAAATTTTTAAGGATTCCCAAAAAAGCCCATACGACTTGTGAGAAATGATCACGGTACATTATTTTTGTGTCCTCTGATACGAATCTCTCTATCTGCCCTTTAAAAATTTATAAAGTTGCTGTGTTTAAAAATGTCCTCTATACTATTTTCTTTTTTCTAAGAGAAACGAGCCAACATAAGAGCTTGAAATTAATACAAACTATTCTTCTAATGGGAAAGAACAATCAGAAAGAAAGATTTCATGAAAATACGGTGACCAGTACTCTGAAGGAAAGACAAAGTATGGCAAGAAGTCTGCAACGTCGCAAATGAAGATACGTGGTTTCGCACTTTCACCATCGGTATGATAATATGTCCGAAATGTTTAAAATATTTACCTTAACCTTTGGTTGAACATCGAAGAGTCACCTTGCGGAAAATGGATCCTGAACCACAAAATTCAGCGCATATGTGTCAGTGCTTTCGCTTTTGAATTTAAAGCTCTTTAAACGGCAACATATTTCGCGCGCAATAAGTACTCAGGGAATACGAACGTAAGAAAAGTTTAGAGCCCGTTTAAATCGCTCCAATCGAACACGTATTATTAGATGCTTCAATTTCTATTTTTTATGGGCGTTGTCTATTTATGATTGAATCACGTGTTTAGTTTAGTTAAGTAAACATAGTAACGTTAAGTGTATACAGGACGCTGAACAGAACTGTTAAACTTTACAGGGAAAACAAAATACGGAAAATGAATCGGAAGATTTTCTCAAGGATCCCCCTCCGTAAAAATTAGTCTTATCAATACTTAATGGACAAGTCGGAAAACACCTCAAAACTATGACAACAATTGAGTCCAACGAATATTTCCAGCGGACAAGCACATTAGCTAGTTCCCTTCAGTTTTTTATGCCGTTTACGAAGAATGAAAGTCTGCCTAGAGAATAGCTAAAAACTTGTGACTGACTTTGATTTTTCACGGAGTCTTGCGAGGTTCCAGGGCATCCACAAGTTTTAGGGAAGTGGTATTATGTGCGCGTTAGAAAAATTGCAAAACCTTGGGAAAGCCTTCGAATGGAACTTTGACGCAATTCCACCGTGCAACCGTGCTAGCATGAGGATAGAGAAGCTAGTGCGCCTTCAATGTTGCACTGAGAAAAAACTATGGTTATAATTACCTTATTAGCGGTGTCCAATATGCCCTCTTTAACTAGTAGTAGCCATAACCAGTAATAGTGATATTTTTACTGGAGGAATCGTAATTTTACAAGTGTGCGGTAGTAGAATTACTATTTAATGGTAAAAATATCTCTATTATTGGTTATGGCAACTACTAATTAAGAGTTCATGTTGAACACCACTAATATGGTAATTATAACCCTGCGGAGACAATTAATCGCGCAACACGAATAGTTGCATCAAGGCCTTGCAGAGCTTCATCGGGGTATCATCCTCTCGTTTGCCTGGAAATAAAAGACCGGTCGTGTTCCCACAAATGAATACCATGACCAATACTGCGACGTTAAGGGATAACCCCGTATGAAAGTTCGGACGTCACCAGACTCTTGACAAACTATTAAGTTTTGAATAAATGCTTGAGCATTGTATCTTGAAAATTTTTAATTTTTCGCATTGAGTTTCGGATAAAATTTTTTGAAAAGTTGGAAGAGAAATTTCACAAAGTCTCCTGCAAATCTTGATTATGTCGAAAGGAAAATTTGGCAACGTCTAAAAAAGCATACGGCATTCTTCCTTAGCCAGGTGGAATGTGTAGTTGGAGTCCTTTTCATAACTATAAAATCGTTCGAGGTTTCATTTGCTCACGCCCGGATTTGACTTTTCACCGTCTCGAAGCTAATAGAAATTTCCCGCCCCGTCAAGATCGCAGTTGCTGCAATGATGTTAAGGTGCTAATGATCTTCCTCTGTTGGAAGTGACTTCTAAATCTCCGAAGAAAGGAGCCACTTTTATCGTCGAAAGCGATACCTATCATGAAAAATCAAATGAATAGAGAATGCACCAAATTTATTCAGTTTCCCAAAATTAAGAGTGTTTTTTTATTCAGAATGAATATTGTGAGTGCTTTACTCTAGAGAGTCGGCAGTTGACGTGTTTTGTGCCGTGGTCATGCGCTCTCCGCAACATCCAAGGCGGTTTTCTTACGCCAAATGAAACACACATTTAAATGAGGTAGTGTACCGAAGGGTTGGGAAAACCGAACCGAAAAGGAGGAGGGACTGCAAATGCAATAAGAGGAGACAAGTGTATCGAGATTGTCTTACATTTATCCCGATGTCACGGAGAGAGAGAGAGAGGATGGCAGTGACGCGTGCGTGCAGATTTGTCAAGTTTCTTAGTTTCAACTTCATTTAGGTTGTTCCAACATTAATCCCATCACTTTGAGGATCAGTAAGGGGTACACTGACACAACTAAGAGGTAGTTATGCTCCCCAGTTTCCAAATGGAGAGGCTTATTTGGCGCTCCTAAGGGTATCTTTTAATTTTCATTTAAGACGAGTCTTCCTGAAGGTCTTCAGAGCTTCAAGCTTGCTAACAAGACCCACGAGCAATCCTTTTATGACCGGCATTTCATATTTTCAAGCCTTCTTTGGATTTTTAGTAACCTGCAACAAAGCTAAATTAGCTTTAAGCGGGTTCTTTATCACTTCTGACTAAAACAAAACTTCACAAATCCTATGTGTGATCCGTGGGATTTCTTCTTGGAAAACAGTTTAAGAATATTTCTACTTAAAGCAAATTATTTTTAATAAATAATCTTAGTTATTTTCACTAGTCAATCTTATTAAAAATTATCATGGCCAATTTTGCCATGTTGATCGGCTTGTAAATGTTATATCTATTATTCCACTTTAGAATCAAGCTAGTTTTGAATTATTAAATTTTTCCAGCTTTTCTGTACCTAACTGAATCCTTTTTTTTCAGGGTCGTAGGTAGATTTTGGTATCAATCAAAAACATTTGTGCAAGTTCCAGAGTCTGTATCAGTCTTGTTTGAAATGACCTTAACATACCATTTTCCAAACGTCTTTAAAGAAACTTCTGGAATGTTCGTTTTAAGGAACGCTTTTCTGGCTAATGTTTTCAGTAAAATTTTACTTTTCGTGAATTTACCTCAGAAAGTTTTTGGGAAAAAAATGATTACCTAATTCACAGTTTTTTTTTACATTTTTTCAAATTTTAAAATTTTGAAAAACTTCAGATGATATTTTAAGAGTTTCTTGACGCCTTTTAAAATTGAATTTTACCTCTCGTAGATTTAAGCCTATCAATTCTGTAAAATGGTCTCCTAAAACGAACCCTCTAACAGTTTTTCAGCAGCTGTCGCTATGAAATGTTCGATATTTTTTTTCTTTTTTGAAAAATGAACGATCGCCACTAGACGACCCTCAATATTTAGGCGCCAACTTTTGTCCTTCACTTGAATTATTTATAGGCGCATCTTGTGCACTGAATCTGTTAGATTCGTAAACTGCTATTCTGCTGTCTTTAAGATACACCGCCCTTATTTAGAAAATAAAAGTTTACAGATAAAGGGAAGAGATCTTGGTGTTGTCTACACCACTCACCCGAAAGGTGAAACTCAGAGGGCGGGGCGGGGGCGAGGGAGTTTTGGCTGGGTCGCGTCGGGCGAAAGTTTTCCCGAGGATCGTCCTGTACCGCGCCGTGCCGCCGTGCCCGTGGGCAGAATTCGGGAACGGCTTCGTTCCGGGTCGATTTGGCGACTGGTGGGAGTCCCGACTCCAGAGTCAATTTGCAAAGCATCTCGTCGCGACGCGACGCCGGCTGTACCCACCACCACCACCACCGTGCACTCAAGGAAAAACGACGCGTGAGCTTTCAGCCGTTGCCAAATTTCGTATGATAAAATACGAATTTATAGGGAAACTTTTTGAGATTTCCCTCCGTACTTTTCAGAGAATGGGTCACGGAACCGTGAACGAATTTTCACCTGCGAATACATATTACTTAAGGTGAATAACGCGCAGAACACTATGCACAACTCAAAAACGCGATGAGGTAATTCGGAAACCGAGATGTCCGCAGTAAAAAAGTGCAACTTCTCTGCAACTTTAAACCGCCCCGGTTTAGCGCCTAACTGAATGATGTAACCCGGTACCGATCAGAAACGAGCATGGGTTTCTACGAATTTTCTTCCTGTTCCTCGTGAATGAAAACTAGAGGAAAGTCGGAACTATCATTAGGAATAAAAAAATTCCAATCTCAATTTACATATATGTTATCTGTAATTAATAAGCAACGGTTCCACGCAGAAATACGTTTCATTTAATTTTAACAGACATCGGTGGAAAATGAGAGGAGATAGCGATTAAACTGTCATAGCACATAACTTTCACTTACATCATTTTCTCACAATTCTGGGGCGTTTGAAATTCCCTCGAAGCTTTGCACTTTTAAAGCGGGCTTGTGAAGGACTTTTGGCTCTAAAAATACGCAACAAAACATGAGCACGTGATTTACTCATGTGATAATTTCAGAATATTAAATGAAAAACACGTTTTGTGACCCATTCAATGTGTATTTTAATCTACGGTATGTGAAAATTTCAAGAGTAAATATTCATAAATTTCCTCCAAAATAAATGCAATTAAGGGGAAATATGGCAAGATGGAGAGGATGATACGACGTTATTCCTTCGGACGGGATACTGGTGTGTTGTAGCGACAGTTGAACAGACTTGGGCTTCCAACTCGCCGGAAAGAACATTGATCATGACTGGAAGCCGCGTATCCGCATCTCCCACCCCCGTCTGGCCACCTCCCTCGCTGACGGGACACGGCGGCGAAATTAAGTTGCAAAACGGGGTGACTTTAGAACGCCCTTTTTGCGGGAACCCGGGCCGGATCCTGTTCCTGCCCGCAATTCTACTTCCAGCCAGCCAAAGAACCATTTCTCAGCGCCGAAAGGAAATCGTGAAAATTCGTCTCTTCCAACTTGGTATTCCACGTCACATGCTGCACATGCACCAAGAAGAAAAAATGAGTTTTCATCCCAGAACGGGGTGCTTCGATTATTTCCACGTTTATTTCCATTGTCGGTGAATAAATGCTTCAAGAGTGCTCGTATCTTCGCTCAAGAGAGGGCGTCGGCGAAAAGTACCCAGCTCCATCGTATGTTTTGGAGGATGCCCAGGCCTTGCGCTAAATATAAATCACCTCACGTTCACGTAGGGTGAGATATAAAAAAATGTCATTTTGATGCTTCGGTAAAACAAAAAAAAACAAGAAGAAAAAATCCAACATGAGTATGTTGGAAAAGCGTGCCGAATAACTGAAATGTTGGACAAATACCTCTTATTTTCGCGTCTTTGCTTTTTGCATCAATTGGTACTTTTTGCTAAATTTGGGAGAAAATATTGATTCATGAACGTTGAATGTACATTAATTTTAAAGATTCCGTCCAATTATTTTGATTTTAAGCTGATATGCGGCATTTGCGCACGACCGTGATTTGGGCGAACTGCCGTGCATCGAAATCGCGTTCAGTTAATCTCTTTGGATTTCGAACTGTAACTTCTCTCCTATTCGGCCGATTTGTACAAATGAGGTCTCTTTTTATTTGTACTTCAACGGAAAGTAAAGAAAAACTCGCTAAATAGACGGAAAACAATTTTTGAGAAAATTTGGTGGATCCTGGCATCACGGTGAATGGTTAATCGGTTAATCGCCTCGCCGTCTTTTATTGCCTTGCTCGAAACCGGACACCCAAAGCTATATCGCGAGATAACTGTAGTAGTTTAAGTGGATTTCGGCAGGGGCCATGGTTAGTACATAGTATAATAAGTCACGAGGCTCATCACAGATTGCACTTACAGTGCAAGACGCTCATTGGCTATAGAGTTTTGGCGGGAAAGAAGGTTCTAGAGTTGAGTCCTCCAAGCGTAAGGCTCATATGAGGTTTCTGTCAAATTGAATAATACGGTTTTGACAGAAAAATGTTCTCAAGGGTTTCCAATTAGCAGTTCATTAGATTTTTTGGTAAAAGACCATCAGGGCTTGACAGTGTAATGGTTCAAAGACAAAGAAACGGGTGCGAGGAAAAAAGTATTTGGACGACCCGTTGAATAGCATTGGTTGATCTGTGTGCTGTACTATGGTACATCCGAGTGATTTCAAAAAGCGAGCCCTACTGGCACGCTTAAAAAAAAAAAAAAAAAAAAGAAGAGAATAAAAATTACAACAACGACATTATCTCCGATTTTTCTCCCGGTTAATTAAAAAAAAGAAAGAAAAAAAAAATCATAACAAATGTTATATATACCAATAAATATCCGTAAGTTCAAAATCGTTCAAAATCACGTTTTCAAGTTCTCAAATTTCAAGCAAAGTAAAAACAAAACAAGAAGATACATCCAACATGAAGGAAAATCGTGCCAAAGTAGCGTAGAGACATACTATTTTCATGTCATTTTCATGCTATTTTCATTTTATCATTTGGTACTTTTTGCTAAATTTAAGGGAACATATTGATTCATGAACGTTGATTAAAAATCAATTTTGTTGAAAAAAGAAAATAAAATCATGAATTTGGCTGATTGTGTGAAGAAAGTATAGTATTTATGTTTTCCTTATTAACTCACGAGAAAATGTTCGTACGTTTTTTATCTAGTATTAATTATTTTCAATTGGTCCACAACATTCAATACAATCACTAATAGTCGAAGAGCCAGCTGAACTTTTGGCGCCACTACTCAGGCACGCTTGAAACTTTGCGAAAACATAGTTCAGACCTCCCTCGTAACGGATTGGACAATATCAAACCTCAAAAGTATGGTGCATTATGGCCGCTGCGCCCTCCAAAAAACGTGTTTGAAATCGCATGGGAGAGCCCTTTTTTGCCTCTTGAAAAGTGCTTTAACGTTTTTCTCTTTATATTGCACACACATACAGTTTGAGTACATGTAAACTTAGTTCTAGTCCGGCAGACGAATTTAAGTTCATGTGGTCGATCGGCAGACCCCCAAAAAGGTTCTCTCGTGCGATAAAATCGAACGGAATAGCCTTTTTTTGGCTCCTAAAAAGTGCTTCAACGTTGTTCCCTAACCTTTATATTGTACACACGTAAAGTTTTAGTACATGTGAACTTAGTTCCCGCCCGGCAAACAAATTCAAGTTTATGGGGTACAATGGTTCTTTTTTTTATTTTTACTCTTAAAATTTGAAGTGGGATAATGGCGGCCACTCAAGAGCCACCATATTATGTTCATCCGCTGTTGATCGAACAAGCACATATATAAACAACGCTCATTGACTAAAAAAATGCGGCGGGGTTTGGGTCATTCGAGGGTAGAAAAGCTTGTTTGAGCTCTCTGTGAAATAAAATAATACGGTTTTGACGGAATATCCTCAAGGGAATCTCCTGAGAAGTCGATTCGGTTTTTCGATAAATGACCATCAGGGCTTATGAATATAACGGTTCAAACACGAAAAAACGGATCCCACGAAAAAAAAAAAACTGACCACCCGTTGAATAGCATTGGTTCATCGGTGTGCTGTGCTATGGTACATCCGAGTGATTTCAAAAAGCGAGCCCTAATGGTTGAAATTTTAACGGTCAAAGTTAATCACCTTAATTTTTTTTTTTTTTTTTTTTTTTTTTTTTTTTTTAACTATGCCCGAAGTTTTGGGACTTTAAAACGTAATATTGAACTAATTTTGAACTTACGAAGATATTGTTGATGCAAAGTTAAGGCTTATTTTGCGGGAAAATTGTATGACTTTTGAACAGACGTATTTGGGGGCCTGAAACCCCCCTTAAAATTTGTTTGAAGTGATTCATAAGATATACATAAAAATGCTTACAATTTTGTAAATTTTTCTCCTTTTTTTCTACGATAATTTGAACTGCGGGGTTATGATTGTTTGGAAAAAGGTCAAATCTAACTTTTGACTTATAATTACACGGTCAAAAATTAAGATATTGATCTGCGATTCGTGCCACAATTCTTAGTTTTTAAGGCCCTTTCCAATGGTGTACCACAAGATAGGGATTACTGTTTTAAAAAAAAAAAAAAAAAGTTAAGGCCCCCCTATCTGGGGAGACATGGGGGAGGGCCCGCGATATTGAGTTTCGTTTTTCTAACTAACGGTTCAAAAGTTGGGGGGGGGGGGGGCTTTTGGAACACCCTATTTATTTTCCCGATTTTTCTTTTTAGTCTACAGTTAAAAATTAGCCAAGAATTCCTGTTTGTTTGAAGAAATGCCCCACTTCTTAGTTACAAAACTTCCTTATTGCACTATTGAAGCACCGGGAAGTTTCATATTTTCGGCTACGGGGCTCTTTTCGGAACTAAATAACAAAACTGACACTTGAACAAACACTTGAAATTGGTAATTCTTGAATCAAGCACTTTTCGAAATAAGTCATTGAAATATCGAAGATCTAATATGAATTCAAGTATAATCAAATGTGATAAGAAAATATATAAATATATCATATTGATTTATTGTGACCTTGTACATGATTAGAAATATACACATTGTACGTACAGGTAGGGTATAAAACTTTTAATGGTATTGTATTGTAATATCTTTTTAATTACGGAACATATTTTAACAAAACATATGTGTATTATGCCCCATAGTATTTATCCCTCACCCATTCCTGGTGATCCCCTTTCATCAAGGAAATTTGTAAGCACGCAATATTATAATGTAAATATTGTAATGTCTCTGTGAAAAGGTGAGCACAAGTAAAAAAAAAAAGTAAGCACGAAAGAAAGTTGAAATATTCCGTCGCACACTTTGCAGGGAGGGTCATTCGGGTGGAGCGGGGAGGAAAGAAATAAAGACTGTTTCCAAGGGACCCGATCCGAGACGGCGGAGCTTGGATTCGGTGTCGGAACAGGCTCCAAGAGCCAAGACGGGTCACCGAGGGAACCGGGGGTTTTTCACCCCGGATTGAGCGGGGCGCGAGAATTTGATCTGTTTATGAATGCAGGTCAAAATTGCACTTGACAAAATCATTTGCGGGCGCCGTATGACGTCATTAGATCGGATGCGAGGAGCGTCCCGGGGCTCTGCGCCGGGGGGTGGTGGTGGCGGCGATGGGGGAAAGGGGGGACCATAAAAAGTGCCGCGCAGCTCAACGGGGGGTCTAGGTTGCCTGGCAATGATATTCCCGCTCGGGACCCGGGGAAGGCACCGATTTACAGAGACGATTACAGCCAACACTGCTTGTCAGCGTATCGTATTTTCCACGCTCGCTTATGTGGCTCCACGCCTTTTGCACACCTCTCGTGCAGCCAGCTAAAATAATATTTTCACACTCGAAAATCCGCCGCCTCCAAGTACAACTTTCGTCATTCTTTGGGAGCTCCCGTTTAACGTTGTTGCGGATTTCGGATTTGTTCCTCAACTTTTAATCGAAATACTCTTGGTAATAATCAACTGGACTACATTTTCAAATGAGGGACTACAATTTGTCGTTCCGCTGAGGTGGGGGCGTATCTCTATTTCCACATGAGCCTCAGAAAGCATGTATTTATACGGTGAACGGGGCTAATGTGGAAATAGAGATACGCCCCTACCTCAGAGGAGCGACGAATTACAGCTCAGTTCAGAAATAACGTATGCGTCATTCGTTTCCTTATGATCATATGGACATATTTCTACCAAACGGAACTATGTGCATTATGACGTAAGCCCTGTTATGCATATATTCTCATTGGTCTCAGGGTTCATGTCTTAATGCACATAGTTCCGTTTGACAGAAATACGTCCATATAATGTCTTTACGACCCAGAAATTTCAGTTCCTAATTACTAAATTTAATCCAATTTTTGCCCTTGTATTTTTGTCGCTTCAACATTGTCTTATGCAGAAATTATTTTTCTCGGACTTCTGTATAAAAAAAGAAAACTAAGCAAAAAAAAGGACTAACGGATTATCAAAAAGGGCAGTTTTTGGTTCCACTCTAGCTAAATTCCTTCAACCTTGCGTCTTTTGCTCATCTGAGGATTGAGGGTTTATATCTGAAGAAGTGCAGCATGATTTGGTCATTTTCAGTATCGTTCGTGGTCTAATATTGACCTCAGCATGAGCCTGGAGGCCGATTTTGGCAAAATAGGCCGATTTTGGTAAGTTTTTCCAATTCTTTTAGTATTTGACCTCAGATCCGCAACTTGCGCATTTTTCGCGTAGGATGTGAGTATCTTATGTGCCTCGGGTTTGCAGATATTGCGATGTGCGAAGCATGATTTGTGGAGCAACCATTCATGTCTAAGAGATGTCTTTGAAGTATAAAAGAAAAAAAGGAGGGTACTCTGTCATTTTAGATCCTCTCAGTAAAGCCCGCCACACAATGAAACGAGTCTTTCAGAGACGTTGGACATAGAATTTTTGACTAAAACTGCAATTTTTGATGTTAATATCCTCAAATGATAAATTGTTTGAGATGCTTCTTTAAGGAAATAATAGGAGAAAATCAATGAAATCTCCTCAAAAATCGCTGCGTTCCGCACTGAAATCTACATTAGCTTTTAATGTTTCCACATATAGCTCGACTCCTCCCATTGACTCGCTCCTGTGAGCGTCTCCCGCTGGTGAGGCGCTTAGTCGCTCGAGTCAAAATGACTTTACATCTAGACGCATGCAATACATACGTACATCCATAGAACCCGAAGAGTTGTATCTAGGCGTTGCAATGAAATTCGTATGGTCGCATGCGACACTAGCTTCAGCTTTCATTATAGTTTTTCCACAAATTAACTTACTTCAGCGTTCCCGTTTTTACCGATGAAGTAAACCATTACTGATTTTTATTTAGACATTGTCAGTATTCATACAGTCTTGCAGGCGATTACATGCGTTTTAAACCAACTGACCGACTGCACTGCGTTTGCCGCAGTGTGAGAGGTATTCATTTAGTCTTGTAGGCGTTACTATGCGCCCCACACCGACCGCACTGTTTAGCGCAATGCGTGAAGTATTCCTACAGTCTTGTAGGCGCTAATATGCGTTAAACGCCGGCCAGTAGAATAATCGGGGCATTGAAAGCGAGGCTTAAAAGGCCTTTGTTATGTTTCGACGCCGTATGAGCATTCCAACGTTGCCTCGTTTTTCCCGATGAAATAGTTTTACCAAGAATAGTTAGGGCAGTTCTCTACGTTCCTTACGCTTTTTTTAGAGGGACTGGATCATTAAAGAAGGCAAGAATTTATAAGCACTTTGAAACATGATTCTTCACCAGAATTTCTCGTAGAACCCGATTAGCGCAACGAAAATTACTGACATCAAATCCTAGCTAAGAGATTAACGTTTTTATTCTTTACGGAAAATTTTAATGGGCCGATAGACAATGGTATAAATTAAGGCACAAGAATACGTGTTTTCTCTTCAAAATTCCGCGAGGAAAACGAGTCAACCAACAGGAAGTTTTGAAACGTACTCTTGACAAGACCGAACAGAACAGAACAATACTCTTGAACAAAAGTGTTTTCTATTATTGACATTGGTTAAGGAGCATAAATATAAATTATGTGAAAAGTAAAATAATATACCCTACGCAAGTCAAATCGCGCACTATAATGGCTTTAGCAGACCACTCAATCGAGCATTGTTTCTTTCCTACCCTGTGTCGTTCAAAATGTGTACAGCGCTTGCTATTGCTGAGCAAATTCGTCAAGATTGAGGTTGTCATATATATTCGTATTGCTGGGACTGACATCGTGACGTTTAGTGTGCAATTTAACCCAAGTAAATTATTAATTCTTCCATTAGTGGAAAGTTTGAATATATTCATAAATCACGTAAAGAAACAACTTAAAACGGGACTGAGGCCGCAAATAATAAAAAGAAACATGTAAAATAAATAAGAAACCCGGGACGTTTCGCAGGGATCACACCCGCATTTTCAACCAGCAAAACAAGAAAATTAAAAGAAAGACACTATGAGCCTCACCGTTGTT
Source organism: Bemisia tabaci (assembly GCF_918797505.1). NCBI lineage: Eukaryota > Metazoa > Arthropoda > Insecta > Hemiptera > Aleyrodidae > Bemisia > Bemisia tabaci. The sequence goes on along the minus strand of NC_092795.1, from coordinate 180,533 downwards.
ATTGTGAGACTCAATAACAACGATGAGGCTCATAATGTCTTTCTTTTAATTTTCTTGTTTTGCCGGTTGAAAATGCGGGTGTGATCCCTGCGAAACGTCCCGGGTTTCTTATTTTATTTTATATGTTTCTTTTTATTATTTGCGGCCTTAGTCCCGTTTTAAGTTCCCAGGTAGCAAGGTCTGCTATAAAATAATTTTTATTATATTTTCGAAATAACAGTTTTATTGCTATTAAATGAGAGTTTTAATTCCTATTAATATATTATAAAAAAACAATTTATATCGGTTGAAAAGATCGATTAAAGTACTCCCCAGTTACAACAGTTTCAGGCGCTATATTCCTATTTTTATGAAGTTAAAAATAACAGTTTAAAATAATTTAATGACATAAATCAACAATGATTAAAGTAGTGAAAAACAAATTTCATTTGGAAAATTTACTGGTGTAAAGCGACACTTGTCTTAAAATAAAAATAAAAAATTTAAATGTTGAATACGAGTTTTGAATTATTCTTGTAAAGTATTAAAAAAAAACTTAAAATATCCATAGAAAAACTAATTTCTAATAATAGAACGACTCGTAAAATTGTAGTTTTATTGAAAATTAACAGTGTCAATATATGAAATTTTATTCGTTTTTAATATTTTGTTAAACTGTTATTTTTTGGTTTTAAAAGATCAATTATAGAACTCCCCAGTTTCAGGCCTCATATTTCTATTTTGAACACCGATGACGGTGAGCACCGATACTTCCTCTAAGGAGGAGCAACAAAGACTATGCAGCAGGGATGTGACTACACTCGACACACCACACTACAATCAACGCTATAGATAGGCCCATGCCCTGTCTAGGCACAGTTAACCACAGGGGGGTCATCAAAAATGTGAGAAGAAAATCCACTCATATGCACCGAACAAAGCAAACATAGAAGCCGTCGATAAAAAAACGTATGTCGTAGAATATAAATAATATATTTTATGTTTTCACTACACACAAAGGTTAGACAGGCACCATAAACGACCCATCCAAAAACAAAATAAATCGGAGCTCTCTATCGGAAATAAAAGGAAACACCCCGATTACAATAAAACAATCGGAAATTAAAATCGGTATTTAAAAAAATAATGTAATACTAATTTATATTTCACAACTGTTTAAAATAAAATGTTTTGCAGAAAAACTGCAATAAATCAGATATTTAAACTGTCATTTTATCACTATCACTTGTATCTTTTTATCGATTTAAATTATATTTTCCTTGTTAGTGATAAATAGTTATCAAAGTTTTTTATAAGGATTCTTTTTCGACAAAAATTAAAGCTACACCGGTTTTCAGGAAACAATGATTTAAAAATAGTTTCTCACCAATATTGTTTAATAAATAATGTAATAATAATTAATATTTCATGGTTATTTATAAGAATGTGTTTTGCAAAAATATGGCAACAAATGAGATATTTAAATTTGTTTTTTATTGTCTTTTTTTTATCTTTTTATTGATTTAGATTAAATTTTTCTCATTAGTACAGTATAATACTTTATGTTTTGTAAAATAGCTTTTTTAAAACAAAATGGTCTACTTCTGTGTTTTATGAAATCAACTTTAAAAAAAAATAAATTAGAATAATTTTTTTAACTTTTTTTAGTTATTAAAATGTTAATCTACTTTCCTTTCTTTAAAAAAGTTTTGTTAAGTAAGTGATTTTGATTGAGAATTTTAAACCGTCGTTTTTATTTCAAATCTAAGTATGTTTTTATTGCAATAATAGTTTCCTTTTCGATCGGTGTATAACACTAGTTAAATTTGTGTTATATTTTCAGAAAACATGACTAAATTATAAATTTTCCACTGGTATTTTTTAAGTATGTAAGAAAAATTTTTCAGTGATTATAGTCGCAAAGGACTTCTCTTTTCCGTTGGTTTTTCAACTGTTGTACTAGAGCAAATTTTTCGATGAAAAAGTGCACAAAAGTAACAGTGTAAAAACTGTTGTGAAATTGCAATTTTGAACTGTTACTATTGCTACCTGGGTTGTTTCTTTATTAGTGTTTCGGACCGATTAAGTTGTTTTTAAATCACGTAATTACCACAGTTACTTTGGTCATCTGAATCATCAGATGACCGATGTCCCTTCGGGAGATTTCGGAGGGGAAGGGGGGGTCGTGAAAAAGGAACTTATAAGACTACATAAAACTACCTTGCACCAAGGTTTAGGCAAGCATGCTAAGGAAGAATGCCGTATCAGATCACATTTTTTTTTGACAAAATACAGATTTCCGTAGAAACTTGTCAATATTTCTCCTCCAATTTTTCAGATAAAATTACTCGCAATTTAATTTAAATTCGCTAATAATTTCAAGGAAAAATATTTAAAATTCTCTTAAAGAATAAATATTTTATAGGGAGAAATTTTGGCAACTTACAAATAAGTACCTGTGAAGCAGTTTTTCTTATCAAATCAGTATAGGGTCTGACGGAACCTATACCATAAATTGAATTTATCACGGAGAACAACACGGTAGAGCGTTGAGGAAAATCACAGCATTAGCCGTCAGACGTTGCCAAACTTGCTTTGGCGGATTTCAAACTTTTGGGGAAATGTGTGAGTATTTTTCCTCCAATTGGACGTATTTCTATCAAACAGAAGCATGTGCAGAGGGAAAGATGGGGTGTGCTCGTGAATGCTCGGGCCTTAAGAATGAATGGGAAATATAAAGCGCCAGTGACGTCAGCGGCAACGACGATAGAAACGACGATCAGGGCGGTCTTTAACGCGAGCCCTCTTCAGAGGGCTCTAGATACATGTCCACGGCCCATACGCTGTGCATACATAATTTCAGCCAACGGAACTGTGAGCCAACTAAGTGGGGCACCCATGAGCCGTGGTCATGTATCTAGAGCCTTTTGGACAGGATTCATGAGTTAAAGATGGCCTTCCCGATCGTCGTTGCCGCTGACGTCCCTGGCGCTTCATATTTCCCGTTCATTGTTATGGCCCGAGTACCAACGAGTACACCCCATCTTTCCCTCTGCACATAGTTCTGTTTGATAGAAATACGTCCAATTTTCCGGGGAGTTTCATTCGTAACTTAATTCAAATAGTCGGTAAATTTCGATGAAAAATATGTTGCACTCTCGTGAAAAATGCGTTTTTGCGGAAAGTACATTTGGGAAGATTCGAGTGTTCGTAGGAGGTTTTTCCTCTGGACGGTAGAGGACGGGAGCGTGCGGCATTGACGGGTCGAGACCCGGAGCGAAGCGGCTTAGTGATGGCATTATATTTAATCGGACGTCTCTGGATATTCTGTATTGGACGTCTCTGGTTAGTCTGTATGCCTGCTCGACCCGATATTGATATGCAGACCAGCAGGAGCAATACGCATGGAGCGAATAATGCGAGAGGGGCGCCGCCGTAAAGCAACCAACACAAATAATGGGCATAGTTTTCGAGAGTCGAGCTCTCAGCAGAGTCGAGCAGTCAGGGGAATGCACATTCTACATCCCCCGCTCCGCGTGCCAGGGAGCCCTGGATCCCTGGAACCCTGGAACCCTGGAACCCTGGAACCCTGGAACCCTGGAAAGCGCTCCGTTTTTCCGATCCCTCGCCTGGCAACCACCCTTAAAAGCTACAATAGGATGCCGCCTTGTCATGGATTTACACATTTTTTCCACTCTCTCATATTGGCGTGCTGAGGACGCATTATCAACATTCGAATGTTGCCAAATTTTCCCTGGTAAAAATTATTTTGGAAGATATTTATTGGCGGTGCAAGACGTTGCAGACTTCTGTCGTACTTCATAATTTCATCGGAAATCTACATTAGTTAACTGAATTGTTTGTAAACTTCCTTGATATTTCTCCTCTCTTTTAGTAGAATATTCTGTAGAAATTTCAAGCATGATAGTTGACTTGCTTTAGTTCGAAAAAATAAGATCGGAGCAGAGGTTTTGAGATACTTGGTTTCCCATTTTAGCCGTCGTTATGCATATTTTTCCTTGACATTTTCAGATTTTTTAGGGTCAACTGCGAATAATACGGTCTGGAAAATTGGGAGAAAAATATTCACCACTTTACTTATATATTCGTATATTGTCAAAGGAAATTTGGCAACATAGATCGCATAGGCTGAAGGCCCATACAGTGTTTTCTCCTAGCACCGTAGTATACGCAGCTGTTCACAGGTCAGGGTATCCGCAAGACCGAGAGAAAAAGTTCAGCTTCACGAATATTAAGCACGGTGTTCAATTTCGGCCGTATTCTTAAGTTCATGTAACCGCTCTCCCGTTCCTTAGGAACAGTATTCTCGGTTCTTTCAACCGAGCTTTTTCTGAATTTCGATGCTTGGTTAAATAAACAGGAGATACAAGCAAAAGAGCGGTCACAAGAAGGAGACAATACGGCCGATATTGAACACCGTACTTACGGTTCTTATGGCTGAACTTTTTTTTTCTCAATGAATGGTCGCATTTAAAGTCGCGTTCCTTAAATAGCTCCCTTCCGTTGGATGCCCCACATATTTTACATTGTGAATGAGAGAATTTTCGGAAACCCTTTGCATAATATCATAAAAAGGGCATTTTTTGCAACGCTTGAGTAAAATGTAGCACATATTTAGCACGGGTCCTTGAAAGTTTGATGTTACCAACTACTAACTGTTACGACTTCCGGTTGACAGTGGCGGGTTAAGAGTGAAGGGGGGGGGGGTCATTTTTTGATGTCGAGTAGGGGATTTAGTACTCCGAGGGACCTCTAACTGAAAATTTTATACACGGAGCCCCTCCCAAATTGAATTTTAAGCAATTTTAGCATATAATTTGTGCATTTTTGAAAAGTTGAAAAATGACGAATAACACCTCTTCTAGCGAAATTTTATTTTTGTATATGGACTAATTATTTCTGCGGTGTTGAGTATTGGTAAAGATTGGACAAGAGGGCAGGAGCAGGAGCGTGCTACTATACATATATGTGTTTCATATATGTAAGTAACATTAAGACGTAATAATAATATTACAGATGTAATAATAATACAAGTTTAAGAATATAGTTCTGTCCTAAAACCATTTTAGTGAAGTCTTATTAGCCGTTCTTTCTCCCTCTCCCCCTTTTTTGCACCTTTTTCCTTTTTTCAGTTTTTGACCCGATGGGGTGGGAGCATGCCACAACCTCCGCTCCCGGATCCGCCACTGCCAGTTGATGTTACTATGCCTCGGAAAATGAAAAGAGATCAATAAAGTTGTAATTTCAACCAAGAAACTTCAAAATATAAGCATTTTTCAATGATAAAACATGTACAATTTGGAAAGGCAGGTTGCCAAAACGAGCTATGAATACTCAAATTAAAACCTTACTGGGGGATTGTCCCATCATAAGGTTTCGTCAAGGCTATATTCGAACGAAAACCCTAAGTTCATTTAGAAAGGGCACAAAAAAGCCTTTTTTAACAGGCTGTTGTTTCAGTCGTAACTCCAAATTTTACGGAGCCGACATCTGGCTTCACTGCGACAGGGGATATAATAACGAGAAGCCGCTATGTTCATGCCATCCCGCGCCAACAATAAAAATGAGGATTAACGGGACAAGCCTCTGATACAAAGAATTGATAATGTCGTCGTCAAATGGTCATCAGATTAACCGTGCTCTTTTCGAAATGCGGCCCCTTTAAAGCTTTTCGAATCGCCCTAAGCTTTTAGATAATGCTTTCTTTTCTTCATGTTGCGCACAACAGACTTTGTCACCAATTTTTTGCAAGTGGCCTATCAAGTATGATAATTTCTCCATTTTCATCATCTATGCACTATCTATCTATCTTTGGAGATCTATTCAAGATAATGGTCTGTACATTAAAATGTTGGTGATTTAATGAGGGAATTGAGTCCTGGAATATGGTTAAAATACCCTTGTGAAGAAAGGAAAAGGTAGCAAAAAACCAGTGAATTGCAGCTATATCAGTGCATGAGTGTCTGAACGATAATAAATCGTGATCTCATGACTAATAAAAATAATTATTTTTAAAAAGTAAATAAAAAAAGGGTGTCCCCGGTTTGTTCCTCTTCTTTCATTTTCTTTGTTCAGTCCAGCATTTGACTTTTTATTTGGTGTTTTTTATAAACTCTACATTTGATTACATCAATCCTTCATTTTTATTGTATTTGCCTCAAGAAACTCAGAAATGCAAAATTGCATAACGGCGACTCTGCGTTCTGACGCAAGACCGCCAATTTGCGGTTCTGCGTTGATACTATGTTCCGAATGGCCGCATTTAAGAAACGTGTCGGAGCGCTCGGGGTGCAGTTACCTTTAAAGTCGCCGGTTCTCCGGAGCCAACTGAAAACTGAGCCATAGCTCAGCTTTTTTAAATTCATAATTAGACTTAGAACAAGTAAAATACTGACGGAAAAAATTACCTTTGAAAAGAAGCTAAAAAAGTCATGAGACGAAAAAGCGCCATAATGTCAATGAATCGGAAAAGGCCAAGCATCGGAGAAGCCAAGGATAGCTATGGTGGAGGCATGATTCGCACTGCATATCCAAGAAAACGCATAGAAATGCTTGTTTCTTTTAAACCAATGGTTTCTTACAAATTGTAATATATTTCAAGAGCGATACAGAAGATAAACGAGGATTTGATCAGACTTTTTTTTTAATGGAAAAATGACTTTTTGGGGTATTTACAAGTTTGTAAAATTTGACAGACTGAAACTTCAAATTTCCACAGAGATTTAATCACAAAGAAGATGAACATTAGGAATAGTTTCATAGAATGGCCTTTTGGATTTTTCCATCCTGTAAAGAGAGGGAAAAAAAAGTACCTGACCATGAGTAATGGTGCGTTGCAAACCGACGTACCTATTTCCGCGATTTTGCAGTGTCATCGTTGGAATTGTGCATCCCATTTTTTAATAGAAAAACTAAAAAATCTGGACTCCATCTTCAAGTAAACGATAATTCTACGTTAAACCTTCAGAACCTTTCGGTTGCTACAGCGACTTCTGTCTGTAAGAATCAGCGAAGGAAGGTCCTAGGTAAGTAGACCACATTTTTCAATATTAGGAGCTAAAATTGACGGCTCTGTTTAAAAACAACGCATGCACCATTAGTTTCCTTATTCACGGAAATGTTATTTAGGAATGAGCTAGAAATTGTAGTTCCTAATTGAAAAATGTAGTCCAATCGAAGCTGTGGGTGGAGGGAGGGGACGCGGACGCCTCATTTGCGGCGTTTAGTTAAAGAAATGTGAATGCATGCATTTCAAAGATATTTTTTACCTTTGATTTTTCATGGTTGTACAAGATTGGATAAGGGAGATTCTGGAAGAAGTCACCCATTAGATTCTCCTCTAGCACTTAAACTGAGAAGTGTGTTTCTCGGATGGAGCGTAGCGCCTCAGCAATAATTGAGATGTTAATGGGTGGTTTCACGATAATTAGAATAGTTTTGTCGCCGTAACGGACACTACATTTTTCAGTCATGTTTTTAGTAGTAATGATAATCACACGAATTTTCTTGCAGTAATCTACACAGGCTTACGTGTTATAACGCTTTTCAACGATTTATCGCTCTACTTTTCAATTTTAATATATACATGGCCGAAAATGTGCTGTCTGTTACGCTGACTTTTTACCGTGTAACGGACAGCACACTTTCGGAATATACATAATATCAATTGAGATGTAGAGGAATAAATCATTAGAAAGCGTTATAACACGTAACCCTTTGAAGATGAATGGGAAAAAATTCTAGTTATTATCAATACTACTAAAAATATGACCGAAAAATGTGTTGTCCGTTACGGCGACAAAACTATTCCAGTAATCGTGAAACCACCCTAATACTGATTGAGGGGCTTTGGTCGGATGTAGTTGGCGCTTAAGAGAAGAGCACGGGGACGGGTGCGCGCGGATGAGAAGCTTGGTCGCGTCGCGCAGTCCAAGTCGACGGCGGATTGTTTCCAGGAGTTGTGATGTATTGCAGCTTTGCCGCTGAATTATGAACGAATGGCAGAGTCAAACAACTTGCTAACTATCATAAATAAGAGGGCGTAATAATTAACTTTCCTCTATGCATCCTTCCACACCCGCATCCCTAAACGCCAAACAATATTGCCAAATTGCCATCGTCAAATGGGTCGCTCTACTACATAAATGATCGAGTCTCTTCTGCCGCGATGGCCAAGAGAGCTGTCGTCTTCAAATTTTCCGAATCCCGTTACTTTCAAAAGTTCGAGTTACTTACTTTCAATTTGTCTAATCTCTTTTAGATCAAGTTATACTCATGCAACTGAAACAGCAAAATTCGTCTTCTTTGCATACATGAAAATGAGACTCATGAGAAAGCCGTAAGGGCTAAAGAACGGACGTTGCTCCGAACAAAACAGCCTTAAGGAGCATTATTTTACCAGAGAGCCAATTAGGGCAGTGCTTGTGATTAATGACGCCCTTTCCTGCCAATTTCTAACCCTAGAGTTTGTTCGTGGTGTGTACAAAACTCAACTATAAAAGCATGCAGAAGATGGTACTTACGATTGTATTCCCCAATACAAGCCTAACTTACATTTGAGGAGGACCCGGACCCTTTTGTATGGTTGAAAATTAAATTTGTCGATTCTTAAATATCCGAATCATGTCGGAGTCTTTTTAAGATGATTCGAGCCAACGTGACAAATAATGGAGGCTTCTCTCATCATTGAAAATTTGCAGCGTCGCTTCTTGGCTCATTTTCTCAAAACTTAATTTTTACACTTGCAGCTCTTTTTGCTTGCACAGCAGTGTAGTACATATAATAAGTGATAGAGTCCTTGTGCCGTTTCTATATTACATCTTGATATTGATTTATCCTCTGGAAGATTAATTTTATTTAGCTTATTATGCTATCGTGTCACATTTTGTGGCAAAAGTTTACACGAACTTGTATCCTCTTGAGCAATCCAAGTCATGAGGTACACTCACGAAAAATGTCAAAAGTAGCAACTTGCTCATGATGAGATAATGAAAATAGAGGTGCGGGAATTCTTCATTTTTGGTATAAAAACATGGGGACGAATTGGCAACGTGTATGAGGTGTAATGATTTCATTTAATCTCTGCCGTCATCGGGAAAGCTAGACAATTTGGCAACTAAGGGCCCTTCTCTTGATCACGCAAACCGATTTTCCTCGCAGAAGTGTCACGCATAACTTCAAAAGCCATAAATTGAGAGCGTTTTTACTGCACATAAAGCAGCGTTAAGGCAGATAAGAGGACAAATCGCACAGAAGTCAAAATCACCCATTCAAAATCGAGCGTGATTTAATTATACACCACCGATATGGGTCGTGCTGAAACTGAGGTTCTCAACGAGAAAAGGTCCTGTGAAATCCCTGTAGAAAGACCTAAACAACGATGGTGGTCTTTGAGCGGCGAGTGACGGATGCGGCGTGGCGCGCGGCAGTTCTAATTACGTTACTAAATGAGGGCACAGTCCCTTTGTTTCCTTTGAAGTGATTCGGATAATCAAATTATCATCCCCCAAAATGACGGCCCTGCTTTTCAAACCCAAAAAATCTGAAAATGCCCTTTTCAGTGCCCAATGCTCCGGCAAATTTCTCAGATTATCTTGGTTTGTATTTTTGATGATTGCTAATGATGTCAGAGAAACATTTTATATACTGTCCACGTTGTTAATTATTTTGCATGATTTACGTGACTACACAGTTTCAGTGTCCCAGCAGGTTTGTTGTACAAAATCGAGGTTACAACGTGAAAATCGTCATTTCATCATTGAAATAGCCTCATGCACCGGAAAAAAATGAATGATATTGACCTAGATTTTGGTTTTGTTCTTTTCCATGTCGTAACGATTGCCACCTGAGCAGAGTAACATTTCTTTGGACTTTTTTTTGACGCACCCTAGGGGGAACCCTCCTGGGAATGTTGTGTAAGTTGCCCATGGAGCGATTATTTGGACGTATTTCTATCAAACAGAACTATGCGCAGGTGAGAAATCTGGGGTGTGCTCTAGAAATCTGGATAAGAAACAATATGGTCAGTGGGCGTGATTCCTTTTGAATAATTGGAAAAGCGGGATTTTAAATGAGCAAAGAGCACTTTGTGCCAACTGAATGCGGGATATATGAGCCGCGGGCATGGGACGAGAGCGTTGTGGACAGGGCTCATGAGATAAAGCGCACTAGAGGAGCCGCGACGACGGCATCCATCTCCGTTGACGTCACCGGCGCTTTATCATTCTCATTCACTCTTACGGGCAGAGAACTGACGAGCACGCCCCATATTTCTCACGTGCACTTAAATCTGTTTGATATTTATACGAGCGGTGCATTTGATTGAAGTTTTGAACTATAATGTGATAGATGCTAAAGAGGAATGGTATGTTTGTTTCAGATATGCGGGCGGAACTATTATGATAGTCCTGCTATTTCTGGCCTTGGTGATGGGGAGCTACGGCCGTGGTTCGGGCGTGGGCGGCGGTGGTGGCGGGACAAGGGTGAGCGTGGCGGTGCCGCCGCCGCCGCCCCACACCTACCCCGCGGACTGCCATGTGGACAACACGGACACGCCGAAGGAGCTCACCTGCCGCGCCCTCGGGCTTCCCGCCGTTCCCATCGGCCTCCCTCCTACCCTCATCAAACTGTAAGTTGCATTGCTCATTGCCCATTACAACACGTTAATCACCTCCCACTAACAACAGCTACTAAAGCAGACAACAATATCCGAGCGCTCATACGCTTTTCCCTGCCGCGCCCTTTCGCGTCCTCATCACCATCCAGAAATTTGCACAAGATATCAAGTTCCATAGTCGATTGCGCTCTATTTTCCAATCGAATACCGATGTGGGGACAGTACGACCATGTCCTTCATTTCCGAGGTTATTAGGTCATGAGGCTTCTTAGACTCAAAGAAGCAGCTGACCTCCGAACTCAAATTATCCACAATGATTTATTATTAAAAGTTCTACGATCCTCCGTTTAAAAGCACGCATTTGACTTAATTTTGCATAATTTTATCCATTTTTGCGGAAGAACACTCACTTATGCACATTCTTGGCCATCTTAATTTGATATTGGAATCTGATGATTGGCAGTGACATTTACCCGGTGCTTCATGTCCGAAGAGGGCAGCCAGTTGACTGCCCTATTGGGCCCCAAGAGCACCTTTTTTGGACATGCCTGTACTCTCCCCATCAAGTTATTCTATTCTACAATAAGTAACAAGGTGGTGACATGATGCTGGGTTCACACCATTTCGCGGGGAAAACTTAGGCAAGAAGTTCCGAAAATTTTAATTAGAGTCAACGATTTTTGAGCTCTAATAAGTACCAGTACTAAAACTAGTAATGTAAAGTAGTAAACAGCACCAGTATGTAGAATTTTTGGAACTTCTTGGCTTTGTTTTCCTCGCGAAATGGTGTGGACCCATCATCATTTCTCCACCTTCTTACATACAGATTCGGCCATTTCTTACCGTTTTTTCTCGTTTTATGCAATAAGGAGGTGCTGTTTCTGGCTTATTCATAAAACATTCGTCACAACCGAAAACCTCTAGGGCGCCCAAATATGTGAATTGCCGAAATTATATATTGAGCGTTCTTAGGCTGAACTTTATTTAGCACCTCTGAAAGCAGGTGCTATCGCCACTGAAAAAAACGAAGTTCAGTAGACCCGAACCAGTTAGGATGATATGAGCCCGGGTTTTGTTCGGTACACACAACCGAATAATTAGGTCTATTCAGCCAAACTGTTCGGTTCGTGCGACCGAACGATAACTAGTTCTTATAGTTCGGTTCAGCGAACCGAACAGTTTGGTTGAACAGGCCGAATAATTCGGTTGTGTGTACCAGGGCCGGATTAAGGGGGTGGCCACATGGGCCGCGGCCCATGGCGGCAAATCTAAGGGGCGGCAAAAATTTGCAATTTTTAAAAGTGTAGGTATAAAAAAAATCCGATTTATAAAAGCAAAATTAGAAACGAGAAAAGGCGACAAAATCTCTCATTCCCTGAGAGTATAGTAATTTCTAATTTTGTCGTCTCTTATTATTAGTGATAGAAGAGATAGCACCTTCAATAAGTCGAGTTAAGAGAGAGACCAAACACGCAATTTGGCCTGGAACGGCGTGACTTACAGAGAAATGATAACGAGGACTTGAGATGAAAAGGAGAAGCCCTCGGCGCGGCGATCGGCATGTAACAGATATTAGCGCCTACAAGACTGCACGAATACTTCACGCATTGCATCAAACACAGTGCGGTCATCGCGGTCAGCGTGAAACGGATAGCGTCAACAAGAATGCAAGAATACTTCACGCATTGCGCCAAACACAGTGCGGTCAGCGCGAAACGCATAGCGCCTACAAGACTGCGTGAATACTTCACGCATTGCGTCCAACACGGTGCGGTCTGCGCGGCGCGGCGGCGGAAGTTAGAATCATTGAACCACAATTATGTTAATTCTTTCATCATTTTTTCGTTGATTTCTTATGAATGGAAGGCCTTGTCCACACAGAGATAGGTTTACGGAGCTTAATTTTCGCGCAAAGTTTCGTGAACTTTTGCTAGTAGTGTTGACAGGGCTTCCCCAAAAAATGTGTTCAACACGAGTAAATGCGTTTTATGCACCCGTCCCCCGCTGACACGTTCATTTGATGGTTTTTATCGAGTTTCAAAACGAATGAGAAGGGGGTGGCATAATATAGGCGGCCCATGGGCGGCAAGTAGGTGAATCCGGCCCTGGTGTGTACCGAACAAAACCTGGACCCATTTTATCTTAACTAGTTCGAATCTATCGAACTTCTTTTTCAGTGATATAATGGAACGGGTATGCGAGACACGATCCTCCACACAGGGATTTATAATGAGTAAGCTTTTACGGTTTAAGATCTTCAATATTTTTGAGCCCCTCGGCATGTTGCAGTATAATAGGCTATAGCGTCTTAATGGCTAATCCAGCCCTCAATTTCTAGTAATAAAAAGTGCTTACCCTTTATGCATAATAAAGCCCAATTTAACTATATTTTGCAACAAAAAACTAATATATATTGTTCACATACAAAAGCACCTATCTAGGCAAGGTAATAACACGTACGTTGTTTCTTAAATGAGACAGAAGAATGAGTTTCTTCATGCGGAGTCTAATGGGCCAAAGACATGGTGCGCATTAAGCATTCTGATCCCAGTTTTCCACTCAAAATATCATCTAGAACACGATTTCCACGGAGAAATTTTCTAAAGTCAACTTCTAACTAAGATATCAACGTTCTTAGATTACATCGGCTAAGGGGATTTTGAATTCCCTGCTCACGAGATGAAAAAAAAATCTACGTGAATCAAATTGCGTCTTACAACATTTTTGACAGGAGCCTTAATCAAAGAATGTTCCTTCCCCGCCTTGTGTTGTTCGAAGTGACGACCACGTCCAATAGCTGAGCTGGGGCACCGAAATAAAGGTTTCCATTGCCTCATGTCGCAAAGACTACTACGGTAGCGTTTAATGCGCCATTTGACTCGCGTAGACTTCTGGTTATTGATCAGCGGAAGGTTTAAAACGCATGTAAAAACGTTTAATAACTTAGTTTGGAGTTTATTCTAGTCATTTTCGTTGCGCGAATCTTGCGTTACGTGAAAATGTGAAGAGAAAACGTATGTATGAGAATGCTTACATTCCATGCAGTCGGTCACCGGGAAGTTTGGATGCTGTGAACGAAATCATGAGCTTTCAACGCATGTCAACCGAACTTTTTTCCGCGTGAGCAACAAAAAATCGACTCTGGAGGATTTGCATTAATTACCGTTAATTGCCAGGAGTTTCTTGACGGGCGACGCTAACAGAAGAGGTATTATTTTCGGAAATGGATCCTCCCCCTCAAGCTTGAGAAAATGAGAAGTTGGCGAAGATTCGGACAAAGAAATAAATTGCTGAAAGTTTAAAGTTTGAGGGAGACAAGAGCTTGTATTCAATGTTAAAGCTGACAACATCATAAAATAAACTCCATTCAATAAGTTGGGCTTCCAAACTTGGGGAGTATCAACTTATCGTGGCTCTCCATCACCTGCGCTGGAGGCGCTTGCGCTCGCGAGAGGCAGTCAGGGATGAATGGGCGCTAACTGCCGCGTCGCGCGCGTCTATTGAGATTGCAATGCCGACGCGACGCGACGCGACGCGACGGATTGTTCTTTTCTTAATGTTCTCCCGTCTGCTCCTAGCTTTTCTAAGCACAGTTCCTTAACGGACCTCGGAATCAACCACACTTCACTATGAAAAAAGATCCAGTTGAATTTACTTCGCACCAATAGAATGTGACAATTCGAAATTATAAGTGCTTTCAAGGTGAGTTTCGGTAGAATAGAGTAAAAATATAGTTAGGATAAGGCAAAAAAACTAAATTTAAGCGATACATAGAAAATAATGTTATTTAAATATTCATGATGTGATATTATTATTAATGAAAATAACCGCGATTGAACGTACAAGATATCAGGCGGTCAACACTCTACGGACAATACTGAATGGCTCGATTCCTTGGGCCATACAGATTAAGGCTTTATATGGACCGCGTTTAATGGAAAGGAACCAAGCCACATCAGCTATTGCCAAATTTAACTGATTGTGAGCAATTTAATTTTTTACGAGAGCTTAATTCGTGCTGATTCCTTTGAAAATTTTAAGAGCTTTGTTTCATACTATGGAGAAAATTCACTGAAATTTTCACGAAAATCCGTACTATCGTTTTCATGTAAAACATTAAATTGCCGAATCGAATTAGGCAATAGCTCATGTGGCTTGGTTCCTTTCTGTTTAACGCGGTCCATATATTGTAGTACAAAACTTTCTGAGTAGTGTAGTGTATAGGATTTGCGTAGAATATACATAGTTGCTTTTAGCATAAAAAAGTCCAAGTAAAGATAATGTAAATCATGATTATTATTATTTTTTTTTTAAAATCCGCAGCCGTAGCTCCCAAGGGAAGTGTTCCTGGGGAAAAAAATGCGTATTTTGTGAAAATTTTACGGCGAAAACTTTCCCCGAATTCTCGAAGAATCACTGGCGATTCATGAACGTTGGCAGCACTGTTTTTCCTCGATCTAAATGCATGTAAAATGAGCTATTCTTAGCAAGGCAGCTTGCCTCACCTGAAACCGATATTTTTGATGGATTTCAAATATATGTATATTAACAGTATTTCCAACTTGCAAACACTGCATTAGACGTCCTTTTTAGATTTTCCTCGTCGAATTTCTTCTCGAGACAACCGGAATCGTCATTGTCTTGAAGAGAAATCAAATGAAGAAAATATTGAAGCCCTCTTAATATTTTCCTCTTGGGGAGATCTTGGAGAAATATTTCACTGTGTGTTGGCCAACTCTTGGACACCCTGTGTTGCGATAGAGGACTCATTCCCTAGGATAGACTTGTAATGGTGCAACGTCTGCGCCGCTCTAGGGAGAGAGAAATATCAGAGCGCCTTCAATTTTATTGATGCAGCGTGGATGTCCTTTGGACACGATTAGTTGCATCCATGTCCGGGGCGGGCCGATTTAATTGTTGTTTTTTCTCCCTTCCTACGAGACTACCCCATTGTGATCAAAGGGTCGTATTCATAGTCATTCCTTAAACGACGAGGCTTCCCAAAGCCATGAAAATCACTTTAGATAAGGAAACCTCACAGTTGATGGGACAACCATGAATATGACGTCTATTGGGGCTTGAGGACGCTTTTAAAGTAAAGAGTTATGAAAGGAACCATCGTTGAAAAACTTGAGTTAAATTACACGTTTACTTTCGGAAATAGACTCTTACAAGGAATCACACGTATTTTCTATCGCAAATAATATGATATAAAAAGGAAAAAGACTCTGTAATTTTGACAAACTATAAATAGGGCACAGACCTACCTTAAAATTATTTACAAAACCTGCGGCACGTCTTCTTTTGTGTTTTGTATTTTTTGCAATCTCAAATCCCTGTAATCTATTATGAGCGCCTTTGTACAAAAATGTATTAAACATGTATCTGAAACGAAAATTGAGCCCTAAACCTAAAAATTATTCATGTTCTTGTATTGGGAGAATAGCACAGATCGCACGCCGGAGCACTGTGGTGGGATCCCTCGCCGGACAGCGGCTCAGCGAGGAGGAAATACTGTGACATCAAAGGTTAGGTAGGTTTTTCTCTTGTTTCCCGTGTGAACCGCGGCCAGCCCTAGATTGATCAGCACTCTTCGTGAGATGCTATTGGCGTAAAGGGGCAGGACGCGCGGAACGTGGGAAGCGGCGCGCGGCGCGGCGGTGCACGGTGACGCGCGCGTTTTCCGGAAAATTTCCAAAGTCAGTCGCTCATCTTCGCCGGGACGGGAAATGTCGCGATTCCGTGATACCCAGGAGCACGTAAAATTCCATCCCTGCGTCCTCGAAGTGTTATTCGGTGGTGTTGAATCAACCTTTGCAAGACCCCCGGCATAGAGGATCAGCAACCAGGCCCCCCACATCCATCAGTGGGCCCCGCGGTAGGATCGGTCAGCGGGGGGGGGGGGGCTTTCAGTAAACTATGTAAGGGGGGACCGCCCCCCAGCAGGAGGGGAGTTCGAGGTTAATATTCTGCCTCCAATCTGAGTAATTTAATGCTATTTCCGCACTTATTCAGATTAGATTATGCAAGATTTTTGTCCTTTCAAAATTTTAGAATAATTGCAGTTGTTTGAAAATTTGTAATGAGCCGCTATGAAATAAAAAAAAACATTCGACGTATAATTTTTTTTTAAAAATATACTTAGATAAAAAATCATTTTAAACTTAAAAGGTCTTTAATACCTGAAGTGAACTATTGAATCAGTTCTGACTTGAGTAAAATTTTACCTGTGATGAAGGAAAAGGAAAATAGAAGGAATGAAAACATATTAAATTTCAGCTTATTGCACAAAGAAAAAAAATATACCTCTGAACTGAGATGGGGACAAAGTTTTGGCAAAAGATAGCCTATCCCAGGGGCCGACGCAAGCCTGTCTGGGCCTCGAGCAAAATCTCAAACAACAAAATTTGTTTACTTTTGCCGGCCGATTGGTAATACAAATGGAAACTTTTGTGCTTCTGCGAGGCCCCACCGGGCCCTCCCAGGCCCCGGACCCCGGGGCTGGAGTTCCGGCAACCCCCCCTCCTTTGTGGGGGGCCTGTCAGGAAAATAGAGTCAACCGACTGTTGCCTCCCGCCAAGTCCTGGTGTGCTAGCTGTAGTTTTTGTCTCCTTTTGAGTATCGGTTGTTTTGGAGAGTTTTTGGAAGTTTGGAAGATTTTTAAGAGGATTTAGGTGTGTTTTTCGGTTTCGTTGTTCTGGAATTTGATACGTGTACTTTGTCTATGATTATTAAATCAAATCTCAACAGCTCCTGATCGTTGTCTTGTTATCATTCTACCAAAGTGAGCTATCCGTGGCTCCTAAAATTCGCGGATTGGTGGAGACTCTGCCTTTTAAGCGCCCCCGAAAACGCTCTTTACGTCCCCAGAGCGAGCCCGTGTCAAGTGCGTTGCCGGGCGTCTTCCTGACGTTTCATATCTATTACAAAGGAGGTGTGAACTTGCCTTCAAATTAACAAAAGTAGATTTTCATGTGTTTTTGGCAGTTCTCATATTTGTTGGTGTGAATGATTACGACCCTTTCCAAGGACTCTTTTCTGAAATTACACCGCTGAATTTAACTCCAAGTCAGCGACGATTGTGCGTTTAAATACACTATTTCTAGGGCTTCCTTAAACGTACCTTACAGTGACAATATACACGAGATAGGGATTCCTGAGGGAAGGTGCTGTTTATGAATTCGACCTAGAGTCCTAATCCCTACAAGCAAATCAATTCTTCTCCTGCGGCTGATCATTTGTCGAAAGACGAATTCGATGACTGCGACGCTGTTCCCCGTTGGTGGATGGCTAGGGTCCGAAAGGCAAGGTGCTACACGAGGTCATCCGCGTAAGCGAGTTGATTGTTGGAGCGCCTTGGAACGGTGACTCGAACCCTATAAGGGAATAGATCAATAACTTTAAAACATGAGGCGCGCTCATCTAGGATGGAACAACCGCCCTCGCTAACCGGGGGGCTCCGCGGGGCGATTACGTCCAAGAGCTTATTAATTATACCTATTTTAACGTCGACCGTTTAAGAACCGAGCATTGAAATGATACCATCATACGCGCGTCCACTCGCTGGCTTTGCGACTGTCTCGACCGTTGTCTCCACTTGAAATGGGAAACCTAGAAAATATTTAATTCAAAGTCCGGGTCTCTAAAAAACTCTGGTCAATTGGACTAGTCCGTCAATTTTCCTCTTTTTCAGACAAAAAACGTAACCATAATTCAAAATAGGACAAAATCCATTTCTAACGAAAAATTTTATTGATTTTTGCTCTGATAGGTAACGCAACAATCAGCAAAAAATTGGATAGGAATTGCATGGTCATATTCTTGTGAAGAAAAATAATTTTTAAGTAGATTTTGCTACCTTGGAACAGTTGGAATGGAGTTACGACTTTTCATCTGATAAATGACTTTTTGCGCTTCATTCCGCTCTTTCATGGTGTTTGCTTATGGGAGGAGGTAGCGCGGAAGGGCCTCATTTCCAAAATTATCTGATGCAATTATAAAGTCTTAGAGCTGAGCAAAATAAATTGAAAAGGAATCTTTGGACTTCTTTGGAGCCCTTTCAACCGATTTTTGAAGTACAGAGCGCGTGACAATCGGCTATGACCGTAGGGAAGGTGAGGGCGACGCCATTAGGTTCACTTCGGTTTAGTTGCGCGGGTTGCGGCTTCAAGTCTTGCGGGAGTTGCGGGGACAGAAGCAATTAATTTCCTGCCTTAAAAGCGACGAGCAATGACTGAAAGTTCCTGACAGAGTTGCCGATGTTATTTACATAAAATCACGGATATTCATTTTAAAGTTTTGAGAACACATGTTACTCAGATGTTTCGACCAAGGACGTACGCGCGCTTAATGGCAATAATAAGTAAAAAAAAAGTTCCTTTACAAAAACAAACATATTCAGGAGTGAATGTATGGGTTTGTTTATAATTGCCACGATTAAATTTTTAAATCTATGAATTATATAACTCTTTAAAGTGCAACCGCATAATGTTTTATTGTTAGCAAAGAGGGCAAAGTATTCGCCTAATAAAAAGCGAATTTGATCAATGATCGAATCGACGGAATCATTTTTATAATTGATGGAGGATACAAAGGATGTAGGATTTTTTTAGTGGATTGAAAATTAGATATGATACACCACCAAATTAGCTTGCTAAAAAAATTCAACTGTACAAGCGCAAATAATTTCTAAGAACGAATGAATGCTGTGTGGTGTTCCTGGAAAGGTTTTCAGTGTATGTGACCTCAGTGGCAGCCGTGCAAGGGTGGTTATTCTTTTAGGGAGAATCTTTCTGTTCTGCCTTGCATTGCTGCCAAACACCATTTGGCGTTTTACGTCTTTAAAACTTCGATATTAACCGATACTTCGAATAAATCACGACTGCGCTGTTTGGCAGACTTAACATGATAAAAATAATGCACAACTTGAGGTTAGAAGATGAGAGGCAAAAAAGTTTCATCCATTTATTTAAACACTCCTTTGATCGGCGAATGTCCTAAGTCTTAAAAAGAGCTTTCGGATCGAACTATAGGTACAAAAATTTATCTTATTTATCTTTGATTACTTTTCACAGGTTTCAACTCGTACCTATCCTTTCATTAGATCACAGTTAATCATATGCAGTTTTATAGAAAAGAGATATTGGTGTAATTTAAAAGTAGCAAAAACATCAAAATGAAAATAATTTCTTCCACCTTCCCTCTTCTTTTTAATTTAATTGCTGAATGGAAAAAAAAAACTGTATCTCCTTTTAAAATTGTATTTCATCCTTGAGGCGGCCTATTTATGATATTTTTCATATCAACAAAATTTTGCACGGAGTATGGAACTTTCACCAAACTACTAGCTACAAAATTTACACTCAAGTGATCGATACGACGTCATTTTTCTATGGAGAATTGCTATTTCTGGCCAATCCATAGAAGCGTATATACGCAGGGATTTTAATGGTTCATTTGTGTTTTCCAAAATGAGCTCATAACAGTATTCCCTGATAGCAAATAGCAGCCCCATTTTTCAGTATTGTATATCAAACTACCGGAAAACTGATTAGATTACCTACAAAGTTTCAATCAAAGTTCAGTTAAAACCGTCTTTTTTTATTTTTTACTCTGGCAATCAGGTAACAAGACAAAACGGTAGACTTACCTCAACCAAAAATTATCAGGTCTTGGTACAATCCGTAATATTCGACGGAGACTATATTTTGCATGAGATTTGGCAACTTTGTGACGTGGTTGATGACCTTACAACGTTGTTCGACGACCTCCAAAGTCAAAACGAACGCGCGCCCCACTGAAAAGTAATTTAATTGGAAATAGTTACCTTATGTGAGAAAGTTTCCAACCCCCGATTCCTATGTTCTCACATTGCTGTCGTTTAGCAACCCGAACTCTAATTTAAATCGTTCGAGGGAAGAGAGGGCAGAGAGCGGAAAACTTATTAGACTACTTAGATTTATTTTAGAGGAATTATGGTAAACGATCAACATTTTCTTGCTCGAAGGGGCGAAAATCCCCTAACAGTTGAGTTACCTACCACTTAAGAGAATATTCCAGTATGTGGAAGAACCAAGATCCTTGATTGCAGTTTACCATTAGTAATATTTTCTTTTTCACCTCTACCAAGCATCTCGCAAGCAGATTTTTACATGAAAACTACTATTTGGGTGTAAGTTATTTTATAATTTTCCTTGAGAAGTGAAGCCTAGCAGTGCAAGAGGTTACAAGATGTGCTTGATTTATTGCCCCAACAAGATCCGTAAAATAGCATAGTATCCTGAGAAAAATGATGAATTGATGAGTTCCCTCGAACAAAGTCGAACCAAAAAAAGATTCAAAAATAAATTTACTAGTGGGAAAAGTGCTCAAATTCTGTTAAGACCTCTGATGAACGTAGCCATTTTAAAGGTGGAAAATATTAATACTAGAAATACCATTCATGTATAATTTCAGCGTTATGTACAAAAAAGGCACCGTAGTCACGTGCATAGATGGTATCTACCTCTCAAAAAATAATGACGACGAAAGTCAATCTCAATTACGATGTTTCAAAATCGCCGCTGATGACTCATTTCTTCTTTCATTTCTAGAAAAACCATTACAATCATTGTTTGAAATGTTCATAGAATACATTCTTTGATGATAAAAATCCAATGAAACTACCAAGAACATAATGATTTCTGTCGACTTTTCTTTGAGGTATAACATTTGATGAAAAATTTGTAATGTTGTTGATTTAATTACTTGCTTCGTGAACGTCATCGTCTGTTAAGATGTAAGTGGTGATACCTGTGAAAAAGTAAGCGAGCTTTACTTCGTCGTCTTTTGCACAGACTTTCAATTCTTAGTACCTATAATTGATTTTTATTTTTATTTTTATTTTAATTTAATTCTTAAATTCAGCTGCAATACACGTGTGGGTTAGTTTTTTTGTAACAATTACATATAGCTAATGGCCAGTTTCGAATGGCGGGTGAAGTACGTTTTTTTGTTCCTACCAAATTAAAGCCCTGTGGATTTAATCCTATATGGAGGCTATTAGCTCAAGCTGGGCCGTGTTAATGCTAAACCGGAATCTATTGGAGGAACTTGGATTTTTTCCATAGTCCGCTCGGCAAACGGAGGACCTATTCTATTAGATGTGCCCGACAATTTATGTAGCTTGGGCGAGGGGGGCTAATACGAGAGCACCCATTGAATATACATATGACCATTTAATCCGCAGTAGCGTCGATATCCAATTGGATATTTGCCATACATTTCCCTCCTAACCCAGCCATTCCTAACTGAGCAGTTTAAATTCTCAGTTCGTCTTAACCTGTCTGAAGCAGTCAATCTGTATGGATCACGTGAGGGTGGAGGAGGAACTCGCAAAAAAAAAATAGAAAAATAAAAAATAAAACAATTCGACAGCTGTGACTCACACGACTTAATTTAATTGGCGCGATGAAGGTTTCTCAGGTTTCCGGCATGTAGAGAATATTTTTCTGCCGCGGCGGCGCGCGTTTGAAAGCCCCACACGTGGCACGCGCACGGTCCGATCTTTCGTTAGCTACGTTGTTCAACTCTCCGGTCTGCTTTACGGAGGATTGCCAGTGGAGAGCTCGGAGGATTACCCGAAGACTTGACGTCAGCTATCTGCATTGTCACCGTCGTCTCCCGGATTTGACCATTTGGACTGGGCAGTTGCACCAACGGGGGGCGTAACAGGTATATTACAATTCCCCGGTTTGAGGACCCTTCCCAACATAGCTGAAAATTATAAAATGACGTTCCTCCTCCTGGATAAGGGAGAAATTACACTGAAAAAAAAAAAAAAAACTCCGGCCGTAGGAGCCGCAATTACGGGCTATATAGACATACCGTCAGTTCCGGGCTCAAAGGCTGGAAATTCCGGCTGCTGGAGGCGTAGCTTCGAGTGCTCCGGGTTCAGAGGCCGAAGCTATGGCTCCAGCAGCCGGAATTTCCGGCCTTTGAGCCCGGAACGGACGGTATGTCTATATAGCCCGTAATTGCGGCTCCCACGGCCGGAGTTTTTTTTTCAGTGCACATTATGAGCTGAACCCCATCTTCCATTCGAATCGATGTTTTTCAGAGTTCAAGTGAAAATTGAGCCTCGTCTCTGCGAGCAGGCCCGCCACATCCCATCTCAGGCCCTGGTGCCAGTTTTAAGGTCCGGGCCCCAAGCACGGAGGGGGGGGGGGTCCGAGGGGCATCCCCCGAGAAATTTTAGAATTTATACGACTAATCAGACGCATTTTGAAGCTTCCATAAAGAATTTTTCCATCAATTTCTGCGGAATAATTATGTTTTTTTTTCTACTTTCAGCCCAAAATACTTGCTAATTGTTGCATTCAAAACATCTGGAAAATTTTTATTTTTTTATTTTTTTTTTTGGGGGGGGCATATGATACTATTTTCAGTTCTATGAGGGCCAGGCCCCCCTGGACTCCCCCTTCGTTTGTCCATGGCAAGGGAGTTGAGCCATGAGCCATTGAAGTCGAGGATTCGTGGATAGTCGATTTCCTTTGACATTTTTGCAGTGTTGAATGCATAGCTGAAGTGCGCTCCAGCTTGAATTGTATTTACAAATGGGTGGTTTTTCTACGAGGATTAAAAATAAACGAGTGGCACGGAATATAACGAAAGAATATGAACTATGCAAAACGATAATCCGGGTATCGGAACTTGGCTGTTTTGAAAACGCCTTCAAATGCGGCGTGATACCTCACGCATTCCGGAGAGTTCAAATAGTTGTATCGTTGCGCCGTAAGAATGAGACGGAAGATTAAAATGGAAATAGCCTCCATGCACGCTGGGCTTGTCAATTTCCTTTGACACTTTTGCAGCAGTGAATGCATAGCTGAAGTGCGCTCCAGCTAGAATTGTATGTAGCAAGTGGGTGGTTCTTATACGAGGATTAAAAATAAACAAGTGGTAGGAAATAAAACATCATTATAGGAACTATGCAAAACGTTAATCCGGATAGCAAAACTAGGCTGTTTTGAAAATGCCTTCAAATGCGGCGTGATACCTCACGCATTCTGGAGAGTTCAAATAGTTGTATCATTGCGCCGTATGAATGTGACGGAAGATTTAAATGGAAATAGCCTTCATTCTGCGAGAGAGGAACAAGGAAGATTCGCACAATGTAACGAAGGGAACTTGGTCGGTTTAACATTAAACACTTTTCCTAGTGTTCTACCGGTGGCTTTATGTCTCTGGACGGTTCTCAAAAATTGGCGTTCGAACATTTCCTCCCCCATAGCTCCACCGTCGCGTCGCCGCGCCTTACCCCACCACCACCCTTCCCTCCAGAAACGGGCGTCACAACGGGAATTCCAGCACACGTCACCTCGAGGCGGCACGCGGTATGCCCCCAGCCCTGACTCCCGGAGAATTTATATGAGCGAGTTGCTTAGAACAGGGAGTACGTCCACTTCTCAAATGAGCCCCAGATAGATAGTATTCTCTTGTAGCCGAGGGGTCATCTGGCAATGTGCATGCTTACTTTAAAGAACAACCCGTTTCTTTGAGAGCTTCCGCAGCCGGCAAGTTGCATCTCAGTAACTTAATTAAAACAAATGAATTACGAGGCGGTCGTATTATCCTAATGCTATGCAATCAGGTCGTAAGTAAGAATGGTAATGGTTTAATGAGAGCCCCCTTAATTTATGATCGGATCGCATGCAATAGCTAAATATTTAATCATCGGTCGCAGCTGAACCCGACTTATTATCCAGGCCGTGGCTCCTTTGAAACGTCTGAAATTTACCAATTTTTCTTGTTCGAGCGGTTTCGAGGGTATTAGTGTTTTCCGCGCAATCTGGCAACTGGGGGTTGTAATCTCTTACGTGGGCTCGTTGTGAATGTTGTCATCACCGTAGCACCGTTTTTCTACCTGAATCCATGAGTAAATGGGTCTGTCTTTGCTTAAGACATAGATCCGTCGTTAAATTGATACGGGTTTTGCTCATTTTAATGAGACAGGATGTACCTACAGTTATGTTCAGCGAATTGCAAAATTCACATAATCCTCTTTTTTAAGCGTGCCAGTAGGGCTCGTGTTTTGAAATCTCTCGGATGTACCAAAGTACAGCACACCGATCAACCAATGCTATTCATGCAACGCGCCGTTCTAATACTTTTTTCCTCGGATCCGCTTTTTTGTATTTGAACCGTTATACTGTTAAGCCGTGGTGGTCTTTTACCAAAAAACCGAATTAACTGTTGATTGGAAACCCTTGGGAATATTTTCCTGTCGAACCCGTATTATTTCATTAGACAGAAATCTCATGTAAGCTTTTCTACGCTTGGAGGACTCAACTTTAGAAGCTTCTTTCCCACCAAAACTTTTTAGCCAATGAGTGTCTTGTACTGTAAGTGCAATCTGTGACGAGCCTCGTGACTTATTATGTCATATGCTAACCGTGGATCTACCGATATAGCTTTGGGTGTCCGGTTTCGAGCAAGGCAATAAAAGACGGCGAGGCAACCCTCGCCTCGCCGCGCCATCGAACCTTAACTTTTACGCCCGATTAACCATTCACCATGACGCCAGGATCCACCAAATTTTCCCAAACATTGATTTCCGTCTATTTAGCGAATGTTTACTCACTCTCCGTTAAAATACAAATAAAAAGAGACCTTGTTTGTATAAATCGGCCAAATAGGAGAGAAGTTACAGTTCGAAATCCAAAATCCTTGACGCGATTCCCAGGTAGCAATAGTAACAGTTCAAAATTGCAATTTCACAACAGTTTTTACACTGTTACTTTTGTGCACTTTTTCATCGAAAAATTTGCTCTAGTACAACAGTTGAAAAACCAACGGAAAAGAGAAGTCCTTTGCGACTATAATCACTGAAAAATTTTTCTTACATACTTAAAAAATACCAGTGGAAAATTTATAATTTAGTCATGTTTTCTGAAAATATAACACAAATTTAACTAGTGTTATACACCGATCGAAAAGGAAACTATTATTGCAATAAAAACATACTTAGATTTGAAATAAAACGACGGTTTAAAATTCTCAATCAAAATCACTTACTTAACAAAACTTTTTTAAAGAAAGGAAAGTAGATTAACATTTTAATAACTAAAAAAAGTTAAAAAAATTATTCTAATTTATTTTTTTTTAAAGTTGATTTCATAAAACACAGAAGTAGACCATTTTGTTTTAAAAAAGCTATTTTACAAAACATAAAGTATTATACTGTACTAATGAGAAAAATTTAATCTAAATCAATAAAAAGATAAAAAAAAGACAATAAAAAACAAATTTAAATATCTCATTTGTTGCCATATTTTTGCAAAACACATTCTTATAAATAACCATGAAATATTAATTATTATTACATTATTTATTAAACAATATTGGTGAGAAACTATTTTTAAATCATTGTTTCCTGAAAACCGGTGTAGCTTTAATTTTTGTCGAAAAAGAATCCTTATAAAAAACTTTGATAACTATTTATCACTAACAAGGAAAATATAATTTAAATCGATAAAAAGACACAAGTGATAGTGATAAAATGACAGTTTAAATATCTGATTTATTGCAGTTTTTCTGCAAAACATTTTATTTTAAACAGTTGTGAAATATAAATTAGTATTACATTATTTTTTTAAATACCGATTTTAATTTCCGATTGTTTTATTGTAATCGGGGTGTTTCCTTTTATTTCCGATAGAGAGCTCCGATTTATTTTGTTTTTGGATGGGTCGTTTATGGTGTCTAACCTTTGTGTGTAGTGAAAACATAAAATATATTATTTATATTCTACGACATACGTTTTTTTATCGACGGCTTCTATGTTTGCTTTGTTCGGTGCATATGAGTGGATTTTCTTCTCACATTTTTGATGACCCCCCTGTGGTTAACTGTGCCTAGACAGGGCATGGGCCTATCTATAGCGTTGATTGTAGTGTGGTGTGTCGAGTGTAGTCACACCCCTGCTGCATAGTCTTTGTTGCTCCTCCTTAGAGGAAGTATCGGTGCTCACCGTCATCGGTGTTCAAAATAGAAATATGAGGCCTGAAACTGGGGAGTTCTATAATTGATCTTTTAAAACCAAAAAATAACAGTTTAACAAAATATTAAAAACGAATAAAATTTCATATATTGACACTGTTAATTTTCAATAAAACTACAATTTTACGAGTCGTTCTATTATTAGAAATTAGTTTTTCTATGGATATTTTAAGTTTTTTTTTAATACTTTACAAGAATAATTCAAAACTCGTATTCAACATTTAAATTTTTTATTTTTATTTTAAGACAAGTGTCGCTTTACACCAGTAAATTTTCCAAATGAAATTTGTTTTTCACTACTTTAATCATTGTTGATTTATGTCAATAAATTATTTTAAACTGTTATTTTTAACTTCATAAAATAGGAATATAGCGCCTGAAACTGTTGTAACTGGGGAGTACTTTAATCGATCTTTTCAACCGATATAAATTGTTTTTTTATAATATATTAATAGGAATTAAAACTCTCATTTAATAGCAATAAAACTGTTATTTCGAAGATATAATAAAAATTATTTTATAGCAGACCTTGCTACCTGGGTTTCGATGCACGGCAGTTCGCCCAAATGCTGCCTATCAGCTTAAGATCAAGATAATTGGACGGAATCTTTAACATTAATTGATATTCAACGTTCATGAATCAATATTTTCTCCCAAATTTAGCAAAAAGTACCAATTGATTCAGATAGCAAAGACGTGAAAATATTAGGTATATGTGTCCAATATTTCAGTTTATTTGGCACGCTTTTCCAACATATATATGTTGGATTTTTCTTCTTGTTTATATTTACAATGTGCCACCTGGAATTTAGTGGAGAGTCTCTCTTTGTCTCTGCTCTAGAAATTAGCAAACAAATAAAGCAAAAGCATTTTTGGCCCCGCGGTCAGAATTAGGAACCGACTGATTAGATTAGATACTCATGATGGTAAAATATGCGCAGGCGGTTCAATAGGAAGGACCGTCTAAATGACATACCTCCTTCCTTCAAAATGTTCTGTGGCGAAATACTTTCTGTTTTGACGTATAGTCACTTAGCGTCCATGTTGATGATGCGCTGGACTCGAGCGCAACGAGTGAAAGAGCAGGAGAGCTAATTTTAGAAATGATCAACGTTTTACAAGCCATACGTGACATAACGCACGTGATCTGTTGAAAGAAATTTAAAATTAAAAACGCATAGTTTCTACCCGTCAAAATTCGATTAACTTTTTTCTGCGACATTCCCTTTTACTGCTGAAGATTTTCAGATTACGCTTGCGACGTCTGACTACTGTCGAGAAATGTTTGCGCCTCTCTGTTTCAAAGAATCAAAGTGACGCCTTGCGCACAGTGTTTATTATTTCATAATTTTAGCTATGATATTGATCGATTCAGATCACTGTATTAGGATTCTGCAATGGATCCATACTCAGTATATTGACAAAAATTGCTCGCAACGTGTGAAAAAACTAAAAAACCAAATGATTTTCCTGATATGCAGCAAGTGATTTAGGCATAAC
This sequence comes from Bemisia tabaci, assembly GCF_918797505.1. Classification (NCBI taxonomy): domain Eukaryota; kingdom Metazoa; phylum Arthropoda; class Insecta; order Hemiptera; family Aleyrodidae; genus Bemisia; species Bemisia tabaci. Next base: position 152,380 of record NC_092795.1, on the reverse strand, counting down.
TGTATTTGTGTACTAGCCGCTCTAGATGCGCTTTGCGCGTCCGTCACGGCCAGCCAAGGGCTGCGCCCCCTGGACCCCCGATCATTCGCTACGCGAGTGACATTCGGCAATCGGCTCGCTCCGCGAGCCATTTTTCTCAGTGATTATACATTTAATCACTAAGATGTATACATTTTGGAGATTCTGGAGACAAAAATAATTTCTTCACAGAACCTTGGTGCCGGTGCGTGCCATCATTTGCACATGAATAGATGTGTGGAGATGAATCGATGATGGGGATCGATCATTTCTTCAAAAACGCATTTGACTGGGACGTCATCCCATCGGGTGGCGGAAAAAGACAATCCATGGATCTCCTTCCGCGATTTGACTTGTTAAAGTAGCAAAAGTTCATCTTTACCGCTTAAGAAGATTATCGGTGGCGTAAGGGTCTAAAAACTGCTCAACGATAGTAAAGTTTAAGTTCCGAATCGCAAAAATTAGCCCACTCGTGTTTTTTTTATACTTTCATCGCATATAAATTTCTCAGATGTTTTTGTTTTATTCTCTTTGATTACATATTAGTATATACGTACGTATACGTATACGTATTAGTTATATACTCATTTCATTTCCTTTCCCTTTCCTTTTCCCCTTTCTGTAGCACCTGTATCCATTTACAATTATTATTTTACAATAGTTTTCCCCTAGTATACAATTGATGCTTCAAACGGAATCAGTTGTTTTAATGACATTTCCGGCTAAATCATGGGTTTTCCCAGGAAGGCAGTCTCTCGTCCCTCCCGGACTCTATTGTTGCCAGATAAGTTGCTTTTTTAGCACTTTTCTCAATTCAAATCCATGTAAAATATTCACATTTATCACACAATCTGGCAACCTCTCGAGTGAAATAGAAAAAGGTAGAATCGCTGAAAGTCTGAATCCTTCGAAGTTTATATTGATGATGATGATGATGATGATGAGGATTCTTGAGTAATGGAAACGTTTTCTTTTCAATTACCTGTTTTAATAGGTTAGAAAACAATTGTGTGAACGAGAAAAGAGAATCACGGCAATTTAACTCGCAATAAGGAGATTTACTGTTGGGTGTGAAGATAAATAAAAGCTGAGAGTGATGGCGAGGCTTAGGTTCTGAGTGGCAGAAAATCTCAAAGCGTTCGTTCACGGCGATACTCTCGAGTTAAGGTCTGATTCTTGCGCTGCATAAAGACCTAAGCAAAGTATACCACTCTTGAAAAGCTAGATATGTTGGACACGGAAAGAAAAACTTGTTGAGAATGAGCTATTATTGAATATATTGTTTTATTTATCGAAATTATTCTTGAATAAACAGAATGTAAACATCACAATATTTTATTTTAAATCACCGCCTTAAAAGAAGCCGAGAAACAAACGTGAAAAAATAAATAAAAGCATACTTACATATGCACTCAAATTATTGAATTTAATTGGTCTTCAAATGTAAAATGCAAAAAACCGCCATTGGCTACCGTCTCTTATTTGAAATATTCATTTTCTAGACAGTCATTTCGTTTCTTTCTTGCAATGTTAAGTCTCTTTATAGCTAAAATTCGCAGTGTACAGGGTGATCCAGACCACCCGTCCACTACCTCTATCCGGAGAACCACTGAAAATCGAGTTTTAAAGGCCAGGCCCTTGACAAGGGTGGGGATACTGGGTCCATAATACCGGGGCCCAAGCTTTGGACCCAGTATCCCCACCCTCAAGGGCCTGGCCCTCAAAATTCGATTGTTAGTGGTTCTCCGGATAGAGAGAGTGGACGGGTGGTCTGGATCACCCGCCATTTTATCAACGATTCCGAGTTGGGTCGCAGAGAGGTTTTAAATTTTTCAATAACTAGCTATTGAGAATATCAGACGTGGAGTTGATCTGGCACTGAATGGCTCCAACGAGTGAAATTTTCGCCGAAGGATATTGCGGAAGTACGTACCACCAAACCCAATATTGGGTTTATGAATAAGTGATTTGACTTATTTATTTTTTGGTCATCAATATACATATCGACGGTGCGGTGTAAGTCGGCAATCACATAACTCGTTTGCGGTGTCTGAAAATCTCCGCCTCTATAATATTTTTTTGAAGGAGAACAAATGGACATCATTCCTTGAAGTTTTTGCAGAATTTTCTCCTTACAGAGAAGAAAAATTACGACAGTTTTAAAGAATTGTCGTTGAGTAGTTTTCCGTTTAAAAAATAAAGTATGATAGGAAGTCTGCGACGTCGCAAACCGAGTTATGTGATTGCCGACTTACACCGTCGATATGCCGTTGGCGTCTGTCATTGGTCGGAGCACCGCGGAGTGATGGACGAGATGGTAAGGGAGTTAGAGGGTGGTGCGATGGATCCGTGACATGGATACTACCTCCCCTTTTGCGGTCAATCCTGAGTTGAGTGAATGCAGTCAATTTCCCTGGATTTGAATCAGAGCTCATCCATTTTGCATGTCCTGCTCAGGGATAAACGAGTCTTGCTTAGTGAGAATGTTGTCAAGTGAGTCACAGGTTTTTTGATAGGAAATCGATAATTTTCCACGTTAATAGGAACAAGGCTGGCCTTAGAGAAGATAAATAGTAGGTACATGAATTTGCTGAAATTTTCCGCTTCGAGCATTTTAAAGTTATAAAGAACTAGGAGGTACGCGTACGCCCCCTAGCTTCTACGCGGCCCAATTCCCAGAAAATGCTTCGCAGGCCTCGTGAGTTAATCGAAATAGAGGGATTTATCTCGCGAGGTTTATCTCTTATCAATGGCCGCAGAAGTCATGAAAATCGGTCCAGTCATACGGTAGGGCGAACTGAGAAAAAAAAGAAATTAAAATTTGTTAAGTCAGAGCGTTCATATAATGATACAAAGTTCACACTAAATTATTTTAATGAATTAGACGTTGATGTCTTGCAAACTGTCCTGCTGGCTGATTCTAGAAATTTTTAGGCAAACCTATACGCAAAGAAAGAAAAGGACAACAGAGAAAACAAGGGGATCATTTTAGCGGAATCTCGTGTTTGCAATTGACAAACTGTAAGTAATTGACTAAGTAACGGAAAATCACCAGAGACCCTTTAGTCAGCCCAGCATTTCATCCCCATAGTCTAGACATAACAACCGCTCGTTTTAACCAACAGGATCGCTCCAATTTCCCTTTTTATTCTTTGTATATCGCTTTATCCATCAATTTCAACGATCAGCCCTTAGCTGCTTTAAATTTCCGGATTAAAGGTATTAGGAATAGGTATATCATTATGTCGAAGATTTTTATATCCGTTTGAAATGAGAACTTCCTGAAGATCAAAAAACGATCATGGAATCTGAAGAGAAAAACCTGGCACCGTTGCTGTTGCCACGAATTCTCGCGAGTCTGCTGTTCATTGACAATTGAAATCTACGCTGCCTCAGAAATTGATAAGGGTTCATTCCTCCCATCCACCCAATTCACTCCCTCGCCTCATCCTTTGCAGTTTGTTTTATTTCGTGTCTTTCGCGTTTACCTGATTTATTTCCCTTGTGACTTCGACCGATTACGTGCCTTCAGATGCTCTGATTAATTCTCTTTCTCTCTTTTTGAGCGTATCCCTCAAGCCTGATTTTTGTCAGTCCTGTCATTTATCTCTTTTCTTAGTGATTGTTTGTCCCTCTATCTTTTCACCCCTCTGTCCATTTCTCTTTCTCCCTCTTTCTTTCACACTTCTACTTACTTTCTATCTCAGTGCATGTGATGAGCCGTTTAGCGAAAAGAGACATTGCGTTTACGTATTCAAGTCGATTAATATTTACTCGTAAATTATCGTATTTTAATAGGATATTTTTAGAGTGTCTAATGAAACTCGAGCATATATAATTCGAGAAATTCCCCTCCGGACCAAGGCAGAGCTAACCGAATGCCTTTCATTTATTAAGTAAATATTGCCGTGGAAGTGCGGTCTTTTCAGCTGATGAGCTGATGGCATGAAAAGGACAAGAAGATGGAGAGAAAATACAATTCTTTTCATTTCTAAAGAAAAATTAACAGGTAAATAATGGAAAAATCAGTTCAGACGTTGAATAAGTCATAGATATTCTATACGATATGGTAGCATTGAGCCACAAAAACTGCCAAACGAACTCATGGATTTACCTCTTCACAAAACTTTTGTTAAAATGACTCGTTTTAAGCGGTATCTTTTCTATTTTTTTTTTTTTTTGACAAAAGAGAGGAAGTAGAATTTTACAAAACTTTTGGTGATAAATGCTTAAACATTTTTAACACGACATCTCATTCTAATTTACTAGAATCTACCAAATTAATTGCTTGACTTCAGACCAACATTCCTAACTGTTTGAAGGGAGAGAGAGAAAAATGTAGGGCTAGAATGTAAAAATTACCTGGAAAACTTTTCTTCTTAAGTTTGTCAATCGGTTTAATCGATTTAAACTTTCAAGGCTTTCGGATCTCCCGACTAAGAGCTTGAGGGAATGATCTGAGGCAAGTTATCTCGATAATTTAAAATTAAGACGGAATAAATTAATCAAAGTTCGTCTCGCTTTGATCAAGCCCTAGATTAAGCTTGTCGTCGAAGTTTTTCCTCGTCCAAAGCCAAACTGTAACCCTTTAATCGAAAACTGAATGGATTCCACTGAATATAAATTAACTTTGGCTTCTTTATATCGTCCTTGGTTGATAAGATCTCTTCACGAAAGTCTTATCAAGGAAAAAAAGTTTTCTCTGATCAAATTTGACTAGCGTGAGGATGGACCCTATTTTCCCATCTCGTTGTGTGTAAACCCGAGGGATCCTTGATTTTCAAAGCGTCTCCATGGGTCCTGACGGGGCAGTCTAACGCTTCGAGAAAAGAGTGAAACGTCAACTTTTGAAAAGTACTCCCTCAAACTCTCAGTTTTCTCCCATTTTGTTTGGCCTTCTCCACTATTCAGATTGAACCGTATTGCTTGATGTGTGTCACGATACAATATCTAGTAAAAGTTATTTTTTCTAGTCAAGAAAAAGGGACAAAAGAAAGAGTTAAGTACCCGTAAGAGATTGGAAAATCATCGACGATAAAAATATATTTAACTGATCACCGGAAGATACTGTGCAGGTTGGCTTTTTGCTACATATTCCATGATATTTGCACATTCACGTTTTTTTCAATGGCAACATAATGCCAAGGAATAAAGTTACGTGAAGCCAACACAGTATAATCATTAAATGATGAGATTAATAATTTTTTTCTTCTGGTTTTCCATCTTTTATCAACTGTTGCCGCAACTATTGCCATAAGATGAATTGAACTTCATTTTGCAATAAATTAAAAACCACCATATTCGCGACTCGTCCGTAAAAGGATCTCTGCATGAGAAACACGACGCTACGTACAATATTTTTGAAGTAAAAAACCTCTCCTGCTACCTCAAAGAGTTAGTTGCAATTCACGGAGATAACACTTCGTACATGCACTGAAAAAAAAAAGTTCGGTGATTTTTACCGAACCCTTCGGTATACGGTTGTTCGGTGGCACAAACCTAAGTATTGGGTTTTGTGAACCGAACGGCATTACGGCGTTTGGAACACACGACCAACCGAGTTCGGTAAGGTTTTACCGAACTTTTAAGGTTACGGAAACCGACCATTCGGTTATTCGCTCCGAACTTTCAGTATATATTCGGAGAAAGTCGGAAATGTTCGGTTGACGTCTTACTATCGTATGTGTTGATCCATAGATATATTCAAAGACTTTTTTTTATTCTCGCCTTTGTGGCCTTATTAATTTGTGAAACCCATGTTGATATTTTTCCTGTCAGTAAAGTTTCCTTTAGACTTTTTTTTTTTTATCTATTTTATACTTTCAAAACTCATATGTGCATTGAATAAAATTTCATTTCCTCAATTACGATGGGACCAGGAAGTAATTAAATGAATTATTAAATGATATTAAAAATGTATAAATGAAATTAAATAAAATAAAAAATGGATAAATAAAATAATATATAAATAAAATGAAATACGTTAAAATAATTAATTAAAAACAATAAATAAAATTAAATATATTTAAAAAGTAAATAAAATAAAATATATCAAAATAAATATTATCAATATGCTAAATTATAATATAATAAATATGGCATATAAATATGGCATATTAATAATATTAAAATAATATTATTCATATTTCATTAATTTATATTATTTATATATCTTATTTCGTTTTTAACATTTTTATTTTTTATAACTATTTATCTGTCCATATTTTATTTTATTTTTTTTCATGTGTTATTCGTACTCCTCTCTTTCAAAAACTTGATCTACTTCATATTATTTTCGTATCTTTCATTGTGAAACTGAATGATGTACAGAATTGCAAGGATACCATTGCTTTAAATCATTGAACCAGATCTGGGGGCGTTTATTAGTGCTAAATTAGCCGCAATCCCTAAGCGAGCGTCCGTGGCTTAGTGGCAGCGACACTCAGGCGATCACCGAAGTTCAGGAACGTCGGGAGTAGTTAGTACTTCGACGGGTGACCGCTTGGGAACCTGGGGGCAGCGCGGCTTCATTCTGGCAAACATAGATCGTTGGGTTCCCAGCATCACTTCTCTGGTATCCGCTATGAAAATTAAGCTAATAACGTGCAGCACGCCTAAATTTAAGCATTTTGGCCTAAAAATAATCATCAAAAGTTCGGTGCTGTGAACCAAATAATTCGGTAACTACGGCCGAACTGGTTCGGTAGTTCGGGTACCGAAATAGTTCGCCAATGTATACTGAATAGATCGTGGTTCCATATGATCCTAACTATTCGGTTTGCATTACCGAACTTCGGTTCACATCACCGAACTTTTTTTCTCAGTGTGGGACCCGAAGTTGAGGTCAGATGGATCTCTGAAGTTTTTGGATCACGCATCCGAAAACTTGAGGTCCCACTGCCGAAGTTCGGGTCAGACTTCTGAAGTACTTCGGTATATACTGAAGGGTACGGGTCACACACCTGAAGTACTCCGGTACATACCGAGAGCTTCAGATGTTTGACCCGAACTTCGGCAGCTGGACCTCAAGTTTTCGGATGCGTGATCCGAAAACTTCAGACCTCCGTATGACCTCAACTTCGGGTCCCATGCTCAATCTATTGGTCTAGAATTTCAAATAATTCTATATGTATCAAAAATCCTCTGAGAAGATCATTCATTTGTATAGCTGTACAGCTGTGAATACATTTTTCTGAACCTGGAAATATTTCTGCTCATACTATACGGCACACACTTATGAAAAAGTTTTGAAGTTTTTAACAATGTATACTATGTCTGATATTGAAAGTTGCATACGGCAACAAAGAACGCCAGATAGGAATTAAATCTGCAATAGGATAAATGAAAAAATAGATATGTCAAGAAAGTCTCCAGACCTAAACTGAAAAAAAGTTACGGGCTGTATAGACATACCGTCCGTTCCAAACTCAGAGGCCGGAAGTTTCGGGTGCCGGAGCCGTAGCTTCCACTGCTCCCGGTGCTGAACACGGAAATTTCGGTTTCCAAGCCCGCAATCTGGACGGTATGTCTATACAGACCGTAAGATACGACTTCTAAGGTCGGTGTTTTTTTTCCTCAGTGTATCAATAAATCTCAAGTAGCGCCTAGTAACGATATTTTAAAATAGCTTGTTAGAAATTTCTATTTGTGGATGGAAGAGTTCTAAGGATAGGCTGGGCGAAAACTCCGATGATCACTAATGAATGAATGTAATATGGCAAGAAAAAGGAAGGACAATGAGAAAGTCTTTTAGAGTTATGACAATAGCTGGAACCGTAAAGGACGGTTTCTGTAGTCATTGCTTATCAGGAGGGCGGTCTCCTCTCTATAAAGACCTTCATCTCGATAACATTGAGCTCAATACAAATCTCGGGGCATAAACCCCATCCAGCGCGTCTCACCCTTTCCTTCCCCTTCCATCCCTATCCTCCTTGCCCCCACCAAGTTTCTTAACGAAAGTGGGAGTTTAACTTGGTCCATAGCAAGTAAAAATACTGCCAGATAATTATCTTGAACTTAACCTGGATTCTTTCCTCCCTCTGAGTAGTAAAATAGCGCCGCTTGCCCAAAACTCCTTTTAATATCTGTTATCTTCCCTCAAATTCTTCTGTGAAGCTTCATTCTTGCTCATTTATCTGATTTTAGAAAGGACCTTAACCTCCTTTCCTATTCGCCTGGAATATCACTGCACTGTAAATAAATGGGGTGCTCCCTCGGGCACTTCGCGACCCAACCTCTTGGGGGGTGGAGTGTTGAATTTAGGGAGGGTAGCAAATTTAAAGCGCCTACGAAAGGCGGGGGAAGAGCTAACGCGGCGCCGATCAAAACCAATAATTAAAATGAGGGTAAAAACATCGACTGTGTGGAAAATCCTGCACGTGCGACGCCGATGTTGTGCATCAGAAGGCCCTCCAGTAATTTAATTATTTCGCACAACATTCCCCCTCCAATGATCCCTTTTAACCTCATTCAGAAAGGAGCAAAATATGCCCATTCTCTGTGATGAAAACGCAACTTAAAATTCACAGGCTATGTATGAAAAGGGGCACAAGTGGAGTCTTTGCTTTTTGAAGAAGTACACGTTCAAAGTTTCAAAATTAGGCACATGGAGCCTAATGGTGGAAAAAAAGTTCAAACATACTTTTTGATGCGTAGGTAAAAATTGGATTTTAGTACTAACTGTTTCTTAGTATATATTTTATGACTAGTTTTATGAGAAATACACTTCAACTTTTTCATAAACTGCACTCGTGACTTTGTCGTCCAAGCCTCTAACTTTTAATGAGTCAAAATTTTAGTTCCTGGTTCGTTCTTTCCTCTAAAGAATTCACCCACAAAACAATGTCAGGGCGAAATTTAAAAAGGGAAAACATTGGAAAGTCTTAGAAATAGAACTTTCGTCATTACATCTAACTATTTAGGAGAGAAGAACAAACACTGCTTGTCGTTGATTTGCGTGACGGATCCTCAAGTTTTTATTTACTTATTCATTTTTCTCTATTTTATTATCTTAATATTCAAATATTCATAACATGAGTGACCAATTCCAATTGCTCGTTTGTTTTGTTTGTGAGAAAAAAAGTAGCTCCGAAAATTCCAATAGGCTTTATTGCATTTTGTGGTCAAAAAGAAGAAGAATTAGTGACAATTAGGGCAATTGAAGACTTGAAAAAATTCCACTCTATCGATGAGTTTTCAACAGGTTATCTCAAATGGTCAGTAAGTTGGATTTATATCAAACGGTTAGAGAGAGTGATGTTGTTTCTTTTGTTCTGAGGAAATTAGTTCTGACACTCAGGCCGGTTGAATTGCCGTAATCTTTTAGCAAATCTGTTTTAGCATTCAAGGGAGAAGGGTTTACTATGAGTAGCAAATGGAGGCAGTTTTCGCGTGTCTCACGAAGGCTGTTGCAAGTCATATTGCCGACCACTTGTTCGTGGTGAGGTTTTTTTTCTAAACGCATCACTATTCGAGTACTCAGCAGTTGCCGTATTTTTACAATAAAGAGATACATTTCAATACGACCACTCTTTTAGCTCAAATTTTAATTGGTAAAGGTAGTGTTCAGTGGAACCGGCCGGATAAAAAACTTGTGTTTACAAGCAAGGACGCTGTCAGTGTTCATGTATTTTCAATCATTAATCATCATTAATCATTAATATAAACTTCGAAGGATTTAGACTTTCGGTCAATTCCACCTTTTTCTTTTTCACTCGAGACGTTGCCAGGTTGTGCGATAAATGTGAATATTTTACATGGATTTGAATTGAGAAAAGTGCTGAAACAGAAACTTACCTGGCAACAGTAGAGTCCGAGAGGGACGAGAGGCTGCCTTCCTGACGTGCGATTGCATCCCAAGAATTGAATGACACTTGAGAGCAATCGTTGCTTTTCAAGTTTTTTAATCGAAACCGTTTAAAGTGCTCTGCGCTCATCTCTAGTGTGGCTATAACGACCATTGAAACCAGCTATGACAATTCCTGCACTACACTGAAAAAAATAATCGATGGGATTTACCAGAGTTTGGGTGTTATTTACCATTACTGTCTACTTGATTTTTTACACAGTGAAGCTGCAGCATAGTTACCAACATACCGGTATGGTAAATAACACGATACGGCTGACACTATGCGACACAGTGCCAGTGTGGCGTTCCCGACTGACTAGTATGGTAATTTCAAGCATCCAGATGCTGCGACAAACCTTGTAGATTCTAAAATCCACTCATCTTATATTATTAAATGCTTTTGATGAAAGTCGTGGATATTTTACTTACATCTTACTTTTAGAAATTCCGTTACATACACAATCAATGGCAGTTAAAGACAGTTTCAACGAGAAATAGCAGATAATTGCTTCACTGATTTCAAGTAAATGATACCAAAACCATACTTGTTATTCGCGTTAAGGTATCATTTACAGACTAAATCAGATCCACGGAAAATTTAATTGCATATAATAAATAGATAGTTCAAAATATACCCACAAAAAGACACTACATGAAAATCCAATCGCACGGTTCACGGTGGGGCAGAAGCTGCCAAATTTTGCTTAAAGTTACAGTTAAACATCAATCCCACGCACATTTGTCTCTTCATCTGAGTATGTTGAGCTTCGAAAATTTTAACAAGAATATAGATATACCTACGAACGAAGTATTCAAAAATCACTTCTAGTCGATTATTTTCAAATTACTTCCGCACTTTTATGTTTTCGAAATGACTTTACACAGAACCGATATTCACTGGATTGCAGAACAACTTTGCGAAGGTTTTCAAATTTTCAGGATTCCTTCACTTTGCAAGCCAGATTCATTGTAGCAACTCCTAACCTCCAGAAATTGGTCGATACGAATAACGAAAAAATCTCAGAAAATGTATGTGGCAGATCAATATAGATAGATTCGAAGAGAAGACGGTAGCTTTAGGGACAATTCGAACACAAATTTGGGCAAATTACGCGTGGATTCACATGGATTAATATGGATCAATAAAACACAGCCACGGACTCCGACCCTCAACGTGATAAATTTATAACTGACAAACAGACAAACGAAAAATGGCGGACCACAGACCGCAGCGCAGTCAAGCGGGAGCTCTCACCACGCTGACTATACCAGTATGGTAAATTTAACCTACCAACACCATGACCAGTCGCATACAGATGCCTACAGATATCAAACGCAAGTGTTACCATGTTATTCCATACTTTTAACTCATCGTATGGTAAAAAATACCCAGCTGATGGTGAGAAATACCTAAACGATGGACAGACACACCTAACTGATATTTACAATCCGGGTATGGTAATTTTTATATCGAGTATGATTCTCACTTTCATCTAGATGCTTAAATCGACCATTATTTGGCTTTTTATCACCATATTTTTTTTTACTATACCATTATGGTCAATCCCACTTCCACTTTTTTTTCAGTGTACCGGTAGGATATTTCGATCTGATTTTTCGTGTATGTACATGAGAAAGCATGTGGCACAGATGTAGTTGATTGTCTTTTTATGTATTGAGTTGGGGTATTTTTAGTGTGTTTCAGGTGTTTTGCGCGAACATTTGATCAGAAAATATGCCCTGCGGTACTTGCATTATTGCCCTGTCTAGTAATCGATCGAAGAAAAATTGTTCACTGAAGGGTCCGCATTCGTGGCTGAATGAAATTTTATACGTAGACGGTCCAATGATAGGTTTTTTTGAAGAAAGGCGTAGCCACTAAATTTACAGAAATTGATTCTCAGCAGAGAGTTATTCTTTAAGTGTGGACGTAACGTATTAACAAACGATTCCACCTAAATAGCTCTTTAAACTATTTGCTTTTAATATTTTAAGATCCGCTTCAGTGGAAAACGGATGTGAGTTCCGAGCCACCGATCAGAGCGCAGGGTGCTTCCACATGATGAGGTCCATGGATAGCTTAATGCACTTTATACTTTCGAATATTGTCATTGAACTTGCATGCTTTACTCAACTGTCACAATACTACTAAAAATGTCAGTACTGATCGGTCTAATAGAAAAGGGGCGTGCCCAGCGAATAAAATGTTTTTTTTTGTGTGTGTGACCGCAGTCTTATTCTGGATTTTAGAAATCATTTTTTCGAAAAGAAATATGAAAGCTTGTCAAAGAAACGAAATGTTTTATGTTTTCTCGAAACTTAACTTTTGACGCTTATGCCCTTTTTCAAATCAACTGCTGAAATAATATTTTTTGGATCCTCGTCGATGATTTTTTTCCCATACCAGTCAGTGCCTCTTCACGTATTTTTTGCACGGTTTTCTCATTCCAACGACGACGTCGAGGGGAAGGGTAGCGGGAGTCGTTCTAATTCTAGGGTTGTGCGTTGCGTCGTCTCTAATCCCAAATCTTGTGGCGTTGAACGTTTACTCCTGCAGGTCACGGATATGCCCCAAATGACCGAGGGCCGAGCCACGTGGGTCGTGGGTGTTGTGGGCGGTTGAACGGGTGACTTGAGGTTCCGAGCAAGGTCACTTCGCACCCAAATCGAATGCGAATGGGCCCGTTGGCCGCTAGGCCACGGCCTTTGAATGTTGTCATTTCCTACGTCGCCGAGTGATCGTGGTGATTTTCTTTGAAAAATGGAACTGAGGTGAGATTTCGTGGAGAACTTTGCGATGATGCAGCATATTTTTCAATAGGGCGAAAGCCGGAAATATTGAACGCACATTTTTAGCCCCTTCACGCTTTGTGCCCCGTAATATATTGATAAATTTTCGGGTGAGTTGTTGCCAAGGCAAAAATACGGAACGACAAAAGGTTAAGTCTTCACCAGACAACATTTATAATGTATCTCTGTTTTAAACACGAGTTTTCGACTTTTTTTTTCTTTTAATAAAATCAGGGCTGGTAATGTGTGAGCTTTCTCTGGAAGGATATGCACTGGACATCAGAGGTCTTTCTTTCATAGGAATCCATTTTTTCTTCTTCGTATTGAATGCCTCGGCGAAGATACAATAATTTTATTCTCAAGATTATCTATTCTCGCACTGGGGTCATAAAAATTTTTATACGTGCTTTTTCTATTCATTTTCCTTTTATTGCATATCTAATGCTCCAACGTTATATCTAAAGGTCATAATTCTATTTTCGAGCTATATGACTACTTTTATAGCTTCAACTTATAAGCATAAGAAAGGATCCGCTGATTGATTCATTGTGAAAACAACCCAAACAACGAAAGAACTCAAATGATTTCATGTATACTCTGCATATTTTATGCAGCTATGATAAAATTGTAAGACATCTGAAGCTTTGTGTCGTCAAGTAGAATTGTTACTAGCACCCCCATTTACTCAAAAAAATACCTATTTTGAAAAAGTGAATGTAGAGTAGAAGAGGCTGATCGGAAAAATTGCTGATGATATGCGTATAAAATAAGGATAATTTCACGAATTTTTCCTTCAAATACCTAAGCATTTTGGTACTAACCTTCTGAGGTAAAATCTGAATTGCCTTTTCCTGAGGACGAAACCCCTCATGCAGCTAGCAGTGGGATATTTGTAGGATATTCAATGGCAAAAGTAGAATATCCTGCCAAATATCCTATGAATATCCTAATGACACAAGTCAGATAAACCTATGAATATCGTACGCATATTACCACCGATGAATATCCTACGAATATCCTACCACTGAATATTCTCCGAATATACCACGATTATCTGAGCGAATTATCCTGTAGGTAGGTAGTGCAGTTTTAATTAGAAAAAAGGAGAAAATCTGCATCGTGATGAAAATGACAAAGCCGCTCATTGTCAGTGAAAATGAAGCACACGTTTGTCACAGTTAGAGCATCCTGCTGTGACTACAGAAGGTTGCTTCCTGTAATAACAGGGTTCTCTGGCTGACGCAAACGTGTGGTTCATTTTTACTGACTGTGAATGGTTTGTCATTTTCATTAGATGCAGATTTTCTCTTTTTAATTCCTAAATCAAACTGCACTACTTACAGCTAGGGGATTCACTCAATGCTCAGACAGAGCTGCGACATTTTGAAAGTTATTCACCCCAGTATTAGAAGTTTACACCATTAGAAAAACGAAGGAGTATACAAAATTAACCAAGTATCCAGTGGGAACCCTTACAAGCACAAAGCTTGCGCAGCGGAGCACCTTACATATAAAACATGAAAAAAAACTTGAGGAAATTGAACCATTTCTCTTTACGTAGGATGGTAGCTGCAAGCTGAGCCAAAAAAAAAAAAAAAACTTCATAACAACTTAAAGTGTGACAAGATATTTAGTTGTGGAAAATAGGGATGTTTAAATTTAGTGCCAATATGAAAAAACAACATGTAAAATACAAATAGTGTGTAGGGAAAAAAATAAAGAAAGCAAATCAATACTAGAGCCTGTATGACATTAATATTGACATTTGGACCGAGTTAAACAGAAAGGAACCAAGCCACATCAGCTATTGCCAAATTTAATCGGGCAATTTAATTTTTTACATGAAAATAGTTGTACGGATTTTTGGGCAAATTTCTATGGATTTTCTCGATAATACGAAGTAAATTTCTTAAAATTTTCAAAGGAATCCGCACAAACGTTGTCTCGTAAAAAATTGAATTCTCCTGTTAAAGTTGGCAATAGCTGATGTGGCTTGGTTCCTTCTGTTTAACGCGGCCCATTTAATGTACCTATAACGCATGTATCTGATCAGTAGCGAAGGTACCCACAGTTTCAAAGTCATCCGCTTTCTCGACAATTTTCCGCCTTTGAAGTGGATTCTTCCTAGCTACTGCTGGGGCTGAGGACATGTAAGGTGTTCGATGGGAAAATATCAGGCATGGCTTTAGTTGCTCCAAAGTGTACACTGGTAAAAAAAACCTCTTGGTTCAAGAGTGCAGTTTCTTGTCGCCGGATTTAAGAGTCTGGACTCTTGTTTCAATGCAATATCCGCTTGAATCAATGCAAAATCCGCTTGAAAAAAGAATTCAAGACTCTTAAATCCGGCGACAAGAAACTGCACTCTTAGGTCAATGCAATGCGGCATTGGTCCAATAGGTTTTTTTTTTTTACCAGTGTATATAATTCACTAGCTAGCCAAACTGGTTTTCCTCTTGTATAAGACTTGAATGAAATGTTGTTCAGGAAATGCAACAAGCAAACAGCAGCTTGCTTAGAAGGTGCATGAAGGGACACGGAGAAAAACAACTTCGTGCGTGGGACCCGAAGTTGAAGTCATATGGATCTCTGAAGTTTTCGGATCACGTATCTAAAAACTTGAGGTCCAGCAGCCGAAGTTCGGGTCAGACATCTGAGGTACATTGATTTATGCCGAAGGGTTCGGGTCACACATCTGAAGTATTCCGGTACTTACCGAAGTACCTCGATGTCTGACCCGAACTTGGGTAGCTCGACCTCAAGTTTTCGGATGCGTGATCAGAAAACTTCAGTGATCCATATGGCCTCAACTTCGGGTCCTATGCACGAAGTTTTTTTCTCCGTGTACACTAAAATGACCAATACCTTACCAAGAAATTGTGAAGATGAGGAATTATCCTTTATCCATTGAAAACCAAAACAATAATTGAATTTTTTAACTACATGGGTGTATACAATAGTGGTATTTTAAGGATCTTAATCAGCGGTGCAACAAACATGCACACTATGAGTTTGAGGTCAACTTTGAAATTTCCGCTTATTCGCACGAACAGAAAACTGCACAAGAATCGAACAGTTTGAAGAGAATGATGTAAGTGATAAAGTGTGCTCACAAGCCGTCGTCCCTCTCCCGTTAAGGCGTATCTCTATTTCCACATGAGCCCCGAAAAGCATAGAGTTGTGCGAAGAACAGGG
This sequence comes from Bemisia tabaci, assembly GCF_918797505.1. Classification (NCBI taxonomy): domain Eukaryota; kingdom Metazoa; phylum Arthropoda; class Insecta; order Hemiptera; family Aleyrodidae; genus Bemisia; species Bemisia tabaci. Next base: position 136,533 of record NC_092795.1, on the reverse strand, counting down.
CCCATGTGGAAATCCAGTTTCGCTCTTTCGTCAGAGAGGCCACGAAGCGAGCCATTTTGTGTGCCCGCAAAGTGGCCGCATTCAGAGCGAATTTCAAAAATTCGAAAATCCCGTATTTCACACCATAATTCGCAAGCCTCTTTGCTCACACATTAATACTAGATTTGATCAACATGAAAATCAAAAAACTTGCCAAATTATCACCATTCAACCGATCAAATACGCGGAACTTTCGCCACTCGCGTCCAAGTCAACCTGACCAAGTTATTAAGTGATTGACTGATAACATAATGTAAACAAAGAGGGCTTGATTGATGGAGAAGAGGGGAAAGGGACAGCGAGCCCCAGAGAAAGATTCTCAGGGTCAGGGTCAGGGTCGGACTGACCATAAGGCCAATCTGCCATTTGCAGATGCGCCCTCTTCCGGCTGCTAGAATGATAGTAAAGAAAATGAAGAAAAGGAGAAAAGAAAGAAAAGAAAAAAAGGAAAAAAGGAAAAAAGAAGAAGAAAAAAAGAAAAGAATAATAAATAAAAATTAAGGAGAAAGGAAAATCAGTAAAGAAGAGAATGCCTACAAATTATGAGTAAACGAGAGAAGCTTTAATAGGAGTTATAGAGGAAAGTGTATTCTGTATTCTGTCCCCTTGTCTCATTTTTCTTTTCTTTAGCTATGTAGTATATATATTCATCAGGGCCGGATTTACCTACTTGCCGCCCATGGGCCGTCTGTATTTTACCGCCCCCTTCTCATTCGTTTTGAAACATCAATAAAACCACCAAGTGAACGTGCCGGAGGTAGCGGGGTGCATAAAACACGTTTACTCGTGTTAGACACATTTTTTGCGAAAGCCCTGTCAGCAATACTAGCGGAAGTTCACGGAACTTTGCGCGAAAAAGTCCCGTAAACCTAAATCTTTATGGACAAGGCCTTCCATTTATAAGCATTGAACCAAAAAATTAAGAAAGAACTAACATAAATGTGGTTTAATAATTTTAACTTCCCCCACCGCTCCGCGCCAACCGCACTGTTTGGCGCAATGCGGGAAGTATTCCTACAGTGTTGTAGGCGCTGTGCGTCCCACGCCGACCGCTGCTGACCGCACTGTGTCTGACGCAATGCGTGAAGTATTCATGCAAGCTTGTAGGCGCTAATATGTGTTACATGCCGACCGCCGCGCCGAGAGCTTCTCCTTTTCATCACAAGTCCTCGTCATCATTCCTCTCTGCGCTGAGCACCAGGCCAAATTGCGTGTTTAGTCCCTCTCTTAATTAATTCGACTAATTAAAGATGCTGTCTCTTGAATCACCGAAAAACAACAAAATTGGAAATTACCATACTCTTAGGAAAGGGAGATTTTGTCCCCTTTTCTCATTGATAATTTTTCCTTCTGAATCCCATTTTTTTTTAATACCTACATATAAAAAAATTGCAAAATTTGCCGCCATGGGCCGCGGCCCATGCGGCCACCCCCTTAATCTGGCCCTGATATTCGTTATTCCCACTTTGTTTAAACATTTGAAAATTTAAATTTAAAATGTATTGTATCAGTTATTTATACAATATACAGGGTCTGAAGTATTTCTTGTTTTCTTGTCACCCTCATTTTCCACCTTCCAGTTTTCAAAGGCATGATTTTGGATCTCTTGAGCTCTGGCTTGTTTCTTCCAGAGATAATGGTGCTTGGATGCCTCGAATAGCTTTTCTTTGATTGATCAATTTTGCATTTTTCATCTCACAATTCTTCCGATGCTTTTATTATTATGTTCAATTTCAGAATTTTTTTTTGTAAGATTAATCAATTTTGAACCTGAAAATATCGTCAAAATTCTATTTAGAAGAATCTAATTTTTAAAAACTTTCGGCCTTTCCAAGAGAGAAAGAGAAATAGAGGGGGGGGGGTGTTCCCGCATATTCCTGAGCAAAATATCACATTGCGCCCCCTTCGCCGGCTAAGGATCTGCGCCCTCAGAGGTGCGTCAGTCCGACCCTGATCAGAGTGGATTTACCTACATACAAAAAGGTAACGATTTACAACACATGATATGTTTAAAAGAGATCCTCTGCACGTGGGAGGAGATTATCCTATGATTATCCTGGGAATAATCTAAAGTGCCGAATATTCGCACGATATTCTGAGGATAACATGAAAATGTTAGAATATTCATAGGATCTTGGGAGGATAATCAAAGTCGTAGGGTATTGGTAGGATATTCATAGGATTTCTGCTGCTAGCTGGGCCTTTTATAAGCATAAATTCGAATTATGAACGAAACGGCATGCATGCAGAAGCAGCGTCGCTGACTTTACTGGATATCTTCTCATGCTGTATTTTTCATCAAAGCATCAAAGCATCATTCAAACTTGAAATGTGGGTATTTTTATTGTGATCAAGGTATCATTCAGATATATTTTTACGGCGTTATGTTGCTATCAGTATTCTAAACAAAACAAAAAATTAATAAATGAAACATTTGAGGAAATAAGCCAATTTGAAACACTACTAGGCTGATTCCGTTCAATTCATCCACCTGATGCTCAAATGAAAATACATATTTTTGGATCGGTTGTTGTTGGCGATAATTGCAATTCAATTTTTCTGCACCCCAAACGATTAATTATGCCACCGCAGAATATTTCCGCACTGTATTGTCTACATCGCCAAAAATGGATCATTAATTGCGTTATACATTTAAGGAATAAAGTGCTCCTCGAATGGTGGCAAACACCTGGATGCTATTTTTCGTGTTTCAGAGTTGTCTATGTCGCATCCGCAAATGCGAAGATGCTCTAGTATCTCCCCGTGGAAATTCGCAGGATATATTTTGACAAGTCTGTGACAGTGTGCTGATTGTCTGCTGTTTTCGTGAGACCTTAATTTTTTAATGATTGACTGCAATTCTAGTATACAGTGATAAAAATTAAAAAAATAGATAAATATTGCATAGTAAGGAGGCAAGAGACAAATAAAGGTACAGAGAGGTGACGTGGGTAATCTGAGAGAAGCAAACATTCTCTGAGAGCGAGAATGGGAGCGCAGGATAAGCACATGTAGAAAACACAGTTTTGTGGTTTGTGCGAAGCTCGGCCTTTCCCCCTCTGGTCTTCTCAATACAACCCCAGCGACCCCTTCATTACTCTCTTTGTTTTCCGCATCTCGCGGAACCATTTCTTCATCATAAACGTGTGACCGCATGTTGCGAAAAGATTCAGTTTTTTCGTTTGGGCCTCAGGTTCAATTAACCTGAGCCACGATATTTATGATGACCTAACTCGTGTGAGATGATATTATTTTGTTCTACCAAAAGCCACAAAAAGTTACAAGAAAAATATTCTCTCATCTTTGTTCTCCACATTTTATAGAATGGTACTGCACGCTTTATCTTCCTTATTTATTCGACTCGCTGTTCGTTCGGATAATTTTTTATATAGCTTATCGAGTCCACCCCCAAGTGAATTCTTGACTTAGGTTTTTATTGTGTGGTTTCTACCATTAACCCTAGTCTGCCAAACGGATTTTTGTTACAAGTCTGCCAATTACGGGTCATTTTGACCCGTATTTGAAATACATGTGTTTGCTGTATTTTACTTCTTTTTTTTACACTTTTTTTTGGTAACTATACATTCTAATGATAGTTAGGGCCTACATTTTGAATTTTTTATTTTCCTAAAACATCCTGCACTGTTCAGGTTATGCAATTTGCACTGTTTTTGATCTAGCATTATTTGTACAGCCCGATAATCAAGGATAATTTTTAGGTTTTTTGGGGATTTTCTTCGCATTTTGGGTAGGACCGACTGGAATACTCACTCATACACATTTTTGGAAAGAAACAGTTATAATATATTACTTTGAAGGCTTCAAGGCTACAAATAATCATGAAAATAGAAAAATTTACTAATATTAGTACAAAAACTTTGTCACAATAGTTCAAAAATCTTCAAATACAACTAGAAATTGCCTCTGAATTTGGTAAAATTTAGAATACTACTTTCCTTAGAGGAACGTGGTAACAAGATAAAAAGATAAAAAGAGAAAAATAAAGAACTAAATCCAAGTCAAGTAGGAAAAATGGAATTCCAGTTCCAACACATGTCTTCAAAATTAACTATAGGGGAATTATCTCTAGAATTTGGTGAATCCAAGAAGCTGACCATTACACAAAAATCAGACTATATTTATCACAGATAACTTTTCTGATGCAATATTTGTTGATGGTTACATAACCTATAACGTGCGAATCAAAACACACAGTGATGCCAACATCAAATGCACTGAAAAACAAAAATTCCCTATAGAATTGCATATGGGTCAAATAGACCCCTCAATTACCGTTTGAGGGGTAGTCTTGAATAAAAATTCACCACGGGTCGGAAATTTTTTTTTTTTCACAAAATCATGATAGTTTTGCATAAATGAGGGTTTTTGTGGACCTATATCTGAAGCACAAGTCCGTGGGCCGAAAATTAAGAAAATTATGCATGTTTTTAGAGCCTGCCGGGTCAATTTGACCCATGTTTGGCAGACTAGGGTTAACATTCTATTCTGGAGCGGAGAATCCAACAACCCTCTTAATTTTTTCGTTTGTCATTCCGTAATGATTGGATTGGGCCCTTTCCGCATTCTGAAGCGGTGGCGCGGCGTAAGTATCGCTCCGAGTGGTAACCACCAAAACGCCTCCATTTCTCTCCGCATGCAACACGCACATCCATCGAGGTCGAATAGTTGCATTCAGGTGCTATGATCACTTCGTCATCATGCGTTGAGATTTTACCCAAATACCCCTTTCTTGAATTCTGTTTGTAAAACAGACGCAATGATCTTTTGAGTAATGTATACCGCTCTCGTTTCTTATCATTGCTCTTGTTTTTATCATGTTTTTACAAAATGTTTCGTTTACTTTTTTTCATATTTCTGGGCGGAGGAAACGGACTGTCCCTCTCTTTTCGTACACTTAAAAAGTCCGTGGCAATTTTCCAGACTCTCAGTTGACTTGATGAAATTTTTAGTTTCTCCTTCACCCTTAATTTTTTTAAATTTGTGGATTTGTGTGTCACCCGTAGATTATTTTTACTATGAACTGACCTGAAACTTCGCCTCAGAAAATTTCAAAAACATTATTTCACCAAACGACGAATATAGTTTTTATAAATTTGTTTGTTTCTGCCGCTCAAAAAATGGAAAAAGTGAGTTAAAACTCAATCTCAATGACGCACACAGATTTGTGACCGCCCTTTTTTGTGTTGATTTTACCTGATGCAATTAGCTGGAGGCTGCCTCAATTCACATTTGTGAAACAAATGACATATAGGACGGCAATAAATGTTTTTCTTTAAAAAAAAGAGACGTGTTTTAAATAGATTCCTAGTCGAATCCAAACAAAAGGCATGAACAATTTTACTTTTTCTGCAATGAAATACTCGAAGACATACACCCGTCGTCCGGTGCAGAAGATTTTGGAAGAATCAAAATCAGTCGCCATCAATGAATGCTTGTTTATTTTTACCCGTAAACGACCAGGGGATGAGTTTTTAATGAGTTGGCGAACTCGGAAGGAAGAATTTATGGCGGAAATAAAATGTGAGGGACTGTTGGAAGGATGCAAATTCTGAAAAGCAGATTCATTCCAGTGAGCCTTCGCGTTCGGAAGGCCCAAGGAAAAGGCGCCCATAAAGTTCTTCGTCTGGTTTTATGATATGGCAAATAAGAGGACTTTTCTCAGCCACTATTTATTCGCTCCTCATTTAATTCCATAAAATTGCGAGAGGGAAGACTAGAGGAATAAAATCGTAAAAAGCTCGCAAAACTGAAATCAGGGCAGGCTTATTTCACGGCCGTCGCCTACTGAATCGTATAATGCTATCAATTAAACCAGACCAACGGCAATTTTCCTTCTGCCCGAGTAAGCGGAGCCGGTCCTTTGATCGCGTTGTAGGAATTTCAATCAATAAAAACTACTGAAAGCTAATAAAATACGTTCTAATAGACATCTTTACTCCGGGCAATTTTTCTCGTCAAAGACTATTTAAATTAGGCAAACTTGTAGCACAACCTCACAACCTGAAACTGCTCCGAACGAAAACGGTAATATTTCTCATATTTTATAGCAGTTCCCTTTATACCTTCCGTTTTTATAGCGATACACTCTTTCTTAAATGTAAATTATGATGGTTTGGTTACAACTTTATTTTTCCTCGGTCAGCTGCGGAACCGTTTCTCAAACCGCGTACAAGTGCAGCTCCAATCTGTCTCCAATAAAAAGAAGAATAGTAAGGAGGCTCTAGTTTATTGAGGTTTTTAAAGTGAATTATTGAACACACAACATTGTTGTCGATAGAAATATTATGGTGCTTTAGAATGCCACGCTGAAGCCATAAGTTACCGGTGCTTCTCGAAAGATCATTGACGGCGGGGTGCCAACCAATAGCAGCAGCATACTGCTTACCGATCACTCAACAATTATGAGCGCCATCTCATTCATTGATGTTAGCCATTAAAGCCCAGTAACTGCAGCCGTTTCAAAGTATTTTCACTTTTATTTTTTCAAGTATTTTAAAATTAATAGTACCTGAAGCAAGAAAGTTTATCGACGGCGTAAGTCCGCTATCATATATCTCGTTTGCGGTGTCTGAAAATCTCCACCTCTATGTTATTTTTTAAAAGGAGAACAAATTGACATCATCCCTTGAAGTTTTTGCAAAATTTTCTTCGCACAGAGAAGAAAAATCACGACAGTTTTGAAGAATTGCGGTTGAGCAGTTTTCCATTCAAAAAATAAAGTATGGCAGGAAGTCTGCGACGTCGCAAACCGAGTTATGTGATTGCCGACTTACACCGTTGTTATGTCAAATAGTTTCCAATCTATGTTCATTTTTAATGTCTCCGTCCTCGACGTGAAACATATCTTAAAAATAGGATCAAGTAAATCGTATTACAAATATTTGTATTGTGATTAATTGTTTTTATACATATAAGATAGTGATCAATTTTACTTGTAAAAAGAACGGGCTCTCAAATCGATCTATTTGCATGACGCTTCAAGACGTTGGATCATGAACCTTGCGCAGATAAATATTGAGCTACCTATAGATAATGTATTTTTTTTGGAAGTATTGAGAACAGGCCAACCTTTAGTTGTTGTCATCGCCCATTCTCAAATCCTTTAAGAGCACCCTATAGGTTAAAATTTACCAGGGCATTTCTACTGCATCCAGCAGTCTCCAGCAGTCTTACTATAAGCTCCGAAACCTCCTAAATTTGCGTACCTAGTAACGCTCAGTTCCAGCATTCTACCGGACCGATTTTCATGATTTTTGCGGCTATCGACAGGCAATTGTCTGCGAATGAGGCAATGTTATTCAGATTTTGAAAATATGACCCAGGTTTTTTTATATTACGTGGTAAAGTTGCGAATAATCCTATTTAAACAATGTAAATATTTATTTTTTGTCATACATATAGTTCGTTTGAGCGTTCTACCGGGCCGATTTCCATGATTTTTGTGGTTATCGACAGATGATAGTCCCTAGATGAGCCCGCTGTAATCAGAATTTGAAAATAGAACTCAGTTTTTTTTTAATATATAAGAGGAGACCAGAAAGCTTAGAAACGGGGGCAAAATTTGAAATTCCCGCCAACGAAAAATTGGCGGGAATTTCAAACTTAGCGGAAAATTGAGGTAAGCTGGAAATTTTGAATCTTGGTCTATTCGTAAGGTAAGGTAGGTGAAAAAAAGGTATGTTCCTTTGGCATAGACCATCCAAAATCGATGAACCGCTCTGTTCCGTTTCGTTTCAGTCTTTGCGTGAAATTTGAATTAGATGCTGATTTTTTTATAACATTCTTATTGGTTCAATCGCTCCCGGTCAGAGGGAGATCGGACAAATGAGAGTCGAGTATGAAAATTATTTCATTTTTTTTGGTCGTTCTTTTGTCGACGCGGGCCTAAGAGAACGCGAAGCATCTTCTGGGGGTTAGGCTGCGTATCGGTCAGAGGGCATAGCTCCCTAGTTTAATACTATTCATAGACCTCAATCAAAATCTTTAACTTCTCAACTCCAACGGAAAGAGCCGCTCTGCATACCGGGATAAAACAAAATAATCAACTATCAACTAATTTATCATAAAACACATATAGTCTTATTATTTGTATCTATGTAAACCAGACGATGAGAGAGGGATTCCTACACCCTCCTATTGCAAGATGATTTCAAGACGCTCACACGTAAACATGAAAAAGTAACAAGAGGGCACGCTTCCTGACTGTTTCGCGGTCCAAACTCGCGGAGCGCTTCACGCTTGAGGTGTTATGCGTTACACGTTACTCCTACATGATTTCATATTAAAGACTAAACGATTATATTGCACAGTAAAATATGACTGATTTTTGTCCCAGGTAAAAGTAAAGGACATGCCCCATATAGCTGGTGCAGTCTCTTTGAAGAGCCTGGGAAAAATCCGCCCAAAACCGCCCCTTGGCCCCTTTCCTTTTTTGGTTAAAAATGAAACCTTACGATCAGATACTACAGTCCCGATAAGGAACAAGCAATGTTGTCTAATACAGCCTTTATTATTATTTGTTTCAATCGGGAAATGCGGGAATTCTCGTCACCACGCGACAAATATTTTATCCGTTGAGGTGCTAATATGACGCCAACAGTGATCGGAGCTCAGCTTTGATGACAAGGTGCTTTGGCGATACGCAGCGGAGAAAAGGAAGTGATTGATGACTCCAAGCCGTTCGATCCACCCGCGAGCGAATTAAATTTACATTTCGCGAACCAACACCCCCCCCCCGTCCCTCCCTCTTTCTTGATAATATTATATTATCCAGCCTCCAACTTGGGCCTTCTCCCTCGATGTTTTTTTCCTCTTTTTCCCCCGAGTAAAAACAACGCCGGTTGAGATTTAATTTTCCCTCAAGAAATTTGCATGGGTGCGATATCGTGAGGTAAATTTCATCCGTTATTGCTTCGAGCCGTGTAGAGAGTCAAGCGATCTGGCAAAATAAGCTAATCTGGGTCCGCGGCTCTGAAGGGCCGTCGTGGGGGAGCGGGAGCGGGAGGAGGAGCGGGAGGTTCCGATGAACACCGGATTGAATTTGACGTAATGAGAAAGCGCGAACGTCGTGTTGGGCGGATTGCGTTTAAAGATGTCGGAAGAAGGTAAGAGAGGCGCTCGGCGCCATCGCAATGGGAAACGGCCAATGTTTCCCCGTTATCCGCGTTTTTGACCTCGGGGAGAGCCGAGTGATTTTAATTGGCCAATTCAATCCATCTTCAATAAATCAACCTTCCGATAGTCACAAAAATAATCGAAGCCGTATATGTAGAAATAGTGGATCTCGAGTTTTTAAGTCTTAAGAAATCGCGTTCTAGGTTTTCATAGCTCTATACATTCCGATGTGCGCATAGCAAATACGGGGTGGTCAAGGATTTATTAAAGAGGTACAGCCAATAAAATTTGGTCAGGGGACTTATTACAGTACATAACCATTGTACCCTTGTCCCCTGTACATGACAAGTACAGTGCGATGTTTGCCCAAAATTTTGCTAATTTTCGCTCGTGACTCGGAGGGAAATTAGTGAAATTTTCCGTAAAAAATGTCAAATTGTTTCTCAGTTAAGATACAGTTTACAAGTGACGATTTTGCAATCTTGAAATGAAGCCTCGTACCTTAAACGGGAAATGATGACTGATCAAGCCAAGTAAAAGCTGTCTGAAATCAAGGGTCAGCCTGATTTGAAATCGGAGGACTTAGATTTGAACTTTGTTTGGAATGAGAAATCCATTAGTAAGTGAAAATCCATTTTTTAAAACATAGGATAGGAAAAAATAACACTCTAAGTCTAACTGTAACAGGTATTGCTAATTTACTCTCATATTTCTTTCTTATTTATCATTTTTTTGTCAAGAATCAATGTTGTTTAGTCCTCTTTTGAAAAAGAAAGTAGTAAAGGAAATTATGTAGCTAACAATGTATTTAAGCTTAACGATTCTAGAGCGGAAGTCAAAATGTACACTTAGGACGAATCGAATGGGGCTGTTGCAAGGTGTGGGGATTTGCAAATTGATCCCTGATTCCCATGGCAAATTTCACTAAAAGAACAATGGTGCTACTAAAAAAAACTTGAAATGATCTCTCAAACTCAAAAAAAGCAGTTTTTGGAACCGACCCATTCGAAACGGTCACTTTTACGCGCTAACGGATCCGCCATACTTTTGGCGTGAAATGGTTCGACAGACTGGTCTTTTCATCACTTATAAATGTATTTTCCCATAAGGAATTAGCATACGCTTTTCAAATACAAATATCGAGTCAATCTATGATTTTTTGAACAAAATGGAATTCAGAAACGGATTACGTACGTTTAAATGGTTAAAACCTTCATTAAATAAATAAGAACCGACGGGATAAACCCTATTTTTAGGGAAGACCGTAGTCAATGTGCGATTGTTCACATCTGCTTGGTGATAACAGACATGGACATTAGCTCAATATTAAGCCATTTTCATGAGTTTTTACTTTTTTGTCACTATTAGAAGGTAAGTTTCTTTTGTAAATCAATTGTTTAGTGCCTTAGGATCATGTTAAAAGCTGTAACGGTACACATTGTCACTTATTCATTCAGAACACACTCCGGCAGTCTAACGCTCAAACCATGGATGTTCTCTCAATGCGTGTAAATCATTCTTAAATCTTCAACAAACATCTCAATATCATTCAGAACGTTCCCAAGTTTTATAAACGTATGTTACTATAAATTCCTGTGTGTTTTCACTATAACACTATAGGTACAGAAAAATCAATCGATATGTCTGGTAACCGAAGGAGGATCCTACGTCTACTTTCCTTGCCTCCATCTAAAATATACCGGTCTCCTCATCTCATCAGTACTGTCAAAGGTAAGCTTTTTTTATCATCAATGATTGATACTATCATTTTGGTGTCTTCATTGAAACATTGAAGGGTACAATATTAAGAAATAACAACCGACTTGTTACAACCAGGTTTGAGCGTTGGACTGCTGGAGTGTGTTCTGAATTAATGAGTAACAATGTGTACCGTTACAGCTTTTAACATGATCATAAGGCACTAAACAATTGATTTACAAAAGAAACTTACCTTCAAATAGTGACAAAAAAGTAAAAACTCATGAAAATGGCTAAATATTGAGCTAATGTCCATGTCTGTTGTCACCAAGCAGATGTAAACAATCGCACATTGACTACAGTCTTCCCTAAAAACAGGGTCTATCCCGTCGGTTCTTATCGAATCTCTATCGAATGAAATTTATAACTATTTAAACGTACGAGGGATCCGTTTCTGAATTCCATTTTGTTCAAAAAATCATAGATTGACTCGATATTTGTATTTGAAAAGCGGATGCCAATTCCTTATGGGAAAATACATCGTAAGTGATGAAAAGACCAGGTCTGTTGAACCATTTCACGCCAAAAGTATGGCGGATACGTTACCGCGTAAAAGTGACGGTTTTGAAAATCCAAATTTTGAGGCGTTTTTAAGTTGATTTTCGGGGGGTTTCCGGTAATCAAAAAACTTCCTGTAGGGAAAATTCCTGTGACATCAGGAGCCTTATTTCTTTCGATTAAAGCAATAAAAAAATGGTGCAACAGGCCCATTGATTTATTTTCGTGCCTTGTATTGATATGTATGGCCCACTTTTGAATTCGTTTTATGTAGATTGCACAGCCAGCCCTGTTTTCTATGATTTACAATGGATTTCGTGCCGAATCTTATGGTCATCTCTCTCATCTTGGTTTTTTACTTTTTATGAGTTTGAAGTCGGAAATATGATTGTTGATTGAAATGAGTTATAATTTATCAATTCTGCTTCTTTGCAGAATTCTGCGTCATTTTTACAATGTAGTTCTCGGTTGTTTTGAGCCATTTAAAACTGTTCAAAGACGATTTATTTTTTGGTGTTTAAGTAGTTTTCTTGAGGATGCCGACATGACGTGGCCAAAAAAAAAATGAAAGCAAAAAATGAAAAATGAAAAAAATGAATGAATAAAATGACCTTGCATTGTGTTTTAATGTGTGGTACAATGTGTCTATCAGTATCTGTCGTGGCGGCAATTGAAAAATTGAGTAATACAGCGATTGTTAACCAAATTGAATCAAACATGTTGCATTACGATTGACAATTACTTGTTTATGGTATACTAGCCGTTCTGGACGCGCTTTGCGCGTCCGTCACGGCCAGCCAAGGGGCTCCGCCTCCTGGACCCCCGGTCACTCGCAACGCGAGTGACATTCGGCTCGCTCCGCGATCCATTTTTCTCAGTGATTGGACAATTGATCACTAAGATGTATACATTTTGGAGAATCTGGAGGCAAAAATTTCGTCACAGAACCTTATTGCCGGAGCGTGCCATCATTTGCACATGAATAGATGTGTGGAGATGAAGCGATGATGGGGATCGATCATTTTTTCAAAAACGCATTTGACTGGGACGTCATCCCATCGGGTGGCGGAAAAAGACAATATCCATGGACCTCCTTCCGCGATTTGACTTGCTGAAGTAGCAAAATTTCATCTTTACCTCTTAAGAAGTTTATCGGCGGCGTAGGGGTCTAAAAACTGCTCAACGATAGTATAGTTCGAGTTCCGAATCGCATGCAATGAGCCCACTCGTGTTTTGGGCGCTTCTGGGTACCAGATGCGCCCTTTCCAGCCGTTCGACTCCCCCGATGTAACATGTACTATACTACATACCGTTTTGCCTTATGGGTAATGACGCCATTCTGGTACACCCGGGAAAATTTGATTTTTTTCTGCATCTGGTATTCGTAAAAGTTTTCGTGAAATGTTTTGCTTTTAAGCATAACAATCTCGCACGGACGTATTACCTGGTTAAACTATTTTGGGGCTTCGTTATGCTTAAATGCCTCATATTCGAGGTTGTAGTTTCAGATTGATTCGAAAAAATCACGAACAGTCACGTGATCTCTTCATTTTAGTGACGTATTACTGTGCTATTTTGTGATTGGTTCATTTTCTCGGCGCAGCATCGTCAAGCGTCAGCTGTTTGCGGCTCTGGGTTAAAGGTTTAAGGTTATGTCAGAGAGAATAGAAAGTTAGAGGCCCGACTCGATGCTAGGTAATTGAAACAGATGCGCTCGCAGCGCGCTCGCTGGCAACGTACGCAACTACTATTTTCTATTGTTTTCCAGAGACTAGCGGCGGGTATGTTGCTGTCGGACCACCTTCACGTAGGCAATTTGTTATACATCGTCCGTCCGCAATACTCTCGCTTGGCCGTATAAAAACGTTCCTCGCATGCGCAGTGTCAAAGAAGCGCCCTCCAACGCTTTGGCGTTGGAACTGCTTGTTTTTCTTATACTTGCATCGCTTTCAAATTTCTCTGATGTTTTTGTTTTATTCTCTCTGATTGCATATTAGTAATCATATTCTCATTTCATTTCCTTTCCCTTTCCTTTTTCCCTTTCTGTAGCATATGTGTCCATTTACAATTATTATTTCAAAATAGCTTTTCCCTAGTATATAATTGATGCTTCAAACGGAATCAATTGTTTTAATGACATTTCCGGCTAAATCATGGGTTTTCCCAGGAAGGCAGCCTCTCGTCCCTCCCGGACTCTATTGTTGCCAAATAAGTTGCTTTTTCAGCACATGTTCCCAATTCAAATCCATGTAAAATATTCAAATTTATCACACAATCTGGCAACCTCTCGAGTGAAATAGAAACAAGCAGTTCCAACGCCCAAGCGTTGAAGGGCGCTTCTTTGACGTAACATATTACTACCAATTTATGTACCCGAAGACTGACGAAACTGGAATTTAAAGTGGGATTCTTTAACCGCAAAACCCTTCAAGACTTCAGATCGACCGCGAAGATCTGAAACTTCCCACAAGTATTTTGTGATGCATTAAGGTTGGTGGTGAATGGAAACATAAAGGATGCACTGTAAATCATACGACGGGAAAGAGCGGCGGAACCTCTAAAGCTGGTGCGTCAACGCGATCTAGCGGACAGCGGCGTCGTGACGCCGCGAGGTAGGGCGCGCAGGTCGCGGGGGAGCGGGGCCCCGTGAAGAAGAGTTCAGCAGTGGGTGGGGAAGCGCGGGTCGCGGGGAAGAGAGGGGCCGGCCGGCCGGCGGTGACATCGGCGCTGCTGGCTGGACCCATATTCACGGCGTGAACCTGCCAGGCAGCGCAAATGTCTCCGCTAACTACTGGAGTTGGGGGTCCTTATTCATTCTCTTGGTCCATGACATAACCTTAAACCTTCCGCTCAATGCCGCAAACAGCTGACGTGTCGATGCTGCGCCAAGAAAATGAACCAATCACAAAGTAGCACAGTAATACGTCACTAAAATGAAGAAATCACGTGACTGTTCGTAATATTTTCAAATCGATCTGAAAGTACTGCCTCGGATATAAGTATTTAAAGCATAAGGAGGCCCTAAAATACTTTAACCAGGTAATACGTCCGTGCGAGATTGTTATGCTTAAAAGCAAAACATTTCACGAAAACTTTTACGAATACCAGATGCAGAAAAAAATCAAATTTTCCCGGGTGTACCAGAATGGCGTCATTACCCATAAGGCAAAAGGGCATGTAGTATAGTACATGTTACATCGGGGGAGTCGAACGGTTGGAAAGGGCGCATCTGGTACCCAGAAGCGCCCAAAAGGTAGAATCGCTGAAAGTCTGAATCCTTCGAAGTTTATATTAATGATGATAATATTAATGATATTTTTTTATTATTTTTTTTGTATATGTCTGCTTTTCGTTCGATCATTCAGAAAAACCGATTTAAGCATTGGAATTAGTTCATAAGATGTCATTTAAATCTCTGTTACCGTAAATATATGCAATTGTTTGTATTTTTTAAGGTCAAATACATCTCCTTGCCATCCATTTTGCCATGTTATAAACTGATTTTTGCATCAAATCAAATTGGAATTCATATTTCACAAAAATAACCTTCTGTAATTTATTCAATGAAAACAATTTATATGTATCGATTTCTAATGTCTTGGTAATTTCAGAAACAACAGCAATTTACCAGCTGATATTTTTTTAGGTTACTGTAATGGGTCTAGTCTCGAATTCTGTTCGGCTGAAAAACGACTTCCTGAAAAATGGCATCATCATCATCATTAATATAAACTTCGAAGGGTTCAGACTTTCAGCGATTCTAGCTTTTTCTATTTCACTCGAGAGGTTGCCAGATTGTGCGATAAATGTGAATATTTTACATGGATTTGAATTGAGAAAAGTGCTAAAAAAGCAACTTATCTGGCAACAATAGAGTCCGGGAGGGACGAGAGACTGCCTTCCTGGGAAAACCCATGATTTAGCCGGAAATATCATTAAAACAATTGATTCCGTTTGAAGCATCAATTGTATACTAGGGAGGGGAAAGCTATTTAAAAATAATAATTGTAAATGGACACATATGCTACAGAAAGGGAAAAAGGAAAGGGAAAGGAAATGAAATGAGAATATGATTACTAATATGCAATCAGAGAGAATAAAACAAAAACATCAGAGAAATTTGAAAGCGCGATGCAAGTATAAGAAAAAAACACGAGTGGGCTCACTGCGATTCGGGACTCGAACTATACTATCGTTGAGCAGTTTTTAGACCCCTACGCCACCGATAATCTTTTTAAGAGGTAAAGATGAACTTTTGCTACTTCCGCAAGTCAAATCGCGGAAAAAGATCCATGAATTGTCTTTTTCCGCCACCCGATGGGATGACGTCCCAGTCAAATGCGTTTTTGAAGAAATGATCGATCCCCATCATCGATTCATCTCCACACATCTATTCATGTGCAAATGACGGCACGCTCTGGCAACAAGGTTCTATGACGAAATCATTTTTGCCTCCAGAGTCTCCAAAATGTATACATCTTAGTGATCAATTGTCCAATCACTGAGAAAAATGGATCGCGGAGCGAGCCGAATGTCACTCGCGTTGCGAGTGACCGGGGGTCCAGGGGGCGCGGCCCTTTGGCTGGCCGTGACGGACGCGCAAAGCGCGTCCAGAACGGCAAGTATTATGAGACATTGAAAGTCTTTTACTGTAAAATTTGAACCCCGTCCCCTCATTGATTATGAAATTATTTTGTCCTACCTATTTCTTGGTTTTTACGAAAATTCTTGTTTTTCTTGTTTGTTGAAAATTATTCAAAATTTTTAGTCAAATTCTCATTTTTTAAACATTTCTCTATTATTTATTACATAATTAAATTAATTATGAAATTGACTCTTTAATCGTGAATTTTTTCATTTCAATTTCAAAAGAAAAAAAAAATACCTTCAAACATTTTTCATGGGCATGCTACTAATCACCTTGTTTTTTGTATGTTTTTATAGTCAGTTTCAATTAACGTAAATAGCAAAGTCAGTTTGTTCGTACCTAGTGAGAGATGATCAGTTTAAACAAACTTGAGAGCATATTTTCATTTTTCTTTCTGCTCGTTTGATTCGGCATAAAAGTTGCTGGTTGACAAATGCACTTGGTTTTTCGATATGGCCGCAAAGTTTTCCTCGCATTTTATCCTTTGTCGATGTACGTCTCATTTTTCCTCGGCCGGAAAGAGATGGAAGATTTATTTGACAGGCATAAGATTTATTGGCCTATTAGTCCACAGATTTCTCGGTCACTTAAGTAAGCCTGCACCCAAGACACATCGGTGCCACGATGAAAATGAAAACAAACCGTTTGTCGATATCACTTGGCTCCAGTTCAGGTCCAGCAACGACAACGATTATGAAGTAACGAAAGCTAGCCCGCCGTGCCAAGGAAAAACGCCGAATGAGCCTTCTTACGTTAACAGATTTATTTTGATGAAACAAAAACTTTCGGGAAAATTTGTAAATATTAGTCGTCTAATTTTTCAGAGAAATTTCCTCCCAACGTGATCTAAAGTATCAGAAAATTTCAAGGAGGAGCAAACATAATTTTTCTCAAAAGTTAATACTTTTAAAATAGGAAATTTGGCAACGTTTGGAGGCTCATACGGTGTTTTAACTCAGCTCGGCAATAATGGTCTCGATTTAGATCAATTATACCGCTGAAATTTTAAGTTTATCTTTGTCCCGCTCGAGTTTGCAAGGTAACATGGTTGTTTGTCAACGATCATAGCTGAGCTGTAAAACTTGCATCAACAAACTGTGATATACTTAAAAAGTCAAATTTAAAAAAAAGGAAAGAAAAGAAAAAAAAAAAAAACAAGACGACGGTTCCAACGTTAAGACGTTGGAGAGCGTTCACCGTAGCACCTCGTCAATACGTAAAAGTGGTTTTGGGCGGACGGAAGAGAGCGCTGCACGACGCAGCTGAAGTAAACGTGGAGCGTAACCTAGGAAACATATGTACATCTATATAAGATATGACTTGTCTTCATAGAGTAAAATATAGGTGTCATTAGTGAAGGGGTACTTTGTACCCAACAATTTTTTGAATCTCCGACGGCTAAAAATTCGAACGATGCTTGAAAGAGTCATTAAATAGAAGTACGTTGCAAAGTTTTAAAACGTAAAGATATTAATTTCTCAAAGACAAGCCTACGGGCATTACATAAAGTGGACAAAATAGGAGAGAAAAAGTAGAAATGGTACGTAAAAAAAATTGATAAAATAGGTATTACTTCCCGCCACGAAAAATGGCGCCGATTCCCATGGAGCTAGCAGTGCGAGCCTTTACCAACAGATACATCAGTAACATACCCGTTGCAAAACGCGACGGGAAAGAGCGTACACTACTAACGTGGTGAACGCTCAATTAACTTGAACACAGGTTTAGGGTATGCTAAAGTGGTTGAATTCTGACGATTATCTGAAATTCGACGAAGCACAGTAATTTTTTTACGTAATTAGGTAAATTATGAAAGGGGAATTGACACAAAATTCGTTTGGTCTCTGCCGATCACCTTTATAATTTTTGTTTTTTTGGCTAAAAATTCTTATTTTTGACGGTTTCCCAGATTTTTTGTTGGAACCACAAAAAAGATTAAAATGTCCTGAAAATTTGACAGAGTAATAGTCAATTTGCTCTACTTTGGTGCGGCCGTACGGCGGCACGGCCCCCCAAATGCCGCGGCTCTGCGTCTCAGTTTTCGGTTCACCCTATGTTCCGTATGTCCGCACTTAACCTTTACATGTATAGTCAAGAGTTTTGTTCTTTTTTTTGAAACTCCGAGTTTTCTGAGGCCCCTTGGGTCTGAATTACTCAAAATTACCAAAGAAATTTTTCTTTTTTTTATCTGAAAATGTTGATAAAAAAGGGGGGGTATGACTGGCCACCAACCAGGTTAGGAATACACCATTCCCCTATTCATCAATGTTGATGCAACTTGATTTATTATAGTATTCTGTTTTATTTTATTTTTTATTTAAATTTAGCTAGTTGCAAGTTTAGCAAGTTGAGCTCAATACTACTCCGAAATCATTTTTTCTACAAAATAAGACCTAGTACTTTTCTTTTTAATCCAGTACGATGATACGCCATGATACCTCAAGGACTCGCTCAAAATTCGCCGTTGCCTAGATGTAGGAATGTATCTCCTCTTCAAAGTTGCAACATTGATTTAGAAATTCATTTTTAACAATGGTCTGGCTGTAATAGTCCTATCCAACATTCCGTGGATTTTTGTCTAGGATCAAAAAGAAAATCAGTGAAAAAATGTTGAGCAAAAAATGCTCGTCAGTTCCGTGGTGAGAAATAAGATGAATCGCGAGCGGCAATTTTGGAACGTTGAAAATAAGTTACGTTCTTTCACCTAGGAAACGACAAATTATGCTCACCCGAGAGTTCCTTCGACATGGATGATTAGCAACTTCTGAAAAGAGTATATTGTTGCTGAATACCCGTAGAAGACGATCCACAGAGCTTTCTCTAATAGTGGAATTGACGCTTTGCAGAAAAAATCGGAGCCATAAAAGCAGCGGTGGCAGCATTTAATGGTCGCACCGTGGAATAGCGGAAATCCAATGGCATCACAACAAAAGTATAAAAAGTTTCACAAGAGCCACCAAGAGTGCGCAATATTCCGATAACTTTAGGGCTTCTAATTTCCATTAAAACTTTTCCCTCGTAATGCTCAAACTTTCATTTAAATATATCCTCTCGCGAAATAAACGGGTGCCGGGTACTTGCTATAATTGAGCCGAAACTTGCCCCGCGCGAGCTGCAGTGCCACTTGGCGCAATTTGAGGTGAAGCAATTCGTCGCTCTCCTGACGGAAAGGCGTATCTCAATATCCACTTGAGCCCTGTTCTCCGTGCACCTTCATGCTTTCACGGCTCATGCGGAAAGTAGAGATACGCTCTAGGAGCGAGGAATTGACTCCCCAATGCATAGGCGGGGTGAAATGAAAGCAACGATGCCACGACATGCAAATTTCCAATAAAAGTCAGTCAACTCCACTTTCACCAACTTCAGTTTTTCAAGTGGAAGGCTCGTATTCACGGTCGTTCCTTAAATAGCTCCTAGCGAGCTAAATGAGGCTATATATGCTTCAAATTGTAAGTAAAGAGGGGCTAAGGAGATTCTCAACGAAGCATCTTAAGAAGGACAATTTTGGTAACCTTTAGTAAAATTCATCAGGATAACTTCGGAAATGGATCCTTGCAAGGATTACAATGATTTGCCACTAAACAAATAAAAAAAAAACTCAAGAAGAGATCCTATGATTGTAACAAACACCTAGGGCAGGTGCAAACCTACTTTAAAATTTACACAACTTGGTGTATATTTTCGTATGGTAAATTATTAGTTACCTACCTTCAAGATGAATTTGTTAATGCCTCAGAACGCTAGAGCCCCCACACAAGCGTGTGATTTTCCAAGATATTCTGAAGATTCTACCTCCTTAATCCTAAAATTACATCAGAAAAATATCTTCCCAAAAATTTTGAGAATTTCTCTGGTTAGGACTTGGTTCAGACTCTTTTAGAAACTTAATCTCAATCAAAAAGTCAATTGCCTGTGCAGTCGACTTTTTCTCCGCAGTGTTTGTGCTTGGCGCCATCATGAGCGAAGAGTTGGGGAGAGGAGAGAGCAATAGAGCAGGGAGTCTAATCGGGCTGCATGCTTTACCAGCTGCTGCCGTTCCGAAGAAGAAGAAATCGGGACCCTGCTCGCCTGCACCTCGTAGGGGATGAAAAAAGCGCTCAATCAACCAATAGGAATTTCGTTTCGTTTTGTCTAAGAATTGAAATAATCAGCCCTTTGGTTTTTTTTCTCTTCCATGAGTCCCTAAAATATTAATATTTCGTCACTATCTTCCTTCATGCAGAGCCATGGGATGGCTCTTCTCTCTTGGCTCCGTTTTTGTGACACCTGGGAGTAAGCCTTGGTGAAAATTATAGCTCTTAGACTCGAGGACAAGGAGGGGGAGGGGGAAAAACCAAAAGCCGGAGTCCGCGGCGGTGGACCCTGAGTGAGCTCGGCGGGGATAAATACGTTGATTTAGACTAATCGTAAGAGAGTGTGGCGTTAAGTGGTGGCCGCAACGGAGAACGGAGCCCCACAACCTTAGGGATCGGGGGACACGAACGGGTCGGACCGGGCCAGGAGAGGAAGTGTCACATTAAGCGGCCCTCATTTCATACCGTAGCACACCACCTCCGGATCCTGTTGTCAGATGCTTCCCCTATATAAACAAACAATTTGTGTCATAAGGAAAAAATAAAATGAATTGAGTTCTGAGTGGAGGGATGGGCTGTTTCTTACTTGGAAGTAAAATGAGAAAGAAAGAAAATTATGAAATATTTGAGCTGGACTAATAGCTCAATGTACCAATAGACAACTTACTCATTTAAGCGTTCCGATACATATTTAATTGTTCATGGAAATCTACTCCCAAGAAGGGGTTGTCTAGAAAGTGGATAACGCGATTTTTCCGACTTTTTTGACATCCCTTGTAACGTGATTGTGGCGCTGGTCCAAACACCATAAAATAATTACCTAACATTTGCCTTAATATTCCCTTCCTTTTTCACGAAAAAAAAAAAAAAAAAAGAACTTAAGAGATGTTTACGTTTGTATTATAGCCTCCATAAATTGGCGAAGCTATGACAGGGTGTTCGAAAAATCCCCTCCTCCTCTAACTTGTGACCTAATTAAGGTAGAGATTTGAAACTTGGAGAACGTTCCGCGGTCAAAAGGATCTACTTTTTGACTTCCAAATTTTTTTTCGGAGGGGGGAGGGGTAACGACCCCAACTTTGTTTTTCAAATGGGAAGACCCCCTTTGTGGTATTTCGTGCGAAAGAACATACAAAAAGAAGAATTTCCGCGCAAATCTGGAGTCAATATCTCAAAACCGTTTCAAAATGGTGGCCGGTTAAAGATCAAAATGGCCAAAAATTGGCATCTCGGCTATTTGCTCTTGAATTTTCCTGAAACTCGGTATTAGGGGGTATTGTAATTATTGTCGATAATGATTAAATGTAATCGATTTGACGAGAGTGTGTGGTTGGTGACGCGTCAGTTTTGATCATCGATTACTGTTCGGACCAGTGGATGCTCGGTTTGAGTTTCATTTACCTTATGCGCTCTCGGCTTTCGCGCTAACATCCAATCCTCTCTCTTCTCGTTTCAATACATTGATTAAGGTTTATTTCATCTTTAAGGTCATTTCTATCTTTGGGTAAGAAGTCATCAGAGGATCCAATAAAGACCTAGAGTCCTTTTATACCAAGAGCTGACACATGCATTTCTAATTGGTTGCCGTAGCTTACGCCTCAACAATGTCAAAATCTTAAGGAAAGATTACATTTCCAAAGATCGCAAATATGTAAACTAGAATGGACCGAAGAACTACGGGTTCTCCGGGAAGAAACGAGGGATAGGATTTCGGGAATGAGCTCTCCATCAACTATTACAAAAAAAGTTCAACTGTGTAACCTTTTTTCCGGGCATTTTATTTTGCATTCAGGAAGGGTTAAAAGCTTCAAAAATAAAAGGGGCCTTCACTTCTGACCTTGCTATTCCATGAAATATTAAATGAACACTTTGAATGTTTAACATTTTTCAAACAAACATGAAAGCGTCAAGCATTGCTTACCAATCAAAAAATAGAATTCAAAGAATTAAGAAGATTGCGAAAAAATATCAAATTAACGATCGAGATAAAAAAAAAAATTCTAATACGTTTCAGTGCAAAGCTGAGAGGGGCAAACTTCATTCTTACCACCCTGTTACAGTAAAATTTCACCGTAATTTTTTGTTTGCTTTTATTACCGTATCGTGTACGCCGTTTTGGATCGAGGGTGATATTCCGTACCTCAAGTCTGAGACTGGACTCAGGAGCGGCATCTTTTATAAATCGTTCTATTTTAGAGATTAAGTAAAGGCTACGAAGTCTCAAATACTATCTCAGACTTTTTCTAGGTATACGCGTAATAATAATTTGTCACCACGCTCCAGCCCTAGTGGGTTTAAGATACGCGAGCCATGTTGGTGGTTGAGCGAATTTCTGAGTGATAAATAGCCGAGGAAGAAAGGAGGACACGTGTCAGACACAATGATAGTAAAAAAGACAAAATTTGATAAATGGTAATGCTTCACAGACTGGGACGTACGAAGCCTCTGTCGCGAGCTCAATAAGCAAGCGGGCGGAGAAGCCTCCCACCATTTGCCCCTTTAAATAGAAAACTAACGTTTTTATATCAGTGAAAACTTTCTGACAAAGTCAACAGTACTTTTTCGGTACCAAAGTATAAGGTTCCTGGGATATTCTTAGAGACAGTTGTGAGATTTTTAATCGTGAGTAGAAATAGCGCATCATACTTTTATAAGAGTCGGTGACTGTACATCATCGTGAAGCTCCTGCTGGTCTTTTCTAAATCTGCTTGTAGTCAGTCTTTGGGTTAACTAAACTATATAGGGTACCGTAGCTCTCAACCGGTAGTCACCAGCGTAGATAGAAAGCTAACTGTATAGGTTTAGTGCAACCGCTGAGCTTATAACTAATTCTCTGTTATTAGTCGAAACACAAAGGCATTGATTTTCAGCTATCTAAATTGTTTCAAAAAGAAAATATGAAAATCTGTACCAATGGCGCATAAAACAGAAGTGGGTGTACATTGTACAATCAGGTGAAGGCTTTTATGTTTTCCCTCACTGAGAAAAAAGTGGGAGTGGGATTAATTATATCGATATACATAGGCTGTCCAAAAAGTACCGAGACTGGTTCTATAACTCAAAAACCAAGATAGCTAGAGGCTTGATCTTGGTTTTATTTGAAAGATCAACTCATTATCTATTGATTGAGACCAAAATTAAAACTTTTGGTCAAATAATTCAAAAGTTACAACACTGTTTGTAAAAAAAATATCTGGACCCCCTACCGTTTTTTATGACTATTTTCTCTTGCCGGAAACACTTTCTAAATTAATGATCAGTGCACGGTTCTTTTGGAACTAATCATGGCAAAACCTTAGTGATTTGGAAACACTAGCTGTCAAGTCGTCGTCGTCGCCCGACTACGGATATAAGGGTTCAAAGTGAACGGAAAAAGAATAAACCGTCGGTCAGCCACCCCCAAAAAACCAGGGAAATTTTCGGCAGTTGTTGACAGTTCACACTGCGTGCGTGGTCTACGCTGCAGATGGTGATTGATTTTGTTTCTGTGTTCGAAATGTTTGATACCACTGCTTTAGCTCTTTCTATGATGGTATCAAAAATTTTGAACACAGAAACAAAATCACAATGAGACCAAGATCAAGCCCCTAGCTATCTTGGTTTTTGAGTTATGGAACCAGTCTCGGTACTTTTTGGACAGCGTATGTAAATGTAAGTATTTCTCATTAGGATTGCGCGAGCTGAGCCCAAATCCGTTCAAATATGAAGGAAGATTATTTGAACGTTGAAAAATTGGTCGGAAAATTTTTAGCGGCTAGTAGATAGAGAATGTCATTAACATGGGTTCGACAGACGACGAAGAGAAACCCAAAGTAAACACAATATGGAACAATAGCGCGTCGCGGTCGGTCGAGGGTCAGCAGACCAACAGGAAGATCCGGGCGTGGCTTTGCTATCCGAAGAAGTGTCCCCGGGGATGTTTGGGGGCCAAAGCAAGAAGCATCTAAATATGAGCCTGCCTTGGGGCAGACTCGATTCCAGGGACTGCTCCGAGGCTACTTCTACTAGGGTTGCTATCTTCCCTAAAGTAGTGTAAACGAAGACGACGCTCAGAGTCGCCAAATGATGACTGACCACCAAACTATGACCGATTACCAAGAGTTAACCAATTGGTTTAGCGATCCTTTCATTTGCAAAAGCCAAGTGTACAATGCCCGAAATTCATCAGGCGAATTTTCTCTGATTGCTTGCTCCACAAATTGCTCATCAACCTCCACAATCAGGCACAAAATAACATTGACCTCCGAATCGAACCATGACCTCACTAGATTACACTTTTTAGATTGATAGTGCGGGGTCGCCAAAATGTATCATCTCTAATTCCGTCAAACTGAACCTAAATGTAATAACGTGTCGTATTCGTACCAATCGGCAAAGACTCATACCTGCCCACGAGCTAAATTTAGAACAGTTCTGCTGGATTGATGGCGTCCAGTTGGTTCACGATCAGTGGTTGAGACGTGGCAGCGTTGTGACTTCACCTGATTTCTCCTCCATCAGCATTTCCGATGACGGAGTTACACAGGTGTCGAGCCCTGACACCTCTACTTATATGGATCAAACGCCCAGACTAATTTTAAGGTCAAGCTTTATAGACAGGGGAACCTAACGTTTCGCAAGACACGCTGCGCGGAGGGCCCGCGATATATGGGCGGAAAAAACCCACCGGGAATGAAGTCATCTTTAGATAGGTATTCGTAAGCATTTATAACCATTGGGCCAGGGAGATCCAGATATGACAGTGAGATAAAATTCAATTTCTTAAATCATCCCAAGTTTCGAGAGCCATCAAATGGTTATTGATCGGCGGATTTACTCGAAACTTGGTATTCGCGGGTATTTTGATGTAAGGAATATGAATTTGAAGCCATTGTTCCTTTTTTTATTGAATCCCAAGTGACAGAATGAATATAACGGCTGCGGCTATAGATCTTAGAATTACTTACAGTTTATTCACGGATTTTTACGAAATTTGGTACGTGAAGGTTTATGGGACTGAGGTCTATGAAGTTGTTGTTTAATTTGTCCTATTTTTAAATCCAAGATAATAATAAAAGAAAGATGGTGGCTATAATTCGCAAAATGGCTGTTTATCGACGGATTTTCACGGAATTTGGCTTACATTAAATATATCCTGAAAGTCCGCTCCACAGTAACTTTTCATGCTGTAGTATTTGAGCAGTCGCTCCCAAACGGAGAGTTTTAAAAGTGCGGGGGAGGGGGGGGGGGGCGAGTTGAAGGCTCCCGCCAGTTTTTTCTCAAAGGTTAGTAAAAATGTTATTTACGTGTTGAATACTTATGTGTCGTTCAATTTTACCTGCATTTAAAATGAAAATAAAACATAACCATCATTTGGTAATTTTTTCTTTAACTGTCATGCGAAATATTAACTTTCGTATTAAAAATAATACATATGGATTTTTAAATTTTACTTTTAATTAAAATGCAATTATAACAATTCCTACTTTCAGCGTTTTTTCTAAACTGTTTTGCAAAATTTCATTTCCGTTTTACAAATATCGCTTAAAAGACTAAAAAATTACTAAACGGTTTATCAAATTTATCAGCCTTTGTCATGTGAAATTTTATAACAGGGATTCTAAATAGTTCACAAAGAAGACAGGTGATTTTCTTTGAAAACATAGGAGAATTCTGCGCCCCTACAGATAAATAAGCTAAGCTTAGCTAGCTAATAAGCTAGCTAAGTTACCCAATCGGAAATTTGACCTTGGGCAGATCGGAATAATATTGTGGCAACCTTAGCGAGATTGTGAGCATATTTCAACAGTAAGGTTGGCCTGAGAATCTTGGTACAATATACCATCAATACTGGATATATAACCTTAGTATTTCAATATTGCACCAATATTAGCAACATTAGAAATCCAAGGTCAGGTGGTGCTCGGTGATTCCAAGATTGTCACAATGTTGTCACAATATTGGTTATACAATATTGGTAAACTAATACTGTCGTAGAGTTATGTTTTCAATATTGCAGTAATATGTTAGTTTTAACATTGGCACATTATTAAAAAAAAATACTGAACATAGGCTTCTGCTTATAATATTGACACAATATTGACACAATATTAGGAAAACAAAATTGCTAAAATAATATCGAGACGATGTTATCTCTGTGATACTGCGGTATTGTTATTATGTTAACATTCAATTAACGTTAGAACAACAAACATAACAGGCTTCTGCTCGTAATATTGTCATAATATTGACACAATATTGAATATCTAAAACTGCTGAATTGATATTATGCTAACATTATTTTTACAACATTGTGGTAATATTCGCACTTTAACATTGTCACAAGATTAAGAAAATAAACATTTTAGACTTCTGTTTCTAATATTGTCATAAAATTAACACAATATTGTGCGCGGCGAGCACAATTCGACCGCGTTTGCTATTTCCGCCACCAGGGCGCGCTCGCCGCGGATCTGCCGTTGCGGTCCCTTTAAGGGCAAGTTTAAGGGCAAAAACTGCGACCTTTCGCTTTTTGACGTAATAGGCACATGATCCATAGGCGTCTCACCCATCTTACCAATATTCTTAGGCCAAGGGCTCAAATGGAGCTTTTTGGCAACGGTCCGCGCGCGGCCGCCCCGTCAATGGGGCTGGTTCTCGTTTCGCCTGGGCAGTGCCCGTTACAAGTGGGATCCAAGTTGAATGCTTCAGCCAGTGCAAGCAGCCAAGTAGCCGACTTAGGGAGGTTCCTCGGCACTCCAATGTTCCGCATGCCTACGTTAGGCATTACGACGCTAAAAAATTTCTTCCGCGAGGATGGCCGGTAATACGGCGTTCTATCGCCTGCTATCGCCTACCTTGCCTCAGAGGAAAGATTGGAAACCCAAACTTGTCTCAGAGGTAAAATAAATATCCTGCCAATACTATGGTAATATTTTAACATCAAGTCTATGGCAACATCATGATCACAATATCCGCTGAACAAGCTTGGAGCAATATTATTAACACAACGTTGTCACAATATTGAATATCCAAGTTTGTCTCGGAAGTAAAATAATGTCCCACCAATATTGTGGCAATATTGTCAGGATAGGCTTGGAGCAGTCTTACAAACCTAACCTTGGCACAATCTTTGGGCTCAAGCTTGTCCCAGAGGTAAAATAAATGTCCTGCTAACATTGTGGGAACATCAGCAAGATAAGCTTGGCAACTCTATTCAAATGTGAAAAAATGTCATACTAAGCTTGTACCAAGGTCAAATTTCCGATTGGGTAAATAACTGCGATTTTTACAAAACACATTTTGTAAAAATCATTAATTCTTTTTGGTATGTATACGTAGTATAAATACCGCATTTGCGATCGTTTCGGCCTCCTACTCCATACAATGTATCGAGTGCCCGAGATGCTTACTGGAAAGTGACGGGCGGGCTCGTCCTGAATCTTCGAGAGCTTGTAAAAAAGTTACTAATACTTCAATCTTTTTGGTTGATTGATTTTCGTCATTCTGTTTTTTTCCCATTGTAAATCCTAAAGATTAACGCGCCTTACTCATCAACAAACTGTGTTCGAGTTCACTGCTTGTTTTTCGGTGTGGGTATGTGCTGCTCTGTTGGAATAATAGTCCTTAATTTTACGGTTATTGTTTAACTAAAACGGAATGTACCTTAATTTTTAAATTTTGCTTTGTACGTGCCTATCTGGTGAGTCTGCTAAGCCAATGAAAAACTACAAAATTTTGCATATTAGTCTGAAAAAATTTAGTGCATGCCTAGAAAAAATGAAATCATTTGTTCAGCAAATTGATAAATTTTCAACAGCTTCCCGTGTGGTGATCTCAGAGGAATTTTCTGAAAGATGTATGACGTATTTCATCTTAAAGTTGGCTCTGAGCCATGTGAATGAGAAATTCCTTGGATTGAAAAAATTAATTTGAAAAATAATTTGACTCGCAAATATTCCCCGAGTCCGCGATGGCAGAAAAAAGTGTATGATTCCACGGCTCTAAAAAATATGACTTGGAGTCATATTTTAATGCTTGGTGCATGGTCGCATTAATACCTCTAGATGAATACCCCGAAATTTGGCTCTCATCACTACTGGATGTGAGAAAAGAGAGGGTGACTTGATTAACTCAATCGAAAACTGGAAATCAAACTCAATCGGAAAAAAACTCCTCTGACTCTAACTATACTTAACGCGGCATTCATCAAAAATAAGTTTCCTTTTTGATTACAGAATGTTGTCTAAATATTCTGCAGATAGCCAGTATGTCCTATCTTATTTTAATACTTGTACTTGGCTGGGTATTCTGCCCGATCTAATGTAGAATGTCTTCGAGCCCCTTTTGAGGGAGAGTTAAGATGTCTCGGGTTAGGAATACAGAAAATTTCGGAGAAATTAGATAATCCTTACCGTTTTCGAAAATATTTGGTCCGTTTACTCCTTCCTTACCTCCTAGCATTTCTCGTCGTACTCAAAATTGTCTGGTCCATTCTTTTTACCTTAACTTAATACATTGCGTTACATATCGATGGTAAAAGTGCAGAAGCGCGTATCTTGGGAAACACGATTTTCCAGGAGAGTAAGTAAAACTGCCTACATCCCTCCTTATTGTCTGTAGAAAGGTAATAATCCTTGAGGATAACAAGGATTAGATGCTTTTTCAGACTCTTATCAGAATTTTTAATAATTTCTCGAACTGTAAGAAAATACGCCAGAAATACCGAGATTTGCGTTCTCGGCACTAAGAATCGACATTTTATCAGGAGATGCGCATTTTCGCAATTAGTGTTTTAAACCTGTCCTCATCAGAAGCATTAGTTTGGTCTCATACGGCCGGATCAAGCATTGTATGATAGGAAAATGACATTAGATCACGAGATACGCGTTTCTGCAATTAGCGTTTTGAATCTGCTCTTCATAATTAAAATCAAAATTAGAGTTTATTCATACTTAACACTTAAAACTTTAGAGGCTCTAGTTGAAACAATACAGTAGACGAAGCATTGCATGACTCGATTGACTCTAATACAAGTGACTGTTGTGATGAACTGTCAGTTCATGATTGCTTTGGCCCAGAGAGTGAATAATGGAAAATGAACGCCTCGCACCGCTAGTAAGTAATAGGTACTTATGACGGAATGATACTGGAGGGCCCTCGAGTGATAAGCATTTAGCAACTTTTCAAAACCAGTAAATTCCTAAAAATAAATAGAAACTCAGAACAGAACAGCTGATCAGCTGATGTAAGCGCTACTGGCGGGAAACGCTGAGGAGCGCGCGTTGTGCGTAAGGCGTGGCGGATCAAATGAAGGGGCCAGAACGAGAAACGCAAAAAAAGTTTTACGTTTTTCGGTGACTTGCCGATTTTTTCGACTATAATCTCTTGCTCGTGGATAGACGACATCTTCAACAACACGTTTATGCAGCTAACTCAAAACTGTCAAAAATCGAGGTACGCACTTCTGCCTTTTCACCATCGGTGTAACATATTTTTCAAACAATTTTAAAACATTTCTAATCGTCCTAAAGTTTGAAAAATGTAATCTTAATTGTGATAGTTGTGGTCCGATGGAAATCTAGAACTCTAAGACCAAACACCGATTAATTTTAAAAATACTACAACAACAACGAAGACTTAGAGGTATCGCATTCACTTTACGTATTTTGCAACTTTTGCCATAGATGTGCGATTGTTAATGATCATCGATTCCGCAAGTGAAATTTTAGAATATTAGAGTCCCTTTACACTGTGAGTTGAGACATTTCAAGACTCGCAGTGTAAAGAGTCTCGCAAAATACGTATGTCGATTACGATGCTTCAAAATCATCGCTGTTGTTTTACTATTTGTAAAGAATAACCAAAGAACGTTATTGTAAGAAATTTTTTACGAATTTTTTGTCCAGAATAAAGACAATTTAATTAAAATGTTGACACATAGTCTTTGTATGAATTTCTTCAAAAAAGTAAATTTATGGGCAAGAAATCTGCAACGTCAAAAATCAATACATGCAGTTTGCGACTTCCACCATCCACATAATGTTATATCTTGCTGTTCGACAAATGGGCATCCAGACACGATAATCACGTCAACCACTGCGCAACATGTTTTCTCCCCAAAATTTTACGAGGAAAACATATCACACAGCGGGAAGTGCGGATATCAACTTTTAAATAAGATATAACAATTAACATCGAATAAATGGAAAAAATATAGATGACATCATTTGTATACCTATACTCCATAACTTCTGTTCGATTTTTATCAAAAATACCTCTTGATATACTTAACTTGTTTAGAAGTTAATTTTTGAAAATTCTGCTGTCCAATACATCTTTCACGTGAAATTTTGAAGAGAAAGCATGTGATGTCTTTTCTAGCTCTCATTTGTTCTTGTAGCCCATTTGCAATATTTCTTGATGACCTAGACAGATGCTCTCTTCTAGGCCGCGGGACAAAATGCTTACGAAGCAGAGTTTTCAACATGGTGGGATCGAGTACAGTGTTCAGCAGGCCCATCCCTTCCAATTAAAACAATATGTGATGCCTATCTTTCTAAACCTTGCTGTAGATACAATTGTCATTCTTTATGACATAGATTCATACTAACTGAAATTAAGGGCACAAAGCCTAGGTGTCAGCCTAGTTCTCAGCGCGAGATTGAGTAAAGTGATTAGGAGGCCCATCCCTTCGAATTAAAACAATATGAAATTATGAAATCCTAAATCTTGCTCAGTATATTGTTCTATTTAAAGCGTTCTGAATTTGGCAACGGCTCAGCCTACGATGATCTGGGCGGCCGGCGTGCTGTACTCGCGCGCTACGGAACCGTATGAACCTTCAGATGTTGCTAAATTTCTGTCGATAAACACACATTTTCTGAAAATTTTGAGATTAATTTTCTTCCGATTTTTCAGAGGATATTGTTCATAATTCCATCTAAAATACGTGCAAAATTTTAAGATAAAATATTCATAACTTTCCTCAGAGATAAAATATTGTATCAGGGGGAATTAAGGCGTTTGGTGGAGAAAGGATACTTCTCGATCGCGGTGTTTCAGAATATATAAAGCTAATTGATGTCTTAGGAAGATGGCTAAGGGGTGAATTTTCTAAAATTGGTGGTTAAGAGCATCGTACAATCATAGTTAATACGGAGTAAAAGTCTCACACAGACGGCAGTGTTGTGTGTGGACAAGCGAGAATGACCCTTTTTGGAGCCAGCCCTTTAATTTGGCAGCGTTGGAATGTTGATACGGTGTTTTTGCTGAGGGACGGCAGTGCAGTGTACGCATGCGACGAGTGCGCATCTGCGATAAAGCCATCTTGACGATGGAGCGTGTAAAACTCAGTCTCGCACTTAAATCTAATCGTGTATAAATAGCAGTACTGAGTTTCATAAATTGCAAAACCGAGTTTGCAAGCCCCGGGTTTCCCCATTTGATCCCCGACCCGTTTCCGTCGCGCTGTTTCATTACCGGCACCGGGTCGATCTGGGATTTCATCGCACGAAAATAAAATTCGCCCATCCGGATCGGGATAGGGAGACAGCCTGCGGATTGCGGATATTAAATTGAAACTCAACTGCAGCCGCCTCGGCTTTGGTTCGCTTGGGCCAATTTCGCTATCACTACATTCGCGTGCTATGAGCCATGACTCACAGCAGCAATCAATACTTTTCTATTTTGTGCGCCAAATGTTAACTTGCTTATTTTTATCAATTCAGAGACAAAGAGAGACAATATCCACTGGCCCCGTGGCGACAGGTGAAAACTTTACTTTTGGGGAATCATTACTTCCCTATGAACAATTATAAGGGTGCACCAGTCATCACGTTTTTTTTCAGCTGTTGACCTACCTCCTAGGTGGATGATGAGCTCCGGGTGACGCAACGAGCCTCACCGAGCCAAAACAAGTTTGTCAAACCTCGGCATGTTTGCGATACGAAATACCCAATACGTTGTTCAATATCCACGTAATAGGTAAGTCAACAGTTGAATGTTTGAGTCTCGTAAGTGAACATTTCCACCATTGCCATTATAGCAAATGGAGGGTCTCCCTTATTCTCTGGTAGCAGGAAACGATACTGCCGAATTTATTACAATACCATATCGACAGACTTCTTCTTCTTGGGAAGATGAAACTCTGAAGCCCCTTTATCTTTCTTGATGCCGTATGGATATCCGTGAAACACGAGTAGTATTGCATCCATGTTCGGACCGTGTTCATATATTCATTCATCGAACATATTTTCTCTTATGGAGGTTTTTTGGGCTCTTCCGGTTTGCCAGATGCGCCCTTTCCAGCCGTTTGACTCCTCCGCGTAACACGTTTACATAGTACCTACATAGCGTGTTGCCTTATGGGATATGACGCCATTTTTGTACAGGTACCAAAATGTTGATCTGTTTTGTCTTCCTGTGTCTGTGCTTTTGATGAAAAATTGGTGCACGAACGTATTACCTACTTGGTTAGGTACATTATTTCCTGGTCTTTTTATGTTTAAATATTTATGTGGGAAACGTTCTCTTCAAACTACTTTTGAAACAGTCACGTAATCATTTCAACCTGGTTCCGACAGTAACATATTGTCGAACTTTCTCTGTAGCCGCCATTATCTACCTCAAATTTTGAGGGGAAAAAAAAAAAAAATAAAAATGATAATGGTGGAAAAGTGCTCTAAAGGGCCCATTTTGTCGAAAAAGACCAAAATCAGACCTTAATATTGAACGATTGGTTGATGTAATTAATGAAAAGGCCAAGGGCTCAAGGCCAGTCCATTGGGCCGAGAGACGAACGCAGCTCTAAAATACAACTGCGAAGCATGTGGCCAATGAGCGTACGCAATTTCTGAACACGCCTCTCAATGAACCTCCAAGTGACGAGTCACATTGTTAGTTACAAAATACCAAAAACCCCCAAAAACATTTTCGAGCAAAAAATCCGGTCGAGGAGATTGACGTGTTACATCTTATTAACCAAAAACATTCCCTTTCACCCCTCCAAGAAGGTTGATAAAACTAAGTAAGTAACTATGAGATGGCAAAAACCTCTCTTAAATTCTCAGGGTCCACCAAGGCCACATATGTGCAAAAACTTACTCTGTATGGTTAAAAAAAAAAAAATGAAAAATTATCCCTTAACAATAAGAAAATTAAAAAAAAAAAAAACCAAAAACCGATTTTGTGGTTCACAGGTATGCACGTAAATCCCTCGAATGAACTTGAAATCACAAAATCGGTCGAGAATATGTAAATGAATTCTCCCCTTCAATTATGAGTTCCGTGACAAGCACGACTCGCTTGAAGCTTTCCATACACGAGCCGCAAGAAACTGATTTCTTCTTTCTTACCTATTGATTGTGAGGAGAGCGGGAGCATTTACTTTTCCTTCATTTGTACGGGATGCAACAAGCATGACTTTTGCGATTGCAGAAACCCTTTCATTAAGGAGATAGCAAGAGCCTATACCGCGTTCATTTCCAAAAGGGATTTCTCCAGAATTTCACGCATTTTAATAATTCAAACGATTCATCTGTTCTTCTCTTCTCTCCTTCCGACCATTGACAGAGATACAAAATTTTTCGGACTCACTTACGCGACCGGCTCGATGCTCTCAGTGAAACGGTGCCTTTTTATCCCTGATGCCAGCTTCAGTTTTACCAGCGGACCCATTTTACCACATAGATACATATCAGGCTCTTTCGATTAACTTCGTTGTGGCATCTAAATCATGGTTGCTTTTACTCTAAGCTTACCATATGATTTGGATGGTGAGTAGGCTAAAAGTTTTCGTTTATTTTTCCTTTTTTTCATTTCCACGGAACGGGTCCCATTTGACACGAGGGGTTATTTAAAAAATTTTAATTAACTCGAAAGTTAAATTCCCCGGCAAAGTAAAAAGTAAAATTTTCCTCGTTTTGGGTCATTAAGTGCTTATAACTTTTTGAAAACTCAATGGATCTTAATGAAACTCTCCCACTTTGTAGTCCTAATTGAGATGCGTCCGTAGACACCGAGATCGTAGGAATCCGTGCCGTCGTTTGGGCTGCAGTCGAATGGGAACCGAATAAATTTTCAGATTAAGGGAGTTAGGTGTGACCAAGAGTGTCGGCCACCACTTCGCTATCGGGACTTTAGTAGGACGTCATTTTTTTCGACCGGGGGTGGCTACCGCCACTTTTGATAGTTATGATTTCTCATCAATAAGTAAAGCGTTCAGCGCAGCGTGGCCGAGTGCCTTTGCGCCCGGTTTAAACATCGGAGACTAGGGTTCAATTTCGCGCCAGCGAGAATAATTTTATGGTTGTCTTTCATGTTTTATTTGACGAGAGAGGTATGGACAACTTTATTACTTTCGAGAAGCGCCCTCCAACGCAATTGCGTTGGAACGTATTGTTATGGTAGATATTGCGTTTAAAAGGAGTTTAAACATTCAATAAAAAAGCATCAAAAATTAAAAAATTCTTACAAATTTCAAGCAAAATTAAAAAGTTTAATTCGGTAAAATGGACTTTTAGAATGGAAAATATAGTTGCCACCACAATGAACTTTAAATAGAAAGCAACCATTTTTGAGCGTTGGTTTATGAAATACTAAGGTATTTTCGCGCTTAACTTAAAGTTTTTCGTAGGTCATATGACGTAGACTTTTTCCTGCTGCATTTTTTGAACTTTTTGTTGAGGTACAATCATTGTAGAGGGCATAAAGTTGTATACAGCAATGTCATGCCCCAAAAAGTGGCATATTTGAATTGTTTAAAGCTTTTTCTTAAACTACATGTTTCAAACTGGAATAGAAAACAAATGCAATATGAAAATGTTGGAAAAGCGTGCTGAATGGGTAACTGAAATGTTGGTTACATACTATTTTCATGTCATTGCTATTTGTATCAATTGGTATACTTTTCGCTAAATTCGGGAGAAAATACGGATTCATGAACGTTGAATGTAAATTAATTTTTGTAATTCCGTCCAATTACCTTAATTTCAAACTGATATGCGGCATTTGCGCACTACCTCGATTTGCGGCGAACTACCGTGCGTCAGCTGAACATCAAGATAATTGGACGAAATTATAGTGCATTTTCATAAAAATTTCGTGCTGGGACTACGCCACGCTAAAAGGTGATTTTTTCAACGGCAAACGGTTCAGGTACTACACTGAAGAAAAAGTAGTTAGCGTTGAGAACTAATTTGGTAAGTTCTCGCCAAGTAGAATCAAAATTAGGCTTCAGAACTAATTTATTGTGCTGAAGCACCAATCAATTCGCTCCATACGCTGACTTGACTTTACTAGAGCGCGAACCAGAATTGGAAAGCAACACTAATTGCAAAATTAGCGCTGTGGTAAAACAAATTCACCTTCGGCTCAAACTAATTCGCCCTCAACGCTAACTGCCACATTTTCCGTTACATTTATTTAGTTTCGAAAAAATGGCGTCGGTACAATAGCCTCAATCGCGTCAGCTCGTGAAAATCAATTGAAATGTGAAATTTTGGGCTCGTTCGACAATGTAAATACCCCCGGTATGATTTATAGTGTCCTCTCTTTCTTGAAAACGTTCGAAAGCAACATAAATAAACCTGTGGTTAGAAATCGTCTGTTCGATTCAAAACGTAAACAAGCATGATATTCGTTGGAGTCGTCAATCTTCTGTATTAAATTGCGATTAAAGCGTTCCGCGTTCAGTTTATATTTTACGAAAATCTGTGAAATTAGACTGGTCACTTCTATAGTTCGTGTTCCTCCGTAATTTCAAAAGAATATATCAAGTGTTCGGACGAGATATGTTTCCTTTGAGAGATCGGTTTTGTGTCTGGGTCTAGGGTATTGGTCTTTCGAGATTCAAAGTTGATTATTTATTCCTCCTAAGGAGAACCTGTGGTCAGGATAACATCACTACCTACCCTGGTAAAACTGATCACCTAAAAATATAGGTGACATCGCCTCACCAACTTAGGTGAGGCGATTTTTGGAACATGTGATGTCACCAAAAACTACGTGTAGGCAATGTCACCTAGCATTGTGGGGCCGTGAAAAAAGCTCCCCTAAAATGGGTTATGTACGGGGATTATTTCAAAAACTGTGAAAAATGGCGTCCACGTGACACTGTTAGGCACTTTTGTTGGAATTTTGATCTGGATTTTATTTTATTTTATTTTATTTTATTTTATTTTATTTTATTTTATTTTATTTTATTTTATTTTACTTTATTTTATTCTATTTTATTTTATTCTATTTTATTTTATTTTTTCTATTCTATTCTATTTTATTTTATTTTATTTTATTTTATTCTATTTTATTTTATTTTATTTTATTTTATTTTATTTTTCTTTACTTTATTTTATTTTATTTTATTTTATTTTACTTTACTTTCTTTTAATTTATTTTATTTTATTTCATTTTATTTATTTATTTCTCTTCATTTTAGTCCTTCCTTTGAAACTGCGTAGAAATTTCCAAGAATGTCATTGCTTTCAGTCATGGAATTGGCGCTGAGGAAGCTTATGAATGCTAAGTTACCCTCTGAAAAGAAGGGATCATCCGCAACTTAACTGCAGCGGCACTTGGGCGATTACGGGATTAAGCAACATCCGGCGTAATTAGTACTTAGATGGGAGACCGTTTGGGGTTGACCGCAGTGCGGAGGATTGCGTAGAGATTTAAGACCACTCACGTCGCAAAAGGCCGCTTCGACATTAGAACCGTTTAATTTTCTTCGTATTTCATCCTGTAACTTTTCACTTTTGCTTCAAGCTACTTTTTTCCAGTGTAGGTTGTGCTGATTTAACACAACTACTTACTTTGACTTGACCCAACTCGGGGTGTTAAGTGGTGACAGCCTGTTTACTTGATCTGATGACACAACTATTTTCTTGATTTAACATAACGTTGCGTTCTGTAAAAATGGCCAATCCAACAGTTGTGTCAAACCAACACAACCCTGTGTTGATTCTACACTCTCCTTTTTTCGGTGTTATTGTCTTTTATATGAACTTCTTTTTGTAATAAGAGTTTTTAAATACACAGAATCTTTTTGAGCACAGCCTTCTTAATCCCTTTTATTCCCAGCCAAATCGATTGGTTACGGATTATTCGCGAATTTCGCTCATCGGTGGTGGCTTAAGTCTCAATCAACGCGGACAATCGAGACTCCACTGCATGTAAAATATGTAGGTAAGTTACATTAATGGGTGAAAAATATTTTTATTCCGCTGCCAAGAGTATAATGTAGAGTCTACATTCGCGAGGGTTTTTGCGAGCTGACTTGAGAAAGCGGGTAGGAAGAAGGACAGGAACTTGGAAAGAAACTTCCAGGAAAAATCGTGGCGGAGGTATAATAGCGTGAAAAAGATAAACGGGTGCGACTTATGATTTACGGAGGCGAAAACGGCCAATCTTATGGTCACGTCCTATTCAGATTCTCGAATTGTTTACGGAGCTGCGAGGTAAGGGATGTAGGTGCCCTCCAACAAGTGCTAAACTTCCAAGTTTTAGAGGCGCACTTGCTTATTTATCTCTCTTCTTTTTTGTTTATTTATTGTTTACAATGGTTGGCAGATCGCCCTTCTCACCACTTTCCTCTTCAGTGGCAGGTATTTGGAACCAAGCTGCAGCAATGATTCCCACGTTTAGCACCTTGACAAAGAGAGTTGCTATACATTTTAGGCAACGATCTATTAATATGCATCTACCGTGGCTGCCTGGTTAAAAGGTAGAAAAGTCTCAGAAAGCGCTCCTTTCACTTAAATGTATTAAGAACTTTTACGTGTTTAGCATATGTTCCTTCGTTAGTGGCTCAATTTCAACGATTTAAAAAGTCGAAAGATCGGGATATGACCGGAAATTTTTCGAGATAAAAATTTAGTCACGTTTTTCTCCCGTGAAACGGCTTATTGAATCGCTACAGCATTAGTGAACTTGACGGGTCGAAAAACAAAAAAAGGCTTTTTATCAGGTAAGCGCTGAAAAAAGAAGCTCGTCATCCTACGGGGTGATTATTGGAAGTAGTAGACACAGCGATAGGCAAAGCAGACGGTAAGGTAAAAGTAGCGATCTGATTGGTCGAAACAGGTGATAGCTTTGGACTAACAAAGGGCAAATGATAGACCAAACACAGAGTTCTTGGTTTGTTGCCGTTAGTTAGTCCATTTCTTACCTCCTGTGTCCATTGCAACCGCCCGCTTACACTAGTAGGATCGCTCCATTTCCTCTTTGTCTCTATCATTCTGTCTATGAATTTCAATTATCAGCCCACTAGAACAGTCGCCTTCGTATGTAATTATTTTCATTGAGCGTCAAGTCTGAGCGGTAATCCGAATTGAGATTCGTCATGATCCACCTGTCGCGATGGCGGATTTCAAGCGGCTGAAAGCAGGCCGATCAATTAACGCGCATCGTTTGAAATGGAGCAGCCGGAGAGGACAGGAGGAGGTAGAAGTGGTGGAGGTGGAAGTGGTGGAGGTGGAAGTGGTGGAGGTGGAAGTGGTGGAGGTGGAAGTGGTGGAGGTGGAGGTTCATGCCGGGAGGTCGAATTGTTTCACTCACAAACAGGTGTTATTGAGCTCCTGCCAAAAGAATTTCATATGTGCTATTTGCTGCTCGGCGCTTGTCACTGCAACTTTGCACCCTTTCCCCTTCCCCATTACGAACGTACCCAATACGGCTTTTCGTCTGCGCCGCCAATTATATGCGATTCCGTCCCACGCGACTCATTAATTAAGCAGCTTTAAAGGGCTTATCCGGACATGCAGTCGCTAGTTGCAAGTAAAGAGTCAGATTGAAGAAATCCGTCGTATACTAATGCAAGACAATACCTCTTTGTACTCGTAGATGTGCGAAAATCAATCCGTGTGCAACCATTTTTGTCTGTCAGGGAGACATCATAAATTACGTCAAGCACCTTTTCGCCATCTTTGAGCCCCCGCTCCTCCCTTGTAATGCTTCGTAACGCAACACCGCACTCCCACTTGATAATCAAGTAGCGCTGGACAGCCTCCACCTTATGGTCCCAAAAATTGAATGAAACTATTGAGTATATAGCTGGATGAAATTTGAAATGTCTCTAGTAATGCTGTGACAAATAACGTCGAGGAAAAGAGGATGGTCCCTTTCGGATTTGGTGCGTTTTTTTACTAAAAGGCAGGATAACAGTGTTGGCATTGACTATAGACACCCCTCGCCCCCTAGAGCGTGTCGTATTATGTCATTAGCGCTCCCTAAGATGATTTTTGCGTCACCGCTGAAATAAAGACTCACGATCATCCGCATAACCCCACTCTTTATATCAGTAATCGTAACATCCATCACTACAATTTTTTTTATACAATGACTTCTTTAACAAACTTTTTTATACTTTCAGGAAAAGTAATTTCATATTGCTCACTTTTGTTTCAGGTAAGTTTCAGATGGTTTCCTCCTTTACAAAAACTCTATGAGTGGCATGTGAGTAAAACTTTCTTAACATATAGTTTTCACACGGATTGGGTTTTGCGTACTGGAATTTACGCAGATTTTTCTTCTGAAGAAACCTATTGAAGTTGAAAGGCTGAAGGCCGAGGGACGAAGGTAAAAAGCGAGATTTAATCACTGCATCATCGTTCTTGTGATGCAAGGAGAAAATTCAATTGTAAAAATGTGCTGCATGATGAAATCCCTTCAGACTTTCATTGCACATGTCATGATCAGGAATAAGGAGTATATTCATTTTACTGATTGATTAACCTTTAGGCGCCCAAGACTCTTCCTACGTGCCCTAAATGAGATTTTAATAGTTGTTGAAGTATTATTTATGTCACTTTGGAGTGTTCCGTTTTGAGGCGGCCGCATCTCAAAACCTTGCTCCTTGGGTTTTTTCCCATTTTTTATGGTCCCCAAAAGATAATTCTGAAGTTTCAAAATCATAGTTGAAGTCTTCACTTTCCTCCAAAGCGATTAAAATTCCGGGAAAAATTACATTGGTTTCAATAGAGAAGAAATAGGCGGATCCGCGGAACTTGCTATGAAATGTGCTCAAATGATTTAAACCTGACCATCTCCTAGGCAGACCTCCAAAAGCTTATTTTGAACATGAAAATACCACTTTTGACCCAGGAATGTGGGTAGGGTAGGTCATGGCGCAGTTGCTTTTGAGGAGCTGCGCGTAGAAAAATTATCGTATTTGTCAGTTTTTTATGAATCTCAAAACAGGTCTTTCGAGGTTAAGGAGGCTAATATACATAGGGTGTTCAAAAAGTTTTGCACAATTCCGGGTTCTGAGCGAACAAAAACAGCTATCGATTTGCGGTTTAGGTGTGCTTAAAGTAAACGTAATTGCCAATAAAACAAGACCAAGAACAATTCTCTAGCTTAAAAAATGACAGAGATACAGGGTTTTAAAAATGACATGTAGCGTGACCGCCTCCAGGATTTTTAGCAACAAATATGTTTGTCAAGAAAAAAAAGTTAAGTGAGAATTGAGTGTTTTTATTGAAAAAAACTTGCAAAATCTTACGGAAACT
The DNA here is from genome assembly GCF_918797505.1 of Bemisia tabaci. Taxonomy (NCBI): domain Eukaryota; kingdom Metazoa; phylum Arthropoda; class Insecta; order Hemiptera; family Aleyrodidae; genus Bemisia; species Bemisia tabaci. The sequence continues at coordinate 95,899 of NC_092795.1, read as the reverse complement.
TACGAATGCCGAGCTTCTTCATCGGATGACACGACTGACTCAATATTCGGCTGTTTTTTGAAGTATTTTCCACCACTTTGAACACAAGGCTTCAGCGGTTTTGCCCACTTCACAAGGATCGTCTTTTCGAAGTCTCCTTGATGGAGGGTTTTGAAGAATTTTTGAGCAGCGGTTTTGATCTCGACTATGGAATCAAACCGTGTGCCTCTTAAAAATGTCTTAAACTCAGGAGAGAGCCATCCCATAGTCGAGATCAAAACCGCTGCTCAAAAATTCTTCAAAACCCTCCATCAAGAAGACTTCGAAAAGACGATCCTTGTGAAGTGGGCAAAACCGCTGAAGCTTTGTGTTCAAAGTGGTGGAAAATACTTCAAAAAACAGCCGAATATTGAGTCAGTCGTGTCATCCCATGAAGAAGCTCGGCATTCGTAAGTTTCCGTAAGATTTTGCAAGTTTTTTTCAATAAAAACACCAATTCTCACTTAACTTTTTTTTCTTGACAAACATATTTGTTGCTAAAAATCCTGGAGGCGGTCACGCTACATGCCATTTTTAAAACCCGTATCTCTGTCATTTTTTGTACATCAATTATGTACATTCAGCTATTTCTCATCATTTACAAATCTGAGTGTTTCGTCAAAAATTTTGAAATCGATGCAGCTCGAACACAAAATGGTGTATTAAAATGGAAGAACATTTTTGCCTATACATATGCGTATAGGGCCCGCGAAGCGGGCCTGAGGGCGCGAGGCGCCCTCCCGGGGGTTGGGCCGCGTAGCGGTCAGGGGGCAGGGCCCCCTAGTAATTGTATCTAGCCTTTAAGAACTAGGTTTGACCATTCGCACTTAAGCCAAAATTACCTAAGTGTACTATAAAATATACATTAATTTCCTCCAGACTTGAGTAATTTTGGCAACGGTGTGAATGATCAAAACTAGTTCGTAAGGGCTAGAAACAATTATTTTACATTATTTTCCAACAAGTTTTGACATATATTAGCCTCCTTAACCGCGGAAGACCTGTTTTGAGATTCATGAAAAACTGTCAAATACGATAATTTTGCTACGCGCAGCACCTCAAAACCAACTGAGCCATGACCTACCTACCCTACCCCCATTCCTGGGTCAAAAGTGGTATTTTCTTGTTCAAAATTAGCTTTTGGAGGTCTGCCTAGGAGATGGTCAGGTTTTAAATCATTTGGGCACATTTTATAGCCAAAAAACGAAGTTCCGCAGATCCACCTATTTCGCTCTTCAATGCAACCAATGTAATTTTTACCGAAATTTTAATCGCTTTGGAGGAAAGTGAAGATTTCAACTATGATTTTGAAACTTTAGAATTATCTTTTGGGGACCATAAAAAATGGGGAAAACCCGGGGAGCAAGGTTTTGAGATGCGGCCGCCTCAAAATGGAAAACCCCAATGTTTCTTATATGTATTTGAATGTAAGAATTTTTCGTTGTTGAAATTTTCACCCTAGACCCGGCTTGAAGTTTCAAGAGTAGCCGCTAGAAAAATTCCCTGACGCGACACAACTCTCGCCAAAGTACCAATTTTTAGACGTGCGCCCTCCAAGATGCTTGGGAGAACTCTAATCATTTTGAGCGTCCACCACGTTAGTAGTGTACGCTTTTCCCCTTCGTTTTGCAGAGGGTATGTTACTACTGGATCCATTGGTAAAGGCCCGGACTGCTCCGTAGGAATCGGCGCCATTTTTCGTGGCGGGAAGCAATACCTAGTTTCTCAATTTTATTTATATACCATTTCTACTTTTTTTCTCCTATTTTGTCCACTTTATGTAATGCCCAATGTAGGCTTGTCTTTGAGAAATTAGTATCTTTACGTTTTAAAACTTTGTAACGTACTTTAATTTAATGACTCTTTCAAGCATCGTTCTCAATTTTTAGTCGTCGGAGATCTAAAAAAATTGTTGGGTACAAAGTACCCCTTCACTACATGACCCCTATGTTTTACTCTATGATGACAAGACACTCCTTATATACAGGGTGTACCAAAAGTCCGTCCCACCCCTGCTAACTTTTGAACGAATTGAGCCAGGGTAATGAAACTTTGGGAATGTTCCTATCTCAAAGGGGACCATCTTTTGGGGGGGGGGGGGTTAAAATTTTGGTCCCCCCTCAGGGGGGGGCGCGGGGGGCCCCCAACTTTTTTTTTTCAAATGGCAACCCCTATCTTGTGATACATCATTCGAAAGAGCATTAAAACTAAGAATTTTGGCGCAAACCGCAGATCAATATCTTAATTTTTGACCGAGTTATGATAGGTCAAAGGTCAAATTTGACCTATTTTCAAAAAATCATAACTCCGGCTCAAATTATCGTAAATAAAAAAAAACCGGGAAAATCTACCAAATTGTGTCCGCTTTTAAGTAAAAATTGCAGAAATCACTTCGCTGTAATTTTAAGGGGGGGCTCGGACCCCCAAATACGTCAATTCAAAGGTCATTCAATTTTCCCGCGAAAAAAGGCAATTTCCCCTAGATTTGCCTCCACATTATCTCAGTAAGGTCAAATTAGGTACTTGATTTTTGTGCGAATGCATTGAAGCTTGTCTGACATTACAAAGCAACTTGGTTAACACATTGAATCACCTTTTTCTCTTAATGAATGAAATCGTATTAATAATTAAAAGGAGAAACCCATTCTGTTAGATTTTATTTTTTCAATCAAAATTAGAGCAATTACTGATTAGGTGGGATTCCTGGACTTATTAATTTGTCACCTCTAAATACGAGCAAACTCTCACAAGCGCGAAACAAATCTGGCGAGGGCAGATAGGTAGTTCGTGATTCAGAGAGCGAGAGACACAATAGCCCGAATGCAGACAACAATAGAAACACACTAAAATACGAAGAAAAAATGGGTATACAAGGCTAGAGGATACATAAACCAACCAGGACGTTTCGGGCCAATTACATGCCCATAACTGGAACAGAAGCTAAAAAAAGTAAAAATTAAAACGAGAAAATGAGCATACAACTGATCGAGGTAGGAATCAGTGCAAACTCCTCGGTTTGTTGCATGCTCATTTTCTCTTTTTAATTTTTACTTATTTTAGCTTCTGTTCCAGTTGAGAATGGGCATGTAATTGGCCCGAAACGTCCTGGTTGTTTAATGTCTCCTCTAGCCTTGTATACCCATTTGTTTTTTGTATTTTTAGTGTGTTTTTATTGTTCGTGATTCATTATTGCTTATGTTGTTCTTTTTACATGAAAACAGTTTTTAATGATAAGAACCTTCCATAGTTTTGATTCCGAGCACCATAGGACGAATAACATTTTTAAAATGACCCGCCCATTTCACTTTTCCCGTGGCCCCATAAGTTTTCACAGGCGCGAAACAAAATTTCCAGATGACCGGTTTTCTATTGACGTCATTTTATATTGGTTTTTTGCGTAAAAACAGTTTCTAATACATGGGTACCCTATCTAGTTTTAATTTCAACCACGAGAGTCACCATAGGACGGACAGATTTTTAATTCCCTTTTTGCCCGCCCGTTCCACGTTGCCCGCCTCTCCAATGTACCATACTATCGCCTACCAATGGGTGTTGTGGCAATATTGTGCTTCAGAAAAACCCAGTATAAATCGTAAATTGAATTTTGCAACGCATCTTAGTTTATTCCCATCCTTCGCGAGTAGGCACGAGCAAGCCTTATCGCAGGAGTAAACATTTGCAAAATGTGTCACAGCTCCTTCCTTCCGTGCATTTTATCGTCTTTGTTTGCTTGTATTTTTAATACCTGCTGTCGGTGCAACTGTAACACTTTGTCTTTCATGCCCGAACGTGGAAGTACTTGCATAGTCACGACACAAAAGTGACGTGGAAAAACGCCTAGAGATTGGAAACACTAAGTGCAGTCACCTAATTTTTGTTCAAAAAATCAGATTATCCGCTACAATTATTTCCCTTAGGTTTCCTTTTTATCTAAAAAATTTGTTTATTCTGATTATTGAAAATGTAGCATGTCTTCTGTCAGTAAATACCAGAAAACCCAAAATATATCCGCATAATTGATTTTAAAAGAGAACTTGGGAAACCATCAGGAAAAGCGGTCATGGATCAGAAATTGATTCGCGATTCAAGCATTTAAAAAAGAGAAAAAAAGAGAAAAAGGTGATTCAATGTGTTAACCAAGTTGCTTTGTAATGTCAGACAAGCTTCAATGCATTCGCACAAAAATCAAGTACCTAATTTAATTTTAATTATCAAGAAAGTCCCAATTATTTACATTACACGGCCTGAATAATGAGGTATGAGTTCTGAAAGTTGCAAATGACTACGTCGGCAATGCCAAAATATCCTTTTCCAGATCTCTTGGGTGGTTTCATGATAAGAGGAATAGTCGTTTCGCCGTGGGTTATAAACGACATACGACAATCAGATTGAAAACCGTGTTGATAAATCAATAGAAATGATGTCCCTGAACTTGTCCATGCTAAAATATGATAAATTATTATTATATTTAATAATATGAGACTTACGGTTACGCGTCGCCAACCACTAGGTATTTTGAGGCAAAAGAGCAATTTGCGGTAATAAAGCAATACTGATCATTAATTCTTTTCCAATATTTGCTGAAAAGAGACTCTAATGTTTAAGAAAATTGTCATTTCACTCCGCGACTTTTTGACAAAAATTTGCAATACTTTATCACTTTGAAGATCGCGTAAGAGAAACTTGAGTCGGCCAAAGAGGATGATTCAACAGATGATGCTGACTACAGACTGGCCTCTGTCATGCGTGAGATCTTAGATCAGCACTTTGACACACACCCTCATGTGATGAAATCAAGTGAATGTGGCGCTGTTAGGGTCGACTTCCAAAAAAGGAATCAAAATTGAGAGTAAGGAAAAATTCATTAAGAATTTTGTTTGGCGGGAAATTTTTCTTTGAAACATCGTTATGTTATTCGATTAAAATCATTTGCTCATTAACCGCCAACGGGCAATTTTGACGATTTCGTCGGCCACGTAGCGGCCTTTGAGGGCCGCGAGGCGAGGGTAGGGTTGCGTAGCGGCCAGGGAGTACCCCTTGATACTTGATACTAGCTGTTCGGGGCACGGCTAGGCAGAGGACTCCCCCCTCCATCACCGGTCACCCCGTTGGCGGGTGACTTTAGAAGCGGAATTTCTCAGACAGTGTGGAGCGGTTTCAAAAATATGCTGTGTGATCGTGATTAATGACCTAGTAAGTTGGGAGATCCGAGGATCCGAACGGGCGGAATGACGAAACTATCACTCAAAATGACACTCACAGTCGACGCCAGAAGAGGAATGAATAGTCAATAGCCAGGGGCGCAAGCTTTTTGAGGAGATTTCATCGCTGAAAATTAATAGAATATAGATTCCACGAAATAAGCTTTATTGATGTACCACAGTAAGCCGTCGGGTACAGAATAGTTCCTGATTTTCCTTCCGTAACGGGCAACTAGACGAGGTCTGGGCTAGAAAAAAACGTCGCGTGCTCCTGTAGAGAAAACAATTCGAACTTCGGAAAGTTCAGAAATGAATTTTTAACCGAGATATTACAGAGTATTTTTAAACACAGACCAAATAAAAGTTAAATTTTTTCTTTTGTATTTTTGCTATTTAACCTATGTTAATTGTAAACACCTAAATCTGGCTTAAGAGTTAATCAGACTTCCCGTTGTGAAATTCATTTCCTTCGTGAAATCTTAAAGAGGATAGATCCATACGTAGCTCTTAATAAGTATTTTGACTCCCACCTTGACTAGTGGCCCATTTTAATACTTTTTGCATTTTGACAATTTTGAGCAATTTGTGGAGGGGACACCGCCCCCCTCTTCCGGGGTATACTGCTTAGCGCCGAGTGCGTCAGTTTGAACGCCCAGGCGTCATCGCGGTTTAAATTTGTTGCCTTTTTTAATGTGGATGCCATCAATTTGCGGTTCGGAAGGGAACCCCGACTTTTAAAATTGTGCCTCCCCGTTTTTCTCCCCCCCCTCTAAGGGGGCTAGGGGGGATTTGGGACACGGAAAAAACAAGATTAGTGTTAGGCACTACTGGCTGTTTAGTGGTGAGCAGTTGAGGGCTGGCGTCTAAGCGCTGTACAGCTCAACACAGGAAGGCAGTAGAGGTGGGCACTGAACACCAGTAGTGCCTATCAGATGCCGCGAGACGCAGTTACGCTTAACAGGTGTAAATTCACAAGCAGATTTTGCAAGTTGCCATAGCTCGGTGGTAACGCGCTGGTCTACCATCAGCGCGATTCGGGTTCAATCTTCAATCCCGGGCGGAGGCGTTACATATTTTACGCTCGCCAAGGGGTTGGACACTACTATTTCCTTAGTGACCCAGCCTCGAACTGTTCAGTGTCCAGCACTACTCGGAGTAGGTGGCTCTATTTGATCTAAACCAGTTTAGTGCCCAGCTCTATAGTGTAGGGCCCACCGCTACAGCCGTTTTTTTGTGGACCATACAAATCGAATTCCTTGGGGTCGATCACCTGGGAAACTGCTTTTTTCCGGGGAATCTACGCCAATTTTGCGACCGAAGGGAACAGATGGAGGAGGCCAGGGGCTGCACTGTCTCGCGCTGTAAGGGTTCATTTTTGGGCCTAAAATGGACCAATTTTTAATTTTTAGGGGTTAATTACACATGACATTTTCCGTATTTTTCAATTTCAATGCTATCTAATGGAAATTCGATTAGAAACCCCGACTTTTAAGATTGTGACCCCCTCTTTTACCATCCAAGGGGGGCTGAAGGGGGGGGGGGGGTCGGGACTATAAAATTCGGATCGAATGACCGCTCCCTCGAATGACCTCCATAAGGCGCACTAAAGTCACGGAATTTTTAACTACTAAAGGTTTTTTATGAAGTTCTTTCTAGTAATGTTATTCACAGTTAAAGTGAGAGGAACATGCTCACCATAAATGACCTCCCGCGCGACTTTGGATGACTTGCCGGGGTCGTCGTTGAAATCAGCATCCTTGGCTTTGGGGAAAATGGTCTCTTGGCTCCAGAAATTGGCAAACTAAAGTCTACGCGCGTCCAGTGGGATACGAGGTAATCATTTCCATGAAATGAACTCATACATCTATTCCAGGAAATTAACGTAATTGGGTCGATTTCACTTTCGGCTTTTTTCCGAAAGTACAATCCTACCCGTGATTGCCTTGTGCACATAGGTGTTTTCACAGACAATTTATTAACCTAATACAATCCCACCTGAAAAACGTGGTCGAATTAATAACGTTGTAGCCTGAAAGTGAGAAAGGTATAAACCGCATTCGTACACGGAAAAAACAAGACTAGTGTTGAGCACTACTGGCCGTTTAGTGGGGAGTAGTTGAGGGCTGGCGTCTAAGCGCTGTACAGCTCAACACCGGAAGGCAGTGCAGGTGGGCACTGAACATGAGTAGTGCTAATCAGATGCCGCGAGACGTAGTTGCGCTTAACAGGTGTAAATTCACCCACGAGACGTCGGTGTCACGATAGCCTGGTGGTAACGCGCTGGTCTTCCACCGGCGCAGCCCGAGTTCGATCCTCGGCGGAGACGTTTCATATTTTACGCTCGCTCCAAAGTCACTTTAGGGCTTGACACTACTTCTTCCTTAGTGACCCAGCCTCGAGCTGTTTAGTGCCCAGCACTCCTCTGACTTGCTGGCTCCATTTGACCTAACCCTCGTTAGTGCCCAGCACTAACATGTAGGTCCCAACCCTAAACTCGTTTTTTCCGTGTAATTAAAATTTCAGCTGGGAACGCGGTGAACTCAGGTTCTCGGAAATGAATAAAGGTTTCCCGGAAATGGTGGTAACACTGGACAGGATAACTACCGAACAGAGGAAGAACGCCGTATGAACCCTCAGAAGTTGCCAAACTTGCTTTGGCCGACCAAGATTTTTTGAGGAGAAGCTGTGTATCGATAAGAGCCGTTTTTGGCTCACCATTGCTTACTTTCCTCGATTTCACGACATTTTGCTACATAAAGGTCTTTATTTCACGGAGTGCGGCATTATAAGGTCATATTCAGTCTCTGTTCGGGTTTGGTCCTGGCCTAAACACGCGTTGATTTTGGCAGAATAGAATGTGGATTTTTCAACATTACTCTATATAAAGCTGCCTCACCGGCTCACTCTGCCCCCCTAGAGAAAAGTTGACCGAAGCGATTTCATTTAAACTTGGTACACGCTTAGCAATTGTTGTGAGGAGTTGATCAAAATTATTCCGATTCCAATCCGCTGCCTAGGACGCCCACAATAGTGTAAAGTTGTTTCTCCCTATAGTATTGCATTGGAGATACGCGGTTGTTTACGCGCACCGCGCAGCCTTATAGACAAAATTTAAGGTTTTAGGTGGTATTTTTCGACGGATTTTTGTGGAAATTGGTATCCGGGGGTATTTTCAACGACGAACTCGGATTTTTGGTCGGATTTTCAAAATCCAAGATGGTGGCCGTGGCCTAAAATGCTAAGTCGGCTCCTGTTTGATCGATTTTCGTGAAACTCGGTAATCGGGGGTACTTTTCGACGGGAAACTCGAATTCTGATCCGATTTTCAAAATTTCAAAATCGAAGATGGCGACCGTGCTTAAAATGCTATGTCGGCTCCTGTTTGATCGATTTCCGTGAAACTCGGTGATTGGGGGTACTTGGAAACTAGAATGTTTGGTCCGATTTCCAAAATTTCGAAATCTAAGATGGCGGCCGTGGCCTAAAATGCTATCTCGCTTCCTGATATCCATCGATTTTTGTGAAATTCGGTATTAGGAGGTGTATTTCGACGGGAAACTCGAATTTTTGGTCTGATTTTCAACATTTCAAAATCCAAGATGGCGGCCTTGCACCAAAATGCGGTACCAGCTCCTGTATCATCAATTTCTGTAAAACTCGGTGAAGAAGGAGATTAAGACGAAGATATTGTCTTCTCATATATGTTAAAAACTATGCGGGGCGGTGGAGGCTCGCGGAGCGAGTCGCAAGTTCATCGCGAAGCGAAGAACTTGGGTCCAGGGGCATTCCCCAGCTAGACGTGTCAGCTCACAAAACGAGCTAATCCTGGCTAGTTTGACTATAAGCCCGCAATACCCGCATTTATCGTCAAAATGGATCTTTAGAACCAAGTTCAGTGCAGTATCAGACCTGGAAAGAGACTGATAATGACCAAATCATAATGCATCGTGAAACATAGACCTTTAACTATAGCAAAAAATCAAAAGATTAAGGAAATGAAGCTCGGGCCCAAAAACGGTCCTTATCGATACCCCCCCCCCCCCCCCACCCCCATTCGCAAATATATTTCTTTCTATTTTTCGGCAAATTCTGTTTGTAATGGGTCAGTTGCGCTGGTTTCAAAATTAAGTTTTGATGCTTGTTTCCTGTAGATTTGCTAAAAATAAAAATATTTGTCAAAACGGTAACTATCTACGTTCAAAACTGACAGAGATATCAGTCTTTGAAAAGTCGGTGTTTTGACGTCATCCACCGCGGTAGTAACGCCGTTGATTTTTCCCAAATTGAAAAAAATAATATGCTGTTTTAGCATCTAGGATGTCAAAAATGTGTCTGGTGATCCCGATATGCTGCCTTTACTGCCCCCGCAGTTAATTTTGCATCCTGTGAATGCAAATTCAACTGCGGGAGCAGTAAAGGTAGCATGTTGAGATCACCAGACACATTTTTGACATCCTAGATGCTAAAACAGCATATTATTTTTTTCAGTGCACCTTGCTTTTATCCGGGATTCATGTTGAGTAATAACCAGTGCAAATGTGCGTCACATTGACTGATGAAAGCAATGGAATAAATCAGGGCTACTGTACTTGTACTACCGCAGTGAAGGACGTCAAAAATCCGACTTCTCAAAGGGTGATATCTCGGTTATATTGAACGTAGAGAGTTTCCTATTGGGTAGATCTAATTATTTTACTAATCTGAAAGAATCAAGCATCAAAACACGATTCTATGACCAGTTCAACTGACCCTTTTGATTTTAAATATTTGAAAATGTCAATGAAAAATACTCACAAGATTCCTCAAGAATAAGTATTTTCTGCGAGTAAATTTGGCAAACGTTGATTGTTGATACGGCGTTTTTCCTCGAAGCGGTATCCACGGGAAGCGGCGGATACGGAATCCGGAGAAAGGTTCCAACAAAATAATGAGGTTCCTCGAAATGGATATGAGGACGCCTCTGGGGAAGCCGAGATGCTGTCCGCCGGTATTAGCCTTGTAACTTGGGTTTCATTGATGCAATTTTTATTGATGCAATGAGGGCAGGGGCCACCAATTGTTTTTCACGCCACCAATCCCCGATCCCCGATCCGGAATCCGCGATCCGCCGCCCGCGCCGCGCCCCGCCGAGGACGCAACGACCACCGTCATCGCATTACTCCCGTTGCCCTCGCTTTTTCCAAGTCCTTCTCGTAAATAGTCGCCTCCAAAGACCACCCTCGGTCCTCGTTGCCGAATCCAGGGCGAAATTCACCCGGAAGGAATAAACTATTACATAATGCGCAAACCCAAGCATTGCCATGCATGTTTTCTCATCAAAAGTTCACCTATAGACACGATTTGTACACGGTCAGAAAAGTGCCCAGTAGGCCACCTTATCAACCGCAACGAGGACTTTCCTCCCGATTGAAACACGACGCTGAATAGTCTTCACATTGTGACGTCGAACTATTCAAGGGTGTTCCTTCAAGTTTGATACTATACATATGTAAAACATCTACTATTAGCTCCGAGACCTCTTAAATTTGCTTATCTGGTAACGCTTAGTTCCAGCGATCTACCGGGCCGATTTGCATGATTTTTGCGGCTGGCGACAGGCAATTGTCCCTAAATGAGCCCGCTTTATTCTGATTTTGAATATATGACCCAGGTTTTTTTTTTTTTATATTACGAGGTAAATTTGCGAGTTCTCCTATTTAAAGAATGTAATTTTTTATTTTTTGTCATAGTTTGTTTCAGCGATCTACTGGATTGATTTCCATGATTTTTGCGGTTATCGACAGGTGATAGTCTCTAGATGAGCCCGCTGTAATCAGAATTTGAAATAGAATCCAGGTTTTTTTATAGTAGAGGAGACCAGAAAGCTTAGAAAGGGGGGGGGATTTGAAATTCCCGCCAACGAGAAATGGCGGGAATTTCAAATTTAACGGGAAATGTTAAATCTTGGTCTGTTAGTAGGGTAGGTAAATGAATCTAGGGTATGCTGCTTTGCTACACACTATCCAAAGGCGACGAAACGCTCCGTTCTGTTTCCTTTCAGTCATGGCGTGAAGTTTGAAATTAATACCGATGTTTTCATTCGATATTCATTGGTCCAATTGCTCCCGGCGAGAGGGAGATTGGATAAAGGAGAGTCTGGTATGAAAATCTTTTTATTTTTTTGGTCGTTCTTTCATCGACGCGGGCCTAAGAGATCGGGAAGCGCCCTCTGGGGGTTGGACCGCGTAGCGGCCAGGGAGCATAGCCCCCTAGTACCCTCATATAGTCACACAAGTTAGAATGTAGAGGTTATTCACCTTTCTGCTACATTTGGGAGGAAAGCTCTCAGTGAATGACATGATTACCCACTGACCATTTTCTTTATGAATGAGTCATCTCCTTTAAATAAGCAACATTAATGAACTCACCATGAATAATTATGGAACGGCTCCATTTTTACGAAGACGTCCATCATTTGTGAGAATGACTGTCTAACCTCTGAATGTTTGTCCCAACACTTCCTCCCTGGTTGTTCAATTTTTGGGAAGAATTAGAAAAAAGAAGAAGAAACCCTCGCTTCTGGGACCTGTATGTAGGCGGGATCCCTCTGCTAATGGTCGTCACTGGCTGATGCTAAATGAATGAATGATTAAAGACGATCTCTAGTAATACTATGAAAGCCCGTGAACATTTTCAGAAAATATGACACAATAATAATTGAATTGTATGGTTCAACAACATACCATATCTTTTTTCCTATAACTCTTTTCTGGACCCTCTTCAAAAAAGCTCGACAATTATGATGGTCTTCGTCTTTCAGAAAAGTGCATCTAGGCTCTAAATAAATATACTCTATCAGAGATTACGGATAATTTATCGGATCAGTTATATGAGAGCAGCCATGAAAGCCGTTTCAGTAAATTAGGGACAAAATAGGGACGTATTTTTAAAATAATCGATTCAATTACGACCTCGTACGTCTAAAAAACAAATTAAATTGCTCTCACAAAAATGGGAACATCAGAACGTATTTTTGTATACGCAGGTTTATACATGCACTTTGTTTCCTCAATCAAATATTATTATTTTTATGTGTTCAAACTACTTTTTAAACATTGATAATGCACTGAACCTTTGAACCCTGTATGAGTTTTGGTTTGAAATGTACGGAGTGTCTCAGTGGTTAGCACTGTGCGTGTAGCAAAGGGTGCGTACGTTTGTGTTAGTGGTCTCTGAGTAGGTTTGTTCGTGCGTCCTGAGTGAAATTCACTTCACACTCTCTTTTTGTCCTTCTATCTCTTATCCTCACGTTAATTACTCAGGGCATTCCAGGGAAACTTTTCAGCGGGCTCAATATCCCTTTATATTGAGCACATTCCAGGCAACACACCCCGCGAGGTGTGTTTTGCTCTCGAAGAGAGCGCTTAACTTTGCCGGATCGTTCGTCAAGAGTAGCTTCTTGTGTCTGGTGTCCATTTCACAATTTTACATACATGTACCTACTCTTCAAATTTTGTCGTTGCCTTTTTGTAGATTTTTACAAAGGAGGAGCATCGTTAAGGGTCGTTTTTGGGCCCAACGTAGCTAAATGTCCTCAACCTTATGATTATTTGCTCATTGAATATCCATATGGTACGGAATCCATTTTGATTTGGTCATTTTCAGTCTCATTTTGGGTCCAAACATGGGTCTGCAGGCCTCTTTTGGCAAACAAATGTGGATTATTCGGCAAGTGACCGCAAACCTGCAAAATATCCGTTCTCGCCAAATTGACCTCTGGATCCTAGTTTATGCCGACCACTGTTAGACCTGAAAATGACCAAATCATGACGCATTCCGTATAAAATGTAGGCCTTCAATAAGCAAAAAATCGAGAAATTAAGGAAATCCAGTGGGCCCACAAACAGTCTTATTAATACCCTTCTTTTCGCACTATGTTTACATCAAGATTTTCTCTTCAATCTCATTGGGAGTCCTCCTTCATCTGAAAATAAGTTGACTGAACGTCCAAAAGAGCCCTATTTTACCCTAAAAGATTTAACCCCGAGTCGTCTCATATTACTTGGGACATCAATTTCACATTCACTAGAGCAGACACTGAGCACAGTGGCTTTTTTAAAAGTGTAGATGTCCATCCAGCCGCAGCATTTATCTAAAACTTAATGGACTGCTAGTTAGGCACTCGACGCTCGCGACTGAGATATCGTGGCCCCTCTGACGTAAGGGTGTATCTCAATTTTTACGCGATCCCTGCTCTCCATACCACTCTATGCTTTCCGAGGCTTATGTTAGAATAGAGATACGCCCTTACGTTAGAGTAGCGACGATATAGGAGGCACTTGAGTGAAGAGAGATGATTAAGTGACCCTCTGGCATCGTTCCCCGAAACGGATATATTGCGTTGAAGGGATAATTTGACGAGGAACTCAGGATCCCGGCCTAAACGCACGAGTGGCTGGCGCTGGCCCGTCAAGATGTGAGTAAGGGGAGAAGGGATCAGAAACTCTGGACTGGAAGTCAAATGGCCGCTGGTGGCAACAGCAACCGTGTCCGGGGTTGGGTGGAGGGCGAGGGTGGGAGTGTGGGGGGCGGCAATATTGGCGGAAAGGGCAGTGGCGCGGAAAGGGGAGGGGGCAAAGCTCCCCGAGCTTTAAGTGCGGCACCAACAGCGCCTCCTGAGATGTCATTGAACCCCGCGCCTTGCCTCGCATCTTTCTCTCTCCCTCCCTCTCTCATGCCCTCTTGTTTCCCTTTCCCCGATTCTTTCTCTTCGGAAGGTTTCATTCAATTCTAATTTTTACGCTTATGAAATTCTTTATCCAGTCTCCTACTCCGTTTGCTAATTGCCCTCATTCTCGACCCAGCCCCTCCCCCCCCCCCCCCCGTTGTTTCCCCGTCGTCTATTATTTTCTGGGGTTTTCACCGACTGCCTCGACCCTGGAGGCTTCGTGGAGTTCATTAAGTGGTCGACGGTTTTGTAAATGCTCTGAGCAAATATCGCAGGGGAGACAAAGAATCTGGAAATTACGTTCGGTGTGCCCGGCTTAATGGTGGAGCTCTGTTTTCGCTCTCTGAAATCGAGTTACCGGTTGATATTTTTATTTAATCCAGGTTTGCTTAAATAATCATATTGACATAAATCTGTTTCTTCCCTCTCTGGGATGACTGGCCGGAGAGAGGCTCTCCTGAGATGAAAGTATCAAGTATATAAATTTATAATGAAATACGATTTCCACATCTGAAGGTTACGCAATAATGTAACAGTCCCAGGTCTTTTGTACTGTTTTCTGAATTAGGAGTACATTATTACCGTGAACGGCAGTACCTACTTTAAAAATTGTGAGCCATGAAGAAGACACAATTTTAAAACGATTATGTTGCAAGTCATATGAAGTAAACTCATTGGAAGCATTTTCTAATAATTCGAAAACAATAATGATAATTAGTATTTTTTTTCTTCTATGTATTTTTGCCATGAATGCCCCTCCCCCCCCCCGCTAAAAACAATGAGTAAGACGTGGATAGAAGTGAGCGTAGGTTAGGAATGAAGGAAATAATGGAGTATAATCTTTGTGATAAATTCTTTGACTTGGACCTAAGGACTTAAGTTTACACAACATTTTTTGTGAGTCTGGACGGTGTTTGTCTCATCTTGGGAGTCGGTTGGTCAGAAGATGGGCCCCGGACCCCTGAAGACTGGTAATTTCGGCTGGCTATCAGCCGTTGATGGCCGTGACACTTGCGATAGCTTACTAATGCTCGGTGCATCTAGATGACTTCCTTGATGACTTTGCACAATAAAAAATTGACTTCTAAAATTGTTAGAAAATGTGAACCAAAGGCTGATTGAACTGTAGAAACGTATGGGTCTTTTCGTGAACACGATTTTTTTGCTGGCGAACTATAATTGAGCTATGACTACGCCTGATCGTACGCGCGGAGAGTATGAATCGTTGAAGCGTCCTCGGTAGATGGCAGGGATGAACGTTGATTATTTTTTTATTTTTTTGACGCCCATGATATTTTTCTGAACGGAAATGAATCTGAATTGATTTAATGACTAGATTTTCTCAGGGATACCCGACAACCCAAGGGACAGTTTTTCCCCTGTTGATGCAATTCCTTCTTCCGTGGTATTCCTGTTTCTTTGAGACTTTCAGCAGCTGTAGCAAAACAACCCTTTTTCTCTATTACATTGCCTCTCCTGTAAAAATGCTGTGTAAATTTAAGTCCTTAGGTCCAAGTCAAAGAATTTATCACTAGGATTATACTCCATTATTTCCTTCAATCCAATCTATGCTCACTACTACCCACGTCGTATTCATAGAGTACATAGAGTCGTAATGTAAATGGGAGAGCTGGCGCCATATTCTGCTCGACGAGTTCCGAGCCCGGTGTGCGCCGAGTTCGGGTCACTTTTTCGATACATTTTCGATCCAAAATGGCGGTGTGGAATACGTGGTAATTCCTATCTCCGTTGTTGTTGTTGTTGTCATCGGATGGCCGGGTACCCGTGTATCGCAAACAATCGATTATGTATCGAAAAAGTGACCCGGCGTCACACAGGAGTCTCGGAATTCGGGACATGGAAAATGCTTAAAAGTGGCGCAAGCTCTCCCAATTACATTACGACTCTATGTACTCTATGGTCGTATTCTTTGTTCTTGGGGGGGGGGGGGGGCATTCATGGCGGGAGGGGCTTCACTTTTCAGGTGCTTACCCCCTCCCCTCTACCTCGGATTATTTTTTTCATTTAGCCTGTGCTTTTATTCTTGAATCATTTTTATGAAGCCTCAAGTCTGCATGATCAGTTTTGAGAACTAAGGTTGAACACCCCCTCTCCATGAGTATTTTTTCTTCGGATATTCGGGGGTCCACTCCCCTGCCGTACTTTGGCGCAAGACAAGTTGTCAATGAACTTACTATGAATCTTACCAGCAGCTCTGAGCGGGTGGGAAAGATGGGGTGCGCTCATGGTGATTTGGATAAGATACAATGTAAAAGTGGGCGTGATTCCTTTTGGAGAAATGGGAAAGCGGGATATTAAATTCACCAATCGGAATCATGTGCCAACTGTATGCAGGACTGATGAGCCGCGGACATGGCACAAGAGCGTTGTGGATAGGGCTCATGAGTTCAAGACTCCGGCGATCAAGCACGGCCGCGGTGGCAGCCTCTTCACCGATGACATCACTGGTATTTTATTATTCCCATTCACTCTTTCGGCCCGAGAAGTAACAAGCACACCCCATATTTCCCACCTAAACCTGTTTAAATATATAATGTAATTGACTTTTCAACCTACCGGCCAAATAAATAGGACCAACAGGGTTTTTAGCCTCGGAGGACGGTTCTTAAATTACGTAATGCTCTAAGAGGAAGGAGGTTGAGGAGTTATTACCATTTTTACCAAAGCCATTTTTTAAGTGCTAAAAGATAGGGGCCTACGCCCCTAAAAGCGTTACATGGAAGGAATAAGGTCAAAAATGCCAAGTAAGTGCGTCTCGTATAATTTCCGAATTTTTGCTTCATGTGGATAATCTGGCAGACTTAGAACATGTCTTATATACACTTAAAAATATTTTAATTGATTCGTTGAACTGAACCCTTGGTTTTTGGAAGCGAGCCAACGGTTCATCGAACTGAGGTTAGATTCTGTCAACTGAAGACGTCGGTTCGCACGACTGAGGGCTCAGTCCTTCCAACCGAATAGCGGCAATTGGTTCGCCAAGCCGAGATTTGTTCTCCATGTAAGTTATCTCGAAGAAATATTCCGGACAAGAATAATCGTAATATTCGGGGAAGATCACGGAGATGAGTGAAAGTGGGTGAAGAAGTGGATGAACGTCGGAGCAAACGAAAACGACCTGACGTTGACGTCAGGGCCGGTTAAGTCGTCGTTCCTCTGACGTAAGGGCGTAACTCTATTTCTACATGAGCTCCGAAAAGCACTGAGTCATTTGGGGAGCAGGGCTCACGTGGGAATTGAGATACGCTCCTCCGTCATGGTAGCGATGAAGTGTCCGGGCAGCGAGGCGCGACGTGCGGCGATGTGCCATTTATTTAGTCTGGAGGCTAAACAGCCGTGCTAAGGAAAAACGCCGCATGAGCCTTCAGCCATTGCCAAATTTTTTCTGATAGGATACGAATTCTCAAGGAAACTTGTGGATATTTTAATCCCAATTTTGTAGAGATTTTAATTTGCAACGTAATCTACAGCAAGGCTGAAAATTTCAAGAAAAAATCTTGACAGATTTCTTCAAAGATAAATGTTTTACAATGGAAAATCTGGCAATATCCCGATGTTCATAAGGCGATCTTCCGTGGCATGGCAGTAAACAAGTACGGTGCGTCGCGTTGGTGCGAGGTGGCATGTGGCGCAGCCGCGATCACGGAATATTCATCCGAAAATAGACGACAAGTTTAACCCATTTATAATAAGTCGCACAAAATACACACATCATTAAGGGATCTTCAGCTACTCCGCGCTTCGCCTATGGATGCTCTTCCATTTGAAGCTAAAATGAAGAATCGAATACTCTGATAATCGATCCTTTTTCATTTCTGTAAACGGAGAATGAATCGATTCATCGCCAAGCACGGGACGAGTAAGAACAACAGACTCTCGGGGGCGAAGGATGAACGGCGCGCGGCGTCCGTGTTGACAGATTCGCCGTTCCTCGGATGTTAGAGGGTATCTGGATCTTGGCATGCGCCACGGAAAGCATACATTTATACGTTAATCAGGGCTCACGTCGAAATTCAGATACGCCCTTACGTCAGAGCGGCTATGAGATTCGCTTCAGTTCGGCGGTATCCATCCCTGCCGTAGGTAGAATTTAACCGGATAATTAGACATGGGTGGAGTATGCCCTACGAATTTAGAGCACGTTGGACAGTGTGTGTCTGTGACAGTGTGACCCTCTTCCCGAGGCAGGAAGCGGAGGTTTCCAGATTTTTCGGCAAAAACCAATTCACGGCGACATTTTTCAAGCTTAGTTGACATCGAGGATCGTAGTCATACTTGTTCCTTAAACAGATATTTCCTTTACGAAGCCTTTTTTTGGTGAACTCAGAAATTAAGGAGGGTTTAAGGAGAACTTAAACATATCATAATAAAGACACTTTTTGCGAACCTCGAGTTAAATTCAGGATTGAAATTTTGGATCCTACAATGATTTGACGGTACAAAAAACACAACATACATCAGAAAATATATTGCGAGTTTTCTAAATTCGAAGGTGTAGGCTCGCTTTTACCTTAATCTTTGTCAAAATTCTAGAATATCTTTTCCCGTAAATTGTACTTTTTGCGATGGCAAATCATTGTAATCATGGGGTTCCCCCTGGGAGAAGACGCAGGGGACGTCCACCATAATCGTGGATAGACGGCATTCAAGATGAAATTACAAGATGCCATTTACCAGGTGACCTCTGAGTCGATAGACAAGAGTGGCGATTAGGTGTCGCAGAGCGCCCGGGTGCGCTGTAAAAACGACATGAATGTATATATGGTTGGTCGGTAGGTACGTTTATTTGGTGCTTTTAACATTTGAGCTATTAACACCCTACAGGAGAGATCAAAATAGTGTAGTACAGAATTTAAACATTTAAAAAGTAGGGGTCGCAAAAAGGTAGTACACAAAATTAAAAGTTAGGACAATGAAAGAATACATTAAATTTGGAGATTAATTTGTTTGAAAAAGTATGGTTGGTTGGTAGATACGTTTTGTGTATGTATGGTTGGTTGGTAGATACGTTTATTTGGTGCTTTTAACTATTTGGCCATTAACACCTTAGAGGATAGATCAAAATAGTATAGAACAGAACTTAAAAATGAAAAAGGAAGGGGTCACAAAAAGGTAGTACATAATTAAAAGTTGGGACAAGGAAAGAATACATTAAATTTGGAGATTAATTATGTATGTATGTATGGTTGGTTGGTAGATACGTTTATTTGGTGCTTTTAATAATTGAGCCGTTAATGTATGGTTGGTTGGTAGATACGTTTATTTGGTGCTTTTAACAATTTAGGCACTAACACCTTAGAGGAGAGATCAAAATGTGGTATGTATGGTTGATTTATGTATGTATGTGTGGTTGGTTGGTTGGTAAATACATTTATTTGGTGCTTTAACATTGAAGCCATTAACACCGTAGATGAGGAGAGATCGTCAAAAAAACATAATGTAAATATTTAAGAAGTAGGAGTCACAAAAAGGGTAGTAGAAAATTAAAATTTAGGACAAGGAAAGAATGCATTAAATTTGGAGATGGACAAGGATAAGGGTGTATGTAGGGGTGTATGTATGGTTGGTTGGTAAATACATTTATTTGGTGCTTTAACATTGAAGCCATTAACACCGTAGATGAGGAGAGATCGTCAAAAAAACATAATTTAAATATTTAAGAAGTAGGAGTCACAAAAAGGGTAGTAGAAAATTAAAATTTAGGACAAGGAAAGAATGCATTAAATTTGGAGATGGACAAGGAAAGAAAACATTAAATTTGGAGATTAATTCGTTTAAAAAAGGGAGGGATTTCATGAAAATACTTTGAAAGGATGGTATGGAGGTCATGTATGTATGTATGTATGTATGTATGTATGTGTGTATGTATGTATGTATGTAAATCAATGTAACCTTTTGCAAGAATTTGTTTCCAGAGTTTCACTTCTGTTTTTCACTGAAGGGGTGCAAAAATCGTCCTTCTCATGATGCTCTATGTTAAATATCTCCTTACACTTTCCTTAATCACGATGTTTCAATCCATAGGATCGCTCCATTTTCCCTTTAGCAGCTTTGTCTACCAATTTCAATAATCTGCCTGTTTCTTTTTTTTTCTTTTTTTTTTCTTTTTTAAAAAAAAAATTACTTTTACTTTGTTAGACGTTAACCGCGACAAGGAAGACACAGATGGTAAAATTAAACATTGATTGGTTTCTCCTATCGATAATTGGCGGATGAGCTCTGAAGTGACAATCATTTGCCCACACTGTCACCCAAAAGGATCTCACTGAAGTCGGGAATCTGAGCCGAGAGTTTCACAGAATTATGGGACGGCGACGAACGCTGAAAATATTTTGACAATCTTTTATGGAAACTTGCGGGAGTGCGTCTAGATAGACGGTCGTCGTTCTCCACGCTGGAAGAGTATTAAGCGTATTTATTACCGTCTTTCCTCTTCCTAATATTGGAGCAAGTAAAAGTTTCTTGGCGAGTCTTTAAGCTTAAACGGCCATTAATGCATCCGCTGATCATAAAATACCTACGTACTCGTAGTAAATATTTTTATGTTGCCAACAGTTAATATACGGTATCGTTTTACTATCCCCCGTTGCAACGGTTTTCATTGAGTGTCCCAGTACCCTGTGAACCCCGGTGTTAAATTCCACCGTTTTATAGCAGGCGAATTTTCCTCCTAAGTGGTATTTTATTGCATCCTGATAAAGGGTATTATGGGTTTTTAACAAGCTCTAAAGCTACTTACTCATATCAAACACAACATTGTGAACATTTTCTCGGATAGTTTCCCGGTGACTTTTCATTGTGTATACCTAAGAATTTCTCTCGTTTTCAAGTCAGTATTTAAATTGTATTACATCTTGCATACAATGTATTAAGAGTTGTGTTCATTCTCGCCCCTTGAACTGCTCCTTTTCTTAAAAGGCCGTGTATGGTTCAAATGGTGATTAAGGGAGACTTATGGGGGTCCTCGATGCAGCATTGAGAAAAAACAATTTTAACAAATCTGGAGTAAAATTCAACAGTATATATCTTTAGGAATATACTCTTACAAGGGATTGCAATGATCTATCCCTGTGAAAAGAAAAATGCGAAAAATAATTCTATGCTTTTTGAAAATTTTAAATAAGGTACGGACCTACCCTAAAATTTCTAAATCCTGTAAAACATTTTCTTCCTAATTCTGATAGCACAGAAAATCTCTCACGCGCACATGCTTGATAAATGGAACGATGCATGGGCATAGGGTCGTGTCATTTTGAAGACTGACCACCCTGCAAGGTACGAAATTAAAAACTATGATGATTTTTCATCAAAATTCCACGTAGAAGACGATTTCTACAGCGAAAAGTACTGAAAGTAACTCTCAACTAAGATAGTAACGTTTTTCAATGCATAAATGCAAACTGCCTGCTCATGAAAAAAAATGGATAAACATATGAAACAATAAATAAAAAAAAAGTAAAAAAATAATAAACATTTACGGGCATTAAACGTTAACATGACAGTCTATGCGTTAAGAAAATATGACAATCTCAAAAGCTTTTGAACGTTGTTTACCCCTAAAAAACACATGGTGGGGAAAAACACTGCTGAATTAAGAGGCCTGTCAAGTACGTTATAATGCGCGGTTTGATGTAATCTCTCTTTTTTCTTTTTTTTGTGGGTGGGGACTTTATTTTTTTTGTATCCAATACTGAATTAAAACGACATGATCTTGGTTTGGAGTTACAATCGGATATTTTCATCGCGCGAATCGTGATCCACGTATACAATTTTGTAGAGGATACAGACGAGGAGGGACCCAAAAAATCCCCGGAATTTTACTGTAACTTGGCAACGATGGAAAATGTTCGGATTCCACCGCTAGGATGTGTAACTAGGACCTATGGAGAGTCATTAGGCTAAATGTTTACGTTATAGCACATTGTCCTTCACTTTGGCGAGACTTGGCTTCAGGGGTTGTTGGGCGAGTTCGTTGTTTTTGAAGATGGATCAATTTCAGTATCAATACTTGCGCTAAAATGTGTCTCTCTTACTCGACGAAAACACGGCTTTGTATGTTGACCTTTTGAAGTCTTGCCTCTGGAGGACAAGCCTCATCAAAAACTTCAATATAAATTCGGTTTTTCGCTTTAAAAATTGTGCTGTATAGCCCGAGACACCTGAATGGCTCCAAACTGCTATCGCCATCGGCTGGAGCCAATGAAAATAATGAAACAATTCGCATTTTTGTGAATGAGGATGGTTGAAAATCATTTAATTAACTAGCAGATATCACTTGAATGTAACACAGAAATATTCGAAATATTGCTGTGAAACATTTGGGCCTAAAACGCATTGTTGCCGAATACATCCCCTATTTAGTGCTCTAGTTGGTGATGACAGCTTGGCATCTAGCCGACGTTCAATCAATAAATCACACTTTCAAACGAAGAAAAACATTTGTTCACTTATGTCATAGGTAAAGCATGTTTTCTTCAAGATTCACTCCAAAAATTGACAGAGTTAGCTGAGCATTGCCCGCGAGAATCACCTATCTACAAAAACGACGAACTCGCCGAACAACCCCTTAAGCCAAAGTCTTGCCAAAATGAAAGGAAATTTGCTGCGACGCCGACGTTGGAAGTTGGTGTGATGACTCTTCAGCTCTTAGTTACACCTCCTAGCGGTGAAACCCGAATATTTTCCATCGTTGCCAAGTTACAGCAAAATTTCGGGTTTTTTTGGGTCCCTTCTCGTACATCAGAATAATGATTTAATTCTTTCCTAGTCCAGTGGTCCATTCTCACTGTATAAGCGGCAGAGGGATCATAATATCACGTCAAAATTTTAACATAAATTGAAGTAAAAACGTGTGAGAGATTATAACGATGAATAAAGGGCCGGTCCCCTGCGGTGCATAAAACGCTATGTATTCGGGTCCAAGTCATTGAAGTCGATTTTCTCCACAAGAAGCTTTTTCTTCATCGACGCTGTGCTCTTTCTTAGCAGGGCAGCCAACATGTAAGTTCACAGAATCAAAACTGTAAAAAATGTAGCCAATCTGAGATGGAAATGCCACGGCTGTTTTTCCAAGAGCCCACTCGTTGCCCGTTTTTTCCCCTCATCGTGAGTCTGGAGACCGGAGAGAGAGTGATTTACAATCTCCAGGCATCCCCAACGAGCCACTAGACGAGGAATATTTTAAGGGATGTTTGTTTTAAGGGCTCTCACAAAATGAGCTTGAGTTCCCGTTCTACTTAATGGTTTTAAGATTGATTTTCTGTCCTCTCCCGCCATGCGCGCGCTATCCCCCCGTAAGGGATCCCTCTAATGATATCAATTAATAACTATCGTTCCACTTCTCGGCGAAAACAGGCCGCGCCTAGCAAGTTATAATATAAAATATAACGCAGCCATATTATTCCTTGTTGCACCGTCGCCACAAGATTCCTCTGAGAAACGTCCCAATTTCTCCATATTCCACGTGTGAATTATTTTTACCCTACGTTGAAAGGCATCAATGAGGCTGCAAGGTCCTCTGTCGGAATGAGGTTCAGTTTTCGTGATGAGGCCAACATCAGTATCCCTGATTGAGGATATATGGTATAATTAGACACCATTCACTCGCCCCCATCAAAGCTTTCTCTGGTGGTTTGTTATATTTGAAAAGTTGGCAGTAATGTGCCGGGTGGCTTTATTTATCAACCGCCATTTTGTGTGACACTTGAATCTTCAGGGAGAAATCCCGGATTTTTGGGGGATGATAAGTGATCCAAAGAGAATGGCTGCATGTCTCTAATTTAAGCAGAAAATTCAAGATAATGAGTTTAAAATGGTTTTCCGGAAAGGGCAAATCATGTTGCTCATTCTGCCTTCGTAAGGAATGCCATATATTAAAAGGATTCGATTATTGGTAGCATTTTTATGATAAAATGAGAATATCTGAAACATTTGTGAATTTTTTGCTTAGACTGAAGCGGAATTTACTTTTTTACGGAGTGACGTAGACTTTCACGGGCGGAATCTACTTTTTCCTCGGTGCGTCGAACGCTCTTATTAGAGTGAGATTACGGTGTATTTCATTCCGAGATTTTTAACAGTTATATAACTCAAAGCGTGATGATTATTCACAGTGAAAGCCGCATATCAAGAATTTGCATTACAATGTTTCAGTATTTATGTACTTCCAAGGGAAACCAACGAAGATTATTGTTTAAACTGCTCACATAGTTGTTTAAACAAGATGAAGAAAAATGACTAAAAATATGAAGGAGTTATGTTCCTCGGTTCGCCTCTGAGAAAGTCAAATATTAAAAACACTTTGCATCGTCGCAAATTAGAATTTGTATTATTTTTGATTTTCACGATTGTCGTGTGACCAAGAAAACTGATAAGGAGATGAGAGAGAAAACCAATCATTCAGTTTGAATTTAAACTTTTGAAGTGTACCAATCCCGAAACACTCCATACGAAGTAAATCTGAATGAAAGGTCATTAGATTCTCTTTTCCATAGTGTTAATGATCCCAACCCCCTTCAAAGTTCAAAATACTTTGTGCACAGTTTCTGAAAAGTGAGCTAACCTCCTGACAAGTTCTCAGTTATAACTTTGTTAGCCGACTTTGAGTCCCACACTTTCACCAGCAGTTCGTTGATTGATCTCTTTCCACGTTGGCGCTGTTTCTTATGGAACATGAAAGTGTGAGCTCCCGTCTGAGGGAAAAACACCGCATGAGCCTTCAGAACTCGCCAAATTTCTTCTAATTTAATGCAAGTTCTCCAAGTATTTTCCTCATGGTTTTTCCCCCGATTTTCCATAGAATTTCATTCGCGTTTCAATCCACAATACCTAAGTTTTCCGAGGAAAACTATTCATACATTCCCTAGAAAATAAATAATTTAGAGGGAAGAATTTGGTAACACTGGGATGTCCATACGAGGTTATTCCTCAGCATAGCAGGAAGAAGGTAAGCGGATGAGTCACCCTTAGCCTATGAGCTTGAGAAAAGCATCTGAAATGTTGAAGAGTGAGAGTTCGCATAATATTTCCCCCGCCCCTCTTCGCCGGGCGCGCTACAGAAATGATGATATAATGAAATCCACGGGCTTAAATCTATCATATTCAAAGAAATATTATTTTGTGTAAACACACGAAATACGATGGAATAAATGCGGTGGCTAGATGTTAGGTTGGTCTGGGCCTTATACACGACTAAGATCCTGAGCGACGTCTACGTCGCGGTTTCTTTAAGTCTCGTAAAATATTGTGACGCATGTCGCTCCCCCAAGATTAATGGCTTCCAGATATGCTTCGTTTCTTATTTTGTCATTCTTCTGTTGAATTTCTTCTTTGCCGGGTTTTTTTCCTCGGCCACGAGCTCGGAAAAACATGAGATTCTCTACCTGCGAACCGTGGAAAACGGCTTTTCACGAAATAAATAAATTAATCCCCGTTCAATACCCTGAAAATCACCTATTTGGTCATTTCTACGCTCGCGTATGAAGATATTTCTTTCCTTTCACTTTAAAAAAAAATACAACATAAAGTGTGAATTTTTATCCGTGCGTCCTTTTAAGAACACGATTCAAAATGCACAGTAGTTGCAGCAGTGCTCTACTAAATATAGCAGTTTTGAAAGCATGAAATACATGAAAAATTATTCGAAAAGTATGACCCAGAATGAAGAAACGGTATACATTTTTTACCCGTGATTTCATCGATACAAAAGTTTAAAAGCTAGATACCCCAAGAAAAAGAGTACCTCCAAAAGAAACTCTCCGGAGGTGTAGATAAACCTGCTTCAGAAAAAAACATCAAGCTATTCTACATTTCCGTTCCTTCTCTTCCTTTCATCCCCCAAAATGGGGGGGAAACCGCACGTCTGATCATCGTTATAATTTTTGTTTAGTGTTGTGTGTTTGCATATTCACCTAACGTTATCAAAAAGGGAATATGAGTAATGCTAATAAACATTCGTATTACTCACGGCCCATTCGAAATTGAAATCGTCAACTCGGAGCCTAAAATGTCTCGGTTTTCAATGCCAAGAACTCGAACAGACGACTAAAGCTCCGAGCGACCCAAAAATAAAAAAGAATCTCGCCTTGAATCGCCTTCAAATTGCTCTTGATGCAATCCGCTCAACTCTGAGGCAAGTTTGTTTGTCTTCTCCAGGGAAATCATTCTTCTATTGAAACCTGAAAAAATTACGGAACTGCACCAAGGATCTCCATCCTCTAGTTACACCATTTCAAAAACTGAATACTTCTGCTTTGAATTTTGAAGAGAAGAAAAATGATCAAATTTGAGACGCAGGCACCCCCTTTCTATCAAAGATCGAAACAAAAATCTAATTGAAATGCTAACGGCCTCAGAGTATGTACTTTAATTCAGTCGTTTACACTCTATGTATGCCGTCGGAGTTTTATAACTCATAAAACCTGGTTTCTTCTGCCACTCAAGTGAAACACCGAGACCCACACTGCACACAGTAACCACAGTCGGCCTAAAAAAATTGAAATTGTATTCCCTTTCATTTTGATACTGCTTTACATAAAAGACACATTTTTATTGTTTGTTGGTTACGTTACGCGTGATGCTTTAAATTTCTATTACCTACCTCTCCTTTGTCGAATAAATAGTAGATTTTCTGAACATGATCCTCAATACTTAATGTGAAGCAAAATTAATAATTTACGAGACGAAATTATAAGCCTGAGAAAAAATTCTCTCTGCTTCAGATACAAACAGAATTGATCTCGACGACTTGCTGGTTGATTGGTGTGAATGCTTCACGAGAGTGAATACCTAAGTTTTTTTCATCCAAAATCAATCACTGACTTGGTTGGAGGCGAAAAAATCAATCAAATGCCAGTCGCAACCGTCACACCAACAAACAACAAATTCAATTATTTTGGAGGGATCGCAGAACACCATTAGTCCAATCTTCTGTCGAGAAATGTTTGCAAAAACAGCGGTCAGCTGAAGCTTCAAGAATTAGGTACAAACTTGGATGACAAATGAGCCGTTCCTTTTCGATTTCCTGTCACTGATTGGCAGTACAAAGGAATATTTTCAAACACCTCTTTCAATTAACTCTCCTTACCCTTACTCCAATCCTTGAACATACAGAAGAATTTTTTTTCACAAAACAAATGTTTTTCACATTCTTACATCTCTGTTTTGCAATGCACGTGTATTTTACTTATTCCTCAATCGAACAGGAGCAAAACAATGGCATCGGTAATTATATTTTGACCGCGTCATTTTTCCTATGATTTTGTGCCATTTTCATAGTTAAAATGTAAGGATCTGTATCCCCCCCCCCCCCATTCCGTCAAGTCAATAGTGAAGGGGAAGCTGACAATGAGATTGATGGTAGTGAGCGGATTACCACTATTTTAACTCGTGGGCAGTGATTTTGCCTACCCTTTCATTTGAAGGCGAACTGTGCGTACTTGTTCTGCTGCGCATGGTTGATACCTCCGTATTTTAGCATTCCTGCCTTTGATTGTATCTAACATACTCTGATTATGTTTTTCTTTCTTTCTTTCTTTCTTTATGTAAATTTATTACTATTACTGCCTTCTTTAGAGGTGTGAATGGCCTTAGATGCTAAAGCACCGCTTTAAAATAAAATTATATTACTACTACTACAACTTTCTTTATTTCTTTTAAATGTATGTCTAGATTAAGAATCCTACAATTTTTGTCACGCACCTCGTGGGGCGCTGATAAATTCACTTTGCTCAATCTTTATCGATCTTTGATTAGATCAAAATTAGATTATGCCTGTTTTATTTATGGGACTGCCAGCCCTTTCTACCCTCAAAACTTTAGATGCCATTCATACTACAGGTATTCGAATTTCAACAGGTGCTTTTAAGTCAAGTCCATCATCTAGTCTATGTATAGAAGCTCGTGAGCCTCCCCTTTCTTACAGAAGACAATTACTGCTCGCAAAACATCTCGCTAAGATGAAATCGTTTGATACATTTCCTGAAACCTTCAAAGAATTACTTACATTCAAAAACCAATTGTATCTTTCTGTTTTCAGGTTTACTAATTTTAATGATGTGTTGAAATTTAAAGAATAACCTATTTTCCCTTTTTGGCAGACATTACCCACGGAAAATGTTTTAAATGTTCCGGTTATTGCAAAAGCTAATTTATCTCGAGCTGAAATGAGACAGAACTTTTCCTCAGTCATTGATTCTCATGCTGAGCATAAGCCATTCTATACAGATTGATCTAAAACTGTTAATACTGCATGTGCTTTCAGTTGCGAATTGAACGAAATATACTATTTTAAATTATCACCAGTCACATCTATTTTTACAGCTGAGGCTCTAGCTATCTCCAAAGCCTTAAATTATGTCCATAATGCAGACTGTAAACAATCAATTATTTGTTCAGATTCATATAGTGTATTAAGTGCTTTAGGTAACCCCAATAATCCTCACCCAATCCTTACCCAGATCCAGAATCTAGTATTCACCCTTATATCTAAAAACTTTTTTTTTGGTGCCCAGGACACGTTAATATTCCGGGTAATGTTCGAGTAGATTCTGCAGCCAAGGAGTCTAGCCTTTCAATTGGCCCCTTCTCGAAGGGATCGGTTACCTCTAAAGATCTGTTTCTAGATATAAAAGGAAAAATTCTCCACCATTGGGTAACTGAGTGGCAGCATTTCACCAATGCTAAATGCCCCCCCTACATTGCCTACTTCACCTCCATCCGAAAAATTTCATTTGACTCGACTTCAACAAGCAGTCCAAACTAGACTGAGAATTGGTCACACAAATTTTTCCCATAGCTATTTGATGACCCAATCAAACCGTCCTGCTTGCACTTCTTGTCCAAATTCCCCCTTGACGGTAGATCACGTTCTTATAAGTTGCCCACTTTATAAAGAATTCCGAGCACGTTTTTTTCCCTACCCCTTACCCTCTCTTAAAAACTCACTTCTGAATACTCATCCTGTAAAACTTTTTGAATTTATGCGCTCCACTAATCTCAAAATTTAACCTTTCCCCTCAACCCTTTTGTATTTTTACTGATGTAACCTTAATTTCCATGTAAATTTATTACTATTACTGCCTTCTTTAGAGGTGTAAATGGCCTTAGATGCTAAAGCACCGCTTTAACATCATCATCATCATCATTAATCATCATTAATATAAACTTCGAAGGATTCAGACTTTCAGCGATTCTACCCTTTTCTATTTCACTCGAGAGGTTGCCAGATTGTGCGATAAATGTGAAAATTTTGCATGGATTTGGATTGGAAAGTTATCTGGCAACAATAGAGTCCGGGAGGTATAAGAGGCTGCTTTGCTGGGAAACCCCATGATTTAGCCGGAAATGTCATTTAAACAATTGATTCCGTTTGAAGCATCAATTGTATACTAGGGGAAAGCTATTTTAAAATAATAATTGTAAATGGACACAGATGCTACAGAAAGGGAAAAAGGAAATGGAAAGGAAACGAAATGAGGATATGATTACTAATATGCAATCGAAGAGAATAAAACAAAAACATCAGAGAAATTTATATGCGATGAAAGTATAAGAAAAAACACGAGTGGGCTCATTGCGATTCGGAACTCAGACTATACTATCGTTGAGCAGTTTTTAGACCCCCTACGCCACCGATAATCTTCTTAAAAGGTAAAGATAAACTTTCGCTCCTTCAGCAAGTCAAATCGCGGAGGCGGATCCCTAGATTGTCTTTTTCCGCCACCCGATGGGATGACGTCCCAGTCAAATGCGTTTTTGAAGAAATGATCGATCCCCATCATCGCTTCATCTCCACACGTCTATTCATGTGCAAATGATGGCACGCTCCAGCACGAAATCATTTTTGCCTCCAGAGTCTCCAAAATGTATACATCTTAATGATCAATAATGTCCAATCACTGAGAAAAATGGCTCGCGGAGCGAGCCGAATGTCACTCGGGGGTGATCGGGGGTCCAGGGGGCGCAGCCCCTTGGCGGCCGTGACGGACGCGCAAAGCGCGTCCAGAACGGCTAGTAAAATTATATTACTACTACTACTACTTTCTTTCTTTCTTTTCTATTCAATTTTTCATTCATGTAATCTTTGAGCATATGTTTGAATGGAGATCAACAAAGAAAGGCAAACAACCCCGGGTATTTTCACAGGCTCTTAACTTAACAACTATACATTGAAATGTACTTGTTGAACATTAAAAATGTACTAGCCGATTATGTTGCTTTATTCCGGAAAGGCTACTCCCAGATCGTATCGACTTTGATTGACTTTTAAGTTATTAATTTCAATAGAGCCCCACCCCTCCCCTAAAAAAGAGAAGAAAAACGATATTAACAGACCTCGTTGAACCCATAATAAATAATAATTTTTTTTAACAATTTCGGAACATCCCATCCCACCTATAATATCCCACCTATATAATAATCCCATCCCACCTATAATAGTTACCCGACCTATGTCGTCAATTCTTTCGTTCACAATAACTATCGTTAGATTTACGTTAGCCCATTCAAATTTTGTAATTTTGTCCATTTTGGTATTATAAAGAACTGTATCGATTTTTTGTTAAATCGCACTTACCGTTTATAAACGGTAATTGTCGTAAGTGACCTACTTACGCTGTTTTCCACTAATCTATTTATACGAAAGTTCCATTCCTTGGTTTCCTTGGTAACCTTTGTTTGCTATCAGCTGATGTTTTATTTCATTTTTTTTTTTTTTTTTTTTTTTTTCAATCATTGCTAGGTTAGTTCTAATTTTTTAATAATTTTTTTTAAATAATTTTTTAGTTCTAATTTTTTTAATAATTTTTTTTTAAATAATTTTTTAGTTCTAATTTTTTAATTTTTAATAATCACCCTCTCCCCTCAACTCATTTTTCTATCGATTTTATTTTTTTTTATTTTTTTTTTTATGGTATTTCTTGCTCCCCTACCACCATTTTTTCGGGGTTATAGATATTTTAGCGGTCTCTAGACCCGTGACTCCAGTCACGGGCATTTCGAATAATAATATATCGAAGAGTGGGTCGGAGGAATAATGACCAGCTTTATTTCTCGTGTTTTTGATATCTCATTGTTAGAGACCAAAATACAAATTAATTATTTTGAAGCGGTTATAATGAGGTGGAAAGTAAACTGCATGAGTGTACTGCACCACTGAATCGCATTGAGCTGGTTACATGTGTATAAAGGTTCAATGTTTGAGGTTTCACAGTGGCGTGCGGTGGGTTCAGAGACAGGGCAAGCTCTAGCATTCGTCATCCGGGGGGGGGGGGGGGGGGGTTTAACGTAGCCTCTTTTCCTTCCCCCTCCCCCCAGCCACCCTAGAAAATTCTTAAAATTTTACTCTATTTGCTCTATTTTTCGGATGAAATCTGATGGAACGTCTTGAAAAACTGTGGTTTTATTTCTCTCTCTCGTATTTATGATTTCATTTACTCAACTTGTTTCGAATGTTATTGATCATTGAAGGACGGCTCCATACTCTTAACTCCTAATTTTGCCACTTATTTGAGGTATTTTAGTCTTTATTCTACAGCATTTAGAATTTTTTGAGTTACTTCAATTCCCCCCCCCCCCAAAAAAAAGGGCTTTCTGCATTTAAAACAGGATTGAGAATTGTCTAATTCATCACCAATTTGATCCAAGTGAGCGAAATTTTATAGAATATAAAGGCATTTGCTCCGGAGGAGTAATTACAGCCGCGACGGAAAGAGGGAACAAGATAGCGCATCGGAGGCAGAAGCAGCGCGCTGCGGTGACGGGCCAAGAGGTGGCCAAGAGAAGCGAGCTGCGATCGCGCAGCGAAGGGCTCGGACTCGGATCGTACCGCACTCCCCGCCTGCCTTGATTCCGCCGCTGAGCAGTGGCGCTCCGCTCAGCTGATCGCAAGCGATTCTCCAGCGCATGAGTTGGCCCGTGTTCAGGCCGCGCAGCGCGCTGCGCCACCTCCATCTGCTCTGCCGCTTTCCTACTTCGGTGGCTTTATACGTATTTCTGTCTCCCTCTCTTTCTGTTTTTAATGCAATTTACTTACTGAGCACATTTTATAAATTATATTTGCTAAAATGTAAAACATTTAATAGGTGTAATTTTCTTCTTTCTTTTGAAATCTTTGGGCAAGCAGTGCTTGCCTTGCTTATCCGGACCGCACGCCACTGTCAGGAGTTTTTTGATCGAGGTATAATTTGCAATAAATCGTCCGCTAGAAGTGATGCGGTTGCCAATTATATGTATAAGTAACTTTTATGTCATGAAATCACTTTTTTATGAGTCTCGTCATCGGACATCTATAACGATCATGGATATTCTTCTAATGGTGGCGCCCATTCGCTGTAAAGAAAATTACCGGCCACAGGTCCCTCCAACTTATACTTTTTCACGATTTTGCGTAAATCCCAGTTTGCACGCTGTGGGTCATCTCTGTCCCTGCAAGTGAAAACAAAATTTATTCTGATACGCTTTTCCAAGCAGAAATACAAATTAATGGATTCAGATACCGAATGAATGGAATAATCAATTGAAGTGGCGGGTGTGTAGCTTCCATTTCTCTTTTCTCTTCGACTGTAACAGATACCTCAGGAACATTAGGTATAAATTCAGTCTCACCTGTGAAATTCATTTTAAAAAACCCTGCCGCTTGCGGCAGGGTTTTTCCGTGGGGTTGCCGGCAAGTAGGGGACGGTTCTTTTTGTAGTCTCTGCATCTACCGCGGCATGAGTGTATTTTCCGAGGGGTAGTGGCACATTGTGGAATGAAATCATTTGACCTACCCCTCTTGCCACAGATATGTTTCGAGAAACAGTTCCCCTTGGCTGCGCAACTCCTACCCCGCCCCCCTCACCCGTAAAAACGGTAAATTGCCAATATTATGGAACGCGTTGGCCGCAATTCAATAGGAAACCAGTCTTAGTAGATATCTAACTACCATTAAAATTTCAGCTCAAAATATTCATTTTTACTCGAGTTATCGCGTGGACAAAATTAAACATCCCCCCACTTTGACCCCTCGCTGTGCGAAAAGTAATTAACGTATTCCGATTTTTTCGGAACTTCTTCGAATTTTTTCACAGTGTAAAAGTACTCTTAGGGGATTATGAACCCCAGAAGTTTCGTTTCAAGAAACTTAAAAATTAACTGCCGCTCAACGCTCTGAAAACTGAAAAATCCTCACGCTGGCTAATATATATATATATATATATGACAGAAAATGAATCATCACCGTATATAATTCCGTAAGCCTTTTCTTCACGTCAAAAGTCAGCGCGAACCGCCGGGCCGATCCGCGCGCGGGTGGTACAGGCTCGACCGTCCCGGTCCCCCGACGGCGGGAAAAATATAGGGATCGGCCGGCGTGCCCGGCCCCCCTCGCCCCCACGGGATTAACGGTTGTCCTGTTGGTCCCGTCGGGAGATGCGCGGTTTTTCCTTTTTCCCGTCCTATTTTTCTTCGGTCCGATGACTCGACTGCCCGGTTCGTTCGTTTCCCTGGAAATGCCTGTGGATGATGGATTTACTGCGGAAGCGTAGTGCACCGTCGACCGTCGTTGTCTCGCAATTTGTTTGTCTTCAGTCAAGAAGAATCCGTGCGATCAAAGCGTGGGCGTCCTGCGAGGCGTGGGCATGTTTTTTGCAACTCCTCCTTGAACCCCCGAACGGCGTGGCGAAATAGGACTGGTGCGTGATTTACCGTATTCGTTTCGGCGGAGCATTTACGATGTTAATGAAAGAGATTCTTATAAATTTAATATATTGAGATATATAGAAGCTTAATATTGAAGAGATGAATTAAGAACGGAAATTTTGCAAAACCGCAATAGATATACGTGGTTTCGCACTTCAGTCGGTGCGATACGGACATCCATCAAGTTTAAAAAAATGCATCCAGTCCCCGCCACCGCCGACCAACGCGTTTGTCGATCGAATCAACTACAGGTAGTATGAGGAGGCAGTCAAAACGCCTTCAATTTTATGAACGCAATACCGACATATGTCGAGGTTGTATAGTTATATCAAGACGCCGTAGCAAACGCGTCCCATTGTTTATCGTTCCATACGAATATAACTTAAGCGAGGCCAGTCATAATGCCTTCGTTTTTATACATACATATTTTTGGGCCAAATGAGAGACGGCGTCTCTCCTTTTGCGACGTTGCAGACTTCCTAAGAAATTTTATTTTTCTGTCGAGAAGCTGGTCAACATATAACTTAAATTTACCATGATTTTTCGTATTCGATAGCAGAAGATTTGGTTCAAAATTTAAAGTCGTAAATTTGGATTGTTTCTCATGGAAGAGATGAATTAAGAACGGAAATTTTGAAACACCGCAATGGAGATACGTGTTTTCGCACTTCAGTCGGTGCGATACGGACATCCATTAAGTTTCAAAAAATGCATAAAGTCCCCGTCACCGCGGACCGACGCGTTTGTCGATCGAATCAACTACACGTAGTGTGAGCAGGGCGTCAAAATGCCTTCAATTTAATGAACGCAATACCGACATATGTCGAGGTTATATAGTTGTATCAAGGCGCCGTAGCATACGCGTCCCATTGTTTGTCGTTCCATACGAATATAAGTTGAGCGAGGCCAGTCAGAATGTCTTCGATTTCATAGATACATATTTTTGGGCAAAATGAGAGACGACGTCTCTCCTTTTGCGACGTTGCAGACTTCCTTCGAATTTTTACTTTCTCGTTTTTTCTTTTGAGTAGCTGGTCAACATAAAACTTAAATTCTCCACGATTTTTCGTATTCGATAGCAGAAGATTTGGTTCGAAATTTAAATTCGTAAATTTGGATTGTTTCTCATGGAAGAGATGAATTCAGAACGGAAATTTTGAAACACCGCAATGGAGATACGTGGTTTTGCACTTTAGTCGGTGCGATACGGACATCCATCAAGGTTAAAAAAATGCATCAAATCCCCGTCAGCGCCGACCAACGCGTTTGTCGATCGAATCAACTTCAGGTAGTATGAGCAGGCAGTCAAAACGACTTCAATATTTTGAACGCAATACGGACATATGTCGAGGTTGTATAGTTATGTCAAGGCGCCGTAGAAAACGCGTCCCATTCTTTATCGTTCCATACGAATATAAGTTGAGCGAGGCCAGTCATAATGCCTTCAATTTTATACATACATATTTTTGGGCAAAATGAGAGACGACGTTTCTCCTTTTGCGACGTTGCACACTTCCTAAGAAATT
Source organism: Bemisia tabaci (assembly GCF_918797505.1). Lineage (NCBI taxonomy): Eukaryota > Metazoa > Arthropoda > Insecta > Hemiptera > Aleyrodidae > Bemisia > Bemisia tabaci. Next base: position 60,749 of record NC_092795.1, on the reverse strand, counting down.
TTATTTTTCCGTCGAGAAGCTGGTCAACATATAACTTAAATTTTCCATGATTTTTCGTATTCGATAGCAGAAGATTTGGTTCAAAATTTAAATTCGTAAATTTGGATTGTTCCTTAATGGAGATACGTGGTTTCGTACTTCAGTCGGTGCGATACGGACATCCATCAAGTTTAATTAAATGCATCAAGTCCCCGCCACCGCCGACCAACACGTTTGTTGATGGAATCAATTACAGGTAGTATGAGCAGGCAGTCAAAACGCCTTCAATTTTATGAACGCAATACCGACATATGTCGAGGTTGTATAGTTGTATCAAGGCGCCGTAGCAAACGCGTCCCATTGTTTATCGTTCCATACGAATATAACTTAAGCGAGGCCAGTTATAATGCCTTCAATTCTATACATACATATTTTTGGGCAAAATGAGTGACGACGTTTCTCCTTTTGCGACGTTGCAGACTTCCCTAGAAATTTTATTTTTCTATCGAGAAGCTGGTCAACATAAAACTGAAATTTTCCATGATTTTTCGATAGCAGAGGATTTGGTTCAAAATTATATGAGCTTCGGAAGCAGACAGAAATGCAAAAGCCATACAACTTTTGTACCTCAAAATGTTGGTCATGAAAATGGGTTGGAGAAGAGGTCGCGAAGTTGATCATTGATTCCAGGCTCGGCAAGTCTGAGAAGACCATTATGACAACATCTGTTAAAATAGCCGTTCACATCCTCCTTTTTGAAATGCAAGGCATCACAATACTGGCACTTCACATTTAAAAGTCCGAAATTATTTTCCGGAATAATTTAATTTTTCCAGATTTTAAATTTAAATTGTTATTAAATGATGATAAATTCAAAATTCCAATTTCAATTTCCAAAATTTCAGAGCATGTTATATCTCCTTTCAAAATTTATTGTCAAGTCAAGTTCCTATTCATTTATAATAATTAACTTGGACGTGGTTGTTTTATGATTTCTTACGTGCAGTTCCCATTCAGTGTTTAGCGGCCGCGTAGCGGCCTCAGGCCCCTAGTGACATGTATATTCGTGATTTACGACCCGAGATCGGTGCTCTTAACATGGTCCCAGGTCTAGGTCCCACCATGAGGGAGAACGCAATAGTGTATCTTTCATTCGGAAAACACACTAAAACTAGTACCTACTGTTAGGAGAAATATTCTCATGATATCCATGCTAAAAAGTAAATAATAGCTTTTTAAGCATATTAAAAGCTCTAAGGGAGCATTTTTCTCAATTTAGTTGAACAGTTGACAGATGAAATTAATAATATATCTAGAAATAGAATAAAGAACAATAAAATGAGGCCTAATGCAAACTTTTGCTGGAGCAAAAATAAGAATTGTTACTCATAGAAAATTTCTCAAAAGTCACGATGAGAGCATAGGCAAAGTCGGAAAGTATGCCTTACTTAACAGTGGGCCTGTTGCAACAATTGTTTTATTGCTTTAATCGAAAGAACTAAGGTTCCTGATGTCACAGGAATTTTCCCGGAGTTTTTTTTATCACCGTCAACCCCCTAAAAATCAACTTAAAATCGCCTCAGAATTTGGATTTTCAAAACGGTCGTTTCGGGTCCGCCATACTTGTGACGTGAAATAGTGCGACAGACCTGGTTTCTTCATTACTTACAATGTATTTTCCCTTAAGGAAATGACAACCGCTTTTCAAATGCAAATATCGAGTCAATCGATAATTTTTTGATCAAAATGGAAATCAGAAATGGATTCCTCGTACGTTTAAATGATTAAAACCTTCATTAGATAAATAAGAACCGACGGGATAAACCCTATTTTTAAGGAGGACTGTAGTCAATGGGCGATTGTTTACATCTGCTCAGTGATAACAGACATGGGCATTAGCTCAATATTAAGCCATTTTCATGAGTTTTTACTTTTTTGTCACTATTTAAAGGTAAGTTTATTTTGTAAATCAATTGTTTAGTGCCTTAGGATCATGTTAAAAGCTGTAAAGGTATACTTTGTTACTTATTAATTCAGAACACACTCCGGCAGTCCAACGCTCAAACCTGGATGTAGCGAGTCAGTTGTTATTTCTCACTATTTCACCCTTTAATGCTTCACTTAAGACCCCAAAATGATAGTATCAATCATTGATGATGAAAAAAACTTACCTTTGACAATACTGATGAGATGAGGAGACCGGTATGTTTTAGCTGGAGGCAAGGGAAGTAGACGTAGGATCCTTCTTCGGTTACCAGCTGACTTTATCGATAAATTTGTCTGTATAGCGTTACATTTAAAACACACAGGATTTTTGAATAACATAAGTTTATAAAACGTGGGAACGTTCTGAATGATATTGAGATGTTTGTTGAAGAGTTAAGAATGATTTACACGCATTGAGAGAACATCCATGGTTTGAGCGTTGGACTGCCGGAGTGTGTTCTGAATTAATGAGTAACAATGTGTACCGTTACAGCTTTTAACATGATCCTAAGGCACTAAACAATTGATTTACAAAATAAACTTACCTTCAAATAGTGACAAAAAAGTAAAAACTCATGAAAATGGCTTAATATTGAGCTAATGCCCATGTCTGTTATCACTAAGCAGATGTAAACAATCGCCCATTGACCACAGTCCTCCGTAAAAATAGGGTTTATCCCGTCGGTTCTTATTTATCTAATGAAGGTTTTAACCATTTAAACTTACGAGGAATCCATTTCTGATTTCCATTTTGATCAAAAAATTATCGATTGACTCGATATTTGCATTTGAAAAGCGGTTGTCATTTCCTTACGGGAAAATACATTGTAAGTGATGAAGAAACCATGGCTGTCGAACCATTTCACGTCACAAGCACAGAATATATAGGCTCCACCAATCACAAGTATGGCGGTTGAAAAACGACCGTTTTGAATGGGTCGGTTCCAAAAACAGCTTTTTTTGAGCTTGAGAGGTCATTTCAAGGTTTTTTAGTAGCGCCATCGTTCTTTTCGTGATTTTTGCCATAAGAATCAGGCATCAATTTGCAAATCCCCGCACCTTGCAACAGGCCCATTCGCATAAAAAATTTGCATTTTTCCGAGCTTCCCGCTTGAAAAACGATACCACGGCACAGGTGAACATTTCGTTAGAGGAGTCATTCCATTAAATCCTTGCTCACAAAGATACTACGCATTATTGAACATAGCCGACGTCAATCGGCCAAAACACATGTGATGGGACGATTATTCTACCTTCTAACCACCTAATAACAATCGGCGTGCTCACATTCACACTTTTCACTCGTTGATAGATACCTATCTGCCTTGATTGACCTCGTGCTCTCAACTTGTGCGCGGAAGCGTCGGCCATATTGAGCAGGGATTGAATGGAACGACTCCTTTAACAAAATTTTCACCTGTGCCTTAGTATCCTTTTTGAAGCGGGAAACTTAAAAACACGCAAATTTTTTACGCAGATTGTCAAGTTAAGAGTATGCATTTCAGTGTTTACCGAGGCACTCATTGTGATTTTTGAGACATTATCTACAAGGAACAACTCTTATTTTTGCTCTATCAAAAGTTTGCAACCGGCCTATCGATCAAATAGTTAGAAACAGATGATTCATAAAAAAAAAAAAAAAAAAAAAAAAATGGATCTAGTCTTTGCAATTACGAAGGATGAACTGGGCGCGCTCTTTAACACTTCGGTGTCAAACATCTTATTTTTCAATTATTTTTTTCACGTACAGGTAACTGATGCATTTTGAGGTTGAATAAACTTGTATAGGTTTACGAAGTTTTGGGTAGTTTATAAAATAAAAGTGTAGCAATCACTTACGGCTGCGGCATTCTTGGCTCTGTATAGTGTACTGTGAAGTTCGCGTGTGGTGAAAATGGTTGCTTGTAAATTAGGAAAACATATCTATGCGGACCTACGGAAGAAAAGTAGTTTGATTGCTGATTATAATAAAATAATAGCATCGTACAATTTCCTATCCGCACTTGAAACTTTCTTCAACAAAGAAATTCATTGTACATATTTGTTTTACACGCAATGTAGTAAAAATCGTATTACTCTCGGTCGTCACGTTTTGAAAAAAATCACTATCATTTCGCTCCAAAATAATTAATCATTGGTTTATATTATCACAATTTCCTCGTTTTAAATTGAGGTAAGTGGGTACTAGGATTCCATGTGCTTTTTCTAAGTTTGTTGTTATAACTGAAAATATCCGTAACATCATTTGTCTCAATGAGGCGATAAAGATAAAGTCTTTGAACTTCAGCACGCGTAAACAAAAACGTTACTGTTTGAGCGTTGACCTGAAATTAAAATGGATACAGCAGATTTACATGACATTTTGCCAAAAAAAGAGATGTAATGTAGATTTCGATTCCATGTAACACGTTTGCATACTTTTGGTAGATGGAATCGGTCATCATATATCAAATCAAAATAATGGGTCCGGTCTTGAATAAGTATGCTACCAGTGTGCATGAAACTTTATAAATATACAGGGTGCCCCAGAAGTCCATTCGAACCCCCTCTGAAATGTTACATCTACATAAATAAAACTGTAAGGATCGAAACCTTGTGATCTCTAATTCTCAGGAACTGCCGGACGAATTTCCGTGATTTTTTTGCAAGCTGTTGATGTCCAGATGATACCATAAATCCGAATCTTTCAATGTCCACTCTCGAAGGTTTTCCTGGAGCTTTTTAAACTTGTATGCCCCAATTTTTCCCGTGAGAGTGATGTCTGTGGGTATAAGTCACTCTATGTAAGCTACTTGCTGATTGGTTCATCTCTCCTCACTTCTCAGAGAAGGTTTAAAGCGCTGAAAAGGACGTCTGTAAACACCGCACACAATCTGTAACCGTGCTGAAAGGTGATTGGCTAACGCTCTATGAACATTCTACTCCTTCGTTCTGTCGGATGAGACTTCCCCAGCTTTTTCGTCGAGTGAATCTGGGGCGGACATATTTTTGTGTGAAGCACCCCCCCCCCCCCCTTCCAACCTTCCAATAGAATTTGTAACATCTGTCTGTATGAGTAATATGAATATCCTATCGCTGATTTTTGGCTGATGCATTTTTCTTTGAGAGAGGCAGTGACCGATGCCAATGGGTAGGAGCCTCCCCCTCCCCTTCCTCATCCCTGACTTTGCAAAAGAATGTTAAACACCTTTGTAAATGATGTTATTCAGCAGTTATTCTAGCCCTCAAGTAGCGTTCTTAGCTCTGAGAGATACATCCTCAAAATCAGTGAAACGAAGAGAAGGCGATTTGCTATTGGCCCCTCTTCAGTTATAAAATTAGTCCAAAGATCTTTTAGGAACTTAAATTAACGACCCAAGTGGTGCTTTTGTGCCAAATTTCAAAGAATTTTCAAAATCATCAAAATTTTTTTGAAAAAGGCATTTTTTCAAAATCTACAGTCCGTCAAACTGAGCTCTTCGTGTGATCAAAGTGCCCTCGCTGTATGACACGTAACCTATTAATTTTTAGTTTAGCTCAAAGTTCTCTTAGGAACTTAAATTAATGACCCAGGTGGTGCTTTTGTGCCAATTTTCCAAGAATTAAAGGCATTTTTTTTAAGATTTACAGTCCTTCAAAATGAGCTGTTTATGTGATGTTGCGGAGCAAAGTGCCCTACTTTTGTGCCTCGTATCCCTTGAATTTTGAGTTTAGTCCAAAGATCTTCCAGGAACTTAAATGAATGATCCAGTTGATGTGCTTGATGCCCACATTTAAAGAATTAAAGGCACTTTTCCAAATTTACAGTCCTTGAAATTGAGATTTCCTTGTGATTTTGCCAAGAATCGACCATGGCCCCTAGCCCCCCCCCCCCCCAAATTTTAACGTACCCCAAAATCGTTTGACGTGCATAAGGAGACCATAGATATGGTCTTCTCTGCAAATTTTGAATGAATTTGAACTAATAGATTCTGAGATATCGCTGTAGACGGATTTGGGAGACGCTTGACGGACGAACATACATTTTTTCAAGTATGATTATTTTGACTCGTGGGACCTTAAAACGTCTAGAAATGATGGAGCTTCAATTTTTTTTCTTTTTTTTTTTCTTGGAGGATGGCAATACTTCCTCTACCCTAGGGGAGCGAGAAAGTAAAAATATGTTGTCTCTAACAGCTAATACGGTATAGTTGAAGAGTAAATAGCTGTGAGAGCCAACAAAAATAGTTGGATTTACCAGTCTTGTTGACCGTTGTGACCAAGCACGAATCCAATTCACCTAAACGCCTAAATTAACTCCAACTGTTGCATTGTTTAGTGGTGCATCCAGCAATTTATGTTAGCATACCCTCACAGGTAGGTCAAGCCAGCAAAAATCTTATGGCGGATGTCGCTGCGGCTGAGATGGACGGATTAACCATATTGACAGAGCTGAACCGGCCGTCTCAAAGACGACCTAACCATCAGGTACAGTCAGCGCGGTGAGAGTTCCCGCCTGACTGAGCTGCGGTCCGCCATTTTTCCTTTGTCAGTTGCGAATTTATCACGTTATTGCGGTCCGGAGACTGTGCGCTTGGTTTTATTTATGTATATTAAACCCTTAGATGACTAACCGGGTCTATGAGGCCCGGCGGCTTCTTATTTTTCGCGCCTCGGCAGCTGTAATTATCCGAGAAGTCTGTCCTTCACAAATAGCTCTACAAAAACCCTTAAGAACATAATTCCAGAAAAAAAATTCTCAAAATTTTTTTTTAGGCACAGCAATTGTTTTTTTTTTTCATGTCGACCCCTAGAATGACTAACCCGGGCCTGCGAGGCCCGTATTGAAAATATATGGTAATTTAATGGCTACAATGCTTTTTTTTCTCTATTTTTAGATGAATTTTATGATTTTCATATTTTGACCTCTACAACCAGGGTCTCAAATTTTTTGTTTCACCCATATCTTTTTTCAGGATTTGAGGAAGTTAAATTGAAGGAGCATTATTACCCCTATAAGTATACTTGAATTTGAGAGGGAGGGGGCAACCTTGCTCACCCCTCCCCCCTCCCCTTCCTTCTGGTAGCCAAACCAAGTAGTACTTTCCGATGTGTTTCTTTCAAAGTTTTGCACTTAGAAGGCTTATTTTTTAATTTCGTGAAAAGAAAAGATAAGTCTGAAACGTATTATTGTACTATTACTACTATTAAGTCGCTCTCATGGCGCTTCTGTGCGGTCTGCGACATCCAATCGCACTGCCAGCGATCTTGCCAGAGCACCTCCGGCAGAGCGCATCTCCTCATTTCAAGCCTTATTCCCTCAATCCATGATTTGACAGGGCGTCCTCTACGTTGGCGTTCATAGGCGTTATATATTGCTGTTATTTATGGAATACTTCTACATTATTTCAAACTTTTCGACAAGTTAGAGCAAATTTACCTTCAGTGAATTATGAGATAAACGCGGGACAAAATTTCTTGTGAAGTTTCTAATGGTTTTCTTGAGGTTTTGCTGTAATAGCTGTAGCTAAGAAGTCGTCATGGAGGTAACATACTGTCTAAGAACTGTAGAAGCACCATGCGTTACTTTCTTACAACTAATAGGTAACGCCTTAACATATTCACCGTATCACAAGAAACACCTAAATGTAACTCGTAAAAACTCTTACATCGTCAAAAAGTAAAAGTAGATAATGAATAATGATTCCAGTATAGGACGACGGACAATATACATGAGTAGGAAAGATTTTAGGAAAAACAAAACATAAAATAAATTACTGAAGGTCAAGAAAATCAGACTCATTATTTATTTATTATTATTTTAATTTCAGGTGCTTCTTGTAATACGATGAATATGTAAAGGCGCTACCTTTTAGTTGCAAGAAAATAACACATGTTGCTTTTACAGTTCTTAGACAGTATATTACCTCTATAACCACTCCTCAGCTACAACTGTTACAGCAAAGGTGATCTGGCAAGATCGCTGTCAGTGGCGGTTGGGTGTCACAGAGCGCACAGAAGCGCCGTGTGAGCGACTTATTAGTAGTAATAGTACAATAATACATTTCAGACTTATCTTTTCTTTTCACGAAATTAAAAAATAAGCCTTCTAAGTGCAAAACTTTGAAAGAAACACACCGAAAAGTACTAATTTTTTGTCTATTGGAAGGAGGGGGAGGGGGAGGGGTGGGCAAGGTTGCCCCCTCCCTCTCAAATTCAAGTAAAGTAGTAGGGGTAATAATTTTTCTTTAATGTAACTTCCTCAATATCCCAAAAAATATATAAAAGTGTGTTTATAATGAGGGGCTCCTAGATCTGAGGGGACTGGGGAGAGAGGGGGGAGATTTAGAGGGCGAGAGGGCACTTTATGGGTGAAAAATGAATTTGGGACCTTGGTAATAGAAGATGAAGTATGATAATCATACAATTCTTCAAAAAACATAGAAAAAGGCATCGCAGCCATCAATAATAACCATACACTCTTAATACGGGCCTGCGAGGCCCGGGTTAGATATTCGTGTAGGTAAAAACGGTTAGTCATCTAAGGGTTAGTCCATGTGAAGTCACGCGTAATTTGCACAAATTCGTGTTCAAATCGTTTCTAAAGCCTAGTCTCCTCCTTAAATCTATCTGTTTTAACTTGCCACGTATATTTTCCGAGATTTCCCAGTTACCTGTATCGACCACTTTTTGGAGGTTACACGAGTTGCTGCAAGGAATCTGGCTAACTCTGAAAACTAGAAGGGCTCTTCGCAAAATTGTTCTGTTATTTAGTGAATATCGGTTCTGTGTAAAGTCATTGCGAAAGCGGGAAGATGCGGAAGTCACTTGAGAATGTTCAACCAGGAGTGATTATTGAATACTTCGTTCGTATATCTATTTGTGTTAAAATTTTAGAAAATCAAAATACTCCGACGAAGCGTAAAATTTTCGTCGGATTTTGGTTTAATATAAGCTTTAATAAAATCCGACGGTTTCTGTTCCACCGTGAACTGTAGCAATTGGTACTCCGTGTAGTTTATTTTTTTAGCAGGTATATTTTTAACTATCTACTTATTATGAAATTAAACTTTTTGTGAAACTGACTTAGTCTGTAAATGATACTTCAACGGTGAAAAGAAGTTTCGTTTTGGTATCATTTACTTGAAATCGGTGAAGTAATTATCTGCCATTCCTCGCTACATTTTCTATAACTGCCAATAATTGTGTGTAACGGAATTTCTAATCAAAATGTAAGTCTACTGCTTTTATCAAATTTGCTTCTGCTAATTTGAGTCAATATTTAAAAATACATGACGAGTGGATGTTAGAATCCATTAAGTTTGTCGGAGCATCTGGAATTCGGGAGGCTTTAAATTATCAATCATACTGGGCAGTTTGAAACGCCACACTAGCTGTGTTAGCCATATCGTTTAATTTACGATCCTAGTATATTGGTAAATTACAGCTTCACTGGAAAAAAATCAAGTAGACAGTATGATTAATAATACCCAAACACTCGTAAATCCAATCGTATTTTTCTGCAGCGTATGTAGTGCAAATGAAAAGTATAACGAAGAAAAAAAGTTGTGCGGTTCAAAGAAATGAAACAAATGATCCCAGATACAAATCTAGATTCAAATGCCCAGTTATCAAACTTAAGCAGATCGACGTTGACGGTTAAATATAGATATTTTGTGCTACTTCATCATCTGTCCCCAAAGCTCAATCGTTAGGGTGTTAGGTTATAGGATAAGCTAGGTCCAGGTTCAATCCCAAGGTATAGTTCGAAAAAATTCTATCGTTGTATAATAAGTTGAGTTAATTAACAAATTTTATGTTTTTCATTTTTATAATTTAATTATTTTAGTTCTAGGATATTTATTTTAGGGGGCTCCTCGCCCCCTATTTTCCGTTAAAAGCCCCAAAAAATGGCAGTAATGACCGCTGTCCATTTTGGTAAAACTTGTCGGGCGGCGTAGCCCTCAAAATGGGCCACTTTGACATAAATGGTGGGCGCTGCGGCCAAGCGCTCGGGTTGATCTAACCATCTTTGCTGGGCTGACCCAGCCGCGCGGCAAGAAACCAACGTCACTACCTGCTGGTTGTCGATCTGCCCAAGAAGTTGGTTTGCGCGATTCTCTGCATTCGAATATAGTCGAATCGACCATCTTCATGGCTGCGCGAGACAACCTTTTTTTCCGTGTGGGAACCGCCATCACTTCTCATTGATTGTTTTTGAGTTTTTCGTAAGTGAAAATTTTCAAAAAGTTCGTTTTTCTCGTACCGAAATACCCGTGGATACTAAGTTTCATTCAAAATGGCTGATAAGCAGCCTGAATATTCTCTTACCGCTCTAGATAGCCATTATGACCGGCCGCTATCTTGTCAAAAACCATGATTTTCACTCGCGGTTTGCGCAAAAAAAGTATTTTTTTTTTGCTTTTTCGATTGATGTGTCACAAGAGGAGGAGGGGGGATTTGCCATTTGAAAAAAAGGTAGTGTCCGTAGCCCATGTAGCCCATTTGGAGGGGGGGGGGGGGGGGGTTGGCGGCAAAAGTAGCTAATATCGATCTATGAACATCCCCAAAGTTTCGTCTCAAAATGTTCACCACGTAAAATTTTAGAGGCGGTGGGAGGGACTTCAAAGGCACCTTTCACGATTCATCCATACAATGTAAATTTCTGGAGATAGCAGTCCCAGAAGAAAAGCAAGGAAAAATTGAAGAAGAACTGAAGGCACGAACCTGTTCCTTTTTCCGGGAACGGTCCAACATATTTTGCTAAAGTTTCACATAGTAAAATATTATACTTAAGCATATTAGCCAAGCCCCAATGAATGTATGATCTCTTCGTTGCATTTTTCCTCGACGGCGAATCTAAGTCTGGAAATAAGCATTAATGCTGACATTTTGAAACATTGGCATCAAGTTAAAAGATGATTTCAAATTTAGTTATCAGAGTCCTTCAAAATTAAAGTCTGAGGCCTATGATGGCATTACAGCTTTTCCAAGAAGTATACTGCAATCGATGGATTACTTGAAATTCCAAACTCTTGAATTAATCGTATCACGCAATATCGCTTAGTGGAATCCACGCAACAATTTGTGATTTTCAATTGGATGCTATTTTCCAATTCTCCTCAAAGTATTTCCCGATCTTATTTTGCATATAAATACCTGATACACATACTAAAACATGAAGTTATGAGTTTTTTTTTTTAAAAACACGTCTTCCAATATGCGTTTTGTCAATTCGTCGATTGATCATTGTATTCCGCTTAAATGTGCCATAGCTCAATGTTAATGGGATATGTTTCCCACTTGACCACGCACACTTACCAAACATGAAAAATGAATATAGTACGTTTGGTATGGCCGGAAATTTGAAAGCAAATGGAGTAAATTTCAGTTCCTCTGGATGATGTTTTGTGCCGAAATCGGGCCAAATCTGTCCAACCCATCGAAACTGAGAAAAGTGACAAAAACATAATCAAGAAAAGTTCTCACATGTTCGTTAAACTATTGAATAATACTTAGCAGAAAGCCTAACACTTACGCAGCAATATTTTTTCATGACAGCAAAACTTTCTGTTTCCTCAGAAAAAGGAGGTGGAAAAATATAAGAGGACGATGCAAAATAGATCCTCTCATGAAATATTTTCGTGTCATAAGACGTTTTCTCCCGGGGTAAAAAGTTCAATTTAAAAAGCTTCTTAAGAATGTAGAAGTCGCAGTAACTTTGCAGCGTTCCAATCTACTGGGTTTCCCCCTGCAAAAGGCAGTTCCTTTAAAAATGTTACACTCAATGTAGAGGTTTTTCCTCAAAAGGTGAAAAAACGAATTTTAAAAATTAAGAATAAAAATAGGATTCAATCAATGTACTCACTTTAAACTCATACTGTGGAGCCTCGTCGAGTAGATCTGGAATGATTTCATGTTTCTTGAATATGTGTTCTATCTGTTTTTGATTTCGACCTTTGTACCAACTTAAATGAGGAGTAATCAGCTCTGATTCTGGGGTAACTGTCTGTGTTGTATGAATGGTTCTTATGGATTTGATAGACATAAGAGAACAATATATGATATGAGCAGAAAGTTGAATTCTCAGCCGCGCGAGCCATACATTGGCTGTTCGCAAGCCGCTGATCATTTCTTCCGATCTATTTTTAAACCAAAAAATAAATTAAAATAAAATCATGAACGAATAAATTTGTCTTATGGCAAAGAATTACCAATCATTTTGCATAGTCACGAATCAGTCTTTTGTAAATTGATTCAGTTTTTGTCCAAAGATATCTAAATTTTTCTACTCCACTCCTTCCTACCTCTCCTGTTAAACGCAACAATCAGTATGTAACCATTTAAATATTGTAAATTGTTGGCATATTCAGTTGTCAGTTTCTGCCGTATTTTGCTCACTAAGTACCTGAAACCACTCATTCGCTCGATTCAACGAAAAGCTGATGTCGTACTGCGGCAAAACTGTCGGGCGTGTTTGAACTATTGTTTCATAAGAAGTATGGATGTGATAGTTTCATCTCATCAGATCAATGTAGTGATCTTATCACGGTACATTATCAAATAATAGCCTGAAAATAATCGAAGATAGACCCAACGAAGAGAAAGTGAATTCTTAATCGAATTCTTGGTTTGAAATGTAGAAACTACGTGTTATTCAAATAATGCAAATGATCTGCAAAAAAATGGAGAGCCGAAGAGCTGGATGTTGACGGAGAGCGATTCGCCTTCATTTTTGCGAATATGCATAATCGCCGCTTAAGTGTTAGCATACTTGCTTGATCTTTTTGAATTTTATGTATATATATTATATATATTATACAGCTACAAGCAAAATCGTGGAAGCACTATTTCTGACGAACTGCCGGACCGATAAAGATGATCTTCACATATATCGACGGTGAAACTACCAAACCACGTATCTCGTTTGCGGTGTTTAAAAATCTACGCTCACGTTTTATTTTTTTGAAGTAGACCAAATCAATATCATTCCTTGAAATTTTCACGGAATTTTCTCCGCACAAAGAAGAAAAATCACAGAAATTTTCAAGACTGGATGTTAAGTAGTTTTTCATTTAAAAAATAAAGTATGACAGGAAGTCTGCGACGTCGCAAACCGAGATACGTGGTTTGGTAGTTTCACCGCCGATATGTCATCTGTAGTAGATGCAGATGTGCAAAAAATTATGAAACCCCGAACTTTTAATGTTGTAGAGATTTTAAAGCTCTTGCCACTTAAGTCCAATGTTAATAGCGTGAGAGATATGTCGTTTCCGCTAGAAACGTCAAGGTGTGGGATTCTACCTGAGTGACTCGAATAAACAATAAAACAATGGAAAAGCTCGTGAAGGGCTCCTCATTCGAAGAGTTGAGGAACGGTGCATCGCTCAGGGTTCAAGGTTCAGGGTCCAAGGTATAAGGTTTAACTAAATTTTTCCTGCATTCTTCCGGCTTCGATTTGTAACATTGGTCAATTTACTTGATTGCTGAATTTCTATTAATATATACAGCAGATAAACAGCAGATACAAAGTGAGAAGGCAGGTGCTACGTCGCGTCGGGACGGACCAAATATTATTATTTTAACTCTTAACGGTCGGAATCCGATTTTTTTTTTTAAAAAAATTATGTATTTAAAAATAACATAATAAATGGGCATTTCTCCAGTAAGTGGACTGTGAAATTATGTACATCCAGCTATTCCTCATCATTTACAAATCTGATTGTTACGTCAAAAATTTTGAAATCGATGCAGCTCGAATACAAAATGGTGTATTAAAATGGAAGAAGATTTTTGCCTATACATATGCGTATAGGGCTCGCGAAGCGCTCCTGAGGGCGCGAGGCGCCCTCCGGGGGGTTGGGCCGCGTAGCGGTCAGGGGGCAGGGCCCCCTAGTATTTGTATAAGCCTTATGATGAGCCGTATTTGGAGAGTCAGGGGTATTTCAAAATAGTCATGGCCACCATCACAGGATACCTTATTGAATTCAGTTCACATAAGCCTACTCTCGATTTTAAGAGTCTGGAGCCACGTCCTCAATGTATGCAGCCGAGTTTTTAAACCAAAGCGAACTATAGGAAAAGTTCGGTTGCACGAACCGAGCGAACGGTTTCATGATCTGAATATTTGGGCCTACATAAAACACTGTACATACATAGCCATGACCACACTCTTTTTCTCAATGCATGAGATTTTAGGAGAAGGAATAGAGCACGGTGGTTTGTAAAAAATTCACAAAAACTTATCTGCAATGTTCAGGAGTTGCTCGTAGTATTTAAAGTAACCGTCAAACGATGCCAAATTTCCTATGACAGATCAAATAATATGGGAAATCAGTAAGTATCTCTCTTCCTCAAGATTATTGATCCTTAGAGTCAGGCAATGGGAGTAAGGAGGAGAACATTTATAATACTCATTTTCGTCATTGGTCTATCAGATCCCGGCTGGATTTCGATTAAAATTCAATGGCTCGATACGCCCCATTTTCCTATCAGCGATTCATATAGATGATGCGGCTGCGGTTTGCTAACTATGACGGCGTGGGGGTGGCGCACGCTGAAACCGACGAAGGGGCCGAGGGCTGAAAAATGCACGAGACTTATTCTGCGTATTAATTTGTTATTAAGGCTGAAGAATATACTTATCAAGGACCATTGACTAGCGGCCGCACAACTCGGCGCTAAAAAGACACAGAGCTTGACGGAGAGGAGAGGCAGAGGCGGGATAAGGAAAAGGAAAAGCTTTCGGAGTGCTTGAAGCGAGACGTGACCGGTAAATTTAATGTCCGCTCTGGTTTCACCCTTTCTTTAGTTCATTTCCACTTTATCATTTTATCAGCCATTACCGTTCGGTGCTCTCTTTGCGCGGCTTCTGCGACGGCGAGAGAGGGGAGGGGGAGGGAGAGAGAGCAAAAGAGAGGGTATATACACTGATCTCCGTTAATTCCTTCACTGTTACAGATACTGATAAATGTGTCATGAAATCCTCCACTTCGCCGGAAACGGAAGCTGTACCCAGCGACTACTTTTATTTCGATTGTCGTTTCGCGTTCTTCCTCCTCGCGTCGTTGTCGGATTGGCGTAATGTCTCCAATACACATTAGGGGCCCTTCAAGTGTTACGTAACGCACTTAGGAGGGAAGGGATGTTCGAGTCAGTGTTACACTTTGTTACACAGGGAGGAGGGTCAAGCCCAGCGTTAAGTAACAAATCCGAGACGGGGGAAAAAACCTCGAAAAAATTCGTGAATACAATTAAAAATACTAAATTGTAGAAGTATTAAAATTAGTAAAATTATGAATAAAACAAATTTAATCGTGTATTTTTACACCTTCGCTGATCTCTTCCCATTGTCTTTCAGCGAGGTATCTAAAAAAAAAAAAAAAAAAAAAAAAAAAAAAAAAAAAAAAAAAAAACGAATTTTTTTCAAGTTGTTTTCGTTATCTCAGCGTTTTCTTTATTCTTTGACAATTGTGGGGGGGGGGGGGGGTAAAATCGGAAAAAGGGCGTCATGTAATACTTGAACGGTCTCAATAGTGGAAACTGCATGACATCAAATCCTCGTTCCCCAGACAAAGGGATTTAACTCCATTCCAAGGTTCTAAGATTGACTGAAAAAAAAAATCAATTGTTCACCTTTATATCGATGAACAAAGTAAAAAACCACGTATCTCCATAGTGGTCTTGAAAATTTGGCCACACTCTCTTGTCTGGAAAGAGACAAAATATGTTTGACAGTAAGTAGTGTACTCTGAATAAGCGTTACATCATTATAATTTCAATTAACGATAAATACGCACCAAGTGGATAGGTAGGTAAGTGAGAGATCAAACAGGATTTGCTTATACCATACTGCGAATAAAAATAGAGAAAAGTATTTCTGATATTTTGAGAGAGGAGTGTTCCGCCATGGTTCAATTCAAACTAAATTGATCTACAGGTTATACGCGCAAGTAGGTACCACAAATTAATGACGAAAACCCATCTCTTTATATTGTTCAGTATGATATCTTTATAAAACGAATGCAAAATGCGACTCTCATCTAACTTCTTACAGCAAAAGAAAAAAAAAACGTACAAAAGCAAAGAAAGAGTATTTATTAGTGGATTTCATTATAAACCATGGGGCACTAGGTACTCCACCTTCTACAGTCAGAGTTTACAAATATTTGTTTAACCCTATAGCTTTACCTACCGGGTCAAAATAGGCCCGGTGGCTGATAAAAATGTTCGCCATTTTCTAATTTTTCCACCTACAATGCTGTGCTTCACAAAATGATCCACAAACCCCTCTAGAATCGTGTACCAACGCGGTTTTGAAAAAAATAAAACAAATTGTGGCCCCGGGGAATTTTTATTCATCGCTACCCCTAAAATTCCCTACCGGGGCCTTTTTAGACCCATATTTAAAATACATAGAGCTCACAAGTTATACCAGCCTAAATTCATATATTTGTCTGCCCTGGGGTACATTATGTCCCCATTTATGTGAGCATTGACACAGTTTCGTGGAAGTAAGTGCTCGTGTCAATATTGAATGTGATTTGATATAGTTTGTTCCTCATCAATCAAGGTAGCTGATTACAATATTTTTATGGTTATCGGACAGAAATTGCTCCAAACCTGGTTCTTGACAGTACTCTTTTGAACATGCTGAGAATGGACGGGGTTCTTATCAAACTTATCACAAACTTATCAAAGCTGCTCGTCATGAAAATACAATTAGCTTCTAGACCAATTTGATATCGAATAATACTTTGACTCATTCCGCTGTATCCTGATGCTATGAAGACTTTTATGTCTCGGATCATGACCCAGAAAGAGACCGACATTCGAATATTGCATTAAAACTCTGTATATTGTAGATGAGGACAAACCTGAGAGTCTGATTACAAGTTTTGATGACAATTGCCTAGATTATTCGGCTAGGTAATCATCGGAATCAGGAGTCGATGATCAAGTGGCAGTGACCGATGATGTCGATCAGCCAGCTGCTCCCGACAATCTTCCTGAGACAAGAAACGGCGCTAGAGATAGAACTTTGTGCCAGAGGTCAAAGAGGGTGGCAAGCAAGCCAGAGTTGGTGATAACATTGCAAAGAACCCTATAAATTCTCAGCATATTCCAAAGAAAACTGTCAAGAACCAGGGTTGGAGCAATTTCTGTCCAATGCCCTTAACTTTTTTTTAAATAGCTACCTTGAATTGATAAGGCACAATCCATATCTACATCACATTCAATATTGACACGAGCACTTACTATCACGAAACTGTGTCTATCTTCGCATAACTGTTTTTAGCGGCTCTGGTGCTTGCACTAGAGCTGCTATTCCGGACGGTCCCAGCTGGGGAGTATCAATGGACCATGTTACATTGGAGAGACCGCGCGTTGGTTGATGGGGATCGGCGCCATTTTCGACTAGGTACCTTGTCATGACTTTATTTTATTGCATATTGTTTTATTGTTAGCCAATGCTATGTTGTGTAGTGTATTTTTGGAATCATGGTGATACAGTCAATAATTCAAAACTTGTCTGTGCTTTAATCTCGTGATGGAAAAAATGTACTTTACGTTCAAAATTTGAAATTTTGAATTTTAAAGTTTTCGCGGTTTTTTGGAAGAATGCAGTGGTTGGAGCTTCCTAGACATATTACTCGATATCAGCTGATAGCAAACAAAGGTTACCAAGGAAACCGTAAACGTTTAACAACTATCGTGGCCATCGGGGCGATTATTGAAATGACATCGACTCTATGTCACCGCTTACGACAGGACATAGCCCTATCTTATCCGTGTAATATATCGCAATTCGATATTGTTTTGATTTTTAAATGGAGCAATTTATTCATAAAGTTCCGATTAGTTTTGGCGAACGGGCCCCTTAACCTACGTCACTAGGTTCATGGGAATTAAATCATGTTTTGAATACAATGGATCTGTTGTTAGATCAATAATCTTTTCAGAATTTAATGGCGTGATATTGTGGTAATATATAGTGAATTTCCCATTTTGGTAATTTGAGTAGAGAGGTAATTTTAATTTTCTTTCAGTTCTTAAGGTTTGAAATGTGTCTTTTAATATATTATTATAAACTTTATTATTACAACTTACCGTTTACCAATTATCTACTTACCAATTAATTAAACTTATTATTACAAACTAGTTATTTGACAAAAAAAGAAGATGATCACTCAATTGAAAGAAATTGGCGCCCAATCACAACGACAAGTTAAAAAAAAAAAAAAAAAAAAATGTGAGAGAGATTTTTTAGGATGCGGACCTCCAAAGAGCCTCCAAAATTAAAAGTATACAACAAGTGATAGTGCCATGCATTCTGCATATCAAGGGCCAATACACATTTATACACCGGCTTTGTAAATCTGCTAAGTTACAAAACATGAATCGACAGTTGTCGGATTGTACATCAATGACAAAATGTGTCTAGGCCCTCATTCTTGACTACAACTACCGTCGCCAGAGCCGCTTTCGGACGCGAATGCGTTGGAGCTTACTGATTGTTTTACATTTACATTACATTTTACCTCTAAGTCTCCGTTTTCTTATTTACTCAGTGCACTTAATTGTAGAGCTAACAGGCAAATTTGCAATGAAAATAGCCTGTCAAATGCAGGTTATGCAACCAGAAATGATCCTGCACGGCTGGTTGCATACCCTACATCTTTCAGGAACACTTTAGTGGGGGGTAATGTATCCCTAGGGGTAAGGGGACACAAATACATATATGAATGTAGGTAAGCTAGTAAAACTTATGAACAAATACGGGTCTAAAAAGGCCCCGGATGGCAATTCATGTACGTAAAAACAGTTGGTGAAGCTAGGGTTAAAATAAGTATTTTGAATGCACATACAAAGTACGGCCTGATCATTGTAAGTAACCGGATGGTAAAATGGACTGAAAAAAGAGTTCGGACTGAGTCTAAACTCCTTTAACGGGAATATCAAGGCCGGGAATAAGAAAAAATCAGAATCAGAGATTCAAAAAAGAACTCTAATGCGTGTTTTAGCACAGAACTTAGGAGGCAGAGCGTTCAACGTCCTAATTCTTTCATTTCATTTTCTCAGTTTCGTGCTTCACTCAGAAGAGTGAGTAGACCCAGCACTGTCCTACCATCCTATCGTTTAAAATAAATCAATCATTAAAAACATAAATCAATGAAGAGATAGGGAGAAAAGGCCAAATATGCTTCACGTGAAACCCGACGGAGGTAGTGTCCATACTTCCAGCCTGGTCGTGGGAAGGAAGGCTGTTTCACGTTTTAAGCATCACAGGACCAACTGCAAACTTACAGGATTTATCTGCTTAAGGTGGTGCCCATAAAAGTTCTCGGCGGACGCGATTTTTCTGAAAGTTCTGAGCTTGAAGTTTTATGAGAGTGAATTATGATTTTCATCGAATAAAACTCCGTGACATATGACCGTTCTCTTCCCTTTATTTCTTACCAGATTTATGTACGTTTGCTGCTTTGTCTGGCGCGGACATCTCTGTCCTTTCATGGGTGCACGTCATTAATGGTGTAGATGTCTATCTATCCATATTCCGTTAAGAAAAAGAATCTGCCTTTTAAATAAAGTCATTTGATTTCGATTTTGTCAACCTTCTTACTAGCCTGTCATTACATATTAATTTGAGGGAAAAAGATCACAGAGACATTTCGGTGTGTCGATCATGCACCAATCTAGATAGGAAACTGAAAAATGTACTTTTTTCATCATACAGAGCAAATTGTTGCGATCACGCATAATAAAGTTTACCTGCCGGTCAGTTTAAATTTAAAACGAGATTCTCTCCAAGAGATGTTTTGATTTTTCCAACTGGAAGTAGTTTGCATCATATCCTCGATTTTTGAATTGACTCCCCGAGTTAAATTCAAAAATAAATTCTTGCAATCGTAATCGATGGCGACGGCGGGTATGATCAATCCAATGACGAGTGTCTTCCTTCGCAGCTTCAGCCAGCTGTTTTGTTTGAAAAGTTGGTGTAAGTCGAATTTCACTTCAAAAATGTCTTATGTTCGCTCAAAAAAATGTGCGCTGTCTGTTTGCAGTGACGCTACTCATACTTACTTTTGAGACGGCCTTGCCCATGGAAATGTACTTATGACTACTAATACTTTATTCGAATAAATCTACAAAGAGAAAAATGCAGAAAAAAGAAAGTTTTCTCCTACTAAAAATTTACGCTTTTGGAAAATATTAACATCCTTTTCCCTTGTCTGTTTTAGGTGAGTACCTGAAATTCAATCACCGACACAAGTGCTTAATCAAGTTTGACCTGTCGAGGGGTTAATTGATCTTCACTCGTCATTCCACACAATGATATAATCAGTACACTTTACTACGCTGACGACCTTTATCAATCTTCATTTTTTTCGGATTGTGCGTGTGAGTGATTTACTTCTTTAACCCGTGATCATAATTGTTTGGTGTCAGTATATTTTCGATATATATTTACACACACACACCCTCACACACACCCTTTTTATATAAATACTAGCCGTTCTGGGCGCGCTTCGCGCGCCCGTCACGCCTAGCCGGGGGCTACGCCCCCTGGACCCCCGGTCACTCGCTACGCGAGTGACATTCGGCTCGCTTCGCGAGCCAATTTTGTAGTAGTTGCAAATTTTTTATCACTATATTTTGAAGATTTCATAGAAAACATTATGAAATTCTCACTCCACAATTAACTTGTAGAATAATAATGGCAGGGCAAGAAATAGACTATATCTTAAAATGGACGGTTCCCACTTAGTAAAAACAGCCAACACCACGTGAAGGTGAGGAACCATCGTTAGCCACTTTTTTTTTTTCTTTACTTTTCTGAAAAAAATTTACTGAAATTTTAGTTGCGTCCCTAAAAGGAAACACGGAGAAAAAAATTTGTGCATGGAACCCGAAGCTGAGATCATATGGATCTCTGAAGTTTTCGGATCACGCATCCGAAAAGTTAAGGTCCATCTGCCGAAGTTCGGGTCAGACAATTGAAGTAGTTCGGTATATACCGAAGATTTCAGGTCACACATCTAAAGTACTCGGTGCATACCGAAGTGCTTCAGATTTCTGACTCAGAGATTTAGGAAAAACACAGTAGAGAACCAAGGAAATCACAGTAGAACAGAGAAAAAAATACAGTCGAATAAATAAAGAAAACTATTATCGAAGAAATTCTAATTATTAGAAAGTAATTAGCTGGCGTAATCAATGCGTAGCTGCATAGGAGCATGAGCGAGATTTATCATCAACTGACCAAGGTAGATTTACACAGGTATGGACAGAACTTAACAACTGGCTTCTGATTGGCTCTCCAGCGGCCCCTTAACGTCAGCCATTTTGAATGTTTTGATTATTTTGATTTATTATGTTCGGTTTATCGTTTGTCAAAATTTTGTGGGATTTTTTGCACAATTTTGATAATGCGATATTAATTTTAACGTTTAAACGCACAAACGTTTGAATGTTAATTTGATTGTAATTTAATTAAAAAACGGGCCCCTTAACCTACGTCACGTAGTCATGTGACACGTACTGAGGCTCATGGGAAATTTTCAACTTTTCCATACCTGTGTAAATCTACCTTGTCAACTGACCGCTGGCCGCTAGGTACCTGGGTGGGCGAGCGACAATACGTAAGCGGTGGCATATGGTTCGATTGACAGAGGAGTGGGGAACGGTCAGACGTAGGGGAAAGGTTCAGGCTGAACCGTTCAGCACAGCGCAGCGTCAGTCACCGGGTGGGGAAGAGAGTCCGGGAGGGGACACTTCCCCTCGAGTGAAATAGAAAAAGGCAGAATCCTTCGAAGTTTATATTAATGATGATATTAATGATGATATATACATACTTTACAGCAGGCCGATTATGAACGATCGATTTCTGACAGAAATTATGATCGATTTGGGGATGCTATCGATTTAGAAAAGCATTGCGCTTATGGGCCGGTCAAATCGATAGGACACAAATCGATGCAAAAATGCAGAAATACGGCCCTAAATCGATCAGAATCCCGGAATCGATGGAAATCCAAATCGATGGGTCCGGACCCATCGATTTGGATTTCCATCGATTTCGTGAAAAACCGAGTTTTCCATCGATTTGGGTCACGCTTCACGGGATAGTTTTAAAGATGGCGAATCTCGTGCTAGTCATTGAGAACTACGAAGATGTTGTAAATGAAGAGATAGAGGAGCGAATACGAATTGAGGAGAGAAGAATATTGAGGATATTACCGTGATAAAATTTAAAATTCATAATTAAATTGCCGTGATAAAATTTAAAAATTTCTAAAATGGAGCATACAAAATATGTAAAATTGTGAATGAAGTTAAATAAGTTAAGAAATAATTTTAAAACAACATATACTTCCATCTAACGATATTACCGTGATAAAATTTAAAATTCATAATTAAATTGCCGTGATAAAATTTAAAAATTTCTAAAATGGAGCATACAAAATATGTAAAATTGTGAATGAAGTTAAATAAGTTAAGAAATAATTTTAAAACAACATATACTTCCATCTAACGATAAATTGTCTATGAGCCCCATAAGAACAGAGAAGATTTCTCCATGACAGCAGTTTGAACTTTGGCCTGCTCACTATCCAATAAAGAATTTTAAATTCTGATTTCAACTACTTACACTTAAGAATTAATTAATTTGCCACTTATTTTTTCGCAAGACTATGAAGGAAGTTTGCACAAATATTATAGGGGAAAGAAGAACCCCGAAGAGTATAATATGAGAAGGATTTTAGCTTCATTGAGGCTGGCTCTACTGAAACAATGGGCTGTTGAGTAGAAAGCAACACGGAGATTTTTCATGATTTGCTTTTAAGAGGGGAAAAATATGATGGGAAATGTTCTTGATTTCAACCGCCTCAGCTCTAACATGTAAAAATACATACCCAGCAAGACTGCGGTATCTAGGGAAATGAATCTGAGAGAATAAGAACTTTACACAAAGAAACAGGAAAAGGCGCATGAAAATTTGTAACTGAAACACCGACTTAGATATTTTAATTGGGATGAAAGTGCAGGTATACAAAGAAAAATTTGCATGCAGCATAAAACTGAATGGAAGAGTAAAGATTATTTTGACACCACTATTAAGATTTAAAATATGAGATCTCTTGAAGACAAAATTGTTAAACCTAGCAAACAGTGCTGAAATGAGATGTATCATTTGAAAATTGAGTTCACTGTGCATGGATGGTTATGGAGATGTCCAAGGTTCAAAATAAAAATTGTATGAAACGTATAAAACTACAGCTAGATAGGTACTTACAGAAAATTGTGTTGCTCTTTGCGACATTCTAGTAGATTCAAGTGATGAAAAGGGAGTTGATGAAACTTGGTGGAATTAATGGCTGTTTACAATCAAGTTATAGTCTCCGCAAATCCTTAAAATGTACGATAGAACAAGC
This sequence comes from Bemisia tabaci, assembly GCF_918797505.1. Classification (NCBI taxonomy): domain Eukaryota; kingdom Metazoa; phylum Arthropoda; class Insecta; order Hemiptera; family Aleyrodidae; genus Bemisia; species Bemisia tabaci. Next base: position 37,389 of record NC_092795.1, on the reverse strand, counting down.
GGAAGCCATAATTCTGAGTGACACAGCTATTTAGAATTGGTGAAGTCCATGGTGACTTGTTGCTCTGGCTAGCAAGTGTTTTAAAACATTTTGAGTTGAACACATAACTGAGAACAACTGATGATAAACTGACCGCTTGCTGCTGTGAGATTGGACTAGTTGAGCTTGTTAAAAGCTGATTATCCTGGACTTTAGTAACTATCAGGACTCTCAGAGCCCCCTCATGATTGCACAGTTATTATTGCTTGATAAATCAATCCATAAAGGGGCAGCATATCAAGATAAATAAACCTCTGGTTAGGCATGCAGTCATGTAGATATTTCTCTATAAGGCTCTCCTATGGGTTCATTGTCAATCATCACTCGGGCCCATCATGGAAACTCTTAGGGACAAAGATGAAAATCAATGACGATTCATTTAATCAGTAAGGAATGGTAAAACTTTCTTCTCAAATAGTTTATGGTATTTTAATACTACATGTGTTTTTGCACTGTTGGACCAATACGCTAGTACTGGTTAGCTACGCTAACCTAATCGCAACCAATGATCCGATGAATTACAGTTGTGATGTTATGCGCAACCAGAGGATTTTGGAAGTGAATTCCTTAAATGGAGAAGTGATATTATAAAATCTTTGACACATGGTACCTGAGGATGTGAGATATAATTACTAATGAAATCACAGATGATAAATGATTTGGAAGCTACCCGAAGAAGGTTATCATAAGTGGCGATGTCTATGATGATCACTCAGTATCCGGCACGAACTAGTTTTCGAAAATTAGAGCACGCACTTGCGAGGGATTACACTACAAATTACGGATGAAATATTAATGACTAAATGTGAATAAGGACCTCGTGTATCACCATTGAATAGCTTTGATCGGTATTCAGAGAGCGAACCAACATCACGTAGATCCGTCACACACACCACTTTGCGGTTTGCTAACCATTTCTCCAAATGATAGAATGTGATCCAAATTGACTGCCTTATAATGGAAGTATTGTAATGATCTAATTAGTTCGATAATATCTTCAAAAAGTAAAATAACTGACAAGAAAACACTCATTCACCAAGAGACTTAGAGAGAATGCAGAGATAAGCAGTACATAAACAAACCTTTCCGAATCAACCGTTCATCGCGCGCGCTTTCAAATATTTTGAATATTACCGCGAATATTTAATTTGACGGACTACAAATCATCATTTGTACACTTTTCATTGTAATTCTTTCTTAATTTTCTTGATTCTTTTCTTATTTATTGGATCTGTTATCCAAAAAACGGCGCTTCCACTTGGAAGCCATTTTTTTTTTTTTGGAAATCGATCGGAAATCGATCGAAAATCGATAGGCCTTAAAATCTGTCAGAAACTCCTAAAATCGATCAGAATTCGATCATTCATAATCGGCTTGCAGATTATAAGTCTTAATCATCGTGGCATGCAGTAATTATTGGATCCAACGTTAAATGGACCGAAGAAAGGAACCAACCCACATTTCCGAAAAAATTGAGTTAATAGTGTTTTTGAGTTTCTATAATTATACATTTTCAATTTCGTTTCATGTTCAATGCGAATTGATGTCCTGGGAGTCAAATCACGTATGTCACCGTATGCGACGTTGCAGACTTCCTGTCATACTTGATTATTTCCTCCGAGTAATCCGTGATGTAGTTTCTTGAAAACATTCTTCATTTTTTTTCCTTTACCAGCTGAATATTTTGTATCAAGCTGTAAAGTTGGCTTGTTTCTCTTTCAATAAATAAAATAGGAGCAACAACGGATAGGTCTCATGAAAGAATGGCAGTAGGTTGTCGACGAAAAGATTTTTCCAGGCCAGTTGCCCGATAATTTTTGGGGTGACTGGAACATATGGCGTTCCCGAACGCCAAAGTGCGTTGTAGCAGCGATTCGTATTTACATATGTACGTATACGTATGTAAATCGATGAAAAATGTATGAAAAGAGCTTTCAACTAAAATTGTCACGTGCAATGGACCAGCGGACAGGGTGCGTATTTAAGCATTTTGATGTAGTAAAACAACCTAATTTGGGGAAAAGCTGCAAAACCTTGATAATCTTTGTTTCTACTTGCTTTGATTTTGCTGCACTGGGTCGCGTCTCTTTACCTTGTAATCAGTCTCGGCACAGCAAATCAACGACTCATTTTTCTTTAATTTTTGTTTCCGGTTCATCATGGAATTGTAACTTTTCGGAACGTTCCGGGTTTTTCTTTTGATTCGCCGCTTTTTGGCGGTCTTTCCCCAAATTAAGTTGTTACTTTATTTTGTGTTTTTGGCTGATTAAGTTGCTGTTCATTTTGATATAGGTTGATCAAACTTTCACGTACAACAGAATTTACGCAACGAAAATTGTTGAAATGAACTCCTGATTAAGATATTGAATGTTTCTTTGACGCCTAAATGGGCTTGTCGCGCGATTTTTTGTTTACTTATTGCTTTAATCGAAAGAACTAAGGCTCCTGATGTAACAGGAATATTCCCGGTGTTATTTTACCTCCCCCCCCCAAAAAAAAAAAAATCATCTTGAAAACCCCTCATAATTCGAATTTTCGAAGCGGTCACTTTTACGCGGGAACGGATCCGGTGCACATCGCTACATCACATCGCATGACAAACACGGTCTACGGTCTATTCATCACGCTAGGTACAGTGTATTTTCCTTTAAGGAATTGGCAGCCGCTTTTCAAATGCAAACATCGAGTCAATCGATGCTTTTTTTATCAAAATGGAATTCAGAAATGGACTCCTTGGACGCTCAAATGGTTGAAAACTCCATTAGATAAATAAGAAACTACGGGATATACCCTATTTTTAAGGAATATTGTAACTCTGGCTTTGTCTCTGCTCTGGCTGGTCCTTAGGACGCCATCATTTTGAATTTTTCAAAATTGAGAAAACTCACGATTAGATTTTTGCAAATATCTCCTCAACGGTTCATCTCCACAAAAAAACAAGAAAACCAGCGGAAAGAGCATAAAATTTCCTATCGAAATCATTCTCCTTTATTTTTTCCAACTTAATTTTTTGGTCGTGAAATTAACGTTCCCTTCAAAAATTAGCTTTTAAAAGGCGCATTTTTGCTGATTTTGGGAGAAAATTTGCTTCATACCTCCAGCCACGATTATCTGAGAAAAAAACTGTTATGCTCATGGAAAAGAGAGTCAAATTTACTTCTAGAAAACATAAGTCAATAGTTCCTAAACTTGATTTAATCCTGTGAAACAGCAGTTTATCAGCTCCGCCCTCAAAATGTGTTTTTTTCGACCGTTTCCCCTAGAATCACGAAAAAAAGAGAAAAAACCCTATAAACGTGACCCGAACTGTGTAAAAAGGTGGCAAAATAGTGCTGAGTTCACACTTTTTGGAGGGGGGGGGGGGTGGAACAAAGCCAAAAAGTTCAAAAATGTTCGATCAGAGTCAAAAATTGTGAGTTCCAATGAGTATCAGTACAAAACTGAGAGGGGAGAGTGTTCGCTCAGGCAGTTTGCATTGATTAAGGTGAGGTAACGTCGAGAGATCTATAATTTTGCGTTTTTTTATACCTCATCAGTAGATCACACTCGTCATGTGAACTCAACTGAACATCTCGCAAAATCCAAGACGGCATCAAAGCTCAAGTTCGAAGTACAAGTTTTGTATTGCAAGACGGCAAGTTTCGTACAGGTACTCATTGGACCTCAAAATTGTTGACTCTGATTGAAAATTTTCGAACTTTTTGGCTTTTGATCTCACTGACGAGTGTACTCTACTGACGAGGTCTATAACAAGACCCAAAATTATAGATCTCTCGCCGTGGCCTCTACCTAATATTCTGATGCTAATTGCCGGAGCTGAACGCTGTTCCCCTTCAGTTATGTACTGTCGCACTGGTTATCCATTAGAGCTCAAAATTTTTGACTCCAATTGAAAATTTTGGAACTTTTTGGTTTTATTTTCAAAAAAGTGTGGACCCAGCACTATTTTGCCACCTTTTCACACAGTTGGGGTCATGTTTTAGGGTTTTTTCTATTTTTTTCCGTGATTTTAGGGAAAATGGTCGAAAAAATCACATTTTAAGGGGAGCTGAAAAACTGCTGATTCACAGAAGTAAATCAAGTTTAGGAACTATCGACATATGTTTTCTAGAAATAAGTGAATCGCAAATGAGGGCTTATCCATTAGAATAAGCGATGACGTTAGCAGTTGTAATTAATTTTTTGAACGTGTATAATTGAAATATTTCTTAAATCCACACGCTTCACGCCTTTCAGCCGCAATTCTTAAAATTAAAATGTCGCAAATTGTTAAGAATGTTCATTTAACCTTCCTTCATTTATGAATTCTACGACCCAACAAACCTGTAAATGTATACATATCTTGCTATTCTGAGATCAAGGCTGACTGTATGATCCTGTGAGGGATAATTTCGGCGGCCATATTGGATTTTGGACTTCCCAAGAGGCCAGGGTGAATTTTGAATTCAAGATTTGGATTCTACGACTAGAAATCTATGGGGCTCGATACGTCACATGATATGAGAAGCTATTATAGAATTTTTGGTTCCAAAATTTCAGCAATTTTGGCCGCCATCTTGGAATTTGAGGCCTTAAATGAAGCGCAAAAGATTTTTTAACATCATTTTTCGGTTTTGCGGCCTAAAAAATGGTATGAAGGATACCTCACACCATATAGGAGCACACGTGCCCGTTTGACTTTCAGGAGCCGAAATTTGGCCGCCATCTTGGATCTAAGGGTCTTAAAGAAGTCGGAGTACATTTTTAAGCACAAATTTGAACTTTTCGACCAAAAATACATAGGAATCGACGTACATGTGGATCATAGGAGTCACTTTCACCCACTTTACCCCCGTGGCGGCCATTTTGGGCGCCATCTTGAATTTAAGGATGTTCCGGGGAAAACTGAGCCTGGCAACATCGAAATTCTGTTTCAGGACATCAAAACGAAGAGATCAAGCCATCTCGCCAACTTGTATCATTAACGGTCCCACGGGACTACATGTGCTCCTGGACTATACGGTACGTTTTAAACACTTTTAATATGCGGTCAAAATACCACTCGCGATTTTTTTGCTGAAATATCAACTAGAAGGCCTACTAATTGAGGAACAACAAACCGCAAAATCTGTAGTCTGGCCGTTTTTGAGAAAATGAGATTCTTCGTTATTTTGGCGGGAATTTCGGGTCAAGGCGCTGAAAAAGTCAAGTTAGGCTGTTTTTGTGGCTCGTAAATGCGTATCCTATATATTTCTAGTCAATCAAGTGCCAGTAGATAGCTATTCGTGCATATCGCCCAAAATTCATATCCTTAAATCCACGACTTTCGGATTTTTGGGGGGTTAGTAAAGGAGAAATCCGAAAAAAAGGGGTTAACCCGTAACAAATTGCTTAACAAACTTTTCCTATGTAAACGTCTTCAGTAGGTCATATTGAACAATATACCAAAAGTTTACCACGGTTCGATCCCGGAGCACCCCCCCCCCCCCATTGCCTAAATTTCAAAATTGCGACCATATTAAGGCCTCAGGGAGTTCGATTTTTTTTAAAATACGCATACAGTGTCATGTGAGGTGTCAATTCCTACGTAGTTTTGGTCGTAAATTTTAGATATGATGTCAAAAAAGTCTCCCAGTTAAAGGGGGTACCCCAAATCCAAGATGTCAGCGAATTTTGAAAGACAAGAGGGGGGATTTTATAAAGAGTTCGCGTGATAACTGATAAGACAAGTGAGGTAACATTTCTTATGTAATTTTGGTCGTAAATTTCATTTATGAAGTCATAAAAGCCCTCTAGTCTTAGTGATCGCTTCAAATGCCAAGATGGCGGCCAAATTTGAAAAACAGGAGGGTGAGTTTTTGAAATGGTTACGTGACATCCCTAGTAAAAGTGAATCAACCTGAAGTCAGGCTATGTTTCTTAAGCCACCCTGAGTCAGACTAATTCAGGCTGATATCAGATACCATGGACGTAATGGGGCATCTAGAGCAATTTTCCACCAAGTACAATACTCATTATTTTTCCTTTTTATTCCCGATATTAATTTAAGCAAATTGTATTTGTTGAGCGGACACAGATTTTGTCTCCCAAGATGGCGGGGCATCAGGGCTGGGAACCCGGTGGGTTTCCGGAACCGGTTCCGGTTCTGCTTTTGGTTCCGTTGCTCCAGAAGCTCGGGTTCCGGTTCCGGTGGTCTAGGAATTCGGGTTTCGGTTCCGAGGCAAATAAATCTAGTTTTGAAGAAGCAAATTGCAAGAACAAGAACGAAAAACGATTCCATGTTAAAATTTTAATTTCAATGAGCAAATTAAATGCAATGACCTTTTTAGTCTGAAAAAAAAGAAGAAATGCTTCAAACGGACCTCAGCAGCAGTACCTATCCTATCGAGCAGGTCTGGTGCCATGCTTGATCTGAGGGGCGACAAAATGAAGGCTAGCCTTCCGCTATAACCCTCCGTGGCCCTTTCTCACTCTTGCCAATTTGCAAATTATTATTAAATGGGAACCCATACGGAACCCGGTTCTGTCCAGGTTCCTATCGGTTCCAGAACTGATGCCGGTTTCGGCTCTGGTTCCGGTGTTCCTGAAACTCGGGTTCTGGTTCTGGTTCCGGTTCCCCGAAACATGCCGGTTCCGCAGGTTTCGGGTTCCGGTCGGGTTCGCAGCCCTGCGGGTCATCGATCGGTGATGGATGTGGTTTTTCGGTCAGCAGCTACACAATGTGCACGAGGATGTGCGGATTTCAGACTTTTTCAATGCGACCATTGTAATTTTCGTGTCATTTTGCCCCCAAACAGCCTGTTCACATGCACGGCTGTATCTCTCGCGTGCAACACACCCGTTTCTAAGATAAAAGATCCTTCGCGCTCTTATTTGACGAAATCCGCCACATTTTTTAGGAAGGGTTGTGTAAATTGACTTCTCAATGATGCAGCCCCCCCCCCCCCGCCTCTTGCCAACTAGTTCCGCCCACTCATACGACACGTTACTCGACTCCGTCACTTATCATTATACAAATATCCTAAGTTTCGGGTGAAGTGGAGAATTAGCATGCGTGCTTTATTTGCTGAAGGAGAAGCAACACGAGTATAATCGGAGCGGAAGGGCGGAGTCTCAGAGCGGAATGGTGCACTGGTGCAGCTTGGCGGTTTATTTAAAGTGCATCTTACGAGTCAACTGCAAATCCGATCGTAACTCAGAGCCAGAGCTCGCCAATAGCTTACAGCCAATGGCACCATCATTACACTGCCCGTGCAATGAGCAATGTGCATCCGACACAGTCGCAGCCCCACTCCTCGGCAATCACAGTAGAGTGCTTCGATTAGTTGATAAATCGAATAATCGACTTTTTGGATAGTCAAAAATTAAGGATTCGATTTATACTCAAATCGAAAATAACCGATGAATGTGCGTATTTTTTAAACGGTGCATTTAAAAAAAAAAAAAAACCTGTTCTCTGAGATGCCCTCCAGGGTTCTAGAGGGTTTAAATCAGCATTTTTGCTCAACTTAAGAATCATGAATCGTGCCTGCTGAAAATCTGCACTGATAATTTAGTAAATTTCCGAATACGAGGTCTGTTAGATTAGAAACCGGATTTTGGTCATAACTAGCCCACAATGCGTTCGAATTAGGTTTTCTTGAGCTTTCCTGATAGCTGGAAATATACTTAAGAACGCTACGTTCACAGATTTTGTTTATTTTGATCAGTGTTTATTCTGTGTCATCTTGAATACGAGTAAGTCAGGTGCGTTTTGCGATTTTCATCATGCGATCACTGATAGAGCAAAGATTCAACATTAAATTTTGTTTTAAACTCGGTATACCTTGTACCGAAACTTTTGGTATATGCTAAGTAAAGTTTACCATGATCATTGTATGGATGTTCTCACTGTTTTGAATGGGTTAAACGATTCAAAACTGGTCAGGAGTTCGTCAAAGATGAGGAGCATGGGAATCGACCCTCAACGGCACCTGACATTTGTCACGTGGAAGAAGTGCGGGCAAAAGTGCTCGAAAATGGTCGTTTCGAGCTTGTTGAACAGAGTAATATTTCTGAAGACTCTGTACATACAATTTTGATAGAATATGTATACACGCATCGAGTTTCAGGTACACTCGCCCCTTGATTGTTTTCCATTGAACGAAAATCCAACAAAATGTCAATTTCCCTGTAGCTGCTTGAACGTTCTAACAATGATCCTACATTTTTGGATTTGATAATTTTCGGTGACAATACTTTAGTGTACGGCTACGATATGGAGACGAAACTCCAATCGTCCTTGTGGGTAGAAAAATGTAGTGCAAGACCGAAAAAAGAGAGAAAAGTTCGGTCAAACATAAAAATCGCAAAACACCCTTGGGGTTGCCTTACTTCAAGCCCCATACCAACGAAGCTAATTAGGATTTTTCAAATTTGTGAACGTAGCGTTCTTAAATATATTTTCAGCTATCAGAAAAGCTCAAGAAAACGTAATTTGGACGCATTGTGGGCTAGTTATGACCAAAATCCGGTTTCTAATCTAACAGACCTCGTAAATATGTTCGGACTCTCTCCTGAAATCCAGTTTTTCCGTTAAATATCAGCTTTCCGGGCTTTGAGTTAAAATTTTAGAGGTTTCATGCTGATTCCTAGAAAAATTGAGGAACTGAGAAGTTTTTAATTTTCGATTTATTGGTAGTAAATAATCGATCAAGCAGTTAATCTAAATTCTAACATTCGATCAATAAATCGAAGCATAGCGTCCTATTCATTGATTAATTCATCTCCAGTCGAAAAACTCTAAATCACAGTTGTGCGCTTCCAGTTTGAGTCGATGCTCGGGAGCCAAGGCTCCCCTCATATGACAAATGGCTAATTGAGAACCACTTTAAATCATGACTTTACCACCAGATCCCGCTGAGCCACCGCGTCATTTAGACCACTTGGGAATGTTTCCCTTTTCAAGGGACACTTCGTGAATCCACGAGGATTACTGCCCTGCTCGGGTAAAACACCGTATTGACACGGCAAAGTTGCCAGATTATTACCCATTCAGTATTGATTATCCAGGCTCTGTATAACAATAAATTTCAGGGACTACCATGTTCGCGGGCAAAAAGTAGAAAATAATCGAGCACAGCCGAAACAGGTGACAGGTTCTTGACGCTGTTGCGGCGGGTAGGGGAGGAGAGAAAATAGGGGACGGTAAATTAAATGAAAAGTTTCATAAAAGTAATTACTTTAGGCACATTTTTTTTTAAATCTGACGAACGTATCCGATTAAATTTTAGATACAATTTTGTGAAAAATCCGAATTTGTTTTTCTAATTGATCACCCCCCCCCCCCAAAAAAAAAAAAACAAAATCGGTCCCTGCGAAATTTCTCCCGTTTCAAGGGAGCTGCCATTGATCCAATGGGATTTCTGCCGTTCTGCGGAAAAATAAAGCATATCAGATTTCGAAGGTTGCCAAATTAATTTTGCCACATTAATCATTTTTGAGGAAAGTGAAACCTACTTTCAAGTGGTATTCAATTTTGATTTAAAATGGGAGGGTAACCTTTTGTTCGCTTTAAATACACTATTTCAGTTCTGTTTTTTCCTTATTTTAATAATTTTGCAAATATGTCGCTAAACACATGTACCAATAAGTTGCTTACTTGAAAGAACGATACGAGCAAGCTTTTTTAATAAGTGTAAGTATAGACTCACAATCAGTTTTTGTGCCTTCAGGACGACCTCTTTTATTTTGATACAATTAGAATTTCAAATTTTGATCATACCTACAAGTTTTAAATGTATCTTTCAAACAATAATCGAAATTTACCATTGGATGGTTAGCACTTTCTCACGAATGCACTTTTGTGGTTTATGAATGTATTTTCCCACTTGTTTCGAAAATCGGACTCTTTTGCTATCTACATCTCAATCGATAAGCAAAAGGTTAAGGTTCACTGGTCACCAAATGTAACGCGCTCTCCTTGATGTTACGTTCGGGCCTAAATGCGGAGAGTAAATAGGTAGGTGAGTGGGTTATTCCCTAAGGGGTGCTCCGTTTTCATTTCCACTTTCCGGTTTCATTGTCAGTTCTAGCTAAAATCCGTCGCTTCTCTGACTTAAGGACGTACCTCAATTTCTACTTGAGCCCTGTTCTCCGTTTCAATCCGTCCTCTCCGGGGCTCATGTAGAATTAGAGATACGCCCTTACGTCAGAGGAACGACGAAACAACCGATGCAAACACTCGGGAGGAGTTGCGAGGTACCCGCCCACCTCATTATATCTTCATTAAGCTCAAAAATAATTCATATTCCGAGGGCATTTATTATTACGTTTCTATATGTCCGTTCTCGTCCCCAACCAGGGAGACGTCAGAGTCTATCATTCAACTCTTTACTTTTAATTAAATATTTAGCTTCTAAGGAATTCTAAAATTGGCGAAAGAGTAATTACTCTAGTATTTCCCGTCAGAGTATGGAAATGAAATTATACGCCCTCAGCTTTCACTCGAGTCAGTGGTAGAGAATATCAATTCCTAAAAAATGAATTCTTAATTACGGTGTATCAAAATGTTTGCTCCAATCTTATATTGTCTCGGAAAGAAACAAGCTAACTTCATGGCTTGAAACTTATTTTGAATATTCTACTAGGAGAGGAAAAGTCAAGGCAGTTTTTAATAAATTACGTTGGCTAGTTTTTCCAAGAAAATACAACGTATGATAGGAAGTTTGCTACATCGCAAACAGGGACACGGTCTCGCACTTCGATCATCGAAATGTTTGAAGAAAGGGACTTGTTGTGGCAGCAGAACTGAATACGCTAAGATCAGATTGTAAACGAAAGGGAAGAATGCATAGACATACTGTGGTATTAGTCAAAATACTTAAGTTCTTGGGATAGATATGCTGCCGTGCTAAGGAAGAACGCCGTATGAGCCTTCAGGCGTTGCCAAGTTTCATTCGATAAAAATCGAATTTACTGGGAAAATTTTGAATATTTTTTCCAACATTTTCAGACAATTTCACGCAATTTACTCTAAAATATCTGAGAATTTCAAAGGAAAATGTGCATAAATTTCGTCAAGAATACATATTTTATCGAGGGAAATTTGGCAACTCTCGAATGTTCGTACGGCGTTTTTCCGTAGCACGGCAGTATGATTAGCGCGCTAATTCGTTAATTTTGATACTAATAGCAGTCAAAGAAGTTTAATTTTCAATTTGCGTTTCTTAGGCTTGTCTCATTTTTTGATCTAACATTTCAAAAAGGGAGGTTAACACGCAGGGGTTATGACGTGATAACCATTTCTGTCCTTTTTCGTTCAATTTTTATACTAGGCCAGTGGACATTCTCTGTGCAGACATGCATTTTCGGTAATTCAGGGTTTTGTATCATACATGCGAGGCGCGCCTTTCTGATAAAAAGGCATACATATTACATATACGCATTCATATTTTTGCTGAGATTATACAGCTTTCGATGCATTTTCTGGTCAATCAAAAGCTTTCAATTTAATTTTGTTTGCATCCTAGAATACAAATAAATATTCTCAGTTTATAAAGAATATTCTTCTCGAGTATTTTGTGCAGAGTAACAGAATGGTAAAGTTGCACAATTTTAGCAACACTAAATGGGCATGCACCCTATACCCGAATGGTTTTTGACATACGTTGTTTGTTAATATGTCAAAATCCAAGATGACGAGCTTCATGTCGAGGGCTTTAATTTCCTATGCAAGTCTCGACAATAATTGATGATAAGTTAATTTTAAAAAATTATAATACTTCAAATCCAAAGTATTTCATAGAAATAATTGCTTTTCTAGCGTAGACTGAGGAAACTTCCCCGAGCTACGCTGTTTCTTCTGCTGTAATTGCCACCCACGTTATTATATTAACACGTTTTATTTATAATGACGCATCTTGGAATAATGAACACTTTTATGAGGCTCATGTAAAACTTCCTATGGTTTATTTTTACCTGCTTATCTTTCTTGACAAAACAAAAGAGTAATTTGTTAGTCAAATTTGCTCCGATAAGTAAAATAGGAAAAAAATCCACAGTTAAGCAGTCAAATAATACCTCCAATTACATCGTCTTACTTGACATTAATGCCTCTTTTTTCCTTTAAAAGTATAGATATGGTATGACGTGAGAAAAGTTAATACCCATTATTATTAAAGAATCAGTGCGAGCAGTATAGGTAAGCATTACCGCAACCCTTAGTCGTATCTCAACTGAAATTCGAGGCATTATGGGCGCGAGAAGATGAAAGAAAGTGTTGTGGACTTTTAGATACTTTCAATTCAAGTCCATAAATTTGACGCTAGAAGAAGTCAATCGCTGAGTTGACAAAGCCGGATTTTGATCTAATTTTCATTAAAATCAGATTGCAATAACATCAACGGACGTGACTTTTGACCGCACCCTTATCGACCTGAATCAGGTCTGGCAACTTTTGCGGATGACTGCAGTATTTCAACGACCCACACTCGAACGCCGACATGTCAAGCACCGACTGCGACTATACTCTACGGCAACTACCGATGCCAAATTGAGCATTATCAATCCCCGATTGTCATAATTCCAGATGTAAAGACCCATGGCATCGCTCCTCTAAGTGAGGACGTGCCTTTTTTCCAAGTGAACCCTGAACAGCATGGAGTTATATGAGGAATAAGAGGCTTACGTGGAAAAACGTAGTCTCCGGAAAACGGAAAGATGGAAAAACGTAGCCACTGACGCAGTCTTCACGTCGAAGGAGCGACGACAGTTGGTTGGTTTGTGAGAGTTTAGGGGCCGCAACTTCCTTATTTTTCTTGACCAGACATGAAGGCTCATGACATCTTGAAACGCTTTTGAAATGTAATCATAATTTTTTTATATCCCCACTCTCCAAACTGTATGTCCCCTTTTCCAGATAACTCGAAACTGTACGTTAAAACTTACTTTGGTGCCGGTCAAGTATTACGTGACTCACTTTTTCCGATTTTTAACCCCCCCCCCATCCGTCCCCCCTGTAACGCAGCCCTATACTCCCCTTTTTGAATCACGTAATGCTGGCCGGCCCTCCCCCTCCTCCAATAAAATTAAATTAAAAAATACACCGAGGAATAAGCTTGAAAAAAATTCCTTTGAAAAAAGGCGATTTTCCGGCATCGCAAGACGGGACCGTGTCCGTAATGAATGAATTCGCCAAGTGATTAAGGTTAATAGTGGTATAGTGGTATTGTGCACGACGTCATGTCCAGGCAATTAGGCTGGTATGGACGTGTGCAAATAATGTTGGAGGAGAGGTTGCCCAAACAAGTTTTGAATTGGGTACCACCTAAGTAAAGGCGACGGGGACGTCCCGTGGAGGGATGGTGGCAGGGCGTTGACAAAGAGATGTTGTGGTGTCAGTTGCCCTGTCACCCTCTGGGAAGATAGGCATGTGTGACATTTGGGGGTCACAGATCACCAAAGTGCATTTTAGGAGTGACTTTTCCGTATGTGTAATGCAGATCATAACAGCTTTAGCCCCTTAATATAGCATTCAGAAAAAATCTAATCAGAGACAAATTTAATTTAAACAAGTGCTTATTCAATAAAAGAAAATGACAAGGATGAGATCAAGCTACAGAACTCAACAGGGAGAATAGCGACGAAGGGCCAAATTTCTATCGATCCACTTCATTGGCTCAGTCTCGCACCCTTAAAAGATCCCCATGGAAGGCTACTCGGAGGTTACATGCTACACCCCCTAACCGCTTTGTGGCCCAGCCCTCAGAGGGGACCTCGCACTCTCCGAAGCCCGCTTCGCGGCCCTCGTGAGTTAATCCAGCGAAAGCGAGCTTATGCATGAATTATCTCCTATCTATGGCCACAAAAATCATGCAAATCGGCTTAGAAGAACGGTCGAACGAACTGTGACAGAAATGGAAATGTAGGGACTGAGAGAGTTTCTGTCTATGATTCGAGCCGCGCCTAACTAATCCGCGCCTTTCAGAATTGAAGGAAAACTTATATTTTAATCGCACGTAGTAAGAGGAGAGAAGGAGGGAGAGGAAAATGCATCTTATTTTAGATTGTGGCCCTTCAAGTTTGTACCACTAGGCACCCTAGCACCTCCAAGCACCCCCCTTTGCACAATGTGAAACCCCCCCTTTCGCCAAAGCTTCCAACAAAGGCAGGAGCCTAACGTCGGAGCCAATGAGGTGACCCGAAAGGTAATGGAAAAAAACGCTGAGGGACGAGCAGAACAAAAATCGTAATTGATGTAAAACGATAAGCGGTGCGGCTAACAAGAGCCATAAGATATGCACTATTGGTAACACTTTGCGTTGGAGACCCGGTGAAAATATGACGTCAGGAATAGTCGGAAGAATTTATGGGCACAGATCAACGACGGTTCCCATATGAGTCGCACCGGCGCGGCGGCCAAGATGATAATTTTTTGCATGCGGGGAGTACAAGATACCCCAAGGCAGGAGCGTCTTCTATATGTCAAAATAAAACTTTTTTCCTCCATTTAAAAAGTGCTTCCGGTTAGAGCAACAGCCCTCCATCGCTTCAGGCGAAAAATGGTTTCTATTTAATTTTGTTGACGATGAACTCAAGAAAAATAGGCATTTCCCATGAATGGATCACCGCAGACTTTGGGGGTTTTATTGGATATTCTGATAAAGTTCCAGGTGTGTAGATTACATGCTGCTTATTCCGTATTTTCGGAGGTAATTAAACCCTGAACAAGCCCGCTCTTGAAAAGTCCAAAGACTCAAAGGAATTTCAAACTCGCTGGAATAGGGGGAAAATGACGGCACAGTGTATTGTATGTATAAATTAACATCTCCTTTCATTTTTCACTGATATTTGTTAAAGAATAAAACGTATTCCAATGTGGAATGTATCACTTGACAAGCTATGAAGTTAAGCATTCTAATACAGACTTCTTAACCAAAATGTTACGTAGAACACGATTTGGGCGACAAAAGTACTGAAATAAACTCCCAACTAGAACATTTACCTAATGTTTCTTGACGAGTGAATCCAAACTTCCCGCTCATGAAAACACAATAGTCCCTGTGAGTCAAATCGCACACTATATACTTAATTATGACAATCTCGGCTGTATGAAAATCTGGCAACCTCAATGTTGAAGCTTTGGCTCAGCTACAGAAAATAATGGGTCAGCCACTTCTGGACAAAGTCTAAACTCGACAACAATGGAGGCGGTCTGACGGAGAAAGGTGGCAGCCAACCACCGACACACATAACTTCCGTATTCTGAAAATTGAGTTGGATCTCACTGAAATTTTGAGAAGACGGCGTCACCGATTTCGACGATCTTGGTGTCTACGGACGCAGCGAAATCGAGGCCATAAAGAGGACGAATTTCATCAATATCCATTGAGTTTCCGAAAAGTTATAACCTTTTAAAGGCTCAAAATGAAGAAAATTTGTCTTAACATAGGGCCATTTAGTGGGAGAATTTGAATTCACGGTCCTCATAAAGTTACTCTGATTCCGCGATAACGGTGAACCCTAGACCCTTAAAAGTGGATACTTGAATAATCGCCATGTTCCCGTGTCTACGAGTTTTTACTGTTTTTTTAACATCCTTAGTGTTTTAGAAGAGAAATAACGTAACATATGACTAAATCGACTGAAACCCGTCCGTCATGACCACCTTTTACGACAGATCTCTCGCTTACACAGCCACAGATTCAGTGGCGTGGCGTAAACTGTGATGTATCGATTTTTCTGTCATTTGAGCCTATGGTACAGAATCGATTATTAAGGTGTTCGCTACGAATACCCTGTTTATCGATCCTTTTCTATACGTTTAAATTGCATAAAAATCGATATATCGCAAAGCACGCCACGCCACTGCACAGATTCTAATGGAACCTCCAATGGATCTAGCTTCTTGCATCACTCATTTAAGCAGGAGATTACTCTCAAGAAAAATACTTGACTTTCGCCAGCCGATTGACCATTTTATTCCTACTGTTTTAAAAGCGTATGTACGACCTGAATCGAAAAATATTGGACTTAATGTGATAACATATTCCATATTGTTTGGAAGCACATAAAAGGCTCCGATCAATCCATACCTACTATTTTTTAGTTTTGATAAAAAATGGAAATAGGTGAAGAAAGGAGACCGCTCCTGCAAGGGCTGAACATACTCATAAGTCATGACTATTGCATCACTCGTAAATGAAGGGGCCTACATTCGATTCATGGTGAAGTATAATATTTCATATCCTTTCAGAAGTGACAAGACAATTTGATTCACTAAGACTTCGGTTGGATTCTTTACCCCTTTAAATCTAAAAGTTTTTCGGTTTTTTTTTTTTTGTTCACACTTTGAATGATAAATGATGGGAAAAAAACAATGCTCGATTGAGAACCCTACCAAAACTGTTGTGAGGAACGATTTGACTTACGTAGAGAATTGTGTTTCATGAAACCGGACAATTCAAAATTATCGTAAACAATGTAAAATAAAAACGTTAATATCTTAATTAAGAGTTGATTTCAATTATTTTCGATGCAAGAATCTTGTTCTACGTGAAATCATAATTCTGAATCATGTATCAGAATGCTTAATTCATCCCTTGGCTTGTGGTTCATAGTGTTACCTCACATATTATCAGTGAGATTCGGTTTTTTACCCTGACGTTATAATTTCGATTTTCCTATCGTTTTCATATAAACGAGGAGTAGAAAGACTTTTGACAGCAGTCGCAGAAAGCCGTGCTCGCTACTGATTGGTGCCAAATAACCTCATTCGGTTCGGCACTAAACCGATGTTTTAAATTTGTGGAAAAGTTGCACTTTCATAACTGCGTACTTTTTGGTTTCCGAGTTACTTTCTCGCGTTCTTAATGTAAGCATTGTGTTCTCCGCGTCATTTACCTTCAGAACAATGTATGCGCAAGTCAAAATTCGTTCCTACTTTAGTGACCCATTTTAGCACTTTTATATTCTTGGCCTCAAAATACCAGAATGAGTACATACAAAACGGTAATAGATTTTCTTTAGTAGCGGATGCCACATTGAAACTTGCCAATTTTTAATCATTTAACAATGCTCAATCATTTAACATAGTTTCCAGGCCTCCAAAAAAGTTAGAGAGACATGGGGAGGTGACCGGGGGGTCACAGTTTAATATCGGCAAAATGTTCGCGAGTTTTTTACTCGAAAACTAAGAAGTTTTATAAGATACGGTTTCAATAGGCGTTAGAGATGTAAGTTGAAAGAGGATTCAAGGAGATCCAAAGAGGGGAACTTTAGTTTTGGACCCTCTAAGATCCCTTTCATTCCCTCTCCAACTTAAAACTTCGATATATTTTTGTGGCTGTGGGTGAATTCAAAATTAAAAAATGTCGGCTGTCGGCCATTTTCATGAGGTTTAGTTCGAAATCTTACCTGACACTAAGGATAAATTATGATTTCCCCAAACTTTGGCGAGCCGTACCTCCGACGTGGTTTTTTGTATACCGTGGTTTGTATGGAAAGAGGTCTTATTTCAACTCAGAGAACGCACGATCTGTAGTCTGGCCGTTATACTTTGGGACATCTTGTCCAGGTACGGAAGCGCGGAATTACCCCTAAAAAGGCGAAATTAAAGGAAAGCCCCATTTCGGCTACAGTCTACAGTGACACCTGTTCTCACTAAATGGAATCACTTTGTTAATGTCCCTATCACTTTCTTCTACGACGTCAGTTAGTTTTGAACTCTATCGGAATTCGAATCCTCTCCTTCCCGCTTGCACTGTTCTTTTCTTTTCGCCGAGGTCGCGTCATTCCCCTATGACTTTTGCCTCTGTCTTACGGCGCTAACATTTTAATAATTTTAGATTCATCCGTCTAGCGTATGGTGCTCAAGTATCAGCACTGAGTCAATGCATGACTTCTTTAAGAAAGGACATTGGCGATGGAACTGCAAAAACCGCGCATCTCAGTTCCTGACGTCGCAAACTTTCTGTTATGCTTTATTCTTTAAATGGGAAGATAGATATCCTCTAAATGGTGAAAGTTATAACTATTCAAAAAAATTGCAAACTCTTTATGGCATTGTCAAATTTTCACTGCATGTAACTATTGAAATTATACTGGAACCGAGGGATTTTTACAGGAAAGCCCTTCAACCATTGTAAGCACGTAAAATTTTTATGGTGAAAACCGCTAAACACGTGTCCCGATGGTCATATTTCACATTTCCTGTCCTTTGTTTCATACTCATGAAGACAGAACAATTTGCGCAATTTTTCGAAATTTCCATCTAATACTATGCCCAAGATAAGATGAAGGAAAAAGTAAAAATACGAGGGATTGATGTTCAATATTTTTATACAAAAGAGAAAAATAAAATGTAAAAAGGGAAGTCACGTTCCAAATCAGGATGTATATTTTTTTATTTTCAGCAGAGATTAATTTACTTCCAGAACCCGAACACTTATTTTCTGCCTTTTGCGCGAGGAGATACACCCACATCCGTGTCAATTTCACAACATCGTTTGTCCATTTTAATAGGAAGCTCTCGAAACGAGCCCTTTCGCCGGCCGAGAGACTTTTCCCTCGCCTAAGTATCTATTAATTATTTTAGAGACTCTCCGAGTTTAACGAGTCAGTTTTTATTGGATCGCTTTTTGTTTTCACAATGGTTTTGCCTTAGCATGTCGTCCCACACCCAACTTCCGAACCCCCACCCTTCGTTCAAGCGGGGCTCAAATCTTTATCGCGCACGATTCCTTGAGAAAGCGGGTCAAAACAGAAGGATAAAACAAAAAGTTTCAGTGGAATGCTGTTATAAATGTGAATGACGTCATGCAAGCAAACTGACCTACATTTGATGAGCTTTTCCGCCGTCGGAATGCATTGCCACTGGTGTCTTTTTTAACCCTTCTCAATGTGCTATTTATTGCAGAAATATCCTTCTTCTAATGCCGGAATTGACGCAATATGACTGATGCTAACAGAAGGTATAACTAAAAGATTCAGAAAATCGAAGATGTATGAATATGTTATTGATTTCATGGGATGAAACATTATGAGATTAGAAATTTTTTTTTTATCCATCCCACTGAAATTGAAACTTTTAATACGAGGATGAGCAAATCTAGCTTATTTAAGCAATAACAAAAAACCCGTGCTACGCACAGGAAAACTCCCACCATCAGCAATCACTGTGATTAGTGATCAGTTACTAATTGTGTTTCTGGATTATTATTTACTATTTCAAAATTGGCGAAACGCACTGGTTTGATAAAAATGCAGAGAATAGTAGTATGCTGATTAAAGCTGCTATTTTGGTCTGTTCTGCAGTAAGCTCATATAATAATTATAATAATCAAAAATATCCAATCAAAAGTTGGTTATTTTCATAAAGATTTGTTACTTTTGTCAGTTCAATGTTTAATTGAAGTTATACTCGGTGAGTTTCAGCCTCGAAAATTACGGGATTTAACAAGCGGTTTCGTTTAATTCTCAGCAATGGCGGGTTTGTCATCTACAGCGCGGAGAAAACGTGACTTTTCCAGTGATTTTATAAAACAAATTAGAAATTTCACGATAATCACCACACTATCACGGCAATTACGTCGTGTTCTTAGCGAATTTCTAAGATTATGAAAATTGCGTGTTATTCACATCAGGGCATACACGCGAATTTATGACTCAAATAAGGCTACGTAAATGTGTGCATAAAACTCATAAACATCTGTTACTTGGGATGGGTGAAAACGCATGATTTTCCTTCAATTTTGTATGATACCACATACCCACTCCGGAGTTCAAATAGTTGCTCGCTTCATTTCTGCTTGTTAAAAGTGACGAATTGCAAGAATCCAATCTCAATTTCACGAGAACTATGGGATGTAATCATCGGTTTCTGGATATAAGATTTAATGTTTTGTAATTATTCATATATATAAAACGGAAAAAACATTATCGATGATCCAAAATTTTGCAAGTATGACTCATGTGTTTCGGTAAACTATGATAGAAACAGAAAGCAAGTGGAGAATGTCGAAGCGATGTTCTTTGTTTTGCTCCGCTGTCAGCACCGCGTCTGCAAGCGCAGTGTGACCGAGCCCACACCACAGTACAGAACGCCTTCAATCTAGCAAGCGGCAATGTGGACGTCCCCCGTGGTGAAATAGTTGTATCAAGAGCGCCTTCCACAATCGGAGTCAAATATTGATAAAATGCGCGCGAAAACCCCGTTTCTCCTCCGATTGCAAGGTTTCACGCCATCTACTTGTTCCATTTTGGTTTATTTATTTTATTTTTGAAGCCAAACAACAGCTTCTCCCAAAATTTTCTGAAAATTTGCCTAAATCATTCCAAAACAGAAGATAAAAGTAATAAAAAGTAACCCTAGGTGACATAAAGACTAAATCACAACAATTTTTTCACTTTCGGACTTGAGCAGTTAATTTTTGCAAAAAAAAACAAGCGGGAAAGCTCTAATACGTTGGTATTAGAGAAGCGCTCAGCATTGAGGGTCTGCCTGAAGTGAAGAAATATTCAACTTTTAAACCAATATATATTTACTTTATTTCAGAATTTTTATTAAAAACTAAATTACAGAAACTAAATTAAAGCTTTCTTAAATAGAATTTTTTTTTTCTTAAAATTTGAAAATTCAAATCGCAGCTTCAGTTTTTGCGCTTTTTTCGAAGAATGCCGTGGTTGGAGCTTCCTATAGTCATACTACTCGACATCAGCTGATAGCAAACAAAGGTTACCAAGGAAACCGTAAACGCGTAACAACTACCTACCGTCGCCAGAGCCAAAGACAAATAAGTCAAAGACACATAACCTAGATGTAAGCGAATTCTACTAAGGTCTCCGAATAAAGTTATCACCGGTGGAAAAGTTTTCGGAAATCAGAACGCGCATCTTGAACTTTCGAAAGTAATTATAGAATAACTATAAACCGCATAGCGAAGAGAGTTTTAGGACTGTTATTTATTTCTCACGCTAATTTGCATTTAATCGTATTCACAGAGCTATTATGAGGTAATCAAAAAATAAATTTTCCTAAATGACGTTCCGTGCATCGATGAGTTGGTGCGCCATTTGACCGCTTGAGCGCCCTACTATACTAGAGCTCTAGTGGCAAATCGAAATCAAAAAGCGCCGCCTATCGGCTGAGCGCTTAAAAAGGTTTCAAGGAGCACATCTTTCACTAATCTTTTGCAAAAAAAACGAAAGTTAACAAAAGGATCCGCGGAGCAAATATCTGTCGCAGAGGAGACCAATGCTAGTCTATTTATCCTATCCCAGTGCACAGACAGATTTTCCAGATTTTCACACCCCTGAGAGAGTAGCCCGGCAACGGATGCACGAGTCGGAGCTCGCTAAAATCATGGCGCATGGCGCAGCGTTTCCAGCAGCGCGACGCCGAACTCGTTCCATCTTCCTCGCACTCGTTGGACGCCGAGCTCCTTCCATCTTCCTCGCACCCGTTGCGCGTACCAGAAGAACACACGTAAAATTTATCAGCTGTCTTACAGCGCGAGACGCGGAAATCGCTCCATCTCACTCGCACTTTCTCTCGCATCCGTTGTCCTTACGGAAAAATCGACACTCGCGGACCGCGATATCCCGCGAACCGGCGGGCGGATCACGAAATCCTCCCTTATCCAGCGACTCGGAGTAGAGAGGGATCTCAGTGCCGAATCTCTGAGTCTTACGAGCTTCCGTTCGCGAGATATCTTCTGATACGTGAATGAGTGAGTGAGTGAGTGAGTGAGTGAGTGAGTGAGTGAGTGAGTGAGTGAGTGAGTGAGTGAGTGAGTGAGTGAGTGAGTGAGTGAGTGAGTGAGTGAGTGAGTGAGTGAGTGAGTGAGTGAGTGAGTGAGTGAATCAACGTGAAGTCTGCTTTATTAGTATAGATTGGAAACGACTCTTCAGTTCGATTTTCACACCGTGCTCACCCTAAGTTAAAATCACAGTTTTTTTTTCGTTTTTTTTTTTTTAACTTTATTTACCTATTTCTCCATCAATTAGCGGGAAATTGTGTGTGCTTTATCCTAACTCGAGGTTGAGGATTTTTTCGTCCCACTTACACACTCAATATTTTTTGGCACCGGCACAAAAAAGTTTATAGGTTCAGAAACGGAACATAAGTCAGAAGTCAGAATTTTCAATTGTTGTGGACAAGGTACAAACCGTACTTTCAGATTAGGTCGTTCTTATATATACACGAGTCTTGCAAGGGCCGGAAAGCCGTGGCAAATGGGTCAGTAAAAAGCAAAAAAAGCAAAAACCCCGTTTTGTTCCTCCGTTTTGTCGGTCGGGAAATAGTTAACCTCGCCCGTCGTCGCCCCCCCCCCCCCCCCCAACCAAAAAACTCTATTCAGAGGTGCAATGGTTGACTGGAACAATTCAATTTTCTACATGAAGATAGATGGCTGAGCAATTTCTTTATTTTGCGCGCAATCAGAAGAAAAATACGCGAAATTTCCAGTCAGAAACCTCCTACAGTCTCCCAGTGAAAAACGATCGGGAAGTTGAAACCTACTGCAACTTTGATTTGTAACAACGCTTTTCAGGGTTGAATCATCTCATGAAAAATACAATCTTGGAATCTCATTCGAATTTTTTTCTGAACTATCAGAAAAACACGGAAGATAACGAAAAACATTTTTCGAAGTTTAATGCAAAATTAACTGAAAGACCAATGGTTTTTTTTTGTAGTTCTTAGTATACGTTGCCAGCCTTAGCACTTGAAAACATGCCTTCGTCACATATTTATCATCCTTTGCATAGCTTGGGGAAATTTCATGAAATATTTCCCACAGATTTTCAATCTTTCATATTTTTCATTTCACTTGTGCAACACTGACGATCTTGAAGAACAACCAAGCGTCGTTTTTTAGACGAAACGTGACTCCATTCCAAAGTTGAAAAATTGATCAAAGATTTTACAAAATAATGACCATGAAATTTTTGTTAAAAACTCTGTTAATGGTTTCACGCAATCAGGAGAAAATCGGTGAATATTTCATTCAAAAACTTTAACAGTTTCCGAGTGATAGCACTTGTTGCACCTGGAAATTTTGTAACGTTGAAACGTCATTATACGTTCTTCATCTGAAGAAACAGATACAAAAGCAAATAAATGCCTCGCGGACAGTAAACTGGCAACAAGGGAGAAGGGCAAGTGACCAGATAAAAAAACAACAAGGATTCCGAGTCCGGGAGCAGAGGCAGAGAGCTGCAAAATATCGGTGAAATAAATAAACAACGACATCCCAGTTATGAAATACAGACCGGTCCCATGAGCGGGGAGAAAGGGAGGTGGATGATAGTGGTGGGGGCGGGGGGTGATCCAGAGGGGCAGACAGGGGGTCGAAGGGTGAGGGTGCTTTCATTTGACGGCGCCGCGACGGATTCGATAGGCGCGTTGCCCCCGACAGGGTTGCCTCCCCCGGGGGATTATCCTGATTTCCACCCCCGGACGAACGTGAAACTTATGACTTTTTTCGCTGTCTGGCAACGGGAGGCGCTCCGTGGCGATACCACGAGGGATGAAGAAAGGGAGGGGAGGGTGTAACGTGGATTCGTCACTTTTTTCTTCCGACCGTGACCGCCTAGTTAGTCTCCCTTTCTCCGTTCCTCGGGGTTTCCTCCGCGGAATTCGAATACCCATCCTCTCCTTCCTTTTTCACCCTTCAGCGATGTTGATTGTTCTTTATATTAGTATAGTGAACCATATTTACTTATTTTTATTTTATTTCTTTCAGATTGGGAACTACTGTTTCAACCGTGTAACCAGTACAAATATTTAATTTTTTTTTATCAAGAATTAATAAATGCTCCACTGGGCAACGAGCAAATTTAAGAATATGTATGAGTACCTAGTGTTTTATAGAAATTCCACGTAGAACACAATTTGTTAAGCGAAAATTATACCATTAGTACAATTATTAACAAAATTATTAACGTTTCTCGATGCAGAAATTTGATCTGCCAGCCACCATAATCTATTTGACTTAAATCACTTTTTAAACTTTATCGTGACAGTCTCTATTGTGTGGAATTATGACAATCTTCTGGCGCTTCGGCTCAGCTGTTGCACATGCTGCGCACTCTTTGAACAACTCGTGGTAGTGAAAAAATACTGCGTTTGATTGACAGACCTGCCAAATCCATTGTAGTGCGCGATTAGATTCAAGTTGACTCTTTAATACTTGTGCGCGGGAAATTTAATTTTTTGTCACCAAAGGGATAGTGGCGGCCTCTCAAGAGCCGCACCTTATGTTCAACCGCTATTGATCAAACGAGGACATATATCAAAGACGTTGTTCATTGGCTACAAAGTTGCGGCGGGATTTAAGCTTCTGAAGAGTCGTTCGAGGGTAGAAAAGCTTCTTTGAGCTTTTTGTCTAATAAAATAATACGGTTTTGACCGAAAAATGTTCTCAAGGGTTTCCCCTGAGAAGTCGATTCGTTTTTTTGGTGAATAACCATCAGGGTTTATGAGTATGACGGTTCAAACACGAAAAAACGGATCCGAGGAGAAAACAATTTGGAGCGCCCATTGAATAGCGTTGGTTGATCGGTGTGCTGTATTATGGTGCATCCGAGTGATTTAAAAAAAACTAGCCCTACTGGCACGCTTAAAAATTTAACGAGCATTATTCCATTGCAACTCCTACCAAAATTAGTCTGCAACCCGATTTGGCTCAGGAAACTTGGTTTGTTGTTGAAAGGAGGTTGAAAAATGTCGAATGCAGAGAATGCACTTAAAACACTCACCACTGATTTTTTTGGAATTCTTTTGTTTATAAAATTATCTAGGCTTTCTCAGTTTCCGTTCGTAGAATGAAGGGGAACGGGGTAGTCCAAAATTACAAAGTATAAGATAATGGATGCTGCTGCAACGAAAAAACAAGCAGTAAGCTCCAACGCATTCGCGTCTTAAAGCGGCTCTGGCGACGGTAGTTGTAGTCAAGAATGAGGGCCTAGACACATTTTGTCATTGATGTACAATCCGACAACTGTCGATTCATGTTTTGTAACTTAGCAGATTTACAAAGCCGGTGTATAAATGTGTATTTGCCCTTGATATGCAGAATGCATGGCACTATCACTTTGTATACTTTTAATTTTGGAGGCTCTTTGGAGGTCCGCATCCTAAAAAATCTCTTTCACATTTTTTTTTTTTTTTTTTTTTAACTTGTCGTTGTGATTGGGCGCCAACTTCTTTCAATTGAGTGATCATCTTCTTTTTTTGTCAAATAACTAGTTTGTAATAATAAGTTTAATTAATTGGTAAGTAGATAATTGGTAAACGGTAAGTTGTAATAATAAAGTTTATAATAATATATTAAAAGACACATTTCAAACCTTAAGAACTGAAAGAAAATTAAAATTACCTCTCTACTCAAATTACCAAAATGGGAAATTCACTATATATTACCACAATATCACGCCATTAAATTCTGAAAAGATTATTGATCTAACAACAGATCCATTGTATTCAAAACATGATTTAATTCCCATGAACCTAGTGACGTAGGTTAAGGGGCCCGTTCGCCAAAACTAATCGGAACTTTATGAATAAATTGCTCCATTTAAAAATCAAAACAATATCGAATTGCGATATATTACACGGATAAGATAGGGCTATGTCCTGTCGTAAGCGGTGACATAGAGTCGATGTCATTTCAATAATCGCCCCGATGGCCACGATAGTTGTTAAACGTTTACGGTTTCCTTGGTAACCTTTGTTTGCTATCAGCTGATATCGAGTAATATGTCTAGGAAGCTCCAACCACTGCATTCTTCCAAAAAACCGTGAAAACTTTAAATTTCAAAATTTCAAATTTTGAACGTAAAGTACATTTTTTCCATCACGAGATTAAAGCACAGACAAGTTTTGAATTATTGACTGTATCACCATGATTCCAAAAATACACTACACAACATAGCATTGGCTAACAATAAAACAATATGCAATAAAATAAAGTCATGACAAGGTACATAGTCGAAAATGGCGCCGATTTCCATCAACCAACGCGCAGTCTCTCTAATGTAACATGGTCCATTGATACTCCCCAGCTGGGACCGTCCGGAATAGCAGCTCTAGTGCAAGCACCAGAGCCCCTAAAATTGGCCTCCTGCCACTTTATGCGCGGCGCAAGCGCCGCGTACCGGCGCCTCGCGCCGGCATATAAGGGGGCTTGGCCCCCCCCCGATCATGGTGCGAGGATCGCACAACACTTTCTCGCTTTTGCCGGCAAAGTCACTTTTACTGGAATATTTAGAAAAATACTGCCAATTTCACAAATTCATAAAGTTTGATTGGAATTTTGATCGCAGGATAATAGTTATGAAATATTTATTCAAACCACTGAACTTTATTGTATCCCCGTGTATTTATAGAGGCCCTACTGAATAGGGAAGACTTGAAACAGAAGTTGAGTCGGTTGAGCCGTGAGCAAGAAGTTGCGTACGTCAGCGCGAGAGTGCGCGGCAAGTGGGATCACCACACCACTGCGCTGATTGGCCAAGCGAGAGTTGCGGACGGACGATGAATAAAAAATTGCCTACTTGAGGGTGGTCCGGCAGCAACATACCCGCCGCTAGTCACTGGATAAAAATAGAAAATAGTAGTTGCGTACGTTGCCAGCGAGCGCGCTGCGAGCGCTTCTGTTTTAATTTCTTAGCATTGAGTCGGGCCTCTAACTTTCTATACTCTCTGCAACAAAAACATCAACAAACCTGGACAGGTTATAAAGCGTTTTATTATCAATTATTAAATCAATCATGTTTGTGCAGTATTATTATGTTATATTTGTATTCAGTACCTCGTAAAAAGGAACCGCGAATAACGGAATCTGCCGGGATTCTAAATTCATTAACAAGAAACATATTAGTTTCTAATAAAGATCTGATTGTCATTTCTTGCGTTAGCTTCGATGATTCATAGTATCTAATGTAAGTACCTACTTAATTGTCTAATTTTGCTACGGAGTAATTTTGGAGATAGTATATGATGCATTATATAATGCATTTGAATTCCTAGGTTTCACTTGACTCAAAGCGTTTGCTGCTAATATCTAGGACCGTTCCGACTCATTCATCGGAGAATTGAGCGTTTCCTATCGCCCCCTCTGCAATTATGAGGTTAGTCCAACGATCCTTTAGGAACTTAAATTAATGACTCAGGTGGTGCTTTTGAGCCAACTTTCAAAGAACTAAAGGCATTTTTCAAAATCTACAGTCCATGAGCTCTCCGTGTGACCGAAGTGCTCTCCTCGCTATATGACGCGTAACCCTTCAATTTTTAGTTTAGTCCAAAGACCTCTTAGGAACTTAAATTAATGAACCAGGTGGTGCTCTTATGCCAACTTTCGAAGAAGGAATGGCATTTTTTAAAATTGCAGTCCTTTAAAATGAGCTGTTTTTGTGACTGATGTCGGGGAACAAAGTGCCCTACTTTTGGGCCTCGTAATCCCTAGAATTTTGAGTTTAGTCCAAAGATCTTATAGGAACTTACATTAATGACTCAGGTGATGTGCTTGATGCCCATTGTTAAAGAATTAAAGGAATTTTTCAAAATTTACAGTCCTTCAAAATGAGCTTTCGGTGTGATTTTGTTAAAAATGGAAAATTTAGCCTAGCCCCCCCCCCCCCAAATTTCAGCGTACCCCAAAATCGTTTCACGTGCATAAGGAGACCATAGATATGGTGTTCTGTGCAAATTTTGAATGAAATCGAACAGATAGATTCTGAGATATCGCTGTACACAGATTTGGGGGGACGTCGGACGGACGGACACACATTTTTTTAAGTATGGTTATTTTGACTCCTGGGACCTTAAAACGTCTAGAAATGATGAAATTTCAACTTTTTTTCCTTTTTTTTTTCTTGGAGGATGACAATACTTTCTCTCTACCCTAGGGGAGCGAGAAAGTAAAAAGTGAAGTTGATTTAACACTCTAGGTGTAAATAAAGTGCGCAAGAACCTATAAAATGCTAATTTACCCGCCCTAGCAGTCAGTTTTATATCTTGGCATTGCTAAAGTAACTGCTGTAGCGGGTAATTTAGCATTTTATAAAATCTCCCACACTTATTTTACATCCAGAATGTAAAAGCAACTTCCCTTGTTTGCGGTGCGTCAAAAATATGATATAACATCTTAAATTGAGAATATAAAACGCCTTAAAAATCATTTGCAGCAACCACACCTAGCATAACGGGAAGTTCAGCGGTGGCTTATTTCTTTTCATCCTCAGACCAACGTTTGTGCCAGGCAAAATCTCTTGCGTGCTTTTGTAGTATTACTTTTATCAGTTGTCTGCTGCGTTATGCTTTTACCTTCAATCATGCAACTGACAATATTAATATACATCAAAAAGAATAAGGAAAAAGTCAGTGACTACAAATTAAATGCAATTTTACTCGTTGAAATTGGTTAAATGATTGTTTTACCCTTCTGCCCCCCATCTTTCTTTTAATGATTGCTCATTAATTTTGTGCTTCCCATTTCTCTTCATTCTTTTTTTCTCGACCTCCTGATTTCTTTAACATCAAATTTTTCTGCAATTTTTTTTCTTCCTCTCGGTTCATTTACTTGTTCAATCTCTTCTATCTTTTTCAACTACGCCTGTTTTTACATTCCATCTTATTTCCATTTTAAATTATGTAACTAGATTTAACGAAATTTAATGTGACCTCTTTAATACTTGTGCTTCGTGGAAGTATTCACCCCCCCCCCCCCCCTCTAATCTAGAGTCATACCTTCGACGAATGTATTTTAATGTCTTATTTATACATTTCAGTCAAAGGAATAATAATGTATACCAATCCACAAACTATCACATCTATATTAAAAAAAAAAACGTTAGTCGTAGTTGTTCTAAACATTAATTCTTGGAGGAAGAAGAGACTCGTATAGTTTACATTGTGATAATAGGCATCCAAGGAGACATTAAAATGGAACCTAAGAAGAGCAGGTCATCACCTTCAAGTTAAATACATAAGAATAACTTATTATAAAAATACACGTAGAGGGCTGAGCCGATTTGCCTTTACAAGGTTTGCAAGTACCAGAAATTAGGTAACTCAACAAATTTTAAGCAAATTTTATGTTTGCCCAAAAGTTGTTCATAGTCTTACACTTTAATTTGTCATATCTTTCAATATAATCATTCCAATTCCCGGCAATGATCCATTTTTGAGGTAATGTAAATCATGTCGGTCTCCAAAAGGAAAATAGCTATTCTAGTAGGTGATATGCGGGTCGTTTCCATAATCGTATCTTTAAATAGCTCCTTTCTATAGGGTTTAGATTGTAATTAAGGAAGGTTTAAATCAGAAAAATAATAATTCTTTTACAAACCATGAGTAAAATTCAGCAGTGCATAAAAATTTGAAACAGGGTCTTTGACACTTCGCTAGAGGTTATAATAGTTCGCTATTTCAAAAAATACAAAAGCGGAAGAATATATTGTATTGCGAGTTGGTAAAGACAAAGGTAGGTCCGCGCCTACCGAAATATTTGTTAAAACCATAGAATTTTTCCTTCCAAAGATGGTACTTTTTGCGATGACAGATCATTGTGATGCCTTGCAAGGGTCCTTATTTAGAAGTTCACCTCTGCTGTCACTTTGAAGCCTCCTTAATCACAATGGTAACCTTGAGGGCGGGCCTCTTAAGGACACGCCATGTTTAAGGAACAACTGGACGTATTTCTGCCTGTACCATAGACAGGTGGGAAAGAAGGAGTGTGCTCGTCAGTTGTGGGCCGTAAGAATGAATCGGAATTAGAAAGCGGAATTAAAATCATGATTGCCGCACTTAGTTGGCACATAGTTCCGTTTGACAGAAATACGTTCAACTATGAATACGAGCCTGAGTGTGGCCTTAAGAGCTCCTAATTAGCTTCCTGTAATCAAAGCGCCGGGCTACGGAGATTCTGGCGGAGACGAGTTTTAGTGGATCTTTGCATAAGAATCTACAATTGAGAGTATGAAGCATTTAGGATTTGAAGTGCAACCAGACCGTGACTCACAACTCGACCGGCTCCGGGTTAAACTTTTCGAGCGCCATCTGCGCTGCGCAGCGCCTCCCTGCAAATAAAATTTTATCACGACGCAAGATGTGCCCCGAATGCCCAATCCTCCTCCTATTGCCTCGGCTTTCGTAGCAGTTCACCCGCATGTAAAAAGCACCCGCAACAGAGCACCTCCATTTTTACGAAACAACGTATTTACAATTAATTTGGGCATATACATACGCGTGTTTACACATGAGCCAGAAATTTTATTTCCTAACTGCAAAATCAAGTCCAATTCTGGACAGTAGAGGCAAACTTCAAACTGATCTGCATTTCGCAAAAAGTAGCTAGGACTGCTAGGAGGAGCATACCTAATGTTTCACTCTTTTAGGTTTTATAACTTCTCCTTTGGTTCACATGGTGTCCCAAAGTTAAATGAAAGTATTGTCAGATTCGATTTTTTGGATCAAGTCCATTTTTTTTCTGTAACGAATTTTTGAAAAATCCCCCATTTCATTTGACATTTCAGACTTTATTTCTTTTCGACGCACCCTAGTCACTCACTTCAGAGTGCGTGGGTGATGTCTACGGGCCCAGGCGACGCCAGGTAGCTCACCTCTCTGTCACATTTGGGAGGACAATTTTTGGTTCTTGATACGATGACCCACCAGGACCATTTTCTTTTCAATTAATGGGTCACCCCTTGTAAGTCTATGCAAGTTCGAAAATGAGTTAAAAGGTCGATAACCATTCAACCCTGGTAGTTTTACTCTGCGTCTTGGTGACTAGTTTTAAATTGACCTGTGAAGCTCATTCCTTTCAATTCTCTTTTTTAGGCAGAGAAATTCGAAATTGCCACCCAAGTACCCAAAAAATTCCTTTTTCATCAAGGTGTCATCAGAGTGTGTGAAGGAAATACAAGTTTAAAATGTCACGTGGCAATCGTTGCTATTTGGTAATAAATAAGGAGTTAAAAAATTCCCTAAATGTGGGTTATCCATTTCTACTGGTGCTCAAGGTCAGTTTTTTTTTTTTTTTTATGGAATTGTGATTTTCAGTTCAGACCTGGATTGTGCACAGAAAGTCTGCACCAATGAAAGAGCCTGGTCAAAAATGAAAATAAAGTCAGACTGAAAAAATTAGTCGTAATTCTCACTATTAGGGGGGAACAAGTATTTAATGACGCCGGTATCTTTGTAAAGCCTCAGAAATTGTAAGGACAAAGAAAATTCTGCGGTCAATTTCTTCAGTTGAATTTGATTATTATCTTCGGGAGAAATGCTTTACTTAGCAAAATGTTATCTAATACAAATTTAGCTTTGTGTCATTTTTTTTTCGTGAACACACTATTTCGGTTGTATAGCAGGTAATTTCACAAAAACGAGGTCTAAACTTGAAAATCACAATTTCATCATAAAATTTACCTTTGATAACAGTGATAATGGATAAAATCAACCCATATATTGGCGAAAATGTATATTTAACAAGTGACACCGATTGCTGCCCAGGAATAATGAAATTTCAAACATCCGTTCTTTTTAAGCACTTCTATAGCCCCGACTCCTCTTCAATTTTGGCCATGAGGACTGGGCAAAACGAAATTTTGCTGCTAATTGCAGGTACCTGTATTCTCGATGTATTTGTTAGAGTGGCAAAGCTGTTGATCCCATAAAACCCACCTTTGAGTTTTCTTCATCCCTCGTGGAGGATGAATGACAGGTCTATTCGAAACTAGTGTGTAAGGAAAAGCGCGTAAAGGCGAATATTTGATCTTTTATCTAATTGCGGCGCCTAAGACGAGTCTGTATCATTGTCTCCCGTGCCAAGGGACAACGTCGTATGAGCATTCAGACGTTGTCAAATTTCCTTTCAAAAATCACAAATTATCGGAATATTTCAAAATATTTTTCCTCCGACTTCTCTGAGAATTTTGTCAGTAATTTGGTTCCAAAATGTTTTCAAAATTTCAAAGGAAAATATCCATGACTTCCTTTTAAAATACATATCTTCTTAGAAGAACTTTGGCTAGATTCGAATGGTCATACGTCGTTTTTCCGGCCGCACGGGAGTTGTAGTCCAGGCAAATAAGGAAAAGAGTCTGCAAAAATCCCTGGTAGCAATGTTTACATTGACTCCCCGGTAATTTTTGACGCTGAATCTGAATTTTAACTTTGCACCAAAAAATTCGGACCGGAAAGTTGCCAAATTTGGCAAAAATTGCCTAAAATCGGCCTTTTTCCGGAGTATGGCCTGTAACTTGCCAAAAATTGATCTGACGATAAAATTAGCTATTTTCAGAAATAAAACTCGTTAAACTTCCTGAAAAAAAGTTCCCAAACACTTTTTTTGCTCAAGGCAAAACCAAGCGCGCTGGCGGACTCCAAACTTTGAAAAATGAGCGAAACTTTGGTTTTTTGCGGGTTATGGCCTGTAACTCGTCCAAAATTGATCTAACGACAAGTTGGTTGTATTACAAATAAAGTTCGTTAAATTTCCCATAAAAAAGTTCCTATACGCTTTTTTGCTCAAGGCAAAATTAAGCGCGCTGGCGGACACCGAACTTTGAAAAATGAGCGGAAATCGCGTTTTTTTGCGGTTTTTGCAAAATTCCCAGGTGCCTTCAGTGATTCCTACGTAATTTTTGACGCTAAATCCGAATTTCAGCTTTGCACCAAAAAATTCGGACCGGAAGTTGCCAAATTTGGCAAAAATTGCCTAAAATCGGCCTTTTTCCGGAGTATGGCCTGTAACTTGTCAAAAATAGGTCTGACGATAAAATTAGCTATTTTCAGAAATAAAACTCGTTAAACTTCCTGTAAAAAAGTTTCCAAACACTTTTTTTGCTCAAGGCAAAACCAAGCGCGCTGGCGGACTCCAAACTTTGAAAAATGAGCGAAACTTTGGTTTTTTGCGGGTTATGGCCTGTAACTCGTCCAAAATTGATCTAACGACAAGTTGGTTGTATTACAAATAAAGTTCGTTAAATTTCCCATAAAAAAGTTCCTATACGCTTTTTTGCTCAAGGCAAAATTAAGCGCGCTGGCGGACACCGAACTTTGAAAAATGAGCGGAAATCGCGTTTTTTTGCGGTTTTTGCAAAATTCCCAGGTGCCTTCAGTGATTCCTACGTAATTTTTGACGCTAAATCCGAATTTCAGCTTTGCACCAAAAAATTCGGACCGGAAGTTGCCAAATTTGGCAAAAATTGCCTAAAATCGGCCTTTTTCCGGATTATGGCCTGTAACTTGTCAAAAATAGGTCTGGCGATAACATTAGTTTTTTCAGAAACAAAAGTCGCTAAATTTTTTTATAAATAAGTTCTTATACGTTTTTTTGTTCAAGGGAAAATCAAGCGCGCTGGCGGGCCCGAACTTTGAAAACTGAGCGAAAATTGTGTTTTTCACGGTTTTTGCCCGATGTCTCCTGTTTTAATCGTCTGACGAGTATTTCTGGACTAATTAAGTGAAGATGATAAAATTCACGCTTAGTGAAACGAATTGATGTAAAAAATAAGGAGCCCGACACATTACAGTATGCGCAATTTTTGCACATTTTACAAAGTTCGGAGCCCGCCAGCGCGCTTGATTTTGCCTTGAGCAAAAAGTTTGAAGCAACTTTTTTATAGGAAATTTAACGAGCTTTATTTTGGAAAATAACTAATTTTATCGTCACATCAACTTTTGGCAAGTTACAGGCCATAATCCGGAAAAAGACCGATTTTAGGCCATTTTTGCCAAATTTGGTAACTTTCCGGTCCGAATTTTTTGTTACTAAGTTGAAATTCGGATTCAGCGGCAAAAATTACATAGGGATCAATGGAAACATTACTACCCGGGATTTTTGCAGGCAGTGGCCCATTTTTTGGCTTATTTGCCTGGACTATTGCGGCTCCGTCCTGGCGGGGGAAGGCGCACATGGAGCGAACAAAACGTCGGCGATTTCCTCCAAAGTTCCAGGGATTTACGGTCTCTTTTTATGGCCTCCATTAATCAAACGGAAAGAAAGTGATTAATTATTGATGGCTAATAAATTAGACACATCCTGTGGTGATCTAATAATCTGCAGAAAACGGGAGCAAAAGTGCCGTCGTGAAATTGAGCTTTCAAATTCCGCGGCTTCAACGTGTTAAGAAGGACAAGTTGGCCCCGGCAGAAGTTTCTTGGAGTCACTTGTCTCAAATTTTGCTCCCTCTAATCGATAGATTACTGTTGAAAACAAATTGGAGTTTAAAAGGGATCCGCGTGCGACTAAAAGGAATCGTTGAAACCTCTATTACTGCCTCAGCCGCTCGCTTCTCTGCCTTCCAGGTCGGATCCTGCAGTAAGGTTCAAACTCCAGGATTGCTCTTTAAGCTCGCTGTGTCACTAACTGTTTGAGCAGTCAAGCCATATTGTTTTTAGTGAGCATTTACTTCAAATAAAGTTTATCCAATTAACCGTCTGCATCCCTTTCTCTCAGGAAAAGAGACAAAGTATGTCCCCAAATACATTACGGAAACCTCTCAGCACTGGTCTGTCGTGCTAAGGAAAAACGCGGTATGCGCTTTCAGACGTTGCCAAATTTCCTTCGATGAATGTTTTACTTTTGACGAGAGTTCTGAGTATTTTCTCTTCAAGTTTTCTGATAATTCAGATCTGGTCGTAAGTAAAATTAAAAGAGCTGCAGATTGCCCTAAAAAATTATATTTTATTAAAACAAAGGGTATCCCGGGATAAGCATGTCAAAATGCCCTTGTGAATTGATTTTTATTTTAACCATTTTAGGTCATCGAGGGTGTCCTAAGACTTAGGTTTTGGGGAATTTTAGCAACCCAACCCCTCCGCCCCCCTCAGACCCCCAAAAACCGCTTTTTTGGGGCTATTTTTGACTATGCTAACGTCATTTCCTCATAACTTTCGTAATTTTCGATAGAGTTGAACCAAAATTTGACAGAATCTACATCAATCAGCTTAGTTTTTGTAGAAAAAAATTCATCATTATTGGATAATATTTTAGCTTCTAAAAAAATTCGAATTTTTTTTTTGAAAAAAATCATTTTTTTCCCTTTTTTGCGGATAGGTGACTTATGGAAACGAGGACACAAACAAAAATTGTCTCTCTTTTTAATACGGAAAAAATTTCGTTTTGATCTGAGTGGTGCGTCATACTTAAAAACGCAATTTTCTAACCTCAAAACGGCCAAAATGCCACCATAGCCTCTTTTAATGACTAGGCGTGGAGAAATGTAGAGAGAAATATCCGTGGGTTTTATCGTCTGATCTCTTAAGTGATCCACTTAAGTACCTTATGAGTCGAAATTTCGAGTTGATCAGAGTGGTGCGCATCAACCAAGCACGCAATGTTCTAACCTCAAAACGGCCAAACTGTCTATTTCGGCACCCATTATCACTCCGCGTGAAAAAAAAGAGAGGTGCATCCGATTTGATTGTCCAAACTCATGACTTAGCCACTTGAGTACATTTAGTCAAAATTTCATGTTGATCAGAGTGGTGCGCAACTCCCACGCACGCAATTTTCTAACCTCAAAACGGCCAAATTGCCCGTTTCGGCACACATTACACTGCTCAGCATGGGTTCTGTCCTTCGAAGCAAATCAATTTCTTTCGATTCATAGGTGCTAAAGAAGTACGGATATGCCCATATTAACTTCAGGAAAATTACTAGGTGGTTAGGACGCCGCCATTTTGAATTTTTTCAAAATTGAGAAAACCCAAGATTAGATTTTTGCAAATATCACCTCAACGGTTCATCTCACGAAAAAAACAAAAAAAGACCAGCAGAAAAAACATAAAATTTCTACCGAAATCACCCTCTTTTGTTATATCTACTCATAAAAGCTAAAAATTGTTTGTTCTGATTGTATATTTTTCGGACTTTTTGGCTTTTGATCTCGTTAACGAGTGTAATCTTCTGATGAGATTTAAAATTTTTGAACTTTTTGGCTTTGTCCAGCCTCTCCCCCCTCCTAAATAGTGTGGGTCTAGCACTATTTAATCACCTTGTTACACATAGGCCACGTACATTTTTAGGTTTTTCTTCTTCTTTTCAAAATGAATTCAAATTCCCAAAACCTAAGTTTTAGGACAACTTTGATGACTTAAAATGGTTAAAATAAAAATTCATTCACAAGGGCATTTTGACATGCTTATCCCGGGATACCCTTTTACAACGTCTGGAGGCTCATATGGCATTCTTCATTAGCACAGTAAACAATGTTCTGAAATGCTTACCAAAATGCGAGTATGAACGTTTGAGTTCACTGAAAGTTTCATCTAGCTATACACCGAAAATAAAGTGAAGTTGATTTTACATTCTGGATGTATAGAAAGTGTGCGAGAACTCACAAAATTCTAAATTACCCGCTACGGCAGTTAGTTTTACATCTGGACATTGCTAAAGTAACTGCTCTAGCAGTTAATTCAGTATTTTGTAAGTTCTCGCGCACTTTTTTTCATCCAGAATGCTAAATCAACTTCACTTTTTTTTAGTGTAAGTCTTGTAGAAATGGGGCTGACGTAAATATGTTTTATGAAATTGGTTGGTCTCGTGTCAATCCAAATTCAGTTCGATGGTCAGCTCAATCTCGAAAAGGAGAATTTTTATAATTTATTAAAACGCTTTTGTTATTCCCGAGTAATCTAGGGATCCGTCCGAGACTGCTGCAAAAGATCTATCGTTTTGATTTTTCTATGTCATTTCAATGCTAACAATGAGTCGCAGACAGCAGATTCTGCGTTACACTCTACAAGTGCGTAAACTTATTATTATAAGTAAGAGTTCTACCCTTTAGACATAAAATCAATATAACTTTTCTTGTGTCATCTAATTAAGCGCGGTAAGCAAATACCGTGCTTCATGGTCTGGTTGCGAAAATCCGCGGCTGATGAATGAGGCATCACCCATTGCATCCTGGGTTATTTTTAAAGCCTCTGCGTGGCGGGAACGTAGTTGTATTTTTTCATCGTGATAATTAAATGTGGAGACCGTTTAGAGTGCTGGTAACAATTTGTTAACTAATGCCGTAAACAAAGGAATCTATTATGATCCTTTATGTCCTGCTAAAGCTTTCTAATATTTACGTAGCTACCAATTTGCTCAGAGCAGATCGCTGATTAAAATTTCCTTATCGGTTACACGTAGAAGCTGCGAGGCCATGTAACAGGGTTTCCGATTGGCTGTCATTTCGGCAGGCGGCGAAGGCAAAGATACACCAGCAAGTTACCAAGTGTCCAGTGACCCACCAATCATTGCTATGACGTCACGAGACCTTAATCGTTGTCTTCTCCGTCTTCTCCTCCTCCTTCACGGCGACACGTCTTTCCTGCACCTCGTATCTCGGCTCCTTTAGTATAGAGATTCGTACAACTCGGTATCAGGGGGTATT